>NC_140046.1:3761902-4961902 GCF_963513975.1 Fringilla coelebs | reverse complement strand
GCTGGGATCTCCACCAGTGGAAGCTGAGGAACATCTGGGTAATTATTTCAGTGCTGTTACTCTTACTCTTAGGCTAGGAGGGAAGTCTGAGCCTCTCCTGCTACAACTTAAATTTGCTCTTCTCGACTGATCTTAGTGGACATGGAAGATAGTCTGCTCCTTTCCTCTGCAATTATCAAGTCTTCCTTCAGGCTTTCTTTTCTATACTGAAGAGCCAATATTCTTTTCAGTCTTTGATCCCACAACACACAAGGCAGAGCAGAGGGGGCCTGCCAGGTGGCTGCATGTCCCGTGTGGGGCACACTACGCACTGCTCAGCGTTGCTCTCCTCATTCTCTTCTGAGCCATCATCACACTCTTTCATTCTCCAGTCCATGATGTATCCGATCACAGGCGCTGTCAGCAGGCACAGCAGCTGCAGGACCCCAAAAATGGAAGTGTAGAAAGCCACTGCAGGGGGAAAAAAATTATTAAAAATAGTTTTCAGTCCAAGCGATAGAAAAAAATATGAAAAAAGCCTTCCCATTGATCACTTCTCTTATTAGTCATTCATCAGCCTTCCAGACATCAGAATAGACATGCTGGGCACACTTCCTTCAGCCATTTTGATCCTGCACTGGAATTCTCTGGGCAGCAGCAGGTAGGGCTCCAAAAATGAGGACACAGCACCCACTCAGTGTCAGTGAGGTTTATTCTGGGCAGGACCAGCAGGAAAAGTTTTTACAAGCTTTGTGTGCTGCACAGCCAGGCCTGCTTTAGTCATCTCCTCTCCTGCCTTGCTGGGAGCTGCAGCTACAGCTTCTCCAGCTGGGATGCTCCAGTGAGGACAATCAGGCTGGGAAGGTGAGGACTAACCCAGTTTGTGCTGAATGGACAAGTTTGGAAGAAAGGGGACAGGAGATTAACATCCAAAAATAACAGCATTCCTGAGCAATTGTTAAAAAGCTCAAACTGATGAAAATTTCCTGCTAACGATGAGAGAAGTGTCCCCAAGGCTTGCTAAGGGAAAGCTGATGCCAGCAGACTCAGAAGAAATTGTCCCCTCCTGTTACTGAGCAGTTCCCCCACTCTGCAAGGCTTTTTTTCCACTTCCTCTCAGCAGCCCACATGGTGACTGAGGCACCACACAGAAGGGCTGGTGAGTCATGGTGTGCCACAGCTCCAAAATAAGGATGTAGCCCTGAAAGTGCCCATCTCAGCACACAGCACAAGTTACAGCCCTGTGAGCAAAGCAGCTGAAATTTTCATTTGTCCCTCCCGTTTTTAAGTCTAGCCAAAGCAGTACAGCCAGGATTTCCACCAAAATCCACTTGGTAATGGAGAGAAAGTTTCCAACAAGCCTCTCTCTTCTAAACAGTTGCAGCAAACCCCAGCAGGGCTGCTCTGCTGTGCCCAAGCATGGCACCTGGGGATCTTTTCCTGGCTCCAGCTGCTGGCACAGGAGCTGAGAAGAACTTCCAACCTCCAAACTCACATTCATGGCCCCGTTCCTCCCACAAAGACAAGCCCTGAAGTGACCCCACATCCCCTCTCATTATAGCAACTGCTGCAGCCAAGAGAAACAGGTGGCATCCCTCTCTGTGAGCACTGCAGGAGCTGATTTACTGGTGTCTGGTTATTTTTTAATAGAGGGTAAGAAGCAAGCCACGCTGTCATGTTTTGCCTCTTTATGCTACCCTGAACACTTAATCTTAGGCTCTAAACAGCAAGGGCAGAGGCCAGCTTGAATTAGGGAGTGAAATTTATGGGGTCAGCAGGGGAAGGGGAGGAAACACAGTAGCTGCTACAAAACAAGGCCCCCTCAGCTTATCTGTCATCTTAAAAAACATTCTTTCCCAAGGAGAAAAAGCAAGAATACCTAGCAAAGGAAGCACACATGGCTACAAGCCTTTACATTTCCTGTTTTAGATGCTTTTCACTCAAAACTACCCTGAGCAAGCACCTCACACTGTTGAGTTTTCCAGCCCAAGGTCTCTCAGTATCACCACATTTGAGAGCAAGGTGACATTTAACGAAAGATACAGACAAATTTCAGATTCTAGGCATAACAGGTCTCCTCTCCCCTGCCTTCCTACAACACAATTACATGGTTCATTTACAGAATGAACCCTTCAGCTTCTTCCTCATCTTTTGGGGGGTTTCAGCAGACAAGTAGCCACAGGCTGACTGCTCTCTCCACCTTTTGGTTTCCCGACAGGTCTAAGTCACAATAACCTGCACAGAAAGAACTTTCAAGGACACTCTGCCTCACTGCAATTAAAGACTTCACTACTTATCTGCATGATTTCCTCCACATCCTTCTCTCCTGTTGTAATCCCAGGAATATTTAACTTTTGACCACAACACTTGCAGGGTTTGACTCAGCTCTCCCCTCCCCTCCCTCAGTGCTCCCAAATGCAGCTGCAGGTGGAGGGAGCTCTCTGAGCAAACCCCACCCAAGAGAATAAATGCAGGAATCAGGAGGAATGTGAGGGAGCAGCATCCCATCCCCTCCTGATGCACACACAGATTGCATTTCTGGAGAGCTGCACGTGCCTTGGAGCTGCTCTTGCAGCAGAGCCTGACACTGCTGAGACCAGACAATACCACTGTTTTGCTGATGCCATGGAAACACCAAGACAGCGACTGCACTGCAATGAGCCCAGGCTACAATCAGGGGGAGGAAGGGAAAAAATAGGAAGAAATTTTAAAGGTGGAACAGAAGAATTGCAGCATACTCAAGGGGCACAATCCCTGTTTTAGCAGGGAGCTTGATCTAAGCAGAATTGGCAGCTTATACAGTTAATGTTAATTCTGAAATTCCAAGGAGGGGAGGAGAAGGAAAAAATTAAAATTAAATTAGTACAGCAAGCCAGGGTAAAAATAAATACTAATTTTTTAAAAAGTAGTGTCAGAGTTACAAGGTAAGCAGAAAAGGAAGCAGTGTTGGGAAAGGTAGGCAGTGTGAAGTTTGTCCTGTTTTGCTGTTTAATGCCTAAGCTGGCTCCTGAGCCAGGAGATAAAGAGCTGAATGCTGCAGGCTGTCAGAGGCTCAAGAAACAAAGCAATTCAGGGAATGCCAGGGCACTTGGAGTTTCCTGAGTTTCCTTCCCTCCCCCAGAGCTCACTCCTGTTTTCAAAGGAGTGCCTCCTGATTTATCAGCTTCATGCAATCCAGATTTAACAAGTTCAAACTGGATCTTACTACAAAGGACAAAAACAAAACCAAAAAAAGGCTAAGTCCTGTTTTGCAATCCTGGGTATTTTTGACAGTAAACTAATGTACTCTTTCCTGTTTGCTCCATGAACTTCACCAGGACTATAAATGCAGGGAGTCCAGCACAGGGAGCAGCCCTGAGGCTCGCCAGCACCCACCAAGGTGCACAAAAAAACAGCTCTGACTTCACTTCTCCCCCCTGGGTGCTGGGCTGAGGCACTGAGTCCAAGCATTACTCATGAGAGTCAGCTGCTCTGCATTCTCTGCTTGCTTGGGATAACTTAAGCAAATATCTGATGAAATAGGTTTTCCAGTCAAAATAAAAATTAACAGTCCACCCCCAGGGGTTACTTGTAAGAGCCTATGTGGGGAAATAACGTGGGGCAGTATCTGACAGACACAGGGTTAAAATTAGCTTGACATTCAAGCACCTACCTCACTGCCCCTCCGTGCTGGGCTGGTTCCAGCCCTTCCCTGGACCCTCCCAGCAGCTGTCAGTGCACTTGGACACCATGGATTGCCCAGCATGGAGTATCTGCTGAGTAATCAGCTGCTCTGCCTCCACTGACCAAGTCTGGGTCAGCTCCCAGCCCCAAGGAAGCAAGTAAAGGTCTGCAGGGGTTCCCCTACCTTGGCTTTCATCTCCAGACAGAAACTCCAGGATGGTGTTCATGGCTCCCATGTAGAAGATGAGCCTCAGCTGAGTGACACACATGGTGATGAGGCTGAGCAGCAGGATGGGACTGAAGACACTCTTCATGAAGGAGGGAGTAGCTGCAGAAGGGATAACAGAGTCTCTGAAGAAGGCAGCACATTTACAGTTTTGCCTCTGGCCTAGCAAGGCCTCTCCTGTCTAGGAGTGCCAGTGGCAGCCCCAAGGAGTTCACCTGGTGCCTCACAAACTCCCACCATCAACAGCTGCAGATACTTGGAGTTTGGCTACCCTGGGCAAGGCAGGAAGAAGGCTGGCCTGATTCAGTGGATTAGGACAAAAAGAAGCCTCAAACCATTTGCTTTCACCATCAAGGCCAGGTTGGATGGGGCTTTGAGCAACAGGTTCTGGTGGAAGGGGTGGAATTAAATGATCTTTAAGGTCCCTTCTAGGTCAAACCATTCTATGATGCCCCAGAGTAAAGAAGGCTTGGTCGTGGTGGCAACAATCCACCTAAGAGCCAGCAGTGACCAGCTGCCCTGTCCCCCTGCAGCCACACCAGCTCCCATGGGCTGTCCCCACCACTGGCTACAGCATTTGTGTTCAGGGAAGGACACAAGGACAGGATTCCTTACATAACTTGTGTTCCAGTCCTAGTGGCTGGCACGAGGCCCTGGCAACACCTGGATCACGTACTGCTCCCTTCCAAACAGGTCTGGAGCAGAGCAGAGAGGCCAACAGGCCTGTGCCAGCACCCTGGGGCACCCCAGAACCACACCTGCACTGTCAGGCTGGCACTTCACTTCCAGGTCCACTGTAGACAGACAGAGCTTGTTGTTCTCCTGCAGAGCTGTTGGCTCCTTGGGGCCCTTCATGGAGCTCCCCACGCTGAGACGGCGCCCCACAGTCGTCACTTGCTTGTAGAACTGCTTCCCAGTGATTTTGTGGTCAAATCCCAGCCAGCTGAACTTTATTTTCACCCTGTTGGGTTGCAAAGAGCATGAGAGCTGCAACACAGGGTGAGGAGTCAGAGGCAGCAACGTTGCAGGAGTCAGAAAGGCTATTTGTGGATTTAAGGCACTGGTTTCCATTACAGACCCACAAATGGTTTTGATCCAGAGCACACTGAGATACTTTCCCTGGGCCAACTTGGCATAAATCAATATAAAAATACTTATGACCAGGAACAGATCATTTTCCCTTTGTAATTCCCACAGTTTGGAAAGTTCTACTTTGCACAGGTAATCACATGCTAGTGGCAGGCAGAAATCCTTAGCCTAAGAGGTGGCAGCAATAAACAACACGCAAGGGGTTCCCTGCCTACTCCTCTAAATCCTCTGTGCCAGCTTTTCCTAGAGGAATGGGATTAGCCCTGGAGACTTACGAGTAGTCCATGTCTTCTGGTCCTGGGAAAGGCTCCAGGGGCCAGTTGAAGAAGCAGTTGAGGAAAACAAGGCCTGCACAGCTTGCCCAGACAAGCAGGATAAGGATGAAGGAGACCCCAAAGTCATATATAACCTGGGAATCACAAGGGAATATGGGTTTGGCTACAGGAGCAGAAAGATGCTTCAATATTCTTGGAATGAGGGCTGAGAAGACTGGGGAAAGAACATCATGATACACTTAAAATGGGTGTAACTAGAGTGTTAACAAAAAACAATTTTGTGACAAGGACTTTCTTGGAAAACCAGCAGGAATTTCCCTGCACACCTGAGACTGCAATGAAACATCCCTGGTTCAGAACCAGTTGATCCATCCAGGCAGCCCAGGTGACCATCTCATGTCCCTTCAGTGCCATCTGCCAGCCATAAATTATGTTCAAAGCCAACCACTGGTGACAATCACACAGATGAAATACACATGCATAATAAATATATATATATAGACACAAGTTAGAGATTAACAAAGCAATCTTTTCTAAAAAAAAACCTTTAGTTTTTCACTTCTACTTAGCACTTCTAAAAGTTTTCTATCTGCTGCATTCTTGAGGCAGTCACTTGGGAAGTCTCTAATACAGACAGGAACTGAATCTTGCAAATGCACATCCCTAAAAAAGAGCTTTAGCTAATGGCCTCTCTTTCTTTCCACTTTATTGCTAAACAGGACAAGACACCAGCACAACACCACCAGTCACAAGCCTTGATCCCACAGGCTCACCTTGATTCCTGGGAAAGTCACAGCAGAGGAAGCATAGGAGCCAATCATCAGAGCAATGAACGTGGAACGAAGGTCCCCAAACATGTTGGGCAGCTGGGGAGAGAGAGGAAAATCAGTTGGAGCAGGAATGAGGCTTTCTTGAGGAGATATTGGCATTTAGGATTAATTCTCATGGATACCAGACTGTGAAGCAGCCAGTTTTACTTAGGCATGACTTAGCTCTTTAAGACATTACTCTGCAGGTTTCACTGGTGTCTCCAGAGACAGGGAATGTCTACAGTCCAAGATTTATGTGCTTACTGATGCTGCTTCTTTCCAGACTGACAGCATATTTTGCATCACTCACCTTTAGCACAGGAGCATTTGCTCTAGCTCTTGTGTTAAGAGTTCCTTATCCCAAAAACCTTTAGCCACCACTTTTCCTCTCCCACAAACACATGCCCAAATTCTCAGTTTATCACCCTCTTTTTAGTCAAGGGTTGTTAGACACAGGCTTCAGTCTTTAAGACACCCTGAACTGCCAGCTTTGTTTATGCACCTTGGGTCAGCACCCAAATCCTTTGCAGCAGACCAGAAAGTTCCTGTTATAACAAGAAGGAACAGAGACAAGCACAAACGGTGCTGCTGTTTGCATTTCCATTTCTAGCCATCTCCAAGGCTCCTCCTGTGGCAGCAGACTCTCTGCTGATCATTTCTGCATCACTGGGATGGCTCAGATGCCTCAGCACACTATCCCAGAGCTGGTACAGGGAAGGAATCACAAAGACCAGACACCCAAGGATTCATCACTGAGCTCTGCAGCAGGCAACACGACATTGCTACTCCTGCCAGCCACCCCTCTTCACTGCCTGGGCTCCCATCAGGTGTGCTGGCAATGCTGAGAGCAGACCAGGCTGGTTCTGCAAGGAGCTGTTGGGAAAGCAAAGCTCTCAGTAAGGACAGGCAGCAGCAGTTCACAGCAATCACTTCCACCACCTGAACAGCAAAATCACTCCCAGGATGGCTCACCAGCCCCTGCTTCCTCTCAAGATTCAAAGGCAGAAACGCTGGCAGACCTTCCTACTCTGCTGGGAAAGGAAGAACCCCCTCTTTTCCTAAATAACCAGAAGTGAACAAGTTTCCATCCACTCACTAATGCTGGCCTGGAAACTGGAAATTACAGGGAGAAGCACTGAAGTTGTCAGGCTATGGAGAGCTGGGCTGACACCTCCTGAAGCTGGTCAATGGGCAGAGATTCTGCTGCAGGCTGGCAGATTTCCCTCCCACCTCCTTTTTTTTTGGGTCACTTACTCCCCAAATTCACTCGAGCATCACTACCACGTCAGCCTCAGAGGACCTCAAAGCAGGACACTGCAGATGCCTTCTAGGACTGAAAGCACGAGCAGCCCTTTTTCTGTGCAAAAAGGCTGCTGAACAAAAAAAATTCAGAGAATATCAGCCTGAGCAAGCAAGTGCTGCCATCACACTCCCCCTGCACAGCTGAAAAACAAACCCATCTTTCCCAGGAGCAGCATATAAGGCAAGCAAATCTGGCTTGTGTCACGGCGTGTTTACAAGGCAGAAATATTCCTGAGCAGGAGCACTCTGGGACCCATCTGGCTGTTTATCATCCCCGTGCCTCACTGCAGAGCTTCCTATGCACTGCAGGTCCTCACATAACCCCGGGCTGGGGAGCAGCAGCAGCGATGTGCTGAGCCTGCTGCTGCCCATGAACCCTGGAGGAGGAGGAGGAGGAGGCAGAAGAGGCTGCGCTGCTCTGCGGAGCATCCCCACACCCATCGCCCCGCATGCGGGAGAGCTGCCAGCAGGCTGCTCCCGGGAGCTGCAGACAGGAAACGGCTCAAGGATCCAAAGGTCTGTTACCAGGCACTGAAAAATCTCCTCCTGGAAGCACTGCCCTCAATTTACACACTCCCAGAAAGCGGCATCTGCAGAGTGGAATATCTGAGGGTTGTAAAAAAGGCTGGTTGCTGTCACCAGGATGGGCATTTCTTTCATCCCAAACACCCCAAACCTAAAATAATGTCCAGAAATGACAACAAAACTGCTGCTCCTGCTGGGGAGCTCAGGGCAGGGCAAGAGCTGCACAAACACAGCTGCTTCTTGGCAAGGGCTGGTTTTCCCCAGAGATCCAGAGTCCACAAAAAGCTTTTTTCATACAGCAGGAAAGGAACTTCCAGGTGGATCCTCCTGCTCTGAGGGCTACTGGAGACACAGAACAGGAAGTCGTGACCAGGAGAACCCAAGGCTGCTTCTGCCCTGATTGAGACAGAAGTCCTAGAAAGGCTAAAGATTTCCTCAAATCCAATTTGGCACCCAGCAAGCAGCTAGATTAAAAAAATTGGACAGAAGAGATTTAATGTCTTATCCAGCCCAATCAAAGCAGAAACTGCAAACACTGAGCACTTGGAAGGAAGAGAAATGTGAGACTACCTGGAGGGACAGAGGGGAGATGAAGGAGGAAAAGTCTTGAGGGATTCAGGACCAGAAAACCTCTCAGACTGAGCCAGCACTGGCAGTGCCTGTGCAGGTCTCATCTAAAGACCAGCTACAAAAACAACATGCAATATTTACCAAGTCATTTTTCATGCTGTCTTTATACTAGCAAGCATTGGAAAAAATGAACCACAGAGAGGAGAGAAAAAAAAAAAGGCAATAAAAAACACAAGCCATGGAGCAAGTGAGCTCTGTTTTTCTGCCACCAAAAAGGATCTAATCCTCATTCTGATCTCATCCCCGCAGGCCAGAAGTGACTCCTCCACCAACTTCTGCCCATTCTGCTATGACAGTTCCAATTCTGCAAGACCTATGACGACAGAAACTCTTAAGCCTCTTGTTTAAAGGTCACTGACACTCAATGCAATATTAACTTTATGCCCTGTCACAAAGACACTCAGTGAATGTTGCCACACGTAACTGTTTTTTACTGGAGTCCTTTATTGCAGGTCTGTAATCCTAAAATGATAAATCATTTCCTCTTGCAGATTTTTTTTCCTCATCCTCCCTACAGTGAGTTTATAATAATTTATATTGTTTTCCAGCTTTTCCCTGGAGACTTTCCATATACAGAAAACAGCACAGCATTGCTACCAAAGTCTGTTTTCCTCCTCTTGCAAGGACTGTTTGAAAGAACAGTAAAAAAAAATCAAGGCATTGAGAATTAGACTACTGAAAAATGGTATTTTTGTTCAATTAAACTTTGTTTTCCCTATTGGGGGTGTATTTGGAAGTTACACAGACACTAAAAGTATGTTCTTCAGGAAAGCCTCAAAGGGCCCCCTTTGCCCAAAGCATATGGAAACCCCTGTCCCCATTCTCCAACAAACAAAAGCTCACAGTGCCCTAAGTTTTCCTAATATTTCCAAGCAAAAAAGATTCCCTACACAGAAATGTCCCCCCCCCTCTGATTAAAGGGGGCTGTTTGCAGCAGAAAATCAGAGCGAAGCAGCTGTAATTCTTTGAAAGGAAAACAGGACAGAGAACAATCTATAAAAGGCTCTTTGTGGTAATTTATCACACATGTTTATTTCTTTGCATGAAATAGCTTCGGAGCAGAACCAGCGCCAGATTCCTGTGTTGCTGTCAGAGCCACCAGCACAGATCTGTTTCCATTTCCAATCTTCACTTACATTGGCCAAGACCAAGTCACGAGGCAGAATCTCCCCTCTGCATTTTAACAACAGGCACAGCCTGACCTTGTTCCCAGAACTGGGAAGCCTTTGCTGGCTGCCCCCTCCTCCCCAAGCCACAGGCCAGGCACCCAGGAGCAGCAGCTTGTTTTGGCTCCACAGCTTGCCATGTGCTTTCATGATACCCTGGGGACTTGTTGCTGGAAAAGGCTTTAAACTCAAGAGGCAAAGCTTTGTGGAGCACTGTCCCAGGCTCTAATCCTCGGAGATCCTGTTTATCCCTGTCTGAGGGTCCCTGCCACCAGATCACACCATGTCCTGGGAGGTGTCAACACCTGACACTCCACGAGCTGGGCTTCAGGGACACCCTGCCACGAAGCAGCAACCAAAACCTGCCTGGGGTGGCCGAGGACAATGGCACCAGTGGGTCTGACCCGTTTCCTGGAGCAGCTCAGGTCACCTGCAGCTGGCAGGAGCAGGAAGTCACCTTGCTGTGACTTGTGCACACAGCCAGCACCTGTGGCAGCCAGACCGAGCTCCCCTGGCACCGGGAGGAGCAGGGCTCATCATCTCCTCGGTAATGAACGTCCTTACAAAGGTCTTTTGAGTGTCCCCTTTCAGCGTTCAGCCCGTCCCCTCCCGGGCACAAGGCGGGGCACAGCGTGTTCAGGCCACAGCCCATGAGCTTGTCCCTGTGTCCCTCCCTCGCCTGTCCCCAGGGGCCACAGCTGGAAGGAATCCACAAGGCATCAGCCTGTGACAGCAGAAGATGCTTCTTGACACACCAAGTGCAGCTTGCAGGCAGAATGATAAAGCTGTAAGCTGCCAACAACCAAAATACAGCTGGTTGTAACAGGCAGCAGCACAGCTATGCTGTGGTGCAGGTAAAGGAGTGTTTCCCTCCCACTTGAGGCTATTTTTAATGACATTCACACGCCTCAGGTACCTAAATGCCTCTGAGCAGCTGCACAAGCAGCTACACCTGCCTGTGGATTGGAGAAGTCAGGCCTGAAGCCACCCCAGCTCTTTGCAGAACACGCTGAGGGGATGGGCTCCACCTGAGGAATCTGTGTGGCCTCACAACATCACTGCCTCCTTCAGAGCTCCCCAAGGCTTGGATCTCCTCCTGGAAGAGCTGACCTTTTTCCTGCTGCTGCTCTTCCTTGGCACTGCAGAAGTGGCTCACTAATGAGGGCACTAATAAGTGGCTTTGCTTACTTCTGCTGCTAAAAGCCACAGCACACCCAATCTATTCCTGCCCTATCCTGCCCTCACTCCTATCATCACCAGTGGTTCTAAAATAATCTGTGACCCCTTAACAACCACCCAGAGAGACAATAATCAATGCTGGCAGCAGGAGGAAGGGAATCCTCTCTCCTCTCCCACAGCACTACTGATGTGCTCCTCCATGCCTTGCTTTTATTTGAAGCAGGATGACATTTGCCCCACAGTTCCTTGGGGTCACAGCCAAGGCTTCCAGTGAAGAACACCACATATGAAGGAGGGAGCAACATCTGCACAGAGGTCTGAAAGCTTTGAATACATGAAAGCAACAGCAGCAGCAAAACCATGGTACACAGAGTGCTCTCTAAAGCCAGCCTCTGCCAAACTTATGTGCCAGGACCTCAGCCAGTGTCTAAGCCCTGTTAAATTAGAGGTAACTTTAACAGGAAGTTTTACTTAACAGCAAGTTCAAGGTAGTGCAGTCCAAATCTGAAAGTTTTTAATTACAGCTCAGGGGGGGAAAAAAAATAATTAAAAAAATCAGTGCTTCCCAGGCTTGTTTTCTGGGCGACTTTCCACCCAGCCCTGCTTGAGCCACACTAACAACAATCAGGGTAATGAGGCAGAAAATAAAGCAGTTATTTGGAGAATGATACTGCTTCTGCCTCCAGGCAGAAAGAACCCCAAAACGTAGAGATCCAGCTGACAGTTGTTGACCAAAGCTTTCCACACAATCCTGAACATATCCAAGTGAGCTGTCACACCCAAAAACACAGCATTTCTAAGGAAGCCTGTGAGGGACTCTCACCCTTCTGAAAGGCAAAACCTTTTGTGATCAAGAAGAACCATGGGGCTGAGATGCAAGCTGAGCTTGCAGAAAGCTGGTCATACCCAGCTGCAAGGGTTTGTGCCCTGCTGATTCTTCCTGCACTATGTCAATGCTAAATCCAGTGCAAACACACATCCAGCCTGTGCCAAGCAGCTGAGCACTGCATGTACAGGCACATTATGAGCCCTAGACAAAAACACTTCCTTTTTTCACCCCACCTTCACCTGAGATACAAAGGGCAGGTGAAAAAAAGAAGACTGGGGAAAACAAGCTTTAGAATAACAACCAAGGACTCACTCCCAAGGGCGACTGACCCTTTGTACCAAACACAAACACGTGCTATTCAAGCCACAGGCAGAAGATCCCCTCTGCTGCTGCCTGCCAGCCCAGCTCACAGCCACAGTGAGGAACAGAGCGGTCAGGTAGTAACTCTTCACTTACCGTGAGCGACGTGAAGGTCATGCACATCCCACCAAAGCCATTCAGAGCCAGGGCAATGAATATCAGCACAGACAGAGCTGCAACAATAAAAAACCTGCCCTCAGCTCCCACTGGGTGCAGAGGGAAAGGAGAGCCCTAAAGGCTTTGGTCCTGACATGTGGAAATCTCCGTGGATCAACACCCTCAGGACATGTCACGCTGCTCCTGACCCAGCACCCATCTCCCCAGCCTCACAGACTGGCAGGGACAGGGCTCTCCTCCAAGGCAGCTCAGGAGGGGATGGAAGGGTTCCTTTTCTCTAATGCACAGACTTGCTGATGCAGCTTGTCTGGTGGGTCTCAAAAGGAAGATTTACTTGAACAAACAATCCAAAGGGTCATTCACTATCTGCTCTTGAGCAGCCAGCTCCATCTACCTCTGCTAAAAAAGCCAATTACACATTGGGTGCTATTACCCAACCCTGAAAAAGCCAGGAACTCGTTTGGAATTGCTCCTTTACAGGACCTGGCCCTGCACAAACACAAAACTAAGAGGCCTGGGTATCTCAGACGTTTGGCCCTTGCTACACTCTCCACTTGGTGTTGTGAAACACCAGCCCTTCCCAGAGCCACTTGGCTCCCTCAGCCTGGCTGATTGCTTGGCTTGTGACCCCAGTACAGCACTGGGGGGGTGACAGTTTGAACTCTGCTACCCCAAAAACCCCAAACCAGAGCCCTGCAATGCTCCCAGCTCAGCAGAAAGATGCCAACTTACAGTCTGGGTTACTGGCACCGTACGCAATCAGCACACAGGACACGGCAAAGCAGGCACTGAAAGGGAACCAGAGCCATCAGTTTCTCACAAACAGCCCCACCCACAGTCAATTACAGCTGCTTCCACCTCCTCAGCACCTCGCAGGGCACTTTCTGTAAGAGGGAGGGAAGCTGGCAATTTGGAAAGCAAAATCCAGGGAAATACCCAAATATTACTGGCAAACAAGTATTACAGGCAAGCCTTGCACAAGGGCTGGGGCAGGAACGTTTCCTCCCAGCACTGACACAGCTCTGTCTGGTCCCAAATTCCCACTGGGTTTCCAACACAGTTTTTCCAGCCCTCACCTCAGGGTGACCAAAGGCAGCAGCAGCAGCCTTTGTCCTAAGCCCCAGCACTCAACTCCTCTCTGGTAGGATCTGACTCACAGACTTGCCCTGTTTTTCCCACTCTGCCCACAGACCAGTTTGGTTTCTAACCAAGTTCACTGCTTTAAAATTGTGACAGTTAAAACAGTGCTGGGGTCCAGTGATCCCAAAAGTCACTAATCCCTACATGCCATGACAGAAGCAGTTGACAGCCTCGCTGTTTGAGGCAGAAAGCAACACACACCACATGGAAGAGAAGGGCCCTGGGAAAGGCAACAGGACATGTTTATCCCTGAGTTAACTCCCCAGCCTGCAAACAATGATGTAACATCTTGGTTTTGTGCCTCTCAGGACATAGCTCCCAGCCCAAGGAGAAAGCTACCCTCCCTGACTCACAAATGACTCTGCTCTTCCTCCAGGCTCCATCTGGACAGGGATCACAGAGCAGCACTGCTGAGCTGAAGTGTGGACACAGAGTCCCAGGCCCTTCCCTTATGGAGCAATTCACTGTGCTGGCTGAAATCACCCCAGAGCTGCTCTGCTATCCTGTGCAGATGCCAGCCCCATCCCCCAGACACTTCCCAAGGCTGCAGGGAGCCCACAGCACCCAGCCAGGGTGGGAACTGAGCCCTCAGCCCCCCAAGCCCTGCACACCCACCTGCCCAGCAGCCGCAGCTTGCGGGGGCCGTACTTGTCCATGACAATTCCCAGGGGCAGCGTGATGGCACTGAGCAGGAAGGAGCCAATGGTGAAGGCCAAGTTCAGCATTTCATCCTGGGCGTTGCAGGAAGGCCATTTGTGCTCTGAAGCTGTGCTGTTGTCGAGCTCAGAGGTGTTGGTGGTGGTCTCTACACGGGGTGAGAGAGGACAGCGGGTTAGGATGAGATTTACAATGCTGCAGGAAGGAGGGAAGGGAAAAGCCCTGCTGGGCATATGCCCTCCACAGTCCAGTTTTTATTCTAATCAGTGAGAAAGGGAGAAGCAGAGCAACAAAAGGATGAGGGAAACCTGATGAGCTCTGCTTTGAGCAGGAAAAAGCAGCCATGAGACAGGTATCCCACGCAGCAGCAAGGTAAAAACCCAGGGATGGAGAGTCATTAATTTATTAAGACAACTATACAGCAATGGCCTGGCAATTACAGGAGACTAAACCCTGCTAAACCCAAAGGGATACAAAAATAAGGTCCTCCTAATCTACAGCTGTCATGTTCTCAGAGATCTTTTCCCTAACAAAACTAACGACAGCTACAGCCAAATCAGTTATTTTGGTTCCAGACACCAGGCTGACAAGGCCTGGCACTGAGCAGCAGCCTGCTCAAATGAAAAGCTTCCTACCCTCACTGCAGGCATCAGGATGAAGAATGGCTTTGCAGCAGCCACCCTGCTTTGACTGCCCTGGCTCTGAAAAATCCTTCCTGGATTTAACTACCCTGTTCCCAGGGGGGCTGGCATCTCACCTGCCTTCTCTGGTTTTTTAAAGGATTGATGCATCTTTAAGTCCTACCCTGTAATTAGCATTTTCTATTCTTTCAAAATGGGTTTAGGTCACACAGATCAATTATATCCCCAGCTTTCTGTTCTTGCCCTTACATGAGGAACTCTGCATGCAAACTCCCACGCTGAACAGAGCCCACGTTGTGTAACCAAGACAGAAACAGGACAGTTAAAAAAAAAAAATAAAAGAAAGGAAAGAAGTTCCCTTTTACTGCCTCATGTCAGCTCTCCTCCTGTTACATGCCTATCCCAAGGCTGCTTACAACTCCTCGAGTGAGCTGTGTGCCTTCAGACTTCCATTAACTCACAGCTCCAGTGCACTCCAGCTCTCCTTCTCCCAACACTTATCTGGAACCTTTGCTGCTATGACAAAGCACTTGCTCTCTTGCTGCTGCTGCAAGCCAGTGATATAAAACACCCTCCTTCTTATTTAATAATTGATCTGACAAAGTTCAGTACTAAAGGAGGAACAGAGAGAAGTCACCGACATAACCACCAGCATGAAGTGAGGCTGGAGATTCCCAGTGAGCCCTGGTTGGTTTAGTTAATTAGCAGGAATCCCTCATGGGCAAGTGGCTTCTCATCCACTGCTCGCTGTGGCTGGTGGGGGAGATGCCCATGGCTGCTCTGTGTTAGCTCTGGAGGGGGCACAGTCCCACCTTGCACCTCCCTCCCTTCTACTCAAACCCCAGCTCCTCTACAGTTACTGGTTTCACCCTGGCTCTCCCAGCTGCCCTAAACCACCCTCCCAGCTTTGTGTCCACTGCAAACAAACCTCACCCCACCTTCCTGCCTTCAGGTATCAGCAGGAATTCAGGCACTGATATCTGAGGCCTCGGAGCTGCCTCTGTCCCCTCCCAGCACTCCAGGGAAGGCTGGGGCATTTCTCCCCATTTACATTGCTCCCATCAGTGTCTTTGCTAAGATTGCTTCAAACTGCCTGTGTTCCTTTCCACTGCCATGTGCTCCTGACTGATAACTTAATCTGCCCCTTCTCTTGTCCTGTTGGTCATGGATAGCCAGAGTAAGCAACAAATATCCCCAAAATGTCACATGTGCCACCAGCAGCATCTCCTCTGCAAGGAGGGCAGCACTGCAGCCTGAGGCACCCGAGTCACATCCTTAAAAATCAGTCCTGGACAGACTTTGGGAGCCTCTCTGCAGTTTTCACCCACAGCATCAAGGCTTTTGGGCTCTCCACAAAGATAAATTCATAGGAAACAGATGTGGGTGAGAGGTGAAACTCGGGAAAACAAGGAGGAGGGGGGAGAACTGACAAAGTAGTAGCAGTTTCCCTGTGTCAGCACTCTCCAGAGATAGCTCAGCTGAGGAGTGGAAGGAGGGTGGAGGGACATGAACAGTGCAGTGCACGTGTTAAAGCTCAGTAACCCTCCCCACACAGAGATCCCCAAGCAGGAATACTCAGCCTTTAAAGCTGGAGAATATGAATTCCTGTTCATGTTTTGATGTGCTCATTGCTCTGTGTCCCCAAGGAGCTCCCACAGCACCTGCTGGCCCTCCCATGAGGGGTGTGCATGAGGTGAGGACACAGCTTAGAAATAGCAAAGAAATTTGCCCCTCTCTGAGCACTGAAAAGCTGGGAATGGGACACCAGACTTCACTCCCTGCCTGTACCAACCACCTTGTTTACAGCTGCTGGGTGCCAGCTCCAAGGAGGGGCCAGGCAACAGGACTATGTGGAAATACAAATTGTTTGTGAAAATAGAAGCAGCCCCTGAGCAACAAGAGAAGATCCACTGAGGCGTAATGGAAATGATTCCAGCAGCCCTTGGCACCCTGACATCCCCTGATCCTTTGAGCCACCTCCATAAATAGAACATTTTGGAAGGGCTGCAGGTGTGTGCTGCAGGCACAAGGTCCAGCCAAGAGCCAACTCATCCGCGAGCACGGATTCATGTGCCAGCAGCTCGTTGGCACAGGAGGGAGAGTGGCAGCACAGGGCATGCAGCTAGGAGGGGCTTAATGGGCAGAGAACCTGCCTAACTACTCACCTACCTCATGCACCTGGTTACAGCAAACAGCAGCTTCCCCTCAATCACAGCTCAGATCCCATTCCAGATCGGTGCGTGCCACACTCCCGGGAAAATCTCCTACGTGCCTGGCTCCATCTGGAAAACTGCTCTGGGGAAGGACTGGCTCTGTGCCCAAGGTGGTGCCCTCCCCAAATCCTCTTGCCAAGTCCACCTGCATGCAGCACTCGAGGTGTCACACCCGGGCAAGGCAGCAGCACAGGGGCTGTGCTCACTCACTGCTGCCTCACTGACAAGCCAGCAGAAGCTACAAGTCTTTACCAGCAATTACAAGAACATTGCTGCCTATTTTTACAGCACTCCCCACACAAGCAGCAGGATTTCTACTGCCCAATTAGTGGTTCAAGTTACTATTTAAAGAATGACAACTTAGGTAAGGAGAAGGCTGCCTGGGTAATCATTTATGTCAAGAACATCTCTGGGATTTGTTCAGGCTGGAACATTCAAAGCCATCCTTTCTCCAAGCAGCAGGTCAATCATTAACTGCTCTTTACTGACCTCTTTAAATCCCAGGCACACACACCACATTACCAGAGGAACGAGTCTGGCTTTTCCAGCAGTGACTGCCATCTCAGATGGCAGAGAGCAGCTCTCCTTTCATCTTATTTCATGGATCAGACTGAGTCAAACAGGCAAGACACCCCCAGCCACCCTGACAATAGCTCTGTCACAGCCTGCACACCCTCATCTTCCTCCTCTTTTTTTTTATAGAAGAAGGAAAAAAATGGAGGGAAAAAAAAAGAGACAGAAATCAAGGGCAAAGAACTGGGAGTATTGGTTTAAAAAAATAGCACACTGAAAGACATGTGCAAACAACTGATTCTGCAGTCTGCCCACATAAGAACATGTTTTCTCTTTTTAGGATGGTGTCATACTTCTGGGAACTGGGAGGAGATGTTCTTGCTTTGTACCACTGCAAAAACAATTTATTCGGGTTTCCCTGCCCTTCCCCTTGCACTTCCAGGACCCCCTCTCTGGGTGCCTGAAAGTTTCATATGACCAAAGCACAGTCCCAGTTAAACTCCCCTTCTCTCCCCAGCTGTGGTTTCATTTTGCAGCTGCTCTCAGCCAGCACCTTCCTATGACAGCTGCTGCTCAGCACAGTGTGTTTCCTGTACGAACTGAATATTTACCACCTTTACTCTTTTCCTGTTTACAGCCTCACACGTGCAGCCCTTTCACAAATCCTAGCTGTCATATCTGCCCAGATTGTGAGGGACCTTCAGACTGCAAATTCCCCACCCAGAGCTCAGATAAATATGGGAAAAGAGCTGTGAGACAGCACCTTCCCCCTTTGACCACGTCAGGGCTCGTTAACTCACTGTAAGTGAATTAGCTTATCATCCCTTTGGTACTCTGCAGCCCTGTCTTAGAGGAAAGCCCTCTGTGCCCCTTATCTCTGCTCTTTGTGAGCAGATTATCAAGTTCAGGACATTTTTCTTTCTTCAAGCATGTTTCAGCTTCCCAATCCCAGAAACATCATAGCAAGGCAAGGCCCTGGACTGATCAAATTCCCCAAGAGCTGATAAGGCCCAGAATGGTGATAAAGACTGTGGAGTCAGCACTTGCACGAATAAAAGATGCTGCTTCAGTTGGTTAAAGGCCAAGTAGTAGTGTAGTAAAATTAAAATGGGAACAAAGTGCTACTACCAGGCTCCTTGTCAGCGAATTTCAAACATACCTCAGGAGGTGGCCCAACGGGTACAACCCCCCACTCCAGCCCTGTTGCACAACTGCTCTAAAAATATTTTGTTATTTCAGTTTTTTTTCCCCAGGTGTCCATCCCCGGCCTCATACTACTGAGTTAAGAGTCCACTGGACCCCACGTTGGTACAATGGCTGAGTAAAATCCAACACAAGGAGCCAAGGGCAAGCAAGGGATTCAACAGGGAGACAAGGAGTCCTTCATGAACTGCAGCACTTTCTGGGCAGCTGCTCTTACCTTCAGAGAAGAGCCTGCAGAAGGGACAAGGTCTAGTTTTGCCTTTCATTGGAAAGCATCACAAAGTACAAGAGCTTATGCTGACAAACTGAAAGCCCTGCCAAGAACCTTTGGCTCATTAGGAAAACTCTATTTTTTTTTTCTTTGCAATACTTACATGCCCACAGCAGCATTAGGAACAACAAGTGCCCAAAGGCTACTAGTCATGATTTGTTTGCACCAGCCTTCCAGCGAAGTTGGCTGCAGGATTCAATAGGTTACACTGAAAAAGGCAACCATTGGGTCACCCTAATGCCAGCAAAGGGAAAACTCAGTTTGGGGCTGGTAATTGAGAGCCTCCACACACTTGGAGCCAGGAGTCTTCCCCACAAAACTCTTACAGAGAGGACAAAACCAGAGAAATGAAAGTGAGTCAGCACAGATTAATGCCCCCACAGCTCATCACAAGCCATCACCAGAGTTCAGAAGTGATGGCCAGATATTTGAGGACAATGAGAACATTTGACTGCACAAATTTCTTCTCAGGGATCAAGCTTTCTTGCCTCAGGGCACAGGTTAGCCACTGGGAGGGAGCAGTTGCCCCCAGGGCAGAAATTTCACAGCAGTCCAGACATTTGCATCTTCCCTGTGGTCTGTGGGCATGGGCACTCCCAAGGGGAGAGCCAAAAAAGCCACAGACTGGTGAACAGGAGTGAGAAACCGAGGTGAACCTCACTGATCTAGGGCAAACTGAAAGCAGTCAAGGCAAAGAGCACGAGGTGGGCCCCAAGTGAAGTTCTTGTCAGCAGAGCACATCTCAGGAAGCAGACAAGCAAATGCCTGCTCGCAGAGACAGTCAGCATTTGCTTATCAGCTCCCATGTGCTTTATCTGGGTGGCAGAAAGTCTCCACCTGATGGGTTTAATGTGATCTCTTGGCTGTGACAAAGTCTCCCTGGTGTGGAGAGAACACAGCAGCCTTGAACAGAAGTCCTGCAGGGTCTCCAGGCACTGGGAGTCTCCCTCACACACAGGAGTGTTCCTGGGGACCCGAGTGACAGGGACACACTTGGGAGCACTGCCCCGAGAGCAGAGCACAGGATGGAGATGGAGCTGCCAAACTGCAGCTGATAAAAGACTCAAACATGTGCATGTTTGCCAGGTGCACCAACCCAGGCCCCGGTAGACAAAGCAGGGGAGATAAGCAGCTGATGAATGAGCAAAACCCAAAGAATCATCACATCATTCACAGGTACCTTTGTCTGGACTTTGTTTCCCCACAGCTCAGTTTTCCCCCACTGCTCTCAGCCATCACTCAGTTGAGGCTCCATGCACCGATCTCCAGCTCTTTTCACAAACTGCTTCCTCCACCAGCCCCAGATGGGCTGATCCAGTCTCAGTCTCCATCACACATCTCTGGACAGAGCCCAGACTGCCACTTTTCACTCTGCCCTTCCCTTCTCTGAGCACATGCAAACCTTCAGCCACCACAGCAGCTTTCCAAATCCACACCACACCTCTACCCTGGGGTTCCTTTTAACCCCACTGACCACCCAAACACTCTGTGGGATGCACAATTCTCTCCATGCCCAGGCTGGAGATAGGTGTCCACATCCAGGCTGTTTTCCCAGGACTAAGATTCCCACACCACAAAGTTCTCTCCCCTTCCAGGCTGTGTCTGCAACAGGGATAGTCACTTCTGGCTGGGGCAGAGGGTAAATCTCAAGCCCTCACAGAAACACAGCCTGGTTTGAGCACATCCTGGGTACTTGAAGAAGGAGAGGAATGATCAGCAGTATTTAGTTCTCCAAATTCTCCTCAGCACTGAACTGCCCTGATACTACTGCCACCCATGCTCCTTGTTTTCTCACCACTAAGGACAAGGTTCCTCTTATAAACCCAGGACAGCCTCCCCACAAGTCATTATCCTCCACAGCCCATCCAGCTTTCCCTTGAAGAGGAAGAACTCATGGCCAAGTAGAAAAGGCCATCCAGAAAACCCCTACCCCATCATTAAAGCTCCTTTTCCCAACCACCCTACAAAACAACAGCACCTACAGGCACACTGCACCATCACAAGGATGCCACTGCCTTTAGGAAGGAGCACAAATCACCTCCTTCTCTCCTGGGATCAACGTGGAGCTCAGCCCTCCTCCAACCACTTCCACACCACCTTGCAGCAGGGAACCACACCAGCAAACCTCAGCAGCAACTTACCCCAACACGAGCTCAAAAAACGCTTACCTAGCCCGTAGCACAGGTAGGAATAAAACCCTTCTGCCTTCAGCATGATGAGCAGGGACCCCCAGCCCAGCAGGACGGCAGAGAAGAGCAGGTTCTCGATGATGGCTGTGAACGCCATCCACCAGCGCCGCCGGTGCGCCGTGGCCAGCGTGGGGGCCATGGCTGCCTGGGGGGGATGGCCTCCTCCTTCAGAACCTCAACCTGCAGGGAGCAACACCCAGTGAGTCCACGCTGCTCAAAGAGCATGAAAAACCCCCGTGGTTTAAGGGATCTCCTCACTAAGTACCCAGGCAGAGCTGCCTGCTGGATGCCAGGCACTCGGGTGCGGAACTGGTCTGTGCAGGTGCCAGCTTGCCAAGGGACCTGCAGGGATGGGGGAGGCAGAGGTGCCCTTGGAAGAGCCCCTGGGGTGATCGCTCTGAGTGACACAGGGCTCTGCTCAAGGACTCTGTTC
The DNA here is from genome assembly GCF_963513975.1 of Fringilla coelebs. NCBI lineage: Eukaryota > Metazoa > Chordata > Aves > Passeriformes > Fringillidae > Fringilla > Fringilla coelebs. The sequence goes on along the minus strand of NC_140046.1, from coordinate 4,940,493 downwards.
CACTTCCTGAGCACCAGGTATGAAAATGCAGCAAACAGCCTGGAGCCTGCTGGCCCTGCACGGGGCAGGCACTGGGGGAATAAATGCCAGGGCAGGACCCTGATGTCCCCACTGCCATCAGGCTGGGATGGAGGACACAGCCCTGCATCCTAGAGGTGGCTTTAGAGCCCCACCAGGTCTGTTCTGCCCCGTGCAAAAGCACAGACTTGCTCTGGAAGGTGGGTGAGGGGTCTATAAATGCAATTAATCACCAATGGCTCACCAAGGAGCACTTTTTGCTGCCTGCCAGGCCAGCCAGCTGGGAGACACAGCAGCTCAGTGGCATCTCCAGGCTGCCCCAGATGCATTAACTGTGTCCAGCTCTACTTGTCCCTGGAGCCCACGGGAGTGAGCAAATTGGGGAACACACCTGGCCAAGGGGACAACCTGACCCCAGGGAGCCCCGAGTGTCACAAGGCAGGTGGCCCTTTTTAGCCAAGCTGAGGCTTTTCCCAGCCCAGGCGCATCTCAGGCAGCACTGTGGGGAAAGCAACTGGCCACACAGCCAGCCAGGGCAGCTTCCCTAACTGGAGAGACCCCAGCACCGGGTGCGTGCTTTGGCAGAACGGGGGTCTGACCCAGCACTGATGCCTGGGGGTCAGGGCCCCCTCCCAGCCACAGAAGCTGGTTCAGAGCCGCCCCCCCACACACACAGCGCAGGCCCGCTGCCCCAGCACAGCCCACCACGCATTTCCTCCATCACCTCCTCCTCTTCCTCATCCCTGCACAGCCCCTTCCCCAGCCCCGCTATCCTTGCCCAGCCCAGCGATCCTCTCTGCGACAAGAGCCGCAGCCCGCTGTCCCTGCTGCCAGCCGCCCCGCAGCGTCCCCCAGCATAGCCCACCCCCCACATCACCCCCGCAGCATCCCACACCCCCAAGGAGCCCCGCAGCACACCCCAAAGAGCCCCGCAGCATCCCCTCCCTCCTCGCCATCCAGCCCCCCACCCACGCTCCCCTCTCCATCCGCTCTCCCTCCGCCGCCTGCCACTCCCACGCGTGAATCCCCCCGATGCCCCCCACCCTCCCCAGTGCCCCTCTCTCTCCCATGCCAACCCCAGGGTGCTCCGGCCGCCCCCGGTGCCGTGCCCCGCTCACCGCCGGTGCCGCGCCCGCTCCGCTCCGCCGCGGTCCCACCCGGGCTTTTTATCCGGCCTCCGAGGCAAAACAGGCGCGCCCGCTGATTGGCCTCCGCCTCGGCCAATGGCCGCGCGCGCCGCTGCCGCTGGGGCACGTGCCGGTTCGCGCCCCCCCCCGCCCCCTCACGGCCCCCCCCGGGACCCCCTCATGGCCCCACGGGATCCCCCCGGGATCTTAGCCCGGGACCCCGCGGATACTCCCGATGTCCCCCCACGGGATCCCCCCACGGGATCTGCGATATCTCCTCCCGGGACCCCCCGGGATTTTACCCCGGGATCCCACGGTACCCCCCGATATCTTCTCCCCATTTCTTCCCCCCGGTAACGCCCGATATTTGCTCCCCGCTATTCCCCAAGTACCTCTCACTCACAGATATCCCCTGATATTTTTTTTCCTCCGGTACTCGCCGGGATTCCCCCGGTACTCCTGTAGTACGCCTCGATATCCCCCGGGACCCCTCCCGGTCTGCAGCTACCCCCAGTACCTTCACACAGAGACCCTCACACACAGAGGCCCTCACACACACACACAGACCCTCACACACACAGACTCTCACACACACACAGACCCTCACACACACACAGACCCTCACACACACACAGACCCTCACACACACAGACCCTCACACACACACAGACCCTCACACACACACAGACCCTCACACACACACAGACCCTCACACACACACACAGAGATATTTTTCTCCTCCGGTATTTTTTTCACTCGGCGGGACTCCCGCGGTACTCCTGTAGTACGTCCTGATATCCAATACCTCCCGGTCTGCAGGTACCCCCAGTACCCTCACACACACACCCTCACACACACACCCTCACACGCACACAGACCCTCACGCACACAGACCCTCACACACACACAGACCCACACACACAGCCCCGAGCGGTGGTCGGGCTCGCCGCCTTCCAGGGAACAGCGACAAACCCGGGATCGGCGGTGGAGGCGATGCGGCTCCCCCGCCCGGCCCGGCGCGGGGACAGCGGGACCGCCCCGCGGGGTTCGCTGCCGCTCTCCGCCGGTCTCCGCCGGCCCCGGGCGGCAGCAGCGGGAGCCGCACCGCGCTCACGGCCGAACGGCTGCTGAGAGGGAGGACAGCCCCGCCGGGCACGGGGAACCGTGTCGGGAACGGCATTGCTCGTCTGCTGTGGGTACGGGCACCGGATCGGTCCTGTGAAGTCTGCCCGTCGTGCTCAAGGAGAGAGACCTGAGAAGCTGCTCCACCCCATTAAAAGGGTATTTTGAGAACAGCATCCAAAGCAGCCCTGGACTGACCACCCTGATGGCAGAGCTGGACAGGGGCAATGAGCCCTTGAGACACCCCAGCTCACAACACAGCTCATTCAAAGAGTCACAGAAAGGTTTGGGTTGGAAGAAACCTAAAACATTGTCTCATTCCACCCCCTGGCATGGGCAGGAGCACTTTCCACCAGATCAGGTTGGTCCAAGCCCCATCCAACCTGGCCTTGGGCAGTTCCAGGGGTGGGGCAGGAGTTGGCAACCTGTGCCAGGGCCTCACAGTCAAAAATTTCTTCCCAATATCCCATCTAAGTCTGCCCTCTGTCAGCCATTCCCCCTTGTCCTGACTCCATCCCTTGTCCGAAGTCCCTCTCCAGCTCTGTCGGATCCCCTTTAGGCACTGGAAATGCTACAGTTTCCCTTTACTCTTCTCCAGGCTGAACGCCCCCAGCTCCCTCAGCAGAGCTGCTCCAGCCTCTGATCATCATTGCAGTTTCCTCTAGCCTTGCTCCAACACATTCCTGTCCTTTTTATGTTGGAATCCTCACAGTGGACACAATACTCCAGGCAGCATCTTAGGGGTGAGCAGGGTAAAGGGGGAAAACCCCCTCACTAAACCTGTTGATCCCACTGCTGGGGATACAGCCCAGTTTCATGAAATAAAGTAATATTACAAGCCAGCTTCACATCTGACTTCACCACAACTCTGCCTTCTTTTTTTTCTGTTAAATTATTTTTCAGAGCATTCCTCTGAGGTATTTCTAGACCTTCCATAAATCCTTCCCTCAATAGGGAGGTCCTGGGTCAGAGGACGTGGCCATAAATCCCTAGAATCTTTATAGGGGACATTTTCTCAGCCAAAGGAGATGAAAACAGCCTTTGTGGCAGGTAAACACCCCAGAGGAAGCAGAGGGCCCCAGACAGACGGACGTGTCCCCACCACTCCATCCCTGTGGCGGGTGGGAAGAGGAAACTCCTCGGCCTTGGCTGTGGGAGAGGGATCAAACGTTTCAACAGCTGGAAAGTGGATTTAAGCCAATGCAAACAAACAAACAAAAAGCCCAAAGAAAACAAGGCAGCCTGGATCCCTGCCAGGTGTTTAACAGAGGTAGAAGAAGGCTGAGGCAGCACGAGACTCAGGAGACCTCAGCACCCAGACCTGGCTGCTGTGTCCAAGAAACACAAACTGTGATGGGGAGGAGCGTGAGGAGGGTTCGGAGGCTGTTTGGGGTCACGGGAACCCTTTGCCTCAGCAAGAGCAGGGAGGGCTCAGTTTTCCTATCCTAGAAGGAGAAAAGCTATCAGGTGATCCATGGCCAGCTATAAATACCCCAGGGATTGAGTAAACAGCATGGGGAGAAAAAAAATAAAGCGAAGCCAAAGAACAGCACTGACACAGAGACATGTTTTTAGAAACTGGCCAGGAATGAGTTTAGCTGGGAGGGAGGTGACAGCTCCTGCTCTGGCACAGCCACTGGGCTAAATGATGTGGTGCTCTTCAAAGGCTTGGGCAGTTTGGGAAAGGAGATGACAGGGCTGACTGGATGACAAGGACAGACCCCCATGGGACAGACCCCAGGAAGAGCTCCAGCCTCTGCTCCTGCCCCAGCAGAGCACACAGACACCTCTCCGCTTACAGGCAGCACCTGCACGAGGATCCCTTCCCACTGCCTGCCTTCTAAACACTGCAGCAGCTTTGCAAAGTCAGAAATCCAGCACGGGAAGAGATTCCCCTGCCAGCTCTGCCTTGCAGACCTCCCACACCCAGAGCTAACCCCCGGCACAGCCGACAGAAGCATCCCCAGCAAGCAGACACCAGCGCAGCCACGCTGCAGGAGAGTGCATGGGCAGCCACACGCTGGAAATCTGCAGCTCGTTTCCTTTTCGCTGCCCAAACACGGCCAAGATGCTCCATCTTCAAGCAGGGGAAACATCCTGGCTCCCTGGACAAGGAAGGTTCTCCCAGCAGCAGCGTTTTCTCAAAGCAGACGCTGGTTTGAGGCTGTCAGGTTGTTGTCAGCTATTTACATGCTGCACCCAGAGTGAACTGGCTCACGTGATGTTCACTTCTGGCACAGCACTGCTCAGCTCACAGGCTCAAAATATCCATCCCATTAGGGAAAAAAAATGGCTGCTTATAAATCAAATGTGGGACTGTCCCTGCTGCTGTCATAAAATGGTGTCAAAACAAAAGCAAGCCCGTGCAGAACAGGCTGCTGCTCCAGTCCTGCCAGGATGAGCAGTTTTATTTGGATGCCAGAATATTTGGTGTTATAATCACAGCAGCAGATGATTCCACTGCAAGAAAGGGTGCTTCGTGCTGGTTGCAAAACCGGAAGCTTCAGCCACATCAGACTGTGGGGATCTGGTGCCTTTTGCTGTGAATAAGCACCCATGGGAAGCAAAAGGGAAAAAGCAAAACCCACTGTGTTTTCTGAAACACCCCAAACCCTGAAGCCCAGCTGAGCAGTGCCAGACCAGAAGGATTCATGTGGAGCTCTGCATATGATGTGTGAGGCTGCAGCAGAGGGGCTCTGGACACTCACAGCCCACTCACATTCCTCCTGCACTCCAGTCTTGGGCTCTGAGCAGGGCTCAGCTCAGTGAGTGAGAATTCAGAATTCAACTGAGACAGAAAATCTAAAAAAAAATTCCCAAACGGAAAGCCTAAGGCTGCTGACAGTTTCCACACTCTGGAGAATATTCCTGGTTGTATCTTTGACTCAAACGGTGGCTGGGAAACCCATCTCCTGAAGGGCATTTAATTTTCATTCCAAGGCTTTCACACCAAGTGAAATAAGAGAAAAAAAAATACACAAAAACCTTCTACTACTTAGATACATCTAAAACCAGATCACTCTGCAAATCCTCTTTGGCATCTCAGCTGCCTTCACAGCAGGAATGAGGCGTGGGAGGTGGCAGGAGCTTAGGGCACCCGTGGAAATCCCATTTTCCAGGCAAATTCCATCCTTATCAGCATGGTGCCAGGTGCACAGCTTGATGGTCATTGCCCAGCTGCCATGTTTGCACAACTGCAGCTTGGAACTGTGTGGAGTTTAAAAGGCTGTCACTACAACCTGTGTCCTGCCACGAGCTTTTCCACATGGAAGCAAAGGCAGCCAGGGCCTGCCACAGAAGCCAGAGCCACACAGATAAACCCCTGCAGACCCAGATACCCTTTGAGATAAGCAGCTAAAATTAATTTTCTCTGAAGCTGCTTGTGGCAGCCTATCATCTCTCCTCAAACCAGCTCCACAAAACACTCCCCTTCCGTGAGAAACATCTTTCCAGCAAGAGGCTCTGAGCTGCCTCACTGGAATTGTGGCAGGGAAAGGTGGAAATCGAAAGGGGTGAGATGGGATTTTATGCACGCGTTTCCCAGCTGAGCACTCAGCAGCCCTGCACTGGGTATGTCCCTAGTGGTGACAGGGACTTGAGGGTGCCACCACAGCATCCCGAGCATCGCTGTCCCCCGGGGCTGTGCAGACACGAGTGGGGCTGGTAGGGCAGGGAGGGGCAGAAAACAGCCCTCAAGCACCACAGCCCCACAGGCTGTCCCCGCTGTGGCCCCACCGAGGCTCCAGAGCAGAGCGGGTCACCAGGAAGGCTCGATGCTTCTGCAGTTCACAGCTCGGAGCGGGCCCTCGGCTCCCCCAGGCTGGGGTTGGAGGAGCCCGGTGCTCCCGCGGCCCCAGCCCGGGCGGTGCCGGCTCAGGTGGCCGGAGGGGTGGCCGGCGGCTCTTTGCCGGGGCCGGAGGGCGAATCAGCACCGCTGCTGGCCACGTTCTCATATTTCGGCTCTTCCTCCGCGGCAGCCTGTCCCTTCCTTTCGAGGCTGCCAACTAACTCCGGGCTTTTGCCCTTCTCTGTGGCACCTACGGTTTCGCTGGCCCCGTCCTGGGCACCGGTGTTTTTTGACGAGAGAGATGCGAGGAGGAGGGACAGTCTTTTCGCAGCGGGATGCTGCTGCTTGCCCGGGGCTGACTCGGCAGGAGCCCCCGGCACACTCTCCCTCTGCTTGCAGCTGTTCTCCGAGTCCCTGCGCTGCGCCAGGGCCCGGCGAGGAGGTTTCTGGATGGCCTCCATGCTCCTCCTCACCTTGGGCTCCTCCTTCGCAGCCCACTTGCCCCTCTGCAAGCTGCCCAGACGCTTCAGCACAGCCTGGACCGGTCCCTCGCCAGTCCCCTCCGCCTTGGGGTCCTGCCCGGCCGTGCCCACCATCATGTAGATGGTGGTGACATTGGGTTCCTTCCCCTTGGCCTCCCAGCTGCCGCATCTCGCAGCTGCTTCCAGCGCCTCCACTCTCTGGGCCACATGCCTGGTGCTGGACACCACCCTGCGGCGTCCCCCCGGGGTGGCCCGAGGCGATGGCCGGTGGCTTTCGTCCCCCTTGCTGAGGGGCTCGGCGTTCTCGTAGCAATCGCTGGCCGGGCTCTCGCTGGGGGGCTCGGCCGCCGCGTCCCCCGGCGGTGGGGTCAGCCTGGATGAGCCCCACGGGGCCTTGGGCTTTCGGCTGGGGCTGGGGGTCTCGGCCGCCCCGAATTTTGTCCCCTCGGCGAAGGACACAGAGGGTCGCTTGGCCTTGGCGATGCTGGAGGTGCGGGGGATGGCGAAGGGCTGAGAGACATCCTCGGAGTCGAAGGCGGACGGGTCCGGGAGCGCCTCGCCAGGGGGGGATGCCCCGTCCTGCAACTCAGCCCCGCCCAGCAGCGGGATGCCTGTGGGACAAGGTGACACGTGTTACAACTGCCGCAGCTGCCACCCTGCCCGGGGACATAATTGGGGACATTGGGACAGGAGCTGATGCAATAGGATTGTCCCTGGGATCGTTTCCCAAGGAGGAGGTTGTGAAATGGGGTTGCCCCACTGGGCACGTCCCATCGCACGCAGCCAAACACAGCCCTGCAGACAGGAAAACAAGGACAAGGAAATAAACACTGTCTGCGCCAAGCGCAGCTCCCTGGGACGGCCAGGATTGACCCCAGAGGTGATCGCAGAGGAGGAGGAGGAGCAGCCATGGGCGTCACCTTCTCTGGGAGGGACGGAGTACTCGGGTCCCTCGTTGTCGGTGTCGAAGGAGGAGAAGGAGCTGTCTGAAACCCACGCAGACGATGGGGGCTCGATGAAGCTGGGGTTGTAGGGGATTTCCATGTCGTGGTGAGAAACTGGGGAAGAGAAGACACCCAGGTGAACTAGAGCACCCCAGGGTGCTCAGGGGTGTGGGGTTTCAGCCTTCCCTCCAGGCAGAGAGTGCAGCACTTCTGGAAGTGCTGTGGGCAGCTCTGCTTTGCTCACCTGTGACTTTGGGAAGTTTCGAGGTACCCAGGTTAAAGCAGGGCATGAGAGCACTGAGGTTGGCCAGCACCCCCCGCACGTGGTGCTTCATCCTGGCCACCACATCATCGTCTGGCACAGCCGCCCTGCAGAGCAGAGATGGACATCAAGGGACACGGGACATGGGGTTTTGTGTCAAAGGCTGAAAAATATGGAAAAATACCTGTCTCTGGCATCTGCTGAGCCAGCACCACAGCAGCAGCAGACGACACAGAGCAGCAGCAGCAGGAGGGGGACAAGGACGGCAGCTGCGAGGACTCCGTGGTCCTTCAAACCTGCGTGAGGAAATGGGCTGAGTCTGGCATGTCCTGTGGCTGTGACACCTACAGAACAGCTCTGCATGGAGAGAGCAGGAGCTGACAACTCCCGGTGGGGCCAGGAGGCACCAGGATGCATCCCAGCCCCCCAGCACCTTCCCCAGTGAGGATGTGACCATCCCTTGCCCAGAAATGTGAGGTTAATCTTACTCAGCACACAGTCACCCTGCACAGGGTCGCAGGTCCCCCGGGAGCACTGGCAGGGTGAGGAACAATTCACTCCAAAATACCCCTCAGGACACGTGTCGTTGCAGCTGGAAGAGAGAGGAAAGGAGGGAAATGCCCCCAGAGAGAGCGAGGCTCCAGCCCAGCCCCACTCCCCGTGTTATCCCAGCATTTTCCTGGTGTTACCTGTCTCCCCAGTAGCCTGCCTGGCAGATGCAAACTCCTGTCACGGGGTCACAGCTCCCTGAAACACACTCGGGGCAGAGGAACTGGCAGCCATCACCAAAGGTGCCCACGGGGCAGGAGCTGTTGCAGCTGCCAAAACAGAGCAAAGCATCAGAGACTGCACCCCAGAGCAGGGACACCCCCAGGGACCAGGGGCCTCACCCCGGGCATACCTGGGTCCTGTCCAGCCGGGGTCACAGCGCAGGCAGGACCCAGTCTGGGGGTCACAGGGCTCCCCGTGCTGGCAGCGGGGACACGGCTGGAGGCAGCCATCCCCATGGAATCCAGGAGCACAGGGATCCTTGCAGAGGGTCCCATTCCAGCCGGGCTGGCAGGCCAGGCAGAAACCATCCACGGGTGAGCAGGGCTGGCTGCGCTTGCAGCTCCCACAGCTGTGTGGGCAGAGAGGCACTGAGGTCACAACGCTCACCCTTGCACCCCTAAAAAGCAGCTTTCACCCCACAAAAAAGCAGGTTTCACTACACAAAATCATTGAGCGTCATTTTAGACCAAGAGAAATACACAGTGGTGCCTAATGCTCTGTGGTAGCAAGAGAGGAGGGCAGCACCACAGAGTGTTCTGAGTTGGGAGGTGCTGCTTTATCACCATGAGGAGCGAGATTAAGGACAATCAGATTTTAGGGTGACACTTTCTGCTGGCATTAGCGAGGTGTTTCTTTTGGGGCAACATTGATGCTGCATCCAGCCTGGGATGCTCAAACCCAGGACAGGTCTCCCTGCCCAGCCAAAGGGACAGATACAGGTACACTGCCTTCCCCCAAGATCTGACTGCAGCCCGCTGGATCCCGCGGCTCCCCCACCTCACCTGTGCACGCACTGAGATCCGTATTTCCCTGCGGGACAGGGGTCCCGGCAGCTCCTGCCCTGGTAGCCGGGCTCGCAGGTGCAGTGGCCGCTGACAGGACTGCAGGAGCCGTGCCCGCAGTCGCAGCGCCGCTGGCACGCCGGTCCCCAGTAGCCAGGCAGGCACTCGCACTTGCCCGTCTCCTGCGCGCAGGGCGAGACGTTGCAGGAGCACTTGAAGCTGCACCTCCTGCCCCACCAGCCCGGCAGGCAGCGGCACAGCCCGCTCAGGGGGTCGCACTGCGAGGTGGAGGGGTTGCACTGGCATTGCTTCCTGCAGCTGGGTGCCCACCAGCCCGGCTCGCAGTGGCAGGCGCCGGTCAGGGGGTCGCAGCGGCCGTGGGGGCCGCACTGGCAGGAGAACTGGCAGAGCCTTCCCCAGTGGTTGGGGTCGCAGGTGCAGTGGCCGCTGACGGGGTCGCAGCGCCCGTTGGGGTGGCACGGGCAGCTCCGCTTGCAGTCGTGGCCCCAGTACTGCTCGGGGCAGCCTGCGAGGGGAAAGGACACAGGCGGGATGGGGAGAAGCCCGGCAGCTCCCCGAGCATCCAGCTGGATTTAAAGGGGGATGGCAGGGGCTGAGCGCGGGGCGGGCACTCACGGGAGCTGCAGTCTGCTCCGAAGAAGCCGGGTGGGCAGCGGCACAGCCCGGGTTTCACGCACACCTCGCCCTCTCTGCAGGCGTCCTCCCCCTCGCACACGGCTGTCGAGGCAGGAAAGGCACTCAGCACTCTCTGGCCGGGGCTCACACCCCACCTGCCACCCACCCCGCTCCCTTAGGGTCAGCATTCCCAGGGAAAGCACCATCCCGCTTCCCGCTCCATCCCTCCGGCTCAGCTGCAGCGCCATCAGCAGCTGGGGCTCCCCTAGGGGCGGGACCCCACTGGCACCGCTCCAAGAGAGCTGCAGGGCTTCTCCCAACACTCACAGGATCCGCCTGGGTGAGCGTGGGGACCACGCTTTGGGATTCACCCCCATCCATCACTCACCGACCGTGCACGCCCTCCCCTCCTGCCTCCAGCCGGGACAGCACTCCGGGCCGGCCGGGAACCTGCGGGAGAGACCGGGGGTGTCAGCCAGGGCCGGGGGGGCCAGGGCGGCTCCATGGCTCCGGCCCAGGCGAAGCGACCCTTGCCCCAGTGCTGAGAAGGCGGCGTGGCCCCCAGGGCAACGCTCCGGAAGGAAACCAGAAAAATAGAAGGAAATTTAGAAGGCTGCAGCCCGAGTGGGCGGCTGGGCTGGGCTGGGAATGTCCCCACGGAGCCGTGCCGGGTGTCCCATGCCTGTGAGAAGCTCAAAGCTTCACCAGCAGTGCAGAAATGAGGCACTGAAGTGAAGGTCATGAAAGGCATCACCATTGATGTGAGACAATGGGAGAGGCAATGTGGCAACAAATTTAGGGGACATCAGTCCCAAAGCTCTTTGGGGTTTGCTACAGTGACATTTCCCCTCAAAGAGTTTTGCCGTGGGTCCCATATTGCCCCATTGCCCTGCACTCCGAGGGTGAATGAGAAATAAGCCCTGGAAAAGGGATCTGATGCCCCAAATGCCCAGACATGGCCCAGCCATGCTCCCCAGCACCACCCCAGTCTGCACCCACCCTGTGCCAGGCTGCACATCTCTGTCCATGGGAGGAGGGATGGACAGCAACCCTCTGGGGCTGCTGAGAGGCCCCAGGAGATGACACAGGTGGGGACCCCCGTGGCACCTACCTGCAGACATTCCTGCCCTCAGGGTCGAGCTCCTGGGCAGAGCTCTGCACCCACAGCCACAGCTGGAGGCAGAGGATGGGCCGGGCGCTCTCCATCCCAGCAGGGCACCAGGGCCCCAGTCCTGGTGGCTCCCCAGCCCCACGCTGGTGTCCCTGTGTCCCGTCTGTCCCGTCCCACCCGTGGGGCGGCCTCTTCCTCCCTCCAGCCTTGGGTTTCTTCCTGAGGAAACGCGGGAGGAGGCGCCCCGATCCAGACGTCAGGGGTGCGGCAGGGAGGGGGAGCAGGGAATGCTGCTGCCCGGGCTATTTCTGGCCCTGGCTGCCACCCTGCCACAGAAAGGGGCATCCAGGGGCTCAACGCAGCCACACAGGGGCTGGTACCTGCCTGAACATCTCACCTGTGTCACCACACTATCCCTGTGCCCTCCTCCATCTCCCCCAAAACTGCTTTAGCCAACGTCCCCCCAACGCAAACAAGGCATCCAGTGCCACCCCCTGCCTCAACCCCCACGAGCCACCCCATGGCACTGCCAGCTCCTGGCAGGGGCTCAGAGGAGGGGTCCCCATGTCCCCCATGGCAACACAGCCTGACCTATGCTGGCCTTTGAAGGGCTGCTGGCCACTGTCCCACCTCGCCACGTCCCCAGGAGCTTTGTGTCAGCAGATGCACAGGAAACACCTTTTTCCTACTCAAGGCCAGCTCAGCCGGGGGGGCTCCGGGTTGGAAGCACAGTGCTCCCCTTGGCCATGCAGGAATTAACTCCTCCATGCCCAGCACTGTGGGATCACCCCTCTGGAGCCCCCTCCCCATCACAGCTGACCCACCAGAAGGGGGCACAGCCATTAGGAGAAGGTTAAAGGAAATCTGGGAGCATCACCCAGCCCTCCCCAAGCAGAGAGCAGAGGCTGCAGGCAGAACCTCAGAGGAAAAACAAGAGACTGATTTATTTCCAAATTAAAGGTAGAAAGTACCTGATCTGAGGGGACTGATGCCCCCATGAACACAAGGATTGTTCCAGTCTGCCAGGTCCCAGAGGTGGCAGGAAGAGGTGCCAGTACAAAACTGATTCACCCCATGCCTGAGAAGTGCAGGAGTGGCCCTGGCAGTGCTGATCCTGATGGCTCCCAGCCACAGGAGCACCTGGACACCCAGTGCAGTGTGCTCAGCCCCTCCCAGCCATGTGGGGACCCCAGGACACCCCAGCTGGACCTTCACACTGCAGGGATTGCGGAGCTACAGACACAAAGGGGTGAGGTGAAACAAACCTACAGAGCAGGATGGGGCAATGGAATCGTGGGCTGTGAGCAGAGGGGTTTGCAAAGAGCCACCAGGGAATGGGAAGATCCCTTTTGGGGGGTGGAGAAGGAAGACGGTGCAGACCCCCACTATGCTGAGCTGCAAGCAGGGAGCAGTGGGGAGGGGGCACAGCTGTGAGGGCCCCTCTGTAGCTAAGCTGTGGGCACAGTGACAGGGTGGCTGGTGGGCAGAGATGCCCAGAGGTGCTGAGCTGTCCCAGGCCAGGCTGGCAGCCCACATCCAAGTGTCCCAGTGGGTTTGCAGGAACCTGCCCATGCTGTGGCTTTGCCACCACCACAGCACCAGGAAGTGCCAGGGCTGCTGTGCTGCTCTTGAATCCACTGGAAGAAGAGGATCCAGGAAGTTCTGCTGCGAGGACAGATCCTGCTCCTGTTCCCGTGGGGTCAGAGTGGTGCTGTGGCTCTGTCAGGGCAGCTGGACCCTGCCTTGCTCTCTCCCTCTGGCTCCAGCTGTGTGTCCAGTGAGTCGATGATTTCCCAGGTTCCGGAGCAGCTGGATGTGGGGGGGTCTTTGCTGCTGCCCTGATACCACAGCCCAAAACTGCAGAGAGAGCAGATAAGGGCTATGGGGGAGAAGAACCTCCTCAGGGAGGGTGTAGAATCCCAACCTCCCTCTGTGGTGGTGGCAGCAGGACACAGCCTGGCTGTGGGCCCTGGGAGCTTGTGGCACCCAGGACAAGGCAGATGCCCCTAAACCAGCAACCCCTGCTTTGGCAGCATCCCTGCCAGCCCTGCACCAGTCTGCTGACTCTCTTCCCATCACATCCAAGCTCCACAGCTGCCAGGTCCCAGCCAAACCCCAAACCTCTCCACTGGCAGAGCCTCCTGTCCCTACCAGCACAGGAGCAAACTTACAAGCTCCTAATTTTGGATTCTGGAGGCTGAGCATCCACACAGTCTGTGCCATGACCAGGGAGCCAGGAGCCCTCCTCTTCATCACTGCACAAAGAAATGGGGGTAAACCTGCACTGAGCCACAGCAGCAAGTGCTGGAGCCCTCTGGAGTTTGTCCAGTGCTCCCAGTGCCACCACCTCACCTCCCTTTTGTCACATGCACGCAGGGACAAGTGGCATTTGGCTAGGCCATGCCTGACTGGTGACAGGGACACATGAGCTGCAGCACAAAGCCCAGCCCCTGTGGCACAGCTATGCCAGAGCAACACATTAACTGCAGACATCAAACCTTTGATCTCTGGAGGGAGGAGGCAGCTCTGGGCTTGAGGAGGTTCCAATCCAGGGCACCAAGCACGTGGAAACTGGAGCAGGGCAGCCAGCCCCCACCCTGCACGGGAGGATCCCAGCCCCCAGCCTGACTCACCTGCTCGCCGACTCCTCTGTCGTTCCCAGCATTTTGGCTCTGATTTTTTTCCTCTGTTTTTTGATATTTGACTTCATTGCATCTAGGAAGAAGCTGGGAATTCTCTCCTCGTTCAGCAGCTCCCTGGTAAAAAGCAGTCAGCTGGTTAACCAAGAGCCTGGGAAGACTCTGCCCTGACTGTAGTGGGAGCAGCCTCTGATGGGCCAGGGGTGGCTGCAGGGACAGGACTCACCTCTGGTAATAGGCCAGCTCCTCCTGCACCAAGAACAGGTTGGTCTTGAGCTCATTCCTCTCTTGCAGGATCTGCTGCAGCTCTTCCTTGGAGAAGCAGCAGTGAGCAGGGCTCCTGCCCCCATCCTGGTGCTGCAGCTCCTCTGAGGGTGACAGGGCTCCCTCCTGGAGGGGATGGAAAGAGAGTCAGCAGGCAAGCAGAGACCTCACAACCCCCACCCAAAGGCTGGGTGCACATGCAGGCAAAAATGGAAAAGTCTCAAGAATGTCCTCATCTCAGCCAGCAACCACACGTGGCAAATCTCCCTCATCCTCTGTGTCCCATCTACTTTTAACTCCTGTCACCTCATCTTACTCCACCCATAACAGCTTCTACAGAGAAGGTGTTAGTGGAATTGCAGACACCATACTGTTCAGTTTTCAGCTGTGGGGTTTCCTTGAATAGCCATGTCTGGGTGTGCCAAAAGCTCCACACAAGGCTGGGAACGTGGGGTCAGTGTTGGTGATGCCCAGCAGCAGCAAGGCCACAGCTCAGACTCACCACACCAGGCTCTGGTGTGAGATCAGCTCAGACTCACCACACCAGGCTCTGGTGTGAGATCAGCTCAGACTCACCACACCAGACTCTGGTGCAGGGTCAGTTCAGACTCACCTCACCAGGCTCTGGTGTGAGATCAGCTCACACTCACCTCACCAGGCTCTGGTGTGAGATCAGCTCACACTCACCACACCAGGCTCTGGTGTGAGATCAGCTCAGACTCACCACACCAGGCTCTGGTGTGAGATCAGCTCACACTCACCACACCAGGCTCTGGCTGCTGGCTCTCCAGGGTTGTCCTGCTCCTCCTGCTCATTTCCCTCTGGCTCTGCAGCATGGCAGCCTCCAGGTCTGACTTCTGCTCCAGAGCACTCTTGAGCTGAGCCTGCACCACGGCCACCTTGTGCCGCAGCTCCTCGTTCATGGCCATGAAGCGATGGAGCTGTTCCTGCAGCTGGAGGGCCCAGGGCAGCCAGAGGTGAGGCAGTGCCCCCACCCAGGGACAGCAGTGCCACCTGCCCCAGCAGGTTCAGCAGCTGTGACAGCCCCGGGGCGGGGGGATGTGACATGAAAGCAGCTCCCTGGGCCCTGGCACACCACACCCCGGAGCTCCCACGCCCTCACCGCCTCCGTGTCCCGGCTCTTGCAGACGATCTCGTGGGCCTGGGCACGGAGCTCATCCCTCTGCCTGTCCACCACCTCCTTCAGCCTCAGCATCACCTCCCGCTCCTTCCGTGCCGTGCTGTCTGAGACCACACAGGGTGGACAGGAGTCAGAGTCCCCAGGGCCTCCTCCAAGCCCACAACACTACAAAGTTCCTCAGTGCTTCTGCAAAGTCTGACTTGTTCCTGGTAATCTCACAGTGCAAAGAAGGGAACTGAGAGTTTTAGACCATTCCTGGAACATCCTTGTGTTGCCACAGCAGCCCAGACCCTGTGCCTGCCTCCACCACCCTCCTGGGGGCTTTCAAGGTGCTCTGGAGGTTTGGGATCCCTGTGAATTGCAGAACAAGGTAATGCCTATGTTCCCTGCTAGGACAGGTCTCCAAGGTGAGGGAAAGGAGAGCAGCATTCCAGGCTCCAGAAGAACAGGTTCAGCCCTGCACCCAGCCTGCCGCTCCACAGGGACACCCGGTGGCATCGGGGGACCCCAAACCCACGGGGACACCCACCTTCCTGGGACTGGCTCTCGGCAAGCTGCCCCAGGAGCTGGCGGTTCTGCTCCTCCAGGCAGGCCAGGCGGCCGTGCAGGGCTCGCTCCCGGCGCTCGGCCTCCCACAGCCTCTGCTCCGGGTCCTGGGGGACGGGGACACCGGGGACACCGGGTCAGAGCCACCCCCGGGGGCAGAAACAGCCAGGACAGCCAGGACCAGTGGACGGTGACAGCCGGGTCAGAGGCTTTCCAGGGGATGGGGGACAGTGCCACTACCCCGGAAAGGGGGACAGCTGGGTCAGACCCATACCAGAGGACAGGGATAGCGAGATCAGAGCTGTTCCAGGGGATGGGGGACAGTGTGGCCAGTGCCACCACCCCGGAATGGAGGACAGCTGTGTTAGAACCAGCCTGGGGGAACAACTGGGCCAGACAGGTCGGAGCTATCCCAAAGGATGGGGGACAGCAGGGTCAGACCCATATTAGAGGACAGGGAGAGCGAGGTCAGAGCTGTCCCAGGGGATGGGGGAGAGCAGGGACAGCATCCCCTGGGAGAACATCGCAGCCGCTCTAGGGGATGCAGAACAGCGGGGCCGGAGCCGTCCCCGGGTAAAGGGAACAGCGGAGTCGGAGCCGTCTCACAAAACGTGGGACACGCGTGTCAGCCCCATGCCCCGGGAAAAGCCATCAGCCGGCTCGGCGCCGTCCCCACGGCCACTCCCGCGGGGACACGCGTGGCTCCGCGCCAGCGGCTCCCAGCTCCCCGCTCACCTCCGCCTCCTGCGGCCCGGCCGCCGCTGCCGGCGCCTCCCCCTCAGCGCCCGGCGGGGCCACCAGCGCCTCGAGCAGCTCCAGCAGCCGCACCACGGGCGGCACCAGCCCGGCTACGGCGTCGGGCCCGAAGCGGGCGGACAGGCGGCGCAGCTCGGCGCCCAGCGCGCCCGCCATGCGGTAGACGTGCGGCGGGGCCAGCCGGGCCGGCGGCGTTCGCCACAGCGGCTCCGCCATGGCCCCGCGCCCGCGCAGCTCCGCCCGGCCCGGCCCGGCCCGCCCCGTCCGGGGCCGCCCCCGAGGCGGGACCTCAGCGCTCGCTCAGCGCTCCCGTTCGTACAAAATTTATTGAGCGGAAAAGTGGGGAAAACAACAACGCGCGGGGTGAAGGGGGGCGAGCGGGGCGCAGTGGAGGGATGGGGCGGGCACACGAACACGCTGTTGAATATCAACAGTACTAAAGGGGCGCGGGCAGGATTAGGCGTAGAGATCCTCGCGGTCGGCAGAGTAAACCTCCCCCTCCTGCAGCAGCGCGAAGTTGAGGAAGTGAGAGGGGCGATGGACCTCGTGGTAAAACTCCTTGGGGTTGGCGAGCTGCAGCTCGTATTTCATGTTGGGGTCGTGGCGGACACCTGGAAAAGAGGGAGTGTCACCCACCTGAGCACCCCTTCTGCCTCCTCCACCCTTCAGGAGCCTAACACAGCCCCCCACCCTTCTATGACCATTTCCCTGACAGGAGAGAAAGTTCTAAACCTACAAAATCATGCCTCTTTGGGTTCCTCCCCTCAAGAGATTTACAATCCTTTTATGCTAGTCGAGTCTTCTGTCACTCTCATTTCCTGACCCCTCCTCCAGCTGCCCACGGTGTTCATGATACCAGGACCTCACTACTGGGAACAGCTTCTCTCTTGCATTTTCCATTATCTCTTCTGCCTGACAGGGATTAATTATTCAGTGGCGATAGACCATGCACTACAATCCTGACAGACATGGGATCTATTTTTCCTCTCGAGCCACCAAAAAAAAGCCCCATTGAACTGATATCCCAATGCTGGTACTATGGAAAGTTCAGGGCACAGTGCTGGTATCCTTGCCCGCCACTCTGAGGAAGTTTTGGAGGGGATAAGGAGCTATTAATTCCTCCCCGAGCTCCTCACAGTGCCTCTTTTCCCTCCTCTCCCCAGGCCAGCTCACCCATGAAGTTGTAGTTCCAGGAGCCCTGTGCTGGGACCATGAAGAAGCCGAGGAAGCGGTCGGACAGGAGCATCTGCACCCTCTCGTAGTGGGAGGGGAGGTACCCCTTGGGGTTGTTGCCCTTGTCCGTGTTCTGCCGGCCCCACTCGTACCCGCTCGGGGTCAGCTTGTAGGCTGTCAGCGTGCAGGAGCCAGGGGTGAAACTGAAAAGGAGAAGACATGAGGCAAGTCAGACTCACCTGGGGCAGAGGAGGGAAAGCAGGAATGAACCAACACTCCCTTTCTGCCCATTTTGAGTTCCCCAGCTCTGCCCTGGAAGCCTCCCTGCCCCTCACCTGCAGGTGATGATGATGGTCTTCTCTCCATCCCAGGAGGGGTTGTCAGCCATGACCTTGGCATGGGTAGTGACATCCTGTGGTGAGAGCTGAGGGGACTCATTTGGTTGGGTGTGAATCCACCCCAGAGGTTCCATTTCCTGACAAAAAGACAATGGTTTAGAGAAAAATCAACACCTTTTAAAATGAGACCACTTCAAGCCTGGCAAAAAGGACACAGAGATCACAGGCTTCCCCCTCAATTGATCTCAATCAAGTTTGGCTTCAGACGGAGCCCTTTCAGTCCTACAACTACAAAAGACCAAGGGAAGCTGCTCCACTACCTCAGGTCCTTTTTGCTGACCTTCCACCCACCCTAGAAGCTGAACCCCAACCCACCTTGAGATACTCGTGCTGTGGCAGCTGCCCTGGGAGGTGCACGGTCTGGTGCGTCCCCCACTGGGGCACCATCACAATGCACCGGATCTCCTTCACCTGGGGGTTGTCTGGAGGGCTCACTCCATACAGGTAACCTGCAATCTGAAACACACACACCTGCCTTAGAAGGCCAGAAGAGATCTCTGTGTAGCTGAGTGGGAACTCCTTAATTTCTGAGGAGAGCATCAGAGGGATTCATGTGGACAAACCACAGCAGGCTCCCAGCCCTTCACCAAGAGTTTCCCTCCTGGTGTGTTTGAGTGGGGCACAACTGTAACAAACTCCCTGCACACTCACCTGGGCCCGCAGGTCTGAGATGCAGATGAACTTCTTCAACACATTTTTGGGAAGAATGTAGGTGTAACCTGTCTCCTTTATGTCATCTGATGAGACATAGATGTGGTTCGTCCGCAGGTGGAGGTTGGCAGCAGAGATTGCTCTGTGAGGAGGAGACTGTGATCAGAGGGGGCACAGAACCTCCTTGAGCATTCCAACACTTTCCACCACCCCTGCCTGCCTTCCTACCTGACCCTCCACTCAGTCTTGGAGGAGAAGGTCTGAGTTTCGTAGTTGCTGGTGGTGGAGGTGATGATTTCATCTCCGTGTTTGTTCACCGTGCGGGTCTGCGTGGCTGTCAGCTGTGACTGCTCCTTGGTTTGCTTCTCAATTTCTGCAATCTGCTGCCTCTGCTGAGATGGGGCAGAGATCTCCATGCCCAGGATGATGTCTCGGATCTCTGACTGGGTCAGGGATGCAACGTTCACGCTGGAAGAGAAAATTCACCCGAGTCAGGCATTTCAAAATACATTCTGGAGCCGTCTCACCTTCAGGCACAAGCTCAGAACACCCACTCTGGGCAGTATGAAAAAATTAAACCACAACTTTTTAAACCAAAGCGGGGCCATGATCACATGATGCTTAGATCAATGATTTGGTGCAGACATTTTTATCTGCCTTACCACAAGGTTATTAAAATTAACCAGATCCCCTACAAAGCTGAGAGTGCACTGACAAAGGCCCCTGGCCACAGCCTTCAGGGCAGCAAGGAAAGGCTGACAGGATTTTGCCTTACTTGTTCTTCTTGCCATAGTCAGCAAGGATGAGATCCTTCAGCTGCACCTCCACCTTGATCCACTCCTCATCTGTCAGGGTTGGCCAGATGTGGTGAGGCTCAGTGATGGTTGTCTTGTCTGGCTTCAGGATAACTTTGGCTCGATCGTTATTCACGTGTAGCGCCCGGAGAATCAGGATCAGACGGGAGAATGCCTTGGAGATGGAATTAGGAAGAAGAAAATTAAATGTACAAGGCCCTAGTATAGCATTCCTCTGTTTGAGCACATGGGAATTGCCAGGGAAATCCATCTAAAGGAAAATCCAGGCAGATTCAGAGCCAAGTGCTCCCAAACAAATCATCAGGGATATCTGAGGCCTTGGTTCCTTGCCTCATTTATCAGCAGCAAAGCAAAATGCAGGAGACACATCTGTGCTTACTGTGTAGGAAGAGATGGTTTTCAGCCAGTCATCATAGAGATTGAAGAGAACCATCTGGGGTTCAGTGGCCTTCAGGATGAGATCACCAAACTTCTCCACTTTCAGACAGGCCTGGAAGGGCAGCTGCAACTCCGAGCCTTTGATCACAATATTGGGGAAATCCAGCAAGTGCACCTGGAGTTCATCAAGAGGAATTAGCTCACAGCTACCGCAGAACATCACAGGGCACAGAAGTGTCCTGTTATCTCCCATAGATTTTACACATCCTCAGGGAGCTGCAGCCTTACCTCAAGGGGGTCCAGCATGCCCTTCCGTGTCACTATGATCTGCTTTGGCTGCTCCTCCACGGGGAGGGATCGGATCAAGGCAGCCACTTCTTCAGCAGTCTTCCACTTGGCCAGCTGCAGAAAGACAGAAGGGTTAGAGAAGTATCCCCATGCCTCTGTGAACCAAAGGGACGCAAACCAAATTCTAAAAATACAACTGGAATTTATGGTTTGTTCCAGATCAGTGACAAGGCCCAGCATTTCCTCCTTACTGATCACAGAGGGCAGTTCCCATTCCTGGAGTTCAGTTACTCCTGAGTGGCTCAGAAAAAACCAGCTGGCTACTCCACCTCCCAGGATTTGCCACCTGAGCTTTCTCACTGCACTGGATGTACAGCCAAGTGCAGAGTGAATTCTGTAACAAGGAGCAGAGCACTCTTCCTCACACTCTGCTTGATGATGTGGGGTCTTTACACCTCAGAGCCTCAAAATCCTTGCAGCAGCAATGCCTGTGTTCCTCCACTTTCATATCCCATGCTCCTGCCTGCCTGATCACTTGGACTCTGGAGCTCCAAATTCATTAAGAGGCAGGAAGATGAAGATCTTTGTGATGTTTTCTGCTCAAGGCAGTGTCCCAAGCAGTCAGAGCCCACCCCCAGTTCACACCCAAGGCCCAGCCAGGCCCTACCTGTCCCAGACGCTTCTGTCCTGCCCACACAGATGTGTGGATGATCTTCAGGAAGAGCTGCCCAGTTCTGGGATTGAAGATGAAAATGGCTCCGTTGATGGGTTTTGTGGTCAAATTCCCTTCAAAAGTCTGAGGGAAAAAGTGAGGTGAGAAGTGCAGGGAGATAAATGGAGCCCACCCACCCTTTAGACAAGAGCCTCCTCTCTGTGTGCTTTGAGCAGGAACTGTGTGGGAAATGTGAGAGCTGCTCTGTGCACACTGCAAAAATCTGGGTCCATGTGCTGACTCCCAGATTTCCATCACACATGGACACCTCCACCCCATTCAGTCCTTCCTCTGAGACACCCCTCAGGCCTCACCTTGTGGATGGTGACTCTGTACACGTTGGTGTCATCCACAAACCAGATGATCTGGTTGGAGAAGAGCTCCCCATAGTTCTGGGAGGACAGGTAGGGCTCCGTGGGCTCTGAGGAGTAGAGCTGCAGCCCTTTGCGGATTCGTTCCCTCAGCACATACAGGGCAGGGTTTGCTTTCATGATTTTGGCCATGGCCTGCTGGATCAGAGGTTTGCTTCCAGGGAACCAGTTCCCATAAGCACTGAAGGAGGAAACAAACAGAAGTTGTTACCATCAGACTTGAAGAGGCAACAGTTCCACTCAAGTCTTTCCATGCAGCAGCCAGGCCCCTTTGTACTGCTGAAAATACAGCTTTGTACTGCAGTGTGATTTCTGTAATGCCCTGGGAGGTGGGCACCTATGGCTTTTACCTACACCTCCTCAGTGGGAAGCCACAGCACACACATGCTGCAGTCCCAGAAAAGCTGCACCATCTCCAACAAACACACTGGAGAACTGATTTCTGACTTTGCCCCTAGTTTCCAGTGAGAAATAGCTGTCCCCACTTGTAAGGGCTTTGAAACAAGGCCTGTCCTTCAGCTCCAACAACAGTCTGACAAAATATCCTAAGAAACAAATTATTACCCACAAACCACCAATTCCAACCCTAGAAACGCAACCACAGAAGGTGCAGCTCTGACCTGTGCAAGTTGTAGGCCAGATCAATGGCAATGAGCACCCCAGTGGGAGAGGGGTAGATGCTCATGTTGTCTGTGGTGTAGTCCAGGAACTTGGCCCTGGCGTAGCGCTCGATGTCGTGCGAGTCGTAGTCGCCCCAGCGCAGCTGGATATCAATCCAGTACTTCTGAGTGGTGGTGCTGTCCATCACATCCCTGAGGAGAAAGCAGGCCACAACAAGTTCATCTGGCACAAAATTCTCCTGCAGTAATTGTCACCCAGCATGGACACTGCAGCCAGTTCATATCCACGCTTCCACCCGGGAAAGGGACCCTGCTGCTCTCCTCACACAGCAGTGAATGCAGAGGCTGTTGAAAGGTTTCAGCAAAGCACCAGTGAGTCCACTGCTGTGCAGTCACGAGGGTCATCTCCCCCAGGGACTGTCTGCTGAGGATTCACTCCAGATTCTGGCTCTGGGCCAGTTCAGCTTTGTGAAGTTTCCAGAAGAACCTTCAACAGCTCAGGGAAAAGCTCACCCAGAGGAGAGAGCAGGAGCAAAGCCAGTGCTGGTGTTTTGCAAAGGCAGTGCCAGGAGGTGCTGCAACCACCCAGCCAAACAAGCCCTGTGCTTTGCTGGACACAATCTCCAGGGTCCCCCAGATGCCCAAGAGAAACAGAGGCTCTGGATGACAGCAGCTCTGCTCTGCAGGGAGACTGAAGAGAGGGAAAAGGGAAACTCACTTGGAATCTGCCAGCAAGGATGGACGTGACACATTCCACTTGTAGGAAGCAAAGAGAAGGATATCTGCACATGAGGAGTTCATCTTGTAAGACTTCCTGGGATGGATTGTCTCTTTCTGCACTGTCTCAATCTCCAGAGCATCCAGCTCTTGATCAAACACCTGGGGAAAAGGCAGTCAAAGATGAGATGTGCTCAAGCAACCCAGATAAGGAATCTATCCTCAACACCAAGGCAGTCAGGAAAATCCCATTTTCCATTTCTTCCCTTTCTCTGCCAGATTGCTGGAGGAAGGCTGGTCCTGCTCCAAAAGGGCACAGAAACAAACCAAGCCAAAACTGCTCACCTGACACAAATCCATGACAATGCTCTCATGGATCTTCTGCCACAAGTGAGCTCGGAAAATCTGGATGAGGGAAATCTTCAGCGTGGGGATTTTGCCATGCATGAAGATCCCTGTCAAATCCAGCTGCACCTGGAACCCAACATACACCTGCAAAGGAAAAGCAGCTGTGAGAACACACAACA
The DNA here is from genome assembly GCF_963513975.1 of Fringilla coelebs. Classification (NCBI taxonomy): domain Eukaryota; kingdom Metazoa; phylum Chordata; class Aves; order Passeriformes; family Fringillidae; genus Fringilla; species Fringilla coelebs. Next base: position 4,917,455 of record NC_140046.1, on the reverse strand, counting down.
GTACAACTGAGGATATTTTAAAAATGGATCATCTCCTGTTAAGGAGGTTTAGTACCTCTCTAAGACACGTCCTGAGAATTAATTGGATTAATTAACTGCTCTCATTTCAGAGGAAAAGTGTTGTCTGCTCCTAGAGGGACAAACACCAGGTACTTACATTGGCTCTGTTGATGGTAGGAGACCACCAGAGAGTGAATCTTCTGTTTGGAATTTGGTTCAAACCCGATCTCTGGGCATTTGTCAGCTTCTTCCACTTCATGGACTCCTCAAAGCCACTGGCCTTCTCCCTAGAAAGGGCAGACCATTCGATTCAACTGAATGAGATGCCCCTCATCTCTGCTGCCATGTGCCACTTCTAACAGAGACAGAAATCAGCCACGAGCTAGGAGGGTTGTTTCATGCCAAGAAATTTCCATGGGTTTCCAAGAAGTTCAGCAGCAGCTCCCTCCTAAGTGCCCTCACAACTGAACTACACAACGTTCTCAAGCGACCACTGAAAACCAGCAGAAAATCAACAGAACCAGCACAGCCTGAGCCCAGAGCCCACACCAAAGTTCCTCTTACCAGAAGAGACCCTCCCAAGTGGGGAAGTAGGTGCCCTTGAAGAGCGTGTGCTCCAGGATCCCTTCCACCCCGCCCAGAGCCTGGATCATGTCCGTGCGGTAATTGTTCAGGTTCCAGAGTTTGCCATCGTGGCGCTGGTGTGTCCACCAGAACGGGTTCTGCTTCAGCACCTGGAGACAACAGCGAGCAGATCATTCCCCTGCCTGCACTAACTGCAGGGACCAACACCATGGTGATGGGCAGGGAGCAGGTAAAAAGCCTCATGCCTTCAGTGCTGGAGGACAAAGCTCATCTACAACATGAGTTCTGTCAGTACTACTCTGCAATTCACTCTGGGAGAACCCCAGGTGATATTTTTATCTTTCAGGGACTGGTCTTCTGCAGAGCTGTCATTAAAGGTTTTAAATAACAAATTATTCCACTGTTACTAAAACTTAATATTTTGGAATGTTCGTTTTGGGATAATTATTATTCTCTCTCCAGAACTGATTCTGTAATATGTTGTTGTGTTTATTGTAGTTTTCTTCAATACACTGCAATCTATCTAAATTATTCCAAAGGGGATAAGCTACAAATTCTGGAGCATTTGTTTCCAAACAGCCTCTACCAGTCCCAACACAAGGCTGTAAATTCCTTCTGCAGCAGAGAGACTGATGTGAACCTGCAATAATGCAAGGTAAAAGGACTTTGTGTGGAACAGGTATCTGAACTTCATATTCAGGTAAAGAGAAATTCCCTGTCAGTACCTGATACTGTTTGAAGTCAGTCCTGACTCTCCATCCTTTATCATAAGCCAGAGTGTGCCTGTCCTTCTGGAAAAGGGTGTTAATCCGAGGAATTCCCCTGTCCCACGAGTCCTCCAGATCCTCCAGTGTCAGACGCCTGAAGAAACAAAATCCCCACACTTTGTTACCTCTCAATTTACAGCAATGCATTAATGAGTAGCTCAGCTGATGAGATCAGAGAAATGACACAGAGCTCAGGGCTCTGGCAGGGGACACTAAAATGCCAGAGGTGAGGGAACAGCGCTGCAGGTACCACAGGGCCAGCAAGGTCTCCAAAATCCCCAGACAGCACAAAACTTCCCAGTGCTGCCTGACCTCCCACAGGTGGACACACACCTGTTCTGGGCTATGGCCTCCTGTCGTTTCAGGGCATATTCTGCCCACACCCTCTGAGAGTCAATGAATTCACTCTCCCATGGCTGGATGTAACGGTACAGGTTGGGGATGAGCTGGTCCTCCTCATGACTCATCCCCGAGCGGAAATGAGTGATGCCAACATCTGTCTGCTTGGACCACCTGGAGCAAAGAGACAAGAATGAGGTAGGAGGAACTGGGACTTCCCTCATCACTGCCATGAGCTACTGTAAAGACAACACAGCTCTGTACCATGGCATGGTTTAGCACTCTTGGAATATTTTTAGGGTAAAGAGCACCTGAAAGAACACTCAAGTCATGCAGGAGTTAGAACAGCACAACTCACCTCAGGTCAGACTGAGGGATGAGGACGTGGCCCATGGAGAGCATGCCCAGCCCCCCCAGCTCCTTAGGGGTGTAGAACACCACAGGAGGAAAACGGCTGGGCATTTTGGAGTTCAGGCCGATCTTGATCCGAGTCTGGATTTTATTCTCACACTTCACCAGCAGATCAAGCAGCTCCTGAGTATTTACAACAGCTTCCCGGAAATAAGTCATCAAACCAATCAGAGCTGTGTTCCATTTATTGACAATCTAGAAAGGAAAGGAAAGGATCAGGTCCTGGCTCATTCCCAAGAATGTGTAGAAATCTGTCATAGATCTCCCTCCTCCCTTACCTTAGTGAAGGTTGTGGAGCCAGAGGCCATGAGGATCTGCCTCACTCTGTTGTGAAACCTCTGCATGGACTCATCATCCACACGCAGGAAGCACTGAGCCGTGCGCTCCTTGGTCACCTAGAGAGCACAAACCCATCAGTCCCCTCCTGGGAGCCCCTCTCCAACCCATGGCAACCCCACCCAGGGATTGCTCTCCCAGCCCACCTCGTTCTGCAGGTTCCAGACGCCGTCCTTGTGGGTGAACTCCTCGTAGCTGGTGCGGCACTTGGGCAGGATGCGGCACTCGAAGCCGCACATGTTGAACAGCAGGTTGGGGTTGTCCTTGCTGTACACGGACACGAAGCTGTTCTCCCACTGCACCGTGGTCACTGAGCGGGGCAAACGGTTCTTGATGTCCCAGAACACAGCACGGCCACTGCAAAACAGCACGGGCTCAGTGACACATCCTAATTTACCCAAATAACAACTGGGCAAGTTCTCAGAGCTTCCCTAATTTTTCAGCGCAGACCCCTCAGTTCTCAATCTCATCCTGAGCATCTATCAGTCTCCAACAGTTATTTATCACTCATTTTCCCCTGTTTCCTACCTGTTGGGGAAGATGAAACAGGAAAGCCCTATAAATATGATTGCCTGGCAAAAGATTTTGAGAATATAGAAACTATAAGTGAGATTGAAATGAAAGCAAGTTTTGAGATACTTTAGTTACTGAATGAGTGGAAAACAATGGTGTGGCTGGCTGAAGGTAATCGCTTTTTGATGGAACAACACCCTCTGCTTGCAGACAGATCCAAGGGTCAGAGTAGACCCTACTAGCTTAGAAGAAGGGGTCCAAAGAGTCGTTTTTAGGGTTTAAAAATATAAGACAGTACGGTAATGTGATGATTCTTATAGGCTGTATGTAAATGCTATAGGATTTGTATCTTGTACTAGACTGGTTAGTGAGAATTAGAATATTCAACACCGAAGAAGATTTATTGCATTGTAACAGGAACCTAGCTCTCTTACCTCTTACTCTCTTATCCTCTCCTCCTCTTTACCACTCTCTTCTCTCAGGCCAGCTCTGAGCTGCAGCTGGCAGCTCCCAGCAGGGCCCTGCACCCAGGCCCTTTGCAATAACCCGTGACCTGGCTTCAGAGATCTCTGGTCTCCATCTGTCCTGCCCCCTGACGCTCCTACACCTACCACTTCTTCCCCAGTCTCCAACAGTTATTTATCACTGATTTTCCCCTTTTCCCTACCACTTCTTCCCCAGCTGCAGCACTCACAGGTTCACGTCGTGCTTCATGAGGCGCATGCGAGCGTCCCGGGGCCAGCACTTCTTGTTGTTGTAGCCCACGATGTTCTCGTTGTTGGGGTCGGGGTGCTCTGTCAGGTACCGCTGGATCAGGTCCCTTGCCTCGTCAGCTGTAAACCTGGAAATGCACACAGAAGGATCTGGAATTACATGGTTGATTTAGCAACACCAGCCTGGTCAGAAAGATAAGGATTACATTAGGAAAAGCTGTTTGTGTCAGCCTGTTTGAAGGTAATGATCCCATTTTTGTGTCCTCCCAAGGAATGGGGAAATTTCATTAGCAACAGAGCAACTCAGGGTTTGGGTTATCTTTCCATGAAGAGATAGAAAAGGCATATTTTACCAGTCTCTAATTTACCAAATCCCTAACAACTGAGCATATTTCTATTTCTATTCATTTGTGTTTCTTGACATTTTTGTGTTTCTATTGGTCCAGCAAAACTGGAAATGTCTCAGTTTGCAAAAAAGCAAACTGAGAAAGCAAGAGGAGGCATGTGGACACCCAGTTATCCAAGGAAGTCTGTAAATTCAAATACTCCTGATTTTCAACAGCCAAGGGAACAAAAGGCAGCAGCAGGATGATATTAAATCTCCCTTGCCTTTGTGCTGACCTGAGGAAAGCAGGGCCCCAGAGATCTCACCTGAAGAAGATGTGAATCCTGTCAATGTATCTGCAGAAGAGGCGGATGGGATGGGCCACCTCCGTGGCAATGTCCTGGAAGCTGAGGAAGTCATTTGGCATCTGGGGAGGCCCAGCCATCTCACTGGCCCTGTGCAGGCCCAGCACCAGCAGGTCCATCACGAGCCCATAGTACTGGACAATGAAGGAAGCAAACTGCAGCCCACGGATAATCCCGTAGGAGTTTGTGTGATTCATGTCCTGAGGAGATGAAGGGGAATTGTGAGAAAACACATCAGAACCCTTTCACCTGAGCAGCTGCTCCGCAGCACGACCCAGAAGGGTTTTTTTACTCCCTCATCATTTTTCTTTGGCAAGTATTATGCTCCTTCTTTGCCATGGGTCCAAAAACCTCCTCCCTCACGGGTCCCTTTCAGCACAAACCCCCTTTCCTGACAACAACCATCACCTTGTAGTTGATCACCACGTTGTTCTTGGCTGTCATGTAGTCAGCAATGTTGTGATCGACGATGAGACGCAGCAGCCTGTTGAGCAAGGTCAGGTCAATCTTCTCATACATCTTCTCGAAGCGAGATTCCAGCATCACGTTGCACTCCCCTTCACTCGTTTCCCAAACATCCTGCAGGTTATTGATGCCTGAGGGAACAAACAATCTTGTGTTATCTGGCACATCAGAGCACAGAAGCAGCCAATGGATACAGGAACTCAACATAAGTCCTGCAGTGCCTGATTTTTCAGACTCTGGATCTTCCAGTCTATCCAGAAATGGGAGGAAAACTATGTAATCAACCATAAATGCTGTGCAAGCTGTCCTCCTCCAGTATACACACATGTATTAACCTAGAAAATACATCCCAGATTGTAATTATTGCCTGCAAATTGCAAAACCAAAATTCAGCTCCTAAGGGGACTCATAGGACACAAGTTCCCTCATAGGAAAAATAATTTTTACATGGACTCCAAGAGCCCACTGACCTTGGCACCACTTGTACACCAGCAGAGGGGGTGGCTCAGTGTCAGCAGGTTTGATCCAAGGAGGGAAGAGCCTTCGCTTATCAGCCTCATACCACAAGTACTGATCCAGATAAGCATCTGTGATCTTCTCCAGGGGCTCAACATCATAAACAGGGACCAAATGGCTGTAGAGATCCATGAACTCAATTCCCACCTAAAAAAAGAGGGGGGAAAACTGAGGCTGGTAGTTGAGAGAAAAAACAAGGTTTTTGTGCCATTCACCTTCTGAATGCAGCACAACATGGCTGGGCTTTCACCAGGCTTTCACTCACCTCCTTGAAGGCTCTCTGAGTCAGCAGATGTCGTTTGATTCTGGACAGAGCTTCGTGGGGATTATCATAAGCCTGCTCAATCAAGCCCAGCTCCTCTCTCTGTGACTGATTCAGGCGTGATTTCACACTGAAAACAAGGGAGAACAGCTCAGCACCTGCACACAAACAGCCTAAGGGCCACTGCATTAAACTGATGAATGATAATGTTCAACCTGTAAATCCTCACAATCCACATCCCCAAACTTGCAAGCATGGCAGTGGTTTTGCCCAAGTGACAGAGTCAATAGGAGCTCCCAGATTAATTGGCAGTACCAAACCAACAGCTTTACCAGTCCACCAGGGTAAATTTTACACCATACTCCATCATGGGAATAATGGATAAGGAAACAGAAGCCTTTCCCAGTGCCCCTGAAGATCAAGATCACTTCCCACTGCTTACCTGTAAGCTTCCTTCAGCCTCTCCAGGGCTAAGATCAGCAACTTGGTGTCATGCTTGTAGGACAGTGGAGGGAAAGGAATGGGGGAGAACCTCCTGCTCTCCAGCCAGTGCACTGTGGTTGTGTACACAGCAACAGCCTCTTCTGCAGTGATGTAAGGCCCATCCTGCAGAACCACAGCACCAGAATTGATCAGTGAAAGCTTCCTTATGAAAACAGCATTAATTTGGGCAATTCCAGGGAGGACAGAAGTACCTTCAGGTAATTATGCTGGCGTTCCTGCTCAGCCTTCAGGTAGAGTCTGGTCAGCCTGCCCAGGTTCTTCTTACAGACGGTTTTGTCAACAGTGGCTCCCCGGCGGATCCGCTCGCGGTTGTAGTGAGCTGTGTTTGTCCACCAGTCAGCTTTGGCCTTCACGTACCTCAGGATCATGTTCTCAATAGGAGTTGGCAGCCCTGGCACCTGGGGAGGGACAGGAACTTGAGGAAAGCAGGACTGGGAGTCTTCCAAGAGCAGCTCCACTTGGGTGATGTCAGAACTGAACCCAAAGGCCAAGTGAGAGATTTACCTTCCAGGGAATATTGGCCTTCCAGCAGCGCCAAGCCTCGCTCAGGTGCTGCAGGATGGTTCTGGCTTTGTTCTGCTTGATCCCTTCTGGCATCATATCCAGGATGTCGTGCATCACAGCTGCCCTGAGCTCCAGGTCAAAGTGAGACTCCACGCGCTGCTTCGTGACAGTCTTTGCGACACCCTTGGAGTGACGGCCTGGAAAAAGCAAAGTCCTTCAGAATTCTGACACCACCAGGCAGTGATTCTCCTCCTTCCTGAGGAGGTGCAGGATGTCTGGAGAAATCACACTGCCAGGAGTCTGGAGTAGATGATTAAGTGGTTATGGAGCAGGAAATCCCACTTCCGTTTAGAATATGTTCTGAGGGCACAGATCTTGAAAGAGCTCTAAGCTGGTCAATGGAGCATGGATAAGGACCACCAGTATGAACAGGAAACTGGCTGGCAAGCAAACAGTATTAATCTTTACCACACACTCCTCCCATGTGCACCATTTACAGGGTACTGACCTTCAAACTGCCTGGCAAGCAGATTCCCCAGCCAGCGTTCCAGCAGTGGGGTGATGCCCCTCATGAAGAACAGCCACACTCTCCAGCCTGGAGCCCAGAAACCACAGCCAGGACCTTTGCCCACAGGCCCCTGGAGGAACAGAGACATGGTAAGAGCAGATCATTTATTGACATTCCAGAACCCCACTCACCTTGTTCCTCAGTTTCCATGGGGTCAATATCATGTGGGAAGGTGGAACTCACTGTGTTAAACCTGTAGTAGATGAGATGTTTCAGGTCCTTGCACATTCGAATCTGCCTCATCAGTTTGTATTTGTACCGGTACATCCCCGTGAGCTGACCCACGTGGGCAAAGATGTACTGCAGGCCATCTGCCAGCTGAGACAGGGAACACAGTCAGGGACAACAACCAACACCTCAGACACCACCTCCAGCAGCCAGGTTTCTTGGACAGAGTGTATCAGGCCATACAAAGCTCCTCATGCTGCCTCAGACAATGATCAATTCTTATAAAGTAATATAAAAGCAGAATTTCAAACAGTACTGCATATTTTCAATGTTTCCCCTCTTCTCCGTAACACTGCAACATTCAGCCACTTTGTACATCCCATTTAAAATATTCCAATCCTCCTCTCAAGTTCTCACCACATTTAAAACTAAAAAACCAAAAAGTCTACCTGAAATGCATCCACATTCCCCAGTCTGTACTGGACGTGGCTGTCCACCACCAGCTTAGTCAGCCTCAGGACCTCTCGGCACAGATGGAAAGCATTCCCAAAACGGGATTTCTTTCTTTCCTGAAAAAGACAAAATATTCAGAATTTATGTAACAATGTCACAGAGAAGTGAAACAACTCCAGTTTGGTCAACAACTGAGCAGCTGAGGCATTGTGGCCTCTCTTTCCTCACTACACAACAACCTTCACATAAACTCTGCTCTTGTGTACAACAGCACATGGACTGGTACCTTTGTGGTGAGGGTCTTCACAGGCTTCAAGTTGAAGTTGTAATCCAAGTGAAGGTAATTCAGGTTCTTTCTGTGGATCAGCAAGTTCAGCATGTTGTAGCCCTGGCGACACACTTGCAGGCCAACTTCCACCCAGTCCAGCTTGGTCGACTGGAAAAACTTGGTAGCCTTGAAGGAGCGGAACAGGTACCTGGAGAGAGCAGAGACCACCATCAGCTCAATCCCCTACAGAGATCAGCAGTTCTCCACTGAAAAGGGCCCACTCACCTCTTCTTCTGGGCCTTGGGAGGTCTGTGTTTGAGTGCATTCAGGACATAGTATTTCAGGAGTTTCTGGTAGGACACTCTCACCTTGACTGGCTGTCCTGCTGGGCAGTGCTCACGGTACCTGTGGATAAATCACACTCCAAAGCTTCAGCTAACTCACATTTCTTAGACAAAAGTCTCTAGAGACTCTCCTAAAATCTCTAGAAACCAGCATAATGTCTTTATTTCATTTTCATTATAACAAGGTAAAAATGTCATGATCACTACATCAGCCTCAGGACAGAACTCACCAGTTCTTGACCAGTGGGATGTCAAGAGCTCTCCGGGTCCTGCCAGACCTCAAGTTGAAGGGTCGTGGTGCCCACAGCAAGGCAATGCCATTGGCTGTGTTATCAGTGTAGAGAGGGGTATCCTTCAGGAAAGGCTCCACAAACTCTGGCAACTCAAACTCTTCATCGTCATCAGGCAGAGGTTCCTGGCTCTGAAACACAGAAGCACCACACAAGGTGATTCCTGGTTGTTTCGCTCAGTTTCTGAGCTAAGCAAGTTAAAAATCCATCTCTGTGCTCTCATGGAAGAAGTGTGGTTGCACTGAGCATGAGAGAAGCAAAAAGCACTCAACAAGGCAAACTCTGGTACCAGACTCTGAGTTAGGTGTTCTGGAGGGAACTTCAGGGACATGTCAGCTCCATAAATACACCAAGGGCAACCACAAAGATAAATTATCTGTCAGAAGACTCTAACAGTATTAATTAGACATTGGGCTTTATCCTCCAGAAACCAAAGGAGACAACTTTGTGCAACTCCAGAAGTAGAAGACTAAAATGACAACTGTGGCTTTTTTTTGGTGAAAGGGTTGGTGCCTTCTCCTAAAATATCTACGTTTGTGTGCTGCTATCAGAAGCAAGATACAAAAGCCCCCTACTTCCACACCTAGGGTTTATCACAGTTAACTCAGTGACCCACCTTGACAGAATGTCTGTGAGAAATGGGGTTGATCAGAGGATCGAAGTAAAAAGCTGGCAGGTCAGGATCTTCTGTTTTAATGAAAACAACGTTTGGAGTATGATACCTGCAACAAAAAATAAGCATTAGAGCCTTTGACAGCCTTTCCCTCCTCTCCTGGCTCTGGAGGCTGCTGCTCTTACCAGGTGAGGTGCACATGGTGTGGCAGGTTGTTGTACAGGTACGGGAAAGCAATTTTGTACTCTGTCCTGATGGGCTGCCTGATGATGATTTTGTTGATGTCATTAAATTCATTCCAGTCTTCATCCCTTAAAACGAGACAAAAAACTGTTATGCAGGCATTCATGGTGAGAGAGACAAACATTTGTGACTGAAAACATCCCATCAGCCCTTTCCTAGATAACCGCTCTCCCAAACCCAACACTTACTGAAGATTGATGTCTCTGACGAGGGGCTCAAACTTGGGACCTCCAGGAATGGCCATGTTCAGTGCCTTGGAGGTGAAGAATGCTTTCAGGTCAAACAGGTAGAAGTAGTTGTCATCCACCAGGTCAGTGAGCAGCTGGTTGGCCAGGCGGTACAGGGTGGACATCATGGGCAGGGTGAACTGCCAGCGCTGGTACGTGGAGCCGTTCACGTACCTGGGAGAGCAGAGCAGGGACACTCCAGGCACAGCCACGGCACCAGAGGCACCAAACACCTTCTGCCACCCATCATTCAGCAAGGACAGGTAACACATGGGTGTCTCTAGATTGAAACAACACTGCAGCACTGTTAATTAATGACCACTCTGGAGTCCTCCTGCCCAGAAAATGCTGGCTGCTCCAGTTCCTCTCCTCCTCTGTGTCCCAACTGACACAGAACATCTCTGCACCTTGAGCAAATTTCAAATTCCACCTAGACAATGCAGGCTGTCAACTTTACAGCACAGTCAGTGTCACCATGGTATTTTCTGAAAAATCCTCTTTGCCCAGGATGTTCTCCTGGGAAGCTGAGAAGCCTCAGAGAGGAATGAAAACAATAATTATCTGTCTGCTGCTTTGGTCTGGAGAATGTGGTCTGGAGATTGTTCACCAACAGGTGCATGTTGGATTGGTTCCATGTGAATTGTTTTAACTTAATGACCAATCACAGCCAGCTGTATCAGACTCTGAGTCAGTCATGAGTTTTTATTATTCATTCTTGTTAAACCTTCTGATGTATCCTCTCTTTTTCTTTAGTACAGTTTTAGCATAGCATTCTTTAATATAATATAATATTATAAAATAATAAATCAGCCTTCTGAGAACTTGGAGTCAAATTCTCAAATGCTAGTCAGAAACACCAGTTTTAGCAGGTGAGTGGGTAACAGGCCTCCTGGATAGAGGGGCCTTGCTGGATGCTGAGCCACAGAATCCCAGAATGGTTTGGCTTGGAAGGAACCTTAAAGCTCAGCTTGTTCCAAGCCTTTCACCTTCCACTATGCCAGGTTGCTCAGAGCCCCATCCAACCTGGATCACTTCCAGGAATGGGGCAGCCACAGCTTCTCTGAGCAACCTGCAAGCAAAAGATGCAGCTTTCCAACACTCAGGTTCTCCCTCCCACCCTTGAGGGAAGGTTTTTCTCTCCCCACCAACATCACACAAAGCTTACACACTGCTCTGCATACCCAATTCATGCCCTGTTTGTTTTTCCCCTCTCCCAGTGAATTGTGCTACCACAGCCACGTACTTCCTGTTATCCTTCAGAGGCTGGTGGTCATAGAACCAGTCCAGCACAGGGGCATCCTCCTCTGGATCCAGCTCCAGCTGAATGGCTTCCAGGGGCTCCACATCCAGGATGTTATCAGCATAATCCAGAGGGGGTTCTTCATCATCAAATGGGGGGAATCTCATCCTCTTGAAGTGACGCCGGTCCCTCTTCTCCCGCCTCATCATAATCCACATGGAGCTGCAGGAAATCAGGGCAGGGTTAAAATCAGGGGGGGATTTTTATGGTGAAAGCAAAAAGGTTTGGCCCAGCTGGATGAAGCAGGAGGCACCTACCCCCACTGGGCAATGTAGACAGGCTCGATGACCCAGGGGATCTCGTTGACAAAGGAGATGGCGCCGGTGATGTGGTACAGGACGGGCACGTCGCGGATCTGCTCCCAGGGCATGGGCATGTTCTCCAGCAGCTTCAGCACAGCATGGGGCATGTACTTCAGAGCACTGCAGCCACAAGCAAGGGAAACCACGCTGGAGTGGCTCTCAGGGACAGCCAAGCAGCTGCCACGAGTCCAACAACCTCCCTGCTTTCCCTAAGAGCTGCTTATGTGAGCCGTTCCAAAAACAAATCCATGAATCTCTCACTCTGCCTTTGGACTAGCAAAAGGTTTTGGCTTTCAGGATGTTGCTAACAAAAATGGAAGTTTTAAAGTGAGTTTCTGGAGTTTTTATGGGTAATGGTAAGTCACTGCAGCAGGCCATGATGTGCACTAGACAGCTCTCTACACACAAACAGCAAAGAAGCACTCAGGATGCTTTTCAATCTTTAAAAAAACATTTCATACTCTCCCCAACCTCTTATAAGACACTGTATTATGCAGGGTAACGTTTTTTCTCATGAATTCAAACCAACAATTCCCTTTGCTGATACTGTTTTGCACTGATACCTCCCAGCAACAGACTGAGCTGCAGCTGACACTGAACGCCCTTTGGAGAAGGGGCTTCCCCTTCAATGATGCATTATCCAGGCTAATGTTTTTTCTCATAAATTCAAAGCAACAACTCCTTTCGCTGATCCTCCTCTGCACTGACACCTCAGGGCATTCTCAGCGAGCTACAACAGGCACGAAGAGCCCTTTGGAGAGGGATCTCTCCCCCCAACAACCACCAAGGCAGCCGCGGCGGATCCCCTGAGCTCCCCCCGTCACACACCGGCCGTCCCTTACCCCAGGTAGACGCGCTTGTCGTGCCGAAACTTCCTATTGGTCATGTCGCCGTGGTCGCGGATGATTTTGCGGACATGCTCGGGGGGCATGTCCTCCTTCTGCGCGTCCACGAAGCCGAATTTCCTCTTCTCCGCATAGCGCTTGGCCTGCAGCTGCTGCCACTTGCGGGCTGCGGGGACACAGAGGCGGCGGGTCACGCCTTGTCCCCCCCGGAGGATCTGGGGGGCCGGGGCCGTACCCACCTTTCTCCTGCAGCTTCTCCTCGGACATGTAGTCGGGCAGCGGCGCCAGCGGGTTGGGCACCGGCGCGCAGCCGCCGCGGTACGGGAACACGGCGGCCATGGCGACGCTACTGCGGAGAGCGTGGAGAGGGGCTCAGGGTGAGGTACGGGATCACGACGAGGCCGCCGCCGGTCGCTCCCCCGTCACTCCCGCCCGCCCCGAGCGCACCCCAGCCCCGCCGCTCCCCCCTGGCCCTCACCGGCAGCCGCGACCCCCGCGCTCCCCCACCACAATGGCGGCCCCGCGCCGCCGCTACCGCGCCTGCGAGACCCGGATGTAGGCGTCACTAGGAGCGCGGAATACCCAATCAGCTTCCAGGAAGTCTGACAGACAGCAGGGTTATCCTATCAAAGCGCGGAGATACGGGGGCGGAACCGAAGGCGGAAGAGGGGAGGAAGTTGTGTCTAGAGCACACTTCCGGTAGGGTGTCCCGCTTTCCCCGGTCCCGCCCTTCGCTGCTTCCCATTGGCGGAGAGGGGCGGCGGTGACAGCGCGGCGCCGCCTCTGATTGGACAGCGTCTGGCGCAGCTCACTGCTCGCTGCTGTAGGGGGCGCCACGGGCCGGGTCCTGCCCCCCCCCCCCCCCCCCCCCCCCCCCCCTCCCGGAGGGTGGTAGGGGCGGGGGGAGCCCTCAGGGAGACATTTTGGACATCCCGGACAATCCCGGTGATGTCCCCGCTGGAGCAGCGCGGGGACCTCCCCCACGGGGCCTGGACATCCCCTCAGGGCGGCTGAGCCCGTCTCCGCCAGCCCCCGTGACCCGGGCATGCAGGGGGATGCTGTACCGCAGTGATGGCTCACCCCAGCGCTGCCCCCATGGCCACACTGTGGCCCCTGATCCTCCAGCAAGAAACCACCCACCTCACTGCCCCCTTCCTGCCGCTCTCCAGGAGCACAGGTGCCCCCCAGCCCTCAGTGCTTGCCCGGGAGCTGTGAAAGCGTGAGGGCCAGCTCACTGTGGTGGGTTCCGTGGGTTGTCAGGGCTGCTCAGCAGCCGGGCAGGCTCTTGCCTCAGGGCTTTGCCAGGGTGTGGGCTCCCTTGGAGAGAGGGGTTTGTTCTGGAGGGATATTGGATGGGGTTGGAGCAGGGGTGGTTGGGTGGCAGGCTGGGGCTTTGCTCCCCAACAATTAATTCCCGGATGGAGATGCTTCTTCCAGCTCCATGGTCAGTCCCCTATACGGTGGGAATAGAGAGGTGAGTCCTTCCCAAAACCTTTCAAGCCAAGGCTGTGGCACTTCCCATGGGGAGGGACAAGCACAGGGCATCCCCACACCTGACCTCGGTGACCTGCAAAGCCACTGCTTATCCCACCTTAGCGCTGTGGGAAAACCACGGCGGATTAAGAGGTGCCCAAACCAGGCTCCCCTGGCCCCCAGCCCCACGTGCCTGGGGTACAGGGCGTCCACGTGGCAGCAGGAATGTGGGAACACAATCCAGGCCTTGAGAAACACCCCGGGTGTGGGCAGAGGCAGCGATTTTAGCTGAGGCAGAGGCTGGGCTTAGGGCAAGGGTCAGCGCAGCAGCTCCTGGAAAATTTGAATGCATGGGTCAAACCAAAGAGAGAGCCCTGGGTGACAGCTCTGCTCCAGATGGGAGCTGTGAGGGGCACACAGGCACCTCAGCACTGCTTGAGGTGATATATCCAAACCTGGAGGAGCTGTGCCCAGCACCTGGAAGCTTCCCTGCTCTCCACAAATAGAAATGTAAGCAGCTTTGGTCACATATTGTCTCCAGCCTCACACTCCCCATGGATCACTCATGTTTCCCTGGCTAGCAGGAACACGTGCCACCTTCTGTGAGCAGTGCCTGCTCTTCAAACCAAGGGAGAGATTTTGTGTTAAAGCTTATTTGCCACACAAAGGAAACGTGACCGAGCCAGTGGATTTCTCCAGACTGGTTCACGTAACTCCGAGTGGGATGATCCTGTTATATACACAGTGCTGGGCTGCTGGGGAGCAGTCCAGTGTGAGAATCGGCGAGGAAAAGGAAATGTGGAGTGGAAGAACATTTAAAAACCTTCATCTTCCTCCACAGAAAGGAGAGAGGTGGGGAAAAAAAACCCAACAAGAGAGGTAGAGTGTTCCAGTGTACAGTGTATTTTCTCTCCATGGCAGGGAGACACGGGGTAAGGACTGTGCTGAGCAGTGACACCCCCAGAGTGGGCTGGGATGCTGAGTCCTTTTGTCCCCTCTCAGTCCTCTTCCCTCAAGCCACTTCATTAGCAGCCATTGATTAAAAGCTCGTGTTAGTAAGAGCCTTTGCTGCCGGGTGAGAGCGTTACCCCGGGCTCTGCAGCACAACCTGCCATTCCCGAATCCTAAAAAGTGCCTGAAAACCCCACATCTGTGGGAAGTGACCATCACACACCATCCTCCCGCCGGCCACTCGTGCTCTCCCACGCTCATTTATGGGCACTTAAATTATCTGGGGACAAAACAACACGGAAAAAGCTCCAGTTGTCAGCAGAGGTTGGGGTCGCCCCCAGCCTGCACCCCACAGTGACCACCCAGCCAGGTCTCAGCCTGGGATGATCTCCTCAGGGAGGGCTCATCAGTGCAGGGTTTGCTTTTCACTGACCATCACCTCGAAGGCAAAGCCTTGCAGCCTGTCTTGCTGGTGGTGCTCTACAGAGGTGCCACAGAGAACTCGGTGATCCGTGGCTGATGGGACGCTGGGAGCACCAAAGGGGCTGGGAGCACCCTGTGGTGTTGGGATGTCTGGGAGGGCAGTGAGGAAACAGTGCTGCTCTGCCCCCTTCTCGTCTCAGTGGTGCCTCAGGGAGCTGCCAGAGCTGCCGAGGCTTCTCCGAGCAGCTCCCAATTGTCCAACCACATCATCCAAAAGTGTTTGGGGAGCAGAGCCACACTGCCTGGTCCATGAGCACCTCTCTGCTGTGCAGGGCCCAGGATCTCGAGCCACAAGCAAAGCCTGGATGCTCTGTTAGTGCAGCCCCTCTCCGCAAGGTGCTGAAACAGCCACGGTCACCCTCCAGCGCTCCACCGGCTTGGAACTTCCCCCCTCGCAGGGGAGGGGCTATTCCTCCTTCTCCTGCAGTTCCTCCTTCTCCTGCCGTTCCTCCTTCTCCCCCCGCTCCTCCTTCTCCCGCCTGGATTTGAGGAAGTCGCTCCGCAGCAGGCGGTAGAAGAGGATGATGTTCATGGGCGTCATGATTGCCATGCCCACCGTGCCCACGGCGTAGGTGGCCGGGGGCACGTTCTGGCGATTGAGGAAGAGCCAGCGGGTCATCCAGGCCAGCGTGGCGATGCGGAACACCACGTAGGTGCCCAGGTTGATGAGGCTGTTGAGGCGGTAGCAGGTGGTGTGCACCAGGTTGGCCATGAGCAGGATCTGCCGCAGGTGCAGGAAGACGGAGTTGATCTCCACCAGTAAAGCCACGAGGGCAAAGCCGACGTACTGGTGGAGCAGCACGGCGATACCAAAGCAGATGATCACCTGGGAAGGAGGGAGAAGAGGGGCTGAGCCCAGGGGCTGGTCGCTCTCAGCTGCTGCAAGCTGGAACCCCTTGGGCACAGCAAGGAGCAGAGGTGGAAAGGATCATCACAGCAGTGCCATCCCTGCAGCATTGCAGCCTCTGGTACCTCCTCACCATTGCATGAAACCTGAGTGGGTTTTTTTGTTTCAGTGGGAAGAGAAGGAAACAGCTCTCTGAGCCCCAGGTTGGCTGAGGAGACAAAGCAGCCTGACCTAACCCTGCCGTTGTGGCCCAGCAGGTTTTTCCACACCCAGTGAATGGACAGGAAGGGAGACTGTAGCCCAGGGCTACGGCTGCTGCTGGCTCAGGGATTGTCCCCAGGACAGGGATTAGGTGGCTTTGGTGTATCAGAGAGCCCCCTGAAGCACCCTGGGGCTGTTTGGGACAGGATTCCTGCCCCACACCCTCCCTGCCAGGCAGGGGGACAGGCTCTGCCTGCCCACGCTTCAGCACACTCAGTCCTTTCTTTGGTTCATGCCATTAATGCTGTTCTCTGTATGGGCTCTGTAATGAGATTATCTGCTCCCCGCTCGTTAAGTCACTGTCTTGGCTTGAATTAGCTCCATTGTGGAGATGAACTTTTGGCTCACCAGCAGCAGCCAGCAGAGCCCCAGGGCTCACTGACAGAGCAGGTCTGACTACCCCTCTCATCCCAGGTGAGTGCCAGAACTGTCCCTGTCTCTGTCCCTGTCCCCCTCCCCAGGCCCTGCACATCCCTGAGTCTCCCCTGAACCCTGCAGCATCTCCACTGCTCAGCTCCAGGCTGTGCCACCCCCCTGCCCTGCAGCATCCACAGAATTGTTTGGGTTGGGAAAAACACTCTGGCACCCATACAGGAGAGGTGATCAGAGAAAAACCCACACAGGGCACAGCAAGACAGGCAGAGGGCACTGGAGTGGGGGTCCTGCATCACAGCTGCTCCAGCCACACCAAGCCCAGGTGGGAGGAAAGCACCCTGGGGAGGGAGGTGGATGGAGGGGATGTGCAGCCCTTGCTGGCAGGTGCTCAGGAGGGCAAGAGCCACAGGAGATGAGCTGCTGACCTGTGCCAGAGCGGACACCGGGGTCACTGCTGTCAGTGACACTGTTGTGGATCAGCCCATACTCTGTACACATGTTTTTTCCTACTCTATTGGGACACACAAGACAGGTGATGGACTTTGGATGTGATTAGCATAAGATATTTGATAATCAGGATGCCTTGGCAAGAACAAACTGAGCTGAAAATTAAATCAGACTGAAAAGAAAATATTACATCAAGTTATGTAAGCAAGAGATGTTGTAAAATGTATAAGTTTGTTTATATGATGATTAACCCAATCATTGTAATAAAAAATTACTAGCCTTCCTAGAATGGTATATAAGCATATGTAGTCCACAATAAATTTGGATTCTGACCAGCTCTCAGTCTCCCCATCTCTCTCATCACTGCCAATACCACCCCATTTTTGGGCGCCTTTCTGCAGACCCTCTAAGAAAGATTACAGAGTCCTGCAGGACCAAGAGGAGCTCCAGGCCCTGCTGTCTGCGCTCCTCTCCCCAGGAAATAAAATCAGACTTTGGAGCAGGCAGCAAACCCCTACACAAACAACAGCAGGAGCCCCCCATCCCCAGCCTCCCTGGTGGTACCTGTGCAGGTGCACTCACCACAGAGTGATGAAAGAGCAGCTCCCAGGACTGATGAAGTTTCTGATTGCACAGCATGTCCACAAAGTCTTCAATGAAATAGCCTGGGATTGGGGAGTGTGTGAACAAAAAGAGGGTCAGGAAGGGCTGTGCCAGCAAATCCCCCCTGCCCCAGTGGGCTCTGCACCTGGCTGGGCCAGGCAGCCCCCCCCCGGGTGTGTGCTGGTCACATCTGTGTGGGTGGGGAGTCACACACAGTGAAAGGAAATTGGTGTGCATGTGGTCCCTCTTACAGTCACTCTGCAGGATGTGCTCCCAGGAAGAGGCACCAACTGACTCCTCCAACCCCATGTGGCACTTTTGGGATGCCCCGAGCCCCGGCTCCCCCCGGGGACGGTGGAGGGCAGCCCGGTGCCCAGTACCTCCTGGCTGCGGCTGCCGTGGGACAGAAAGGAGCCACTGTCCTTTGCCAAGAATAGGGCGATTGTTTGAGGTGCCTGAGACATCGCGACATGGCTCGAGGGGCTGGTGTCAGGCACCGACGAGCCCGTGAAGACCCCCCGGGGGACGGAACAGGGACAGTCCATCGCCACACCTCACCTACAGACACGGCCACCAGGCTGTGCGCCCCGGGCGGGTGCGTGCCCACCAGGTCGTTGGACATCTCGGGGTGGAGGTAGAACCTGCAGGGAGAGAGGTTGTGAGTGTCGGGCAATGCCTCCAGGTCCCCATTTCCCTGCCGGTGTCTTCATTACTCACCTGGTGCTGCCGACCACCCCCCCCCCGGAGACCTCCTGTTGCCCTGCTCCACCCACAGCCTCCCCTCTCCTCCTGTTTTCCCTAGAGTCTCCCCATCCCCTGGTGCCCGCCAGTCTGCAGTCCTGACACTCCCCAGGGTCCCCAACACCCCCATTTCCTTTAGCACCCCCTTGGCCGGAGGTTCCCCTCGGGATTCCTCGACGTCCCCGTTCCCTCCCTGTGTCCCGGTTCCCCCGGGCAGCCCGGTGTCCCCGCGGTGTCCCCGCGGTGCCGCTCACCCGGCCAGCGCCCCGCCGCCGCTGAGCACGCTGTGCGCCAGCGATGTCCAGATGTTGCGCCACTTCCAGCGGTTGCGCCGGGCCGAGGGCGGCGGCGGCACGAGCCGCTCCAGCCCCCGGTTCAGCAGGCGGAAAGCGGCGAAAGAACCGGCCACCACCAGCAGCCCCGGGCTGAAAGCCATGGGCATCCACCGGCCCGCCGGGCTCCCATGGGACCGGCCTCGCTGCCCGCCGGGCTCCGCCTCGCCCAGCCCCGGGGCCCGCCCTGGGCACCGGCACCGCCCCGCCGGCACCGCCCTGTCCGGCCGCTACGCGCGTCGCCCGGGCGGGGGCACGGCGAGCATCACCCCCGAGGGGAAGGGAAGGGCCGGGGGCCGCCCCGGGGCTGCCGCTGGCAGCTCCAGCATCCTCCCGCGCAGGGGTGCGGACACGCGGCGGCAGCGCTTCCCGTCGGGGAGCGGGGCTCGGGGAGCGGGAGAACGGAATTGAGCCCCCGGGGTGGTTCCCGCCTTCCCTGGCACCGCACGGCGGAAGCGGCGCCAGCCCGGAGTCGGCTGAGCGTGGCACGGAGCGCGGAACGCGTGTCCCGTCCCCGTGCGGGAACTGGCGGCGCTTCCCTCGTTCCCCGGGGGTTCCTCCTCCACCTTGGAGGCCGAGCGCCTCTCCCTTGAGGTGCTGCGGCCCGTGGTGCTTCCCCCCAAAGCCTCCCCGGCAGGTGATGCCCGTCGTTGTTTCCTCGGGCAGGAGCTCTCCAAGCCGCTGCTCACCCCGGGTCAAGAGCTCCGAGACCACACCGCACCACCGGGGCTGATCGAGCACGGAAAAAAACCTGATTGCCTTGCCTAAAACTGCTCTGCCCACAGCACTGTTGTCCCTCATCCCCCTGTCCCGTGTCTGGTCCCGAGAGGAGCTCCCCGATGTCTGAGGTTGTGGAATCTCACAATCTCGTAGCCACAATTTTAGTTCTACCGTACAACTACTCTGCTTTTCCAGCTTCCCGTAATTTGATCGCTCCCTTGTTGCTTTTTGATGTCTCCGGCAGAAGCTGCCGCACAGCCCTCGCTTCCCCTTCTGCCGCCGGGCTGAGTCACCGTGTACACACCGATTAATGTCAAACTCCACCTCTGCTTTGAGGTATTAATTTTGGATGAAATCTTCCACTTCCTCTTCGCTTAAACAGAAGCGTGTGCAGCCTGAGCTCTTAGTTGCTGTCCTGGCTTTGGGCTGATGGACGCAAAAACATCAAATACACACTGATGGAAGGGAGGCTGAGCGATTAAATCAAATTGGGAGACAGTGAGGTTCTTTTCCAACCTAAACGATTGTGTGTTTCTATGATAGTCCCAACTGGTAGAAAAGCATCTATTCATGCTGCACAAATTTGCTTAAAAGCCAGGCAAGGCACTGTACTTTCATAACAGTTACGTGGCAGGGAGACAGTGCCTGAAGTAATAGGCAGCCCTGAGTGCTCAGGGGATTTTAAATAATCTCGTGTATTAGGAGTGGAAGGATCACACAGGCTAATCTGTTACTGAGAAGACCAAATGCAAAGACATTTTTGTTCAGCATAAGATGTGCTGAGGAAAGAGAGACATGCCTTGGAGACGTGCTGGGCTGCTCAGGGCACTGAGGAGAAAAATCATTTAACAATTAATTGAGTATAAAATTGCACAGAGCCGGTTTCCGAAGGAGAAGTCATCTGAGGTGGTTTAGCCTCAAAAAATCTTGCCTGCCCTTTTCTCTCGTGACAACTCACGCCTTCACCTTCCTGCAGGGAAAATCCCAGACTCTGGAATGCCTGCAGGTCCAGCCCCGTTGCCCCAGGGGCTCCTCAATTTGTGTTTATCCTAAAGATGAACATCCAGGGCTCGGGCACAGGAACAGTTAAAATGTTTCTGGAGGCTGGAGAGCTTTTACCCACCACTTCTGCATGGGAGGAATTTAAGCCGTGATTAATTGAGCCTCTGGTTCAAGGACTTTGATCCCATTGCTAGAGCACTACCAACAGTTACATATAAACTACTTTTTGGGTCATTTTAGCCCAGATTTTATTTAATTTTACTTCCCATTGAGCTGCAGTTCCTCACAACCCCAATTCCAGCCTTTTCCTTCCTCTGCAGCAATGGCATTAACCGGGGGCGGTTTTGGAGCTGCAGACTTCCAAGCCCAGTTACAAACAAGTCCCCTGACACCAGATCAGGCCAAAAATTCAACCACAGGCTCGGGGGCCAGGCTTGTCCCAAAAGAACCCGGAGGGAAGAGCAGGGACGGGAACTCTCCGGCGCAGCTGCCACAAGAGGTCCCCGCACGCCCGCTGGAGAGCCGGGAGCCCGCTCCGATGGGATTCCTCATCCCCACCTTATTTGGAGACGCTGCCTTTTTCACCCAGATTTCCAGAAGTTTTCCGACTGTCCCCAAACGACCTCGTTTTCTGCGGGGATGCAGCTCCGGCTGGGGCCGGGTGGCTGCGGGTGCCTGCTGCCAGCAGGGCAGGGGACTCCTTGCAGATACCAGCAAGGACGTGCCCAGGTCCATCCCATAATGCCACAACTAATCCCATAGTGGGGGCGTCCCAGCGGCAATCGGGGTGTAAATCGAGGGTACAGAATTTTATTCAATAGCTAGACAATC
Organism: Fringilla coelebs; assembly: GCF_963513975.1. Classification (NCBI taxonomy): domain Eukaryota; kingdom Metazoa; phylum Chordata; class Aves; order Passeriformes; family Fringillidae; genus Fringilla; species Fringilla coelebs. The sequence continues at coordinate 4,896,163 of NC_140046.1, read as the reverse complement.
GTTTTTGTCTCCTTTTCCCAGCCTGGAGTTTCTCTGCAGTGCATCTGAGAGATACGATCCATTTTCCACAATTAAAAGCTGGCGCTGAACTAAAAGTTTAGTGATAATCCACCACAGGAATTCTGCCAGCTGGGCTCTGTCTCTCCCTCCAGGTGGTCCCCAACTACTCCTGGGTGGGGTTTTGGGTGTGCTTTTGCACTTCCACCATCCCTCACTTCAGGAGGAGTCCACTCTGCTCCCAGATTCCACAGAGGACTCGCTGGAGCCAACAGATGTGGGAGCCAGGCACAGGTCCTGCTCCTGTTTTTGCAAAGCTTCCCTCCCTTAATCTGCCTCTCTGCATCCAGGGAGTCATAAAACCCATCTGCTCACCTAATGCCAGACCTGGCTCACACCTGAAGTAATCTGAGGAGTCCAAGAGCTCAAAACAAATCAAGCAGTTTGGCTTTCAAACTTTAATTAGTTGTTGTCTCCATCCCTTCTCTAAACTGTGTCACCACTCTGTCTGCTTAGGCCATAAGAGGTCAGATGATGCAGGAATGCTTTATACATCCACATCTCCGTCCAGGAAGTCTGGAACTCCACACTTCTGAAAGGATCTACTGTGCAAAATGCAGGTTCTGCATGGCAAAGCATGCCCATGCATTGCAGAGGCAGCTGTGGGGAGAGCTGAAATCAATTCAAACTGGAGCAGCCACCCCTTCCATCCAGGAACACCTTCCTGATGTGGAAGCTGGATATTCTCCAGGTAGAACTTGCTGTGGACACTGGAAAAAGGGATTTCAGTCTCTGTGAGCATGGTGAGCAGCTCTAGAATTTAAGGCAAGAAATGCCAAAAGTCAGCACTTTAGCCCTGACCTCAGGACTTGAACTCATCTGGCAGAGGAAATCACCTGTGCTTGCACCACAGTTACCCTGCCCAGGTCTGCAAGCTCTCACTCCTAAGGGAAGCATTTTCCTTCCCCCAGAGGGTTTGGCCAGCACTGCAGGTGTTCTGCTGCCCAGGCTGCCCATCCTTCCTGAGGTCATTCCTGGAATACAATGTCCCCTGGGAGCTTCCCAGAACCAGCAGGTCCTGCTGCCAGACCCCAGCTGCAGACTGGGCACAGCAGCTGCCTGCTGCAGCCTGGCATGTGGGAATGTTCCCAAACCACCCAGGCAGAGCCTGCTTTGATTAATGACCCCAGGGCAGGTTGATCTGGGTGCTCTTCTTCTGGCCTTCCTTTTCCCCAGCACTGGAAGGATTTTTTTTTTCCCCTCAGGACTTGGCACAAGGGACTTGTTGGAGAAACCTGTGTTGACAGCAGTGTGTCCCTAAGGATGCTGCTGGCTCAGCTGTTCCTCCAGGGCTGTGCTGGACCAGTGGCACAGAGGTTGTGCTCCCTCCTCACTCCAGCTGCACAGGTGTGCCATGGGATGAACAAAATTCCATTGGTTGGCAAATCCCCTTCAAGCTCTTCTCTGCTTTCTGCAGCTGCCATGCCCCAAATGTTTTGACTTTCTGAACTGTTTCTGTGCTGTTATTGGTAAGGTTTCAGGTTCCTTCTTTCCTTCCCCAGTGAAGCAGTGCCAGGTGTCTGCCAGGCCTGTATCCCATCTCTCACCATCACCAGACATGAATGCTGAGGAAGAAAATGTGAAACATCACATATAATTATTCTTACCCAGTAAGCAAATTCCTTCTCACTAAATTTTCCTTTTCCCTGTCTTCTTCTCTTGTGGGATAAACATTTTTCCCCTGTTTAATTCACCAGTCTCAAGCTTAAGTAATTTTTGATGAATATGTATGTGCTTCATGATTACATCATGATGCATTTACCACTACATGCATTTTTCTTTTTTTTTTTTTGCATTTCAGACAGGTTAAGAATGAATCCTCCAAGGTGGAAGCACACCCCAACCCCCACACACCCTCTGAGCCCTCTCAATTCCTCCTGTTTTACAAATACCAGCACAGGATCTTCCCCCCTGCATCTCCTGCTGCTGCTGGCTCCACAGCTTGGAGCAGGTTAGGTTCCCTCCTGAATTCTCTCGTTATTAATATCACAAACCAAGCTGTTCTGAGAGCAGTGCCCCATTAATCACTCCAGCTCTGCTGCAGGTTTCACCTCGCTTCCTCTTCCTGCAGCTGAGCAGTTTGACACCGTGGGTGCTGCTTGTTAAAATCAGTGGCTCTGGTAGAGCAGGGAAGGGCCCTGAGCTGGGTGAGCTGGCAAAAAGGTGGGAAAAAGATGAATCCACGCAGCCATGGCATGAAAAAATGTGCTACTCCAGCTGATGCTGGTGGGAACTTGAAGGCAGGAAAGTTACACCCCTTAAATCCTTGCCACTGAACTTGAGTTTTCTGGAGGGCCAGCAGCTCTGGGGAGACACAGCAGAAGTGAAGGTGTCTAATAAAACCCAAGGTCAGCTCAGCAGCTCTGGGGAGACACAGAAAAAGTGAAGGTGTCTAAAAAACCCAAGGTCAGCTCAGCAGCTCATGTGAGTCAGCACCAACGTGGGTGGCAGATCTGCTCAGAGATGCCTGGTGCCCACCTCTGGCTCTTTGTGGTTGAGGGTGCCACTTCCTTTTCCTCTCTTCCTTCCTATGTTTAATCCCCACTTGTGCTACAAGAAAAGATCTAAAACCCTCTAAGTAACCGCCTCTGGTTTACCTAAAAAGGTCAAAAAGATATTTACAGAGCATCTTCCTGAAAATCTGCCTGCAATCCCACCCCAGTCCCTCGAGGGCATCTTGTGCATTCCTGACACACACTAACATCCCTGCAGCCAGCCCCCAGATTCTCCCTGACATCCAGAGCCCTTTTCCACTTTCTATCCTTTGTCTATCACCTTTCTAATATCCATCCTATCATCTTTGCCTCTGTCAAGCATTTCATTCTGCCCTTTCCTTTGCCCTTTCCAAAAGCCTTTCCTGGGTGCTCGGCTGCATCCAGCAGCCAAATCCGCTGCTCAGCCCCGCAGTGCAAACATCCCTGCACAGGATCAGGCTCCACCTGCCTCATCCCAAAGCTGCACACCTCCGTGCCTGCCCCTTTGCCTGCTCCCTGCAGATTTCCATCCGTGAGCAAACGTTTTTCCAGGGATTTCTGCTGAGTCAGAGAACGCTCGGCGACGCTGCTGCTCCTCCACGTGGGAACGCGCTCCTGGGGAATAATTACACAGAGTTTAAATACGGACATTTGGCAGCCAAATTGCTTCACATTCAGGCTCCTGGCCAGGAGGGCAGAGCCCAGAAGCTGCTCATTGGTGCTGTGAGAAAATCCCTCATTCCTGTGGCCGTCGTGGGTGTGCAGAGCCCGTGGGCCGGGATTGCCCGGTCCCAGTACCCTGCTCATGGCTTGGAGGGTCCCATGAATTTCACTGCTTCCCAAATAATCCATCCTGAACTTATCCAGCATCCTGCACCTGCCTTCTTCTCCAGGTGATACCCACCAGAGGATTTTTATCCCTCCTGCTGCAGGATTTGCTGGTGGGGAGCTGATCCCTGCGGATCTCCTGTTCTGCAAGGGAGATGATGGAAGCACGCTGTTGGTAACTTTTCCCCCTTAATTTTTTTTGAGGCATATTTTAAGTTGTGAAATATACTGACTGTGAAATAGAGATAAGAACAAGAGGAGACACAAACAGTGTAGGTGTTACTCCCAGTTTTTTGCAACTCCCACTTTGTTGTAAAAATAGCCCAGCAAGCAGCACCCTGCTCCAAGTCATCCTTCACGGGCCAGGGGATGATGAGATCGTGTGCCTGGACATCAGTGGCTGAACCAGGAGCAGAGCTGGGATGTAAGGCACCTGCAGAGCTGCTGGAAACTTCATGTTCCTTAAAATCAATGGAGAAAAATCCTACAAAAAAAAAAAAAAAAAAAAGAATTTTAAGTGCTGTGAAAATATATAAAAAGTAGCAATATCATTCCAAAGTGCTGCAAAAATACCTTTTGTCGAGCTGGAGTGCTTTCCACCAGGAAAAGGGGCAGTGGGAAGGGACCCTGGGATATCACTGAACCCCCTTGAGTTTCTGCTCACACTGCCCATGACACACCCCATCTTTACACCACACCTGTGCCATAATTCCTATGTGCCCTCGATTCTTTTGCAACTCTAAACCCCAGCAAAATACCTTTAATTAGGCCCGGGCCAGTTGCAGAAATCAGATAACACTGCCTGGCAGGCTGCCCCTTCCAGGAGCTGCATCTCCTGATGGATGGCAGCGTTGAGCAACCTGGGGAGAGCATCACCAGCCGTGGGCTGGCAGCTGTGCTGAGACACCAGGGTGTCACCTCGCAGGAGAAAGTCACAGGCAGCAGCAGTGGTGGCTCTCTGACCTGCAGGACAGGTGCCTGAACCCCCCTGGCAGGACCAGGTGAGTACCCAGCAATGCTTCTCCCAAAGAACCTGGGATGGAGGGGAGTGGTACAGGGAGGGTTGCAGGAGCAAGTCACCGCCCTGCACTGAAACCTGCCTTAAATGATCTTCCCCTGCTCCATTTCTTGCTTTTTTTCCCCCTTCAAAATAGAGAGGGAGATTCCTAACCAGCCTCTGAATGATTGCTAAGGCAGGGAGAGCACTAAGGACCAAGGGGGTTGGCTGTTTTCTAGCCCAGGAGGCATTTTGGGAGGGGATTAGTGCTTTCAGGGCAATTACCATGAGTAACATCTCTGCACAAATGTTGGAGAGGCTGAAGCATTTCTTTAGAGCCAGTTTGAGGGAGCCATGGGCTATGGCAGCAGCAGCTCCCCATAAAGAATTGTATTTGTTTACAAGAGCCATTACCAGGTCTGCTCACTCCCCCTGTGCTGCAGCTGAGTTTAATGAGGCTGGAAATGAGAAATGGGTTAATTCAGAGGGGAAAAGGGCAGAGGAATGGGTGTTGGGTTTGGACAGAAAGTTACAAAAGGGGTGGTTGAAGGTCATTTTGGTACTTCATCAGAAATTTGGGACCCTTTGAGTGCCTGCCAGTGAGCAGGTCCCAGCAGCATGGACAGCAGCGACACCATCACCGAGGAGGTCTGCAGGGAGGACGACGTTGGGGACGGACAGTGAGTGCCTGGGGTGGTGGTGGGGCTTTGGGGGGTTCTCTGCCCACCTCTGCCCCTCTCCCCCAGGCTCCTGGAGGTGATGGTGGCCGGGCACCCAGTGCTGCTGGTGAGGAACAGGAGGGAATTCCGAGCTCTAGGCAGCAAATGCCCCCACTACGGCGCCCCGCTGAGCAAAGGTAACCCCAGCTTGGGGCAGGGGGGAAATCCCACCTTGGGGAGGTTGGTTCTCACTGCCCAGCTTGGGGGGGGTCTCTTGCAGGGGTTTTGAGAGGGGAGAGGCTGCGCTGCCCCTGGCACGGGGCCTGCTTTAACATCAGGACTGGAGACATTGAGGAATACCCTGCTCTGGACTGCATCCCCTGCTTTAAGGTGACTTCTTGGCCTCCCAGCTGGGTGGTCTCACGTTCATTCTCTTCCCCAAGCCCCCTGCCCTGACCACAGCTGGGTCACTCAGAGCTTCCACACAAGGGATGATTTTGGGATTATGTAACTCCCTGCCCTAAAGCTCCTTTCAGTCAAAGGTGGTGCCACAGATCTAATAGTCCTCAGAGCCAGCACAAGTGCTTTTGGAAAGAAAAAGAGGATTTACAGCTCCTCCTCAGTGCTCTTAGGTTGAGGAGAAAAGCTCATGAGCTCCTCAGCATCATGTGACGTCCAAGATCAGAGGCAGATGGCACACTGGACCAGGATCTCCCAGGAGAGCTCCTACCACAACCTCATGGATGCAGCGCTTTAAAAACCTCTCCTTTCCCTCCTTCAGGTAACAGTGGAAGATGGAAAGGTGTTCATTACAGCAAAAAAGAAGGTACTGACCTTACCTGCTGTCACTGAGCACAGGCAGTTCCTTGGGCTGCGTGTGACTTGAACATTTTGCCTTTTTTTTTTTTTTTTTTTCTTTTTTTGCAGGACCTGGAAAGCAGCCTGAGGGTGAAGGACACGAGCAGGAGGTGCCTCCTCAACAAGAACACGATGCTGCTGCTGGGGGGAGGTCAGCAAAGGGATCTGAGCTCTGCCCCCTCCACACACCCTCCTCTCCAGGGAGGACTGACCTGCTCCTCCTCCTCCTCCTGCTGCTGCTGCTGCCCAGGGAGGAGTCAGAGGGCTGAGATGAGCATCTCCTCCAGGTGTGGCTGCCCTGGTGTGTGCAGAGACCCTTCGCCAGGAGGGGTTCACTGGCAGGATCATCATGGCCACCAGGGAGAAGCACGTTCCCTACGACAAGTCCAAGCTCAGCAAGGTCTGTGTGTGACAAGGGCAGGACTGAGCCACGCTCAGGGCCAGCAGCAGGGGAGGAGGGAGCACAGCAGGAGTGCTGAGGCATCCAGAAGGAATAGGGGTGTTATTTCCAGGAAAGCTTCTTTTTCCTCCCAGAAAATATCTGATCAGGGCCAACATGAGCTGATGTTTTTATCTCCTTTTGTTGAGCTCTCCCTGTTAATGTTTGGTGGTTTTTCTGAGGTGGGCACAAGGTGATGGATGGGGCAGTGTGGGGAGTGTGATTGTAAAATGTGAAATTCACCTCTTTTCCAAAGTGACTTCACAAGGAACACTTCAGGAGAATTGCTGCCTCTTAGAAATGCTTCGTTTCATACTTTTGTTGTGCTTCCAGGAAATGAACTTGAAAGCTGAGGATGTCTACCTGAGGAAGCCTGAATTCCTCCAGGCTCGGGGCATCGAGTTCTGGACAGAGAAGGAGGTACCAGAGCAGCTGAGCTCAGTCCTCAGTGGGGAGGGTGTCACATCCATGGATGGACCTGTGGGAAGTGGGAGAGAGACCCCCAGCACCCCTCATCTCCCCTGAGTGCCAGGAACACAGGCAGGACAGAGGGGGGAGCAGGGAGCCTGTGGGATCCGTGCCCCCTCTCTCCTGCAGGCGGTGTCGGTGGATTTCCAGAAGCAGAAGGTTCATTTCATGGATGGATCCTCTCAGAAGTACCAGCAGCTGCTGATTGCAACAGGCAGCCAGTGAGTGCCCAGAGTGTGTGCCACACACAGGACTGCAGGCAGGACAGCCCTGGGATGCAGAGGTGGAGATGGGAAGTGAGGTGGGAGGGCAGAATGGAAGGACACGGCCGTGGGTTTGTGCTCCCTTCTCGTTCTTTGTTTGATTTATGCCATGAAATGCATCTGGAGTCTCTCTCTCTTCCAGCTCTGCTTTCCTCAAAGTCCCAGGTGCAGACCTGCAGAACATATGCACGCTCCAAACCCCAGAAGAGTCCAGCAAGATCTTGGAGCTGGCAACTGGGAAGAATCTGGTGGTTGTGGGAGCTTCATTCATAGGTACCAGGCTGGAGTGGGTGCCAAACCCTCAGTGAGAGCCTCCAAACCCCTTCTGTGGCATGTGCACATTAACTGGAGGCCCTCAGGGAAGGGATGTTCCTTTTCTACCCGGCTGGGATCCTCCCTGGAGCTGCTGGGGGTGCGAGTTGCACAGCACACACTCATTCTTTCCTCTGATAGCCAGAAACTTGAGAGCTATAAACAATTGCTACACATGGACAGAGGGAAATGTGCCTTATGAAAAGGTCACTGTCCTCCAGAGGAGCTGGATTCCCCAGAAGCATTGGGAAAGCAAGGGGCTAAGGCACAGAAAGGGAGTTTTTTTGGATATAACCAGGAGCTGTTCTTTGCATCTCCCAATATCCAGGAGAACAAAGAATGGGGGGAGCAAAACACCTCAGCCCAGAAATGCACAGCAAAGCAGTTCAGCTCTGGCAGCACATCAGATTTGCTCTCTGGAAGGGGAGAAGGTTTCCAGGGGTGCAGGTTGATGCTTGCAGCAGGCTTACCTCGGGCATGCCTCTTCCCTGCAGGAATGGAGGTGGCTGCCTTCCTCTCAGACAAGGCTGGAACCATCTCAGTGGTGGAAAGAGAGGAGTTCCCTTTCCAGCACGCCCTGGGTCCTCAGGTTGGAGGTGTTGCCATGAAGGTGAGCAAAACCTGGGGCTGATTTCTGGCGTGGAGAACACAGGAGAGCCAAGCAGCCCCAGGATCCACATCAGCCCAGGAAACCTCGCCCCTGTGCTGAGTCACAACTCTGCATGCCCAGCCTCTGTCCTCCCCCACCAGCTCTGCACACAGGGCTGGTCCCAATCTTCCCCCTCCCCACATCAGCTCCTCACCCCAAACCCACCTCACACACCAGTCCTGAGCAGGACTGCAGAGAAAAGCCAGGCTCTGTGTCCCTGCAGCAGCAGCAGCCAGGGACACAAATGGAATCTCCCTGCAGCCTGGAGCAGCAGCAGAGCTGCCTGCCTGGCTTTTGGCTGGGTACAGCTGTTTTTATAGCCTGGAATTTCCTAATGAATACTCAAACCAGTCCTTTTCAGATGCTGCAAAATAAAGGGGTGAAGTTCCACATGAAAACAGAGCTGTGTGAGCTGAAAGGAAAGGATGGAAAGGTCAGTCATGCCTTTGTGATCCCTGAACTGCTGATTTTAGGGGGGAAAAGCCCAAGCTGAGATATAACCCCGTGCCTACATCAGGTTTTCCTCTCTAGACCCTCCCTTCCTTTTCACTGAGCACAACTCTGGGCTCAAAGGGCACCAGTAAAATGTTCCTACCCTAGGGACAACACCATGATTTTCTTTTACATCCCCAACAGCACACATTAGTTGGACAAGGTGATCCAAACCTGAGGAAGAAAAAAAAAGACAGCAAAGAGCAAAGCAGCAGGGAGGCTGTGGGAATTAGGACAGAGGTTTTAACTCTTGATTAATGACCTTTCCTTCTTTCCCAGGTCACAGAGGCTGTGCTTGCCAACGGAGAGAAGCTCCCTGCAGATGTGGTAGTGGTGGGAATAGGTGAGAGGCCCCAGCTGGGACAGGGAGGCAGATTTGGGAATGGGGAGAACATCCAGCAGGGCATCACAGCTCATTTCCAGGACACCATTCCCTGCTGTTATCTTTCCCACTCTCTTATCATCCAGCCCTTCCTCTTGGCCCCAAACACCTGGAGAAGCCAGCAGCCCACGAGCACACACCTGGCAGCAGGAGAGGAGCTGTCACACCCTCAGTGTGCCCTTGGCTCCTGCTGAGCCCCACAGGTCCCTGCTGTGTCCTGGGCCTGGCTCAGCACCAGCCCAAGCCCAGGTCACTGCTCTGAGCAGGAGCTGTGAGCCCAAATTTCCTCCCAGTCCTTGCAGAGCCTCTCTGCATTTCACCCCTGCTCCCCTCCCCACAGGCTCAACCCCCAACTCAGCCTTCCTGAAGGGCACCTCCATGGCCAGAGATGACAAAGGTGCCATCCTGGTGAACCTGGTGAGTGCCAGCTGAGCCTGCCAGCCCACCCCCCATCCCTCCCCTCCCATCACTGCACTAATTAATTGCCCTTTGCCCAATTAGCACATGCAAACCAACATCCCCAAGGTCTTCGCTGCGGGGGACGTGGTCGCCTTCCCAGTGGCTCTGCTGGATGGGGACAGGTCCAGCATCCACCACCAGCAAGTGGCTGAGGCCCATGGTGAGGGACATTGTTGTCATCTCACTGCCAAAGCTCCACACCTGCTTGGGGATCTCTCATGGGCAGCTCCTCACAGCACAGCCAACAAACTCCATCTCCCTCCTCACCCAGCTAACCCCCTCTTTGTAGCCCTCATCCTTATTGGACTCAGCTGTGCCTGTCAAGGGCAGGTCTGTTCCTAATCTTTGGTGGTCAGTGCAGCTCCTCAGGGGTGAGATTGCCTCTGCACTTTTCTCTTACCTTCTATCCCACCACAGGACATGTCACCTTCCAGCTCCCTCAGGGGTGGGAATGGCACAGAGGGGACAGCAGGGGAGCAGTTTTTAAGAGGGTTATTCAGTGTGTTGGTTCCTGCCAGGTCGCTGTGCTGCCCTGAACATGCTGGGCAGAGGGGAGGAGCTGCACACTGTTCCTTACTTCTGGACCACCTTGCTTGGGAAAAGCATCCACTATGCAGGTAGGGAGGGGCAGAGGAATTCCTTCCACCAGCTGGGTCTGGGGGATGCAGAGGTCACCTGAAGCAGCTCAAGCTGTGGGCTGGCTGCCACGGTGAGTGTGAGCCCTGGGGTTCACCCAGAGCTCTTGTTCTTTGCTGAGCTACAGTGGGTTAGAGGTCACAGAGCAAGAACTTCTCTCTCCAAACCAAGCCCAGGCTCAGAGTCAGTTCTGCTTGTCCAGGGCCTGCATGTCTGCTCCCCAGCCCTGTCCCAGCCCCAGCCACTGTCCCCTCTGTCCCCCCACACTGGCTCTGAGGTGGTTTGGGTGCAAACTGCTGTGCCAGGGCTCCTGAGCAGGCTCTCTCCCCCAGGCTGTGGGAAGGGATACACGGACACTGTCGTGAAGGGCAGCCTGGAGCAACAGAAATTCCTGATCTTTTACATCAGGTGAGTGAATCCACGGCCAGCCCATGGCCTGGAAACAGGCACAGCCCTCTCTTGCAGCTGCAGGGATCCCACAGAGGCTGCACATCCCCTGGCTGTGCACTAAGGGCAGAGAAAACCAAAGCAGGGCAGGAGAAGAGAATGAACTCAAACCATGACACCAGCTGGGCAGAGAGCCTGGGACACATCTCTGCCTCTGCCCCACTGCTGCCAGGCTCAGTGCCCAGCTCCCAGCAGTGCCAGGCAATGTGCCACGAGTGCCTGTGCATCCTGAGCCCTCTGAAACACAGCTGCTCATGGCCACTGTGCCACGGGGATGCTGCTGTGCTGAGCTGTGTGCACTGAGCAGATCCACACTCTTCCTCTTTCCATGCCAGGGATGGCCATGTGACTGCAGCTGCCAGCCTGAACTGCGACCCCATGGTGTCCCTGATTGCAGAAGTGTTGTACTTGGGGAAACAAATCTCCAAAGAAGAAGCAGAGTAAGTGACACCCTGACCGAGCTGGTGGGTGGCTCTGTGCTGTTCCCAACGTCAGCAGAGCCCACTGAGAGGCACAAAACCAAAAGGAGTCGCTGCAAATCCCCAACCCACCTCTTGTTTTCAGGGCCTGTGACATTGGCAACACCCCCTCGCTGGCACAAAGATGAGTTTGGTGCGTGCCCCTTGCCAGGGGCTCACAACCAGGTGTCACCAGCTCCACATCCTCCCACCCTGGAGCAATAAAACCATCAGCAAAGCTGAACCCAGCACCTGCATTCTGTGTTTGCAGACAGCCCTTGGCTGCCCACTTGTGCTGGGTAAGAGGAGGGTGCCCATGGCCTGGGGCTCAGCTGAGGCTCTGAGCTGCCAGCAGCCACCACACACACACAGATGCACCAGCCAGAGACACAGCAGCTCCTCCTGCTCCTTCCCAGTCGGCAGGGAGCTCTCATTTAGCACACCGGTCACGCTGACCTTCTCCTTTGCAAAAACACATTTTCCCAGCGAGGGGAGCTGTGACCGAGCCGAGCTGCTCTCCCAGCAGGGAGCGAGGTGGGCTGTGTGCAGGAACTTGTACAGAATACCCTGCCCCTAAGGACACGGGGATGCCACCCAAGCTCTGAGCCAGCAGCACCTGCTGGCAGTGTCACTGCTGTCTGGAATGTCACATGAGCTGCTGCAGCAGCTCTCTGCCCGGCCTCTGGCAGAGAAATCCCAGATCCAGCCCTTCCTGCTGTGTCCCTGCATGCTGGATGCCTGGAGGAGGTGGCCAGATGCTAGAGGAAAGAGTTACTAGATTTTTGCACGGCAAGGCTGTGCTTTCAACAGGAAGCCTTGCACTTACTCACCAGTCACATGGGGTTGTGCAGGAGGAAGGGTAAGTCCCAGGAGCCAGGCAAGTTCCCACAGGGACACTAACTGACAGCCCAAGCCCCCTCTGGTTTGAGGGCAGGACAGCCAGAGCCTGAGCCCTCTGCTCAGCAGGTGAATCCTGCAGCGCTGCTTTTGTGTTAAACACCCAAACCTGTCTCCTCTGGCACCTCACATGTGAATTTGACCTGAAATAGGATGTTTTACATTTCCTAAACTCGCAGGTTTGGTGCTTCTGCTCAGGGCTACTCTCTGCTCTGAAAGAGCCACATTTTACCCAGGAAAGAGCTGAGTTTCAGCAGCACAGGCTGTTCCTTCACGCCAGGGAAGGTGCAGGTTTGTGAGGCACACAGCTCTCATACACATCAATCTGTGCCCAGGAGCTGCTCCTCCCTGCCTTCAGGCACCCTCCACCCCTCACCATCCCTTTCTGCCCCCCAATGCACTCCAGGATGTGTTGGGCACTGAGCAGGTGCCAGCTGTTCTGCATAGACTTGCAGCAGGGCAGCTGTGGTGGAAAAGACGGGCTCTGCCTCGAGCTGGAGGAACTGATCCAAGGGTGTTGAGCAGTCCCACCCCCTCTGGGTGACAACCACCCCAATGGAACTCAGCTCCTTGTAACCATCAGCAAGAACACACCAAGCACAGCAGCTTTATGTAAGAAGGAAAGACCCCAGGACAACAGACTTATTCTACTTCTACCACTTAATGGACACCAGGCCACTTTCTGTGCTTTGCTGGGTGCCAAAGTTTGGGAGCAGCCTGGGCAGGCAGATTGAGATTGTGCAGACATTTCAGCACAGGGCTGTTCCTCCCTGCCCGCCCTCGGAGCTGGGATGAGCTGTGCTCTTGCTGGCAGGCTCTGAGCAGCAATGCCTGGACACTCCCCTGGTTCCCATTCACCAGGGCAGCCTGGGAGCTGCTGGTCCCGGCATGCAGAGGCTCCCTGGAGCTCCCTCAGTGCAAGGCAGGGGCTCCTCTAGCCCTGGAGAGCAGCTTCCAAATTCCTTCCAGGGCAGTGCTGTGCTTCTGTTCACCAACAAACCAGAGCCTGGACCACAGAAGAGCCCAATAAAGTTCCCCACGGCCCCTCTGAGTGCTGCTAGCTCCAGAACACCCCGAGCCCTGGCACTGCTGGGTGTCCCCCCAGGCCAGAGGCTCCGGGAGCAGCGACTCTGAGTGACTCTGAGTGACTCGCCCTGAGTCACCCTGGCCCGGTGGCCCGGCCCCGCCGCGCCCCAGCCTGCTCAGGGCAGCGTGGGTGTGCAGCCAGCCCTCTGCCGGGCTCCATCCCACTGCCTGCCGTGCTGCAGGGCTCATCCTGCTGACCTGTGCCCGGCCTTTGGCTCAGGACAAGCCCAAAGCACCTGAAGGATCGAGCCCCCCACCAGAGACCCCAGGGTGGCATCACTGGGGACACAGATCTGATCCAGGCAACCCACAGGCAACAAACTTCCTAAAACTGAACAGTTGAGCAAAACAACCTTTAATGCTTCTCTCAGTCTCCTCCCAGCTCGGTGCCACCCCACTGAGGGGTGGGGGGACAGTTTGGCAACCCTTCTGGCACAGCTGCCTGCAATCCTCCAGCCCAGGTTCTGTCTGGAGGCTCCGAGGAGACTTTCTTCATCCTGGTCACACTCATCCTCAGCCCTCCAGCGCACAGGGCTCTGCAGAGCGGCTCATCCTGGTGGCTCAGGGCATGGCTCTGGCTGGCATCCAAGGTCCCAGTGACGAGAAGAGAGTGGCTACATTCAACAGTTCTTCAACTGGCAGCTTTAGCTACTGGAGAAGGACATAAAGCTTGCCACTGAAGAACTGGTGCTGGTTAGCCAGGAGCAGGGCGGCACGGCAGCACCTGGGAAGGAACACACGATTTCAGAGCCAGGATTGAACTGTGCCCAGCTGAGCTGTCACCCACAGCTCCTCACAACGCTGACCTACTGCTCTGTCCTCCCCCCAGGGACATCCCCCCATCCAAGGACTCCCAGAGGCAGCTCCGAGCTCAACTCTCCCCATCCCTCCCCTCTCCCAAAGCGGGTGGTGCCCGAGCTCCAGCACCTGCAGCCAGCCCTGAACCACGAGGAACAGGCAGGGAAAGCCAAGGCCGTTTCTGCTGGAAAATAAGAGATAAGGGCAGCTCCTCGGGCAGGGAGGCCACTGCAGGTGGGGGTGACAGCGTTCCCAGGGCTCACCTCGGGCATCCATCACTGCTGGCAGGGTCCCACCTGGACGGGAGCCAGCTGCTTCCTGACGGGGAAGACACTCGGTCAGGCGGCTGCTGCCGAGCTCCGGCGGGGGAATTTCGGGCAGGCGGGGCAATTTCGGGCAGCTCAGCCCCTTTCTGAGCTGTTTTGTTGGAGGGCGAGGACGCCAACCCCAGGGCTGGTGTTGGATGCCACTGCTTCCTCTCTGAGCCCAGAAAAATCCCTTTTCTACAGCACCCAGAGCTTTGGCTGCTAGGGATGGAGTTCTGGGAACCTCCCGGGAAACCGGGCACGGTGGGGGACAGACGGCAACGGGAAACCCCCGGGGGGCCACCACAGCATCCTCCCGCCAGCGTCACCCCGAGGGCACTGCGGAGCCCGGCCGGCCCCGGGCCTGGGCGGGCAGCGGGGGCGGCCGGACCCCGGTGGGTGCCGCGGGGCTTTCGGTGCGGGGCCGGTGGCCGGGGCTCAGCGGCGGCGGCGGGGCCCGGCGGGGATGCCGAGCATTCCTGGCGTGCCGGGTACATCTGGTCCGGATTCCAGCGAGCTGGTCCCGGCCCTGCTCCACCCCCGCCGGCCCGTGAATCAGCACCCGCCGCTGAAGTCACCGGCCCCGCCGGCACCGGGGGCCCCGCCGGCACCGGGGACCGACGAGGGGGGGCCCTGTCGGTAACGGGGCTCCCACACAGCTCTTCTCAGCACCGACGGACCCCAGCGGCTCCGGGAAGGGCCCCGGTGGGAGCTCACCGCGCTAGTAAAGAACGCTGTGCCCCCAGTCGGTGCCCCTCTCCCGGTATAACCGGGTCACCCCCCCTCCCCCAGTGCCTCTCCTCTCGGTAGAACCAACTCCCCCCTCCCCCCTAACGGAGGCAGCTCCCCCCACGCCGCTCCACAGCAAAGCTGCTCCCTCCGCTCCCTCCGGGACACCCCGCCGCCCTACCGGCCCTCCGCCGCCCGGGATGCTCCGCTCCGTGCCCACGGCGGGGAGCGGCCGCGGGTCAAAGTCTGCCCAGTCCGGTCCCGGAGTGAAGGTCACCCCCGGGGCGGCCACCGCCCGTCGCGGGGAGGCCCCGGCCGCAGCCCCGCCCGCCCCACCGGGACCCTCCGGCGCGGGAGCCGCGCACGGGCCCGGCCCCAACCCCCCCTGCCCGCCCCACCGACACCGGGGGCGAGGCCGCCCGGCCCAGGCGGCGCCGCGGGGCCCGGCGAAGGACGCCCCGCGCTGCACCCCCCGCGGCCGCCCTGCCCCGGGGAAAGGTGACCTTCCCTAACGGGACACGATGGGGCCCCTCAAACCCCGGAGCACCGAGGGCGCCGCGCGGGGCTCCGCCACCCGAACCGCCCGACCCAGCGCGGTACCGGCGGACCCACCTGCGCGGCTCGGCTCGGCCGGGCCGAACTTGGCCCGGCGCCGCCGCCCCGCCGGTGCCGCCCCGGCCGTGCCCGGTGCCGGTGCCGCCGCCTCCCCCCGCCGCGCGCCGGCTCCGTCCCGGATCAGCTGGCGGAGTCATGACGCAGCCACCCCCGGCCACGCCCCCCGGCCACGCCCCCGGGCCAATCGCCGACCGGTACCGGCGCCGCGCGCCGCGCCCGCCCCCGCGCCGCGATTGCCACCCGTTCCCGCCAATAGCGACCCGGGGCCACCCGCGGCTCAGCCAATAGAAAGGTGAGAGCAGCGCTCTGCCCCGCCCACCACCGACGGAGAGCTCGGCTCCCTCCCGGCCGGGCGGCGGTTGCCTTGGGAACGGACGGGGCCGCCCCGCCGCGGGGCACGCCGGGAGTTGTAGTGCGGCGCGGCGCTCCCGGCGTGCCCCGCGTGCTGTGAGTTGGCATTTTCAAGCGGGTGAAGGGGCGGCGGGGGCAGGGCGGCTCCGAAGGGGCTCGACCCTTCTGCGGCCCCCGGGCGGGGCGTGGCGCTGCCGCGGGCACGGCCCGGCCGCCCCCGCCCGCCCTCGGGCGGTGCCTCCCTGTGCCGGGGCTGGTGACACAGCCCCGATTCCGAGAAGTTGCTCTAAGTCTTCGACCAATCAGAAGTGAGCGCTCTCCGCAAGCGCCAATGGGCGGGCGCGGGGGGCGTGGCTGCGAGAACTCGGCTGACCCCGATGACTTGGCAGCGCCGCGCGATGACTGGACAACTTCTTTAAAGGGGCCGCGCCCGCCGCAGGTGCCGGCGGGGCAGAGCGCAGCGGCGGCCCGACCCGGCCCGAACAGAAGCGCTCACCCGCTGCCCCGCTGGCACTCCCGGCGCTGCCGCTCCCGCCCCGCGGGGCGAGGGTCGGAGCTGCGGTGCCCCTTTAAGGCCGTTTCCTGCCCTTCGTCCCAGTAACAGCTGATTGCAGCGAGCCAGGGCCGGGGGGCCAATCGGCGGCCGCCACGTCCCACCCACGTGACTCCCACGCGCCGCCGCGCCATGCGGCGCTGCCCGGCGGGAGCCCCCGGAGCCCTTAAAGGAGCCGCGCGCGGTCCGGCCGCCCGTGGCTGTCGTGACCGTGTGCCCCGTGGGTACCGCCCCATCCGCCGGTACCGGAGGCCCGGCAGCGCTCTGGCGGCAGCGAGAGGACCCGGCTCGGCTCACGGGCAGCTCCCGTAGCGTGCGGTGCCTTGCGGGGCAGAGGGCGGCAGGGTCCCGGGGCGGCTACGGGGCTGAACCGGCCCAACTGCCCCACACCGGCTGCCCCGGGCACTCACCTGCCGCCGGTGGGGTCCGCCCGCGGCGGGTAAGGACCCCTTTAAGACCGGCTGCCTCGTCAGCGCGGCTCGCCCGGCTCCAGCTGATAGCCCGGGGCGCCTCTGACGTCACAGTGACGTCACGCCCCGCCGCCGCGTCACGCGCCGCCGCTGCCCATGCCCGGCCCCGCGGCCCGGCCGCGCGCGCCCGCCCCGGCCCCCCCGCCCCGCGGCCGCTGGAGGGAGCCCGGGCCCGGCCCCGCGGGGGCGCGGCGGGCAGCGCCGCCCGGCCCCCCCCGCGCACATGGCGGCGCGGCGGCCGCATGTGACCGCCGTCACCTGACCAACATGGCCGGGGCCGCCCCCGCCGCCGCCCGCCGCGGCTGAGCCGCCGCCGCCAGGTAACGCGGGGCCGCCGGGGCGGTGAGGGACCCCACGGGGGGATGAGGGCTCCCCGGAGCGGCCCGCGGGGCTCAGCCCGGCTCTGCGGTCTCCCCGCCGGTAGCGAGGGCCCCGAGGGGCCGGGGCCGCCGGACCGGCCGTGGCCGTGCTCGGTGCTGGGAGCATCGTCTGGGTGGCCCCCGTGGCCCCTCTCCGGGCCCTGTAGAGGTCCCGTTGTGTCCCCAGTACGGAGTTTATGCTGGAGATCCCCTCGTATTACCCCTCCAGCTGCGGAGGTGCCGTTGTGTCCCCACTGCCAGCCCTGGGGCTGCAGATGTCCCCCTCCCTATCCCATCATGATCCTTTTCACTCCTCGGGGCTGTCAATGTCCCATTGTGTCCCTCAAGCCTGGGGCTGAAGAGGTGCCATCACGTCCCACTCTCTGGCTGTGGATGTTCCATTGTGTGTCCCCCCAGCAACCCTGGGCCTGCAGAGGTCCTGTAATGTCCCTTCCCCCAGCACCTGGATGTGCCAGTCCCCATCGTGTCCCCCTGCCGGGGGCTGTGGGAGCCCCACCATGTCACCCTGCCAGGCTGCACAGGTCCCACCTTGTCCCTCTCCACCCCCACACACAGGCACAACAACCAAACTCCTCAAACCACCTTTTTTTTTAACCCGAGTGCCGATGGGGAAGCGATACTCGCTGCTCGCTGGGGCGGGCAGGGCGGTTCTGTGCTCTGCTCGCTCACAGCCTGTCTGAGCCACCCTTCTCCCAGCAGAATCCAGCATGGAAGCCTTCCTGCAGAGCGTGGAGAAGGACCTGAACATCGACCGCCGGCAGCTGGCCCCCGAGAGGACCCACGTCACCGCCTTCGTGCCGGCCAAATGGCTGCAGAGCCTCAAGGAGCGCCGGGCGCTGCCGCCCGCCTGCCCGCGGCCCGAGGGGCTGAGCGAGGTGGAGCTCAGGACGTTCCTGCAGCACTCGGTGCAGAAACTCCCGGCGGGCTGGACGCGCGTGGAGATCCACGGGCTGCGCAAGGCCCGCCTGGGGTACCCGCTGCGGGTGGCGCAGCCCCCCGAGCAGCGTGGCGGCAGCGTGGACACCCTGCACGGCTTCATGCAGAGCGTGGCCGCCCAGAACTACCACAACCTGTGGGGCCGGGCTCACGGGCTGTACGCGCGGCCGTACCGGCGCCCCGACGCGCCGCCCACGGTGCCGGCGCTGGACGCGCTCAGGGCTGCCCTGCACAGAGCCTACGGCTGCCCCGTCCTCCAGCTGGGCAGGAACGTGCCTGGCACGTCCCCTGCCAAGGAGAGCGTGGCCAAAGGGGCGTCCTTGTGTCCCAACGTGCTGCAGGCTGAGGCGCTGCTGGAGTCGGCCGACATGTTGTATATCATCTACCCCTATGTGCAGTACTGCCTGCACGACGTCGTGACCTTCAGCCCGGCCAAGCTCACCAACAGCCACGCCAAGATCCTCTTCCTCCTCTTCCACGTGCTGCAGGCCATGAGGGCTTGTCACCAGGTGGGTCTGGCTTGCGGAGATTTCTCCCTCCGGGACGTGGCTGTGGATGAGAAGCTGTGCAGCCGGCTGCGTGTGAACTTCAGAGGGTACGAGGGACCGGGGGAGGAGGATGAGGAGAATCTGGAGGGTGGTCTGGAACGAGGGGGCAAGCAAAGCTGTGTGCAAAGGCAGGAGGTGACATGCAGCGCCTGCCAGAAGGACCTCCGGGACCTGGTGTTGCAGTGGGTGCACGGGCAGGTCAGCAACTTCGACTACCTTATGCGTCTGAACAGCCTGGCTGGGAGGAGAATGGGAGACCCCAATTACCACCCGGTTCTCCCGTGGGTGGTGGACTTCACTACCAAAAACGGCAAGTTCAGGGACCTAAGGAAATCCAAGTTCCGTCTCAACAAGGGGGACAAGCAGCTGGACTTCACCTACGAGATGACCAAGCAGGCGTTTGTTGCGGGGGGCTCGAGTGGGGAGCAGCTCCACGTCCCCCATCACATCTCAGACGTCCTCTCGGATATCACCTACTACGTGTACACGGCCCGCAGGACGCCCAAGGCAGTGCTGTGCTGCCACGTCAGGTCCCAGTGGGAGCCCAACGAGTACCCAGCCAGCATGGAGCGCATGCAGAGCTGGACGCCTGACGAGTGCATCCCGGAGTTTTACACAGACCCCTCCATCTTCCGCTCCATCCACCCCGACATGCCCGACCTGGATGTGCCCTCGTGGTGCAGCTCCTACGAGGAGTTCATCCAAGTTCACCGCATGCTGCTGGAGAGCCGGGAGGTCTCTCAGGACCTGCACCACTGGATCGACCTCACCTTTGGCTACAAGCTGCTGGGGAAGGATGCAGTCAAGGAGAAGAACGTCTGCCTGCACTTGGTTGACAACCACACGCACCTGACCACCTACGGGGTCGTGCAGCTCTTTGACCAGCCCCATCCCAGGCGCATGGTGGGACCTGCCTACACTCCTGCTGAAGCTCCAGCCATCGCCAGGCCTCTGCTCCAGAACATCCGTGAGACCGTGGTTCTGGAGGACATCCAAGGCCAGGCGACAGATGCAGTCAACGGGCTGGTCCTGGAGGCTACTCCCAGTGAAACCACCTGGTCTGGGGAGAAGTCCATGGATGGTGAGGATGATTTGGAGCAAGGCACAGAAGCCCTGGATTCCATTTCTGCTCCTGGGAGAGGCCCTGACCAGCCCTGTGCCACTGTGCCTCCAGCACAGCCCTCCACCCTCCCTGCTTATGTCACTGATGGCAAATCCTCAGGGGTCCGACCGCTCCGTCGGAGCAAGGCAGGGGCTGGGGATCAGCTGGACATGAAGATCACACTTCCTGAGGGCTTCAACCCGCTCCAGGCCCTGGAGGAACTGGAGAAACTGGACAATTTCTTGGTTAAAGGCTTAAGCAGCGAGATGCAGCTGATGGAGCAGCCGTGGGAAGAGCCACCCTTGAGTCTCTCAGACCTCTTCCAGAGGGACATGCAAGCTCTGGGCATCCTGGTGGCTGAGATTATATTTGCACCGAGGCTTCGTCCTTCCAAGCCGGACGCGTCGCTGTTGGAGCGGTTCCTGATGGTGAGGAACCTCTGCCGTTACCATCCCAAGGAGATCCCAGCCCCGCTGCAGCACGTGCTGCACGTCCTGCTGCAGCTGAGCGTGCCCGTGGAGAAGCTGCTGAAGAGCAGAACGGGCAAGGGCACAGTGCAGCTGTTTGAATACAAACCCGTCTTCCAGGGCCTCCCTCCACCCTGTCCCACGCAGCTCCTCAGCCCCTTCAGCTCCATCGTGCCCTTCCCCACCTACTTCCCAGCTCTGCACAAGTTCATTTTCACCTATCAGGCAAAGAAGATCGAGGATGAAGGGCAAGGACGGGAGCTTGTTTTCCAGCTGTGGCAGCAGCTGGAGGGGATCCTTTCCGAAATCACTCCTGAGGGCCTGGAGATTCTTCTGCCTTTCATATTATCTCTGATGTCTGAGGAAAACACCGCTGTCTACGCAGCGTGGTACCTCTTTGAACCCATAGCTAAATCCCTGGGGCCCAAGAATGCCAATAAATACCTGCTGAAACCCCTGATCGGGGCCTACGAGACGCCCTGCTCCCGCCACGGCAGGTTCTACCTGTACACAGACTGCTTTGTGGCCCAGCTGATCGTGCGCCTGGGGCTGCAGTCCTTCCTCCTGAACCTGCTGCCCCACATCCTGCAGATCCTCGTGGGCATCGAGAGCTCGCGGGAGGAGAGCAAATCCTTCCTGGGCACGGCTGAGGACGATGAGAGCGGAGGGGAGAGCCCGGTGTCGTGCGTGTTTGGGGAGGAGATCAAGATGGATGTGGAGCACAGCTCTGCTGCACTTGACCTCCTGGACTACACCTCTGGGGTCAGCTTCCATGACCAGGCCTACCTGCCTGAGGGTGAGGACTTCCAGAGTGGCCTCTACGTCGGGGAATCCCTGCAGCCCCAGGAGCAGGAATCGCTCAGCCTCGGCCGGCTGAGTGACAAGAGCAGCGCCAGCGAGGTGTCCCTGTGCGAGGACAGGCCTGCAGATGGGGACTCCCAGAAGGACAAGAGCAGCTTGAAGTCCATGGACAGCAGCCAGGACCTGAAGCAGAGTGAGGAATCGGAGGAGGAGGAAGAGGAGCACGAGGAAGAGGAGCAGGAGGACGCGGTGGTCGATGCGGAGCTGACGGTGGTCGTGGATGCTGCTGGGGCCTCTGTGGATGTCACCCTGGCTGATGACAGCAGTGAGCCAGAGGATGGGGAGGGAGAGGAGCTGCCAGATCACTCTGATGACAAAGAGCAGACCATACTGCTGGGTAAGACCCTGCCAGTGTCCTGGCTGTTGGGCAGAGCCTGGGGAGAAGCAGATCCAGATTTGGGGGTGTTTGTGGTCCCAGCCTGGGGACAATGATGAAACCAAGGTGAGAGGCCAGGACTGCATGTGGCTCTGAGAGTCAGGGTCGGGGCTGCAGGGACTGCTAGACTGTTGGATAGCTAATCTGTGCCGTGCTGTGTCCTTGGGGCTGCTGTTGTTTTGCAGACACAGCCTGTAAGATGGTGAGGTGGCTCTCGGCCAAGCTGGGCCCGACCGTCACGTCCCGCTTCATCGCCAGGAACCTGCTCCGGCTGCTCACGTCCTGCTACGTCGGTAATGCCTCTCCTGGGGCCCAGGGTTGGGGTCTTTGTGAGGGTCCCCAGGATGAGGGAAGAGATGAGAATCTGACTCCATGTTCTCAGAAGGCTGATTTATTATTTTATGATATTATGTTATATTAAAGAATGCTATACTAAAGCTGTACTGAAGAAATAGAGGAAGGATACATCAGAAGGCTTAACAAGAATGAATAATAAAAACCTGTGACTCCTCAGAGCCTTGACACAGCTGATGGTGATTGGTCATTAAGTCAACACAATTCACATGGAACCAATCAAACATGCACCTGTTGGTAAACAATGTCCAAACCACATTCCAAAGCAGCAAACACAGGAGAAGAGAATCAGATCATTATTATTTACATTTTTCTCTAAGGCTTCTCAGCTTTCCCAGGGGAAGAAATCCTGGCAAAGGGATTTTTCAGAAAATATGATGGTGACACAGGGTGGGCTGTTCCCCCAGTTTGTCTGCTTGGGTGTGGCTGCTGCTTCAGCTCATGATGTGTTTTTCTCTGGGCAGGCCCCACCAGGCAGCAGTTTGTACCGAGCAGTGATGAGAACAGTCCCCTGAGCACAGGAAATATCTACCAGAAGCGGCCCGTGCTGGGAGATCAGGTGTCCAAGCCAGTGCTGGCCTGCCTTGTGCACGTGGCATATTTGTATGGAGAGCCTGTCCTCACCTACCAGTACCTGCCCTACATTAGCTACCTGGTCAGTATTGCCTTTTTCTCCTCTCTGTTGGGGCAAGAGCTGTGTCTAGGCACAAAGGGAAGATGTAAAAAAAAATAGTCCAGCCTCACCAGGAGCTTCTTGTGTATAAACTGAGCTTGGCTGGGCTCTGTCTGGGCCAGTGTGGGCTGAGCAGCTCTGGCTGTGTTGGCTGAGAAGGGCAGGAGAGGCACTTTCACCTCCTGCCACAAGCTCCAGACTGCTCCCAGCAAAGCACACAGCTGTGCTCATACCCTTCTTTCACTGTCAGACCTTGTGAAAGCAGAGAAAAAGCATTTATTCTGTTTTTCTGTGCCCAAACAGAGCTGGCACAAGGGTGGGATTGTGATAACAGGCAGGAGGAGCAGCTTGTGCTGCTGTGAGATTGCTGGAGTGAGTGTTCACAGAGGTCTGTGTGGGTAGATAGGGCTGAACTGGGGGGAGACCAACGGGTTTTCAACTGAGTAAAAAGCACTGGCAAGGCTCACCAACTTTTCAGCTTGAAGTTGATAGCAAGAAGGAAATGTATAATGCAGCTGGTTGAAAAACTTAATTTTTCATTAAAAAGAAAAAGGGTTTGAATGTTTTAAACAGGCTTATTTTTCATATTGTTCCCTCTTTAGTGGTTGTAAACACTTTGGTTATGGATTCTCGTTTAAATGGAAAACTTCAGTAGCTTTCTGATAATTTAAACATAGAGGAAAAGAGGCCATAGCTGTTCATTTAAAGAAAACAAAAAGGCATTGTCAGTTTTTCCAGTGTTGAAGGGGAGATTTTTCAGGGGAAAAAATCCCATTTTTCAGCAAAAATCATTCTCCACCCAGTTACAATCATAGCTCCAGCTGTTCTGCTTTGCTTTCCTAAGCTCATTGCTTGGGGGCACAGAGGGGATTAAATACCCCTGTGAAACAGCATTTGGCAACCTGATCCTGGAGCCATGGAACTGGCGGGTCACAAATAGGATAAAGTCAATCCTTCTTGCAGGATTTGGCAGGGTGGCTATTTTGTGAGAGGAAGAGCCTCTGTGATGAGCTGGAAGATGGCAGGTGTACAAGAAATATAGCAGGAACTGGGAATTGTCTGTGGGTTTTGTTACTGGCTCTCTTTTCTTGGGTGTTTGATTTGTCTAGGAGTTAGGAAATAGGACAATCTAGAAAGAAATATTTGAGTGTTGCTGCTGATGTTATTAACTCTTTGGCACTGCCATAACAGCAGCAGCACATTGTCAGCAGAAAAAGGATGTGCAGTTCTGCCTCATGAAATTATTAGCAGCTGGATTTCTAGAAGTCAGGTTTGCCCATAATATGTGTCTGGATATTTCATGCAAGGACTGTTCCTCTGCAGACTGTGGGATGAAGATACTGATTTTTGCTTTTAAAATGTAAGGGTTTCCCCTCTCTCTGTGCTGGCAAATGATGTTCTGGGGTGTCCGGGGTGCTCTGGGCCAGTGTGGGGTGCTTGGTCTTGCTACTGAGCTTCCCATTTGTGGGGATGTTGTACTCTGCAGAGGAAATCTGTGAGCTTAGGGGTGTCATTCCCCATTTTCTGCAGGCCCATCTCTTGTGTGATAGGTGCTTGTCAGTTTTTGGACTCACCCCTTTGGGCACATTTTGCTGTTGAGGTTCAGTGCTCAGGTTCCTCTTCCAGGAGCTGTGCCCAGCAGTGCTGTGCTGGGTTGGAGGCTGAGCTCAGGTGGCCCTGGGGTCACCTTTGCTGTGTGCTGCTGGGGAGGTGGTGGCCCTGGCTCTGAAGGAGTCCCTGTCACAGGTTGCACCCGGCGGCGGCTCCGGCGGCGTCCGGCTGAACAGTCGGAAGGAGGCCGGGCTCCTGGCTGCTGTGACACTGACACAGAAGATTGTGGTGTGTCTCTCTGACACCACACTGATGGACATCCTGCCCAAGATCAGCCAGGAGGTGCTGCTCCCAGTGCTGGGCTTCCTCACTTCTCCAGCTGTAGGGTAAGTGCTGCAGGATTGGCACAAAATCAGGGATTTGGGAATGGTTCTGTGGGGACATTAATGCTGCCAAGGCTGGGGGCGTTTCTGCTCTGGTGTGCATCTCCTTGCACTGGTGCACTGCTGAAAGCATTCTGGTAGCACAGAAAAGGCAGGAAGCATGAGGCAGAGGATGGTAAAAAGGGATATGTGGAGGGCAGGCTGGTCATGGATGTCCTCTTCAGTTTCCCCAGTGGAGCCCAGGCCCGTGTTGTCCTGTGTGTGAAGACAATCAGCCTCATTGCCTTGATCTGCCTGCGGATTGGGCAGGAGATGGTGCAGCAGCACCTGAGTGACACAGTGAGGAACTTCTTTGGGGCATTCTCACTGCTGCAGGAGCTGCAGGACCAGGTCAGTGGTGTGGGAGAAGTCCTCCTGCACTCCTCCAGATGTGGGAATGTGATGGACGTACCTGGCTGTGTTTGTGTGGTAAGAGCATCTCATCTTGGGGTTTATCTGAACTTGTTTTTCTTGTCCAGGGGTTGACAGCAGAGTCACTGAGCAGCTGTGAGGTGCCAGTGATGGAGGTGCCCCTTTCAGATGGGAAGCTGCTGGCCCTGGATCCATCTGTGCTGCTGGAGTTACAGAAGGTGTTCAACCCTGAAATGGCCTACATCACCTACATCCCCTTCTCCTGCTTGCTGGGTATGCCTTGGCCACCAGCTCCAGGGGTCTGTGAGGGAGCTCTGTGCTCTGGGCATACGTGCTGGGTCTGAACTCCAGGGCAGTCGCAGCTCACAGGGCTGCTGGGGGAAACCCACAGCTTCTACAGCATGGCTTGGGCTGATTCTTGGGCTGGGAACCCTCTGGACTTAGGCTGCCTTGGCTGGGAGCAGATGTAGCTGACTTGGGGGATGCTGTGTCCACATCTCTTATGGAGGGGGATGGTGATGATGATGATGGGGACATTGCTTCCCTTGCAGCCACATTGTCCCTGTCTCCCCAGGTGACGTTATCCGCACGGTTGTGCCCAACCACTCTCTGGTTGAGAAGCTGGCCAGCCTCCACCTGGAGAATGTGAACCCCCAGAACCTGCAGGCTGTTGGCCTGGAGCAAACACCAAGTGCGGTGGGCTCAGACCAAGACCCTCGAGGGGCTGAGCCCTTCTCCAGCCCCCAGGAGGACACTCACTCTGGCACTTTTGGCAGTGTCCTGGTGGGGAACCGCATCCAGGTGCCCGTGGACACGCAGCGGGAGGGTCTTGGCTTGCTCCACCTCAGTGCTGGCACTGATGGATTCACTCCCAGCTCGTCCAGCGAGGAGAGTGCCCTGAAGCAGGACCTGCCCCGCAGCACCCACATGCTCTGTGGGAACTGGCTGGCCTACTGGCAGTACGAGATCGGGGTGAGCCAGCACGACCCCCGCTTCCACTTCCACCAGATCAAGCTGCAGAGTTTCTCAGGGCACTCCGGGGCCATCAAGTGCGTGGCGCCGCTGGGCAGCGAGGATTTCTTCCTGAGTGGCAGCAAGGACAAGACAGTGAGGCTTTGGCCGCTGTACAACTACGGGGATGGCACCAGCGA
Source organism: Fringilla coelebs (assembly GCF_963513975.1). Classification (NCBI taxonomy): domain Eukaryota; kingdom Metazoa; phylum Chordata; class Aves; order Passeriformes; family Fringillidae; genus Fringilla; species Fringilla coelebs. Next base: position 4,870,288 of record NC_140046.1, on the reverse strand, counting down.
GGTGCCACCACGCTTCACCTACGCCGAGCACAAGAAGTCTGTGTTCTACGTGAGCCAGCTGGAGGCACCGCAGCACGTGGTGAGCTGTGACGGCACCGTGCACATCTGGGACCAGTTCACGGGTAAGGAGGGAAAGGGTGAGGAGCTGGAGTGAGCTGGTCCGGCCCTTACAGGCTGCGCTGAGTTTGGATGGCTCCTGTTAAAAACCAGCACAGAGCTGGAGATTTGCTGTGTGACTTGTCCTACTGTAATATCTGTCATCTTTTCACAGGCAAGCTTCTGCGGACCTTTGATGAGTTAGACAGCAAAGTCCCCATCACAGCTGTGACCACCATGCCACCTCCCTATCACAGCATCTCTGTGGCCAGTGCAGACTCTGTGCTGAGGTTCATCGACCACAGGAAGCCAGGACTGCAGGTAGGGACGTGGTGCTGCGAGTCACCTTCCTCCATCCCTCTGCTTAATGATGGGATCACAGCTGGCCCAAAGCCCAGATCCCAAAGCCAGCTGTGATGGCTCCATGGAAACCAGCTTGTCCCTTAAATGCCAGCTCCCCTGAGCTTCCCCCCCAGCTGGACTGTCTGTGTTGCAGCACGAGTTCCGCCTGGCCAGCGGCGTGAGCGCGGGGCTCATCCGCTGCCTGGCCGTGAGCCCCAGCGGCCGCAGCGTCATGGCCGGCTTCTCCTCGGGCTTCATCGTGCTGCTGGACACCAGGACGGGGCTCATCATGCGGGGCTGGCCCGCCCACGAGGGAGACATCCTGCAGATCAAGGTGAGAGGCTCAGCTGGGATCAGGGTGGAGCCTCGTTGGTGCCCTGAGGCTGTGTGAAGTGTCCTTCCTTCAGGGCTGCGTGCTCCATCCTTTGCAGTGTCCCTGTGGGGATGCCCAAGCTCTCCTGCCCCGTGGTTGGTGCTGCTGCCAGCTGTTCTTGGTCCAGCTCATGCTGCCAGAGTTCAGCCCTCCTGGGTTTCAGTGCCTGCCAGGCAGATCTGCAGCAGGGGCAGGGAGGAGTCATGGCTCCTGTGAAGGAGCAAATGTGTTGCTTTCTCCACGGGGCTCTGGGCTTCCCTGGGAGAGTGTTGCTCTAATGAGTAACTCTTGTCCATATTTACCCACCCCAGGGAGCAGTGCTGGCTCTCCAGTGTCCTCGACCCAAATGTGGGTTAAACAAAGTTCAGCAGTGTGGCTTGTTTACCCTCTCACTAGCTCTGCTAATAAGCAGCTCCAGGCTTCTCCTACCCTCAGCAGTATTTTCAACTGTGAGAGAGCTTCCCAATTCCTTCTCCTGAGAAGGAAAATAGTTTTGCAGGTGATTTAGTGGAGAGGCAGACTGCATGGTAACCCCTGTACCCACTGCAGTACTAAGAGATGATGAATGAGTCGTGTTGGGTGTCAGGGCGTTCTTGAGAAGAGGCCCAGCCCATCTCTTGGAGGAGATTGCCGGCTACCAGAGCATCCTTTACCTTGCAGTGTCCACCCAAGGCCTTGCTAACATGCTCAGTACCATCAGCTGCTTGGAAATGGCTCTTGACTGTCCTGAGGGATTGCACTGTGACCACTGGGTCACTGGCAGCCACCTGCTGCCCTCACGTGCAGCACCAGATCGTGAGTTTTTACAGAAATGCCTGTTCACTGGCCTTTCCTCTCCTGCAGGCTGCAGAGGGCAACGTGCTGATCAGCTCCTCCTCAGATCATTCCCTGACTGTCTGGAAGGAGCTGGAGCAGAAACCTTTGCACCACTACAAATCTGCCTCCGAGCCCATCCACGCCTTCGACCTCTACGGTAATGAAGTGGTCACTGGCACTGTGGCCAACAAGATCGGGGTCTACTCCATGCTGGAGTCCTCAGCCCTGCCCAGCAGCACGACCAAGCTGAGCTCAGAGAACTTTCGGGGTACATTGACCAGCCTGGCAGTGCTGCCCACCAAGTGCCACCTCCTGCTGGGCTCGGACAACGGCGTCATCCGGCTCCTGGCGTAGCGACCCCGGCCTGGCAGCCTGTGGCTGTCCCTGGAGCTGGAAGCCAGCAGCATGGCTTTTGGAGGAGGCACAGTCAGATGTTTCTGAGCAGAGGATGCAGAGGGAGGTGTACTTGTTACGTCTCTAAGCTCTTTCTGTGTCTTGAAAAAGAAGGAAAAAAAAAAAAGCCATAACTGAGAAACCTCCGCTGCTGCTGGGAGAGATATTGGGCGTTGTAGGTCACTGTCACCCCTGCAGAGAGGCCTGGAGCTTTCCTTACCGTGTGTGCCTGATCCCCAGGGGACTGTGAGCTGCCCTCCACAGTAATAGGGACCACAGGTACCCTTCCCCTTCAGTTTAAGGGGTAAGAGGTGCCCCTTGACAAGACACAGCAGTTTAGCTACTGCCACCTGCACTTCCCTTCCTCTCCTGAACCACTGAACAGCCCCACCGGGATGGCAGAAGCTGGGCCTGGGAACTGCTGCCTTTGGAGCTGCATCTCCTCCTCCTGTGGCTGGTGCTCAAGCCCAGAGGAGGTGCTCTGTGAACTTCAGGTTCTGCCAGCTGAGTTGGAGCCTGCATGGGAGGAGGAGAGGCTCAGCAGAGCCCTTCTGCTGCCGTGCTGGCTCCAGGGCAAGGACTGGAATGGAAGGCAGCCAAGGCACAAGCCCCATCTGCCCTGCCAGTTCCTGTCAGAGTGGGCTGCTGCAGAGGGGGAGATTGGGGTGGGAATGTGACTCTCTAAGGAGGCCAGAAGTAGATAACTAGATGCTTCCATGGGGATTTTGGCTTCTGGAGCAGTGGGGTAGGGCTGCTGTTGGTTCCTACCCCAGCATCCCATGATGATGTAAGTAAGGGGTGAGGAGTGCCATATGTGCTGTGCACTGGCATTGATCCTCAATAAATCCTAATCCTCTCCTCCATGCTGGTCGGGCTCCTGGGGAAGACAGGACAGCAAAAAGGTGCTCAGTTTTGTGTCCTCCTGCCCTTGTAGGGTGAGAGGCAGGAGGCAAGAATGCAGCATGGTCTCTCTTGGACCTTTCCTTTGGGACAGCACTGTCTGTTCCCACCCCAAAGGCACAGAGGGTGCTCTTTGCCCCACCAGTAGGAGCAGTTTCCTCCCTTCTATGTCAGCCCTTTTCCCATCCATCCTTCAGCCTAGCCAGAGCCAGTATCAGGGGAGTGGGAAGCTCTTGGGCAGAGGAGCAGCCTGCTGTGGGTTGTCCTGGGAGGGGAAAGGGCTTCCATCCAGCTGCCACCTGCAGGGAGCTGGGGAGGTGAGTGGTTGGCCAGTGCTGTCCTTCCCTACCCAAGGGGAGCTCTCAGTCCCATGTTGCCTATTAAGCATTTGCAATATTGTAAATATTTACTTCTAATACACTCTTTGAAAGAACTGCAGAGCTCTCTGTGTGTGTGTGTGTGTGTAAGCTCTGTGCTGGAGGGGCTGGGTGTGCTGCCTGCAGCTCCTGCTGCTCAGCCCAAGTGACCCCTGCTCCTTCAGGCTCCTCTTGTGCTCTGGGGGAGCCCTGGGTGTAGGACAGGACTCTGCTGCACAGGATTTGCTTTCCAAGGGGAAGTAGCTCCCAAGTGTGTTTGGAGAGCTCAGATCTGTCTGGGGGAGCTTGGGAACCAAGAGTTCTGCAAGGAATGGAGTGGAAGGTGCTGTTGGTGCTCCCTGCTGGCCCTCAGAGACTCCTCTCCCCCTGAGATCACCATCACTTCTGCATGCAGCACAAATGCACCCAGGGCAGCTCTGCTGGAGTTCTGCCCGTCCCCAAGGCTGTTCCTCTGTGCCCCAGCAGTGTGTGCATGCCCTGGGCACCGGGACCAGCTGCCCTGGGAGAGCTCTGGAGCGTGCTGTGCCCCAGGGGAGGGAGCAGCTGCTCTTGGCTCAGCCCAGCCTGGCCATCAGAGCCTGCTGTGTGCAGCCACAGCACCCTGGGCACCTGCCCTCTGTCCAACCAGCAGCAGCAGGGACTCCAGGAGGGAAGAGCTGGGGGGTTCAGCAAAGAAAATTCCCAAAGCAGACAGCCCTGTGGCAATAAACACTGAGCCCTGCATTTTCACTGAAGTTTATGAATAAAAGAGAATATTCCTAGCACGGGGAGTGAATGCAAAGCGGAGCCACTTGCAAATTACTCCTGCTGGTGGGAGGTTTGGATGTGCTAATCTCAGTGTTAAGGTTGTCTTGAAGCTCAAAACGTGTCCCCATCTCCAAATGCAGCAGAGATTCACTTCTCCCCCAAAGAAATGTTTACCCGGATGCTGTAGGTCAATATTTGCCTGCCAAATTCTCAAACAGGGGGTGGTGCTGAAGGTCACTGCTGGGAGGGGGGGCCGGACTAGAGCTGTGTGTGTCCCATGCAGAGCTGCTGGACAGCCTAAAGCAGCTGCCAGCTCCAACGTGGACATCAACAGCCTCAGGTAAGGGACAAAGCAAAGGATTTGACAGAAATGAGGGCTCCTGCAATGGCTCTCTGGGAGAGAGGGGTGAATTTGGCAGAGGGTTAAAGGATGGGCACCACCAGGGAGGAAAAGGAGTATTTGGGGTGAAGGAAGGGGAAGAGTGAACTGGCCTCAAGCTGTCTTTTGCCAGTGGGCTCTCAGCCCAGCAGTTCTGGGTGAAGTAAGGACTGCTTGGAGAGTGGAAAGCAGCCCCAGGAATTAAATGTGGACACCATGCAGGGGGCAGGGCTTTGGCGGGGGGGTTTTATGAGAAGGAGAAGGTATTTTATTTCTGTCTGAAAGGGAAAAGTGGCTGGGTGAAGCGTTGGCCGGGGAATGGGTGGGGTTTTGCTGTGACCCTGGAAGCCCCGTCCGCACTGGAACTGGAGCACGGAGCGGGGAGAGGCGGGGTTTGCCAGCAAAGGGGGAAGAGGAGTGCTGGGAAGGGGAGGACTCCCCCTTCCAGGACATAATGCTGGGAAACTGCTCTGGTATTGCACTTCATACCTGCAAATTCCCTCCCAGACAGCACTTGCTGAGCACCTGCAGGTCAGTAGCCCTTCTCCCAAGAGCCTGGGGCACAGCTGAGGATGCTGTGCCTGTATCCCCGTGGTTTCCATGGGAGAGGAGCAGAAAGGCTCTTGTCTCCTTCCAGAGGCACAGTGTGTGCAGCACTGATTAGGGAAATACCATTTGCAATCCGGAGAAACCAGGGCAGCAGGGTCAGACAGGCAGGATCCAAGCCCAGCCTGGGCCCCTGCTGCTCTCTGATTTCCCTGCCTTGGCACCAGCCCCAGGAGCCCTGTGCTGTTTCTTTGCAGCATTGTTCATCTCCCTATTGCTTTCCACGAGCTCCTGTGCCAACCTGTTTGGCCAGGTTGATAATTTTCTCCCTGTAGAGCTGAATAGGCTGAGCTGGCAGCTGGAAATAACTCCTCTCTTGGCTGGTCCTTGTGTTCCAGGAAAATGGGGTTCCTCTGGGGGCTGCTCTGCCTGGCTGCTCTGCACAGCCTCCCAAGGGTAAGTTGCTACTCCAGCAAAGAGCAAGAGAAGTGTGGTGGCTCCCTGGGCCAGACCACGGGGCAAATACCACCCAGAAAAGCCCTGGAAGGCAGATTGGTGGAGGATACTGCTGGGGGGTTCACCAGCAAAGTTTCTAATCTTTTACCCAGCTCAAATAGTTGTGGATGTTCTTATTTTAATTCAATATTTATAGTATTATATATATATTCAATATTTATAATATTATATATAATATTTTCAGTATTCATATTTCTGTAGAAACTTTTTATTTGGAACTTGACCTCAACTGTACTTGGTGACCGTGACCTTCAGGAGTTAACAGGAACTTTTTGAAAAGCAGGTTTTTCCTCCCCCCGCCCCCAGTATTAAATCTGGATCCCTGTCAGAACTGAGATTGCAAAACCCCACTGCTCACTCTCAAAAGGATCCATTATTTTGTGGCAGACTGGCCTGATCCCTTTCTAAACAAATCCAGTGTTTGCAGTGTCTCCCAGCTGCTCCTCACTTCCACCTCCCCACGTCACACCCCACCATCTTTGGGTCTGCATCACAAAATCCTGCCCTGGCTGTGCCTTGTGGGGACTGCTACAGCAGTGGGAGAAGGGAAGCCACACTCTGGAAATTCAGAGGGACCTGATTTTGGCTTTTTGTTGATTTTTTTTCCCCCCACAGCTGGCACAGGCCATTGACCAGCAGCGTCTCTACCTGGACAAGGATGGGAAGCTGAGGGTAAGCACTGACAGGTTCCACCCGAGGGGGCTGAAGTTTTGCTGTGGGATTTGCAGTTTTTCCTGAGAAGGGATGAGCCCAGGCAGTGCCAGTGCCATGAGAAAGTCCATCTTTCTGCAGGCTCTACTCCCAGCTGCTGCCCATGCTCTGCTCCTCCACCCTAAATAACAGCAGAGTGTGGAGTTAACATCAGTATGGTGTGTACAGGGGCTGGCAGGTGGATGATTTCATTTCTGATTGATAAGGAAAGGTGAGGGAAACCACCAGCTGTGAGGATGACAGGGAGAAAGACCTGTAGCTGATCCAACCCATTGTGCCTGGGATGTTTCAGATCATGCAAATGTGAGGCAGTGCTAAAGGCTAAAGCTTAGAAGAGTGGAAAATAAGGAAATTTAGAGAGAAGAAGAATGGAATAGAACACACAGGTCAAGAAAACACAGATGCCTGCAGGAGGAATTGAGCCAAACTGGATCAGGGCTGTGACAGCAGCAGAAGGGGTGACCAGTGTGAGGCAGGTGGGCACTGCTAAAATGTGTGAGGGGAGGAGATGAAATCAAGGCTGAGGATGATGGAGCTGTAAATGCTGAAGGCACAAGACATGTGCTGAGCTGGTGGTGGGTCTTGCCCTCAAGCTTTCCCGAGAGCAAGTAGAGGAGGAACCACCGCCAGACCCTCACTGGGCCCATTTTCACAGGATACAAAACCTCTTTTCCAAATCCTTATCCTCAGGGTTAAAGGGAAACTGAAGCAAAACCACCACCAGAGCAGAGCAGTCCAGCTCTGCCCAGTTTTCTCAGCAAATTCAGGTGTGCAGTGAAAGCCCATGAGGGAGTCACTGTGCTCCTGCTTTCCCAGTGCTATCCTTGTTTCTCCCCAGGATGTGAAAAGTGCTGGAATCGCACAGTCAGATTTGCTGGGAGCCATCCCAGCCCTGCCGGGGGGAAAGATGGTAGAATTTAGTTATGACAGCTTCCAGAAGAACGATGGATCCATGTCAGCATTCCCCACCACCCTGCCAGACACCAGGGATGACTGGAACCCAGAAGATGAAGCCGTACCTGGGGCTGGGGGTTGTCACGGGAAGAAATCACCTGGGGAAAATGCCTCTTCTGAAAAGGAAGGAGAGGCTGGAGATAAAAGCTGTGAGATGACTTGGAAGAAGAGCCAGAGGCTGGCAGATGGCTTGATGAGATTCAGCATTGATCTCCTGAGAGAGGTGGAGCTGGAGTCCAACAGAACCAGCGTGATCCTGTCCCCCCTCAGCATCGCCCTCGCCTTGTCCCACCTGGCTCTGGGTAATTCTTCGTGGCAAAGCCACCATTCCCTGCCCTTCCCCAGCTCCTCTCCCAGAGCAACCAGATGCAAATGAAATCCAGTCCCTTCCACTTATCCTTGCTGCTGCAGCTTTAATTAGGCATGATTACACTTGAAGCTGCCCTCTGAGGCTCCGACTCTCAGATTCCTCTGGCCTCTTTTGTGAGGCACAGCGTGTTTCTAACAAGAGGCAGCCAGAGCAACATCCCTGTTTTCCACTCTGTGGGCATGAGACCTAACAGGAACATTTGATTTTTTAGGAGCAGCAAATCAGACAGAGAAGCATTTGCTGGAGGTGATGCACCTGGAGTCAGTGCCCTGCCTGCACCAGATGCTGGGCAGCCTTCGCAGGAGGCTCACAGAGTCCACCCTCAGCCTGGGGTCACGTCTGTACCTGCAGAAAGGTGAGAGGGGATTCTGGACTGGTGTAGGACAAAACCTCCCAGTCACAGAGTGATGGAAGCACCCTGGAGACATTAATTCCCCCTATTTCCTCCTCTTGGGGAGTGTCATATCACGCTGAGCAAACCATCATTCCTCCCCTTTGCCAGGGTTTGAGGTCAAAGAGAAGTTCCTGGAGGATTCAGAGAAATTCTATGGAGCAAAGCCTGAGACCCTTTCTGGGATCAGTCAGGACGACCTCATGGCCATAAACAACTGGGTAAAGGATGTCACTCATGGAAAAATCCCCTCCTTCCTCCAGCAGCTCCCTCAAAACACAGTGATGCTCCTGCTCAATGCCATCTATTTCCACGGTGAGCTCCACAGGCCCTCCTCATTTTTTCAAGAGGAAATAGTTAGAACTCCAGTTTTCTGCAAGCCCTGTAGCTGAACAGCCTCTCCTCTCCTCGCTTCCTGCTAGGCAATCTGCTTGTTCTTGTGCATCTGCTGTTCCTCTTGCTTAGATTGCTTTACAGTAATAATTCCCAACTGCTTCACATGTGCTAAAAATGTTACTTGACAGCAGAGCCAGGACACAGCAGGTGGGACCTGCAGTATCTTTGCCTCCTGCTTCAGGATCCCAGGCAGTGGCACATCCCTGCTCATCTACCCAGTGATCTTAAAGGTCCTTTCTAACCTAAATGATGAACCAGGTCGTTTGCAGCTCTGCACACCCACCACAGAGCTCAGAGGCAGCTTCTGTGGATTTCTCTCTGACTACAGCACAGTGGTCGGCCACATCTTCCTTTTTTAATTCCCTGAGGGCTGTGCACAGACCAAACACTTGCAGTGTAAATCTACAAAGGTTTTACCTTGGTCTTGGAGCAGTGTTTCCCCCTCTGCAGCACAGAGGCAATACTCCCCATTTTTCAAAGCACAAACATAGTTTCTTTTATCTCCATAGCCTTCAGTAGTCTCCCACGCTGAGGCATGAGGATTAATCCATGTTCTTTTTGTTATTCCATAGTTTCTCTCTGGATGATAAGAGTTTCCTGCTGTTAGGGCTCTTCCAGCCTTGGTACTGACTTCTCTTTGCTGTATTTTCATTTCCCTGGTCACTATTGGCCTTGTTAGAGAACTCAAGATAGGAGGAGTGCCAGCTCAGCAGTTTCTGGTTTTCTACTCAAATTTACTTCATTGCTTTCGAAACTTTTATTTTTGCAGGGTTTTGGAAGAATAAATTTAATGCACACTTCACTGGGCCAGATGTGTTCCACCTTGACAATGAGTTTGTGGTCCCAGTTGAGATGATGAAAGCCCACCAGTACCCCCTGAGCTGGTTTACTCTGGAGTCCCAGGATATTCAGGTAGGGATCTCTCAGGAGTACAGCAAATTTTCACTGGAATTTCGTCTTGCTGTGGTATTTTACTAACTGCAAGCATTCCCTCCAAAAAACCAAATGTTTTGGTTTTTTTTAACAGGCATAGCAGACAAAAATTTAATAATCATTCTTTGTCCTTGCTTCCAGCAAGAATGTTGAAACTTCACTTTTAATCTCTAGGAAAAACCACAAAGAGATGTTCCGACTAACTGGGAATTAATAGAATTTTAAAGCCCTGAGTTAAAGATAAATGAGGAAATATGGAAAGGAATTCCCTCAGACCATGTGCTGTTGGAGTTTTTCAGAATCCAAAGTGGGGCAAGCTTGTGGGCTTTCACTCTGCCATGTGCTCAACCTTTACCAGCCAGTGGCTAATACTAAAATCTAAAGCTGTTACTCCAACAAATTCTCCTCTGGAGAAATCAAATCCCTCCTTTCACCAGGCTGTTTTCATCTGGGAACAAGAGTAGCCCTGTAGACCAATTAGAAAAGGACTAAATTAAAATGAAATTAAATTTGTGGACTTCCATCCCTTTTCCCTGAATCCTTCTCTGGTTGGTTTTATTTCCAGGTGGCCAAGTTTCCCTTCAAGGGCAATGTGAGTTTTGTGGTCATTGTACCGAACCACAACAGCCGGGACACCTCTCACGTGCTGAAGAACTTCCCTTACAAACAACTCTGCAGGCTTTTCCCCAGAGAGGTGCCCACCACGGTGAAGATCCCCAAAATAAAGTTGGACTACCAGCTGGAACTCAACCAGGTTCTCAGCCAAATGGGTAAGGCCTGTGGCAGGGTTTGCACAGAACGAGATCAATCTGTTCGCTGCCGCCCTTGTTTCTAAAGCTGTGCCTCACAGCTTGCTCCAGAACTCCAAACTCTCCCAGCTCTTCTTCCTCTCCTCCTCCTTACTCCTTGCTTGCCTGGCACCAAATGTTTTGCTCCAACAAGATGATACTACAGAGAATTCACAGCTTCTCACGGTCTTTACGAGTTCTTCCTATTGTAGCCAAGACCTGCTTCCCTCGTGCATCAATCTCAGTCTCTTACTTTGTCATTTCATCCAGTGTCCAGGACATGGAAATTGTCAGCAGAGAAAATGCAGATCACAAAACCTGGAGCTGAAATAAAACACCAGGTGCTGCCTTTCCAGATGAGAATAGTTTAAGAGTTCACTTTGTTTTGCAAAGAATTGCTTAAAAAAATAATCTCTGTAGAAGTGTTTTCAGCCTAGCTAGAAAGAGTCTTCAGACTTGCTGCTGCTTTTTAAGGATGACTTCAAGTTCTTACAGTACTTTTCCTAAACAGGTGGAATTTTTGTTTCTCCCATCAGTTCTCCAGTCCTCCATGGTGAGCAGCACATGGAGCAACAGATCAGGGAATTGCTTTCTTCAGACAGCTTTGAGAAAACTCACAACTCACAGCACCAACTTAGTCTCATTTCTCTGCAGGCCTCCAGGAGCTGTTCACGAGCCCAAATCTCCAGAAGATCACAGAGGAGCCTCTCTTTGTGTCCAGTGTACAGCACCAGGCCACCCTGGAGCTCAAAGAAGATGGGGTGGAAGCATCTGCTGCCACCAATGTCGCGGTGTCACGCTCAGTCTCCGCCTTCAGCCTCGACAGGCCCTTTATCTTCATCATCTTTGAGGATGAAACAGGGATCCCACTTTTTATTGGCAGTGTCCAGAACCCCAACCCAGATGCTGCTCCCCAGATCCGAGAGCCACAGGACTCAGGTGAAGCCACAGATGCCAACGAGCACCGCCTGCCCAAATAACAGAGGGCACAGCTGAGTGTTCTGGGACTCCTGCCTGACCCTCTGGACCAGCTGGGAGAGGCCACAGGGGGCAATTCCTTGCTGTTTTCCTTTCCAGATCCCTAGAGACCAGTCCTGGGATTTTTGAGCTTCTCCAGGCTGAGGCTCCCCTCTGTTGAACCTGAAAAGCTTGTTCTGCCTGGATTTCCCTTCCAGGGCTCTCAGTCATGGAAGGGAGACTTTCTTGTCCCCAGACTGTTATTAGAGTCTTCATTAAGATCTTATTAGAGTCCCCTGTAGCCTGGAATCATCATTAGCATCTGGCAGCTTGGACATCAGCCAGGGCTGTCGGAATGTGGCTCTTCCTTCCGCAGTTCCTGGGAACACGAATCCCTCTGTGTTCCTCTGAAAACCATCTGTGCCCACCTAGACAATGACCTCCAGAGCAACTGGACTAGAAACCAGTTGTCTTCTCTAGGATGAGTCACAGCCACCTTCCAGGCATGGGTTCTTTTCAAAGATTCCCTTTTCCCACTCCTTGGCTATTTGGATCTGATGTAGGAGGCTCTGCTGTAGGAAATCCCTCCCTTTGGATCCTTCTTTCCAGCCCTTCTTCTAGAGGCTGGGTAATGCTAGATTTTTCAAGGCATATTTTATAAAGTGTTTTTTAGTAATTTTTATGTTGGCAGAATAATAAAGAATAAAGCAGAATGTATTTGCTGAAGGTGTTGCATTGAAGGACCCAACAGAAAAAGGGAAAAGGCACAGAAATTCAGTAATTGCAAAGATTGGGAGGAAAAAAATCTGGGCATGACAGAAGACAAGAAAGGAGGGGCTATGGGGGCTGTGGCAAAGGATCTGCTTTTTGCTACACCTTGTCACAGGGAACAGCAGGGGCTGTGAGGTGAAATGGCAAATCTGTAAAGACTCTCCAAGGGCCAAGTCCAACAAGTTTTGGGCATCTCCCCTGGCAAGTGTGCAGGGGATGGATGCTCTCTGGGTCAGAGCTGGCTTTGTGAGATGGCAGAATTCCCTGAATTAGGGCATGAGCTCAGTGGCACAGGGTCAGGAGGCTTTGGCCTGTGAGCAGCAATGCAGGATAAGCAAGGATGTAACAGCCCTTAACTTTCCTCTTGGGTAAAACCTGACAAATGCTGGGATCTGCTCAGAGGGTCAAAGGTGCTGATCTGGCATCTGTTACCTGTGATTTGTTCTTCACTGGGATGCTCCTGGCTCCACAGTATCCATGCTGTGGATGGCTGGGACAGCTTCCAGGGAAAGGAGGAAAGATTTTGACACCTGGAGCTGAATGTCACTGCTTTTGTTTTGGCAAAAGACAATGTCCAGTTACAGCTTCCCTTTGGTCTGAGATGGGTCCTTGTTCCAGTGCAGCAGTGCCCTAAATGCCCATGAGGCCCTGGCACAGATTGTCCAGAGAAGCTGTCCCATCCCTGGAAATGTCCAAGGACAGCTTGGACAAGGCTTGGAGCAAACTGGGATAGTGGAAGGTGTCCCTGCCTATGGCAGGGGGGCTGAAACATGATAATCTTTAAGGTTCCTTCCAAACCAAACCATTTTATGATTCCATCAAGGAGTTTTGGGGTTCCTCCACCCAACCAAGCCATCCTACCACTTAAAAATCACACTCCTATCTCAGGAGTACTTCTGTACCAAACAACTCCTGTCCGTAGTAATTTCTGCTTGCAAACCCCCTCAGCTGCTGGGTGGAAAGGATGGTGCTGTGTTCTTGCAGAGCAGCAGTTAGACAGCCCAAGGGCCATCCTTCTGGCAGTGTTTCCCTCACTTGGGAAGGCTGCCTTCCCTCAAAGGAAGGAGCAGAATGCTTCTGGGAGCCTCCGTCCCTGAATAGTCTGCACCATCTGCTGGCATAAGAGCAGGACTGACTCACTAACCATGAATTTAGGGGATGCAGGCAACTTTGGGGAATAAAAAGTCCTGGCTCCAGCCTCCAATTATGCATTTCTTCCAGTCTAAAAGGGGAAGAATGGCCAAAGATAATGCCTACCCCTCTAACCAATGTCATGACACAAACCCTTCAGAAAGAGGCTGTAATTACAGAGCCCTGCAATTTTAACAAGCAAACCCACAAGAATTCAGCCTTTCTTACTAGAGGGCACAACTCTAACCCACAGGGAACATTTTAGCTTATTTATTTATACAGATTCATTCCTAGCATTCAGAAATACCATTCCATGCCTTAGGTAAGTCTTCTTTGGCTACTGTAACCTCCCTGAATGCCACCCTGTTGCACTGCAACCGCTGCAAAATTTGAAGCTCAAGTTTTCCTTTTCACGCCTCTGCCCTCCAGCTCCCGCTTTTATAAAGTTTTTCCCCTTGTTCTCAGTTTCCTGAACAGCTTGGTTCTTATTTCCTATTTTCTGTCTTGCTGCCATCACTCCTCCTCCAAGCTATTCTTGTCAAACTATTAATTTCATCTTATTTGACAGTACAGCAGCCCTCCATGACTGTGCTTCGCTCAACAAATTATCAGTTACACCAACCATAAGACTCTTTTTCACTCCACTGACTTTCCAGAAGAGGCAGTTTGTAAAATGCAAAGTAATATTAATGTTTCTGCTCAGGAGTTTCCACTTTGCATTGCTAAAGCTTTCATTTTGACGGAGCTGTATTCTGAAAAGACATGACTAGCACAGGGTGTCTGCTCTATCCATCTGCACCACTGGCTCAGAATATCAAATAAGTCCCAGCTTCTTTCATATTAGATGTATTTTTTTCCTTACCTAGAGCAAATTCATATCACCACTACTTCCACAGTAGAGGTGAACCCTGTCAGAGAGCATACTGAGACCGAACCAGAACAACAGCAAAATGTTTGTGTTGATTTAATAAAACTGATTTTGTTAGATGAGTTTAATGCACCATTTCAGGAACACCCTTCACCTACAAGGAATAAAGCTGGCTTTGGTCTGTAATAACATTCTATGAAACTACCACTCTGATTGAAATGGTTTTAAAACCAAACCTGTATTTAAACAGATGGGTTTTCATTTGAAGATAGAGACAAGACATAAAAACTTCTCTAGTGCTCCTTCCATAAGGGGCATTTTAACACCACAAACAAGGTATCACAAAGAGATGAAAACCACCAGAAAACATCTCCACAGCCAACACATCCCCATTCCTGGGCTGAGAATGGAGGAATAACAAGTACAATCTTTTCTCTGCAGATGATTTTGCACAGAGCAAGCTGAGAAGCAGCTGAAAGCAGAGCTGCTACCCCTCTGGTTTGGAGGGGTGGCCTTTGAGGCACAGACTAATCTCAGGGCACACCTGATCTGCTCTCCTGGCCTGCAGAACCAGCAGCTAATGCACCTCTGAGCCCATCCTTTCCCCTTGGCTGAGGGACTGGATGAGCTCAGTGCTCCTCTTTACCTGCTGGCAGTGAGCCCAAAGAGATGTCACAGCCTGGGGGCCCTGACACCACTGCCTTTGCAGCATTTCCAAACAGAAAAACAGCTGGATCTGGTTAGCTACATGTCCAGTTAGCCCAGTGTCCTGCTCCTTCCAGTAACCATGGCTGAGGGAAAAAAAGAATGGCAAAGGTCAAGGCAAAGCCACTGTTCCCTGGCTGTATTGCCCAGCTGGCCATTGGTAGCCCTCAGGGGACCTTTCTTCCACTAATTTGGTTTGGGTTGGGTTTTTTACCTCAAATCTATTTTTATCTTTCATCTTCTGCAATATCTAGTTATAATGAGTTTTACAATTTAATACTTGTTTAAAAATACACTCCCTTGATTTAAATGTGCACGGGTGGGTGCTCCCCTTGAGCCTTCTGTGGAAAGTAATAATGGAACTCCTCTGTCCCTCTCCTTTCTCGATGTCATTTATCATTCTGAAAGCTTCTACAGGATTCTCTTAATTCATCTTCTTTTTTAACAAGTCCTTGGCTTTCCAGCCTCTTTCTTTTCAGCCAAAAACTTCAAGCCAGTTAATGATTTCTTGTTAACTAGTAACTATCACTGGATACAAGCAGTTCCCAGCATCTTAACTGCCTCGAACAACAGAATCCTGTTTCCACAGTCTCTCCATTAAATCTTGGACATAAATCTATAAATCCATTAAACACTACTGCATTAACCATACCTCTGAGACAGAAGGAATTCCCTGATGTGACCTGTGGCAGAACTGCAGGGATAAAAGCCTTGCTCAAACAGGGCAGGGAGTGTTTGCCTTTCCTACCTGTGCTTTACCCAGCAGGCTGCCCTTGGCACGGGGATTTGTTTTGGGGAGAAAAAAGGGTTGAAAAATTAATGCAACTCGGGCCGAGGGTGGCAGGGGCAGAAAATGGGAGCAGAGCACTTTAAGAGAGCCCTGGGAAGCTGTAACCTGAAGCCTGCCGAAGGCAGGGCTGGGGGAAGCAGCAAAAAGCAGATGTGGCTGCACCAAACCCGCGCTGTCCTGACTCGCACCCGCTGGGAGCCCTGAGAGCAGCGGCCGAGAGGAGCCCCAGGTAAGGGACAGCTCAGGGACAGCTCAGGGACAGCTCACCTGTGCCACTGCCAGCGGCCAGGGGAGCACAGGGCAGGGGCTGAGGCTGGGCAGCTCTCAGAGGAGCTGGGAAATGGGAAGAATGGCTCTTCTGCAGGTGGGATTCCCACCAAGAGACCTCACCAAGGATCGGGAGCCACCAGCATCAGCTTTGCCCCCGGGGCTGAGCTGTGCTGGGGAACTGGGGAGGGTTTTCTGCCTTTCAAGCATCTGCCTTGCAGCTGGGACCGTGTTCTTTGTCTGTGATGCTGTGACAGTCAAATCCTCTGGAGCTGGTGGCTGCAGGATGCTCCAGGAGCTGTGGAACAAGCAGAGTGAGCAGCCTGAACTCATGGGTCCTGTTTCACAGCACCTCTAAAGTCAGAAGTGTTTATAAATTATGTGAGAGACTTGTACCACTGTAGGTGGAAAGTAAAAGATTTCCTTTGCACCTGCAGGCCTTCACAAATCGACAACTCCCAGACACCAAGTTCTTCTCAGCTCATTTCTCAAGGTTTTCTTCCTGTACTTTTTGACTGTAACATCACTCGCTGTTGCTCCTTCTCTTCTCCTTCAAGGCAGCCACAGATTCTAATATCATGCCTGAAACCATCCCACCTCCAATCCAACCAAATTCTTTTCTCTGCATTTCTGGCTGTGTGCTAAGAGAAATACAAATAGAATCCAGATGTTCAGGCCAATTCAAACTCAAAAGGCTTTGTCTTTTTAAAATGGAAATTGCTTTTTGGCTAAGTCTGAGAAATATGAAGCTGGTGACAGTACTGGCAAAAACAATACAATCTGCAAAACCAATCTCTGCTCCCATGCTCCCAGGAGCTCAGTGTAGCTGGAAGCAGAGGTTGTGTTGAGATTATTTTCCTTTTCTTCAGAGAAAAGGTTATGCTCCATGGAAAAGCTTCATCTCTAAGCTAGACTGGGCCAAACCTCTTCCTCTCAGCATGCAGGAGTGCAGCTTGGCACAGGCATGCTCACAGAGCCCTTACTTAGCCTGTTTGACTTAGACTCATGCAGGAATTCTGGCATCTCTCTTCCAGCTGTAAATCTCTGGAATGATAGGAGCAATCCCAGCATCACATCCACTGTCACACCATCAGTAAATCCTCTTGATCCACATCTTCTGCACCAGAAACCTCACCCATTCTGCAGCTGGGATGGCAGCAGGTCACAGGATGCAAGTGCAGGGGTGAAAAGAGGGTACCACATCTGTGTTACACTGGCTGAACACAGATGAGAGCTTAAAACCTCCCCTGTGATGCTTTTTTCTCCAAGGGAGAGCTGCCTCCAGAAGAAAAGGCAGGGAAGGGAAACAGCAAACTGCCTCTCACCCTGCCTGCACGGGGTCTTGAGCTGGGGCTGTTGTGGCCACGTGTATTTCTAGCAGCAGGCGTGTTTTCTTTCTAGCTGGATTTAATCTGAACCACATGTTCTTCCTCTGATTTCTCTAGTTGCCTGCATGACAGGGGTTAGTTAAATACAACCCTCTTCCTTTAATTTCTGGGAATCTATCTAAACATTGCTTCAGACCAGCCTCGGTGGCGTCTGTTCTTGGGGGCAGGACCCTTCAGTAGCTCTGGTTTACCCACAGCAAAGCCCTGGGTTACTCAGTGCCCTTCTGGACCAGACAGATCTGTCTGGAAGGGCCACTCATCCCAGTACTGGAGTGATGAAATGTGGATTCCACAGAAGGAACAGCTTTGGGGAGTTTGGTGCTTTTCTCCTACTTCCATTTAAAAATGTTGAATAAGCCAAGCTCTGCCTTTCACTTCTCCAGGTTTCCTTATTGTCTTTTAAGAAACCTCTTCTATTTTACTTCATCAGATTGCAAATAAGAAGCAAAGAATGGACACAGGTACATGTAGACACAAGAAACAGCAAACTACTGCCTGAGGCAGGTAATTTGTATATCAAAGCAGTACCAGTCAGTGTTGCCTTCTGCCCCATTTGACAATATGGATTCGTTACCTTTTATAAATGAAATCTTGAATTTTTCTGAAGCCTAAGACCCAGAAGTAATGACTTGGTGCTTTTCTGGACCTTGGCACTCAGTAACTGCCAGCATCAGTGTGGTTTGGGCCACACACATCTGCTTTTGTGCTCAGGCACACCCACACCGTGTGCTTGCCCAATTTTAAAGTCACTGGGGCCAGTCTGGCTGAATAATTCCAACTAGAGAAGGAAACCTGGCTCAGAGCAGGTGTGTGTTTCACAACTGGAAGGACAAGCAGCAGCATCTGTCACTGCAGCTCCTGTCACAGCCAGGTACAGTGAATAGTTGTAGTAGAGATGTATTTACCTGATTGCTCAAACTCTCTCTGTCATATTCCTACTCTGTAGGTCCAGGCATGCAGATTCCAGCAGTTCTCCTTTTCCTGGGTCTCTTAACTGTCCCAAGCAGAACCCAGAACTCAGCTACTGAGCAGGTGAGTAGGAGACAGTATGCAGAGAGCAAGGGGGAGAGGTGTGGAGCAGGTAATTTAATTTTAGAGATTCTTACTGAAGGATTAAACACCACCCTCCTAAATTACTGGGATTTTATTTAGCAACATAATGAGACTAACTCCTGCTTTACCTAGATAAAACCACAGTAGTTACATCAGGGGATGACCAGGAGGCAGAATTTCAAACTCAACGCTGCCTTTGGCATTAAAGTCACTGTTCCTACACACTCTGTAAGATGAAGTCAATATTTCTGTGGGTCACTGAAGAATATCTGCAGCTGTTTGCCTATGAAGTGTTTACCACACCTGCAAGTCTAACCAAAGCACTCCTTGGACCTGCCAGAACTCTGCCACAGCTGATGGAGCCCATGCTGGTGAGGAAGAGGAAGATCCATTCTACAAGAGCCCTGTGAACAAGCTGGCAGCTGCAGTCTCCAACTTTGGCTACGACCTGTACCGCCAGCAGTCCAGCCGGACAGCCACGGCCAACGTGCTGCTGTCTCCCTTCAGCCTGGCTACTGCACTTTCTGCTCTCTCACTTGGTGAGTTCTTTGCCCCATTTCCACACCCACCCTCAGGTTTGGCAGCCCTTCCCTCATGTTTTCCTGCTCCTTGGCAGGGGCTGGAGAACGAACCGAGGATGTGATTTCTCGCGCCCTCTTCTACGATCTGCTCAACAAGGCTGAGGTCCACGACACCTACAAGGACCTCCTGAGCAGTGTGACCGGGCCAGAGAAGAGCATGAAAAGTGCCTCCCGGATCATCTTGGAGAAAAGTAAAAGTCCTTCTTCCCCTCTATGAAATTTGACCTAAAAAGCTGTCAGCAGCAGTTATTTTGGTGTGAGTGTATGTACAAAAACACACTGAGTAACGCAGCACTAACAGCTCTGGCTCTGACATCCTGCTGAAGCCAGGATGCAGACAGGGCATGGAAGGCTCTTGCTGCTCCAGAAAAAGCCTGGAAAGTTTGTGTGCACTTAAATAAAAGACCAGACATGCACACAAAGACATTGGTGACAGAACAGTTAACTCACAGAAGACCTAAAAGAAACTTGCTGATAATTTTGCCTTCACTCCAGGCTGTCTGGCAGGTGTTGCTGGCTTCCAGGAACCACAGATCACATTTTCTATTTGTGATAACACTCAGCCATATTCCTTTGTTTAATTCCTTGCAGAGCTATTTGAAATGTCTGCTTCTGGCATGCTATAAACATCTGCTGAGAATGCTAAGAGCTATCTTTTGGAACCTGCTGGTTCCAAGAATCCAATAGGTTGAGTAAGCTGTACTCAGAAAGCAGGCTGGGGAAAGAAGAAAGGCTGATGTGGGAATGGCTGTGTCCAAGCCTTCAGTTCTTATCTCCTTTGTTCAGTTTTCAGAAGAAAGTTATCCCATGCTCCAGCATGGGTGGCTGTAGGATTTGGATCACTTTCCTTAATGTGCTTTCAGATATTCCTCTTCAAAGCAGGCTTCTGGAGACAAACAGGCCTAGATATTTTATAAGAGACCTGCTGCTGGGCTTTGCATTGCCACCTGCTGCCTGGAGATTGTTTGGATAAGGGAGCTAGCTGTAGCATCCATGTTTTTATTCCCCAGGACTCAGGGCAAAGCCTGGATTTCACAGCCAGCTCGAGAAATCCTACAAGATGAGACCAAGGGCACTGAGTGGCAACACCCAGCTGGACCTCCAAGAAATCAACACCTGGGCCCGACAGCAGACAAAGGGAAGGATCATGAGGTTCATGAAGGACATGCCCACAGATGTCAGCATTCTCCTTGCTGGGGCTGCTTTCTTCAAGGGTAAGAATATTGGGTGCTTGGACACAGAAAAAATGCATTAAGCACGTGTTAGAGGAGATGTGAAGGAATGCTCTCACTTCCAATAAAGCAAACAGAGAGTGTGAGGAGAAAGTGGTTGAGAATGTTTAGTAAAGAAGAAAAAAAAAGCATACTACCTGAACAAAAATAGTCCTGAGGGAGGAACTATTGCTCTGGGGAAGCTGAATCTTGACCTGTTTGCAGTAGGAATCAGAGAGGGAAGTTTAAGCTCACAAAACTCCATTCAGAGATGGGATATTGCCATTTAGGGAAGGAACAGCTGAGAGTGTTCTGAGCCTTCTTACCACTGTAGAAGGAACAATTTGATACAGAGAGCTGTTCTTAAACATGCTGTAAGCCACTGTCCTGGAGAATTATTGCTTAGAGACAAGGAGCAAAATAAAGGGTGGGGAGAGAAGCACTTTATATCCATTGACACAACTGTTACCCTTTAAAATAGTTTTGTAATTACATAAGTAGACATCAACTTCCCACTGGCTACTCCACCCATACACTGGCTTGATTATTTATTTGCCATTTAGCCAATTCTCAGATGAAAAGGAGGGGCCAAGGATGGCAGTAAATCAGTAGCTCCAATCAGTCTATTTCTATCCCTGTTATGCCTCAACTCCTTAATGCACAAATACTGTATATTAAAGCACAAGATTATTCAGCCACAGGCATAAGCCTGGTTTCATATGCTATTATTCCAGAAAAATCCTCTATTTTCTCTCTTACAAAACAGGGACATGGAAAACCAAGTTTGACACCAAGAAGACTGCACTGAAGGACTTCCACCTGGATGAGGACAGGACTGTGAAGGTGTCCATGATGTCAGACCCCAAAGCCATCCTGAGATATGGTTTTGACTCAGAACTCAACTGCAAGGTCAGACAGCAAATATTGCCTAAGCTCCCCTAAACCTACTGAGGAGCAGGTTCAGCTACACCCACCTGTTAACCCACCCCAGCCTTGCTCCTCCCATCAGCTACTTTTGCAATCCCTATTTTGGAAAGCAGTGTGTTGACTCTTAGGATATCCTGCTTCTACCCAAGCTATGTCACAAGCAATCCAAAATATAAATTATGCCCAGGTCCTACCAGCCTGTATTGCTTGACTTAAAGTTGGGCAAGAAGGGCAGGGCACACCTCTCAAAACTTTTCCATCTCTACCTCTTTCAACCAATGTTTTCCTGGAGCATGAGTTTAAAGGTGCTCAAGTGAGAATTCCCCAAAGCAATGCTGCAGGATTCAGCAGGTGAGAGAGCACTTCCATAGCAGGAAGAGTGCAGCAAGGATGGATGAAAGCCTGGGGAAAAAGCCAGAAGTGTCAAGAAGCATCATGTCAGATAAAAGCAAACAGGGAAAAAGATCAAATGTTCACTGAAAAGGTTGAGATTCCAGCCTGAGAATCAGGCCACCGCTTGGTACAGGATGGGTAAAACTTTATTATTGATGTGTTCCTTTCTTATCTCTCTCCTATTTCTGTCCTTTCAGATTGCCCAGCTACCCCTGACAGAGGGAATCAGTGCCATGTTCTTCCTGCCCACGAAGGTGACCCAGAACATGACTCTGATTGAGGAGAGCCTCACTTCTGAGTTTGTCCACGATGTGGACAGGGAACTGAAGACAGTCCATGCTGTGCTGAGCCTGCCCAAACTAAAGCTGAACCATGAAGAGGCACTTGGCAGCACACTAAAGGAGACAAGTATGTGCATCACACCCCCCTTGCAGGCTGCCAGGGCTCAAAGCAGTGGTCAAGTTGCTTCCTGCTCTCAGAACATGGAGCTGGTGGGTTGTTAGTTATGGTTGTGGAGATCTCACCAGCAACCAAATCACCCTCATCCAGGACTTCTCAGCTTTTTATCACATCCCTCCAACCAAGCTCATGCAGTGCTGCCAAGATTGTGGGTGAAGCTCAGTACAAGCAGATGGAAGCTGCTCCTCCCTGCTCCCCCAAAAGCCTCCCTGCCCTCGTGGATCCCACGTTAGCAGTGCTGCTCTCCCTTCTGCAATCCCTGCCTCAGCTAATGGAACTTTCTCTCTTTTCTCCAGGGCTCCAATCGCTTTTCACATCACCTGATTTCTCCAAGATTTCTGCCAAACCTCTGAGATTATCTCATGTGCAACACAAGGCAATGCTGGAGCTTAGTGAGGATGGGGAAAGATCCACACCAAACCCTGGGGCCACTGCTGCTCGTCTGACCTTCCCCATAGAATACCACGTGGACAGACCCTTCCTTCTTGTACTGAGGGATGATACCACTGGAACCCTCCTCTTCATTGGCAAGATCCTGGATCCCAGGGGTGTTTAGATCCCTTCACAATAATCTGCAATGGTAAGGGTGATATTGGGAGGGATACTGGCTCCCTGCTCTGCTGCACAAAGACACAACTTGCAAATCTTACGCCTTCATGCTGCAATAAAAGAGCTTTTGCTATTAATCTCAGCAAGCCCAAGTATTCTCCCTTGAAAGGTTATCTGCCTACACTCTCAATTTCCCCAGAGGAGGAATGCAGTTCTGTGTCCTGAAAGCAAACATTATCTGGTGTATGCAGCACTGTTCCCCATCCTGCTTTCCAACCTGACACCAGCTGTTGATTCTGAATCCCTCATCACTGACAGACCTGTGCTGGAGCCCTCCAAGCTCTGCAGTGCCCCCTTTTATAAACTATAAGTTTGCACTTCCCAGGCTGTTGCCTCACCCCTTCCAAACATTTCCATTTGACACTGGCAAGAAGGAAAGTGCCTCACAGTATTAAAAATAGAAGGCAACGTGCTCTGGATGACTGTACGTTCATAATGCTCAGGGTTCCACACAGGGGAGAGTCACACCTCACACAAAAGCAACTCAAACATTTGCTTCCAACCCACACACAGAACTTATACAACAGCCTCTGTTCCCACCATACCACACACACACCTCTCACGTTAGAATTGGTCATTTTATTTACAACAGGCTCACTAAAGAGCGTTTCAAGACTTCATTCAAGTTGCTGTTACACATGATTTTCCAGCTTGTACTACATGACTACCTTACCACATGACACTTAGCTTTGATGAAAGATCACATTGCAGCTTCCTTTGACAGGGAAATTAAGTCCTCTGAAGGATGTTTCTGGGAAGCTCTGACAGGCAGGCCTTCATCTCTTGTAGTTCCTGGATCTGAGCACTCTGAGGACCAAAGTGCACTGACAAAATCCCCTCTGCTCTTTGAATCGTGCTCAGAGCTTCAGAAACTGCAAATCTGAAATAGGAAGATAATAAGAACAGAGCATGCAAAATACTTAATTCAGCTTCTTGACTTACACAACCTTTAAGCCCTCCCTAACAAAAACCTAAACCTGTTCATGGCTAGAGATCCCACCCTCCCCTGCTTTCCAGCAGCAGGAAAATTGTGTCTGCTTCAGCTGCAAAGGGAGGATGAGGGGGATGGAAAGGTAAGGACAAAACCTGAGAACATTATCTTTGAGTATATAAAACCTACTATTTCATCACTGCAGCTCCTGCTAAAATTAATTTGGTTAAAGGGGGTTGTTGTGAGGAGATTTTCAGAGGCAGTCAGGGGATTTCCTTGCCAATAAAGCAAGAGGATTTCATTCCCTCTTTTGAGGAGATGTCAGCAACATTATACAACTGAGATATAAACACCAAGGGTGATGAGTTGACAGAATAAAACAATTGGACAGGGAATAAATTGAGCCAGGGAGAATAAAAAGATAGACAGGCACAAAGTAGAGAAATAGATTCCTAAGAGAGTACCTGTGCTAGACTGCCCTGTGTCCTGTGAGACACCCTCCAGGTGCCTTGATATTGTGTCAGGCACACAGGAGTGGTGCAGGGCAGGGACAGAGGATGAAACCCAACTCACCCATTGAAGAGGATTTGTGCCAGCTTGAAAAGTTCATGGCCTGTTTCTACACTTGATGGCCCATGGTGCATTTCCACAATCTCAATACTCTTCTTCAGGTGTCTGGCTGCTTCCTGCCACTTCCCTGATGGAAAAACAAGCAAAACAAAACAATGAGAAATTAATAAATACTTCCTAGAGCTACTGCCACCCAAAGAATCTGACAGAATTAATCAAAATGTGGTGCACTCTGTCCACAGAACCAAGACATGGAATTTAAAAGAACATGAGAGCACAGTATTATTGTTCACTGGCTGCTGGGAACACAGGTTTGGTCTTTCTGAGAGCCCTGCTGACAAAACCAGGGAAAAAAATGAGAGGGCCAGTCCAAGAAAAAGCTAGTCATGTTAAATTCAAAATTCAGGAGACATGAGAGGACAGTGCCATACCAAGAGTAGCATTGACCTGTGCCAGATGATCCTCCATCTCTCCCATCAGCAAATGCTCTGGAGACAAGAAGGTTCCAGCATCCATCTGACACTTCAGGAGCACTTTGATAGCCTGATCTACAAAAAAAAAAAAAAAAAAAAGATTATAAAGTTGACCCTGTGGCCAGTGGCCAGTTTTCCATGATCCATGAAATAAAATCAATCTTTGCATACCTGATTTGGGTTTGGTTGGGATTGAACACTGACTTCATCTGCACCTCTGCTTATTCTACCCCAGCACTGGCCCAACTCCCTCCAGGAAAACAAGGCCTGGGAATGCCCAACTGCAATGTTACCCTGATTTATTTCTACTTAATTACTTTACTATGGAACAATATGTGACTCAGATTAACACCCAGATCAGGGGGTATAAAAAATCTAAAGCTGAAGTCCCCAGGGACACCAGGCCACACATCACAGCACCCCAATGGCATGAGCAACAGTGCCATCTCATGGTTCCTGTCCCAACCTGGGCTCCTCAGCCCTGACCTCAGGCACAAAGCTGAGCCTTACCAGCCTTCCCGACTCTCAGCAGGTCTAAAGCTTTCTTCATTTGTTGCTGAAGGTCCTGTAAACGGCCAGACAGGTGATCTCTGCTGGCTGAGGTTGCACAAGCTTCATTTGAACAGCAAAGTGTGTCTTCTTCCCCCTGTGGAAATCACCTTTGTGATTATTCCTGCTCACATTCAGCTCAAAGCTTACTCTCCATCTGCATTAGCTCTGGGTTATAGAGATGCTAAATTGTTTTTCAGTTTTATTCATTAAACAAAGTGATTTTTTAAATTAATTGTTATCAGCTTATTTGATTTTATAAGAAACAGTGAGATACTGTCTTGACTCAACGGGAGCTTTTGGCTTCTGAGCAGGGATCAAAGTGAGGTCTTCACCTCTTGGCTTTCCCAGACCCAAACCTTACACACCCCAGTAAGTTGCACAATCAGAAACATGGAGAATTACCTGCATTGGGGCCTGGCATTTGGGACAGCAGAACGAATTTCTGATGGACACCACACTCTTGACACCAGACTCTAACTCCTGGAGGCAAGCTGGGCAGCAACACTCAAAGAAATACTGACTGAGAAGCTGCTGTCTCTCAGCAACCCTCATCCTGCACCAGTGAGGCCCTGCAGAGGATGGCAAGGGTAAAGATCTCTCACAGGTACAGCTCTTAATATCAGTATAAATGGATTTTTGTTACAATTGAGACTAGGTATATTTCAGCTGGAGACTGAAAATCTAACATAGGGCTTAAGGGATGAAATGTTGGTCAAGGCTGCTAAACAAAGACCCTGGCAATATTAGATG
Source organism: Fringilla coelebs (assembly GCF_963513975.1). NCBI lineage: Eukaryota > Metazoa > Chordata > Aves > Passeriformes > Fringillidae > Fringilla > Fringilla coelebs. The sequence goes on along the minus strand of NC_140046.1, from coordinate 4,844,874 downwards.
AGAATTATGATATAAATAGCCATCAGCATGATAAGGGGAGGTGAATGACGTCTGTGCCTTGAGACAAACACAGAACTGGGGCTTACCATAACAATGCAAAACCTCTTGGCCACTTGAGATTGGCTGTGCTGCCCTGACAGTGGCAGCTGTCCCGCTGAATGACACGCTGGTATTGGGGCAGCACGAGTGGTTCAGGAGGCTGAGGACAGGGAAGAAGGCTGTTGCCAGCCTCACAGGCTTCTTATCTACAACAGCCCCATCTCCAGGCCCTGAAGACAGAGGAAAACCAAGCAGGTTGAGATTGAATGCTCACAAACCCACACAATTTCTGCAAGGAGCCCCGTGACCGATCGCAGCAGCAGCAGAAAGGTTCCTGGTATATTGCTGCAATAAATAACAGCTAAACACACTCTGCATGGGCACCAAGGAACAGGCCAGCGTGGGACAGCCCACTAAATTGTAAACAAGTCATTTCCATATGCAATGGGAGCTCTTTACAGCTGAGAATTTAATGTCTTCACTTCCCACAAGAAGATGGGCAAAGGAGAGGACAGTCCCGGGCTCCTGAGGACAGGAAAGAGGAGCTGGAGAGGGTCCAGTGGAGGCCACAGAGATGATGAGGGGCTGGAGCATCTCTCTTATGAGGAGACTGAGGGAGCTGGGCTTGGTTAGTCTGGAGAAGACTGAGAAGGGATCTCATCAATACACATACAAATACAGGTGTCAAAGAATGGTGATGGACTCTTTTCTGTGGTGCCAGGATGAGGAGTAACAGCCACAAATTAAACAAGAAGCTCCACCTCGACATGAGGAAAAACTTCTTTCCACTGAGGGGGGCAGAGCACTGGAACAGGCTGCCCAGGGATGCCTGCAGACATTCCAAACCCACCTGGACATGTTCCTGTGTCACCTGCTCCAGGTCACCCTGCCTGGGCAGGGGATTTGGACTGAATCATCTTCAGGGGTTCCTTCCAACCCCAACCATTCTGTGACAACACCGTAGGGCTTAAATTTTTTTATCTTACCCAGCTCCTGCATTACAGTGATTGCTTGTGCATTACACTGCAGCTGCAACATGTGCCTCAGCATTGCTTCTGCCACAGTCTTCAGCTCTGGGGACAATTCATCTGAGGTTTTCTCACATGTCTTTGGTTTGGACCACTGCTGAGGCGATTCCTGACGCAACACAGCAGCCTCCAGGCCAGCTGCTTGCAGCTGTCTGCATAGAGCTACCACACTGAGAGTGCAGAGGAACTTGTGCTCAGGGCTGTGCTGCTCAGTGTGGGGCAAAAGGTGGAACAGAGCTTGGTAAGAGCTCTGGTACCGACCACTGCTGTCACAACCAGGGACACCTCTGCTACTAGCTCCTGCATCTGCTGCCTCACTGAGAGGCTTGCAGCTTGCCTCAGGGCTCTGAAGGCTCTTGTCCCCACGGTGGGACCCTGCCACCAGCCTGCTAACCTCTGCAAATCCCGCCAGCAGGACAGTCCTCAAGGCCACGTGGCAGAAGACCCCCAGTGTGAGGAGCAGCGCTCCCAGGGAACACTCTGTCCTGTGGTACTGCTGCCATGCCATGTCTGCACAGTCCTGGCTGCAGTACTTGGCATAACTGCAGCCCTGGCAGGGCACTGAGGCCAGGAGCTGCCTCAGGCAGCGGTGGCAGTAAAGATCTGCGTTGGTGGCTCGAGTGTCCCACGCTGTGTCACCATCCTGCACAGGAAGGCTCTCCCCGGGGCACAGCACGCTCACAAAGGCCTCCTCTTTCACCAGCCTCTGTCCTGGCACGATGTCCTGGGAGGCCACCAAGTGACGTCCTCTCTCTGCATCAAAATTCAGGCTCAGGGATGAAGATGCACCTGAAATCCTGTTGTTCTCTTCCCAGATCTCTGGCTCCCCTTGAGTGCCTCCATGTGCTCCTCGTGCAGGCTCTGGACACCTCTCTTTCTCACCTAATTTAACCTGACTTAGCTTTTTTAGCCGTGTCAGGTGTGGAGTCATGACCCCATCCAGAGCAATTTTACTCTCCAGCACTCTGAGGATATCCTGTGCATCCTGTAACCTCCCCAAGCACAGCAGACACTCAGCTTTCCGCAGCAGGACCTTGGGCAGCAGCCTGTCTGGATAGCCATGCCTTTCAGCCCTGGCAATATCTTCCAAACAAACCTAGGAACAAAGATAGGGCCTTTTAAGTGGGCTTGAAAACCAGCTCGTGCTCTTTCATTCCACCTAAGACAGTCTCATGAAAGCAAATCAGCAAATTCCATGTGCACAACCAACCTGCTGCCCAAATAAAGCATCCTGACACGGAAACGAAGTAGGAAAGTTGAGCTATGGATGCTTTAAGCACAGCTTGGGAAGCACATCTGATCTGCTGTCTGTTGCTCTAACAAACACCTTAGGGGCACCCAGGACCTTGTGGGGTGGGTGCTGCCCTGGCCCCACTTACCTCAAAGTGCCCCAGGTGGAGGAGGGCGGCCGAGCGGTTGGCAAAGCACACGGACACCTCGGGGCTCCCCGGGAGCTCGTGGGATGCTGCCTGCAGAGAGCAGAGAACTGCTGCTGCCTGGGGGGATCCCTCACAGGAGCCCCGCAGCAGGGCCTGCAGGATCCCCTCTTTGGGGATCCCCTCACGGGAGCTGCTCCTTGCCCCTCACCCTTCAGCCACGAGGGGCTGCAGGACCCTCTCCTGGGGATCTGTTGGAATTCAGGACATCTCTCTGGCTGTCCTGGATTGCCAAGATCCCTGCCAGGTGGCTCAGAGACCCTGGCACAGGGCCCAAGACACCTGTACCTTTAATTATGACCCATGGAGCAAATTACCAGCCTTACATGAAGATCTGCAAGGCACGACAGTTTAAATAGAATAATAGTGAATTTATCATGGGGTGAAAAATATATTTTTGTGGTTTTTAGAATGGGGGTTCAGGGGGCAAGATGGAGGAATCCAGGCATGTCCAGCCTTTCTCCTTCTTCTTCTTGGTCTCTATCTTCTGCTGTGATGTTGGCACTTTTGGATTGGTTTAGAGTAGAAGCTCACTGTCTGACATAGGTGATGGGTATTGGGAAGTATTTGTAAATATTGTACATGTAGTTTTTAGTATAAAAAGATAACACTGCCCTGGGGGTGGGCAGAGTGCCTCTGACTGTCCTGCTGAATGGACCTCAGCTAGACAGGAGAAAGAATTTTATAAACAAGATACAATAAACAACCTTGAGACCGAGAACTGAAGAGTTCTGACTCCTTCTTCGACTGCCGGGCTGGGAAAAGAGGCTCTCTAACGTATCTTGGGGTCACTCTGACCAGCTAGAGCCTCGAGAGGGATCCCCTCAGGGGATCCCTTTGGCTGTGAGGTGTGCTGGCAGGTGTGAGGTGTGCTGGCACCCCCTCACCCACACCTACCTTGGAGTAGAGCCTCAGGGCAGCCTGGTACCGGCCCCGCTTGAATTCCCGGTTGCCCTGCTCCCGGTACCAGCTCGCAGCCTCCGGCCTCTTGTCCGTGGGTGCCCGGTGGCACAGCTGCGCCAGGGCTGCCTCCTCCTCCTCCTCCGTCCTGTGGGACACGGGGGCAGCACCAAAGAATCAGTTTGGAATTTCTGGTCCAGCCCCCCTGCTCAAGCAGGATGGTCCTTGTGGCACAGAGCCGTGTCCAGAGGGCTCTGGGATTCCCCAGAGAGGGAGACTCCACACTCTCGGTCTGTGTGGTCACTGCACAGGGAAGAAGTCCTTCCCCATTTTCTCAGAAGCACAGGATCAGTTAGGTTGGAAAAGATTTCTGAGGCCATCGAGTGCGGCCTGTGAGGGATGCCCGGTCTGTCAGCACTGAGTGCCGTGTCCAATCTTTCCTTAAACACCTCCAGGGACAAAGACTTCGCCTCCTCCCTGGGCAGCCCATTCAGTGCCTAACCACCCTCCTGCGAAGAAATTCTTACTCCAGTTCTTACTAGTGTCCAACCCAAACCTCCCCAAGCGAAGTTTAAGCCTGTATCTTCTCGTCCTACAACCAGCAGCCTGGGAGACAAGGCCGACCTCCAACCTGCTGTCGGGCAAAAAGGTGGGATTGTATCCCGATGGAATTTCCCCGGTATCCCTGTCTTCCCGTTCCACCGAGCGGAGCCTACTCCATCCTTTGACACCGCTGTTTATTATTCAATCGCATTAAACGATGCTCCAGCCCCCCTCTCCCCTCGTTACCCTGGCACCGCACCCGCCCTGCCCTCGGCTCACCGGAGCAGATCGCAACACAACCGCACCGCGTCCTGAAGCGAAGCCGCCGCCAGCCGCTCCCGCAGCGCCGGGTCCAGCGCGGCCCAGAGCCGGGAGGCGCGGCACTGCCACTCCGCCACCGGCAGCGCCATCGCCATCACCGCCACCGCGCCACCGGCAGCGCCATCACCGCCATGGCGGCGCCCAGCAGCGTCCCTGCACGGAACACCGCGGCACTTCCGCCGTACGGCACCGGGCAGCCAATAGCAGCACCGCGCTTGCAGGGGACGCACGGCGTGGGGTGAGGCGGCGCCGGAAGGAGGCGGCGGCAGCGGCGGCGGGAGGATTTGGCGGCAGCGGCGGGAGGATTTGGCGGTAGCGGCACCATGAGCGTGCGGCTGAGCGAGGGGGCCATCGCGGTGAGCGGCTCGGGCTGGGCTGGGATGGGATGCACCCGGTCGTTGTCAGGGTGGGAGGTGGGAGCCGGGCCGGGGCACCGGTTCCGGCCCGGTCCCGAGGGGATGAGCAGGCCCGGAGCGGGGCCTGGTCCCGGGGGGCTGTCCTGGTCCAGCGGTGGCGGCTACACCCGCATCCCTGGCTCTCCCACGGCAGTTCCTCCTTGGCTACAGCCCTTCGTGGGTTGGGTCGGTGGTCTCAGGCGTCCGAGCTCATTGATTCTGTGGTTCGGTCCCTGTGGGTGGCGAGGCGTTCCGGTGGCACTTTCCTGAGCGTCTCTTTCGTTTCTGCAGGCCATAATGCAAGGGGAGGAAGTCTCCAAGCCCGTGCTGCAAGTCATCGTGAGTACTGTCCCTTCCCTCGGTGGCTGCATGCGGGGTCCTGAGCGCAGTCAGACTTTCCTCTGCAGAGAAGATGAACAAGAGTGCTCTACTTTTAGTTCTCTTGATTTTGTTTTACGTTACTTGGGCTGTGCCGTTGGTATTGGTGTTCAAAAGAGCCGAGTAGATAAATCACTTGTTTTTAATGTAGTTTCTGTTTTTGAGAAGTTTCTGAACAAGTGTGAACTGACAGTCTGGGTTGTTTTTTTTTCCCTGCAGAATACACGGGCTATTGCCACAGGAACTGGGCCCCCACGTTACCGAGTGCTGATGAGTGATGGGGTGAACACCCTCTCCTGTGAGTATGACAAGCTGCAGTGAGGTTTTTCTAAGTGTGGAGATGCTAAGGGTGGTTAAATTCCTGGTCTGGGGACTGGATACAAAGTGCTAAAATAAATGTTGAAGGAGAATGTGGTTTTTCACTGGGCCACAGACTCTGAAGTGTGCAACTGTGTTTTGTCCTTTAGGTGTAATCTTTGAGTTTTGGAACTTTGTGAAATACAGGCAATCAGCTTGCTGCAGGATATAATGAAAATACAGAAACCTATACATGTAACATTGTGAAGTAGTTTAGGACCTATACATGTAACATTGTGAAGTAGTTTAATCTTCCTCTTAGTTTTTTGATGTAGAATCATTCTAGCTATCACTGCTCTCTGAAGTGTAGGGAATAAACACAGCATAATTTATGGTCAGTTTTGGTGACTTCTTAGCAGTTACACTGTTTTTTTGTCAAGCTGTAGATCCAGTGCAATACTTGACTGGCTGGAAAAGCTGTGGCTAGCCATGGCAGCACCTTTTAAAGCTGGCATTGTGAATTATTTCAATATTTGCCTTCTGCTCCTGCAGCATTCATGTTGGCAACACAGCTGAACTCCCTGGTGGAAGAGGAACGCTTGTCAGCCCGGTGTGTTTGCCAGGTTAACAGATTCATTGTCAACAGCCTGAAAGATGGAAGGTATTTGTGATAATCCTTAAGTTCAGCCCTACAGAAAGGCAGCTGCACCAGCGGGGTTCTGTGACTAAGCAGAGGCCAAGTGCTTTTGGTTGGGATTATCTGACAATACTCAGGCTTTAGGGGGTGAGGGGGAAAGTCCACAGCACCAGTAACAGAAGAAATAAATTGCAGAATGTGACTCTGGTGGGATCAGATGTATCTGGTACAGTGATTTAGTAATATAAAATTGCTGGCTGCAGTACTCCAACTCCAGCTGGAATACTCCAAATACTTGTACAAAGCATCCTTAAGATTTTCTGCTGTTGAAAAGAAACAATAAAGGCATCTTGTTACTTAGGTGTTGTGGGATCTGGTCTTTTGTTAAAATTTGAGGAAATAGGATAGGAGGAAAATTTGAGGGGATGGGATATGGCAAAATTAGAAGAGATCCATGTGAAACTCTAAGAGAAAAACTGTGTATATGTCTAGCAGGGTATGAACTGAGGTTTGTATTCTTTTTATTCTGGGGAGAAGACAGCAACTTTTGAAGCAGGGAATAAAAATCTGGTATGGTTTAGCTACTTTTAAAACACAATGGTTTCCCAAGCTATTTTTGGTGCCTGTTCAGGCCTGTCCTTGATGCAGTGATATGAAGTGTCCTTGATATTGTTCCAAGCTTACTTGTCCCTCAAGAGAGGGCTTAGTTGACAGTGGAAAGCTTTTGTCTCCCAGATCCTTCATCCAAAGAATCAGCCTCTTAATGCTTGGCTTTCTCACCTGCTGCAAAGGATATCCAGAGATGGGAGTTGCAGAGGGAGTGAAGTCTTTGCTGTCTGTTCTGTGTTGTAGGAGAGTGGTGATCCTGATGGATGTAAATGTCCTGCAAACTGCTGATCAGGTTGGTGGGCCTATTGGCAATCCCCAGCCCTACAATGAGGGTGAGTAGCTGTAAGCAAATACTTTTCTGTCACCTCAGAGCTTCTCTCTTTCACTTGAAAAAAGCAGGCAGACACGTTCAGGTTTTTTGAGGATGTCCAGGTCTTGAAAATCCTTTTTGTTCATGTCACACAAACTGGGGTTTGCTCCTATTTTAATAAACTCTGCACCGTGGCTGAAGCTTGAGTCTCTCCATGGTGTTTGCAGGATCCATCCCTTCTAACCTTGACAGGTTTTTATTGCAGTGAGTGGTCTCTACCTCCAGTTCCAGTAAGTAAACGGAAGAGATTTTATGTCTCCTCGTAATGAGTAATCAAATAGATTCTAATTTCTCCTGTCTGGAAAGAAACAGGAGGAGGAAGATGGAATAATGATCTGTAAAAGTCTAAGATGGCATAGAGGGGATGAATAAAGAATGATGAATCTCTCTCTCTCTTTTCTATGTTCCTTTGATGCTCTTTAGCTCTCGTGTTGTCAGGCAGTGGTTGTAAAACAAAGGCTACACCACACCCCTAAGCTGCATAGTTAAATGATGAAACTTGTGGAGGTAGGTGCCAAAAATTGGCACAGGTTCAAAAAGCAATTAGATGTGAAAGAGAAATCCATTAAAGGCTGTTAAACATAACAATACATCCTCTGCATGAATGTTAGGTGCAGGAAGCACTAAAACTTAGATTGTTCCAAGTACATAGACAGAGACTGGTATGAAAACAAGGAGAGCACAGAATTCCCTAAGCACCCATTCCTACCATGCCCAGCTGAAAAAGGATTGAGGCACTGGGTGGACCTTAATCTGACCTGCCCTGAATTTCTTTGGATCTGTTTTGTTGCATAAATGACTGTGTTTTTCACTTTTGTGTGCTGAGCTTGCAGTTCTCATGCAAATGGCTTTTTAAATTAAAACATTTTTCCCTCCGAGGATGTTCAAAAGTCTGTTCTGCTCTTCCAATTCTGATCTTTTAAAAAGGAGGGAGAAAAATAAGCACTTAAAGAAAATATTTGAAAAGCTCTGTCAGTGATGTATACACAGATAATGGCTGGAATTTAATAGCAAACAGCTCTTCCTGAGGATATTTTTTTATCCTGAGAGAAGTGGACTAATATATTTTTATTACTAAGGGACCACACATTAGTGGCAAGAGTCTTCTGTAGAACAGTTTGGAGAAACAGTGGTGGTAGGTACATTGCTCTTCTGGTTAAAAATCTATTCTGTTGCAAAGGCAAAGACATCTTTCTTCATTAACTTTTTCCAAGGGAATTAAGAGGGGCGTATGTTAAATGAGCCTAAAGGATCCTTTGTTCCTTTGATAGTTACTTAGCTAATTGCTGTTTAAAAAATGTGTTGACATCTCAGATTTTATGGTTTAATCCCACAGTTGCTGTAGAGACCAAGACTTTCAGAATAGCTACTGAGCAGACTGTTTTGTGCCTTTCTCCCATTTCCCTGCTTATGTGATACAAGAGCTTGTGAACTATAGTGTTTTTCAGTTATATTGTTGCTTAGAAACCGCTGAGAACGTGGTATCTGACAGAATTGAGCTGAAAATATACCTTTAACTATAAATTCTGGTAAAATTACCATTACTTTGATCAAAGTTGTGTTCTTCATTTGGACTTACAAAAATACTCCGCAGTGAAGGTTTCAAATCTAAACTCTTTTGGAGATGTTACAGGTCCGTGGTCATAATATGTGTGGGCTTGCACTAGGTAAAAGATGCCAAAAAAGATGTGATGTGTATTTAATTTTAACACTGATCTTATTCTGACGACTTCATACCCTTTTATTTGATACTAAATAAAGTTTCTGATACAGAAGATGGTAATAGTTTAGATTAGGTAAGCTTAACCCAGCCTTGCTGCTCTGCAAGCTGCAAGATTTGTCATGAAGGCCTTGATGAAATGGCAGATGTGTGTATTTCAAATTGCTAAGTTCCTGTATATATTAAGAAATTGTATTTTTGAGGGACACTCAGCTAATGCAAAATGAGCATCTTTAATGTACTTCATGGTTTTTGTTAAAAAAAAAGTTCTGGTATTTTAAAAATGTATCTTTTAGCCCTACTTTTGGTTTTCCCTGAAATACAGATCTCAGACTGCCAGACCTAGGATTAAGGAATATTCTTTCTCAGACTGTAATAGCACAGTGGGACCCAGGGGGGTGAGAAGCTGGCTTTTGGCCACTTTACATGGGAGCAGTAGGTGGTTAATCTGCCTAACAAGGAAGCTGGAGACACAATCTTCTTATTACAAATCATAAAAACTTTTCAGGCAGCCTCTCATAATAGTATTGAAAATTAAGACTGAGCAGTTTAGTTCTTGTTGAAGACTGGATGGTTGTGTTATTACTGTCGTTAATCTCATTCAAATTACCCTGATGCTGGACTTCCTTTTCACTTTGACAATGACTTGCTACTTATGTTTAACTTCTGTCATTAATCTTTCCATGTTGAGATGTTTATGTACTTACACATTCACTTGAACTCCTTCCTCTTGCCCTTCCCACTGCTGGGATTTAGGGGTGTGTTGTTTCAGAGTGCATTTTTTTCCCTTCCCTTCCTTCCCTGCTGCTCAGTTCTGGGGCAGGTCTTGTGTCATGGCACCGTGGCAAAACCTCTTGGTGACAAATTATTGGAGGCTGAGGGTTCCTGTTACACAGTTATTGCCTTTGAGTGGGCTGTGGGGCAGCTGCAGACAAAGGTCTTGGGTTTGCCTAATCTACCACACACAGCAGAAATGTGAGCAGGTATTTCAGCTGCTTTTTTCACCTCCTGCTAATAAAAACTAACAGCAAAAACCAGGCAGCCTCCTCGGTTTTCTGAGCACTTTAAGTGATCTGTAGGCCACCAGCCACCAAAAATCACAGTTTAGGAGTCCCTAGGCTCTGCAAGCGAGAAAATTGGAGAGATATTTCTGCTACTTCTGTATTTGAACACATGCACAGATGTGTGAATTTATTCTTACTCTGTTGAGAAACACTCGGCTGTGGGTAGGCAGCCATTAAAATGTGAATTTGTGTTTCATAACGCACACGTGTTCCAATGGATGTGGTGGTCTTTGGTTTGGTTTTCAGTGGAGTTTTTTTTTAATCACAAATTCCTACAGAAAGAAACATATTTGGAACAAAAGTAATAAGGAAACCTCTTGCTGCTTCATACCCACATTCTGTTCTTCCTGAATATTCCTCCCCTGACCAGACATATTTTTCTCTTAATGCGTCTTGTTGGGTTTTTTTCCACCTTCCCTTGCACAAAATGAATTTGGGTGTGGAGTGCTGACCCTCTGAGCACCTGAGGCCACGGAGCAAGGGGGAGACCTGGCTCCTCCATCTAGTGGAACCTGCAGTAAATACACATTTTGCTGTTTGACGTCACGCTGTTGCCAGGGAGACTGTCACCAGTTCACCGATGTGACTCTACTGCGGCAACTTAGAGATTGGGGTTGGTGCAAGGACCTGGATTTTGGATTTAAAATAACCAGAGGGTTACCTCTGGAGACTCTTACCACATCAGGCAACACCACACTGGGATCTCCTTGTGTTGCTTCTGCTCCTTTCCTGTAGTTTGGTGCCATCCCTCTGTCCTGGGATTCTCTGCTTTTGTTCCTCGTGGTGCTCTCCAGGCTTGGTCTGACCTTCTTTTCCACTTTCTCTGACCATCTTCCTCCTCACATCCAAAGCACAGGGGTTTTTGCCTGCTCAGGCCTAGGTCTCCCTGCAAAGCGAGATCTTAAGGATTGTGTCCAAAAGGACAAAAATGTTGGATATTTTCTCATCTAGAGGCAAATTATATCGTAAAGGAATTCAAGTTTTTGAATGGTAGATTAGTCTTTTAATGGACTTTTACTTTAGATATGCCTGTCTGCTCTTTGCCTTGTAATTTATCATTAATTTAGAGAGAGTAAAAGTCTGGAAATCTAAAAAAATGGACACTGTTCTTACTATGGAATCACTTTGCTCTCTAAGCAATTTACTGCTGTGTGCCAAGAGGGGCCCTGGTGAATTCTGAAGTGATGGCTCCATCACCCCCACATTAAACATCTTCATATTTCCGAAATAAAATGCAGCAGGTGTTTTCTTTGTCTTGGGTTAACTTCAGATTTGACTTTACCCAGTGGATTTTGGCCCTTTCTGAGTGATGAGACAGAATTCTCTACAGTTTTTTTTATCATAGCTGTTAGGTAGGAGCAGAAACTACCTGTCAGAGCAATAGCAGCTGATAAACACTGAAAAGTTGTCAAGATTACTTCAGGGCTGTCCTTTTAAATCACCATCAGCCCTGAGTTCTTTCCAAGTAGAAAGCAGTTGCTTGAGGAAAGAGATCTGACTGGAATTCCTTCATGGTAATGTTCAACAGATAGCTGGCTGCTCCTGTGTCTTAAACACCTGGAGTTTAGCATGTTCTCTGTGGGTTTAATTATTTAATTGTTTTATTTTTTTTTTCATGCAAGTCTTTTTTCCTAAAAGGGTACTTTTAATTAATGTGTTCCCTACTCTATGGTCTCTTTCCATTTTAATTACCAGGACAAGGGCAACGTTCTGCAGCTCCAGCAGGAAACCCAGCAGCCAGCAAACCACAGCAGCAAAATGGCAATTTGTCTGGAGCAGGTAAGAGTCATTCTGGGCAGGAATTCTGATATGTGATCAGTGAGAAACTACAGCTTCAGTTTAAATAAAATCCTTTCTTTAGTGGTGTTGCACAAGAAATTCTCCATTGAGGAGTAACCCATAGCTTGACAAGGTGAATTCTCTCAAGAGAACTGGTTATAAAAGGGGGGGGGGGGAAATTGTCCCTTTTCTTCCCCAAGAGGAAAAAAGCCCCAAAAACCCAGCTTTATTCAGTTTACACTGCATTCTTAAAACAGTGCTCTGTAGACACCCAAATTAGGCTGCAGTCTGGAGCTGGCCACCAACTGTGTGTGTTACCAATGCTGAGGTAGAGGCCAAACATTTTAGGCAACACACTGAAATTATTTGATAGTACATCTAGAAATGTGGTTTTTTGATCAAGATTTCAGTGAGATACTGGAAGATGCAGTCAATTTAAATGTCAGCCTGTAGACTTTTTTTTTTTTTTTTAAGCTAAAAAGTTGTCAATCCTAATTCTTGGTGCTGCTTTAACTTGTCTGTATTCTTTACCCCTGTGTTTAGGAAGGATTTTTAAATAGTAAAATTTTGACATTTGCTTAGAAACTTGCAGCAGAAAACAAGCTTCTCCTTCTTTGCTTAAGGCTGATCACAAGAGTGTTTTTGCATATACATTGACAAGTTTGAGTTTAGAATTAGCAGTATCACTTTATGTTAAAAAACTGTTTGTAGGGTGTTTTTCCTTAGTTGTTCCCCCAAGTGGTGTCTTGATCTAACACTTCCCATCCCTGGAAGTGTTCAGGGCTGGGTTGGATGGGGTTCTGGATAAGGTTGTTTGTGGAAGGTGTCCCTGTCCTTGGCAGGGGGTTGGAATGAGTCCCTTCCAACCCAACCCACCCTGTGATTCTGTTATTTTAGAGGATTTACTGCTAAACAGTTGTTTGCCACTTAAACTCTGCTCAAGTGGTTGACTCTGGACACATCTCCACTTAAGTGCAAGCACTCTAAAAGGTCTGAGAGTGTCTCTTCTGCAGTATTTTGCAGCCTAGAAAACACTTGTGACCAAGAGCAGAAATGATGCAACGGGCTCCAAGCCCCTCTGTGGTGCCCATGTGGCACAGGGTGTTCCCTGGAACTTTGCCTGTGTGGCTCCTCATGCCAATGGTGGGAAAGTTCTGCACCCTGAGTTGGTTTTAACCTGATTTTTGTGTGTGAGGCTGAAATCCTCTCTGCCCTGTTGTGGTTTTTGGAAGGTCCTGCTGCTCCCAAGTACCACGCTCCCTCCAACCAGTTTGGAAAAGCGAGCGCTCCCAGTGCCCTGAAGACACCTGGAGGGTCTCAGATCAAAGTGGTGCCAATTGCCAGCTTGAATCCATACCAGTCCAAGTGAGTCCTTGTGGTTTGCCAGGCCTTCTTTATCTCACAGGCATGAAGGAACAATGGCTTTGTTTTGATTTTCTATGTGTGAGTCTCTGTCAAATAATTCATTGAGTTCTTTGGATTTTATTGGTTAAGTTCAAACAAACCAACCCAACAGCAACCACAAAACCACCCAGAGAAACAAGCAGAATACCTTCCATAGAAACACTGGTGGGCTTTGTTTTGTTTTTATGGGGGTTTGTTTTGTTGTTGTTGTTGGTTTGGATTTTTGTTTAGAGTTTTGTTTTCTGATATTTTTTTCTGTGGCAAAGTGTGTTCTATTCTTTCTTTTTTTTATCTTTTTAAATTGCATCAACACTCTTAACAATCTGAGATTTGCCTTGCCATTGTCTTGGTGCAGCTGCCCTGCTGAGCTTGATAGGTTTTTAATATTTTAGTTGAAAATCGATTGACTTGTCTGGGTTTTTTTTTTTTCCTAAAGCAACCTTCTTTTTGGTAACTTAATGACAAAACAGCTCAGTAAGCTATTCACTTCAGCTACTGAGCTGTTGAAAAGCATGAGGATGTAATTATTTAGTGAATGACATTTTTAAGTTATGCAAACTGATTTGATTACCCAAGTTAAATGCGAATCCTATAATTGAGCTCTTGAGTTCTGGCATGGCTTTTCAGAGCAGGCAAACTGCTGTGTGAGAAATGTACCCTAGAAGAGTAAAAGATTTGAGGCCTGCTTCTGTGCAGAAGGATTGTTCACTATTATTATCATACTGGATGTTTTATGGCTGCTTTGTTGCCTTCTCTACAACTTTCTATCTTTAATGGTCTAGGCCATTAAAACAGAAAGCAAAGAGTTGCCGAGGTGCAGTGGGAAGATTCTGGCTTTTAAATAGTCACATTCCAGTTCCAAAGGTTTGCCAAGTCAATCTCTTCTTTAAAAAGATGCAGAGAGATGCAGAGCAGTGATTTCTTGAATGATTTCAGGTGGACCATTTGTGCTCGTGTTACCCAAAAAGGTCAGATCCGCACGTGGAGCAACTCTCGTGGGGAAGGGAAGCTCTTTTCCATAGAGCTGGTTGATGAAAGTGTAAGTGTCATATGTTGAGACAAAGATAATGTATGCCAGATGCTGATGAACCTTTCATAAAGACAGAATAGAGGAAATAAAGTGCATTTTTCGGAAATGATTTTTTTTATTACAACTGAAACTTGTATCCCTGCATTCATTAAGTTGCACATCAATGTGCCAGTTTTTATCCAGAATGAAGTCTTAAATGTGCAGCATTGCTGATTATTTTTCATCAAAGTCTATAGTGTGTGACTGGATTTTTGCAGCTTCAAAATAGAGTTGTTTATGCAAACTGACAACCTAATACTGAGGGTTGTAGTGGTTTCCTGTAGATTGGGAGTGACATCTCCTCCTGGCTGAGCTACACCTTACAAAACAGGGAGTGAGAGGAGCATTACCTCCAAGTTACAAGCTTTCAATTTTCATGAGGAAATTGGAGTACAAATTATTGTAACACTGAGAAATTTCCTTTGTGGTTTGTTTGGGGATTGGTATCTGGTTAATCTAACTGAACTTGCAGTTTGTCAAACCTCTTATCAAATTACAGCCTTCTGTCATGAAAACAAACAAGATTCTGCTAGATTATATTGAGTGTAAAATGTGAGGTTAATAATGTAACATGTTGTCACCAGGCATTTGTTTTCTCTGCACAGTGTCTATATTCTTTTTTTTTTAACAGTGTTTATATCTAGTGAGGGTATAATTGTTATTAATTCTTACTTATAGACATATCTGAGTGGGAGCCATCACAATATACTGTGTGCTAACTTGTGGAGCTGTGGGGTGTATTTGAATTTTATTTCATCACTGCCAGTTTTACTGGCATTTTCAGAGGTGTCTCTATGATGGATGCAGTTCTTATGCCTTTTATTCTGAAGCTGTAGATGTACTAATGAGACTTGAATATGAGGTTTGATTGTCAGGTGTAGAATATGTCATTTTAGCTCTAGCTACAGATGTGAAGAGAATGTTGTTTGTTTCTCACACGCCTGGAGCTACCCTGGCAGACCCCACTGTCTCTGCAGGACTGCTACCACTTAACATTGCAAAGATTATTTTTTTTTTAATCTTTTTCCGTGCCAAATTTCACTTCTGACCAGCTCCCCTATTTTCCTGCAGGGTGAGATTAGAGCTACTGCATTCAACGATCAAGCAGACAAGTTCTTTCCACTCATTGAATTGAACAAGGTATGGTAGCTTTGTGCTTTCTTAGACTGACAGGAGCTGGAAAAGAGGAACTTGAGCCTAGCAAGGATTTTTAAAGGTGAACACAATCTATTTTCCCTGACTACTGATAATACCCCCTGTTTCATTGCTTTCTCCTGTAGGTATATTATTTTACCAAAGGCAATTTGAAGACTGCTAACAAGCAATATACAGCTGTTAAGAATGACTATGAGATTACATTCACTAATGAGACTTCAGTTGTGCCCTGTGATGATGCCCAGCATCTTCCATCTGTTCAGTTTGATTTTGTATCCATCTCTGACTTGGAGAACACGCCCAAAGACTCGATTGTTGGTCAGTCAAAATAGAAAAATGGCAAATTTTTAAGCTTTGAAGTTTGATTTTTGTGTCCTGAATTCTGGGCAGGTAGTGAGCATAGGATGCTTCGAGTGTTGTGATCTCTTAATTTAAGTCATCCAGTGATGGTTGCCATTAAAAATTCCTCAGGCAATTTTCCTGTTAAGATGATTCTGCCTGTTTTCTAACAATATATAACAATTATTCTTTAAACTTGTGCTTCAAACTGAAGACAGTAGGTGATAGTTGTTTATTGTACTATGATCGCTGTTTTCCACAGAAAAAGGCTGAAAGAAAAAATGCCCTTGCTCAGCATGTGTGCATTTCATACCTTCTGTGGTCTTGCTTTCTTTCACTATCTAATTATCTCTGTAGTGATTTTGGCATAATTCATTGCATCCAAGTCCAAGCTGCATGACTGTTTTGGCTTGCTTTATGAAGTATTGGAGGTTTGTTTTTCTGTAATTCGTTGGGCAGAGTACTCCGGAAAAATCAGAGGCTTGGGTGGGGGCGAGGGTTCTCAGGTTTCAGAGGCACAAGATGCCTGTGATTCAGAGACATTCAGCTGGGAATTTTAAAGGTAGATGGGTAATATTAAAAGTGGTGTATTTTTAGGGACTGCACAGGGGATTGCTTTAGCTCTTACCACCTGAGCATGCAGACTTGTTAAAGTTGCAACTTAAAATTGCAGAGTTATGTGGAGGCACGAGCCAGTTGTTTCATTGTGTTACAGTCACTTTGAAGGCTCTTGCTTGTGCTTTAACAGCAAGTGTGTTACATGATCAGGACTGAAGTCCTTTGACAGAATGTGATGGGAAAAGATAGTACAATGCCTTGATCTCTCTAATGTGGTGAGGCTTGCATTCATGAATATCTTAATGACTGCGTCAACAAAATTAAAGCACTGAAGAGTTCTGTAGTGGAACATTCCTACCATAATACACTTAATTTCCATATCAGATTTCATTTCAATAGGGAGCTGGGATACAAGGTAAAAATCTGACAGTAGGTTTGAATTCTTCTCTTGTGATCTTGTGTTCTCCAATTGTGACCCTTGAGTAACTCTAAATTGTAACTGTTTCTCAGATGTAATTGGAATTTGCAAGAGCTACGAAGATGTCACTAAAATTACAGTGAAAGCTAACAATAGGGAGGTTTCAAAGAGGAACGTGCATCTGATGGATACATCAGGGAAGCTGGTGACAGCTACACTGTGGGGAAATGAGGTATGTGCTCTCTTACCTGCTCTTAACAAAGCTTCCTTGGTGTAAGGCTAGGAAGTGCTGTTGTCACCTGAGATGGGCACAGCACTGCCACAGTCCTGGGTGTTCAAGGATCAGGGGCCGAGAGAAGGTGAAAGACTGTCTGGTTGCATTCAGGTGTGATGTTCTTAACCTTTCCCTGACAAACTGCTGACATGATCTGACTAATGTGTTCTGAACAACTGCAGACATTGTGTCTCAAGCCAAAATACTGAAAGTAACGGGCACCTGGTTTAGGAAAGGGTGTGAGCTGCAGTTTGATGATGGAAAAGCCTGGTGGCTATGGCTGTCTCAAATAAGATTAATTTTATTTGTAGGGTAGGATACATGTTACCCCTAATGAGCAGGTTGAGAGGCTCTGTCTCAGACTGGGTGTTTAAAGCATCAGAGCCTTGGAAGTGAAAGTTGCAGTAAACTGTTTCCTTATCTTTTTAACAGGCTACTTTGTTTTCCACTGTTGTTATAGATACTTAGGGATTTATGTGGCAGACTATAAAATGGGAGTGATCCTGCCAGCTTGACAGTGATGCTTTATGGCTAAATGATCAAGTGCACTGATACTGTAGGTACCTAAACACCATTAACCATCTGCTGATACAGATGAAGTAAACTGAAGTTCAGTATTGCAAAGCCTTAAGATTGAACCAGGTTATAAGAGGAGAGACTACTGGTATACAATTCCTGGCATAACTCTTCCAGCAGAGATCAGAGTCTGCATTTTGCAAAGTTAAATCTGTTTGTGGAATAGAAATATCAATAAGCATTGAGGGGGAGTGATGTATGGCTTGCAGCTGGCACAGTTAGGGTTAGAATCTGTATGTCCTTTACAGCAGTCACTGCCATGACTGCTGGGATGTGTTTTCTGTTCTTTTTGCATCTCATGGGTACAGTAAGTACCACTGCATCTCCGGCTCATTTGTTATCTTTAAGTACATGGTCATCCCCTTGCTTGCTGAGTGGTGTGGGGTCCATAAAATCTATACCTTTCAAACCCTCTCTCATGCCATAAGGTTCTTTGTTAGTGTCAGACTACTCAGATGATGGCAGTTGAGCAGCATTAGAGCAGCTTTATGACATAAAAAACAGAAGATGGAAAGTTGAGTAAAAATGTTTGGTCAGCATAGCTGCACTTTTGTGTAAGTGGTAGTAAGATGGACATGATTGGCTCAGTGAAGCTGAGTGAGTTGTTTCATCTCCTCAGGAGTCTTGATATGAACAATTAATTTTGTTTGCATTCCCATACCACATCTCCCTTCCTAAAATCCTGCTGGAAAGCTGCTGACAGAGGGGACCAGTCCTTTCCAACAAACCCGTGGTGTGATTTAAGGATTCTCTGGTTCCCCAGGAAACAGGGTGTTAGGATTGCACAGAAGATTGTCACCTACCTTTGCTTAAACTCCTAATGACACCATTCAAACCCTTACCTTTTAGGTACAGTGGGGCAGTTGGATTCAGGTTTGGTCTCTTGTCACGATCTGTGAATTATGACCACAAGTTCAGTGCCTTTCCTGTAACGTGCTGCTGCTGCTCTCTGGTTTTTCACACATGCAGGCTGAACAGTTTGATGGTTCCAGACAACCTGTGATTGCCATCAAAGGAGCCCGTGTCTCTGACTTTGGTGGCAGAAGCCTGTCTGTCCTGTCCTCCAGCACAGTTGTCATCAACCCTGATAGCCCAGAGGCTTTCAAGCTCCGAGGATGGTAGGAGTGTGTTTATGTTGCTTTGTTTCAACCTCCTGCAGAGTATTTGTTTTATTTTGTTTCTCTGTACTTGAGCAGTGTGCGTAGCACTGAGGGGAGGTGGCAGAGGCTATGGCTTCCAGGGCTCCAGAGGCTTCTCTGACTTGCAAGTCCTAGAGCCTGGAAGGCTGTCCTTCTTAAGTTGTTCAATTCAAAAAACTTTTAATTCCATGACAGACCTTGAAAAATTGAAATCGGGCTAGTGCATGCTGACCCAAAGCCTTGGAAGGCAGCATGAAATCAGGCTTGACCAGCTCTACTTTCTGAGGCTTGATCTGAGAGAATGGTATTTTTTTTCCACAGGCTTTTCCATTGTGTGGAATCTGATACACACTCAGTTAGTGTGGAGGGACTGTTTGACATCTCTGGGTGTCTAGTTCTTGCCAGATATTTTTCAGATAGCAAAATAACTCTTTTTATTGTCAGCAAAACAAAGCGGTTTCATTGTTGCTTCTCCTGTAAGTAGCTGTTAAATTGTCTGTTGTAAGTATGAATGTGGTGAGATGTGGTGTGTGTGTGTGTGTGTGAAGAGGGTTAAGTGCCAACAGCATCAGACTTGTGAATCCTGAGTCTTCAGATTCCAGTTACATCACCCAAATGTGGATGAAATAAATGGCATCCTCCATTTGTCATTGAGCTCTCCCATACTTCAGAGGCTTGTTGGAGATAAAATTGATTGTGGGTCTGAGCTATTACTGTCACGCTTTAATTAAGCTCAATCTTGGAGCCTCGTTGGTGTGTTTGTGAAATCACAAAGCCCATCACAACGGGAATGCAGTGCAACCTTTTGCTGAAGAGCTGTGCTTTCTGATTTTAACAGAGGAAGCATAATCTTTTCAATGCTATTTGCTTTTTCTTTCGAAGCTGCTGCGAAGATAATGGTACCATGTAATTTAATTTTAATTATGGAAATATCTTGATGCCCTTAAATCTTGTTATCTGCCTGCCTCTAAGAAGTGTGCAGTGCTTGGTTTGACCACTAGCTGGCAAACAAATTGCAGTTATATAGAACAAAGCTGTCCTCCTTTTGTGGGTTTATAAAATACTGTGCTAATTAAGTCAGACTATTAACTTATTCTGAAATGCTATTTTTGTTTGCAATATACACATATTACTGTAATTGTTTCCTTTGCAATCATTGATAAAAAATCCCTCATGTATCGAGCACATGAAAATAAACGTAAGCTTTTGATAAGTCTGTGTGGTCTGCTCTCCAAAAATAGAAGTGCATCTCTGTGGTTGCAGGTTTGACTCTGAGGGTCAGCTTCTGGAATGTGCCTCCATCTCTGATGTGAGGGGTGGGCCAGCAGCTGGAGCAAACACCAATTGGAAAACTTTGTTTGAAGCCAAATCTGAGAACTTGGGACAAGGAGATAAGGTAAGGCATGACCACTCAGTGCAAGCTTTGTGTATTGGGGAGAAAATAAAAAGCAAGGCTTTGTGCAGGTATTCTTCTTATTCAAGTAGTCCAAGTATTGAGCAGTAGGTGTTTACTGTCTTGGAATTTATGCTATTAATTAATATTATTGTTTTTCAAATAAATCCAAGCTTGTTGCTGATGTTAGGACATGATACTTTGTTTGCCAGAGAATTCTAAGCCTTGTGTAAATAAAGGGAAGGTTGTTTTTACCCCAAAGATATTCAAAGAGACAGCACAGAGTGTTCTAGGAGAAACAGGTGCATTAGGAGGAAGTGGTTTTCAAGGGTGCACATTTGGTCAATAGAAAAGCTGGTAATAAACCCCAGGTCCTTGGCTTTTCATTCCAGAAACCTCTCTAGGCTTATGCTGTTTTTTTTTTATTTTTGTTGTGGGTTTTTTTTGGGGGGGGGGTTTATTTTGTTTGGGTGTTTTGTTTTGTGGGTTTGGTTTTTTTGTTTGTTTTTGAGGTTTTTTTTCCTCAAACTTTAGTGCAAAGCTGTTTGGAATGTACAAGAGCTTCTATCTATGGAAAAAAAACCTTTAGAATCATAGGATGGTTTGGGTTGGAAGGGACCTTAAAGATCACCTCTTTCCAAACCCTCTATCATGGGCAGGGATGTCACCCCTTAGATAAGGTTGCTCAGGGGCCCACCCAGCCTGGCTCTGAGCATTTTGTCTTTACCTGAAATTCAGCTATTTTCTGTAGCAATTTTTCTTAAGCAACCTCTATTTTTCTGCTGAAAGACTTGACCGTGGTCTTAAACCATTATGATGATTATTTTAGTGTGGTGAGTGGGTATTTTGTTCTGTAGGCTATAGTTTAATCAAATGCTTATCTGTAACACTACACAATAGGCTTTCTGTTTTTTGTATTGGTTCCTGAAAGAAGCGTAGGAAAGTGCAGAATCTTAATCCTGTGAAAAAGTGCAGATTTGAACAGACACAATGGAGAATCAAATATGCTTTATCTAAAGAAGACCTAGCAATTGGAGTTTCCTGCAATGGAAACACAAAATAATCTTGCTGTAGGGGCTTTATTAACATAATGGAAGCCTAAAAATTATTGCAACAGAGGGGTTGATTTACAGTTTCCCAGTAATCCATAGCTGTTAAGCTTTCTAATCCTAAATATCCAAGTATGGTTGCCTTGCTTTTGTAGTTAATTCAGAATGGGGAAAACATTGAGTATTTTGAGGCTAATGTTGCACACTCACTCTCTCAGGCAGATTATTTTAGCTGTGTGGGCACAATTGTACATCTGCGCAAAGAGAACTGCATGTACCAGGCATGTCCCTCTCAGGATTGCAACAAGAAAGTGATAGACCAGCAGAACGGACTTTACCGCTGCGAGAAGTGTGACCGCGAATTCCCCAACTTCAAGTACCGCCTGATGCTCCTGGTGAGTGCCCGGATCACATTTCAGGGCGTTTCCTGCCACGTTCCCAGCACAATCCAAGCAGGAAAATTCTTTTGAGGGAACGCAGTCGGTGCTGTTTGTCTGTCCGTGCTGCCTGTGATTTACAGGGTGTTTAGCTGCTTTGTGTGCTGTACCTGAGTGAGGGATGTTTCATTGAGCTGATTAGCAGTTTGTTTTCCTAATGCTCCAATTAAAAGCTTTTCTCTTTGCCAAAAAGTTGCTGCTAGCTCAGTTGGTTCTGGTTTCCAAGTGTACTATGCAGTGCAGAATACAGATGGCCCCCGCCTCTTCAGTAGTGAAGATAAACTGAAGTAAAATGGCATTTCTGGAGAGCAGTAATTGCACTTTTACAGCTGCTACCTATATTTAGTACAGTTTTTTTTTGGTAGGTATTGTTCTGCCTCGTGCTTTAATGGAGTCTGCTTTAGAAAGTTGTCTGGGGATTATTATTGTGATGCCCACTTACACCATAGGCATTGAACTTTCTCCTGTTTTACATTATAAATTAGATTGTATCTGCTTCTTAGAAATGCTCTGCCAGGTGGGCATGCAGAGAGAAGGGAACCATCCCTGCAGCCTCTTTAAAACACAAACTGCCTCTGAATAATTTTTATCAGATAACTTCTAGGAATACATGAACTGCTTTACATAGCAGAGTCATTCTTGTAGAATATAAAGAGGATGCTGAGGGTACACACAAGGCCTTCAGAGCAGTGTCTCCCATTTCCTCATTCCTAATTGTCAAAGCAGCCAGGAAATGCATGTGGGGCTGGAAATATCTTTTAACTAAACCAATCTTTTAATTCATCTTTTAACTTTTAACTATCTTTGAGTGTTTTGATAGTTTCCTTGTAGCATAACATAATGTTCCATGAATTTATGCTCAAGTACTCAGGTATGTGCAAAGTAAATTCAGTTTGCAGAGCTGCTGCTGTTCCCCTTGGTGGTTATTGTTCTGGGATACCTGTTCCTGCTCATGGCTCATCAGTGGCAGCAGGACACAGCTGAGCATCCATCAGTGTTGTCCTGCTATGATCTTGTTGGCCTTTCCAGTGGTTCAATCTACTGCCAGTGTTAACTTGTGCTAAGTTATGGACATTCTGTGGATCTTAAAAAAGGTGGGGAGTCACTGCTTTCCACCCACAGTGATTGAAAGGACACACAGGTCAGGCTCTGAGAGTTACTGGGAATTTAAAACTCTATAGCTTTGAGATATTTTTTTCTTTTGTGTTGTCTTCTTTCTGGAGGAAAAGGCAACTGGATGAAATAACCTTTTGGGGTTTGTTGTTGTATTCTAGGTGACCATTGCAGATTGTCTGGAATATCAGTGGGTGACTTGTTTTCAAGACACAGCAGAATTCATTCTTGGCCAAAATGCAGCTTTCCTGGGAGAACTGAAGGAAAAGGTCAGTCAATTAGCTTGTTGTATTTTTACTGTTTGCCTTGAAGTTGAACTATGTTTCATTCATCCTCTTTTGGGCTGCCCTCAGATTCCTTGGGTTTTTTTGAGGTTTTTTTGATCCTTCTGGTAAGGAAATATTCTTGTAATGTTTTGAAGGCAGCTCTGGCAAAGATGTAAGGTTTGTGTGGAGCACCAGTGCTGATCCACCAGAGAGCATGGTCTGATATTTGTGTGTGAATGGACAGCAAATGTGGCACAGGCACTGGGGCAAGTTCATGTACTTGCTGTGGGTATTAACACCATTGAAAATACATAAAATAATGCCATATGAAAGAAAGGGATATTCTGTTTCATTTGTCAAGGATTTGATTTGCCCTTTCTCTGGGTGATAGGCCAGCTCAGCTCAGCCCAAGGTTGTCCTCCAGATGTTGGCCTTCAGTATCTTTTACAAGTTCACAAATCATTGCTTCTCCCCAGCCTGAAGTTCTTGGCAGGGACTTGTTTACTCTCCTCAGGATTATTTTCCACAGGCCATCTGCCTGAAGAACAGAGATTTGCCTGCTTTCCCCCATAGTTTGCTCCCACAGTCAGTCTGTCTACCCCTGAGCTCTTTTGCCTGCTGAAAGCTGCAGATCAGCCTGTCCTCATCACCTGGACCTGGAGAGGCAGCTGCTCACTCCAGGCTTGTGCCACAGCCTTTGGGGGAGTGACAGCTTTGACAGTGTTGGCTCCTGTTGAAAACACAGCCTGTTTTATCGTTGTACCTAGATTGGAAGAATCTGAAAATAAAAAAAAATCCTAGTTTAGCAACGAGTGCTGACAACATTACCCCTAATGTGTTCCAAAAATTTGTTTACAAAATCAAAAAGTTCTAGAACACTTTGTATGTATCTTTGTTAAGTAGGCAGGAAGCTTTTTGAACTGATGTGTGTGAGCCCACTTTTGAAGGCTCTTTTTTTCCCCACCAGATATCATCAGAATTTTGTGGGTCTCACAAAAGCCACAATTTGTAAAACAGGTCATTAGCAGAGGTGCTGAATTGATCTTTCTGTGCAGATTAGAACAATTTTTAAGGTTTTAAGTCATTAGACACTAACAGGCAGTGTTATCTTCCCTTTTGTCACTCTGTGCTTTTCTGCTGCCTTTGTCTTTCTTCCAACCAAAATAATCTTTTCCTGATTTTTTTTTTAAACTTGTGTACTGTATAAAAACTGTGTGGCTTTGTTTTGTTTTTTAAATGATGATGTGGAATGCATGATAAGTTCTTGAATTGCATATGAGCCTTGCTGTGCTCCCAGGCTAAGGCTGGTTGATTCCAGGGCTCCACAGATATCCCAGTTGTTGGTTAACCCATTGCTCGGCTGTGGGAGGGAAATGAAGCAGGAGGCATTGTTGAGGCTGTTGCCTTGAGACACTGTTGTAGACCTCTGTTTCTGCAAAGCAGGGCTATTTTTCCTGTAATATGGAATGATTTTTGGAGATTTTCTGCACTCTGGCTGTCGGAGGTGAAGGGTACAAAGGTTGTGCTTCTGGGATGCTGAGTTTTTGTGCTAGTACAAAGGCTGGCCACCTCTGTTCTGTAGGAAGATGTCTAGCTGGGGGGATTGTAATTAGATGTGCTTGCACTTTTGCATTTCCATTTTCAGACATTCTTAACCTGTCAATATTTTCTTACTTCAGCCGTGCTTAATCTCTGCTAGAGTTTAAACAAAATTTCTTAGTCACTTTTAATGCTGAAGAGATCTGGGTGGGGAAGGAGAGACAGCAGATCCTATGTACCAGTACAAACATGTAATGTCTTTTGAAGAGCTGCCTAATGGAAATGGCTGAGGATAGAAAATGGTACATAATATGGAGTGAGCCCTTGAGCAGGAATGCTTTGTGTTCCAGGAGAAATTGGTTTTGATTTGACACTTTTATGAGCCTTTAAAAATGGTACTCGATGCATTTGCAGTAAGCTTTTCTTAGTGGTTTTTCTCTGATAGAGCTGATGCAGTGTCTTGTGAAGTTGGTGGGAGTCTTTTCAGTGCTCACAGTATGGATGGAGTTCATGTACAGCCCGTGACCAC
The DNA here is from genome assembly GCF_963513975.1 of Fringilla coelebs. Lineage (NCBI taxonomy): Eukaryota > Metazoa > Chordata > Aves > Passeriformes > Fringillidae > Fringilla > Fringilla coelebs. Next base: position 4,820,100 of record NC_140046.1, on the reverse strand, counting down.
GCTAAGCAGAGATACATGTGCAAGGTTTTTCATCTGCCTCTTGCCTGTGCTTGTTAGATACCAAAGGAGGTAATGTGGGGTAGCAGTGACTGCTATGCTGAGGGCATTTTCAACTCACTAATGGTTAGCACAGTTTGTGACAGAGCTGCAGAGAGGAGCTAAATGCTTTATTAAGCGAGTTTTCTTATCCTCTAATCCATAAGATGGCCAAAGGAAGGGGTTTTAATATTCAGGAGGGATATGCTTAAATTCTGTAATCTGTGAACCTAGCTGCTCCTGTTCACCTCCATTTGTTGTGCTTTTCTAAACCCTAGGAGAATCACTGTGTAGTGTAAAATAGTGCTGCACACAGTGAAAAACAGCAGATGTAACACTTGGAATGTGAGTGGAACTGGGGTGGATTCAATTCCAGATCAGATGCTCTGTCTGCTGCTGGAGTGACTGATCAAGTCAAGTGCATCTGGTAGATAAATGCATTAATAATTACTTGTCAGTATCATCAGGGAGATGCAGGATCTTTTTTGAATGTCAGCAAAGGTTTTTACGACTCATATTTTTACAAAAATAAACTTTTTTTTTTTCACAGTCTCCACGACTTGCCTGCTCCTTTTCTACTGTTTTGACAAATTGTCTATTAGAAATGATGATGATGATGTTTAGTGTTCATATGGTAATTAGAAGCAGCTTATGTTATAAATATGACACAGTCTTCTCATGGTTATTAAAGCACATTCAAAACATGGATCTGATTTTTTTATAGAACATTCTCTTAAATAGGCCTGTGTCAGGATGGGAAGGATACATGCAGCTTTGATGGATAAGCAGAAAACCAAAATGCCTAATAAGGCAATTAATAAGGAAATAGTTAACTCTGTCAGTGTTTGTGATCACAGCACAACACCAGAATTAGCCAGTTTGGCAGCTCCTGATGATTTGTAGTATTTTTGTTCCTTATACCTGGTTGCAGATTCAGTGCAATTGTGTATTCCTTTGTTTAAGCAGCTCAAAAGTTGTCACTTTTTTATTTTAAAAACCTTTGAGTTATGGGTTTGGCATCTAAAATGTGATGATGGAAGACTCGGCTCTGCCTGTGTGGGCCAGGTAGTTCCAGTGTTTTGCCAACCTCCCCAAAAGCTGAGCTGTTCTCAAAGTTCATGGCACTACTGGGAGCCTCAAGTGTCTGCAGCTGATCCCTGTCTTTGTCCTTCCCTCAGAACGAGCAGGCTTTTGAAGAAGTGTTCCAAAATGCAAACTTCAACACCTACGAGTTCAGGATCCGGGTGAAACTGGAGACTTACAATGTAAGTGTTGCCCAAAAGGCAAAGAATGTAACTTGTGGCTTTTGTAGTTCAGCTTGTCTCCATAGGAGGTGACTTCCTCCTCTTATGTTTGTGGGGAGAGGTTTCCCTTGCTCACAGAGAACAGAAGATTCCAAAGATCACACAAATACTGTCAATCTTGAGCACTGAAGGAGGGATCCTTGCTGCTCCCTCTCAGGCTCATCAAGAGTGGCTGGTTTCACGTGAAAACAGCATACCAGCTCTGGGAGCTGTGTTGGCACTCCCAGCTAACCCAGATTGCATGAGCAGTAAGTTACTGGGGCAGAAGGATGTTGGAACCAAATGCCTGGAGTGCTTCATGTTCTTTTACATGCTAAAATTTCTCTTTTGCAGGATGAATCTCGTATTAAGGCCACAGCAATGGACGTCAAACCCGTGAACTACAGAGAATACAGCAAGAGGTTGATTGCCAACATCAGGAGAAATGCTCAGCTGGGATGAGGAGGCCAGTGCTGGCTGCTTGAGCCTAGAATTTCCAGGAAAAACTCAATAGATAACGTTACATTGACATTTCCCCCACCTCTGTGTGACAGTTGGGCATTAGTTACAACCAGCGTAGTGGGCTGAGTGATTTTTGCAATTCTCTGGAGATGTGCCCTGGGAGGGAAGAGTGCACTCTGATGGCCACCACTTTGTAGCCTGTTGTGGTCTGTTAAACTCTGTCAGAGCTGAAGAGGAATCTCTAGACAGATTGCCAAGGTCTTTAGACAAACCACTCAGAATGTCTGAAGTAACTTTGCTCTCTTCCTATATGTAAAGCTGAATTATAGAACCATTTTGTCTTCTTTGCAAGGGAGTAGTGACAACCTTGACACTTTGACTTGTTCAGCAGAGGGCAGGAGGAGCAGTGTCATGGAGCTTTCAGATCTGGACAAAAGAGAACAGGTCTATTAGTACAAGTTAGTTCCCTTCCATAGAATTCAAAGGCTTTCACTTTCCACAGGTGCCATGCAGTTGTTAATGCTTGGAATGGCAATATGGTAGAATTATTAATCAAAGACATATCTCTTATATCTGAAGAATATCCTTCCTTCAGGGTTTAATAGACTGAGTCAGATGGGTCTGATATTAATCAAAATTGTCTCTTCTGAGGAAGGCAGATAAGCATTGACTCTCCATCCCCCAGGGAAATCCAGGCAACTACAAAGCATTGCTTTAGTTTTCTCTTCAATTAATACTATGGATTTCTGACTGATTTTTTTTTGGTTCACAGTTCCTGCCTATACATGTTTTGTATGTTTGTATGTTGAGTTTCTTTGGTTTTATTTGTCATGATGTTAATCAGAAAGAAGTCTTTAAGTGGGGGGTGCTTTGTTTCAATAAACACTGTTTAATTCCTGTGTAGTGAATTTTGCTTTCTTTGAACACCAAAGACTTCTCATTACTGGAAAGCAATTAATTAGCTTTCATAATAAGCATTCACTTGGGGGAGATGTTACCTTATTACAAACTCTAAGGTTAGACTGAAGAATGGAGACTTCCTTGCCTGATGTTAACAGCATGGAAATGCAGTGATATTTTCACCATTTCTGTGCCTGGGAATGCTGATGAGCTGGCACTTCTGGGATTTTTATTGACGTTTACACAGCAGTCTAAAACTAACCAGGCTTTGAGATTTGTTCAGACATAGAGCTAGTACAGAAAACAGTAATTATGCTACTGGGCTTTTCAGTCAGCAGAGCATGCTAGCTCTGTGTGCTCCTAATCACATTAATTATGTGTTCCCTGGCTGCAGCTCACAGCTTGGCATTTGCTGCACAGCTCCAAGCATCCAGGCAATGCTGCAGTGGGGCTCTGGTGGCAGAAGTGAGATTTATTTATTTATTTCACTCTGTAGAGCACAGTTTCTTAGTGTATTCAGTCAGTGCCCTTTATTCCCTGTGATTTCCTGTTTGTCATCTCAAGTCTTGGTGTTTAAGTACTGTAAATGTCATTTCCATTGATGGACATGAAGCACATTATTCTGGGCCCATTAATTGCAAACACAACCTCTTCTTTTTTGGATTCTGAGGATCATGACTGGGTCCTTCTGCTGATGTCTTGCATTTTTTTTATTGAAGTATTTGTTTCCTCTGACCTTGCTTATAAAGCATTGACTAGAAAATTACAGTCTTCAGCACAGTTCTGGATTGACAAATGGTAGGTTAGTGGTGATAATCCATCTTTCCACTCTGCTAACCAGTCTTTTAGTACTGCTCCCTTCCTATCCCTCCTACCCACTTTTAGGAAACTGGGAACAAGTGGTAGTGCACAATGTTCCCTGAGGCTCATTTCCAATTCCTGGGCCCATCCATATGCACCAGGAAGTTTTTATGGGCGTTGTTTTTGGCAGGTGTTTGCTGCTCTGAGCGTGGCACACCTGCCTCTGCTGGGGCAGCTCCTTCTCCCAAGGGGAATTGCTGCACTTCTATTTTGCTGGGTTTACTGTGCCATCAGCCAGAGCCCTGGAGATGCAGGGTATCAATGCTCAAGAGCATTAAGATATCTTACAGGATCAGCTGAATGACCTTGAGAACTGGAACAGAAAATCAACTTAAAACAGTTTGTGTGAAAAGCCATTTATTTGAGGACTAATAAAAAACAACCTTCTGCTCTAAAGTGGATGCTCATTAGTGACTGAAGAGTTGGAGGGTTTTAATCATGCTTTAATCAGCTAGTATATGATAAAAACATCAAGCTATGTGAGGCAAGGTATTTCTAGTGTAGCTATACAAGTGCCACAGCATTATATAAGCCTCTGCTGTGAGATCTCATCTTGAATGCTATGTACAGCTCTGGCCTGCAATGTGGAGAGGCAAAAAAGAAACTCAGCTGGGGCGAGTACAGAGGAGGACTACACTGCTGAGTAGGAGAATGAGGATCTTTTTTAGGAGGGGCCTGGAAGAGCTAATATAGCAGAATGAATCCTGAGAGGGGCATATGATTTCCCACTTATATAAAAGATAAATGCCTCTTTCTTATCTGTCTTGCCTTCCTTCCCCTGATCATAGGCTGGAGCTGCTGAAGGTAACTGGTTAATAAATTGTAAATCCCAGGAAAGTGAGGGCAAGAAGCTGTGGAGGTGTCTCCATTCTCCTTCCACGTCACTGCCAGCTGACCACGGCCATCCAAACCCTGCAGCCACTGGCAGGAGCTGTGGAAAACTTCACAAAGGCTCTGGGCTCTTCTGACTATGCTAATTAAGTGGACTCACAATGCTAATTTGGATTATTGGCAAACTAGCCTGTGCCTTCCTTCCCCTCATCATAAATCTCCCCTGCTACCATCCAGGTTGTTCTGGATGGCTTCAGCCATTACCTGGCCTGAATATGTATTTGCTCAATGGAAAGGGTTCTGGAATTGTTCATAACTAGATCTCTGTGAGGTGAGGATTCCTGTGGCTGCTCTTGTTCTGCTTTAAATTAAATGTACACAGCAGAGATGAAACTGGGAGGCTGCTGGTTTGGAAACAGGCAGGTGCCAAAGCAATTACACAAGAACATGGAGTTGTGCATGGCTGAGGGAAGATCTGGAGCGTGCTCTGCCAGGCCACGTTCAGGTAGTTTGCTGTTTGTCTTAATTCCCTCTGGTGGGATTGAGCTGTGTTTTCACTAGGTGTGAATTTTAAATGAGTTGTTAGTGACCCTTTACGAGTCCCTGGAGGGGAGATTCTGTTGGAGGCAGGCTGAGTTTTTAAGATGCATCAGGTGGTTTGTTTGCTGTTTGTTTGGGGTTTTTTTGTCCCCGAAGTCGAGCTTGGAGCAGCAATACATTCTCAGGGCTGTTGTAAGGAATAAATGGTGGTGCTGGATGGATCAGGAGTGACTGGCTGCTTTGTGCTGTGTGTGTGCTCTGCCTGGCAGCTGGGATGAGTGAGTGTGTGTGGGCTCTGTGTTCCAGCACCCTGGGATTGTCCTTTTAGTGCAACGGGTGTGAGAGTGGAAGCTGCTGAGTCTGGTGCTTTCATTCCTAATTCCTGGTGATATCTACATTTGCTGCCCAACATCTCAAGGAGGGAACTGCAACTTTCCTTCTGGGTCCTTTTTTTGTCCCCTTTCCCTTGGCCTCCTGGTTGTTTAGCCCTTGAACAAGTGGCCACTTTGGAGAAGAGTGGCCACCCCCAGGGCTGCTGGGGAGACTCAGCTGGCAAAGAAAGAGAAATTTCACATCACTTTGATATAAAAGGCTTAGGAAAAACGTGAAATGGAGTGGGCTGCCTACTTGCAAAGCCTGTGTTCACGGGAAGGAGTGGTCTGCAGCATATTAGGCATTATAAATACTGGAGTAGTGCAGTAAATATCAGTAATCTTATTACAGGGAGTGGAAATTCTCTTTAATATATTATCTGTGAGGATGCAAGAGGCCCACAGACCTTCTCGCAGTTTTTAAAGTCTGTTTTTCATGTTTACATTTTTGCATTTCAATCATATGCATATTTAAAAAAAAAAAAAAAGTAGTTTGGATCGCCAGATGGATTTTTCATGAGGTCTGTTATGCATTTTTCTGTGTATTTTATTTGGATATTTAGGTGTCTGTGTTTGGGGGGTAGGGTGTTGTTTGTTTTTAGTTTTTTTCCTGTTTATATTGCATTGATTTGTTGTTAAATTCAGCCTCTGTGCCATGCCAAAAGCGTGCCTTTGGGAGTGTTCCTCAGCTGTTTGTTGTGCTTTTCTTTTTTCCCATCCTTGTAAGTTATTTAAAATAAACTGGACACTTGCAAAGGCTTTTTTTTTTTCTTTTTTTTTTTTTAATTCGTCCCAAACATTTTGCCCTTTAAGGGGAGATTTTAAACAACAACAAAATTAAAAATTAACAAAACCAACAAAAAAAAAATCACCCTCCTGAGCTCCTTTTGTGTTGCCTGGTGAAATTTTCTTTAAGGTCCCACGTGGGGATGTTGCCTCTCACAGGGATGTAATTCCCAGGGATGGCCCAGGTTAGGATAAAGGCACTGCAGAGGATGCACCAGAAATGGGCTCTTTGCTCTGAGAGTTTATCCTCAGGAAAGTTGGCAGGGCAGAGCTGGTTGCTGGTTTATCTGATGGAGAAATGAAAGATGTGAACATTTGTCATGTCCACTCTGACATCACCGCTGAGCAATTAAGAGGAAGAAATCTAATTTTTTCTGCCATCAGTTTAGCTCTCGGAATTCCCTCATGGCTTATTGTACAAAAGGCTGAAAAATAAGAGTAATAATCCGATTTTTGTCTGTTTCTAGTGTTTTATGTTTTCCATTAAAGCCTTGCTGCTATGCTGCACTGACTTCTTGAACTGCAGGATCAAAAAATACTCCTGCCTTTGTTTTTGGTGAAGACCGACTCTGAAAAGGATAAATATTATCGATTGAGGTATTTAATACACTAATGAAACCCACAATTATTGACTGGGTAATTAATATACTGTCTAAAAGTAAAGTTTGACAGCGCATATAGAAAAGTGATATTGACTCGGGCTCCTTTGGCAAGGAGCCTCGCAGGTTTTTATTTATAGGCACTGAAACACGTTCTCCCAGTAATGATTCAATCCCACTTTGTGCTTTGCCACAAGCTAGAAGGCTGCCCTTCTTCTTGCTGACTGCAAGGCTTTCACATTAGCTGTGGGGAAGGGGAATTTTCAGCCTTCAGCTGCTCCTGGTTTTGGGGCTGGAGCTGCTCTGTGCTGTTCGTTGCAGGCTGTGCCAAGGAGCTTTCTGGGGTTTGTGAGTGAGTTTGGGGGGGTTTTTTTGACTTGCTTTTGGGTTTCTTCACCTTGGTGAGTGGTGAAAGCCTGAGGGAGCCAAGGGACAGCTTGGTGGAGCTGGGGGAGTTCCACTGGACACAGAGTTTCCTCAGCACAGCTGCATTTTTGTTCTGGAAGCATCTTGGGGGGCAAATGCTCTGCTTTAGCCTCAAGGTGATGCATGGTTCTGCTCTCAGCTTAAGTGGCCTTTCTCAAGCCTAGCAGCAAGATTAATCTTTCCCCTGAACTGGCAGGTGTCTGCAGCCTGAGGTGTGTTCCTGTCTGGTTCCAGGGTTTGGTGGTGCTCACACATCTCCTTCAGCCTCGCTGCTCTTCCCCTTGCAGCCCAGCCTTGTGTTCTCTGCTGCTGCTCAAGTTGCCAGAGACTGCATTTAGATTGCCAGGAAGCTGAAGCTGCATTTATAAATGGCTTTAAGTTGTTCGTGTGCCCCTGTGAAATGTTAAACTTCTTAGCACCAGGTGAAGTTATTTACATCCAACTCAGAAGCTGATAATGAAGGTTTTTTTAGATTTCAAGTGATTTTAAAAAAAACTTCCAAATCCCAAGTGTATCAGCTATGTGGTAATTGGAGCTTGTGCTGTCATTAAAAATGACAGCTTTCTCCAAAAACATTCTTAGTGCTTGTAAAATGCAGCTAACATAACCTATATTTAACTTGTATTAGCTAGAATTTCCTTTCTGTGCTTGCTTACTTTCAGGGCTTTGGTGTGAATACCAAGGTCCTGCTCTATTCCTCAACCACAAATTATTTTACCTGGTTGGAAGAATAGAAAGCTTTTAACCAGGGTTGGGCAGAGGGTATTTCTGTGGTTTTCCCCATAGGAATTTTGTATTTTTTTTTTCCCCAGCCAGCAAGTAGAAGCCATTCTTTGGGCAGAAAGAAACATTAAGCTCTAATGTGTGTGACAGGAAAGCTCAGGTTGCTAAAGTCTGGGACAAAGCTCTTGTTCCTTAACCTCCTGAGCAGCTCTTTTTTTTTTTTTTCCCTTTTTTTTTTTTTTCCCCACTTTTTTTTTGTCCCTCTGTGGTCAGTCAAAAGCATTTGCATGTGGAATCGTTAAGGCTCTGTCCCATAATTGAGATGCTGGGTGGCAATCTGCTCCCCTCCTCCGCCTGGAAGTGTTCCACACAGAGCCCTCTAATTAAACAGAAAATGGTTTGTCATGTGTAACTGCCTCTTCTGAATGTAACAAACTCATTTCAAGAGATGCCAACACCATCTTTATAGCTGTTTTAATAATCTTCTCTTGAATCAGAGAGGGCTCTAACCTCGTATTTCACTTCACCAGCTGTTTATTTTGCTGTTTGCTTGTTGGTTTTTTAGGATTTTTTTTTCCCCTTGCACTGCAAACGTGTAGACTCTTTTTTCTTTTTTTTTTCATTTTTTTCCCCTCTGTGTATGTGTGGAAATCCTCATTAAGAGTGAGTGAGTTGAAGCTTGTGAAACACTCAGTTAGGGCTGAGCCTTTTAAGCTTTACTATTTACAGTGGGAGCACGTGCAGGCTTTGGGCTCTCAGCCCTGTCCATCACCCCCCCGCCCGTCACACGGGGTGGGAGCCCAAAAATCTCCCCTGCCAGCCCGGTTTGCTGGGGAGTGGAGGTGTTTAGGCACTTTCCAGAGCTGACATCTATTTTGCAGACAGATGTGCATGCCACAGCCACCCTCCACACACGCCTGTAATAGAAACCATTAGCTCCCCGCTCCCCCAGCGCGGGGGAGAGCTGCAGTGTGTTCTTAATGCATGAAGTGTGGTCTGGGTAGGACACAAATAGTGGAGCAGATTACCAGGTGAAATTGGCTTTTACCTCTCCCCCATCCTTCTCAGACACTTGCCTGCCAAACTTCAGCTTTTAAGTCGGTGCTCAAAGAAATTCTCCCAGTGTAAAAGGCCTCTTGCTGCCTTTTAAATTGGCTAATGTTTGGCAGAAAATCCGAATAGCGGGTACAGTTATTTAGTGCCTTCATTACTTACTGCCTGGAGACTTGCTCTGATATTAGTGGCTCCTGTTTATTCAGAGTGTGCTCATGTCTGCCTCTCTCTCTCCTGACAGCCTTTTAGGTAAGGCAGGACCTGTAGAAGATCAGGGTGCCTCGGTGTCCTGGGACAGCACTTTTTCCTTGGACAGCTCCCATCTCCTGCTGGAAAGCCAGACCCTGCCTTGTTGTAACAGCTTCCTGCATGGCAGCCCTGGTGAGATGAGGAGCAGTGTTCTCCCAACAAGCCACGTTGTTAACATCCAGCTGGGATGTGAAAATCACTTCTAGGTTTATGTCTCTAAATATTGCGAGTATGATGCCACCATCTTCAAAAAGGGAAGGAACAGCAAGCTGACTCCTGTCAGTTTGTTAGAGCATATTTATAACTCAAATGCTAATTCCTGCTCTTGACTCATAATAGCTTCTGAATTCTGAATCTTTAAATTCCGGATCTCATGTTTTGAGGTTAATCCATTCAGATAGATTGGGAAGCAGAATTTATAATTTGGAGGAGTAATGTCAGTCCTTCTTTGCTTCAGTCAGTCAGTCCATGTTGGCTATAGGTCCCACCAGCAAGCCACTATTTGACCCTTCCTTATAGACTAGTCAAACCCAACGTGTTCATTTTATCTGACTTCATCCTGCTGTTCCCTTCACACTCATACCTTGGCCCATAAGCTTAAGAGTCACAGGAGCTGGCTGTCAGCACACTTGCCTGATTCTGATTTAACTCATTCAGCTTATTGTGAGCCTTAACCTATTTTTCTGTGCTGTCTCCAAGAGTACAGCTTCTGCAAAGAGATTAATAATTCAAAAAATATATCTTTAGTCTTCAAACCTCTCCCAGGCAGCAGTGCAGACTTAGAGGGTTTGAAGAAAGGAGTGGCATTAATATCCCACCTATCAGTGGACATGGTCTTTAGCATCAGTCCTTAAGCCAGCCTTTGCAGTCAGAGCCTGTGTCACCACAGCTCCTGGCTGATGCTAAAGCTCCAGGAGCTGCCTTCACCTTGTAGAAAGCTTTGCTTGACTTGCTCTCATTATACCCTGGTGTTGTGAAGGATTTTGGGGAGAGCGTGCTCATTGCCAAGTGAGATTGAAGGAAAAGAGTAGCTGTGCTTTGATTTAGAATTTTAATTACTGTGCTTGGAAACAAATGCAAAAAGACAAAGCAATTTGAAGGTGAATTTCTTTTTGAAATTTAAACTTAGTGTCCGATGGGTAGGTGTTTTTTTTTCCCCCTCCTCAGTTAACAAAGCTGGTGAAAGATCCCAGCATTGCAATGGTCCTGTTAGTGTCATTTCCTCTGATTAATGGCATGTCATCTGGTGTTAATGACTGGTCCAGTCCTCAAGCACCAACCAATTCCCATGCTCTGCCTCCTCTTCCTTGAGCATTTTGAGGACATTGGGGATCTCAGAGCAGGAGATGAGCCACGTGCCCTCTCCCAGCTCAGGCTTCCATTGAATTTACCAAACCTGAGATGGTTGATTTAGCATTCCCCCTCAAGGGATGCTCCTGAAAATAAACTTTAGACTCTGCTTATGCACCTTAGTTTATTGTGGTGGGTGCTAAGTGCTTACAGGGGGGGCATTCATCCCAATTGAAGCCTGCAGAACGCTGTGTGCCAGCTGTGTGTGACTGCTGCCATAAATCCCCCTTCCAGGAGTTCCTGGCTGTGCACTTTATAAGTAGGCTTGTAGCAAACACCTTGCAATACATATTCATTATTTCAGCTTTGCCTAATGCATAAGGCTTGGGGATGGGGGGGGGAGAAGGAAGTGGCTTCTTCTCACCAATTTATGTTCCCTGGGCTAATCCACCTCCCCTGCTTGGCACCGTTAACTTTTAGTTGCAATATTTTGTGTCTCGCAGAAGCGAGTTTTAATTGCACCACAGAAGTCCCTTTCTGCCAATAGTTCATTAGACTTCATGAATGCTCCAGCTGAAGAATGGTCTCTCTGGATTAGCATCATCTTCCAGCACACCCGTCCTGCTGGATGGATGTCAGGTGAATTTGATAAAAGAGTATTTCTGAACGGAGCCAAAAAAGTACTGGGGGTGAGATGCAACAACCTACAGGCTTCCAGACAAATGAGCAGAAAGCAGGGAAAGCCATAATTCTGCATTCAGGACGTCACAGGCATGGCAGGAGCTTTGGAAGGTCTAGATTAAAAGGGAGCTATTTTTCTTCTGGAAATAGGAAGAAGGGATTTGGTGCCAGTCAGAAGCAAAGCCTCCCCGAATCAGGCAGGAAGCAAAATTCACTGCAACAGTTCCTCCCAGAGCTGAGAGCAGCCACAGTGCCTGATCAATAGGCAGAATCCAGAGGTAGCAGGCAGGAGCATCCCTAATATGCCCACACTAATTAACTCTGAATTAGCAGGTGTCTGTGTGAAACCTTTAAATGATCATCCCAGGATTTAGCAAGCACTTCTGTGCAGCAAAGTGCTGCCTGGGCTCTTCCTCTCCATGAAGCTGTTCGTGACCCTGGCTTGCATTTGTGGGGTAAGTGAGCTCCGTGCTGCTGCTAAAGCTGAAGGTGATCCAGCAGTGCAGCCACTGGAATAACCCTTGGAAATAGGGTTTAGGCTATAAACCTTGTTTCAGCTATCTCATAAGAGCTGCTCATCCTGGCAGATAAGTCATGGTGTGCCTGTCTTTAAAAAACGACTGGCTCAGCTATTGTCTGCATAAAATCACCTTTGTTTATAGTGCATTTTTCCTAATGGCTCGAGCAGCAGAGTAAAATTTGAATAAGTAATTATTGTGCAGAAGGCACAAGCTAAATGGAATGATTTCCCTGGCTGCTCTGCCCTTTTGGCTGCACTCTGAGCACGAGGCAACTCCCTTGGTGATCAGGTGGGTTCGACCAGGCAGGTCTTGGCAGCTTGTGCACCTCTGCTGCAGGAGCTCGTCTGCAGCTCAACATCTGCCCCAGCAAATCAGCCAAATTATTGGTGCAACCCAAGGAAGACTCTAAAGTCTGGAGGAATTTTTTGGTTTGGTTTTATTTTTTTTGGGGAGTATTCTGGTTTTTTGGTGGTTTTTTTTTTTGGTTGGTTGTTGTTTTTTGTAGGGTTTTTTCTTTTTTTGAAAGCGAGAAAGGCAAGGAGCAGAGAGCCTGGGCTTGGATTTTTCTCCCAATAACTTGGTGTCCCTCCCCAAACTGGCCCTTCAGAAAGCCACCAGCACTTCTTCCGGAGCCAGCAGGTGGAGCTTGAAGAATAGCATCAATATCCAACCCCATTTGTGCTGGAGCCCATTGAGTGGGAACTATCTGTGCTGAAATCCTGATTGAATAAAAATTGTTCATTATGCAAACTGTCTGGTTCAGTACACAGAGGCAGCCCCCAGGCACAGACCCCAAGTAGCTGCTTTCTCTTTCCCCAGATTAAAACATATGAACTGCTTTGATGTAATCTTATAACAAAGCCTAATGGACATTTTATATCCTCTGAAGTTGACTGTCATTTCTCATTGCTCTGCTTCCTCTGGCCTATTAATGCTCCAACCCAGGGAGTGATTTGGGCCCTTTTTTTCTCACAAATACGGTACATTTCCCATCCATACTTAAGTTTTTTTTATTTATGTTTAAATACTGTTAGATTACATTACAGTATGTTTAATCCCTTGTTTTTTCCATAGCTATTTATCATTTTAATGGAATGCTGCAGAATATTACATTGTGCAATGTGTTTAAATTGATAAATTGTATTAGAAAAATATTGGATAGGATTTTTAATGGTAAGTGGGGCTTTAGTAGATATATTTTCTCATTAGTAGAGTAACTGCACACAGACTGCATGAGGCTGGAATGTTAAGGATTTTGGGATAAGCTATATTTATGACTTATTTGACTAATTAAGGCACAATTTTATCATAAAGTTTTTCCCAGACTTTGCTGAGCAGGATGAAGGAGGAAAAGTTGCCCCAGTGCAGTTACTCTACAACATCAGTTGCCATAACAACTTCATGCAATACTATATTTTTACTTGAAATTCCTTTTAAGACTCAGTTGCTGTAATAATTTGTTTCAGCTGCTAAAAGGCATGTTTCTCTTTGTGGTGGTTTCAAGGCTCTCATTACAGTAACAAAAAAGTGGTTGTGTTAATATAGACTCTTTTCATTTCAACATATGCAAAAGTTCAATAGACTCCAAAAATAGAATTAAAGGGTGGAGGTGATGAATCTGCTATAAAATCTCTTCCAGTCTTTAGGAAAGAGGAATGGGTTTAGCTAGTGAAGGTGAACTTTATTAACAGCCTTATGGAGAGATGCTGCTGTTACTCCCTACCTGTAATTATTGCACCCAATGGGAAGCTAAAACTGTAACTTCATGTTGTGCCTCCCTCTGCCTCCCATCACACCCAGGCCCTGTGACTTCCATCAGAGATGGGGAATGTGTTTGCTGTCCAAAAGTGTTGTGACCTCAGCCAGTCACCTTTCCAGGGATGCTGCTGCTGTTTTGTGGAGCTGGTCCCAAAGTTTTTGCTCAGAAGCATCAGCTCCTCCTAATCTATCTGCACCCTTAAAATTCATTAAATAATCACCTCACATGAACATGTATTGTCTAGGTTTTAGCCATGGGCATACTGAAAGTGTAAAAACAATTTTCAGGCAGCCTGGAGCATCATCTGATTTTTGATTCTGATGTTAATTCAGCGGAAGGCAAGGAGTGCATGATAAGAAAGTTGCTCACTTTTATTTTTAACCCTTTCCCCTAGCTTTGGTGGGTTTTTGCTTTCTTCCAGGAACACGATGTGCTGGAGCAGCCCCTGCCCATTGAGCCAGCCTTGTGCTGTTATAAATCCCCCATCTGGCTTCTGGCATCTCACGGTGCAGGCAGCAATTCCTCGAGCAAGTTCTTGTTCTAGTTCAGCATATGGACCCTGCTTCTACTGGTGCCAGGCAAATAACAAAGTTTTTAGCTATTTGGTTAATTGAGACAGTCAAAATACAGCTTTTTTGGATCATCTCCAGGTTTCTCAGGTCCATGGAGCAAGAGGAAGAGATGTCCTGATGGCTTCCCCAGATGTTTTTCCTCCTAGGGAGGATGTGGAGGCAGGAGTTGAGCTGGTGTTTTGATTCCAGTGCTGCTCAAGTGCCAAAGGATTGTAGCTTTTCTAACACAGCCCTTTTGGAGCAGGACTGAAGGTGATAAAACCACTTTTCCTCTAGGGCAGAACCAGTGTTTGCTTTCTGGGGCTGGGGGATGCAGAGAGCCTAAACCCCCCTTTCCTCCCTGGTTCCAAAGTACGGAGAGGATTTACCCTCACTGCAGGAAGGAGAAAACACCAAACTCCTTAAAATCTGTGATTATCCCTCCCCTCCATGTCTTTGACAGGATTCTGACTCTGCTCTGCCATTTTACAGCTCTCCAGCTGGATCTCAGTCTTCCAACACATTTATGACTCTGCTGCTTTTTCCTGCGTCCTGGTCTTTATGCTCCACCCTTTCCCAACCCTGATTCTCCCTGCTGAATGGAAAGGGTTAAAATGGTTGGGGTTTGCATCTCCTCTCTCTGTCCAGTTCCCACCACCACGACCCCTGGATTTTTAATAGCAGTGGAGATTATGGTCATTTAATGCAGCCCCCTGCCTGCAGCAAAATCTTCATCAAGGTTTTCCTGCCGCCTCCCTCAGGCAGCTCATCTTGTTGTTTAATTGTCCTTAAGCTTTCTCACAGCTTCAGATTTTAACTGTATTTCCCTCAGACTGTAACTGTGCCTGAGTTTTGTGGCTCAGGAGAGTGACCCCTTTACAACTTGGTGTCTGTCAGCCCTGGCTGTGAAATTTGGGCTGGGCAAATTATTTTGGGTGAGTAGAGATGATAGAAAAGGGCATGTCTCACCATGAAAGATGAATCATTCCTTTGCCTTTTACTCCTTGTTGTAGTAACATTATTCCCGAGGAATTTTTTGCTGTTTATGTGATTGTCAGATGTGATTCCATCAGAATTACAAAGGAATTCAGCACGAATTAGTGGCCACTTAACGTTACAGAAAGCTGCGATGTAAATGTACTCCATGATCTCATCTACAACTCAGTCTTTAGCGGATGCTTCAAGGTAGATTTTTTTCCTAAAGTGGTCATAAATTGCAACCAGTCATTGGACTCCCTCCAGTCCTAGAGCAATTACTGGGCCAGTTCAGCTGAAGGGTTTGATCAGGTGTTTTACTAGCAGGATTTTATTTCACTAAATGAACATCTCCCAAAGAACCGGGAATGTAATATTTACACCTTAAAGTGCTGCTGTAATGGCGCTGCATTTAACTTCACTAGGAGACCAGGAATCCTGTGGTAAAATGCCTGATAACTGCTGCATTTACCAGGGGGATGAATTTATAGCATTTGAATTCCTCCAGCAGAACAAAGGGCTGTATTATGAAAGGACCCTCTTCTCCCTAACAAAAGCTTCGAGCCAAGTCCTGTTCCCTTCTCTAGGAGAGTCGTGGTGCTGCTTTGCATCACTGCAGTTGTTGCCTTGCCTGACTGCCTGGGAATGTTTTGGATAAGTAAAAAGGGAGGGGGTGTCATCCTTCTGGTTTACCCTGCACAGGTTGTGTGTTATTTAATCCCATGTGTAGATTCTGGGGGAGATTCATTCTGTGGCTGCTGCCTGCGAGGTGATGGAGGTGGGATTCAAATCCACCTCCTTCAACCTGGAGTACCCATCCTCCCTGCAAGCTGGAAGGCACAGCCACAGAGCTTCCCAAAGGCTCTTCCAAAGGCTCTCAGGGATGTCCCTCATTCCTGGACCATCCTGTCCCTCATCCCTGGGCCATCCTGTCCCTCATCCCTGGGCCATCCTGTCCCTTCCTGGGGCTCAGGATGAGCGTGCTATAAACCATTGCCATCTTTACTCCTGGCTGGTGGCGCCACCTCTGTATAAATAATTTCTGTTATGCAGCTTCCCTTCCCCTCTATTTTCATCCACTGGTATTAATAGTAGCTAATTATTGCTTTTACTATCAGGTCATGTGTTGTAAATACACTAAATGTGGATCGTGTCCCGTGCGTGCTGGTTTGGGTGCTAATGCCTGGATCCTGCCTCTTAACATGCAGCCTAATTGCACTGCTCTGCCTGGCATGCTATTTTTTGGGATAATTGCTCCCAAAGTCTCAGCATTTTAATGTAGTCAGTATTACATGGTCTGGCTAAAAATTGTTCTAAGCAAACCTCGGGTCCTATCCCAAAAGAAATCATAGCAGAGCTTCCTGGGAAAAACGGGGTTTTTCCTCTCTCTCTTTCCTCCTCTCATCCCTGCAGTTCACTGTGCTGGGATTACTGGGGTGGCAGAATCCCTCAGAGCAGAGCCCTGCTGTCACTCTGCTGCCTGCATCCAGGGGTGGCAGTGAGATGAATCGGTGACAACCTGGTCACTGGTGAAAAATCTTTTTAATTATTTAAGTGGTGGTAAACGCCTGCTCTTATTGGTATGGGCATAAGCTGCAGCTTCTCTAATTTTCCTCTTTAATCTCTCCTGGAAGAGCGGAGTGCCTGCTCTCCTCGGCATTGTGTTTCCCTAAAGAAAGCTGCTTTGAAGAAGTCGGCTCCCTGCTCAGGATGCTGATGCGAATGAGTCCCTCAGCAAACAAGTTTCAGGCTTTTACACTAAAAGCACTTGAGGGTTATTTGTGAGTGTAATGTCAAGACAGCCTAATGGGAGATATGAGCCCCGCTCAGGTTTAAGCCACGCAGCACTGTGAGCTTCCCAGGTGTGATCTTAGTGCTGATTTTGCCTTTTTCCCCCACTTTCCATTTGGGAGGTGGAATAAAGCAAAATCCCGCGTTGCCTTTCGCAAGGAGACTTTCTCCTCTGCTGACAGCTCCAAGGAACCTCCCTGCTGCCCTGTGGGACCTTTGCCTTCCCCCTCCCAGGCCAGGAATGCAGGCCCTGCTCCTTGGCAAAGGGAGTGCTCTGTGCATGGGTGTGTTCAAGTCCTACACCCTGGGCTGTGCTGCTGCAGAAAAGCTGATTTTCCTCCCTTTCCCGCTCTTCGGGGCACAGCAGAACATATGTGCTGTTACCTCTTAATTCTTCTGCGGAGCATTAGGACTAATAAAAACCTTTCAGGGTTTCTGATGTGAGAAGCAGCTGCCATTGCACGCTAAGAGAAAAAAAAGAATGATTAAAATAAAAAGCCCCACGCACTTCTCCCAGTAACAGGGACAGGGAAAGAGTTTGTGACCCCCTCCTGTGGTAGGTGACACTCTTCTTTGCTTGACTAATTTGAGCAGGGCTGCACACCTGGGTGGTAACGAGGGACTGAGCGGCGGCTGTACCCTTTAAATAACAGAACATCCAAGTGTCATTGCTTTCATGTTTGTCTACTCGCTTCTAATTATTGAAGGCAGCTGACTTTAAAGCATAGGCCATTTCCTCCCCTTCCTGCAGCGGGGTCATAACAGCTTGTTTATACACTCCGAAGCTGGCTTGCTGCAACAGATTGTGACTTTAAATAGAAGGTTGCTAAGAGTGAGGTAAGGGTGCCGGGAGAAGCGAGCTTTCTCCAAACAAGTGGCTGGGTATTTCGGGGAGGTGGGAGCAGCAGGCAAAAACGCAGCGCTGCGAGGTGCGGGCTGGGCGGCGCTCGTTGGCGGCTGGTGAAACAACACAGATCTGGGCATATGTAGGTACCTCTGCTCTTTTGGAAAGCACAGGGGAGTGGGATCGAGCCAGCCATGTCCTGGGGAAACCTCGCCCAGGATTCTCCTGGGCCATCTCACGAGACTGTGCCGTTGCTGGTTATTTATTCATCCTCGGCAAATGCCAGCAGCTCCTGTTTGGCGTCGGGCTGAATATCAAGAAAGTTGATTCATTGACTTGAAAAAAACAAAACAAAGCCTACACTGGACAAATGCTAGAAAATATGTGTTGGTAAAGAGGTGGACTGAGTGATGAACATATTTTCTATCTCTCGTTTCTCTGACTCACGGCCCTAACTTAGCGCAGATTTTATCTTATCAAAGAATTAATTACCCACATCCTTTAATTTCATATATATACAGTTTGAGATTGTTGTTTTTGTCTTCAAATGCCTCTTATCCTCTCCCCAGTAGACTGTTGCTGCTAAATAGATGGGATTATTTTCTTGGTGGCCACGCCAGATTTATTTATACTGCTAAATCTGCATGAGGAGTTGGGGTGAAGACAACTATCAGACTGTCAAATTTAGCTTTACCCCCTTGGATTTAGTCCCTGGCAGGCTTCTGCTAAAGTCTTGGAAAGTAAAATTCATTAGATGAACCTTAGCATGATTTTTCCATGGCTCTGATTTTAATCAAAGTGCGGATTTGAAATTGTTTTATCGTTAGAATCTGTTGACTGAACGTCAATGCAAAGCAATTCCCCCCCTGCCTGGTGTAGAGATGCATCCTGTGTGCTTAGGTAAATCCCAGACTGAGGGAGTGGAACAGCAGAAAGGGTAGAAATTAGCCTCTGAGGTTTGCAAATGCACTGCAGGCTGATGTCTCTCTGCATTTCAAGGACTGAGGTTCAATTGCAAGGCTGTTCTTCTGCTTACCCATAATGGGCAAACTAATCAATTAAAATGGTCTGTTCTTAAGCCATTGCAGAAGGCAAGGCTCGTTTCTAGTAACTGCCTAGCGAGGTCTGAAGGATGCGGGTTTAACACAACAGCCTTTTATCTCCAGATCTGCAACATCAAGGCGCTGTGTTACGCCCGGGTACCTGGGAGCGCAGGGAAGACAGATCCTGGGGAAGCTCTTTAGGAGGTTACTAAAGACTGCTTTTGCATAAGGCAGCGGAGTTGGTTTTCTCCGAAGACCAATTTACACAAGCCCCAGTGACTGCAGTGAGCCTGGAACTCCCAAACCTCAGGGCTGTGGCTCAACATCCTAAAAGGAGATATTGAGGCACCAGAGGAGAGCTGGAGGAGGGTCACACTCATGCCAGATTTTTTAGACTTCGAGATGGAAGCCTGTGTGTTTAGGAGCTTGTTTTAAGAGCCTGCATGCCCGCGTTTTCCATAATACCTCCTGATGAGATCCGCCCTGGGTGTACACATTTGAATTTTAAGTGCTTTGCTTTCCAGGTCAGCACGGTGCCTAACTCAGACCCAGCTTCCTTGTGAATGAAAAAACATAAAAACCACACGGAGTAAGGCGTTGTGAGTGCTGCTGTGCTCCGGGTGTGCTGCCTGCAGCATGCTCCTCTGGGTGAGCACATTGCTCATCCCAGGCTGCAGGTAAACCCCCCTCGCCTGGCCAAAATCCGCTGCGTGGCAGGCGGCAATTTTCTGCGCTCGCAGAACATTTTCTGCGCTCGCAGAACATTTTCTCTGCTCGCAGGCAGGACGAGGTCAGAGCGTCCTGCCGAAAATTGGGGAGCAGCCGGGCTGGAATTGGCGGCTGCGGTGATGTAAGGAGCGGTGTGAGGCAGAGGTGAAGCCAGAGCCTAATGACAGCTCCTGCCTGCTCGCGGAATTCTGCATCGAGATCAGCACTTCCAGCAACAAAAGAAAGTAGGTCAGAGGCAGGTCCCCCTCCCCGCCTGCGCGCTGGAAGCACATGTGTTGGATTACACGCCTGCAGATTGAGGCAGGAGCGAGTGCCATGGGTGGTTTTCCTTCGGGAAGGTGCCTGTGAGAGCAGAGCAGAGCAGAGCAGCGCTGTTGCTCCCACCGTGAGGTTTTCCATGGAGCTGCTGCGTTCCCGACGTCTGGGGAGCTCAGGGACCCATCTGTGGGTTCAAGTTGTGCGTGGAGCTGCCCTCGTTCCCCCTGGCCTGGGAGAGGGGTGAGGCAGCTGGGTGTGCTCCTGGTCCCTGCCCGTGCTCTGCTGCTGAGCCTCTCCTTGCCTTGCTGCAGCCATGAAACTCCGGTTCTGCTTGAGCGATTACCCGACACGTTAATTGGGACTCCCGCTATGATTAAAAAGAAATTTCAGATTAAGCCCGCCATGCTGTAGAGCTCAGGAAGAAAACATCTCTTTATAAACACAGCAGGAATGTGGGGAGTCCATTATTACTATTTTCTTTTAACTTTGAAGGAGCTGGCTCTCTCTGCTGCTCAGACCACAAGGAAACAAGTGTGGCCATCTCTCCACTATGGTCAGGGCTGAGTGGAAGGGATGCTTGCAAGGAGATAAAATTGCAGGGTGTTTCTCCTTCTTTTCTTTTTTTTTTTTATTTGAACTTAATGTGATAACCATAATGGATTTATCTCTGGAGATTTCAGATCCTGTCTGTGGGGCACTCAGGCTCTGCCACTCCTAGGCAGAGCTCAGGGGAAGTTCTGTACAAACCAGGGGAGTGGTGCTGGCTCCAAGGAGCAGCATGAGCTGTTGAGTGTATTTAATTCATTGCACAGCCTTTGCAGTGCTGTGGTTGGCCAGCTCTGAGAGTGTCTCCAGCTTGCCCTGCCCCTGGGGAACATCCCAGGTGAGCAGCATTTGCTTGTTGGTCCCACTGGACACCACTGGGCAGGTGATGTGCTCCAAGACTGGTGATACTCTCTTCAACTCCCAAATATTTGCTCTGATTGTTTGCAGTTTGGAAGGCTGTCACCTTTCCAGTCAAAATCCAGCCCTCCTCCTCCAGACACTGATGGAGAACATCAGCTGAGGGTGTCTCCTCCTCCTCCTCTTTTCTGTGTGCAGTGGCTGAGGCAGGGATGAGTTCCCACTTGGCAGGGGCACTGGGAGCTTCCCCCTGCCCATCACACAGCAGGGACCAACTCCAGCCCTTCCAGAGCACCAGGAGGTAACTGTGTGTGCTCAATATCCAGAGCAGGAATTTCTCTGGGTCTGCAGCTTCCCAGCCCTGCCTTTGCTCCGTGCTGGACTCGCTGAGCCAGTAGGTGAGGGCAGCAGTAGATTATCCCCCGCTCCCCCCTGGATTTTTTTTTCCCTTTAAACTTACCCTTTGGTGTTCCATCTGAAGCAGCATGAGGTGAGTAAACTCCACTGCTCAAAATAAGAGTGGATAAGCTCAGTTTACTTGCATTTATTCATGACTTCACCACTCCACTGGGGCCTGAAAATCAGAGCCAAAAGGAACTGCAGTGAAAATTGGCCTACATGCAATGGCTTTAAATAATCTGCCCTTTTGCTCTAGTTCTGGGTTGAGATGTGCTGGAAGCCTGAGGAGCTGGGATCTGCCTTGATGTAGGAGCTGCTTTTTGTTTTCTTTCCCTGGTGTTGTTTTCTCTGTGTACAGTGTTACTTGGGGGAAGTTACCAAGTGGGGGAAAAGGAAAAAAAAAATCTGCTTGAGAAATGCTGTATTTAGCGCCTGACTCGGAATTACCAGAATCTGCACAATGAATTAGCTTTTATTTCCAAAACTGTAAAAAGACAGAAAATAGAAATAAAGTGAGCAGCCCGTGTCCCAAATATTGACACCTGGGAACAGAGTGTTGTATTGGACCAAAAAGCATTGTTCTGCTGGAAGAGGAAGAGCTGATGTTAACAGTGAATTCTTGCTTGCCCTTACATTTGTGCAGACTGTTAGGGCAAACAGGATTCCCAGGTGCCCCGTGGTACATGCATGTGCCTGACACTTGCACCAGGCAGGGAAGGAGTCACGCAAGCCATGGGAGAGCTGAGAGCTCTGGGTGAGGCTCAGCTTCAGCATCTGAGCAGAAATAGAAATGGATCCATCTGCAAACCAGGTCATCTCTGCTCTTGTGCTTTTTCTCCTGGGCCCCCTTGAATCACATCATGATTTTCTTTTCTCCCCCCACCCCGCCCCCAGCTCCCTGCAGCTGGGATTACTTTTCACATACTCTGTTCACATAATTGGCTCTAATAATTTCTCAGCTCTCAAGGCAAATATGTCCACCTTTCCCCTGGCAGGGCTGCACACACCCACTCCAGGCAGCACGTATGCCCTCCTTCCCGCTGCTCCTGCCTCTCCCCAGCCCTTCCCTTCTCTCTCCCCACTCTAATCTTGATAATTCCCATCTTCCTTCCCGGAGATCCCCCTGGCTGATGGCTCAGGGATCAGCTGTGCTGTGCAGCTCCCTCATGCAGATGTCCTTGGCTGGTCCCAGCTCTGCTCCTCGCCTGCCTGCAGGAGGGGGATCCTGAGCCTCACTGGAGGAGATGCTGCCAGGCAGGGCTGCTCTCTGCCTCTCTGCTCTCTGGGTGCTGGCACCGACCTTCCAGGGCAGTGCTGTGTCAGCAGCACATGTGGAGGGGGATTTGGGAGGTTTCCCACCTTTGCTCCAGAGAAAACCCTTCCAGCTACCCGAGGGAGCCGGTGGCCGGGGTCCTGCCGTGCCAGCTGGAGTGCCAGGGAGCTGAGGCAGGCTGTGAACATCCCGTGGTATATTTAGTTCAGGTTTAACAGGGGCTCCATATGTGTGTGTTCTCTTGTTTCCTTTTGCTTTCTACGTGCTAAGTAGATGCAGGGAAGAGTGGAGAAGTCTTCCCGTGACAGCGAGGGTGAGGATTCGCTGCTTTGTGCTCTGCTCTCCTTTGCTTCCCTGAGCTGTGCCTTTAGGGGCTGGAGAGGAACAAGTGTCCCAGTCAGGACAGACTCCCTCTGTCCTGAAGGAGTGGTAAGGGACAGGATTTCCCTGGGAGCAGGGCACACAGCGCTGTGGAACAGGACCCTGCACGCAGCCAACGCGGATTCTGCACATTTGGTCCTCCCCAGGATCCTTTGGTGCCAAAATAGTCGCTGCTTTTTCTCTTAAATGATTATCTTTTACATTTTTATATTTCAGAGGAAGGTTAAGGCATGAGTTGGAAAATCACACAGATAGCCTGTGATTCCCAGGAGGGGTTCCAGGAGGGCTTTTTCTGAGGACAGGAGGGCATGCAAGGCACTTCATGAGCCAGAACAGGCAGAAACGCTTTCTCAGAGAAGATGTGTGAGGAGCCAACACCTTTGATTATGGGATATTTTAGCTGTAGAAGGATTGACTGGGGGAATCATGATGAAAACCTTTTCCAAGGAGAGCAATTTGTATGCACTATTGAGAAATCAGGCCTGAGAGAAGTTTCGCAAGGTCTGTAGGAAAAAAAGAAATAACCAAGTCATGCTGGTAGGCTCAGAGTGGAGGTGTTAAATCTCATCTAAGGGATGGGGAAGGTGCAGACAAGTCCTGTCCTGGGGGTGCTGTGGTACCTGCCCAGGTGGACAGGGATCACCTGGTGCAGCTCAGATTGAGGCAAACAAAATCCATCTCTAGGGATGGCAACCCTTGCTGGGAGTGGGATCTGCTTCTCTGGGGAACAAAGCATGTGGATGTGGGGGAGAAATGGAAATCTTCCTGGGCAAGTCAGCAAACAGCCAAGAATTTCATTATTCCATAACAGCCCCAGCAATCCTCAGCCTGTCATCTGAACAATTCTGTATTTTAATGGAAGTGTTTTGCTTTTGACCGTGCGTGGCAGAGCAGCCCCTGAAAAGCAGGAGAGTTTTCGCTGTTTCCATCAGATTTTGGGCTCCCTCCAGCTCCATTTGTTGAAATCTCCTGTCCCCCAGGGAGGCTTGGGCAGGTGAGGTGCTCAGTGTGGGTGCTGGAGCCTCACAGGGTGTAGCAGGATGCAGTTTTGGGAGGACGGAGGTGTGAGACACCAGAGATGTTCTGTTGGCCAGGACATTATCGCGAATCACGATTTGGTACTTGGATTTTGAGACTCTGTAAGTGTCAGCTGTAAGTACAAAATAACCCCCACCTCCTGAAGCTTCCAGCAATCCCTTTTGTCCCTCCACAAGATCAAGGGTTGGGCTGCAAAACACTGATTTCTGCCTGGGTCCCCAGAGAGGAGAACTCGACTCTTTTCATCCAAACAAGACCTGTAACTTTAAACCCATGCTTTAGCATCCCCCTTTTAGGTGGAAAACACAGGATTCAGAGCATCTGGCGGGTGCTGCAGCGTGTTGGCAAAAGGGAGACCACAAACAAACGGAGAGGAGAAGTGGAGAAGAGGAAGGAAATGTTGAGTAATGTTAGGAAGTGTTTTACAAAGCAGATGGCAAACAACGCTTGCCTGACCCCGTGCCTGTCGGCAGCACTGGGGCTGTGACAGCCCTGAGCTGGGAGAGCAGGAAGCTGTCCATAAATCAAAAGCACCAAGACTAGCCAATTTGTTTATTACTTGGGGTATTGCTTGCTGTGTTTGACTCATGTGGCTATTTTGCTTAGTTTCTTTTAGCTGTGTTCCCCAAAAAAAGAAAATTTTTTGGAGCATAACTATATCATTATTCTCTTTATCCTTAAGATCCTTTCTCTCTTTTTTTTAAAATTCTTTTCTTTTCCCCCCCAGAAGATAGCGAGGGAGCCGTGGTGGAGCTGGTGGTGTTAATGTTCTGCAGCAGGAGTGAAATAGCCTGGAGATGTGCAGCAAGAGCAGGGGCGTGTGCCCTAAATAGGAGGGTTAAACAGGGCTTATTCTGAGGGAAGCAGTAATTGCAGCTTGCGTGAAGCAGTAATATTCTTTTGTGCATTATTTACCCAGGAACATCTGCTAATACATATACATTCTCCGGTGCATGTAAACAACCTGTGCAGGAGGAGGATTAGGAGATTTATAAAAAAATTAGAAGGAAGTTAAAAGGGCAATTAGAAGAGCAGAAAGAGATATTGAGCAGTGAATTAGGGAGGATATTTTAACACACAATCAGAGCTCCCCGAGACGTATTCAGAGCAGAGAGAAGGTAAAAGAGAAAATTGGCCAATTACGAAATGATAGCGGGGAATTGGTGACATGAGAGAAGGTAATGGCTGATTTGTTAAACAGTTATTTTGATTCTGTTTTCACAAAGGAGGAAGAGGATGGAGGGGCAGCTCCAGAAAGGACTCGGGGCTGTGCGGATGAGGGTGGGGATGAGCCTGCAGAGAGATAAAGCTGCATCTGCAGAGTGGCTGGGCGTGGGGAGAATTTCACCCCTGTTCACAGGGTGGGGGGAAAATTGGATTTACTGAGCAGCTATTTCCAGCAGGGAGCTGGGTAACGAGGGACTTGTGTTGTTCACCAAATCGCTGCCTTGGAGTGAGGTGGTCACTGAGCTGACACATCCTTCTCCCTCCTGAAGGCTGCTGCTCTGGGAAAGGGGAGGACAGAGATGGATGGGGACCCTGGAGAGGGGTGCTGCTCCTGCTCCTGGGGCTGCTTTTTTGTGGGCAGGGATGTTTTTGGCTCGTCAGCGTGACACCTTCCCCAAAAACACACACTGCAGAGTGTGAGCACCTGTGTCCTGCTTTCAGAGCTGCTCTTGCTTCCATCTGTAACCCACAAACTCCAGTCAGGAGTACAACAGCATCCCTGGAATCACCGTTCCCAGCAGCGCTGGTGTCAGTATCTCACGTTTCTCCAAAGCAGGGATGAGCTCAGGGGCTGCTGGATGGGGTAAGGGGGGGCTGGGGACACAGGGGGCTGGTGCCCACCAGCAGGACCTCAAGGAGATAATGATAAAAAGGGAAATAATCTTGGTAATGGGAAATGGGCTCTTGGGAAGCGTTCCTGGGGGAGTGGTTGGAGCTAAGACAGAAAGAATACACAGGCAGGGGATTTAGGGAAGGATAAACTTGAAGGAGTGCAAAAAAAAAAAGAGTGCTATTTAGCTGCAAGAAATGTGAAGTGGTGCTTTTGTTCCGCTCTGTCCCTCTGAAGGGGAGCATGTCACAAAGCAACTTTCTGAGACAAAGGAAATAGTCTGGAATTGGTGCAGGGGGGGCACAAGAGTGGTCTGGGAAGTGATGGGGAATACAGGAGAAGCTGTGGTCTCGTGGTGTTGGTTTAGGCTGATAAACTAAAAATTTATTCTCAGTATCCAAGAGGTGTTTGGTTTTTCATCCTGCCTGGGAGGATAAAAGAGATGCAGTGTTGCGTGGTTTCTGATTTCAAAGCATGTACGAAAAGCTCCATATTAGCAATTATGGGATGAAACTGTGGAAAAGTGCTACAAAGGAGAGAAAATTGGCTCCGACTCAGGAAACGGGATTCTGCCGCTGGGAGTGAGTTCCCAGAGGCACAGTCTGGGGTCTCTTCTGGGTTCTCTGGTGTTTATTTTTTTTAATGGAAAGGATTTGCATGAGCAGCCCAAAGTCAGAGTGTTAAAGCTCACTGATGGAGGGAAGGGGGAAGCAGCCACAGCGACAGGGACTGGGCTCATCTTCCAGAGCAGCACAGACTGGAGAGCACTCAAGGAAAGGCAAATTGATGAGCAAATAAAGGCTCAGGTGATGTTTTTCCCGGGGGGGGGGAGGTGTGTGGAGCTCACAGCTGAGCTGTGGGGAGCTACTGGCAGTGTCTGCCCAGGCAGAGGGGATCAGGGCACATCCCAAGGATGAGCTTGTGATAGGAGCATGGAAGGGTTCAGAGTGTACAGAATCATGGAATCATTTAGGTTGGAAAATACCCCTGTGGTGATAAAGTCCAACAGCCAACCCAGCACAGCCAAGGCCACCAGTAAAACACGTCCCCAAGTGCCACATCCACGGGTCTGTTAAGTCCCTCCAGGGATGGGGACCCCAAGCCAGCTGCCCTTGGCCTTCTTGCCCTCCTGGGCTCCTGTTCAGCCAGTGCTGGCCAGCACCCCCAGGTCCCTTCCCATGGGCACCCCTCCAGGCACCGCCCCAGCCCTGCAGGGGTTGTTGTGGCCCAGGTGCAGCACCTGTTGAACCTCATCCCGTTGGCCTCAGCCCATCCTTCCCACCCAGCATCACCTCCAAGTGGCTTCCCAGCACTTTGGGGATCAGCTCTTCACCCCTACAGACACCTGGGGTGTCTGGGAGCGACTCTAATGAGATCCCAAGCTCCTCCAACTCATCTGCAGCCTGAGTCAGACGATCTCTGGCAGTCAGGGTTGTACCTGAGTCCGCTCCACCGGAGAGCTGCTGCTGCAGAGGAGAGGGGATTTCTGCCAGGCCTCAGAGCAGCATTCAAAATGCATGAAGACATGCTGTAGGAAGGAGCTGGGGGAAAGACACACGAGTGTGAACCCGGGGCCGTGGTGAGCTGAGCCACGCAGCCGGGAAGTTCATTATTGAGCCCGAGTGTCAGAGCATGCCATAAAAATTTAGTTTATCCTCAAAGAGCTGTGGTCGTGGAAGAAGGATGGGAATGGGGAGAGATGGGAGCTGAGGAGGAGACAGGAGGAATATCAGGAACCTGTGTGTCCTGGTTTGGGCTGGGTTGGTTGATTTTCTTTCTAGGAGCTGTGGCTTGGGTTTGGGATGAGAATAATGCTGATAGCACATGGATTTTTTGTGGTTGCTCAGCATGTTTGTCCCGAGTCCTCTGAGGATGCTGTGGGGCACAATAAACTGGGAGGGGATAGCTGATCCCAGTTGGCCAGTGGGATATCCTAAACCAGATGGAATCGTGGTCAGTGTATAAACTGAGGGCCACTGCTGAGGGACTGGCTGGGCATCAGCAGGGGTGAGCAACTGCATTGTGCATCACTCGGTTTGCATATTCCAATTCTATTGTTGCTGTTATTATTTCCCCCATTTCTGTCCTATTAAACCAGCCTTATCTCAAGCCATGAATGTCACTTGTATTTTTCCCGATCCTCTCCCCCATTCCAGCAGGGCCCTGTGGTGTTCAGCTGCCTGCCAGGTTAAACCACAACGCCATGTCAAGAGACATCTCCTATTTAGCAGTGTATCATGTCTCCCTTCTGGTTTTTAAACAGTTGCCTTTATCACTAGGAGTTAGAGCACTTGATTGACAAGGCTTGTAATGCACCGTGGAGTTGCCTTTATTTTTCCTACATGTTAAAGGAAAAGATACTAAAAATACAATTATGGTTTTGAGCCAGGCGTAGTCTGTTCTAATATAATTCATCTCAAAGACTATCCACCGTGCCTGCTGCACCCAAATCATTTATAAAACATTAGCATCTCCTGTGCTGACATTTCACTCCTATATTACAGGAGTTACACACAGACTTAAAAAAAAATTAATAAAGTGCTTCTCTTCTTCATTCTCCCACTGAGAGCTTTGATTTCCAGAGTATGGAACGAAATAACCAACATAACAACATGCTCCACTTCTGAGGGACAGTGCCAGACTCATTCAGTTGCTATTGGTTATAGAGAGTAGGACATGAGGGAGCTATTTCAGACCACGGATTATTTGTTCTGGCTGCATTGGACATCCCTTTAGTGGAGCTTTAGAGCCCTGTAGACAGAAAAGTTTGGGTAGGAGCTGGAAGGCAGAGGGCTTGATGAAGTAACCTCTTCCTTTCTCCTCCCAGAATTACTCTTGCTATTCCCCAAGAAGGGTGTTTAAAAGAGAAGCATCCAAGCCTCTGGCTTTCCTTGCTTGCAAGATGGACAGAGGAGGCCATGCCCCTCCAGCTTCTCACTCTCAGTATCCAGCTGCTTGTAAACACAAGTGCATCGGGGAATTTTCTGCTTCTCTTTTCAGTGGGAGTTTCCCTTTCCATTTCCAGATACCTCCAAGGGATCTGCCACTGTGTAAATACCCTCTCCCCTTCCCCACGGTGGTTGGGAGAGCAGATTCCCCCAGCTGGCCCATCCTTCCTGGAGCTGATTGTGTGTCTGATGGAAAACTGCAGCTGTTTTTTTTTTTCAGCATTTCCAGCCCCCCACCTGAGCCACAGGCTCGAAACACCACCACAGAGACATGGTTATGGAAAGAACAGAAGCCTTTTCTTGTCCAAGATCACTTTTATTTCCCTTGTTTCATTAACTTCAGTGTCTGTTTGGTCTCACACATCCACGCTGACAGGGAATTCACACCAGCTGCAGAATCTGGGCAGCACCTCCCCGAGCCCACGGGCTGCTGTCGGTGGAGCTGCCGGCTCTGCCATGCCCCCGACCAGCAAACACATCCCTCCAGCACATGTTTCACCCAGGAAGAGGGGAGCAGAATGCCCTGCTCCCTCTCCTCCACCTCCCCACAACCCCCTTTGTACAGCTCTCTTGGACCACGGAATTCTCTCTCCTGCCATGGACCAGAAACCTCGGGCACCGCGCTTCTCGCTGGCCCCTCTACAAGCTGTAGCTTCCCCCTACTCTGACTCTTCCAGAATCTGTTCCTTTTAAGAAACAAAACCCCTCCTGACTCTGTCAGGTCTGTCTGCAGCCTGGGAGCTGCTCCTTGCTGCCCCAGTGAAAACCTTAGTCCAGCTATAAAGGTCCTCACGCCACTGCCACGGCTGGGAAGCCCCTCTCTGCCTCCAGCCCCAAAACCAGCCCCTTTCCTCCCCGGGGCCTCGAGTGCTCTCCGGAGACAGAGCTCTATGGCTCTATTTATTTGGGCTAATTAATCTCTCTCTCTCTCCCCCCACCGGTTAAAAATTAGGATGTAAGGGTGAATTTTGGCTCTCTGGGTATGGACTTTGCTGCATCGCACACAACCACCCCCCAACACCTCCCAGAGTTTGGTGCTCTGAATTGCTGAGAACATTGGTCCGTTGTGGTTCCCCCGCGTGTACTGAGCCCGCCCGATGGCTTTCAGCATCTGTAGGCACTGCTGCCGGTTTGTTTTCTCAAGGAAAAAAAAAAAAGAAATCATATACTGGTCTGCTATAAATTCAATAATACAATCCTTAGTTCTGAAGATACAGTTTCCATATAGTTTATAAACATTGTAAGCCATACATATGGATAATTGAGGGGAAGAGGGGGGAGCCTGTGCAATTGTTGGGGTGTTTTTCTCAGATGTGTGAACATGGTTACAAAAACCACACCTCCTGCAGGTACCTCATTTCTTTATGTGTTGGGTTTGTTAGGGTTTGGTTTGTTTGTTTGTTTGTTTGTTTTGTTAAATTCCACCTCTAATCAGTCTTTCCTTTGGTTGTTGGCTACTCCAAGCCCTGTTCTGCTGTAATGCCTGAGATATTCAGGGGTTTGAGATTGTCTTCTAAGAGATTCCCAGCCAACTTTGGCCTCTGGGTTTGGAGCCAAAAGGGCTAAAACGTGGGAGAACCAAATGTCCTTATTACATCGGTATCAGTGTCCTTGCACTCACTTTCAGAGAGAAACAGTGTAGGCTTAATCGGTGATGGTTTTTACAGCAATTATGTTCCTTTCGGTAATTGGAGGGGTCGCTGGGAGCGCTCTCAAACGAACGGGATTTCACAGGAGCATGGATACAGTCCATTTGTCTGGGTGCTGTCACCGACGAATTGGTTACCATCCCTGTTATCTGCTTTTTGTAAGGTTGGCTTTTTTGTTGTTATTGTTGTAGGTGCTCGGTTAGGCTGTTTGTGACAAGGTGTGATAATGCCTTTTTAATCTGCTCCCGCTGCGCTCGGCACAGTCCGGCCGGGCGCGGAGACAACCCTCAGAAGCCGAGACAACGTTCTTCCCTTCGCCAGGCCAACGCTGAGCCACGTACAAAAAAACAAGAAGAAAAGAAACTCTGGTCCTTTGTAGATTGGTGGCAGTACAGCTCCGCTCCGTCCGCGGCCGGGGCTGGGGGGGCTCAGCGGATGACGGCCGCCAACACCACCAGAAAAACCAGGAGCGACGCCCTGAGCCCCGGGCAGCCGGCAGCCTGCTGGACCCCGCTGGGCGGGCGGATGGGCGTCCGCCGGGTGCACTTACCCTTGCGCTTGGGGGACAGCGTGGGCATGGCCCCGAAGCTGTATTTGTGCTGATAGTCAGGCACATAGTCTGGCACCTCCTGCCCGTTTTTGCGCGGCCCCAGGGACACCGGCTTGGAGGTTCGGTTGCGGCTTTTGTGGCTGGTGCAGTTCTTGCCGGGTTTGCGGTAGCCCGGCCGGGAGCCGGGCTGGTTGCTGTGCAAACTGTTCTCAGCCCCTCGCTCCTTCCCCTTCTCCTTGGAGGAGTGGTGAGGGTGGTGGGATTTGGAGGCTCCTCTGTCCGCCGTGGAGAAGGTGTGTGTTTTCATCTGGTGGAGCGACTCGGACCCCGAACAGTTCCTAAAGTCTTCTGCTCTTAGCACCTTGAGGTCCTTGCCGTGCATCTGCTCGGGGGACTCGCAGATGACGCTGGAGCTGGAGCCTCTGAACCTGTGCAACCATTCCCAGAGGGAACGGGCTTTGCAGTCGCAGCTCCACGGGTTCCCGTTCAGCCTGAGAAACTCCAGGGCTCCCAGGTGGGCCAGGCAGTCCCCCTGCAGCTCCGAGAGGCTGTTATTGAACAGGAAAAGGGTGGTCAATCTTCGGAGGTCATGAAAAGCCCGCCTATGAATCCACTGCAGCTGATTTTGATGGATGAGCAGCCGATCCAGGTTTATTAGTCCCCTGAACGTGTTCTGATGGAGGCTCCAGAGCTTGTTTCCATGGAGAAAAAGATGGCTGAGGTTAACCAAGTCAACAAAAATATCGTCCTGAAGGAACTCAATGTGGTTGTCTTGCAGGTAAAGGTATTGCAGGTTGTGGAGGCCACCGAAAATCCCGCTGGGGAGAGAGCTCAGCCCGCACTTGTACAGATACAAGGCGTGGAGTTTCACCAGCCCTTGGAAAGTGTCTGCAGCCAAAGCCCTTAAGTAGCGGTTGTCCCCCAGGTCCAGCTCTTCCAGGTTGATGAACCCGTCGAAGGTGTTGGGGTCGATGAAGGTGATGTTGTTGGAGTAGATCCAGAGGGTGACCATGGAAGGGCTGAAGTGGCCCCGCAGCAGCAAGGTGATCTGGTTGTTCTGGAGGAAGATCCTCTCGCTGTCCTCGGGGATGCCCTCGGGGATGGTGACGAAGTTGTGAGCCTGGCAGCTGACAGTCATCGGGGAGGGGTAGCACACGCAGTCGGTGGGGCAGCCCAGGGCAGCGGGCACCTTCAGCCCCAGCAGCACCAGCAGCAGCTCCGCAAACCCCCCTGTGCGGAGAGAGGGGAGAGCGGCGTCAGCGGGAACCGGGCACCTCCCGCCCACCCATCGCTGCTGTGGAGACTATTCCGGGTGAAAAACGCCCCCAATTAGCTCAGCCCTCCTCTCTGCTCATGAATTACCCACGCGGCTGTGATGAGTAGGCTCATCACCCACGGCAGCTAAAACGTGATGTATGGAGTACTCCCTGCCTCCTCTCCCTGCCTGCAACAGGCGCCTGGTTGTGTTCCCAGCCCGGAACAGGCAGGAGAAACTTTCTCGGTGAGAATTCACGCTGGCAGCGCAGGCAGCAGAGCCCCTTTGCCTGCAGGCAAGGAAACGCCGCGGTGTGAGAGCAAACAGGGGAAATTCAAACCCTCGCAGGTGTCCCCACTCCTCTTGAAATGCATCTGTTAAATCGCCTGCACATATCGGAGAGGAAAAGCTGCAGAGATTCAGCGATTCCCAGCGAAGCACCTAAAATCACACGTGTGCAGCGCATCCCACTCCCCCCAAAGGCACAGACCCATCCCCACCGTCTCCTTTCACTACAGTTGTTAGACACCACCATCCACCCCGAAACCCGAATGATTTACAGGGAAATATGTTGTCAGCAGTTGGTGGAAAAGGCTGAGCCGAAAACTCCGTTTGGAAGTGGGATGCTCAGACATATTTTTAAATGGATGTCCTGTGGCAAAGCATATTGCATCCTCTAATGCTGCAGTATGTGCCTGTGACTGGGGCTTTCTCGCAGCAGAGAAGCAGAGAACGAGGCAGAACCATCCCCTCCCTCTGCTCCGCTCCTCAGAGCTCGGGTTTCGCCGCCCCGCTCCCGTCTCGCTCCCACTCCTCGCACCAGGCTTGCTTTCAGGCTATTCCTTCTGCACCGAGTGGCTTTTCAGACTCATTGCACCAGACTTGTCATTTCTCATTCAGATTTTCCTCCTAGATTTGGCTTTTTCCTCTTACACGCAAAATTTGCTCATGTCTAATGAATTCTGCCTCTGGACTTTGCAGGGAAAAGGAGTAACAGCGGAGCAGCGCACAGCTGCCGGTGCCATCCTGCCCACGAGTCCTACTCAGCTTGTACTAATCTGAAAAACGAGAGTGGAAGTGGAGTTCATCTCTAATTACTCCACGTCGTTATCACCAGCTAGTCCAAGAGCCGGGACCCCTTGGGCTTTTACAGTCCCTCTTTTCAGTGCCTACAGCCTAATACGAGTTGGAGGCACAAAAACCTCACTGTTTTCTTATTAATTGTGTTTGAAATATAACTGCCTGGTTGCTGTTGCCTTTTCCCTGGTATGGAGATCTATTGCCGTTGAGTTAACAGCAGGTGACCCGTCCATCCGGACCCATCCTTTCAAGGCAAAGTTGCCACATATTTTAGATAAACTGGGTTATTCAGACTCTCCATAAATCACCAGTAAGAGCCAGTGGTTAATAGGGAAAAAAATAGCATCGCTGCCCAAAGCATGGGCTCGAGCCTTGCCTGGGAATGGGAGTGAGGGGGACGACTTCCAGGCACTGCCCTTCAGAAACGAAGCACGGGCTACCAGGAGGGATGTCTCATCCCTGCGCCACTGCCAAAAAGGGCTGGTGAGTCGGGAACGCTGAATTCGCGACAACTCCTACGGCTGTGTAGGAAAAGGAACATTCTCCAAGTCACTGCCGTAGCATTTTGGCTTTGCTGTCGTGCCTCTGCACCATGAGCGAGGGGCTGCGCTGGTGGGAGCGTCGTGCTGACTACCCAGAGCTCCCTGCCAGAACGGGAGCCCTGGCTGCCACTCACAGCCTGGGAAACAGCGGTGTCCTGAGGATACTGCGATTGCCCTCCGATGCGAGAGATAAAGCAGCGCTTGCAGACACGTTCTGCTGGGTTTTTTAACTGGAGGATGCGCTCCACCAAGGTGGGACGGCTCCACGTCCACCGTCTTACCTCGGTGACACCGGAGCACGGCGCCTTCCGTAGGTCTGATGTTTATTAGTAAAACCCTGCCAGGCACAAGTGCTGTGACGATCTCCCACATGCAGAGTCTGTTATTGCAAATACCAAATCACAAGGGTCTGAATCAATAAACCATCTCCCAGCTACACGCAGCAGGTTGGAAGATTACATATTGCTTCCAAACAACAGTTTTATGCGCTCTTCCGTGACACGACAGTTGCCAGGCTAACGGGATTACTGACGGGAGGTGGAGCTGGGCAGGGATCTGGGAGCATACAGGATTTCACGTGTAGGGATGGTGATGACAGGAGGCTGTTAGCAATGCATGGTGATGGACCAAGGCAGCCCAGGCCTCCCTGGAGCATGGCCAAGGTAGAGGCTCCTGCCGAAAGGGAAGGCAGCGTTTAACAGCTCACCGCCTGCGGGGATAACTCCGGAGGTAAAGGTCAGAGGGAACTGAGTCCATCTCTTTAATTAACAGGAGGCTGTGAGTTAATGGCTGGAGCTCCTATGGAGAGAGAGATGGGATTCCTGCAGCCAGGGATGGCGGTGAGGATAGGCTGGGGTTGTTACTGGCTCTCGGCTTCCCGAGAATAGGATGGCGGGAAGAAAAGACAAGGATGTCTTTCTCCCTGCTGCAACTTGGGAGTAAGGAGAATGGGGAAACAGAAGGACGGATACTTTTAGAAAAAATGGGTGAACAGGGGAGCAGGACTTGGATAGGGAGTAGGTTTGCATTAGGTATAATGAAGGAATTTTCCTTGCCAGGGTGGTGGGGCCCTGGCACAGGCTGACCAGAAAAACTGTGGCTGCCCCATCCCTGGAAGTGTCCAAGGCCAGCTGGATGGGGCTTGGAGCAACTTGGTCCTAGTGGAAGGTGGCTCTGCCCTAGATGTTTTTTGAGGTCCCTTCCAACCCAAAGCAATCTGTGATTCCATGAAGGTCTGGACTCCCCAGTGAATGCACACAAGGCCTGTGGTCTTCCCTTCCCTCCAAGCCTGTAAAACCTGCTGACTGCTTAGTGCTGTGAGAAGCTGCTCCTGGCATGCTCTGGGACTGGTCCCAGTTTAGATCTGGGAATGAGATGCCCAAAAAGCAAAGAGGTCATGGAGCCATGAAGCTCCTGAGGCTGGTGACACCAGCACTGAGAATGCAGCTGCCAAATCCCACTGAGGTGTGACAGCCAGGAGCACTTGGGTCTCCCTGGGCTGCCCAGACTGGAAAACACCATGGGAGCCCCCTGAGAGGCCCCAGCCCGGCTCTCCTGAGAGTTTGACCCTGTCTAACTTGTTATTCCTGACTCAGCCCTTTCAACTTCATCTTGTAAAGGTTGTGAGGCACACGGAGGGTCACCAGCCCGAGTGTCAGAGCTCACCGGGGAGGGAGAGCTTCAAAAGCAGCACAGAAAAATCCTCCAGGAACCTGCTGGTGAAGTGAGTAAAACCAAATCCCCGCTGACATGGATAAAACCAGCAAAGGGGTGTTTATCTCCTGCCTTTCTCCCACGGATGTGCTGTGTCACCCGGCCTCTGCTCGAGTCCTTCTGCTGCCTCCTGCCTCTGACTGAGGTTTCAGTGATTGGAATGAATTCGTCTGACTGTCCAAACCATTTCCCATGTAACATCCCTCTAATTGGGCATTAATTAGGCATCAGTTAATGAATGCTTGAAATAATTTATCTTTGGATGCGTCCAGTTTGCAGTCTTACTTTTAACAGCATTAGACTCATTATTAGATTAACATCTTTATAAATGTTCTTCATTACCTGCTTGTTTCCATTGTCTTAGCCTTATTACTGAGAGTGAAAATCACTCCTCCCACATGCATTATTGATGAGTAAGGACTTTCTATATGTAGCACGGGATTAATTGTTATACAGTGTAATGCATTTAGCGTGAAGCCTCAATTTGTGCAGGAGCTGAAGGCAGCCAGAGGAATGCAGACACCCGGAGCCAACATGATCAGCCAGACACTGCACATCCCTCTCCAGCCCAGACCAGGTTCCTCCCAGGCCGGTGCCAGCACAGGAAGAAATTTGAAAAAAAAAAAAAAAAACAACAAAAAACCCTGGTTTGATACCCAGGATCAAAGACAGATGGTTTGAAGGGTTGGAGCACTTCTCTGCCACCACGGCAGGGACTCTTGACTCTGCAGTGCCACTTGCTCCAGAGAGCCAGGTGTACCTGCCCCGACAGTTTTATTGCTTTTTAAGGTTTGGAACACTTTACTGTACCTCTGAGGGTTTCTTTAGAACAGGAACTCGGTTTCTTTAGAACATGATGCCACTTACTTTCATTAGGAGGCTCAGACTCGAGGCCAAGACATCAGTCAGGACAAGGATGGGTTTGTCTCTGGGGAGGAGATGCACCTGAAGGACAACCCCAAAAGGCAGCCCTGCCACAAACCCCAGCACCCCCTCTTGGGGAGCTGCTTCTCCCAGCTGGATATTTTCACCTCTCCACCCGGACAAGCTTATGTGGGTCAGAGCCTGTCTAATTCTCCAGCAGGAGAATCCGCTCTCGAGGATGGAGCAGGTTGCTTCTCTTCCAAATCTCTCCTAAACCCACCATCTGCTTTGGGAGACCCATCTTAGCTCATGTCTACATGCAACTTGACTGCCTGCTTACTGTGTCCATTACCAGGGCTGCTCAAGCTGTTAGATTTATAAGCTCTTTAGAGCAAAGCCCTCTTCTTCTGGCTGCTGATTTATGTATCTTTACTGCCATAAAACACTATGTATAGCTACTACATAATATAAATAATAATACTTAACCAGAGTGTGCTACAAGTGGGGACAAAGCATCTGCTCACAGCTGGGATTATCAAAAAAGGAGAAGCTTCCTCATCACTCACCCTCTTTTGAGGCCAAACTCACACCTGCTCTAACACCAGCACCTCACTGAGCTCTACACAGAGATTTTCCTGTCCTGTTCCCACCCTGGATCTATCAAAGGATTTTTCAAAATCCACCCCTAACAAGCTGGTGCACAAAGACATGACTACAACCCCCGGGGGGAAAGTACACTTTGAAACTTGGGAACGACCTCAGAATTGGATGTTCACATCGAGAGAAACTGTTGTTTAGGGAGAAAAAGCAGCCTCAAACGCTCACAATTTCATCAGCTAAGTGAAGGACGATGAAAGGCAAGGACAGAGTAGCAAAAGCAACTGGGCACGAGCCAAGAGCCAAACTCAGGATCTGGGACGGTTCGACAAAGCAGTGTCAGACCCTGCTTAGCAGCTGCAGGGTTTTATTTCCTCTTCTTCTTCTTCTTAATTTTTTTTTTTTTGCAACACAGAGGATAAAATAAACACGCCCATGCTGACTGCCACAAAGCCTAAATTCCCCAGTGAGCAGCAGCTCCCTTTCAGCCTCTGTGCAAAGCCCCTTAGGTGCTGCCCCACGGTCCTGCAGCAGGAGCATCCTCCCTGGGATTGCTCCCAAAACATCAGCTGCAGCTCCCAGCACCGGGACACGAGGCTTTGCTTTCTGCACGAGCTGCTTCTCAGCCAGAGAGTGGCAGCCACCCATCCACCTTCATCATTTTATTATATTTTTTTTTTTTTTTGCGACCGGTGTCATAAATAACTGACAGATCCCAGCTGTTTGGAGTTATGGTTTCTGATGGAGTGACAGCTGCTCCCAATCCCCCAGTCATCACCCCGGCAGTTCTGGAACATTTCAGCAACATAAAAATCATTGGAGATAATTTCGGTTTTGCATAATTTGGTTAGGCAAGCTGTGATTTAATGGCAATTATGACCTCCGAGGCAGAAGATGAGCTTGGAGGCTACTGGCTTCACACGGCTTTAGCTCGGGGTGCAGCATCAGGGATGTTCCAGGGAGATGGCACTACAAGGGAAAAGAAAACCTTCTCCAGCAGCTGGAAATTGCCTTCCTTGGCTGGCAAGTGGAAACACTGTTCCCACAGGAAGAAGCATACAAGGAAATTTGGAAGGAATAGTGCTAAGGAAAGCTTTGGGAAGAGACTGGTGCCAAAAGATGCATCAGGAGGTACCTTGTAAAGAAAAGCCAGGAAAAGGCTGCAGACTGGGGAGTGCCTTTCAAACCCTTCTGTGTCACCAGTATCTCGTGTGTTAACTGGTACAAACACCCTCTTATCACTCTGAGAGCAAATCCTCCTCCTGTGACTGAGATGGGAGAGCTGGAATCAGGAATGGACCGTGGCCTTTGCAGGCAGCTGCCTGCCCTGGGCACTGCCCTTTGCTCTCCCCTCTCAGAGGGGTTCTCCTGCTCTGGGCTGTGTTGCCTCCTCTCCCTGGGTGCTCCTCACCCATCCCTGAGCCCCTTGGTTTGTGTTTCTCCAGCTGTGACTGAAAGGAGCAAACCCCTGGGCAGCCAAGCTGTGCTGGGAGGTCAGATGAGGATGGAGAACCGCGCTCAGGAGCTCTGGGGGCATCATGGTGTTTCTGGCTGGGGGCAAAAAGTGGCTTAACAGCAGGAACAAGTTTTGTTTGGAGCTGAGAAGGTCCAATTTCCCCACTCCATCATGGCTGTCAACCAGCTTGGAGTGAGCTCAAGCTCAAGGCAGAGACCCAGAGCCAGCAGCACCCCAAAATCCAGTCCTTTAGGGCGTTGCAACTTCAATTTACTTTTGCTGACCTGGTAACTGGAGCTCCTCACCTTCCCCCACCAAAGTCAAGGCCAAGGTCACCTGGAAGTTTCTGGATGGTGGTCATTAACTCCTATTGCAGTTTGAAACCAGACCATAAATTTCATAGTGTAATAATGTAAAAATCAATAGCTCTGTTTGAAACAATAGCTTTGTCTTCCATTTCAGCCAGCTCTGATATCTCCCCACAGACCACGTCCCTCTGAATCACACAGACAAAGAGAGAGGAGCCATGGGTGGTGGGGCTGCTGCTCCCCTGCCAGGTGCCCAGTCCCTCCATAGCTACAGATTCAATTAGTTCATTTATTCCTCTCTTGCAGTTAAACTCGAGGATGATTGAACAGGAAAAAATAAGGAGCCTTTTACGCTCAGTCTCTCTGACATCCCGTCCAACACGGCGTCCCTGAGGCTTTCCGTGGCTCTCTATTGCCATGGGCAGCAGGGCCAAAACCCAAAACACTTCTGGAAAGATGCAGAACCAACTCACACAGACAAAAAAACAATGAAAGTCCGCTCTTCTCCAGCTCTGGCTTTCTGGGCGAGGGAGGTCTGGCTTGCTCTGCTTGCTTATTTTCTGTTGTTTGCTGTAGCACTGGCTCAAAATATACATCGAGAAGCAGGATTGTCTTTCACATGTTGGTGGATGTGTGATCCTCAAAAACAAATTAGCACCGATTCACTTCTATATAGAGTGCAGCCGTCAGGGAATCACTCCTGAATTCACAGCGAAGGAAAGTAATAATGCTTCCAGCGTGCTAATCCTCTCCAAGAGCAGCCCCTGAACTCTCTCCTGGTGCTGGAGGCACCATTGGAAATTACAATTGTGCTGAAAAAATAATAAATAAACGCAGAAATTGGCAGGGTTTGTGCTAGTCCAGAGGATTTGTACCCTAATGTGGAACTCCCTGTTTAATTAGCACTCCTCTCTGTCTGCATCTCCTCCTCCTGCTCTCAAGCTAAAGAAAAAGGGGGAAAAAAGGAGGTCAATGGTGGAAGTGGCTGTGGGATTGAAACTTGGCTATGGAAACTTGTTTAATTTAAATGCTTCTTTCAGGACTAACACAGGCAGAAGCAGAGGGAGTGTAGAGTGTGTTTCCCCAGTATAATCTGCTCTGCTTAACCCCAGTTCTGAGCACACCTTTCATGGCAGGGATGCCCTTGGTGGGAAACTGCAGTGGGATGCTGCTGGTCCTGCGGCTGCAGGCACAGGGAACAACCCCAGTGCCTCAGCTTTGGGAGAAGAGTGTTTAAATCAGAGGCTGGGCTGCTGCTTGCAGCAACTGGAGACAGATCTGGGATGGGATGGGATGGAATATTTCTGTTGGAAGGGACCTACAATTGTCATCTGTTCCATCTGCCCGAAATCTAAAGCTTGTTATTAAGGGCACTGTCCAAACGCCTCTGGAACACTGACAGGTTTGG
Organism: Fringilla coelebs; assembly: GCF_963513975.1. NCBI lineage: Eukaryota > Metazoa > Chordata > Aves > Passeriformes > Fringillidae > Fringilla > Fringilla coelebs. The sequence continues at coordinate 4,780,337 of NC_140046.1, read as the reverse complement.
GGCATCAGCCACCTCTCCAGGAAACCTGTTCCAGGGTCTGACCACCCTCTCAGTGAAGGAATGCTTCCTGATGTCCAGTCTGAACCTCCCTTGGGGCAGCCATTCCCACATGTCCTGTCCCTGGAGATCAGAGGAGACAGCCCATCCTCTTTCCCTGGGTCTGCTGCAGGGTTTATTGTGTCCCTGTGTCTCACCCCACTGCGCATCTCAAAAGCCCCTGGGACCTTTTTGGAGTGCAGGAATGCTGGAGGGAAAGGCTCATCTCTCTGTGCATGGGTGAGTCAAAGCCTTGGGTGCTGCTGTGGCTGGAGGTGTCAGTGCACACCAGGATGCTTCTCCAGGAGAGAACAGCACGGACCAGGGAACACCCTGAGCAGGATTCCAGGCAGGGACAGGAGTTTCACCAGGTATTGGCACTGCTGTCCTGACCCCAGCAGGCAGCAGGCTGGTCCCCAGCACAGGACAGGGCTCTGGCAGGACTTGCCAGCAGCCTGCAGTGAGGCCAGGATAGAATTTGGCAAAGGACAGGGAGATCTCGAGGTCCTTAAGAAGGGACTAATAATTCCAATTGCCCCCGAGGAAAGAAATACAGGAGGATGACTTGAGCTTAGTGGATTGTCTGAGGCGTCTCAGGGGATCATCAGATACTTCCACTCCCTTTTTGTCCTGAGGTGACAAGTTTTCCTTCCCATTCACAGAAATGCAAAGCAGTTCATTCACAGCAGTAATAAGAACGATGTCCTTTGTAAAACAGCCGGGGAGTGAACCCTTCGAGGTGCTTTACAGCAAAACAATTGCAGATGAAATGACAAAACCCACCCCAGCTGAGCACCAGCCAGATCGGTATCAAACGCTGAACAAGCTCATGCGTAGGGAAAGCAGATCCACCAGCCCCTTTCCCTGCCAGCAGCTGGCCAGGAGCTACGGAGGGTTTCTTTAGGATCAGAAACACAGCCAAAACTGAGCAAATATGAGATGGAAGAGCAAAGTGACAGCTGCCCGGGCTCTCAGCGCACGCTTGGCTGCCCCATCCAGCACACATCCACAGGAGATGGAAAAACTGGAGGCTGTGGAAAAGCAGGGATGTGCTGGATGGATCTTTACCTGGCTGGAGCTGGGAGTGGACAGCAACCCAACACAGGGAGGCAAAGATGGTTTCATGCAAGCACAGCTAATAGGGAGGGCATTAGTCCTGTAAACTTGCAATCCTGCCGAGTCCCGACCCCGGCAGTGTCCTGTGCCACCGAGATCCACAGGCGAATTCTGCACTGTGCCTCATGGGCTCTCTTTCATCATCCCTTTTCAGCCTCCCTGCGTTTGAGATTTACTGGATGTCCTTGTGTTTGGTGCAGAAGAGGGCAAATTGGAGCCTGTCGTGTACCTTCTTCCTCATTCAGCGGCACATCATTCTGCCGGCAGCAGGGGGGAAGGAGACGGACAGGCAGGCATCAAAGCTGCCGCCTCTGTCACATTTTCTTCCCCCCAACCAAAAAAGAAGCGTTGGCGTCATTGTGGAGCCCAGCCCACAGCCTCAGGTCTCTCTCCCACACCCAAAAAGGGCAGCAGCACCTTTCCCTGTGCCCTTGGTCTCCTCTCAGGGCGATGCCAGGAGCGCTCCGAGCCAACATCCCTGCGGGTCGCGGCAGCTGAGTGAACACTGCAGATCCCAGCAAAACCCCGTCCCCACTGGAGCCAGCATGCTGGGTCATGAGCACGGCTGCCTTTCAGAGACCTCTCCTGTGCTTTGCACTGAACTTTTTACCAGCTCATGAAAAAGGCAGTGATAAAAGCAGAGCAGTGTGAAGAGCTGAGCTGTGCCGCTCCTCCGGCCGGCATCCGGGGCCGTTCGGAGGCTTAATGAGCCGGTGGGAAATGCCATGTGCCCAGTTGGATGTTGGGCATTGTCACTCTCCCACGCAGCTCTTGGGGTGTGTGGGGATGTGGGGGACCTGAGCATCGAGCAGCAACGCTTTGCCACCCCCTGGAATCTGAATGTTTGGAGCAGTTGGGTGCTGGGAATTAAGCGATGAACGCGGTCAGGACGCGGCGCTCTGCTAATATCCTGCCTTGTCTAGCTCCAGTGCCGGTATTCCATCCCAAAATATCCCCCTGAACATCCCTCTGGGAGTGGACTTTGTGGAGATGCTGCACATCCCCCAGCACCACGCAAATGCCTGCATTAAAAGCTTAATAAAAATAGCTTGATAACGGGATGTGCTCCCAGCACCGGCTGCTCTCGAGCCCGCCGCCGATCCTGTGCCTCCAACACAGCAAGGCCAAGTAATTATGGGATGGGGCTGCAAGGTCCTGACAGCCTAATTTCTGTTAATTACAGCCTAAAGACAGTAGGATCCTGTCACTGTGGAAAGGGGAGATGGGAAATCATTGCAGGGCTGGGAAGACGATGAAGGTTGGTGGTGCTGGAACATCTGGGCTGGCCACAGCAAGGAGGGGTTTATGGTGAGGAGCAACAGGTTGGGCTGGATGGAGTGATGGAGATGTTCTACCCTCCTCCTCCTCGTGTTGGGTGGCTCAAATGCACGTTTTGCAAAGTTAAAACAAATTGCAAAGAGCGGAAATCGGCAGTTTTAAGGGAAAAGAAAAGAAAACAAAAATAAGATCTTGGCAGAAGGATAAAGGAAGGCAACTGAAATGCTCATTAAAACTGAGGGGCCCCATTTCCCTGTCCAAGTGGCCACATCTCTGGAGGTTCCCAGATCCTTTGAAATGCCTTGTCAGACAGAGTCTTTCATCCTACCTGATTCTGGGTAAATTCATGGACCCAGAAATTTTCGCTGGAAGCGTGAAAGACAGAACAACTCCATTCTGACTTTTCACTTCCCATCTGATCGCTGTTGATACAATTTATTCCTATGACAGCATCTGCTGCTTTCATGGGTTTTTTATTCTGAAGTACAACTCGTCTTTGTTAGTCCCATTTTCAGGCCTTTCATCATTTGAGTCACAACATAAAAGGCATTTAAACACTCCTGCTTGGAAACCAGGCTGGGAGAGGGTGGGAGCAAGGAGATGCCATGTCACCCCAGCCCCAGCCCTCCTCTGGCATGGGATGGGCTGGCCTGTGGGTGTGCCACAGCCCTTTTGTGCTCCCACGTGCCTCCTGCCAAGGATGGCAGTGATGGGGATGCAGTGGTTCCATTTTGGAGTGATGCTGTGAAATCCAGGTGTGCTGCGAGGTGCAGAGCCCTGTAGACCACATCTCTGTTGGGGCAGCATCTCTCTCACCTACCACTGACCCAAGGAATGTTTCCAGGGGCTCTGTGCCCTCCTCATCAGCCAAACCTCTCATTAGACAACTAATTGCCTTTTGCTCTGCAGCTCCAGACCGGGCTGTGGTGCTCAGCTCTCCATGTCCCTGTGCTGGGGGGGCTCTGCCACCCCTCACTGCCACCCACACCCCTCTGCACTCACCAGGGACCCTTGTCCCCACCAGTGCCAGCAGATCCTGGCATCTGCCGAGCTGCTGGAGGCACTGGGGAGTTCAGAGCTACCCACGGAAAATTGGAGTCTAATAATAGCTCGTGGTGTTGCACCAGCAGAGAGCTGGAACAGCCACGTCTGGCAGGGAGAGGCCACGGCTGGCTCCTGTGTGCTCAGCTGGAAGAACAACGCCTTTCCCGGGATGCTCCTCCCTGCAGCCCCCCCTGTGGCTCACAGACCACTCTCCACACTCCAAGGGTTCCCTGCCCCAGCAGCCTGGCTCACACCACTCCCAAACCCGTGCTCAAGGGGCTCCGTGCCTGTGGCAGGCTTTGGAGCATGTGGAAAAGCCCCTGGGGGCACTGACTCACCCACCACACCCCTGGATGAGCCTCTCTGGAATGTGGTGGCCTCTCCCCCTCCTGCTTTAATTCCCCTGCCGTATTTTCCACTCCAGCAGGCATTGCTGGCACCTGAGCATCCTCCAGCAACATCCCTCATCCCACCTGGTGTCTCTCATCCTGGATCCCTTCCCTTGTCCCCCAGCTCCCAGGAAAGTGAGCGCAGCTGGAAACTGTGCTGCTGCTTATTGGAATAACCTTTCAGGATTCATTTAGTGCCGCTTGCTTCCACCCCACCTTCCCACCGTCAGCACTTTACTAATTGCAACTTTTAACTCCTTGTGCCCAGGTAGCCTGAGAGCAGCAGCTGCTGCAAGGAGTGGGGTCCCTCTGCCCCCCCATCTCTCCTTCCTCCTCAGATAAAGGGTCAGCCCAGTGAAGCACCAACACCACGCTCACCCCCAGCCTGCATGACCCCACTCCTGCTCCAGCTCACCCCACAAGCTTCCTGCTCTGGGAAAAGACCACAAATCCCAGGCTAGATCCCAGCCATCACCTGGGAGCATCAATCAGTGCACGGCTGGGCAGGGAAGAGGCGAGAGATCCCGACGGCTATGGGAGCACTGTCTGCCTGAGCCTTATTCAATTATGGCTCTCGAGTTCAGCCTCTGCGCCCGGCGCGGCGGGGACGGGGCTGGGAGGGGAGGGGGGTGGGTTACAGCCCCCTAATTCAATCACAGGGCACAGGCAATGGTGCAGCTGGTGGGGGAGAAGAGCTGGTGCTGTCAACACCGAGAGAATGAGGCTTCCACAGCCTTCCTGGATGGCTCTGCCCACTGACCCCTCGCAGCTGCATTTCCCAATGCACCGGGAATGGCGGTGTGTCTTTGTAAGGGCTGGGGTCTGGGCCACCACACGGGATTGCTCTGATCCAAGGCCACCCGCACTGGAAGGTGGGATGTTGCCAGCTCTGCTGCCACACAGCTTTCTGTGCAAAGAGAAAACGAGCCAAGAAGCTACATTTTCAGGAAACTGAGGTGTTTTTTACGTAAGTGCAAGAGCAGGGCAGGAGGAAGGTGAGATGCTGTTTCCCAGCTGACACCATGAACCAGCGAGTGTGACTAAAACTTGGGAATGCTTTGCACAGGGGTTCAGGCACTGTGGTGATGCCCATGGCATTGAAACCTCAGCAGCTGCCCAGGGAGATGAGGATAGAGGAACACAGTCAGGTAGGAGAGAGGAGAGAGCTGGGAAGGCAGATGCTTTCCCTGAAAGCATTTCCAAGGTCAACGCTTAAAAGTGGAGCAGAGCGAGGATTTGGCTCAGGCAGGGGAGCGGGACCACGCGGGGATGCTCCGTGGGAGGCAGAGGAACGCCCAGCTCCGAATTCCCCAGCCGAGGGCTGAGGGAGGCGCCCAGACAAGGTCACGGTCCCAGCGGAGCGGCGCGGGCGGCGAGGGAGCTCCGGCTGCGCCGGCTCCTGCCTCCGCGGCAGCAAATTCAATCGCGGCCAATAACAGGGTGGAACAAAATCCAGCAATGCAATAAAACCTCCCGGCGCCTTGTTCACCTGCAGCCCGAGCAGCCGGGGCGCGCCCAGGAGGTGGCACGGCCTCTGCGGGCGTCCTGGTGTCTGGGGCAGGGAGGCTTCGGGATGGCCCTTGGTGTCACCCACGGGTGACAGCTCATCCCGAGGCTCACGGGAGGAGGGGGACGGCCGGCTTTCCGAGCAAGGGAGAGCTGCTGATTCCTTAAGGAGCGGGGAGGTGAAATCCAATTGTGCAGCATCCACGGCTGCCATTAACCTGTCTGTGTACTCCCGCGGCCGCCCATCGCTCTCCGCCTGACGGCCGGGGCTGCCCGGCGCACGCTGCCCGGGGATTTGTGTCCGCCTGCCGCAGCGGCACACAGCCCCGCCGCAGGCTTCTCTCCCGTGCTTCGAGCTGCTTCCAAAATGGAGCGCTGGCTAAACACCCCCTGGTGAGCCGGGGAGCCGCGGAACTGATTCCTGGAGAAGGAGAAGCAGCGTGTGATGGGCGGCTGCCGGGGCAAACCGCAGCTCGCAAGTGAGGCCAGAATGATAATGGCATCGAACTTCCTTGAAGGAGGGTCCTGAGGACATTCCTTGGGAATTCCTCTTGGGCATTCAGCTGGTAGTATCATCTCCATCAAGTGAGTGTTTAGATCTAGGGATTTTAATGGCAGCTTTTGGAAGCACAGATGGGTTCGTGCCAGGATTGCACGTTCCTGGGGGAGGCAGCCAGGTGGGCACTGGAGGGGTCTGCGCTGGCAGGCATTCAGTGGAGCCCCCTCAGATGTGCCAGCAGTGGCTGGCAGGGGGAAAAGGCAGGATCTGGACTCGATTTGCTCAGCCCCACACTCTTCCCGGCCCACGGGGAGGCTGAGAGCAGGCTGGTGGAGAAGGGAAGGGAGAGGAGGGGTGGGGAGCAGGGAGGAGGTGCAGGCAGCCCCACCAACCACCTCGCCTCTCTGCATCCCAGTTCCATTTGCAGATTTATTAAATCGAGAGCCAATTCCGACATAATTTCTTTCAAGCAGCTCCACCTCGCAGGTGTGCGGAATTTATTTGAGATAAAGAAAACCATTACAGAGAGACAGCAATCTTCAAAGACCACCTCGGAGACCTGAGAGAAATAAAAACACTAGCCCGTGCAAATGTGCAATTAAGTTTCAGAATACTCCTGCTCCATGAAAGGCTCCGTCCCTGCAGAGAACAGGCCTTTCAGGCAATTTTCCCAAACCCTATTCAGCGTTCACTCAAAAATGCCTTTTTAAAACAACATGTGATTTTTTTTCCCCCTCCCTGCCTCACTCCTCCTCCTCTCTGCGCTTGCTCCATCACTTCCAGGTGGGACACAGACAGCTCTGGTGGGGATGTGGTTCCTCCCCATTTGGAGGGGGACATGAGGCACAGGAGGGGTCCCATCCACTCAGGCACAGCTCTGTCACAACCTCCAGTCATGTCAGAGCCACAAACCAGGAATTTTTAGAGCTACTCTTGTTATTCAAGGAGACCATGACACCAGCATGGCCCCGCCTGGGGACAATTTGCCAACTATTCCCAGTTGAAGGATCTTCATATCCCTTATTCATGGGTCATTCTCTGCTTGGTGATTAATTAAAAATGCATAATTAACCTGTGGAACAGCACTGCCATGAGGTATCGGGGAGGCCAGGAGCTTAGCAGGATTCGGGGGAGGATTATATGTTTAAATGGATAATGAGAACATCTGGTGGAACATTAACAGGGATAAGGAGAATTAGGGAGAAGAGCTTGGCCAGCCACCAGCACAGGGTGCAGGAGGGCGACCACGGGGCTGGCTCAAGGAGGGCACTGCTGGTCCAGCCCCAAGCCCGGCAGAGACACCAACACATCCCTGGTGATTTTGGGAATGAGTGGGTGTGTCTGGGGATGAGGCAGTGACAGAGGTGTCACACAGGACTGCTTGCCTCCAGGTTGGAGGTGGCTGCCAGGGACAGCAGGATGGTCACAGTGCTTGCCAGAACACCCAACCCAGCAGACACCTCATGTCCATGGAGACCTATGGCATGAGCCTGACCCCTGGAAAGGCACTGATAAATCAGCCACAGTGGTCTGAAAAGCCCAGGAGAGCATCCATCAGCTGCAGCACTTCCTGCAGGTGACACGGCGCCTGCGTGCGCAGCCATCCGTGCTGCTGGTGCCGAGCTCTGGAGCCGTGGCACGCGACCAAGGATCCAAGGAAAAGTGCAGGAGATGCAAGAGCAAGCCTCAGCCAAGCTGGCCACGCAGGGTGTCCCAGCCCATGCAAGAGGCAGTTCCTGGGGGTCTCCAGCTTCTGAACAACGCGTGGCTCCCAGGACTGAGCCTGGCACACACCTTCTCCCTGTGGTAACATCCCTCATCCACCCCAGGCTCCACACAGCATCACAGACACCGCCCACCATGCTCCTTGCACAGACCACGTGCTTTGCTTCACCTCTTTCCCCCAGCCTCAGAAGTTTTCTTAGAAAAGCCTGGCAGGCACAGCCAGGGACTCTGAGAGCAAACTCCGGGCTGAGGACAGGATTACTAAATCCCTGTCAGCAAACAGGGCTCAAGCAGCTGCTCTTTTGCGTTGTAAATCTGCTGCTCCACCGTTCGCACCAACTGATGGCTCTGCAAGGCCTGGGGACCACAACCTCTTGGGGTGAAAAGCACTGAGGGCTCTTCAGCAACATCCCCAAGAACTGGGGGAATCCTCAGCTCCTCATCCCGCTGCATGGCCAGGCTCCTGCTGGAGAAGGAGGGGATGCTCAGTGCTCCCAGCAGCACTCAGTGCTCTCCACGTCCCTTCACCACTTTGCAGGTGATGCCACCAGCTCAGCCAAACTGGGCAGCCAGAGGGATTTTGGGTGTCGTGGCCCCTCTGGGCTCCCTGCCGGTCCCCTGGGACGAGGTGGCTGCAGCACATCGTGCTCAGCCTGCCGAGCACGGCCGGGGCCTGCCGGGCCGGGGTTAATCTCGTTGTCACACTTTCCCTCCTTCTTGCTGGCTCGGCGTGCTTTGACCCGCTGTGAAATTGTGGCCAACAGCACTGAATATTTTAAGAGCAGCAATGCAGTGATGGCCGCGCGGCGGAGCAGCAAGGCAGGCCGGGAGCTGGGCTGGGCCCTCACCTCCCCCCCGCCACCACCAACCCATTAGCACAGTTCAGGGAAACCTAAAAAATTCAAAAGACACTGAAATATGCAGCATTTTTTGCTCTCCCTGGAAATGACGCGCTTCGCTTCCCAGATGCTCCCGAGCAGGACGTTGTAAATAAGAGGCTTTGTGACACAGAGGGTGTTGCCAGCGGGGCTGTGGGATGCTGCAGAGCCCAAATTGTCACCCCAACGCCTGTCCTGGGGACAGAGCCACGCTTGGGCTTGGATAGACCTGCACTGCCATCAATGCCCATCCTCACTGGCGCAGTGCAGCCATTAAAGGAGATTTCCCCCTCCATCCTCGGCCTCTGCCGGCTGCTCCCTGCCCCTTTCCCCCCGGGGCATCCCCTCGGTCCCTCCTCCCCTCGGCCGGGCGGGACGCGGGTGCCGCAGGACCTGACGCAAACACCTGTCCTCAGCACTTCTGCTATCTGGGGCACAGCAGAGCAGCAGCGGCGAGGAATTAAAAAAAAAAAAAAAAAAAAAAAAAGAAGAAGGTCTATTTGCATAAACCTTCCAAAAAGAGGAGCTGGAGCCTGAGACTGGAGAGCTGGAATATCAGTCAGGGACCACAGGAGCTGGTAGGAAGTGCAATAAGTATTTGGGAAGCATCACGTGGACCTGGGCACGTTCTGCCACCAGGTCCCTGCATGTCCCCAAAGTGCTGCCCCAGGGCTTGACACCCCATCTAGGAGTGACATTGGGACACTTTTGTATTCAGGTCTTAAGAGGGCAGATTAATCGCCCTGTGCTGGGTCTGTCATGCGCAGGGATATATATTCTTCTCAGAATTTACAAGTAGTTCTGTCTGAGAAACAAACAACCGGAGATAAAAATTACATTGTCACCGTGCAGGTGTGATCGATGGGCAGGACAAGCCCTCGAGTGCCAGCGAGGTGCCACTGGCACAACCTGCCCAGGGAGTGCCAGCACCTGGGACAGCTGGAGGATACCAAAGGGACTCCAGGAAAGGCAGTGGGATGTACTCCACCAACCCCAGCCTGTTGTGTCTCTGTCCCAAAAACCAGGAAAAGTGGGAACAGCCACCAAGGCCATCCCCAAGTGAGGCAGATGCTGGTGATGGGTGACCAGGATGCAGCCGTGGGAAGATGCCTGGAGCAAAGCAGTCAGTGACAGAGGGGGCTGCAGCCCCCGGGTCAGCTCCTTGTGAAAGCCTCTTGGGCCCTGTCTCAAGTCCCAAATCCTCCTCTCCAGTGTGTTTCCAAGGTCAGCAATGGGCAAAAGACAGAGCCAGGCTGGCAGCCACTGGATTCCCCAGGGATATGGGAGAAGGATTGATGCAGTTTACACCAAGCCCCTTTCTCGTTTGGTTTCTCCTTCATCCTTCTCTGCCTCCCGAGGCTGCATTGCCTTGGCCTGGCTTGTCAGGGAGTGACAGAGCGCATTGCCTGCCGGGGTCACTCCCTGGGGAGGGACAGCCATTGGCTCCCTCACAGTTTAAATCTGAATTCACACTGAAAGCACTAAAAAAGCCCTGCCTGGATCCTCTCCCAGCCTTGGGCATCCTGAGGAGTCATGACTCGGCTCAGCCTGCCGGGATGGAGATCCCAAAACCATCTGGGGACATCCAGCTGCCCCCGGGGCGGGTGCCTGGCTCCAGGCTGGCACCCAGCAGCTGGTCCAGCAACTGCCTTCAGTCTATTAATAAAGCTGGAGCAGCTGGTAGAGCATCCACCGCCAGTCCTCGGGATTTATCCACACCGCTCTGCCTTATCAGCCATGCTTTTCACAAGCACTTAAATTCAGGAGGAAAAGGAAAAAGTGAAATCAGATAGAAATGCAGGTCTGTTTGCTGTTTTCTCCAATGAAATGGTTCTGGGTAAACAGCAGACGCCTTTGATGAAATCCCAGCAGGCTTAAACAATAAAGCTGGTTACAAACTCAATCTGGCGCAGATATCAGATCTGAAATTGTTTCAAAAAACATGTCAACATTTTCTAATGCTGCTGCAAAACTTCCTCGGCACTTTGCCACAAGCTGCATCTGTGACGCAGGACCTGCGCCGCTGTCCCAGCTCCTGCTCCCGCTGCTGCCCTTCCCAGGGGGAGCCCTGCCCTGGCACCCCTGCAGCCCTCTGCCTGCTGGGACACCCTGAGCTGCAGGAGGATGCTCAGCAGCATCACCTGGGAGGCAGGAGATGCACATTCCCAGCCCCGTGCTCGGGGCACACTGGGTTGTTTTCCAGCCCTAAATGCAGTTCCCATCCCCGGGCACAGCCTGGCTGAGGGTTTGCAGCGCTGGAGGTCTGGCAGTGCTGGATGAGGGGCATCAGGCAGTGTGGGCATCCCTCACATCACATGCCAGGGATGGAATTCAGCTCTGGGTTCATCCCAGGTGTTACCAAGGACAACTGACTTTTCCGTGGAAAAACAATTTGCAAAGCCTTGTGGTGGCAGAGGAGCAGAGCCCGGTGCCCCCCCAGGTTCTGCCTCCCGTGTGCCACCTCTGCATCCTGCTGGGACACCAGGGCAGGATGAGGCTGCATGGGGAGGGGGGCAAAGCTTGGTCCCTCTCCTATGGGTGGTGGGCACAACAGGGACCGTCCAGTGCTGGGCAGCTGGGTCAGGGTGACAGGATCTGGCATCTCCATTGGTGTTGGAGTGACAGGGACCATCCAAACTCGGAAAACATGCAGAGCTGGAGTGCAATGAGGCAGGTCCTGCCAGGACCAGCCTGTCAGTTACCTGGCACTGGCACTTCCCAAACTCTGTCAGCACCTGGGAGTCTCTGGAGGACAGCAGGGGATGCAGCTGAGAGGATGAGGAGGAGGGACCTGGTCCCATCACAAACACAGACACTGTCCTGGCACTGGTTAAAAAGCCAGCACCAGCTCTGAAGATATTTGGGGTCTCCCAAAGGCTCCCACCTCCATCCATAAGGGATCTGCTCCACTCATCCCATGTTGGATCCAGCCCTACACACACCCCAAGGAAGCCCCCAGCCCCGAGCTGATGCCTGCCACAGCTCATGTCCCGTGGGGCTGTGATGGAGCAGCAGAACCTTCATCCCTCCCACAACTGGAAATGACAAAAGGGAGGCAGGAGAGGAAAAACGGGGCGCGAGGAAGAGGATGAGGAGGGCGGGCAGCCCTGGGGGGTGCAGGGGGCCAGGCCTGAGCCCCAGAGCAGCACAGGGGATGTGGCAGAGCTGACCCCTGTGCAGAGGTTGCCTCTGCCATCGATCCCTGTTGCACTCAGGCTCATTAGGGCCGGGGAGCTGCTGCGAGCGGCTGCTGGAGGAGACAGACGGGGGGAGCGCTCGCTGTGGCTCCCTGGATCGTATTAAATATTTACTTTGTTTTGTTTTGTTTTTCCCAGCTATATTGATCAGAGATGGAGTGGGGAGGGGGGTGGGGGGAGCAAGGGGGTGCTGTTGGATGCTGGGAGGGAAAAGCAGAGGGAACTACTGAGCTGGAAAATGGGGACAGACCGTGTCAGGGCGTTCCCGAGGGATTCACCTGCTCTCCCAAGGGACACCCAGAGCTGTCACCCTACAGAGATGCTCCCCTCAGAGCCATTCATCCCCTTCAGGGTCGGGATGGGCATCGCCAGCACACGGGGGGTGCAGTGGGGCAGCCTCCACTGCCCATCCCAAACCAGCCCCGTCTCAAGGGATGCGGGATGGGGGGGATGCCCAAGGCAAAAGCATCTCATAGCTCGGGGTATCCCCCCGCCCCGGGCCGGGAGGTGCCCCCCGCATCCGGGCTGGGCCCCGGGAGCGGCCGCGCAGTCGGCACTGTTTCTATTTCGAGAGGAGCTCTACTGGAAAAGGAACAAAAGCCGAGGGAAGCTATAAATAGCCGCCTCCTTCACACCAGCGCCTCCTCCGCCCCAGCATCCCGAGGCCGGGGGGGTCCCGGAGCCTGGCCCGGGCTCAGCCCCACTGCCAAACCCCCTCCACGTCGTCGAGCCAAAATCTCCATCTGAAAACCGGAGGGAATAATAAGCCGGGGAATATCTGCCGCCGAAGCAGAACTGGCTCTGAGCAGCGGTGTGCCAAGTTACCCGGCGGCTCTGCCCAGCCACAGCCCCGTTCCCCGGGGGATTTGCCGCTGCCCAGCCGGGCTCTGCACCCAAAAACACCCCGCGGGGACGAATTCCACCACCTGGGGATGCTCCTCTTGTCCCTGGCCCTGTCTGCGGCTGGCAGGGAGCAGGAAGAGCCGAGTAGCTCGGGTAGACCTACTTTCAAGGCTTTAATCCTTTTTGCTTAAAGAATCTTTTTTTTTTTTTTTCTCTCCCCTCTCTTTCTTTTTTTCCCCCCTTTCTTTTCCTTTCCGCGCGGCAAAGATGGGGTCTGATCAGAGGAGAGACGCAGGGAGCTGACAAGCTGCGGCGTACGGAGAGAAAGGAGAAAGAAATACATATTTATTACCCTCAATTATTAAAAAATAGATAGCAGCAGATCTTAGGCCCTGGCAGAGGCACTGCAGAGTCGTTTGTCTGAGGACTATTTTGTTTTTTAAATTCCATTGAAATTATAATACGCCGGGCTTGTTAGCACAAACACCCCGGCATATCCCTGCCGAGGGGGGATCATCCCGGCCCCTCTGCCGGCTCGGGTGTGCCTCCCGCAGGGTGGCTGTATCCAGCACCCGATGGGATGTCGAATTTGCAGGCAGCGGGGAGGGAAGGAGGGAGGCTCGGGGATGCAGGAGCTGGCAGCGGATGCAGCCGGCAGCTTCTGTCCCCCTCTGCCTTTCCCCTGCGGGGATCAGAAGGGATCTGCCCGGTGCGAGCACGTACCAAATGCACATGGATACCCAGCTGGGTGAAGGTCTCATGGACAAGATCTTCACCCAGGTCACCTCGGGCCAAAAAAAGCCCGGTGACATTCTCCGCGCCCAAGGACGGGCTTTGCGCCCCTCGGGCGGCACCGCGGGGGTCCCGCGGTCACGGGGATGGGGTTTCCCCGAGCAAACCAATGCAAACGCTGGTGCAAATGCAGCTGGAAAAAAAAAAAAAATAGAAAGCGGTTCCCAAGTGCGGCACACGGGGCTGGCGGAGGCGCTGGCACCTCCCCTCCGCTTGCAGGGCTGCTCCGTAAGGAGCCCCGCCAGAGCAGCGGCAGCCAAATTCCCTCCCCAGTAACCAGCGGCTGCATCCTCCCCGGGTGATGGCGATGCCGGGACCTCGGGAGCACGTGGAGCACCTCTGACACCCTCCGGCTCCAGCACCGCGCCCTCCCCACACACGGGGTCTGTTTGGATCGGTTTGGATGTGCTGGACCTCCCCGGACCTGCTGGGCCATCACCTCTCCAGGGCCAAAACCCGCTGCCACCCCATCCCGCTGGCCATGAGACAGGCGGCCGTGACAGGAACCAGCTTTTGGCGCTGTGAGCCACCAGAGCGGTCACGGCTCTCCCGGCCCAGGCAGGAGCATCGCTAAAAGCTGCTCACCAAAGCTGGGCGGGCTCCAAGCTGCCGTGCCGGCTCCGAGCCGCTGTGCCAACACCACCGAGAAGCAAGCAGCCAGCGGGCACATATGCTGTTCAAAAGGAAAAGGAGCTTTCTGCACCAAATGGAGCATTTTCCGCTTAATAACCCCCAATCCTAATCTGTGCAAAGAAGATTGCACCCCGCATCTTCCCGTCCTGCATCTGCTGCTCGCCCTGCCCGCACTTAACACCCGGGCAGAGCCAGGGCTGCCCCATCAGCACCTGCCCCCAGCAGGAAAAGCAGAGAAAAACCGGCCACGGGGAAAGCAGGCGATGCCCAGCACTGGGCTCATCTCCTCTGTCAGCAGCGAGCCTTCACCATTTGTCATCAGTAAAAATAATACTCCTAAAAGTGTCCCCCCTCTGATTGCCGGGCTGTGGGTTTCCATGGTGATGCTGCTCCGCAGGGATGGCACTGGGGGATCGGTGGGATTGGTGCTTCCTCCATTTGGGAGATGGGACGTGGTGTTGACATCCGGAGCGAGGACAGCACCAGCCCTGCTGCTGGCACAGGATCCTGAGGCTGAGCCAGCTCTTTCCACCTTGGGCTTGAGCAGCCTCACCCAAAATAGCAGGGGAGGAGCAGCTTTGCTGGGGAGGACACGGATGCTCCTGTATCCCAGTGGTGCTCCTGAGGCCATGCCCTGCACCCTGTGCCAGCACACGGATCCCCAGCTCCTCCTCACTGACTCCCACCAGGATGCCCCTTGCTCCTGGCCTCATGGCTCTTCCTGCAGCCTCCCACTTGTTGCAGCTGCTCTTAAATCAGGCTTCAGCCTCCTTGGGTGGGCTCTGAAGGAGGGCAGCACCTCACCCATCCCAACCTTCTGGGAGCCAAACAACAGGCACCGCTGCTGGGGTGTGGGTGCCTGTGCCGCTGCTGCTCCACCAAAGTGCTCTGCAAACATAATCTGCTCTTAATAACCCAAGTCTCTATTGATCGTGGCTGAACCCTGGAATTGGACTTTGCAAACAAAGCCCAAGTTTTTGGCTGTTTGGGGGAGACTGGAGCAGCTCCCTGGGGCGGGGATGAGTGGCAGTGTCACCCAGGGGTGCCCCAATGCGGGGCAGAGTGGGACAGGGGTGTGGGGCTGCAGTGACTGTGTCCTGGGTCACTCCTCTGCCAGGGGGGCTTTGCCTCTACACTCCCACAGGGGCACTGCCAGGAGCAGGGGACACCCCAGTGGGAGGCAGCCCTGGTCACACCTGGCCACCACCACATCCCTCCAGGCTCCCACACTTCCCTGCCAGGTTTTTGCCTTCAAACAAGATTTTGGCTCTTGCTGTCAAAACCCATCAGCAGTTTCCAGCAGCCCAGGATCCTGCCTGGCCCCAGGCAATGACATCCCACTCATGGCCTCATCCTGCACACCATGGAGCCCCACTGCCCCTGCTGCTGGCCTGTGCCACTGGCTCCAGCACTGCCAGGTGCTTCAGGGGAAGATGGGTGTGAAATCACGCTGGAAAATGCATCTTTTTACATCTCCCCAGCAGGTTCACTGATGTTTTTAGGGCAGCGCTTTGAGGCCACCTGGAGTGTCACCCACAGCTTCCAGCACCCAGATGGGACTGCAGGGCACCGGGTGTGGCATTTTAGGCAAAAGCTGGGAATAACATCCAGCCAAGAGTGGCCAATATTCTGACCCTGCTGGGCTCCATCAGTGCTGGCCACTGAACAGCCACGGCTCCTTCACATCCCAGCTCCAGGTCCAGGCAGGTCTCGTCTGCTGAGCCCTCCTCTCTCCCCCCAGCACCACCACAGGGACAGCCTGGGCCACATCCTGACCCCCTCCCTTGCTTCACCGGGCACAGAGAGCTTGTGGCTTCCTATCAGCTCTTTATGAAATTAAACTTTTATAAGCAGAAAGGTTTCTGGGCTCTTGGCTCCCCAGCGCAAGAACCGCAGTCCAGCCTGCGCCTGCACCCTGCCCGCTGACTGCTGCCCTGGCAGGGAGGGATGGAGGCTGGACACCCCACTGATGGCATGAGCGATGGAAGGGACGGGGATGTGGCTGCCCATGACCTTGGTGTCATCCTTGACCTGGAATTCTCCTTCTCCTGCATCGCCAGTGTTGCACTCCTGCCTGCGGCTGCCTGCGGCCACCCCTGACAAGGCTGTGACACCCTCACCCACTGGGGATGGAGCTGCACCCCACGCTGTCACCCACTGCCACACACCAGTGCCATCCCACCGCACAGAGCCCACCCTGAATCCCACCAGTGGCTCCACAGATGAAGCTCACGGGGTGCAAGAGGCCCAAAATGCCCTCAGGAACAGCAGCACTTGCCCGGCCACGCTGTCACCATCCTGCTGCAAACGACTTTGCCCGTGTGGCACCATATGTGAAGCTGTCCCCTCGGAGCTGCCTCCCTTGGAGGTGTCAACCACAGCACAGCTCCTGCTGCCTCAAGCCCTGCCATGGCCCCAGCCTCAAGCCTGCTCCCCGGCAGTGGGATGTGGAAGGCGGTGGCAGTGCCACCATCAGCCCGCGCTGCCACCCACAACACAGCCATCATCCTTGACAAAACCAGCCACCCCAGATCCCCACAGAGGGGTTTGGCCCCAGCCCAGAGCCCCAGCAGCAGCTGTCCCCTCGTTCCCTTGCTTCACATGTTGGATGTCCCTTCTGCACCCTGCTTTGGGCAAATGCTGGGGATGGGGATGCCCTGCCCAGGGACACCTGGCCAGGGTGAGGCAGGGAGGGGAGAACCTGTCGTCAGGATGGAGGCCTCCTCTAACTGCCTGTTGAATTATTCAGGAACGGTATTAACTTATAAATGAGTGTGTTTGACTGATTTTGTGGTTGATGTACAGATAAATTCTAATGAAAGACAGCTACAAGATTTTAAATTATTAATTAGACTGCCACTTAACAAAGCCTATTTGGCACTCTATTTCCTTGCTTAACAAGACAAAAACTTTAAGAATAGGTTTTGCTTTAGCCCACAGGCTCTTCAATTTGCATTTTGTTTTTCTAGCTCCACAAATGAAAGCTGTAGATCTTGACCTTAACAGGCTACCCCTGGTGGGATCCAACCCTGTCGGCAGCCTCGCTGCCTGCCTCCACCTCAGGCTCCCAGTTTCCCGGCCTGGATGAGGCTTTTCCTCCAGCCGGCTGCACCAGGGCTGGGAACCGAGGCTGGAAAGCAGGACTGCTCCAAAGGCTTGGGGTTTGTTCCAGTCATCAGCCGGGCTGGGTTAATACACCGAACAAAGCTGAGGTGGGAGCCAGAGAAAGGAGCATCCGAGTGCGAGGCCACGGAGCCGCAAGGTGACATTTCCCCCAGCGGGAAAAAGCCTCTCTGGGGTGGCAGAGGGGGCTCTGCCCTGCCTGGGGGTCTGCACCCCAATGCCAGGGGCTGCACGCACAGCGTTGGCACCTTCTCCTCTGCCCGAGCCTCGTCGGAGAGGGGCATGTGCTGCCGGCGGCGAGGGCCGGGCCTGGGGCTGCACGGCCGCCCCCTCCCTGGGGCACGGGGCAGCAGCGGGGGGTCCAGCCGGGGTCCCCCGGCACGGCACCGCTGTCCCCAGCATCTCCCCGGGACCGGCCCCGGTGCAGCGGGGCCGGGGGTCCTGCCCCCCCCGCCCCACCGTCCCGGACCCCCCGGGAGGGCCGGCAGCTCCCCTCGCCGTGATGTCACAAAGCTCCCCGATGATGTCCCAGGCGGTTGCCATGGAAATCGCGTGATGTCACAGCGGAGCGATTCTCCTCGGGGGGGGCCGAACGGGACGGCTCGCCCCAACTTCCCCGCCGAACCCCCCGCGCTTCCCGGTGAGCCCCGTTTCCCGTTCCCTCGCCCTGAGGGACGAGCACCGACCCCCCCCCCGCGCCCGCCGCATGCCCGCTGCCTCCGGGACCCGCCGTACCCCGGCGCCCGCGGGACCCGCCGCGTCCCCGGTCCTGCGGGACCCGGCGCCTGCCCTGCCTCCCTTCGCTCCTCCCGGTCTCCCGCCTCCCCGCCGCGCTGCGCTCCCGCCGGTGCCGCTCCCCGGGGGGTGCCCGAGCCTCGGTGGCGGCGCCGGTAACACGGTGGCGGCGGGGGGCGCCCGGCGGCGCGGCCCCAACTTCGGCGGGGAGACAAACTTCGGGGCCGGCCCCGCTGCCCCCGGTGCCCGCGGCACCCGGTGCCCTCCCGGTGCGCTGCTCACCTTGGCGGAGCATCTTGGAGCCGGGGCGGGCGCGGTCTCCCGGCGGCGGCGGCGGCGGCGCTCAGAGCCTCGGGCGCGGCGGCGGCGAGCGGTAGCGGCGGCGGCGGCTGCTGCTGCTGTACCGGGAACGAGGAGCCGGAGCCCGGGCGAGCGGCCCCCGCGGGGGCATGGCGGGCCGAGCCGCAGCGGCACCGGGGAGCGCCGGCCCCGGAGCACCGGGGAGCGCCGGCCGCGCCTCTGCCCGCCGCGCGTCCCGCCGCCGGCTTTTAGGGGGGAGCCGCCCCCTCGGGGCTGGGGCCGCCGCCGCCCCCCACCCCCTCGGGCAGAGCCTATAAAGGGGTGCCCGGTGCCGGTGCCGCGCTGCCTGCAGCGGCGGGCAGGGCTGGGCAGGGCGGGGCGGGGCAGCGACGGGGCGGGCAGGGCTGGGCTGGGCCGGGCTGGGCTGGGCGAGCCCCCCCCGGGCCCCCCCTTCCGCCGCCGCCGCCGCCTCTCCCGCCTCCCGTGGACAGTTCGTGAAAGTGCCGCTGCTCCCGTTCCCCGCGCCGCCGCCCTCCCTCCGCCCCACCGGGGGGTATGGCCCAGCGCCACCTCCCCCGAAGCTCTGCGGTCCCCCCGGGACCGACTGTCAACCCCGGCACATCGTTGTCCCCTCTGCCGTCGTCGTCCACACGGTGCCCCGGTATCGCACCGAGGCTCCGCCGCGCCGCCCCGCGCCTGCCGCGATCACGGCTGTCCCCGCTGTCCCGCCTGCCCAGCACCGTCCCTGCCGCTCCCCGGGGACCCGCCGTCCCCTCGGCTCCTTATCGTCCCCTCTGCCCGCCGTGTCGCCGTGTCCTGCCGAGATGTCGCCGTCCGATCCGGGTCTCCGCTGTCCGCGCTGTCCCCGCCGCCCCGGCACGGTCCCAGCCGCTCCCTACCGTGCCCTCCGCCCCTTCTCGTCCCCTCCGCCCACCCGCTCCCTGCCGTCCCACCGGGGTCACCGGGGGCTCTGCTGCCCCCTCTGCCTCCCGGTCGCTGCTGTCCCCTTTGTGTCCCGATTCCTGCTGTCCCCGCACTCTCCGCCGCGGTCCCGACACCCCGGTGCCCCCGAGCTGTCCCCGCTGTCCCCGGACAGTCCCTCCTGCCTCCTCCCCGGTGCACCACAGAGGGTCCCGTTATCCCCCTGGAACGCAGCTGTCCCCACCGCCCCGCCGGGATCGCCGCTTTCCTCGGGGGATCCCCGCTGCCTCCTCGGTCTTCTATCGTCCCCTGGAGGTCCCCGCTGACCCCGGACTGTCCCTCCTGCCTCTCGAGGGTCCCTCTTGCCTCCTTCCCTCTGTCCCACCGCGGGTCCCGTTACTCGCACGGGGACGCTGCTGTCCCCGCTGCCCCAAGAGGGTCCCGTTACTCCACCGGGAGCACGGCTGTCATCACTGCACCGTCGGGATCCCCGTTGTCTCCAGAGGGTCCCCATTTCCCTCGGGTCCCTCTTGCCCCATGCTTCGCAGGGGCGTGAGGGGGTCACACACGGACCCGTCACCGTGACAACGTCCCCGGTGCCCCCGCCCCGTCCCTGTGTTAACGTTAGGACCTTTAACCCTGAAACTGTCAGCGCCGCGAGGGATGCGGCGGGACCACGTCCCCGACGTGAAGGGCGGACCGTCCCGCCATCGCAGCGCTTGTCACATCCCACTGCACTCCCAGTGTCCCGCCGGGACCGTGGCGAGAGCGCTCGGTCCCCGCCGCACCGCCCGTCCCGTCGGGGCCCGCCCGTGCGCTCCCGAGCTCGATCTCTCGGCCGGCGACTGCTCCGGCCTTGCGCGGGGATCGCTTAGTGCTGCCTTCCCGCCTCCACGTGCGCACAGCCATGGCGGCCCCCGTGCGGGCCGGGAGCGCGGCCCCGGTGCCCGCCAAAGGTGGGCTGGGACCGGATCAGCGCGGGGCTCCCGGTGCCGCTACCGGGCGCTGTTTTGCTCGCCTCGACGGGGGAGGTCGGGCCGGTGGCGGGAGGTGGCTCCTGCGCCGTCCCGGCCACCCCCGCCGCCGGCCCGGCCCAGCTGGCCCTTTGTCGGTTGTCCCGTGGGCCGTGCGGGGAGGGTTTGGTGGCTCGTGAGTGCCGGTGTTGGGCTGGAAATAGTGAATAATCCCCCTGCTGTCACTCCCCCGCTGCACTCTGGCATCGCCGAGATGTAGGGGGGCGGCTGCTGTCGGGGGGCGGCTTCAGGATGAGGCTCCCGGGATGGCTCACCCGGCGCTGGGCGGCTCTTTCCCGGTGGGATAACGGGATCCCCTTGCTGGGGAAACGGGGGTGCATTGGGGTGTCACCGGGGTGCTGCCCCTGAAGGGCTGTGCGTGCTGTCCCCGGGCTGTGGGGACAGCCGGCTGTACTCAGAGGGTTTCACATGGTTACCGCGGGGCTTTCTGGGCTAAAAAAGCCGCTGTTTGTTCCCCAGAAAGCGACAGCAATCTGCCCCCAGCGTGCAGGGGGGGACCCAGCCCTTCTCCCCGCTGTCCCTCGGGGTGTGAGCACAGTGAGCCAAGGACAGCGCGGCTGCAGTGGCCCGTGGCGTGCGGGCTGCGCTGCCCTCTGACGGCTCCTTCGGGGCCCTCCCCGTTTGTCCCGCAGCCCGAGCCCGGCAGGTGGCCCAGCAGATCCCCGAGGAGATCCTCGGGAACGCGGAGCTGCGGCAGGCGGCGGAGGCCCTGCCCACCAACTACAACTTCGAGATCCCCAAGACCGTCTGGCGCATCCGGCAGGCTGGGGCCAGGAAGGGTGAGCGCTGCCCCGGGGGATGAGCGGTTTTGGGGCTGGTTTGTGCTGCTGAGCCCCCCCGTGGGGCAGGTGAGGCTGGGGCTGAGCTGCTGCTGTGCCCTCGGTGTGTTTAGGCTCTGTGTTGGCGAGCTCTGCTCCTCTCGAGGGGGGTTAATAGATCTGTATCTCTGGATTATAATCACATTGGACAGGACAGGTTGAGCTGCGTGGACCTGTCAGCCTGGAGATGTGTCTGGGATGCTGGCCAGGTCCCTGCTGTGCTCCTCTTGCCTCTCTCCTCTCTCCCTGCACTTTCCTAACACACTGCTGGAGTTGGCAAGGGGGAGCCCCACAACACCGGGCACCAGGTGGGGCTGGCAGGGAGCTGGGCCGTGCTGCTTTCTAGTCTGAACCTTCCTCAGAGGGTTGGGTACCCCCAGAGGAGCAGGGAATGATTGTGGAGGCTTCAGGAGAGGGCTTTCCCTGCACAGCCTGTGCATCCCACTGAGCAGTGTGTGCTCAGCTAGGGGGAGCAGGGCTCGGAGCTTCCCCCACCCCATCCCCGAGTGTCACCAGCGTCCCCACCCTGCCTTCACCCGCAGACAGGGGCTGCTCGTGGGGCAGAAATGCTTTGTATCCACCTGGGAATGTCTCTGCCTGCTGCCACCGAGCTGGCAGGGCTGGCAGGCGTCGCGGGGATGTTGTGGAGGCTGCGCTGCTCGCGGCTGCCGTGCCGAAGGGCCGCAGGGTGTGGGGCTGCCCGGCCCATTCCGGCTGCGGGGTGGGAATCGGGGCTGGGCGTGTCCCAGCAGGACACGGCGAGGCCGCCCAGCCGTGCCGCTCTGGCTTCCCTCGCTGTGTTTTGCTGCTTGGCACCTCCTAATTAAATGTAAATATGCGGCTGGGATTTAGGCTTCCGAGCTGGGAGCCGAGCCCATCAGCCAGCCAGCCGTGCTGGGATTTAAAAATCCGCGTGTGCAGAGACCAGCCAGGGGCTCGTTGCTGGGGGAACGCAGCCTCCCACCGGGCTGCAGCCAGCCCTGCCTGTGCCCTGCCTGCTGTGGGGTTTGGGGGGGCTGGGGAGCACCCCCTTTCCCCATTGTGCTGTGGCTGTGGAGAGCGGCCCTGCTGCTTCCTGCCAAGCTGCTGTTTGCAGATCTGGGCTGGAGGGCAGCCCCAAATGGGCCAAAATGGGCTCAGTGGGGGATGCTGGGGTATGGAACCTCATCCCTGCCAGGTCAGGCAGGGGCTGGCAGAGCACTTGCTGGTTTCCTTGGGCCCTGCAGGTTGGAACAGGGTTGGATCAGCCTAATTTGAGCCAGGCCTTTACACAGCTCCATGCTGGCCAGCGGGTTGGGCCTGGAAGCATGGGGATTTTTTCGGAGGGGAATCTGGAGAGAGTGTTTGGATAGATAGCATGGAAGCTGGGATATCTTAGTGGGATTGGCAGGTGAAAGAACAACAGGATTAATGTTCCTCCATCATGGTCCCTGCTCCTCCCCACCACCCTGTGGGGGGGTCCTGGCTGGACCCCAGGCACTGGGCAGTTTGCTGGCCTTTGGAGGAAGAGGGATTGTTGTGATTATTCTGTGAGGAGGGAGCAAATGAGGAAACAATTTGTTGTTGAATAAATTCCTGCAAGGCACAATGCTGCGGCTGTTGCTGGCCACCCTCCTGAAATGGAGAGAGAAGCTGCGAGGGAGGTGTGGAGAAGGGCAGTGAGGATGATCAAAGGTTTGGAGCAGCTTCTGTATAAGGAGAGATTAAATAGGTTTAGATCCTTTAGCTGGAAAAGAGGTGAACGAAAGGGGATATGATAGGGAGGTAGAATTGTGAATGATGTGGAGAGGCTGAACAGGGGATGATTATTCACTCTTTCTTGTACCAGGAGAACCAGGGGCACAGGTTTACATTATTAGAAGCAGGTTTAAAATAAACACAAGAAAGTACCTTTTGCTGTGCAGCACATAATTAAAATCTGGAAGTCATTACTGTGGGAAGTGGGAGAGACCAGCAGTGTCAGAGGGTTCAGGGAGGGATGAGGTGTGTGCACAGGGAGAGTGGATGCAGCCCAAGGCAGGACAGTCTGCCCCCCAGCTGCCAGAGCCACCCAGATTTTTGGCCAGCACCTGGCTGGTTTGGTAAGGGTGGTTTGTGGCTGCACCTTGAGCTGGTCTCCACTTCAATGTCCCTTCCAGCCTCCTAACCCTGTGGCTGTTTCTCTTCCCAGTGGCCCTGCAGATGCCAGAAGGGCTCCTCATGTTCGCCTGCACCATCGCTGACATCATTGAGCGGTAAGAACACGGCTTTTCCCTACAAGGCTCTGGGCTGGCATGGGGACAGGGGCTGTTGCTGGGGATGGGTTGGTCACTGGGCAGGAAGAGGCCCGGGGCTATGGATGAGGAGGTGCTGTGGCTGGGGCCACAACCTGGCTGGGCACAGCTGGGCAGTCCTGCAGCTGGTCACAGGGACCTGCTGCCAGCCCTGGGGAGCAGGGACCGGCACGGTGCCAGCCCAGCCCTCGCTGCTTGGCTTCTCCTCCCCTCTCCACTGTGCTGGGAACTGCTGACAGGCTCAGCATGCCGGCTCCGCAGGGGTGCTGGAGCCGGGAGCAGCCGTGTTAACAACCGGCTGACGCCAGCCCGGTGCCACGGCAGCGCAGCCGGGGAGGGCCGGCAGCGGGGCCACCGCTGCGGCAGGGACCCAGCCTCCTCCCCCTGGCCTCGTCCTGCCTCTGCAGCCACGCTGCCCGGCACGGAGATGTGCAGGGGCAGCTCTGCTGCCGCTGGGGAGGCTTGAGGCCACGGTGATGGCACGGAAAGGGTCACTCCTGCTAGGTGACCCCTTTGCCACGGCTCCTCTCTTGATTTTTCCGTGCCGCTTGAGAGGCGAGGCTGAGGCGCTGGAGAGGAGCTGGGCTGTGCAGTGACAGTGGATGCAGGCACCTTGCAGAAATTGGCCGTGATCTCTTTCCTGCTGAGCACCGCTGCCTTCCTCCCCACCCACCACAGCCCCCTCCGCAGCCCCTCTCTGTTTTAGCACAATGAATTAGTGCTAATAGCACTTCGTGCCTCGTCTGCCATCGGGGTCGTGGCACTCATTAGCAGCTGCCTTGCCGAGGCCGGCAGCCTCCCCTCCCCGCCGCTGCCGTGCTGGGTGGGAAGGCAGCCGTGCCCGCGGGCTTTGTCCCCGCTCTGCCATCGTCTCCCCCGCGGCAGCCCCGCACTGGGTGGGAAGGTGGGCGCGGGCAGGGGACGGGCGGGGGGGCAGGGGATGGGTGCGAGTGTGGGCAGCTCCGCGTGGGTTTGTCCCTTTAAGTGGAGCTGCCTCCTCTCCGGCTTTGGCACCCAGCCGCTTTCATGTCTCCGACTTCAAAGGCAGCGGATTAAGGGGCTCTTTTATCTGAATGAAACCTTAAGCCCCACTTCCCGGTGGATGGTGGATTCCAGGGTGCTGAATGCCAGGGTGCCGCTGGATTCTGGGGTGCTGGCATCCTTTGTGGGCTGGCGAGGGGTGCTGGTGGGAGATGGTGCTGCGTGGGTGGAGGTGCCCAGCCAAGGGAGGGGATGTGGGGGCACTGCTGGGATGGTGTTTGGATGTGGGACGGCTTCAAGGCTGAGCAGGAGGGCTGTATCCTTCCCTCACTGCCACCATGCAGTATCCAGAGACACTCCACTGCCACTCCCTAAGTGGGAGCACTGGGTGCCATCTGTGACCCTGGCTGGGGATGTGGCTGTGCTGGGTACCAGCACTGCCAGCCACAAGATAGTGGCCGTGGGCAGGAGTGAGCCCAGCCCTGTGTCCACTCTTTTGGGGACACACTGGGGACCCAGCCACACTGCTGGAGGTGAGGTGTGAATCGGCAGGTGGCCTCGTTAGTTCCTGCCTCTTCCTGCTATTAATATTCATCGCCAGCATTAATGTGGAAAGGAAGCTCGGCCACCCGCTCCTGCTGGCCCTCCTCACCCAGTGCTGGGGCCGGATGAGCCTCCAACGTGACAGGAATCGCTGCAGCTCTCTGCTCTCACTGCTGTCACCAGGCTGGGGACAGGGGCTTGGGGTACCATCAGCCCTGGGCTGGTGTCCCCTTCCTCCTGATGACAGAGCGTGACAGGAATAGCTGTGTGCCCACTGGGGGCATTGCTCAGTGAGCAGCCCCTTTCCCCAGCCCATCCCCAGAGCCTCCTGCCCTATCCTTGCTGGTAGGAGTTTGGGGAGTGAGTTCTCCCTCCCCTGCATTCTCTGCTGCTGGCTGCAGAGCCATGCTCGGGGCTGCTGCCCCTGGGGTGACAGTGCCCACCCCTGTGTGTGTCGGTTGAACTGGAGCCGTGTCAGCTGCCACTCAGACGGAATATTTATCCCTTCTGCTGGAGCTGCCTTCTAATAGAATATTTGTGCCGTGGCCTGGTGGTGCTGGGAGAGCCGAGAGCGGGGATGTGCTCACTCCCCCGCATCACAGGCGGCTCGAGGGGGACGTGCTGCTCGCTGTGCGTCTGTCTGTCCCTGTGCAGTGGGATGGCAGTGTCACCACGTCCCTCACTGCTGAGTGGGAGTGAGCAGGCCCCCGGGGAGCTCCGTGGAGTAAGGAGGGGAGGGGGGCGGCCAGGTGGGGCCTGTCTGAGCTTCCCAGCATTGCACTGGCGCTGGCCGAGCCCCGAGGGGCTGCGGGGATGAAGATGTAGCCGAAGCCGCCGGAAAGGCCGGTGGGGTTCTCAGCCTGGAGCCTTTGAAATCGAGAGCGCACTCGGAGCATTGACGGTGTGAGGCCAGTTAATTACCGTTAATAGGTTTGTCATTGTCAAAGCCGTGCCGGGGCGAGCGGCCGGGCTGCGGCGGGGGGCGTCGGGGCCGGGGTCTGCGCGCTGCCGGCGCCACATCACGACACTCCCGCGGCACCTTCCAAATTGGCTTCATTTGTCACGGCTGATGTAATTCGGCAGAGAGGAACTCGTGCTGGGGGGCGGCAGCGTGGAGAGCCGCGTGGGGGGAGCTCGGACCACAGCTCGGGGAGGGGCAGCCCCCCAAGCCCACCCGCTGTCGTGCCGGGGAGGTGGCAGTCGTGTCCCCCTGCGCCACCGGCTTGCAGCTGGGGGCTGTGCAGCCAGGAGCGAGCCCCTGCTTCCCTCCCCGCCGGGGCTGGAGCAGACGGATCAGCTGGGCTCTCAGCTGGGCTTTTGATTCCGTGTTAATAAAGTTGGCTGTCAGGCTTCGCAGCTGCTAATCCCTCTGTCTTCCTGTGCCACGCCGGGGTGAGAGGCTCCTGCTAATCAGCCGAGGCTTGGTGCCGGGGATGGGCAATGGCAGGGGGGCCCAGAGGTGTCCTGATGCCTGCAGAGGCTGCCCTGCCAGCTTTAAACACCTCCCAACTCCCAGTGGCTTTTAAACACCTCCCAACTCCCAGTGGCTTTTAAACACCTCCCAACTCCCAGTGGCTTTTGAAGATCCATGCGAGGTGGTGCTGGAGGTGCACAGACCGTCCTAGTCTCATCCTGGTGACTCAGGAGCAGACTGGGACTTTTTGGAGTGACAGCAGGTCCTGGTTGAGCAATAAAGAGTTAAACATCTGTGTGCACAGCCCAACAGCTGTGGCAGAGCTTGAAATGCCCCACTATGGCCAGGACTAAAGAGGCCCTGATGGATAGTGTGCCCACAGTACCCAGTGCCATGGCTGATGTGCCCAGCAGGTTCCCAGTACCAGCAGGTGCCAGGTCCCTTGGCCAGGCAGGTCTGCCATGTGGCAGTGTGGGATTGAATGCTGTGATGAAGCTGGCAGCATCACCAGGAGGTCCTAAAAGGCCACCCTGGGACACTAACAGAGATCAGGATCTGGCCTCAGCTGCACAGTGCTGTGGCTCTGATGGCCAGCGCTGCCTTCCCTTCTTCCCTTGTCCTTTTCAGCACAACCTGGAGGCCCTGGCAGCGGGTGCACAGTGTGCAGGGGAATTTAATCACTGTCATTAACCACACAACAGCATCATTAGGAGGAATGAAGTTCTCACTTCATTGGAGATGTTCAAAACCTTCCACCCGGGTGGTGCCTGTGCCAGGGGGATGGGGCTGGGGGGAATGTGTGGGGTCTATAGGGCTGTCACCTCCCAGGGCTGGGATGTGCCACCACGGGTGTGGTGCCCACCACCAGTGCCCCATGCCACCTCCTTGTACCCCACAGAGCTCTGTGTTGTGAAGAGAGGACAGGCAGTATCCAGACACAGGATGGTCATGGTGCCTTTACAGCCAATGTGCAAACCCTTGGTTTGCCTTAGTTTGAGATTTTTTGCTGCTACAGGACCAGCAAAGCTGGGGTGCCCTGGGACTTGCCCCTTGTGAGGTGGTGTTTGCCCTGCCACCTATAGTGAGGACAGAGTGGGAAGTCCCCTCAGGGGAGGGGACCCAGCTGGAGATGGCTCCTCCTGGGGGGCTGTGGGGGCACCCACCTCTCCCCATCATGCCCCATTTGCAGAAGCACTGTGGGGCTCCATCACTGCCCAGCTGCAGCCGGGCTCTTCCAGCACCAATTGCAATAAAATTGCAAACTCATTATTTTAATTATGTGCAGCCTTCCTGTGCTAATGAAGTTGGGAGTCTGGTAATGGGGCTTGGTGATGGGCTCCTCTGCTAATTAAGTGCACTGTTCTCAGCCAGGGCTGGGCTCAGCCCCCAGAGCCCAGGACAGCAGCACCCACGGGTGTCCTGGGACACGCTGGGCACACTGGGGTGGAGTTTGTGGGGTGATTGTGCGGTGATTGTGGGGTATTTGAAGGGCCACATGCAGCTGAGGCAGGTGGCTGTGAGGCAAGGGGCAGTCTGCACCGTGTTCCTGTTCCTAGCACAGCATGCAGGCACCCTGGCATCCCAGTGCTGCCTCCATCCTCCCATAGCACAGGACTGGCCACTCTCAGCCCAGTCCCCTCAATCCCCTCTCCACCAAGGGCTAGTGGGCTGAGGACTCATCCCTGCTGGGGAGAGCAGCTCTGCCTCATGGCTTGAGGACCAGCACTGTATCATTCACACACTGCCAAGGGACCTCGCGCTCCTGCCAGCAGCAAATGCTCTCATTCATTTTTCGAGGGGCTGGGATAAATCAGAGCTGCTCCAGCCAAGTTCCTGTGCTCAGGTGACAGGGGCTGGCTACCCTGTGCTTGGAGACATGCAGGCCCCATGTGTGCATGTCTCTGACCCAGCGTTTTCAGCCCAAAACTTGTCCCTGGATTGCTGCTGCCTCCATCCTGCACTGGGGAGCAGGGCTGGGAGGGCCTGGGGGTCCCAGCTGGGATTGGGGCCGGGACCTGGCCTGCCCTGAGGCTCATCCTGCCAGTGCTGAGCATGGCTCTTTATAAATGGGATTTTGGGAGCCATCTGTTTAAAGGAGCAGATAATGAATTAAGGGGAGATGAGAAAAATGCTAAGGCCAGGCGGTTTTTCAGAATGAGCCGGGGTTTGCGGGACGTAAAAGATGAATAACCTCCCCACGTGTTCAATATTCATGAGCTCCCAGCTGTAATGAGCATCTCAGCGCTGGGTGGGGACATCCCTGTCACCACTGCCAGCACGCTGCTGGGACCCATCCATGGCTGTGACAACTTCCAGGGACACAAAACACTGACAAAGATGCTGCCGTGGCTGCCCCTTGCCCACGTCCTGCTCCAGGCTGGTTGGGAAGTAGCTCCCCAGCCCGTGTTGGAGGCAGGTGGCTGCTAATTGACATTTCCTTCCTCTGTAGTTTGATGAAAGACTCTGGCGACACTGAACTGATTAAAACATCAAGGGGAGGCCCTGGCGCCTGCCTTTGATTTGTCTCTGGAGATGATTACGGCTCCGCTCGATTGTCCAGCCCAGCCGGAGCGGGTGATCCTGGTGTGTGCCATCCTGGAGCCCCTCCTGCAGCACCACCAGGCTCCTGGCCTTGCCAGCACCATTGGGTTCCCTTCTCACCAGGCACCATCCCGTGACCTCTTTGCTCACCTGTGACTCCACTCCCTGCAGCCAGAGGAGGAATTTTGCCCATGGCCAGCGCGGGCTCAGCCTCGTCTCTCCCTGTCCAGCTGCAGCCCCACACATCAGGCAGGGCCACGGGCACCTCTGCCCTCCTCCTTCCACTGTTGCTATTTCACTTTCTTGCTCTTCACCCCCAGGGACTTTCTCTGGGGTTTGGGCCAATTTGCATACATTTTAATCTATAAAAAATTAAGCGGCGCTGGCTGCCGCTCTGAGTCAGACCTCCCCATCCTGAATCTTAAGGAGCTGAATAATTTTCCACTTTTGCTGAGATGTGTGGAGTCTGATTCATGTTCATCTCATCACCTCTCATTAGAGCAGGGGGCTGGGGGCTCAGAAGGGTGGGAAGAGCCTTCTCGAACCTTCACTGGCAGTCCCCAGCCCCACGGTGTGACCACGTGGGCAGTGGAGGAGCCATCCTCCCATCCAGGCCACGCTGGCCGTGAGGAATCGCGGGATTTGGGTGCTGGCAGGATCCTGCCCATCTTCTGACGTTCCCCAACCCTTGTGGAATGGGAGCTGCCCAGGCTGTGCCCCCTCCTCGGGGATGCTCCAGCATTGCTGCTCCCCTGTCCCCCTCCCCGGGCGCTGACGGATGGGCCGGAGCTGTTAATATTCAGCACGCTCCGCCATTTCTCCACCTTCTGCCATCTGCCCAGCTCTGCCCACCATTTCTATTCTTGCCGCCGACGTAACGCTCCCTGCCTGGCGCTCGGGGGGAGCGCGGGACCCTGGCCCCCAGCCAGAGATGGGTGCTGCAGGGGGTGACACTGTGCCAGGGCCCCCTCCTTCCCTGGTCCCCGGTGCCAGCAGCAGGGGGGACCCCGCTGGCACCGAGCTACAGCAGGCCTCAATTAAATAAGGAATTAGCATCTGGTTTAAGCAGCCCCTCCAGGCACGGGGCTTTGTCATCGCGATACCTGCTCTCATCCTGCTGCGGCAGCTCCCTGGGAAGGTAGCCAAGCTAATAATCCCCCAAAATGGTGCAATAAATACCCACAAAGGTGGTGCCTCTGAATCAAGCCAGAGCCCTGGCTTTGATGCTCGGTGCTGGTGTGTGCCCCTTCACCCACAGGCTGGCAGGTGCCAGGTGGGTGTGGACTGGAGCACTGGGGGTAGGGGACAGCACCAGTGGTGGTTTGGTGCTTTCCCTTGCCAAGTGCCACTTTAGCACCAGCTCTTCTGGAGGTCACACAGCTTGGCCAAACTGGCATCCAGGGCTGACACAGCCAGGTGCAGATTGGATTCCCCAGCTCACACAGTGCCCACAGCCATGGGGTGATGGTGGCTTGGCTGGCACCACAAGGGATGCCAGGACAGCTGTTCTGCCCATCCTGGTGGCTCCAGTCCCTAGAGCTGGCTGGTGGAAGTGGTGGCACCACGCTGTGCCTGGTCTCCCTCTGCTGCTCTCCCCGCTGGAGCATTAGGAATCTGGCAGCGTATTGTTTGATGAGTGGATAATCCGCTGAATTGCAAACAGCTTTACCCAATTGAAGAGGCGGATTACCGCTCTCCAGCTTAATCATGTTGACATCTCGGAGAGTAGCCAGTGCTCGTCCTCTTCGGCGCGTGGCTCGGTGGCAGCGCGGGGTCCCCCCATAGTGACCTGCCACGAGGCTGGGGGACAGAACCTGGGCTCTGGTGACACGGCTGTGACCCTCAGTGCTGTGCCTTCCCACAGATTCACGGATGCAGAGGCAGTGGTGATGGGTGATGTGACCTACGGCGCCTGCTGCGTGGATGACTACACGGCCCGGGCCCTGGGCGCTGACTTCCTGGTGCACTACGGACACAGTTGCCTAAGTAGGTGACACTGAGTCCTGGGGTGCTGCTGGGGTGGCCATGTGTGGCACTGTGGGAGCTGTGCTGCTGCCACCCTGCCACGCCGAGCGACTCCACACCCCTCCAGATGCCAGCTCGGAGACTTGGTGCCAAAGGCTAATCCCTTCCCAGAGGGCTTTCTGTTCTCCTGCTTCAGCTGCTGGCTTTGGATGGGGCCAGGCTGGCTGGGTGGCTGCTCACAGGCAGGATTTGGGGCTCAGCAGGGCGTGCTCATCCTGCTCAGCTGCTGCAGCAGCACACGGACACAGCCGTGTCCCCAAGAGCAGAGCAGCAGGGCCGTGGCTTGGCAGGACCCTGCTGGCCCAGGGGATGAGGCTGCTCCTGCTCCTCGCCTGGCCTCTGTGGAGTGATGACAAAGGGAGTGATGGCAGAGGAGAGCAAGGGCCTGGGGGTCCCGCTTGCCCCAGGGCCAGGAAAGGCAGCTTTGCGGGTACAGTGCAGGCTGGGCGGGGAAGGGAGGAGGAGGAGGAGGCTGTGTGCTCCCCAGGCGGACAGTACTCTGGATCCAGTTGCCATGGAAACTGCGCTGCTGTCCCAGATGCTGCTAACTTTGAAGTCCACCCAGGATGGAATCAGCCCAAAAATAACAATAAGACGCTCTGGGTTTTAAGGTGGATCTGCAGAATTGCCATAATGAGTAAGAGGTGTGTGCATCCCTGCTGCTGCCATGCTCCCAGCACCTGGCAGCCCTCCTGGACGTTTATGGGGCCCTATAAATGGGTTTGAAGAATTGCATCAGGCTCTGTATGAAATACTGACTCCCCAGTTGAGAACTCTGTTCTGAAAGCCACGTTGGTGTGAGCGTTCCTGGTGATAAATATGTGTGCTAGGTGCTTTGTTACGGGAGGAGGGTTATGGGCACCACTGGAACAGGGAGTATAAAACTCCTGGTTTGTAGCCTGCTGCTCATGAATGAACAGCAGAAAAGGGAAGAAGGGGCCGTATCCATCAGGCTGCTCCAGGGAATGGGAGTCACATCAGCTGGAGCTGCTCCCTGCAGGGACAGGCAGGCACTGCCAGGCTGACTGTCACCAGACCAGCTGCCATCTGCTCCCCATGGCCTTGTCGCCCTTGCCTGCTCTGGGCTGAGTGGGTCACAGGGCAGAGTTGGGTTGGTCACAGGGCACCCTGGGTTACCCACAGGCTGCTGTGAGGATGCTGGGCTCCTTTTGAGCTGCCCACGGTGGTCCTGTCACCAGGGTAGCCAGTGGTGAGGCACACGATGCTTCCTGCTCCCTCCCAGCCCTACGTGCCCCGCAGGAGGGAGTAATTTGCACTTAATTGTGATCAGGCAAAGAGCACCAAAATGGGAAGTGAACATGGAGCTGTGGATCGATGTGGACTCTGTGTACTTTAATTATTCACTTAATCGTGGTGACAAAGGCTTCTTAGCACCAGGGGTAATTAGATTTGTGTTCATTGATTCCCCAGGCTGCCATTATCTGGAGAGAAACGAGCGGGTACTCTCTGTGGCTCCCATCTACACCCCCTGGCCTGGGTGCCAGCACAGGCACAGCCCAGCCTGCCTGTGGCAGGGCAGTTTGGGACACAGGGAGCCCCACCAACCTGCTTTATTCCCCAGCTGCAGGCAGCAACAGCCTGGGGCTTGCTGGAGCCCCGGGTGTACCCCACACTCAGACCCTGTCTCTTCCTGTCACCAGTTCCCATCGACTCCACCCAGGGGCTGAAGATGCTCTATGTGTTCGTGGACATAAAGATCGATGCATCCCATTTCCTTGAGACCATTCGCTTCAACTTTGCAGCAGGCACCTCCCTGGCCCTGGTCAGCACCATCCAGTTTGTCTCCACGGTGCAGGTGAGATGGAAATCCCTGGCTTTTGTCTCTCCCTGAGTTTTCCTCTTGCTCAGCCCTTCCCTGTCCCAGCCCCGCAGCGGGAGCGGCTGCCCCGGGGTGCCGGTGGAGCTGGTTCCCCTCTGACGAGTCTCTGCAATAATGTGGTGCTGCCATAACGTTGATCAAGTACTTTATAATAACTCTGATCAATGTTTCATGGCGGCACCCCTCCCCAGCTCCCCCGGGAGCTGCTCTGGAAATGTCAGGGCAGGCGGTGGAGCACTTGGCATTTTGATGCAGTGCCGGCAGCGGCCGGGGAAGCTCCGGCGGCTCTGTCTGTCTGCCCCTGAACGGCCGGCTGGGCAGGAGGGGAGGAGATGAATGAGCCTCTTGAGCCGTGTCTATCAAAACACGGGGCTATCCAAGCGTTAAGCCTTTTCCCTTGTCTTTTAATTGATACCTTGCTTGAGCCTCGCTGAGCATCCCCGGCTGTGCGGGGCTGTTCCTGGTGCCACCCCGAGCGGGCTGGTTCCCCTCCACAACAGCTGGGTCTGCCAGGGTTGGGGTGTCCCCAAAGGTCCTCAGACAGCCTTTTGCCATGCCTGTCCCTGCTGACCCCACATCTCCCACAGGCAGTGTCACAGGAGCTGCGCTCCCAGTACAAGGTGTGCGTGCCCCAGTGTAAGCCGCTGTCCCCGGGGGAGATCCTGGGCTGTACGTCCCCCCGGCTCGCTCAGGACACGGATGCCATTGTGTAAGTACCTGGGGTCCTTCAGCACCCTCCTGCCTGGCCCAGACTTGCCATCCTTCCTGCACCCCCTGCCTGGTTTTGTGCAATTTTAGGGGGTGGTTAGGGCTATCCACAGGCTGGGATGGGCCCCCTTCAGCTCCTCGCACTGCTTTAAGTGGCGTGTGCTTGTAGCACGGAGGAAATAATTGAGTCGTATATCAGAATAGATAATAGATGGAAGGGCGGGTGGATAATTGGAAAAGACAAATGGCCGGGGCCCAACATCACAGCAACATTAATTTTATTTAAGAACAGCAAATTAGAGGGAGCACTTCGCTTCCTATCACCTAATTATTTTAGGTAATGGAAATGCTTAATGTACTGTGAATACAGTGTGCTGCAGAATAAATAAATACAAGGACCCCACCCTTGGGGGGAGCTGGGGAGCCCAGGTGTGAGTTTGGGCCCTGCTGTGCTCCTTCTTGCCCATGCTGCTGGGAGCCAACAGCACCTGTGCCTTTCCAAGCACGGCCATACAGGGATCTGGGTTCCAGGTTGCTGGACACAGGGGCAGTGAGAGCTGTGGATTCATCCTGAGCCACTTTCTGTCTCTCCAAGGACGGCAGGGGCAGCCAGGCTGGCACTGCATTGGTGAGAGTGGGTCCTTGCAGCTGGCAGAGGAGCGGCAGTGCGGTACCAACCCGCGCAGGTGCACTCGGCCTTACCTGCATTATTATTTTCTTCTTTGCACCGTCTCTGGGGCTAACTTTTGCAGACAAATTAGCTTTGATCTCCCAAAATGTCATTCTCCAATTAAGGGCAAAATCTAGTCAAGTTTTACGTCTGAATTCATTTTCCAGGCCCTCACTCCATTAGGGCAGCTGAATGAAAGGCTTTGAAATGTAATTGCTGACTGGAAATCCGATTAGAAATGGAAGCAGCAACGTCTAGAACCAGCCATTGAGATGGAGCAGCTCCCAGCCACCCTGTGCTGGTGTGAGCACCCCTCCTTGCTCCGAGCATGGCTGCCTCTCCAGCCCTGCCACGGCAGGGAACCCTGGCTGTGCCTGCTGCCCCTGGGTCCCAGCACTGGAGCTTGGATTCCTGGCATCTCCACTGTGCTGCAGTTTGGAAAACCAGTGGACACGTGGATGGGGTGCTGCTGTTTCCCAGTGCCATAGCTCTCCCTCTCCTCTCGGCAGGTATTTGGGTGACGGGCGCTTCCACCTGGAGTCCATCATGATCGCCAACCCAGGAATACCTGCATACAGGTACAGGCACCCAGTCCAGTCCCATGGTAGGGACCGCCCCATCTGTCCCCATGTGCCCCCCAGGGCTGGGCAGGCAGCTGCCAGCAGCAAGCATGGGCAGGTGAGAGGCCACGGGGTGGGTGAGGAGGTGTTCCAGGGAGATGAACACCAGCCATTTACTCCGGCTGAATATAAACATTTTGACAAGTACCTGTGAAAGCTCGTGGAGGTGCAGCCATTAAAGCCCGGCTGCTGCAGGCAGAGGCCATAAAGCGCGATGATGAGGCCGCTGAAAGCAGATGAAATATCAAGAGTGAAAGGCTGGGCCCATTTGGAGGAATCTGAATTTCCTAGTAGGTCGTTTGTTACAAACGGGAGGCGCACGTCAGGTTTATGGCGCTGGTGAAGCTGCCGAAACCCGAGTGGGATTTGATTAAAATTCTCCTCGTCAAACAAAGCAACAAATCAAAGAATTCTTCATAATTGATGAGC
This sequence comes from Fringilla coelebs, assembly GCF_963513975.1. Taxonomy (NCBI): domain Eukaryota; kingdom Metazoa; phylum Chordata; class Aves; order Passeriformes; family Fringillidae; genus Fringilla; species Fringilla coelebs. The sequence goes on along the minus strand of NC_140046.1, from coordinate 4,745,426 downwards.
CAGGATGGGGGGAGCTGAGTGTGAAGCCGAGCACGGAGCCGAGGCTGTGCTGGGTGTTGGGGTGCTGTGGTGGGACACTCGTCCCTATCCCTGTCCTTGTCCCCTAACGAGCCGGCTGGGTCCTACATCAGCCAGGAGGACAGATGCTGTGGGAGGCAATTAGTGCTAATGAGGGATGGGCATTACCGGGAGGAGTGCAGGTGATGGAGCCCGTGTGAGCCTGGCTGTGCTTTGCAGGTACGATCCCTACAGCAAAGTGTTCTCGCAGGAGCACTACAGCCACGAGCACATGCACCGCGCCCGGCAGGACGCCATCCTCACTGCCAGCACTGCCCGCTGCTGGGGCCTCATCCTGGGCACGCTGGGCCGTCAGGGCTCCCCCAGCATCCTACAGGTACCAGCCCCCTCCCCAGTGTCCCCACCGAGCACCAGGCATTGCTGTGGGGTGTGGGGAAGGAGGGGTGAGCAATGGCAACATCGCTGCCAGGGTGCGGGTGGATGTGGCACCGCTGGCAACTCATCGGTGGCCACTGGCCCCGGTCTGTGTGGACAATTAGCAGCAGATGAGGGAGGCTGGACAAGGGCTCATTAAACCCGTTCCTGGGGAGAGCTGGCCAGTCTTGGAGAACCACCCCCCCCCTCGCCCAGACAGCTCAGCAATTAATTGGCTGGGTTTGTTTTAATTGGATGAACTTCCGATCAGGTTCAGCATCCCTGCTCAGCTGCCGTGCTGGCGCTTTCTGCACCCCGGCTGGGAGAGGGGAGCGGGACAGCAGAGTTCTGCCCTCTGAGCATGGTGGCCCTGCTGACACCCAGAAATGCTGGGGTGAGATTTGAGGCAGGGCAGCAAGGTCTCAGCAGCTGCTCTTCCACAGTGGGCAGGGCATGGGCATGGGCAGGGCTGGCTGGGCAGGGGCCCATTAGTGCCGGCTCTGGAGGACAAGGACATCTCTGGCCCCTCTCCTCCTCCTGCAAGCCCTGGCTGCAGCCAGCCCATGACAGGCGGTGTCCCAGGGCAGGCAGCCGCTAACGAGAACAGATTGTTGTCATTGAGCAGTAATTACTTCATTAGGCTGAGGCACGTGCTGGGGAGAGCTGGGCACAAGCCGGAGCCATGGCCACAGTCTGGCCTATGACTGCCAAGGGGACACGTGGGGCAGAGCTGGGACGCACAGAGGGTCTGATGGCCAGGAAGGGGCTGTGGGCAGGGCTTGGGGGGCTTGCTGGAGGACCCTAACCCTGCCAGGTACCTTTTTCCCCTGCAGCACCTGGAGTCACGTCTCCGTGCCCTGGGCCGGCCCTATGTGCGGGTGCTGCTGTCTGAGATCTTCCCCAGCAAGTTAAAGCTCTTCCCAGAGGTGGATGTGTGAGTGCTGCTGACCCCCTCCAGCCCCAGGGTGTCCCATCTCTGTGCAATTCCCTCTTGAAGCTGTCCCTGACACTTCTGTCCTGCTGTCACTGTGCAGGGAAGGGGCAGGGCTGTCCTTAGCAGGGTGGTGCTGGCACAGTAAGGACCTTCTGGGGTTCTGCTGAGGGGCTTCACTGTGCCTTGTTCTTCCCAAAATGCTCATCCTCACTGTGACATTGCCCTTCCAGGTGGGTGCAGGTAGCCTGTCCCCGGCTCTCCATCGACTGGGGAGAAGCTTTCAGCAAGCCACTGCTGACACCCTATGAGGTGAGCACCCCTCTTTCTTTTGGGGGGACAGTCCTAGCTTGGGGTGATGCACCAAAGCAGGCTTGGGGATGTCCCTGCACCCAGACAGTGTCCCCTCCTCTTTACATCTGTGCTCTGTGCACAGTCCAGGCACGCTGCTGGGATATCCAATCTTTTGTGAAACCGATGGGATTGCCAGTGCCTCCAGCTTTACCCCACCAGTGCCCTCCTCGGCACACCAAGCTGGATGCTGGGACCTCTCCCAGCACCACCAGCTCCCCCTGTGCGGGCGCTGCTCAGGGACTCATCCCCGGTCCTCTCTGCAGGCTGCGGTGGCTCTCCAGGACATCGAGTGGCAGCAGCCTTATCCCATGGACTTCTATGCCAGCCAGTCCCTGGGGCCGTGGACAGTGAACCACGGTGGCACACAGCCCCCGCGCCGCGGGCGGCCGGCACAGGTGGGTCCCCGCTCGGTCCCTCGGGCCGGTGAGAGCGCCGGGACGGGCTGAGCACCCGGTGCCGCTCGGTGCCCGGTACCACGTACTGAAAGCGCCACCCCGTGGTGTCGTTGCCACCGAACAGTAACGGTGACAATGCCAGCCCGGCCCGGGGGAGGGACACGCGGCTCCCCCAGCCCTGTCGGGGTGAGCGCCTGCCGAGCCCCGCGGCTCCCCGGGAATGGGGGTGTTCCCCCCGGGGGTGCTGCGGGCTTGGCACGGACCGGCTCATCGCAGCTCCAGCTGGGGCATCCCTGACCCTCCATCTCCCTGCAGGGGAAGCCACCCGCGCCCCCCGCCCCGCCCGAGGGTGGGGAGCAGCCAAGCACCGGGGACCTCGCAGCCTCGTGAGTGTCGCCCGCAGCTGCCGCGCTCCGGGAATGGCGTGGGCAGCGGCGGGGGCACTGCTGATGTGAGCACCACCGGGACCCCCTCTACTGCAATGGATGGGGTCGCACCCCGTAACTCGACAACACCACTGCCCGCAAGGACCCACCCCGGCTGTCCGCGGGGAGTTGCCGCTTGCAGGACCGGGCTGTGCTGCGGCCCTGCCCGCGGTCGCACCGGGGGTCGCGTCCCGCCCGCCCGGCCGGGGCTACCCCGTCCTCACCCCCCCCGTGGCCTCCCGCCGCCAGGGGGCGCGCGTCTCCTCCGCCGAGGCGCTCCTCTCGATCTCGTCTGCCCGCCCAATCAGCGCGCCGCGTTTCGGCGGGAAGGCGGAAGTGGCGCCGCCGGGGCGCGGCCATGGCGGAGGCGCGGCCGCTGCGGCTGCTGGCGCTGCACGGGTACCGGCAGAGCGCCCGCCGCCTCCGCCAGCGCACCGGCGCGCTCCGCAAGGCCCTGCGCGGCCGCGCCGAGCTGGTGGCCATCGACGCGCCGCACCGCTTGCCCGCCGGCGCTGAGGACGACCCCGACGGGGATGACCCTCCCCGCGGCTGGTGGTTCTCCGGGCCCGGCACGTTCGAGGCGGGCGAAGCGGCCGCGGCTCCGGCGGGGCTGGAGGAGTCTCTGTCGGCCGTGGCGGCGGCGCTGGCGGAGCACGGGCCCTTCGACGGGCTGCTAGGCTTCAGCCAGGGCGCGGCGCTGGCCGCCATGGTGTGCGCCCTGCGGGCCCGCGGCGACCCGCGCTTCCCGGTGGCCTTCGCCGTGCTGGTGGCCGCGTTCGCCAGCCGCGCCCCGGCACACGGACACTTCTACCGGGAGCCCATCGCCCTGCCCACCCTGCACGTCGTGGGCGACACGGACGCCGTGATCGCAGCGCCCCTGAGCCGGGAGCTGGCCCAGTGCTTCGTGGAGCCCGTTGTGCTGTCGCACCCCGGCGGGCACTTCATCCCCGCGGCTGCGGCGCAGAAGAAAGCCTACCTGGAGTTCCTGGAACGCTTCTGCCCCGGGCAGGGCCAGGCCGAGCGCCCAGAGGCTGGGGAGGCTCGAGAACAGGCGCTGTAATAAAGAAGGGCTCTGGTGAGCCATGTGCAGCCACCCATCCTGTGAAACATCACTGTTTCCGTGCCTCCAGAGGGACCAGAGAACAGCTCACTGCACATTCTGCTCTTCAGTGTTCACCCAGGCCAGGCTAAATGGTTCTTTATCTCCCTTTTTTTTCAGCTTTGTTGTATACATCAGTATAAAATAGATATATATATACACATGTGTGTGTGTGTATATATATAAAAAGTTATATATAATGTGTATAACATGTAACACGTGAGTGTGGGGGTGTGACAGGGGGTTGAGGGCAGGAGGGTGACACTGCTTTGTGGGCAAGGTGCTTTCAGAGACTCCAACACCTGCTCAAAAGGAGAGTTCCTCAGCTCAGCCACAGGAAGTCTGCAGAGCACAGAGCTCTTGCAGTTTTACACCCCAAAACCTCGTGGTTTTTAATATCTCTTAAGCCCAGCTTCCAGCTGGTCTGGGCCTGGAAAACCCTCATCCTTGGCAGTGCCAGGGCTGCTGGTGTTTCAGGGATGAAATGCCTTCTGGCTTGATGTGCATGTGTTGAATCTTCCTTGCACAAAGTGCCTCCGTGAACAAGAAGAGCTTGTTGCTGTTTGTGGCTCTGTATGATCCAGAAGCACAGGAAAATCTTTATTGCTGCAACAGTTGCAGGTGTCCTGCTCAGCTTCTGCCCCGCTCAGCACTGGGCACCAGTCTCAGGAGAGGAGAGCTAGCAGAGCTTCTCTAACCACAGCTTTCCTTGGGGGTGTAGAGCTGGTAAAAGAGGGAAATTAGGTGAAAAAAAGCGAATTTTCCCCCTGCTTGAGCAGCAGGGCAGCGCAGTGTCAGCTCTGCAAGGCCGCAGGACATTGTGCTGCTGAAACCCTTCCTGTGCCTACTGAGCTGGGAACGGGCCTGGCAGTGCCGAGGGTTCAAGCAGCACAGGAGGGGTGAGCAGCTCAGCCCCAAAGCAGCACGGCAGGAGTGAACAGCTCTCGGCCCCATCGCGTTTTGCCCCGGTTTGCAGCACGGTGGTGATGCTGGCAGGAGGATGTGGCTCTTTCCCCGCAGCCCAGCCCTGCTCTGCTGTTGCCCTGTGGGGCTGGGGGGGACTCGGGCAGTGCTGGACGTCTGTGCCACTTCACGTGGGCTGTGTCACATCTGCTGCGACGCCGTGGGGTTGTCTGCACCCCTTGGTGACACCACGGGCTGGGACTTGGGGCTGCACGCCCGGCTGCAGCTGTGGCCGAGCACGGCGACCAGCTGTGACAACGCACCGGAGCCTTTGTCCCCGCTCTCCCCCCGCCGCCGGGCAGGGACGGCCGCGGCCGCGCTCGCAGCCCCGGGAGGTGTTTGGCTGTCACCGAGCTCGCTCCCGGTGCTTTCCCGGCGCGGAGGAGGCACCGCAGCCATGGCCGCCCGCCCGCACTGCGGCCCCGCAGCCCCGGCAGCTCCCGGCAAGAGGGGAGGAAGGGGAAGAAAAGAAGCTCAGGGTGCGGTGAGTGAGCAGCACGGTCCCAGCTCTGCAGGCAGCTCCCTCGGGTGGGTCGGGGAGGGATCGATGAACCGAACTGGGGTGCTGCGGTTCCTGCCCCTTTCCCGGAGTCTGTATGAAGATGGCTCCTGCCGGGTATCTGCTGTAGCGGTTTAAATAAATTATTAAAACAGATAAACGCGACCTTTGTCCGCAGGAGGTGCCTGTGTGAGCTGCGCAGGAAGGTCCTGCTTGGTCCCGGTGTGGTGGGAGGAGGGAAGCGGCTCGGAGGGGTTTGCCATGGAAATCCTGCCCTCTCCCTCCTTTCCTGGCCAGATGCCCTCGGGCTGGCCCCTGCCTCTCTCGCAGATCCAGGTCTGTTCCTGGGACGCAGCCACAGAACTTGGCTGCCCTCAGAGGTGAGCCTGGAGACAAGACTGGCTGATGTGCTCCCACTCAGCTTCATGCTGGGGAGTTCTCTTTTCCATCACCCGGTGTCGCCCAGGGGAGTTGGTTTTTCCCCCAAAACAGCATGGCCCAGTTGCTGTTGCTGAACAGGGGGGTGATGTCCCCAGATGTGCCTTTCCATGCCCCAGTGCAGCCCTGGAGCCACCTGTGTGGCCTCAGGGACAGGAAGGACCCTGGCTGTGCCCCTGCTTGTGAGGAGCCTGCTGTGGGCATGGAGTCCAGGGAGAGCTTTGCTGCCCCCTCCCTGGTGAGCAGAGCCCCCAGCCCTGTCCCAGTGTCCCGGGAAGGGCAGGAGGAGCCTGGCATGAGCAGAGACACCACCAGTGCTGCCCGTGCTGCCAGTGCTGCTGCTTCCCTGCAAGCTCCCGGCTGTTTTCCCACCTCTCCCCAGCTCCCCACACCCCTTCCCCCTGTGCCACTGCCACCTCGAGGTCACTGCCACTGCCCACCCTGCCAGCCACCCACTTGGGGCACACCAGGCACAGGTAGAGGGGTTCCTGTGGGCAGCACTGGAAAAAGCGACGTCCCGCCGAGCCTGGCATCAGGTGCAGCTCATGCCAGGGTTTGAGCCTTACTCATCTCACGCTCTTCCTCCTCTGTCCCGGCCAGCAGGACTGCCAGAGGCATGGGGAGGGGGTGCTCCGGGAGGGTGATGTGTTTCCCAGATGGTTTTACAGCGAGGCTTTTCCCAAACCTGCCAAGGTCCTGCCTGCAAAGTGGCGGTGGCACGGGCAGGGGACAGCCGGGACCGTGCCTGGGCCCCGCTGCTGGAGCAGGACCAAGCCGTAGGGAACAGCCCCCCCTTCCCTGCTTCACTCGCAGAAGCTTCCAGTTGTGGCTGAGTCACTCCTGCTGTAGCTCCTTCTCTCTCCTTGTTTTGGATGGAAGTTTTCCATGGAAACCCACGCTGGGCCGGGCTGCAGGCTGGGATAAACACGGCTGAATCACAAAAGGCCGTTTCGCCAAGAGCTGTCAGATGGCAGCAACAGCGTGTGGGGCCAGTGGGCACCTGCCTGGCCTTTGGGGGGGCAGCAGCAGCACCTTTTCCTGCAGCCCCCACCAACTTTGCTGGCTCAGGCCCACCCTAAATTCCTACGGTGCCAGGATGCCACTTGGAAAAGCCAGGAGCGGGTGACAGGTTTTGTCTAGAAGTTTTCTGGGGCCACGTGCTTTCCCAGGGATGCACAGGGAAATCCCATCCAGGAGAGTCCCTTGGGACCTTCGCTGAGGCAGTGTCCACCCCTGTCCTCAGCCGCCGGGCTCTGTAGGGTCATGGCTTGGAGGTGCCAGGGAGACCCTTCCCACCCTCCTGGCCATGCTCTGAAGCCGCTGGGTGCGTTGCCGAGGTCAGGCACTGTTTGTGCCATGCTTGTGCCCTGCTGAGCACCAATCCACCATGGAGGAGGCCGTGGCAGGGGCTGTGATCCTCCTTGGCACCACATTCCTTCCCAGCACCGCTGCAGTCTCTGTGCTGGGGAGGAGCACGGGAGCTGGACAGCCTCTGTCCCCTGGCGCCGGCGGCTGGCCCCAGGCCCAGCGGCTTGGAAGCGCCGTTGGAAGACAAGTCCTGGTGTCAGGAATCCAGGATATTTTTAAGGACTCTGGAAGAAAAACTGATTCCAGGGTGTCAGCGGGAGAGACTTGGCCTTCAAAACAACAGTGCAGCTGGAACGTTCCCGGGCTGGAGCATGGGGTACAAGGGGCCACAGCGCTGCCCACAGGACATGCCCCCTCACCCAGGGGTACCCTGGAAGGGACACTGGTGTAACCACGGCCTGGACCTCACTGTGATGCTGTTAATGGGGTGCAAACAAGGAGGTGTTTCCCAGAAGGTGGAGGGTGGGTTTTGTGGCAGTGGCAACTTTGCAGCATGGATGTGCTGGATGTAGCTGTGGTTTTACCTGAGCGCTGGTGGGACTGCCCAAAAACCCCTGTCTGGGGCTGTGAGGTGCTTGTCCCATCACCAACAGCAGTGATGGGAAAAGCAGGAGTCAAAGGGAACAAGCAAGAGGCACGGCAGGGCACAGCAAGGACCTTTTACCTCTGGTCCTCCCATGACCCACTGTGGCCCTGCTGGCCCCTGGGGACCTGGTGGTGGCCATGCCTGTCTGGGTGAGGATAGAGCTGCCAGGTGCATGACCCCATGGATGGGTGAGGGATCCAAATGGGGCTGCTTTGGAGAGGGAGACTGTGGGCAGGGGACCCTGCATGACCCCAACTCAGTCCAGATGGGACACCCACGGGAGCCCTGTGCTGCAGGATCCCAGGACTGAAGGTTCTTGTTCAGGGACTCTTCCTGTTCCTCTTGCCACTGCCACCATCACCCACTTGGGCCTGACCCTACATCCCCGGTGTCCCCATGGCAGTGACCTCCGTCCCCTCCGGGTCTGGGTGGTCTCTACAGCCCTTCCATCCCCCTCTCTCTGTCTCCAGGGCCGTGAGTCCCCGGTGCCCCCCACGAGGAGCCCTGCCCGGCCAGCACCGGTCGCTGCCGGCTGCTGAAGGCCCGGTGCCCGGTGCCGGGGCAGGCCGGGCCGCTCTGACTTCGCCGCTCAGGAATCTCCTGGCCGCGCCGGGCGGGTTGTGCAACCTGCGACCGCCCCCGGCCGCCCCCGCCCCGGCCCCGCCGGCCGCGCTCAGTCCCCGCCGCGCCGGCCCCGCCGCCAGCCCCGCTCCGCGAACGGCCCGCGGTCCCCCCGCGCACCGGCGGCGAGGCGGGGGGACACGGGACGGGGGGACGGGACCCCGACTGCCGAGCGGACAGATGCGGCGGGACGAGCCCGGCGGGGACGGTCCCCGAGGGGCTCCGGGTCCCCGCCGGGAGGGCAGGTGAGGGGCTGCGGGGCGGGGACAGGACGGGGGATCCGAGGAGGGGGTCCCCATCGTTCCCGCTGCCCGAGGAGGAGCCGCTCGGCGCCCGCCCCCCCGAACAGTAAGAGTTGATGTGCGGTGAGCTGCATCCTGCATGTGAGCTCCTACTGCCCCGGGAGGCGGGCCGCCCCCGACGGGACCCCCGCCGCCCCGCCTCCGCCGCCTCGGGGACCCCCGGGGGTGGGCGAGTGGGGGGAGCCGGTGCTGCCCGCGGTGCGAGTCCGCCTGTCCCGGCGACCATGGCTGTAGACTGTTACCCCCCCAGCGGCACAGTAACAATCTAAAGCCACGGTCGCCCGGGCGGCGTCGGAGTTGGGGGGGGGCGGGAGGGCGGGTTGGGAGGGGGCAGCCGGTGCCTTGGCGACGGCGAGGAGGCGTCCCCGCCACCGCAGCGAGCGCGCCCGACCCCCACCGGCGGCGCGGGGGGGGACTCCCGGTGCTTGGGAGGGGGGGAGTGTCGGTAGCATCGGCAGCATCGGTAGCATCCGCCCACCCCCCTCCCCGCCCCCTGCCCTCCCACGCGTGTCCGCCCCGCCGGGAGTCCCCCCCTACCTGGGCTGCAGCGGGAAGGCGGGGGGGGGGCGTCCGCCGTGGGGGGGTCGGTGTCTGCGGGGGGGGAAAAAGAGAGCGGGGTCAGGCGGGCACCGGGACACCCCCCCATCCCCGCCCCTTCCCGCCTTCCCCCCCGCCCCCGTCGGGGCGCGCTCCCCGACGGCTCAGCACCACGGACAGCGCCCGCCCCCCCGGCGCTGCGGCGGGGCCGGGGCCGGTGCGGGCCGGGGCCGGTGCCGGTGCCGGCGGTGGGTCATGCTTCAGTAGCCATGACTGTAGACTGTTACTGTCCTGTCCCTACGCAGCAGTAAGCAGTCTAGAGCCAAGGTGCCGACGCTCTGACTCGGGCTCTCCTCGACGGGGTCTTTAGACGCAGCGGGGTGAAGGCGATCGACCCCCCCTCGCCGGGCTGCGGAGCCGGCAGCACCCGGGCTGGGGACACGGGGCTGCGGGGGAACCCGAGGGAGGCGGCGGTGGAGAGTGCCCGGCACGGCGGCACCGCGGGATGGGGCTGGGGGGTCCCGTCGGGGGTGGCCGCGGGGAGGCTCGGAGAGGGGGGACAGCGGGCGCCGGTGTCACCCGAGAGCGGGACACACACGCGCGGCCCCGCGCACGGATGCGCTTCCGCACCTCTCCCCGCCCCCCCAACCCCTGCAAGGTGCGGGCGGCCGGTCCCCGCCGTGCGCCCCCCCGGGGCGGCCCCGCGCTCAGCGCCCGCCCCCGCGCACCGCCCCCGCCGGCGCCGCCGCCCGGCCCCGCCGCCCCCGCCGCCCGGCCCGCACGTGGGGCTGCGCCAGGCGGCACCGCGCCGCCCCCGCCGCCGCAGAGCTCCCCCCCCCCGCCCCGGCCCCCGGTGCCCTCCGCTCCGCCTCACCCCCGCCCCGGGGCCGGCAGGTGCAGCGCCCGCTGCCGCGGGGCTCCGCTGCCCCCTCCCGCCCCCGCACCGGGCTCCGTCCCCGCTTACCTGGGGGCCAACCCAGCCGGTGCCTTACCTCCTGCGGGCCCCGCGGCTGCCGGGCCGGGCAGGGGCCCCGCGGCTCCCGGCGGGGCCGGCGCCGGTGTCGGTGCTGCGCTGTCCGCAGCGCGCGGGGCTTTTATAGGATCGGGCTCGTAGTAACGGGGATCTCGGCTCATTCATAGAAAAGCATCAACCTACACAATGACGTGAGCGCTACGTCAGCGAAGAAATTTAGGGAACGGGAAGACGCTACTATTTATATCGGCGCGGGGGGAGGACAGCGGCCCGGAGCCGGGCAGGGGGTCCGGGCTGCAACAGGACCCCGGCCCTCCCCCCGACCCCTCCGGAGCCCCCCCTCCCGTTCCCTGGCTGCTCGAGGAGCGCAGCGGAGCAGCACCCAGCACCCCACATCCCTTCTCCACCTGCTGTCAGACCCAGGGGCCGTGTGCCCACTGGATCACAAACTGAGGGTCCTGTCCCCCCGGGAGTGCAGTGTGGGGCACCCCCTGTCCCAGACACGAGGGGTCCATCCAGGTGCACATGGGAATCCAGGGTGCCCATCACCCCTGACCACCCTGCTGGGCCAGAACGTGGCCCCATCGTGGCATCACCAGGGAGCTGCTGATCTGGGGCTGTCTGAGCCCCCTGTCATGACAAGGGGTTGCACAGGGGTCCCCAGATCCGGGCACCAGCCTGGGGGTGCCCCCTGCCCACCTGCATCCCTCACCCTCAACAATGTCCTCAGCAGCACCTCCCAGGTGCCCCCTCAGAAGACCCGCTGTCCTTGCAGTGTCACAAGCACCCATGGGGGCCACCCCAGCGCGCTGCAGGACAATGGGGCAGCACAAGCAGTGCTGGGGAGGGAGTTTGGAATACATGGAGTGAGTGACCCACTGCAGCACCGTGCTGCCCTGACCCCTCCAGCCTCACAACGGGGCCTGGCCCTCACTCCCACCAGAGCTGGGTCCCCCAAAAACCATCAGTGCTACAGAAGAAGGTTGTGGCTTCACGGGTGAGTTAATTTCGGCCCCTTGCTCCTTCCCAAGTGCCAGCACACCCCCAAGATGGCCCTAGAGTCATATCCAGGGGCATTTGGGAGCATCCTTTCCCCCTTTATGCACCTGTGTGTCCATCCATCCATGCATCCCCCCCATTCCTGCTGGAGCCGTCTGACCTCACTCTGCTCTGGCGAAGCATCACACCGGTAACCACAGCAACAGCGGCGTTGTCATTGACAGCAGCATCCGCGCCCGCCAGCATCCGCCGCTGCGCAAGGCCGCGCTGCTGCAAGGCCACACGCTGCTCGGGGGCCTCCAGCCACGACCCCCCCACTCCCTTACCCCTCACACCGCCAAATACCTGCAGAGCGGCTCAGAGAATTAACCCCTCCCAACCCCTCCGGCGCCTCCCCATCCTCCACCGACCAAGGTGCTGCCATCCCCTCTAGAACTCCCCAAAACGCCTTTCCCACACCCTGCTAGAAGGGGGTGTCCCCCTCCTGTCCCCCCGCTTTTTTTTTCCCCCGCGCAGCACCGGCGCTCGCCCCGTCGGGGCTCTCCGGTCCGGGAAGGGGAGGTGGGGAATCGCTGCCGCAGCGCTCCCCGCCGCAACCGTGACTCAGCCCGGGATTAGTCAGCAACTGGGGCCGGCCCACCCGCTACCGGCTGCGCAGCTCCGCCGTTCCTCCGGGGGCCGCGACCCCCCCCACTCCACGTCCCGGTTCCCCGACGCGCACAAGGTCCCCCGACCGGGACGCGGAGTGGGGGGGTCGCGGCCCCCGAGGAGGGGGTGTCGCATCCCGGAGCGCGGCCCGTTGCTGCCATCTCGTGGGCTTCCCACCGGTGACACAGCCGTGTCCCTGCCGTGGGAGGGGGTGAGAGGAGCCGGTGGTGTGGGTGGGGAGGGGGAGGTCACCTGTAGGGCGTGGGAAGGGGGTGGTGGATGAGGGGGATTGAAGGAGGAAGGGGGAGAGGAAAGGAGGTCTCGTTGTGCCATCGCGACTCCACAGGGGTGGGGTCTTCACCTGCTTGGACGTCACCCCCCAAGGAAGGGATCCTATTGCCCCACGATGCATCACTTCAAAGGAAAGGGTCTCATCGCCTCTAGCCCCAAAATATCACCCTGCCAGAAGTGTTCCTCACCCAATCTGGGCATTGTGCCACAAGGAAGGGATCCCCCATAAGGGAAAGGTCCCAATGTTTCACCAAGTATCATCCCACAGGGATGAGATCATCACCTGCCTGCAGAGAAGGGGTTCCATCACCCCATCGAGTGTCCTCCCACAGGGAAGGGGTGCCACTGCCCCAGGAAACAACACCTGGCCGGGACGGGTGCCCTTGTTTGACTGGAAATTGCCCCCAAGAAGCGTCACCCATAAGGAAAGGGGTCCCACTATCTCACCAAACTCTGACCCACAGGGACAGATCCTCATCTACCTGCAGGGGACAGGTCCTGTCACCCCATCAGGCACCATCCCACAAGGAACGAGTCCCACTGCTCCACAAAGCATCTGCTCACAGGGGTGGGTGCCCTTGTCTTCCCAAACATCCCCCCACAAGGATCCCATTGCCCCCCAGTTCAGAAAGGGGAATTGCAAAGCCCTGCTCCGGGGGAGGAAGATCCCTGAGCTCTGGCATATCCCAGGACTGTCCAGCTGGACAGCAGTTCAGTGGAAAAGACCTTGGGGGTCCTGGGGGACAGAAAGCTGACCCTGTGTCCCTGGGATGAAGGAGGTGGATGGTGTCCTGGTCTGTGTTGGTTGGCAGCAGTGACAGGATCCTTCCCCCTGCTCAGTCCTGGAGTGCTGGGTCCAGTGCTGGGCTCCCAGCATGGAAATACTGCAGAGAGTCCAGGGAAGGAGCAGTGAGAAGAGTAAAAGGCTGGAGCATCTCCTCGATGAGGAGAGGCGGAGAGCTGGGACTGGCTGGAGAAGAGAAGGCTCCAGGGACCTGTCAGTGCCTGCACACCCCTGGAGGGAGGGTGTGGAGAGGGCAGAGCCAGACCCAGCTCCTGCTGCCCAGTGCCAGGACCAGGGGCAGGCAGCACAGACCGAGTCCCACCATCAGGAGCCCTTCCACACTGGGAGGGGAGAGCTGGCCTGGGCTGCCCAGGGAGGTGCTGGAATCACCATCCTTGGAGATATCCAAAACCACCTGGGCAAGGTCCTGTGCATCCAACCCTGGGTGGCCCTGCTGGGGTGGGGGATGACTTCCTGAGGTCTCTCCCAGTCTCAGCTCCTGCTGTTTGCCTCTGTCTCTTGTGCACCTGGGTATCCTTCCACAAAGAAGGGTTGCCCTGCTCCATGAAATATCACCTTTCAGGGGGGATAGGTGCCCCTTGTCTGACCGAGTATCACTCTGCAAAAAAGGGTCCTCTCAGTATCACCCCAAAAGAAAGGGGTCCTATTACCCCAACAAGCCTTGGTCCACAGAGGAGGCCCCCCAGCCACTTGAGCATCACCCCACAGGGAATGGCTCCCATTGTCCACCCCAGCAATGCCACCCAGGCAGCACAGCAGAGAGCAGCCACCCTGGCTGGGCCTGTGCTCTGCCAGGGAAGCTCTGCCCTTCCTGCTGCCTTTCAGGGATCCTCTCCTGATGGGGACACACTGGGAGAACTCAGCAGGGTCCCGTGGCTGCCCCAGCCTTGCTTTACAGCAGGCAGGGCTTGGCACTGGAGCAGCTCAGGAGACGGGCAGGGGTGACCCAGGGCTCAGCCCTGTCATGAGTTTCACAGCCTCAGCCCCTCAGGTGGAGCGGACGCACATCCCCCTGCACACACAGGGGCGCACTTTCGGGGCTGCTCTACCCCGGCACCGCCGGGAAAACGGAGCTGGAGCTGCCAGCGGGGGCTGCAGGCTCCTGGCGCTGCCGGATGCGGCCCCGCTGGCCAAGGGCAGTAATGGAAGACATGTGTGTGGGCTTTGGGGAGAGGCTGCGCTGGGAAACAGGGCCCTGCAGAGACCGGGGGGCTGTATCCTGTCCAAAAGCCCAGGTCCCACATGAAGCCAGGCATGCGAACGCGATCCAAACCACAGCTGGATTTGAACCGAATCTCCCAGCATCTGGGCTAATTTGCTGCAACTTTGATTGATCGTGGGGAGGGGGCACAGGCGGGAAACGCTCCAGCTCAGACCTCCCAACAGAGCCAATGACTTAACCAGAGCTGGTTCCAATCTGCTCAGCACATTGAGGCGAAAATGCCCCTTTCCCTGCGCGCTGCCGGTCGCCGGCGCTGGCTCTTCCCGCGGTCCTGCAGCCCGGCCGTCCCCGATGTCCCTCGGAGCTGGACATGGGCTGCAGCTCCCTGGGGACACCCGGCAGTGTTTGAGAGCTCCGGGTGCGGAACGCCGGCTCACGCTGTTGTGTTAGGATCTCTCCAGAAGGCTGAGCAGGACAGGACGGGAGATACTCGTGCAAGAACCCCCCCTCCACCTGCCCCAAACCCCTGCGGGCACCGATCCGCCCCTCTGCTCCTGGGAGAGGCCGGGAATGGGAGAGGAGCTGCAAAGGAGGGTGGAAAAGGCGAGGGGTTTTTCCATTCCCTCCCTCGGCCGCTGCCCCCGAGGCTCGGCGTCACTCAGCAGGTAGCTGGGGCAGCCCGGGGTCCCGGCCGGCCCCGGGGGATGCAGCTGTCTGGGAGCCGCTCGCTGCCGTGATTTATGCAGCTCAGCCCCATAAATTACCGGGACGGAGCCCGCGGGAGCCATCGCTCACAGCGACGTCCAGAGCTCGCTGCCAGAACCTGAAACACTTCCAGCCGTTAATTGAAGAAGGGAAAAAAAAAAAAAAAATGGGAGAGGGGGGAGAAATTAGTGCCCGGGGAGTTGGGATTAAACCGCGGCTCTAACGAGGGTCGCCCACGTCCCGCTCCCAGGATCCCGGCGCTTCCTGTGGGCAAGAGCCCAGCATGGGGAGCAGGGAGGGGAATTTCTGAGCCTGGGATGAGCCCGCGGGCAGTGACACTCCGTCCCGGTCCCCAGGGTGACATTTCCGTAGTGAACTGGGACACGCTGAATCCGAAGGGAATCTGAGGGTCAGTTCCAGGTGAGCGATGCTGAGCTGTGAGGGCAAGGGCTACCACCAGCCTGCACCCTCCCTGCCAGCACCCATCCCTTTTTGTCCCAAATTCGGGGCTGGCCAAACCCCGTCCCAGGCACCAGGGCCCCCACATTGGCTCCCATTCACCAGGGGACCAGGGTTATGGGGTCAAAGCCCAAGAGCCCAAGTGGGAGGGAAGGCACTGCTCGGGGTGCCCTGCTCAGGTCAGGGGGTGCCAGCGGGACACCCCAGGGTTAGCAGCCGGCCTGGGGAAGCCCATCACGGTGCTTTGCTGTACCAGGAGGTTGTGCAAGAGGCTGCGGCTGTGAGAAAGGAGAAGTGAAAGTGTGAAGCTAGAGGCGGCTCCCCCCGCGCCAAGGGGGGTACCCCATGCTGCACCCCAAGCCCAGCAGCTTTTTCAGCGACGGCTGGAGGGATAAAGCCGGGGGGAAAGGGGCTCTGCCTCCCCCTCCTCCTCATCCCAAAGCACCACAAGCCCCCAGCCCACCCCGAGCCACCGCCACCGCCACCGCACATCTGGGCGCCAGCGCTGCGCGCCCCTCCCGCTCTCTGCTCTCCCCCCTCACCAGCAAATTGCGCCCGACTGCCCTCCCTGCTCCCCAGAACCCTTCCCCTCATCATCCTCACTCATCGGACACGACGTTCCACCCTCTGCACCCCAGAACGCTACCACCCGCTCCAGCCTTCCCAAGCGAGGGGTGCCCCCCCGCTCTGCGTATCAGCACCCATCCCTCGGGCGGGGCGGCAAGCGAAACCCCTCCGCTCTATCGCTCCCCGGCCCCGTCCGCCCCGTCGGGTCCCACCTGCGCGGGGAGGAGCCGCCTCCGGTAACGGGCGGGGTGGAGCGCACCGGGAGCCGCTAGATGGCGCCCTACGAGCGGTACCGACGGGGGGGACGCATCGCCCTTTGCCCGGGGACACCCCGGGTCCCCCCCTCTTCGGGGCTCCCGGCCCCACCCGGGCTGTCCCCGGGCAAAGAGCGATGTCCTAAGGATCGAGACCCCCGAGGGGGCGGTCGGGGCGCGGCAGGAGAAGATCGGGAGGAGGGAAAAACCGGGCTGGGAGGAGGAGGAGGAGACCGGGATGGGGAGGGAGGGGTGTGTAAAGGGGGGGCCCGGCTTGTCGGTGCCCCGCCCGGGGATGGGAGGAGGAAAACCTCCCGCCGTCCCTTTAACAGCCAGCGGCGCTGCTCGGAGTTCAGGCCGGGGTCAGGGGGAGTTCGCAGCCCGGGTTTCACCTCCGAGCTGGCGGCGTCGGGAACCCCGAGGAACCGCTGTTGCTTCTTCCACAACCACCTCCTCCTCCTCTTCCTCCTCCTCCCGTTCCGTAGGACCGGCCGGGAGCGCGGGGTATGGAGGAAGAGAAGCAGCAGAGGAAGAGGAGGGTGGAGGGGAGCAGCAACCGGCGGCGGCCCCCCCGGGGCTGAGCCATGAGAGTTCACCGAGACCTCAGCTGGTTGGCGGAGGCCACCGGACGCCCAGGTAAAAGGATGGGGGGAACACCCCGAAATGCGGGGAAATCGGCCGAAAAAGCAGCTCCGCGGGCTCTTGGCTTCACGCACCTGGGCGGGGGGCACCGGCACCGGGACGGAGGCGGGGAGGGGAGGTCCCGCTCCCCCCCACACCCCCAACCTTCCCCCCGCTCACCTCGAGGGGGGGAGAGGAAACGGGGGCGGGGGGCGCCCGGGGGGTCCGGCCGGCCGCCTCCCGGGACCGGGGCGCATAAGAAGCGGGGAGGCGCGGCGGGGAGCGGGACAGCGGCGGGGCGCGGGGATCGGCGGGCGGGTGGTGGCGGGCACCGGCTCGGAGCGTCCCCCCCCTGCTCTCCCGCGGCAGGTGGGCGCGGGGTCGCGGGATCCCACGGCTGGCGGGGCCGGGGCGCGGCACTGGCGGCGGCGGCGGGTGATGTCACTTTCTCCAAAACCCTCCGGGGGTTTTCGCCCCCCTCCCGCCCCCCCGACCCGCCGAGAAACAAGCCCCCATATAAGCGGTGGCACCGGCCGGGCGGCCGCGCAGAGCGGCCGGGACTCAGCGGTGCGTGGGGCTGAGACCCGCCCCCCCCACGCCGCCCACCCCACGCGTGGGTGAAGCCCCGGACGCGCTCGTCGAGCCCCCCGCTCCTCGCGGCGGGCACGCGGGGCCGGGCACGGCGCTGACGGGGCGGCCGGTGTGTTGCAGGGCGGCGGGCGAGGAGCGGGATGCTGGACGCCATGGAGGTGCCGAGCCACTCGCGGCAGCTGCTGCTGCAGCTGAACACGCAGCGCACCAAGGGCTTCCTGTGCGACGTGATCATCGTGGTGCAGAACGCGCTTTTCCGTGCGCACAAGAACATCCTGGCCGCCAGCAGCGCCTACCTCAAGTCGCTGGTGGTCCACGACAACCTGCTCAACCTGGACCATGAGATGGTGAGCCCCGGCATCTTCCGCCTCATCCTCGACTTCATCTACACCGGCCGCCTGGCCGAGTGCGAGCCGGGCAGCGAGCAGAGCCTGGGTGCTGTGCTGGCTGCCGCCAGCTACCTCCAGATCCCCGGCTTGGTGGCCCTTTGCAAGAAGAAGCTGAAGCGCAGCGGCAAGTACTGCCACCTGCGCGGGGGCTACGCGCCCTACAAGCTGGGCCGCGGGCTGCGGGCCGCCACGCCGGTCATCCAGGCTTGCTACTCGGGGACGCCGCGGCCCGTGGACCTGCCGCCCGTGGAGCCGGCGGCGCCTCTCAACACGCAATGCGGGGAGCTGTACGCCTCGGCCGCCCAGGGCGCCCCGCTGCACCCCCACGGGCTGTGCCCGCCCGAGCGCCACTGCTCGCCGCCCTGCGGCCTCGACCTCTCCAAGAAGAGCCCCACCGGCCCCTCTGCCCAGCTCCTGCCCACCGACCGCCTGCTGCCCAGCGAGCCCCGCGAGCCCTCGCTGCCCCCACGGCACGACAGCCCCCCCGTCAGCGCCGGCCTCCTGGGCAGCCACGCCGCTGCCTACAAGGACTCCCCGCCGGGCGGTGAGCCGGGGGGGCACCCCCACGCCCCCGACCCCTTCCGCAGCACGCCGCCCTGCGCCGAGCCCCCGCTGCCCCGCGCGGACGGGCGAGAGCTGATGTACCGCTGGATGAAGCACGAGCCCCTGGGCCCCTACCTGGACGAGGGGGAGGCGGAGAAGGAGCTGGAGCGGGAGGAGAAGGCCGAATCGCCGCCTGCGGCACCGCAGCCCCGCTACCCCAGCGTGGAGAGCAACGACCTGGAGCCCGACAACAGCACGAGCGAGGAGACGGGCAGCAGCGAGGGCCCCTCGCCCGGCGACGCGCTGGACCGCTACTGTAACCACCTGGGCTACGAGCCGGAGAGCCTGGGCGACAACCTGTACGTCTGCATCCCCTGCGGCAAGGGCTTCCCCAGCTCCGAGCAGCTGAACGCCCACGTGGAGGCCCACAACGAAGAGGAGCTCTATCACAAGGCGGCGGCCGAGCAGGCCGTGCCCTTCCTGGACAAAGGTGGCCCGGGGCTGGGTGACATCTTGCGGCCTTACCGCTGCTCCTCCTGCGACAAGTCCTACAAGGACCCGGCCACGCTGCGGCAGCACGAGAAGACGCACTGGCTGACGCGCCCCTACCCCTGCACCATCTGCGGCAAGAAGTTCACGCAGCGCGGCACCATGACCCGCCACATGCGCAGCCACCTCGGCCTGAAGCCCTTCGCCTGCGACGCCTGCGGGATGCGCTTCACCCGCCAGTACCGCCTGACCGAGCACATGCGCATCCACTCGGGCGAGAAGCCCTACGAGTGCCAGGTGTGCGGCGGGAAGTTCGCCCAGCAGCGCAACCTCATCAGCCACATGAAGATGCACGCGGCCGGCCCCGACGGCAAAGCCAAGCTGGACTTCCCCGACAGCGTCTATGCCATGGCCCGGCTCACCGCCGACCAGCTGGGGCTCAAGCAGGAGAAGGCGGCCGAGCTGCTGTCCCACACCTCGCACTTCCTCAGCGACCCCAAGGCCATGGAGAGCCTCTACCCCCTGGCCAAGTTCACGGCCGAGCACCTGGGGCTGAGCCAGGACAAGGCGGCCGAGGTGCTGGCGCAGGCTCCACACCTCCACACCGAGGCCGCCCGGACCATAGAGCGATACTCGCCCCCCTAGCACCGGCCTGGCCGGGGGGCTGGGGGGGCCGCTGGGCTCCCCTCGCTGCCCCGTGTGGAGCTGGGGGGGGCGAGAGGTGATGGGTGCTCGTCCCCAGGCGCTGCCGACGGTCCCGGAGAACTCGCTCGTAGCGAAGGTCCCATGAGAGCTGCTCCGGGATGGATGGACGGCGTGTCCCTCGGGCAGCGCCCCGGCTTGCCCGGGAGAAGCCGATGAATCAGGGACTGACCCCGCGGCACCTCCGCCCCTCGCCGTGGGGGGTGCCGGGACCCCGGCACCGGGCGGCAGCGACGCACAAGCTGTGAGGCCGGGCTGCGCCCCGAGGCTTTGGAGGACATGAGCCCGCTCCTTACCTCAGGGCTGCCCCCGCGCCAGGGGACGCCCTCGGCAGCCGCCGCGTCGCTCCGGCCCCGCGGTGGGACCCGCCGGCGCTCGGCCTCGCCGCGACGGGACCCGGACTGTGCCTCCCCGACCGCCGCGGGCCGTGAGTAGTTCGTCCGTCGCGGCCGGAGCGACGCCTCCGTGCTGAGCGGGAGCGGCCAGCGCTGGGCCGGGGGTGTGTGCCCGAGCACCTCCGGGCCGCGCCGGGGGCTGGGAACGGACTGACGGAGGGGGACGGTGCGGTCTGAGCAGCAGGCGCGGGACGGGGGAGCGGCGGTCACGTCCATGCTGGGGAGGCCGGGGAATCGCGACGCTCCTCGCCCCGAAGCAAGCACTGACCTCCCGTCCCGAGCGCAGGGTCTCAGCCGGCTGCTCCCCGTGTTTTTGGGAGGTGGGGCAGGGCCTGTCCCAGACTGAGCCCCTGGGCCCTGCCTCGCCATCAGGGATGCCCGGGGCACCCGGGCCAGCCCCGGGACCCGGCGGATTCGCCCTCGGGCGGCCACACTCGCCTTGATTATTTTTTATTTTTTTATTTTTTGCCAAAGACGCCCGTCTCCAGCGCGGCCGGGCCGGGCCGGGGGGTCCATGACAAAGACAAAGCGGTCTCTGGTTTGTCAGCTACGGGAGGTGGGCAGGAGCTGCGGGAGGGGGCCGTGGGGCAGAGCCCGGGGGTGCATGTGACCTGGGGCCGAGTCCCCCCCGGGCACCTTCTGCCACCACCGCAGCCCCTCTCCCACCTTCTGCTCGGTGTGGGCCAAGTCCCCCCAGCCTGGAACCCCCCGGCTCGTGCCCTGACCCCTCCGTTGGGGCTAATGTGAAGCTTCTCCCCCCTCCCGAGCCCCCTCCTCTCCTTTGCACACGAGGCTCCGGGCGGCCGCCAGCAGCGACTGCCCCCGGCCTCGCAGCCACTGTGCCTTAGCCTGAGCTGGCCGCTCCTGCCCGGCTGCCCCCGAGCCTCCCGGGGTGTCCCGGTCCCCCAGGGCCGGCAGTGTCCCCCGGAGCTGCCGTGGGGTGACTGGCGGTGGTGGCAGCACCCAAAGCACAGCTGGCAGCGCCCAGCGGGGCCCCGGCCTCCCCTGTATCACGTCCAATTTGTACACGGGCTTCTCGCCCTTTTTTTTTCTATAGTCGAAACGGAATGAGCAATAAAGTGACATTAACACGCGTGGCCTCGCGTTCTTCTCTGGGGAGGGGCCTGGCTGGTGCACGGCTGGGAGTGACCCTGGGGGTCACCTGGGAGTGCAGAGCCGCAGGGAGGGGACCCAAGTGGCTTTGTTGTGCATCTGGTTAGCCCAGACCCCCTCAGCTGGGGGCAGCAGCACATGCAGGTGGGACAGAGCCGTTGACATCCTTACAATGTGTCCCACTGCTGCCCCTCCCTGGTGTCCCCCACCCCAACCTCAGCAGCAACTCACGGGCTGACAACAAATGACACACCACGCTGCACTGACACATGTTTAATACTAAAAATTATTAAAACCAACTTAACATCCCGAACGCGGGCGCTGCCCCAAGACAAGGGCTCCCAGCAGCCTGGCAGGGATGGCCCCAGGTGCTCAAGCTCTGCTCGCCATTGTGCCACCTGGTCTGGTGGCACCAAAACTGTCCCACGGCCGAGCCTGTGACACATCTGGCAGAGCTGCAGGGCCCTCCAGGCTGGTGGTACCTTGGAAAGGGCCTCGGAAAGCAGCGCTGGGGCAGCGCCGTAAGAAAACAAACACTGAAACACACCCGGCATGGAGGAGAAGGCAAAGTCTCTGCAAAGCTGGCAGCCAGCACGGCTGTGGGCAAGGAATTGGGGCATGGGTGCTGTGCCAATGGCTCCGTGTGCCCCACAGCAGCTGTGGGCACCCCAAAGTCTCTGTGCCCGGTGCCCCGGGCCGGGCACTGCTCTGGCCCAGGTTATCCAGCACAGCCCGCGTGTCCATCGCGCTGCCGAGGCTCTGGCCCTGCTGCTGGCCCTGCCCCTGGGGCTGGGGGCTGGCACAGGGGTGGCTGGCACAGGGGTGGCTGAGCTTCCTGATGCAGACTCTGGGTCCGAGCCACCCACACAGGAAAGGAAAATGCTGGGCTCTGTCCTGCTGCTTCCTCTGCCACCTCTGACACGTCCCTCCCGCGGCTGCAGCGCCCCAGCGGGGACCAGGGGTGGCCTTGGGGCTGCTCCCACCCTGGCTTGTGGGACTGGGACTTGACAGAGCTCCAGGGGCTCTGGTTCAGGGGTTAATGCTCCCTCTTAGCTTCTGTATCTGGTGTGTCACTGGGGATGGGACACTTGGTGATGGGACAACGTGGGGTGTGGAAGGCTTAGCAGCACCCCAACCCCAAGTGCAAAGTGACCCAGGGACGAGGCAATGGCTCCATCCATGGACCCTCTCAGCTAGGCAAATAATGGGGCTGAGCATTTCTGTGGTTCTTCCTGACTCGGCAGCCATAGGCAGGAGCCAGATCCCACATGGAAGAGGGGCCTGTGGCAATGTGAGGACACACAGTACCCATGGGACAGCCGGTCCTGGGGTCCTTGGAGAATTTTGTTAGCCTCACACTGAGCCCTAGGTCAAAAGCGTGCCTAAAAGGTAGCAGGGTAGGACTAAGGGGTTTGGGGGAGAAGGGGAGGGGCAAGTAACAGCTGGGGTGGGCAGGGGATCGGGACAAAGCATCTGTGGGGGTGTTCAAAGCCTCCCCCAGCAAAGCAGGCAGGGCACACACCTGAAAACTAACCTACACCAAAGAAATGAAACTCAACAAGCAAACCCCGCACCACGGAGAGGACAAAGCCCTCTGCAAGCAGCACTCCTGCATGGGGCAGCACACGGTGGGGAAGGGGATGGGGACCTGGGGCTGTCTGGCCATGCAGGACAAATAGGCTGGGGCAGGGGGAAACCTGCCCTTGAAATCCATGGCCTCTCCAAGGGGTACAGGCTGGACTAAACAATCCCAAAGTCTGTGCCGGCGTGTCCCCAATCTCTGCCCTACGCAGCCTACAAACCCAAAGAGCCACCAAGGCGTGACTCGAGCTCTCTGCACCCAAGCAAACCAAGCAAAAGGCTGGTGATCCAGCACAGGGCTCACCCAAAGCTTCCCTCGCCAGCGGGGCTCTCCAGCTCCGCGCTGGCACTGCCCAAAGGCTGGCGGGCCCCTCAACGGCCCAGCCTCCACGTGAACCATCCACAGCAATGACCTTCCCAGCTGGTCTGCCCTCGGGGGGCCCTTCTCAGCACGGCCATTCTGGGGTGGGTTGAAGACGTGGCGTTTATTGTTCGTGGTGGGCTGGCGGCGGTGGCGGCGCGGCGAGGCGGCCGCTGGAGCCGGGCTCCCACCGTCAGGGGCTGCGTGACTCGCTCAGGGGCCCTGGGCCCCGCTTGGCCTCCTCAGCCCTCCTGAGCCCACTTGAGGAAGGTGGGGATGTCCCGCACCGGCACGTTGCGGGTCAGCGCTTTGACTCGCAGGTTCCGGTCGTCCGTCAGCAAAACCACTTCCCTGAGCAAACGGATGGGATCGTCTGCAAGGAGACACACACACGGAGCACAGTGAGGCTCTGACCTGCCCCGGGCCTTCCACCCATCCCATGGGGTGCTCCCCTACCCTCCCTGCTCCCGGATCTCAGCTCCCTGCCCCTTGCCAAGCTTCCTGGTGGGCCTCGGACACAGCCCTGCATCTCCAAGGCCATCTGCTCCCCTCTCTGTGCTGCCCAGGGGTGATTTGTGATCACTGCCTGCTGCCCACAGGGGTGGTGGACTGGCCACAGGCTGGGAAGAGGAGGTCCCCGCCTGACCCAGGCCAGGAAGACGGCCTGAGACCCTGGCTCCAGCAGGAAGCTGGTGCTATTATTCTGTTGATCTCATTATAAGATCTAAAGCCACCCCTTATTTTTTGTGGAGCTTTTTTGGAGTCGCCACTGACACCGAGGCGTTTCTGGCTGGGGCTCAGACAGACACTGAGAGTTGATGCCTGAGAAAGAACCGAAGGGATCTTGCCCCCAGATGGATGAGCTGCCCCGCACGCAACGCGCCGGGCCGGGATGTGGGAGCCACGCTTACGTGTGTGCGAGGCAGGGGAAGCATATGGGGTATGTGTAAGCAGCTGGGTCCTGTGACCAGAGTACTGTTCCTATGAGCACAGGAAACACAGTGCCTCCGAGCCAGGACGGGAATGGAAAAAACAGAGTTTATGGGAGCCCAACATGGGCCCAGATTGGCTGCGCAGGGAGCAGCAGGACGAGGGGAAGGGGAGGGTGGCCAGGAACGCGGGCTACGGTCACGGTGTTGGGGCTGGGGATGGCGGGCAAGCACCTGGCTGGCCTGTGCTGGAAGGAAGGGAACTGGGGGCTCAGTGGGAAGGCAGGCCAGGGACTGAGAGCTGCCTCAAGTGGGAGCGGGAGGTTTTGCGCGGACACTTTAAGAAATGTGTAACAATAAACATCCTCTGCCCCGCGCTGGTGACGCGCCTCCTTGTTACAAACCAGAGGCTGTCAGCTTGTCAGGCCCCATTCCCCATAATCCACATGATTTCAAAATTCAGCATCATTTGCACATAAACATTTGGTGACGGTTTCTCTGTGAATCTGACAAGTTAAGCTGCTAAGAATTCGTGCTGACAAATGCGGGTTGATTTCTTGGGCAGCTGCTGATGTGATTCCCATCCCTGCCGCCCTGGCAACAGCCTGGAGGCTGTCTGGTCCCAGCACACATGGCTGATGCCAACCAGGAATGCAGAGGAAAAAGAGTCCTGGACAGAAGGCATCAGGGGTCATGGGGAGGAGGCATTTTCTGGCCCTTTGTCACCACAAAAAACGGATCTGTGGATGTTTATGGTGCGTTTGTCGCAGGCCGGGGCATCCCCAAGGTGACATGAGGTGACATTTGGCAATGAGGTGGGAGGGCCACAGCCTGGGGCAGACCGGAGGCAGGAGGTGGCACCTTGGTGTTGAAAGAAGCAAAATGCAGGGGGGAACAGATCCAAGGGCCATGAAAGAGAAATGGGAGGAGTCTGTGGAATGCCACAGAGAAGGGACAAAGAGGATGCAAGGATGTCCCACCTTTGTTGGAGGGCATGAAATCCTTGGCCTTGTCATTGCAATAGTGGAGGCAGCAGGACAGAATCAGGTCGTCATTGTTTCCCTGGAAAAGAAAGGGCAAGGTTACCCTGGGCAGGGAAAACTTTGCACCCCCACCACCCTGACTGCTGCACCACCTCGAGACACCTCAACACAGCTCAGTGAGAGCAGGGCTGCCCCAGGCTGGCACACAAGGGCCTGCTCAGCCTCCTGCAAAGTGGGGGCACTGAGCCACCCCCTGCCAGAGCTCACGGACCTCAGGGTCCCCGTTTTCCCAGAGGAGATGGTGGCAAAGAGCTCCCCGATGCCCCTTACCTGCTGGCCAGTGGTGTCCTCACTGCGGAAGGAGATGGACTCCAGCTCGTTGCCTCGGCTGGTCAGAGCCCTCAAACAGTTGTCCCTGCTCTCAAATCGCTCCTCCAGGAACTCGATGGACTTCCTGGCTCTCTCCTGCACTTGGCGGGCATAGCCTGCAGCCCGGTGCTCCATCTCTGGGCCCTTGGCCAGGCCATCCAGCTCGTTTATCACTTCAAACAGGAAGAGGAGGTACAGTTACTATGGGACAAGGTGCTCCCGTGACCTGCTGCTGGAGCACGCAAGTTGCCAAGGCCTCAGGGCCGGGGCACTGGGAGCTGGCTCAGGAAATCTGGGTTCAGCTGCTGCAGTGTCCCTGTGCTCCTGGACTTGGCTGCAGGTCTGGAAAAGCTTTGCTGCCCTCCACCTCCGTGGGTCACCTGGTTCGGCCCCGAGAGCGCAGGCACCTCACCCCCGCAGTGTAACTGGAGAGGGCGACTGGCTCTGCCCTGCCAAACCCTGGGGAGCACCACTGTGCCCCCCAGCCCACCCTCTGTACCCTGCCAACAGCACGTCCGTGCCCAGGGGTGTCAGGAAACCCTGAACTCCTGCATCCTGCTCCTCTATCTCCGAGCACAGCGATGGCCCGTGGCACTGCGCCTCCTGCCCGTGTGGCACTGCCTGCCTCTGACTGCAGGGCTGCACATGGGAACAGGAAGCAGGCAGTTCCCACCCTGGCACTATTTCCCACACAAATCCCAGGCCTGTTTTCCCAATTGAAGCCACCACCCCGTGCTCCTGGCAGGGAACACGCTCCTTTCAACACCTCACCCATCTGGCTTTGCGCATCTGTCCTGCCTCGAGACGAGCTTGGAATCCAGGTGGATTCCCAGCCTGTTCACCTTGACTGGAACCTCTTGAACTGCTGCCAAGTGGTTGGGAACTCCAGCTGCTCCATCCTGATGAGCCCAAGGGACCCCAGAGCTCCAGGAGGGACCAACCCTGGGGTGCTGGGGCTGCTGGAAGAGCCGCTCTGCGTGTGCGAGCGACAACGCTCGTGAGCACATCTGGACACACCCTTGTACGCCTGGCCTCACAGCTGGCAGCAGGGCTGGGCACACAAATGTGCATCCAGATGTGCAAACAAGTGTCCCCTGGCTGTGCTGGTGTGCAGGGCTGCGTGTGCAGGGAGCTGGTGTGCACGTGTGTGCGAGGGAGCCTCCGCTCGCTCTGTATGTGTGTGTGTGTGTGTGTGTGTGTGTGTGTTTGAGCCATGGCTTCATTTCTGAAGATTGTTTCCGAGCTTGGAGCCAAGTCCTGAGTTCAAGTGGGAACTATGCATTCCTTGGGGGGTTCGGGGAGAGAGCTCGGGGTCTGAGGCCTCTCCCCAGTGCTGTGAATCACTGCCCGGGGAGCCTGCGTGATCGCTCTGTTCCATGGTGAGACTGGCACTCACTGTCTGGGTATTCCAATTAAATCTGCGTGGAGCTGCTTTGCTCTTCCCTGGCTGGAGACTCTTCTTGCTACCGACCTGATGCTGCCATTTCCACACAATGCACGGCTGGGCCCGGGGTGGGGGGAGCCGTTCAAGAACGGAACATCAAACAGGAAAAGCTGGTATTCCCTCCCGAAATCCGCCTTCCTGCTTCCAAGCTAAACAGGCTTCAAAGGGGAGGCTTGTTTGTGCTTCTGCACCAGGCCTGGCTTCTCCATGGCGGGGTCAGGCTCAAGGAGCACGGAGCAGGTTAAAGAGCAAGAGAAACAAACCCAACGAGAAGCCAAGCGCTTAACCCCTTGCTGCATCCCCGGGAAGAGCAGGGAGCGGTGCCGGGGGAAGGGCACTGGGCCTCTCTCCAGTCTGCCCATGGGACATGGCACCAAGGCCTCTGTCCCCAGCAGCGACAGGCCCAGGGGATGGCTTCCTCCTGCCCTTAATGATGGCTGTCCTGGGGGATGAGGGGGAACGTGGCCAAGCTGCACATGGACAGGGAGTGGATGGCTTTGGGGTGCTGCTGGGGGGCTTGTGGCAGCAGTGGGAGATGAGTTACTCTGTCCCCATATGACGAGGCAGCAGGACAGGAGGGCACTAAAGTGCTCAGTCGTGCCTGTGGCAGCACAGGTCAGGCTCCTTTTGCAGGTTGAGGGCAGCAGTATCTTGGACAGGGGGAGGACCAGAGTTTTCAGCTCTCCTGCTGCCTCTGGCTGGGGTTGGATGGAGAAGCCTCCCAGCAACCACAGGAGTGCACCAGGAGGCAAAGCCATGGCTCCAGGGCAGGTCCCAGCTCTCCCAGGTGCTAACATGCCCCACAGCCCCCAGGGCTTCCCAGGCTCTGCTGGTGCTGCTGACTGCCTTCCCTTGGCTTCTGCAGTGCCAAGCCACGGAGGAACTTGGCAGCTCCTGTGCTGAGCTGGGATGGCATCCAGCCCTGCTCTCCCCACCCAGGGGTGCCAGCCCCAAGAATCCCTCCTGAGCTGGGCTGCTCAGCCTGCGGGAAAGGGCAGCAGCTGGATGTTGGCTCTGGGACAGGCAGAGCTGTCTGCTGGACCCCAGGAGCTGAGAAGGAACCCCCACAATGGCTCGGAGGGCAGCACCCCCACATGCCATGGGGTGCACCTGTGCCACCTCACTGCCTGACACCCACAGAGCCCAGCTGGTCCCGGCCTCCAGGGGCTGTGGATGGGGTGTGGGCTCTGCAACGCTCAGCCCCACTCCTGCCCCAGCCTCTCCTGGGGATCCCGGGAGTGCCAGGCTGGCACCGGGGCGTGCCAGGCGCCGCAGTGGCACCGGCAGGAGGAGCGGCACCTCCAGCCCGGAGCGCGATCAAACAGCCAGAGCAAAGGCACGGGCCCAGGGCTCCGCCACCCCGGGAGACCACCCAGCAGCACAGCCGTTATCTGCCAGGGTGAGTGTTTACCAATAACGGGAACCAGCTTGCTGTTTTACTGCGAGCTTTATAAGGAGAAAAAGAAGGGCTGGGCTTGAGCAGCTCCGAGACGCTGGGACACAGGCCGGCCATTTGCTCAGCCTGCCTAAGCCCCAGCTCAGCTGGGATAAGCTATCTGCTCTGATTGTTTAACAATTCCTCCTCCTTGCTCCCTTCGAAATTCCCTCCAAATCCCGTTTAACACCCATCTGCTTACTGCCAGCCCCTGGTACCCCCAAACGCAGCACCGGGAGGAGTTTGCTGAGTGCTGTGGGCAGAAGGCTGGCAGGGAGGGAGCAGGGTGACAGGGGCTGAAGGAATGCCAACAATGACTGGGATGAGACAGGGCAGGATGAAGTCCAGTCCCACGGCACAAGCTGACCAGCTCCAGACCACACAGGCACTGAGGGCACGTGGGGCACGGAGAGAGGGAGCCAGCCTGGAGGGACAGACCACACCAGGGGAGAGGGGGAGCCCCCAGCGCAGCACTGGCCCTACTCACCGATCAGGGGCACCACCAGGATGAACTTCCTGCAGTCCAGCAGCGTGACCAAACTGCCGAGGTGGTCGATGAAACCATTGGTGTCTGGGACCAGAAAGACAGGTCTGATCTCCAGCTCCATCTGCCTCATTTGGCTCTGGTCTTTCAGCACGGCCTGGAGGAGAAGGAAGGACACATGGTGAGTAAGGAGGATGTCAGTCCTATGATCCATGGATCCTGAGAGCAGAAGATAAGCCTGGCTGGCACGTACAGATCCAAGGGAAGGGGACTGGGAGGAGGCTGCATCCATCCCACCTGCACACTCCAAACACCAGTTCTTGCAGGCCCACAGTACACATGTGAGCAGGATGGCAAAAGCCTCCAAGAAAAAACATCCTCCTAGAAAAACAGCCCTGCCCAGGCTTTGGGAGAACTGGCACCGGCCTTGAACACTGAGGTATTTTGGGAATTGTCCTATTTGTGGGACTGGCAGTTGCCAGGATCATCTACACTGGTGCCAAGGGGGAGGGAGGAAAGTGGTTCTGGGGCTTCACATGGAAATAGGTCAAGGTGACAAGAGACAAAATAAACCAGTTTGGGATGCATAAGTCTTGCCAACAGCCTCCTAACACAGGGACCTCAAGCAGGCAGCCAGAGGTCTGTGGGGTAGGGATCCTTAGCTGAATATCTCCTTCACTGTCCTACCACCTCCTGCACATGCCTTGCCTTTTCCGACTCCATCCAGCTGGGAAACCAGGTGGGTTCCAGCCCTGAACACTCACAGCACTGTCCTTGGTCGAGCCCTTCACACCCACAGAGACCAGAGGTGCTCACACTCACAGGGGGAGGGTCTGCTGGGGCTTGCTGGCTGCCCTCTGGGCTGCACCTGGACCTCTGGCCCAAGCCAGCTGCCAAAACGGGACCCCAGAGCTCACGTATGACTTTCGAGGCTCTCGAAGGACTGGGGCTCTTCAGTAAGCCACAGGCTTAAAAAACTCAGGATGCTATTCTAGTGCTTCCTCTGCTTAAAAATAGCTTCCCTGGACTCGCTGATGTTTGTTGCCTCTAATAGGAACCGGTCACCCATGGAGCACAGCAGAGCTGCTGTGGAACACATTCACCATGCAAACCCTTCTGAGACCAGCCTTGGACCCACCAGATGTGCCCTGGGCACACATGGTGACCACCAACCCTGTCCTGCCCAATGGTATGGGGAGCTCCCCCTGCCCACAGTGAGGATCCCAACCCTCCCTCAGTCATGCCAAACCCTTGGAGGCGCACTGGAACAACGAGCTGCATGGGCCAGCAGTGGCCATGGAAAGAAGTGGTTTTTAATTCATTTCCAAGTGTTGTCATCTGGCTTTAAATCAAGGCGGCTTGATGCTGCCACCTCCCACAAGTGTCTCCAGGCAAGGCAGCAAGCAGAACCTCACCACGTGCCTCCCCCCTCCTTCTGGCAGTGCTGGTCCCGGGGATGTGGCTCCCACAAACCCTTAGGGGAGGCGGGCAGAGCAGGGGGCATGTCAGGTCCTGTCTGCTGCATGCCAGCAGGAGGACATGCCATCCCCATCACAGAGGACACACCAGTGTCCCCAGGCTGCAGCTCTGTACCAGGCACGTGCTAGATGCCATCCCTGCCTGTGCTCTGCCTTGGCACTCACTGGTGGCACAGGAACTGCTACAATCAGGGACAACCTGGAACCAGCCCCAGCACGGAGCTGCTGCTGCCCCCTCACCACAAAGGAGAACAGCAGCTGGGGTGTCTCCACAGGGTTTTGGGGTGTGGGAGGAGCTGCTTGTCCCTGGGAGACACTGGAGCCTGCTCCACCTGCCTTGGGGAGATAGACAAGGGGCCCCAGCAGAGATTCAGAGAGTGGCAAGTCCCTTGTGGGGCTGCCATAGAGCTCAATGGCCCTGAAGTTGCAAGGAAGTGGGGGTGAAACCACACAGTCTCCACCAAACAGTGACAGTCCTATGTGAACAAGAGCTGGTGGCAGGAGGGGACCCCTGCCTGCACCCCAATACAGCTCCTGAGCCTGTGACTCACCCCAGCCCGTGCAGGTGACCTCAGCAGTGTCAGCGGGACCTGCAGAGCCGCTCACCCAGCCCCGGGGCCGGGGGTGGCGGCGGGGAGGGCAGTACCCTCGTGTGTGGCATTTGCCCTGGCGGGCCGTACCCGGCCGATTCCTGGCAGCCTCCAGCAAGGCCTGTGCCGGCCGTCACGTCCCATTCCGCTCTGCGGGCCGCCCGGTGAGAGAAGGACACAGGATGCGCCGGGAGTGAAAGAGCGAGGTCGGCGGGGAGCGTGCCAAGTCCCCGCGCACAGCTCCGGGCCGCTCGGGGAGCCAGAGGGAAACTCGCCTTTGCAGAGTTCAGAGGCCGGCAGCGAGATTTATTTTTGTTTGTGTGAGTAAAAGGCTGCAGAAGCCTCCGGCCAAGGGGTTTGGGGGAGAGAGGAGTGGCCTGTGATTCATGCGGACGCTGGCTGGCCCCACGCCAGAGATGAAAGGGAGCCCATGTGCGGCAGAACCGGGGAGGCCAGTTCTGCCTTAACCCTTCTGCCGGTCAGTGGGGCACGGTCCCGCGGGGAGGAAGGGGGGCACGCGGGTGTGGATTGGGATGTCCACGTCTGGGACTCAGCTTCTGTGCTTTTAGGGCTGCCAGAAGCGAGCTGCTGGTCCCACGGTGCCTCAGTGTCCCTAAAACAAGGAGAGGGAGATGGTGGCCTGTGTGTCCTGCTGGGAGGAGGGGTTTGGAAACCAGGGTGGATGGAACAGCAGAGGTACAGCCTCGCCCTGGCCCAAGTGTTTTGGGACAGCCGCATTTTAGCTTTGGCTTATTTGGGTTAAACAAATAGGCTCGGCTTGGCTCAACTCAGTGGCAGGGTGACCCCACAGTGCTGGACGTGGCAGCGGACCTCTGAGACCAGGGGCTCCTTGCCCTCTCCCGGGCTGCCAGCTCCATCCCCCTCGCCTCCTGCACCCGTAGCTGCCGTGTCAGCGCTGCTGCCACCCGCAGCCCCCTCCCCGTCCCTCTGTCCGGCCACGGGGGCTTCTCCCGGGAGCTGGGCCGGAGCCGGAGGTGGCTCCCCCGGCTGCCCCAGCTGGTGGCAGCACTGAGATCAGACACTCCTGCACACGCAGTCCCAAATTCCCAGCTCATCCATCAGCTGGGATCACCTGGGGAATTCCCCGGAAGCCGATGCCCGGGTGAAGGCTTCCAGCGGGGGCACGGACGGGTCCCCCAAAAGCCAGGACTTTGTGCAGAGCGACAGGGGAGCGAACTGAGCCTCTCCACCACCAGCACAGAAAAGGAGAAGGCTCCACGAGGACCCTGGAGCTCCGCACACGGACCCCAGAACTCCTCTGCCCGTGGTGCCAGGATGGCAGAGAGGCCGACGAGACAAGCGACAGGTCACACGGGGTCACGCCGCTCAGCCGGGACGGAAGGGCCAGCACCATCCTGCCACCACCTCTGTCCCGCCACCACCCTCTCCCCAACCGCGGCCAAAGCCGGCGCCGCTGCCCCTTCCAACCCCGCGCTCTCCGCGGGGATCGGATTTTCCAGGGCCGAGAACAATGCCTCCTCCAAGCCTCTCTGCTCCAGGGCTTCCTCCTCCCAAGGCTCGTCCCCAGCGTCTTCCTCGGGAGTAAACGTGCCCCGTGCCTGGTAGCACACCGGGGCCGCCGCCGTGGCGGAGCCGCCGTGGGTGGGTGTGCGCCTTCCGCAGGCAGCAGGCACCCGCTCCAGGCAGGTGCTGTGCGTGTGCGCCCGCGGCATTGTTCCTGCGGGGAGGGAGAGCGTGAATGGGACACGGCTAAATTTAGCCACTTACTCACACTACCGCCACAAAGGAGCGGCTGCATCTTAAGGGGGCGGCCGTTCCGTGGGCTCAGAAGGGACAGGAGGGAGGCTATTTTGGGAAGACATGTCATAATTGGCCGCCCCAGTTGAGCTGCTTCTGTAATGCTGAGCAAAACAATAGCAGCATCCAGAGGAAGAGCCTGTTATGTTTCAGGTGGGATGTTTTCAACCGGTCAGGAAACTCGACCGCTCCCAGCGCGCAGCGGCGGCACAAAGGACAGGGGACGCTGAACAGCATGGACCAAGGGCTGGCCAAGCAGCAGGACATGCTGTGGCTTGGGGACAGCCCTGTCTGAGAGAGCTGCCTGTCCCAGCAGTGTTGCTGCCACCTCTTCTCGTCCACCTGCCTGCCTGGTCTCTCCTCCCTCTAAACACCTGAGGCGTGCCTGGTTTTTCACCTTGTGCTGAGGCATCCCTGCTGTCAGCAGCTCTGTCCCAGCGTGGGAATGTGGTGAGGGCAGGGGCAGGCTGGCAGTGGAGCCAGGGAGCTGCTTTGCCATCTAGAGCTGACCAGGGGCACAAGAAACCTGACCCTGCTCTGGTCTATCTTTCCTCTCAGAGCAATGGTTTTGGGGTCTGTGCTTGTGTAGGGGAATGGAGCTGAGCTGAGTTCCCTCTAAAGCTGGCGCTGGCTGAGATCCACCCCATTTTTCATTTATCCTGCCTGAATCTGTGCTTCCCCAGCAGCTCAAGCCATAGTCCTGCAGGGACAGGGACAGCAGTGAAGCTCAAATCCCCCTCAAGGTGTCAATCAGCAGCACAGCTGGGCTGCCAGAGATCGGGGAGCAGGCCAAAGGCAGGAAAACCTGCAGGGGAGAAGGCAGTGACTTGATCCATGAGAAGTACAACTCGGCAAGTCCCAGGAGAGGCTGTGACACCGCACTCTCTTTGGGCACAGAAAGAAACCACACAGCCAAGAGATGAAGGCTTTGCACCCTGGGGGACTGCACACACCATCACAGATTCCACAGGAGGCAGCCACAGCACCTGGACCCGAGTCCCCACTGCTGTGGGGTGAGCTGAGTCCTGCATGCTGAGCCAGGAGCCACATCTGCTGGACTCAGATGGAGCTGTGGCTTGTCCCCAGAAAAATGAAAGGGTGACTTGGAGAGCAGCTGACATTCCCTAGGTGGGCAGTGAATGAGAGGCTGTAACAGGGAAGGGAAAAGGTCCCCATCTCCAACGAAACACTAAATCTGTTGGGAAGAGCAGAAAAGCCAAGGATCACAGGTTAAGAGGGAAAGTGGAGGGGGTGGATGCTGATCTGGCTCCAACCTGGCCTCCCCCGGCAGCATTTTCCACCCGAGCTCCTCTGCTGCTCCAGCTGCGTGGTCAGTACCCGGGCAGGGAGAGCACTGGGGCAAGCACACATGTTCTGCTCCAGGCCATTCCCAGCCAGCTACGGCCTGGATGACTTTATCGAAGCCCCAAGGACCTCTCCTCCACCCCGCGCCTTCAGACTCCAAGTGCACCTCAGCTCTCAGCTGTGCAGCCCCTGAAGCTGCCCACACCCTCATTCTGACCTCTCTCTGCCTGCGAGCATCGGCCCCAGCACGGCTGAGGAGGAAGGGAGGAGCAGGCCGGGGGGAGAAAGCCCCTGACAGCATCAGGCAGCCCCCACCGTCCCTGCAGAATGGGCAGCGGCCATCCCGGGGGGCCCCGGCGCAGCTGCGGCGCTGCCCTCCCCGAACATGTGCAGTTCCTGTTTGCTGTGTCTGTACAAGGCACTGGGAAGTGGGGAATTTACTTACACCTCCCGCTTAACAACCATGGGAGGCTGGGAGGCTTCAGGCCGCTTTAATTTACAGCCCATCTCTCCAATCTCTCACTCGTTTGGTTGCTGCTTTCTTCCTCCTCGTATTAACGTGACCCAGGTACCTGCCAACAATAATGGACTCGCTTGTGGGGGCGGCCCCTCCCTCCCTCCCAGCTCACAGACTTCTACCTTCGCCTTGATATGGATTGCTCCGAATTCAAATGAAAAAAAAAAAGGGGGGGGGGGGGAAGAGAAAAAAGGCGAAATCTGCAAAGGTTGGGGTGGGTTTGGAAAAGCGAAGCGCAGTGGTTCTGGGCCCGGCGCCAGTAGCCCGAGGGTACACATGTGCAGGCTCTCCCAGTAGGGCCTTCAGCAGCCCTGTTTTACAACCACCTCGGCACACACTGCAGAGTTCACGCATATGGCCAGACAGATGTGTCTGGCTTACGTTCAAGGCTGGAAAATGAAGAATTATGGAAGTGAAGGGCCCTGGGCATTAGAGAGGGCGGAGGTGAGGGGGAGGGGAGCCAGGGAGAATTTTTCCTCTGCTGAGAAATCCTCATCTGGGCCGTGAGGCTGGAGGAAGAGGGGTTGCGAGCGAGGAGGCAGCCAACAGCCATCCATGCATGTGAGATTGCTCTTAAAGCAACAGGGTGCATCTGCTCCCAGTTCAACCAGTCTACTTCACCAGCTCCCACTGGGAAACACGCTCTCATCAGGCCAGGGCCAGGCCAGGATCACCTGCATCCCGTCTGTTTGTCCCCATAACGATGGCAACCTTCTGGCTGCAGCAGCCTTTCACAGACTATTTTTCCGCCGCTGGCTCCTGCATGAACTCTGCCGTTCACGTCCCACCCTCTCCCTTGTCTGCCTGTGCCCCGTTGCACAGGAAGGCTGATTTCTCACCAAATCTGGCTGTCACGGAGCCTCTGCCCTGGGTGGGGGCACAGCTCACTGGCACACACACAGAGGAGACACTGCCTTGGGGCACAGCTCGCTGCCTGGCACACACTGCACTACAGCCGGCAGCCAAAGCACTGCCCTGCCACTCCTGGGTGTGCTGGCAGCTCCATAGGGAAGCTGTGTCTGGCTTCAAGTGGGTCCCCAAAACATTCATTTCAAGTTCTGTGAGGGCAGGAACCCTCATTTCTTACCCAGGGTGGGGACAGCAAGCCAGATTTGGACCTTCCAAAGGGCCAAAGCTGTTTGCTGCTGGGTTTCACACAGGCAGCACGTGGCATTACACCCAGGAAGGTGAAGGTGCCACAGGACATCCCAAGAGGCCTTTGAAGCGTGGTAGGAAAACAGCTGTGCACCACTGGCACAGCAAGGTGGGACCAGCCCATCCTACCTGAATCTTGTCTTGACGGCGCTGCTGCTCAGCCACTTTCCTGGCCAGAGCTTGCTTTTTGGCTCTGAGCTCCTTGATGTCCATCTCTCCTCCACTGCCTTCAGTCTCAGAGTCATCTTCATAGGCCTCAATCCTCACATCATCCTCCTTCTTGTCCAGGAAATGCAGAAAGAGAGAAAAACAGGAGGGCAGTCACTGTAAGGGATGCTGGTGGCAGGGATCATTCTCCTTCTGCTCTTCCTTTGCCAGCAGACAAATCCCTGTCAGGCAGTGCATCACCCCTTGCTGATGGGTGACTGACTATTTCTAAACATCCAAAAGAAGCCAAATAAATAGTAAACCTTCAGGAAATGACAAGGTGAGACAGGAGATAATGGGCAGGAAAGGCAGAGACCAGGCTGGGCAGGGGCAGCCCAGCTTTATGCTCTGTTCTAAAATCACACCCTCTTCCTCACCTTGGGAAACTCTTCCCACAGCCTTGGGTGAGTCACTGATGTTTTATTGCCTCCAGTTCTGTGAAATCATGGTATTTCCCTGTCTCTCTGCTTTGCCTGGCTGCTCAGGCTGCACATCCCTGTCCAGGCTGCTTCTTCCAACCTCCCTGCACCAGGGCAGTAGAAGGCTGCTCTAACACTGCTGCCTCATCCCACAGGGCACACGGGCTGCTCATCCTGACAGGAACCTCAGATCCCTCCACTAACTCAGGTGCCCTTCTCCATTCTGACCTCTGAGAAGGCCAGAGAGATTCCTCACCCACCCAAAAACTTCCAGCTGGTCTGGAACAGATGTTGCAGAAGGAGATGTTCAAAATCTTGGTTTTAAAACTCCACGTGATGGAGCATCCACTGTGTCTCAAGGTCACTCATTTCAACAGTTAATGACTTCCTCTGTTAACATTTCCACCCTACTCCTAGTTAGCCTTTGCCATGCTCCTGCTGTCCAGGAACCTTGTCTTTGCTGAATTCAAGGGTCCCTGGTTCTCCAACCTCCTGTCCACACCAGCACATCCAGACCACACTGCATCTTCCTCCTCTCCTAGAGACCCTTCCCCACCAGTTCTGCAGACCATTCCCAGTATGCCTGCAGTCCCTGAACTGGAGACCCCAGAAGGAGCCAGGCTGTTCCCACCTTAGGTGGAGGCCACACTGGCCTTTCCCCACGTACCCAAATCTCTGGGATGCAGGAGGATCAGAGGTGGTGGCTGGTGTCTAACTGGCCATCACTCACAACCATCTTCTGCCCAAGCTTTGCTGCTCTCCCAGTCATTCCACACCCAAAGGGGAGCCTGCAACTCCCTGTTCCTCAACATGTGTCCCACATGTGCTGCCCAGGAGCCCAACTCTCCACTGCTGCCTGCAGACCCCTCACCTCATGCAGCCAACCTTGCTCCCCAGTGACCATGGGTGGCCTTCCCAAGCGATGCCACTACCCATCCTCCCTTCTCTGCACAAAATCCAAGGGTTGTGATGGGGCTGGGTAGAATTTCCAGGTGGCATCTGTCCAGAAAAACCTGCTCTGAGCCCCTAGAGGGCTGCAAGAGCCAGATCCTGCAGAGAGGGATAAGAGCAGGGCTCCACTCCCTGCCCTGTGCAGGCTGCCACGACACGTGTCAGCAGAAGGGACTCGTGGTCTTAATTTAGAACAACCCCAGTGCTGCACAGTCGTGCACTCAATCATTTCACCCAGGCCACAGAACCACCTTCTTTCCTCTCCCTGTGACCTTTTAGCCATGGGAACGAGGAAGATGGGAGCCCTCAGGCTCACTTCCCTCTGCTGGGACAGCCTGGACCACAGGGCATGGGGGGATGCTGCCAGAGGGAGAGTGTGACACCAGAGCCTCAGGGACAAGCCTCTGTCTGATGCAGATCTGCTGGGGGGGGTCAGGACCTGGTTACCCCACAGTGCTGGTGGTCACCCTGGTGAGCTGCAAGCTCCCTTGAGATCAGAGCTCAAGAGGGAAGCTCCAGGGTTGCACAACGAGCTCATGGAGAGATTCCCACAGCTGAGCAGAGACTGTGGGGACGGGGCAGGAGGGAGCTATCCTGGTACTGTGCCTGTTCACAGCAGGAACTGGAGGGACTGAGACAACAAAAGAAGCCTTCTGAAGAACAGGACCATCCCTGTCATGACACTGGGAAGAACCTAAACACCCTCCCATATCCCACATGCCAGCTTGAAAACCTCCAGCACCTTCTCCAGAATAGCACAAAGATCCAGGTCTCCCACCTTCCAGAGACAACTCTTGCCTGGGGATTTGCTGTGCCCTGCTTAGCTGGGACAAGGAGGGTGCTGAGTACAGCACTGCTCTGGGCTTCTCTGAGCTTTCTGACTTTCAGTTCCCATAGGACAGAGAGGAGGTGCTGTCCCTGCTCAGGGTGACATCCCTGTGGCTCTGAATGCCCGGCCCCAGCACAGGGAGGGGAGGCAGAGTGAGCCTGGGCAGCACCAGGCCACCCAGCCTCCCGTTCCCAACGCCTCTGCTCCTCTCTCCTGTTTCCCTGGCCTTTCCAACTGCAAGATTAAACAGAAGAAAGGAGTCAACCTGCAGAGCAGCTGGCAGGGCCCTTAAACACACACACGGAGCCTGGAGTGAAGCAAGGCCTACAGGAACAAGCAAGGGCAGAAAAACAAGAGTTGAATTCCTTAATCACATCAGGATGTGAGAGGCAGGGGAGGGACGGGGCGCCAATGTCAGCTCTTCCTGTACGTGTGCTGGAGGCTGGAGCTCAGGCCTCTGCTCAACGAGCTCCACGGCTATAAACTTGATCCTGAAGCTGAACCCTGACACCCCCTCGCCCACCTCCTCTCCCGGGGCCGTGGTGCTGCTCGTTATTAAAGCTGCCCCCACCCTGGGTATGAAAAGCAGCATCTGGAACTCATAGCGGCGCGCGAGATAGAGGCGGGCGGGCCGGGCTGGCAGGAAAGGGCACGAGCGAAGCACACTCAGGAGACAAGGGCTGTGCACCATTTGCCCCCCCTGCCTCCCCCCATAAAATGCACATGCAGCTAGGCCAGCTATAAATAGCGGGAGCTGCAGGGCAGGCAGAGGCTGGGCCCCACAGGGGTGATTCTTCCTTCACCGAGGCGCGCTCTTCCCGCACGGTACCTGATCTTCCAGTTGTTTTCCCTCTTGGCTTCCCATTTCCTTTCCCATGGCGTCTGGGACGGGTGCCACTGACACATATTTTCCACCCTTGAATGCCAGCAAAGGCTCTTCTTGTCCACAAAGGGCTTCCAGGAAATACTTCAGAACTGTGACCCTCTTGCAGTCGGCTGCAATAACCTACGGGGTGAGGACGAGGGGGTTGGGGAGAGGGAAAGGAAAACAAAGTCAGTGCAAAGGGGAGCGGATGAGTAACGACCAGGGGGAAATGTTGGGGATAGAAGACCCAGTGGGATGCAGGCAGCACCACAGGGATGTGAGGGGTGCCCCTCTCCTAAACATGGCTGGAAGGGGTTTGCCTTGCTTCCTAGTCCCCAGGGAAAAGGAGGCAGGCAAAGTCAGGACATTCAGCATCGACCCTGTCCTGCCTCCGCTGAGCACTCCAGGGCTGCAGGACTCCCAGGGCACAGCCAGCCCCAGCAAGTGGGGGAAAATCCTGCTGAACCATGAGAGATCAATGATGTGGCCTATCCCTCTGCTTCCTCTTGGCTTCGTTGCTGGATTTCCCCCCTAAAAGCTGTGGAGGGATGCAGGTGTGAGAGTGAGAGGGTGGGGGCATTTGTGAAAACCTGAGCCCCATCTCACCTCCAGCCCGACCCCGTCCCACAGGCCCATCTCACAGACCAACTGGGAAGCCCTGCTGGGGAGGCTGGGACGGATCTGGCCTGAAGGAAACTCAATAGCTTGGGTAATTATCCAATTTATGAGGCTCTCAAATGGAGTTTCCAGAGCATGGGAGCCCGGTGCCTCCGCAGCCCTGTCCCACGCGGCACAGCCTCAGCCGGCACCTCTGCCACGCCTGGCCTTGGCTCAGCCCTTGTCCCCTTGCAGCAGGGCTCTGCACCTGCACAGCTCTCCCCTGGTGCTTCCTGCTGACTGGTGTCACCCCCAGGGAGCTGCAGATTTATAGGGAGAAAGTCAGCAAACCAGATTAAAAGTGCTACACGCTACGGACACAAAGTCTGTGCTGACGCCTGAGTTTCCCCTGCCCCCAAACCACCCTGGGTTTGCTGTGCTCATAGACCAAAGCAGTCTCAGACACCCCCATCCCAAAAGGTCTCTGAAGGCTGCCAGGACTGGGATTCTGAAGCTGGGGAGAGGGCCAGGTGCCTCACAGCCAGGGACACACACCATGTGATGCCAGGCCTGGTGCTGGTGTGGTGGACACAGCTTGTCCCCGATGGGGCCGTGCCTGGGTGAGCCAGGGCTGGCAGTGGCACTGGCCCTGCTGCACCAGGCTGCCGTGAGAGGAAACTTCTGCTCTTCCACAGCACTGCCAGTTTCCTCTCTGAGGCTAATTTTAACCGGCGTGTCTCAGCTGTGCGTGTCAAAAACCTGACCCTCCTCTGACCTCCAACCTTCCACCTTGGCTACTGCCCGAGCGAGGCACCCTTGTGCACCCACACCTGGTAGGTGTCCCCCTGAAATCCTCCTGTCCCCCTGTACCTGCACGGCAGGACAAGCCCTGTCCTCCCCACAGAGGCAGCTGCTGCTGCAGGGAGGTGATGTGAGCAGGGTGATCACAGGAATTAGTATTTTGAGGACCAACAGATTCATAACCACTGATTCTGCAGCTATAAAATGTGTCCTATGGTACCGAGGTGAGCAAAGGACAAGGTGACACCAGCTCAGCAGCTCCAGGAGCTGTTGGGCACCCTCCTTCCCAGGACAGCCTTTTACTGCTTGTGACATCCAGCCAGGAGCAATCCCTGCAAGTGTCACCACAGGAACATTCCCAACCTCCTGGCCCTCCTTTAGGAACGATTGTGTACAGGGGAAAGTCCAAAGGAAAGAGAACATGAGCGAAGTGGGAATGGCTGTCATGGGAAACATCCCTCCTGAGAGTTCCTGAGAGCTCTGAGCTGCAGCTGAGGGAAGTGGTGGAAACCTCAGTACTGGCTTCACCCCCAGCTCCATGGGCTAATG
This sequence comes from Fringilla coelebs, assembly GCF_963513975.1. Taxonomy (NCBI): domain Eukaryota; kingdom Metazoa; phylum Chordata; class Aves; order Passeriformes; family Fringillidae; genus Fringilla; species Fringilla coelebs. The sequence continues at coordinate 4,705,142 of NC_140046.1, read as the reverse complement.
CCACGGAGACCCAGCCTGACTCACACGGGGTAACTTCTGCCCAGGGATTTTCCAGTCTGGGTATCTGCAGTTCTGTTGTGCCCAGGCTGCTGGGCAAGCAGAGTGCCCATCACCACCAGCCAGGTGCCAGAGGATGCCAGGATGTGGCCAAGAACAGCAGGAGTGGGGAAGGGCATGCAGGAACTGCCTGTATAGGTGGGGAAGAGATGGGTGCCCCATCCTGACCCCATTCCTGAGGGATTTCTCAAGACACCTCTAGAAATAAAAGCGACATCCATGAGGTTTTCAGGAGGGGCTGAGTGCTGGCACAGCTGCAGTGCAGCCATTGCTCCACAAAGGCTTAAATCTGAGCCTCCTGGATCAGGAATGATTGAGCAAAAGGCAGAAGAGCTCCCTTCACCCTTGGCTGGGGCTGGGGACAAGGGCAGGTGGGATCACTCCTTCCTCCCCTAAAGAAGAAACCAGTAGGAAACACCAGATTTCCTGCCAAGCCAACACAGCACATGCTTAAATCCAGCTCATCTGCTGGGGGGAAAAGAGCCCAACCAAAAGGCCCATGACATAATGCCACAGCAACTCGTCTCATGAACACATTTTTCCAGCCCACATGAATGAAAAACAGGGAAGGAGCAAATGCTCTGCACATCCCCGTCACGTGCAGCCCTGCCCGGGGAGGACGCGGCAGAGCCCCGGGCTGCCGGCAGCCAGGCTGGGAAAGAAGTGACCCGTGACTGGCACCCAGGGCTCTCTGGAACGGTGGACAGGGACCTTGCGTGCCGCCGAGCAACCCGCCCGGGGCAGAAACTTCCTGTTTCGGGGTGGAAATGTGAGTGGCAGCACCGGGATAACCGCGACGGTGCTCCCGGCGCACGTGGCAATGCCAGCGGGGCGTGGCGGGGACCCCAGGAGCTGTGCCCGACCTTCCCAAAGGAATGGCAGCGTGGAATGACACGGTGGGGATGCTTCTGGTGATGTGGCAGCACACACCTCAGCCCCAGCGGGGAATAGAGCCCTTCCCCCTCTGTGCAGGGTGACAGCAGGAACCGAAAGCCTGGCTCCGAGTCACTGCTGGGTATGAAAATAGGCCTGACACGAACGCAGCCGCTCTCAAAGGAAAACCGAAAACGAGAATTGCTGAAGTGGTCTGGTGCCCCCGTCCGTGACCCGGGCTCAGTTCCCCAGCGCCACCCCAGAGCCCCTCGCCACCGCGGTGCCTCTCGGGGACACGTGGCTGCGGGCCAGGCGTGGGACTGAGGCGGCTTCGGCTGCAGCAGCCCCGATCTCATCGGGGCTGGAGGAGAGGCATTCCCAATCTCCCGCTCCATCACACAGGCTCACCACCAGCTCCAGCACCAGCCACCCACTGGGGGCTGGCGGCTGCTTGGCCACGCTGCCGAGGCTCATTAGCCAACTGCTAATTCATGGGTCACACATTAACATACTGATCATTGAGTAAGACACAGCGGGACACACATTAACACACACTAACTGCCTGTTGAGACCCACAGGGCTGCAGCATTAACTGTACCAGCTGTTGTGCTTTCAAAGCCACTCTGCAGTGCCAGTGCCACCAGGACCTCACGAGAGTCACCTCCTGCAGCAGTGAGGTTCCCCACTCAAAGCAGGGCTTCCCAGATCTAATGAAGCTGATCCCCTCTATGCTGCATTTCCCCCCACTGATAAAACAGGCAGAAGGGAAAAGCTTCCCTGAGCACTGTGCAGGGCATGGGACTCCCACACCACAGCACCACATGTCCTCCAGAAGATTTAAGGGCAGGGAAGGGCTTGCTCTGCGAGCTGTGAGCTCCGTGCCTGAGGGGACACCTGCACCTGGTGCTGGTGACACCACCAGAAACCAGCCCGGCTCTCGCTTCGGGACAGCGCAGCGCCCGGAGCCGGCGGGGCCGCGCCTCTGCCCCCGGGCCGGCCCCGCTGCTCCGCACGCCGCTCTCCCGCTGCTCCCAAAATCGCTGTCACACCCTCCGCCGCCTTCAATCAACTTTTACAACTTGTTAATTTTACACAGCGTCCTAAAGAGCAAACAACTGGGAGGCAGGAATGCAGATTCCTTCAGCTAGTCCAAAGAGCCTCCGGCAGCCCAGCCAGCTGGCCAGGAGAGCCCTGCTCAGCCGCGGGGACCTGCCACATCCCGGGGGGACATGGCCCGGAGAGAGCTGCCCCATGCCCTCTGGCAATGCCCACTGCTGCTGGAGGTGTGTGCACGGATCCTGGCAGCTTCTCCCTCGGCAAAACCTGCGACTTCACAAGGAAACAGGAGGCAGCAGCTCTGGAGAAGTGATTGCTCAGAGGACAGGCTGCCATTGCTGGCTCTGCATTCCTGTGAGCGAGGGGGAGACACCAGCACATCCTGACAGCTGGATTCAGAAGGGGAAAAGGACATGAGAAGTTTGAGTCATAGCATGGAGAGATCCCATCCCAGATTGGGAGATGGGAACGGGATAGGACAGGGACTCAGAGCCAAGCTCCAGCACGATCCAGAGTGGGGATAACACTGTTTTTGCCACATCATTTTAAACATGTCTTAACTGAAGTAGCTGAACGATGCTGAAACCAAGCGAGCCCCAAACAATCTAAACCACGCAGCGACTGCCCTGCCCAGCTGAAACGTTTGCACTGACCCTGCAAAACATCCAGGCAGGCCATGGCTCAGTGCCTCCCTGTGCCCTGGGCTGCCTCCTCCCATCTCCGGGGAGCCAGCTCGGAGGAGGAGCACAAAGGAAAGCGCCTGCCTCCTTTGGTCTCATCCCTTCTGTGTTTTAATCTCACAGGCTTGCACAGAAGCTGGGCTGGGTTCAACGCTGGACTCATCACAGCCCAGCTCCCCTGGGCTCGTTCCCCACCCGAGGAGCCCCCCCTTGCTCTGCCCAGCCCCAAACACAGCTTGGAGGGGTTTGGTTTCTGGGTAGGAGGCCCAAGGTGTCCATCCCAGCTGGGCAGAGGCACTCACAGCTGGGTGTAACCCTGGTTTCGGCAGCTGAGGGCTGCCTCCAGGCACAGGTCTCTCAGAGAAACTTTTAATTTTGACTAATCCCACAAGCAGGTTCGGGGGACGTGGTTCCCATGTGCCTGCAATGCTGTGTGTGACCTGAGAGAGCAACTGTGGCTGCAGCAGGCACCAAACCAAGGCACCTCTGGCTTGGATGGATCTCACTGCTGGATCCTGTGCACCAACCAGAGAGCACATCTGGGGAAAGGATCTGCCACATCCGTGCCAGATGCTCCGTCACAGAGAGGAGCATGAGAAAACACCCAAGGAAGACAGAGAAGTCCAGAAGAACCACTCCAGTTGCTCTTCCCCATGGGCACAGCTGAAGAACCACTCTCCAAAGAGAGAATGTGGCCATGTCTTATCCCAAACTCTCTCCCAGCATGCTGAGCCTCACTCAGGCACAGCTCCAGCCTCTGCACTGGGGCACACAGTCTCAGACGAGTCATCACAGCAGATGTGCTCTGGCCTGGCAAACACCTCCGTCTTTCCAGCTTTAAAGGCCACACAGCTCAGCCAGGACTGGCCTTTAAAGCTGGAAAGCAGCATGGAAAGGGAGCCAGCTGCCCACCATCCCCAGGGCTTGCTGGGCTTGCCTCATCCAATGCAGTCAGTGATGCAGAGAATACACATGGGTGACATAAAGGTGCAAAGTGATGGATCTGAGCTGAGTCACCCAGTTTTTGGGGTCAGAGACCAGAAGAAGCCCTGAGTAGCCTGCACAGATTACTGCCAAGGTTCTGGTACCTGTCACTGCTGGCAGCTGCAGGACATCAGGGTGACACTCAGTGACATGGGGGAAGCTGTGAGCAGCTCTGGGGCTTGGAGCCAAAATACCTCTGAGGGTCCTGCAGGAACCTTTAGTTAATTTTGTGGAAGAGTCACACCAAAGCCAAAGCAGATGTTCCAGATGAAAAACCAGATCCACCTAAAGCTCCTGTGCCCAGGATGGCCTGGAGAGCTGACACAGCCCAGGACCAACTCCTTCCCTGGAGCTACACAGCCTGGAGAGGAAAGTTCCTGCTGGATTCCAAACCAAGCTTTTGGCTTTCACTGATGCTTGGAAAGACTTGCCCTAATGTCTTACTCACCTGTTAAATGTGCTAAAGAACTTCATTGTCAGATCCAGAGAGCAGCAGCATTTGCAGCCCAGAGCAGTTGGCTCCAGGCTGCATCTGACACCTCATAGGCAGGAGGTGGCTCTTCAGCTTGCTTAATTTTGCCCCCACCAGAGCAGTCCCAGAGAAGATGATGGGATACAGGAAGCTTCCAGTGAGTAATGGAGATGTTTCATCTGGTTTGTGACCAGATGTTTCATCTGGTCTGATTCTCCTCGTGTCCTCAGGCATTGGTGCCAACAGCTCAGCAAGGGCTGTGGGCTCCTCCACAGAGCAAAATGGTGCCTCCAGTAAGACACTGCAGGAATTTTTGCAGGAATTTTCACTGGAGAAAGAATTTGCTTCCATCCACCATGACCACATGTGCTGATCCTCACAGCAGTGACATCTCCAGGGCATTTCTGCTCCTCAAGGTGAAGCCTTGAGCCCAGGACCACACATTTAAATTGTCTGTCATGTGAACGAGGGGCTGAAAAATCACAGCTGTGAAAGAGGCAGATGACTCCTGGAGAAACAGTGACTTACACACAGGGACTCCCTGTTACAGCCACCTCAGTGCCTTCCTGTCTCCCAGCCCAGCTCCCAGCACATCCCCAAACTTACCAAGGAAAGAAAGAGAAAAGGTCAGGCCATGAGTAAAGCCAAGTCCAAAGGAGCCCACTCTGCTTCTCCCTTGCAAATCCCACTGGAACACAAACCCGGGAAGACAAATCCCTGAAATCCTGCCCCTAACCCCTGGTCCCAGACTGGGGAAGGAGGAAGGCAAGCTCCTTATCCTCAGCAAAGCCAACATGGCACCACTGACAGCTTTCACAGGGCATGGGCTGCTCTCCCTGCGGCAGGAGCCTCCAGTCTTTTCCTTTTCGAGAACTGGGGGAATTTATTTCCTCTGCCATTTCGGAGGATGCCTGCCTTGCCAGAGATTGTTTTGCAGAGTTCAGACAGATAAGAAAGTGGTTAGCAGGCTCTTTGGTGGAGGAAGGGAGGATTGCTTAGTAAGGGAAAGGCGACCGCTCTGCTCTCAGCAGCCGCACGCTGCCCTTCCTCTGAGGCCACCACTCCAGAGGACGCTGGCGTTGGGGACAAGGCAGGGCCACCCCCACACCTCTCCACCCCGGGCTTTTTTTGGGTACATCTGCTTGTGGGGCCACCCTGGTGACCAGAGACTGTGTTGCTGTGCCAGGACTGGGATCTGTCTCTCCTGGAATTCGGGAAATGCGGCTGATGAATGTTCAATCCAACATCTCGATTGCAAATCTCAGGGTGCTCTTGCGACAGTGCCCTGAGACAGAGCCCTTTCTGCAGGACATGTGGAGGGGAAAAAAAGGGCAGGAGCCCAGTCCAGGCTGCCCCGTGCTGTGGGGACACTGCTGTGGTTATCTGGCACCCTCCCTGCTCCGGAATGTGTCTCTGGAGCAGCGGCAGGAGGGAGCTGGCCCTGCTGGGGGCTCACAAGGAGGAAACCCTGAAGATTTACCAGCAGCACAAACTCTTTCCCAAGGATTCCCCATGGAGACAATGAGAAACTGCCCCAGGATTTCACCCACCGAGTAACTCAGAGATTCCTGTCCCACAGGACAGAGCACCAGTGTCACAGAGTGCTGTGACAGTGGGAGGTTGGGTGGTGGAAGGAAAAGCACGACAACACAGGAACGGGGAAGCGGGGCTGGCAATCTACAATATAAAAATAGCACAAAGGTGCAGACCAGAACTCACCCTGATAGCCCCACCTGCCCAGCCTGCACCATCTACCTCTTGCCCTTCCTGTGTCACCTCTGCTTCAGGCAGAGAGGCAAGAGCTGGAATATTCTGCTGGTGCTGGCAGAGCTGGCTGGGAAGCCATTTCTGTAAGTTTACACAGCTTATACGTTCTCCATGCAGTTCCTGGCTGCCTTCCATTGCAGATGAGAGTTTTATGTCGAATTTTAAGTTTGACCACAAATATTTAAACTTCCTTGGACCACAAATGCTGTATCTTCTTTGTGGTTTAGTTGGCACCAAATGAGTATTTACAGATCCCTATATGTCTGTCTGTCATTTAAATATCTCACGGAGGTGCCAAAGGCTTCCAAAGCAGAGGGGCTCCTCCAGCAGACCCCTGATTTCCCCCTCTCTGCCCTTCTTTACCCAGCACAGGCGAGGGAGAGGTGCAAGCACTGGCCAAGCCCTTGCAGAGGGCACAGCTGCTCTGGCCTGAGCATTTCATACTTGCACTCTATTAAGTTTTCTTTCCAGAGAATGTCATCTGAGATCCCACCGTAACTTCCACAGTTCCCTGCCCTGGTGGATACTTGAACTGGGATGAAAGCATTTGGAATTTTCTCCTCTTCTTTTAGGAAACTGAGTCTACAGGAGACTGTTTTAATGAGAACCACTAAAACCTCCTAAAGCAGCAAAGCTCCCACCTGGCCACTGCTTGCAGCCTCCCCAGAGGGTTTTCACTTCCTCAAACACCAGCAATTCTCAGCGGGTGATAATCCCAACCTGCTGAACTGGGACCCCTCTCTAGGTAAACTGGTCAGAGTGGTTAGTGCCAGTGGCACAACGGTATTGAATTCAGGCAGGGCTGTTTGGCCAGGAAAATGCAGCCAAAGAAATACCACAAAAGATCCCTCCTAAGCCTTCAGTGCCAAAGGAATTTGGTGTTGCTCTTACGTGGAGCTGGATGTGGAGCAGAGAGCTGAGGGTCCTTGAGCTGACACCCAGCAACAGCCCAAAATCTGAGCTAAAGTGCATGCACTGGCTTGAGTCAAGGTATATGTGTATTTCATTTCCTTCAGACTTTTCAGTCTAGGACACAAACTGGATGCTCATCCAGTTTTAGGGGAACTTTAGAACACAGAGATGCTGCTCCTGCAATGCTGCTTTTCCCATCCCAGTGATCCACAGCACCGGCCGGCTGCGGCAGCACTCGGGGAGCTCTCCCACAACTCCCACCACCCCCTGGGGGACACAAAACAACAGTGTGCCCAGGGCAAAAGCTCCAGTGATGGCTGCCCACATCAGAGGAAACAGATACCTGAGTCAGAGCCATGGGATGAGAAACCTCTGCTCCACAAACCAGAAGCCAGACGGAGCAACGTCAGTGCCGAGCTGCCCCGGTGCTGCTCGCACGCCTCGCCAGCCCTGGATGCTGCTGGGAAGCTCAGGGCACTCTGCCTCTCCTCAGCTTTGGAAGGGGAAGGAGAAGCAGCTTTGCTTTGAACTAACAAAGCCTTGGTGAAAGGGCAGCTCACGGGGCTGCCATGTGCAGGGAGGAGCTCCTCCGACTGCCGGCTGCTCCGTCGGGGCCAGCCTTGAATTCCCTTGAAAACAGAGGGTGGGGATACAGCAGGCAGTGGAATAACACCAGAAAAATGCCACCACAGCTTGGCTGGCTGGGACACCACAGCCCCAGAGATATTACCGACACTGGCATTTCCCCCCCGCCGCAAGAACCGCGCTGGCAGCACGCTCCGGGCTCGGGGCAGGGCGGGAAGCGGCTCACACCATTTCCAGCAGCCACTCCAGGGAGGGACGAGCGCTCTGTTTTGCTTTACAGTGAAATGCTGCCACTTAGGGGACTCCCGATGACGTTCTTGCGCCTGAGAGCCTATGTCCTCTTCCAGGAGGGGCTGCTCCAAGCAGGACATGCTCCCTTAGCCTAGCAGAGAGGTGATTTTCAGCACTGGCCCTGAGCTCTGGCCCATGCAGATCCTGCTCTGCTCTAAGGAAGCAGCAAGCACAGCTCTGCTACTTATACCCAATACTCAGCTTTTCTGGCAAATGATTAATGGCCTGAGTCTTGCAGTTGCTCGCTTCCAGCTGGGCCAAGAACTGCAAACACACCTAGGGAAGGGAAGGAGGAATTGGAACGTTGGCTCGGTGGGGAAAGGAAAGCTATTCGCTGTGTCTTTGTTTTCGGGAGAGCTCCTCCTCTCGGGAGTGGGATGCTGAGTGCAGAGCAGGGCCCCTGCCCCGAAACGGAGGAGCTGAAGCAGAACAATAGGGTGGGGACTCTGGATGGGCCCCGACGAGTGGGGTGGGCTGGAGCAGGGGCACCAATCCATACTTTTGACTTCATTCACACTTACAGCTGCATTAGAGACATTTCCTGAAAGCACAGTAGGAAGAGAGGGGTATTCACTCACTCCACCCTCCATCTAACACCGTCCTCGCGATCCAGCCGTGCACCCAGAGCCAATTCTGTCCTCTGGCAGAGCTGCAGGCCAGACATTACAAGTGCTGGTGTGAGCAGCACAGGTCCCCACCCGATGAGCAGCGAGCAGACTTGGAGCACAAAGGAGGGGTGCAGCAGCCAGCAAAAAATAAAAAAAAAATCAACGCAGGGAAACGCAGAGCATTGTCCAAGGTGGAGAATAAGGTGTCAAGAGTGGGATTTGAGTGTTTGGCTTCAGGACAAGGATGGTGCAGCCACTTGGTGACATCAGGTGAAAGGAGGCGGGTTGTGCTGCAAAGGAGGGCACAGCCACGCTGCACAGGGGGCTTGGGGCAGGAGCTGAGCCACAGGGGCTAGCACACGGCTGTGTCCCCAGGACGAGCTGCAGCAGGAGCAGGGGACAGGAACAGTGACGAGCCCTGTGCCAGGAGCTGCAGCAGGAGCAGGGGATGAGCCCCGTGCCTGACTCACCCAGCTCGGGAGCCTGCGCGGCCCCGGCGCATCGGCAGCCTGCATGTGGAGCCTGAAAAACAACTTTTTTTTTCCCTCTTCTCTAAAAAACAAAAAGCCAGACGCCCTCTTGCAGATCTGGAGTTACTCAGGCTGACTCACAGCAAGGCTCTCCTGGCTCTGCTGGCAGTGCCTGCAGGTACCTGGAGTGGGCTGAGCAGGCTGTGCTGGTGGTACCCAGTGTGACACACCTGGAGCTGTGGCACTCCCCTGACTGCTGTGACAACAGCCTGCTGCAGCCAAGCAAATTATTTTCAGCTTCAAACTTCAACCATTTTTGGTGAATCCCCGAATGAAAAAAAAAAAAACCAACCAAATAAATGAAGACTATAATTTTTTTTTTTTGTAAATGGGAAAAGTATTTCTTTCATTCTCCCATAATATGAATCCAGCAAACAGGAAAAACATGAACCCAAACCAAAGCTCAGACATCACATCTGGGGAGAGACCAAGCATGGAAAATTTTAATCCAAAGGTTAATGTTTGGGAAGCTCCGAGTGTGTGAAAAGAGGGGTTAGATGGGTGCTGCTCCACGGCTCGAACAGTTATTGCCGCCAAGTGGCGGCTTTCAAACGGTGCCTGCCTGCCCCAGCCCAGGCACTCGGGGTCAGGAGCTAAAATAGAAAACAACTGAAATCACTGGAAGCAAACAAACACTCAGATCAGATGCTGGAAAAGCCAAGCGAGGAAGGAGCCAGCAGCAAGAAATGCAACTCGAGCCCTGTGACTGGGAACGGCCTCCTGACTCGCCCTGGGTGAATCAATCGCACCACACCACACGCTGCTGGTGGCCCCTGCGACCCTCTGCTGCTCCCCCACCCCTCCTGTGCCACCTCCAAGGCCACTCGACGGCCCTGTGACACTCCCGTCACAACTGTCACCGCCATCTCCTTTGCTCACTACTCTGCAGGGTGACACTCTGGTGGTTGTCACACCTTGGGGCTTTTTCCACCCCACACTTTTCTCACCAGAACCATCATTTCCTGCCCAAGGACAGAGCACCCAACTCTTCCCCTTCCCCCTTTGCAGAAATACCTCCCTGTACCTGCTCAGAGCAGCATCTCTGCTACTCCTGCTCACTCCACCCTCGCACCCCGAGCTGCTGGGCTCCTGCATCCCCACTCCTGCAGCAGCTCTGCCCTCTGAGCATCTCATGCCCCCATTTTCCCCACATCCTGCCTCCAAAATGCCTTTGTCTTCATCTTCTGCATTAGATTATGCCCTTTCCAGACTGCTCCTTCCAGACACTAGAAATCTCTCATCCCCAAAGCTCCAACAGAATAGCATCCTAATTGCCTTTGTTAGGGATGGGGCCATGCCTGTAAAACTGCCACGCCGGGTCGGCACTAACAATAGCTTAAAAGCTCCAGGAGTTCAGCGTGGAGCCCTCCCACACTAAAGCAAACACAAAGCCAAGGGACCATATGTGTGCAGAGGCAGCCGAGGCAGGTGGGTCGGGCCCGGGGCTCCCCGGGGGTGGGAAGGGAAGGCACGGCCCCGGCAGGCGTGAGAGCATCCGGCAGAGCCACGCTGCACCCGGGCCGGCCGGGAGCCTTCCTGGGATCAGCCAGGGCACAGCTGCTCCCCAGGGCAGCAGGCAGCTCCAGGGAGTGCAGCAGGCCCAGGACCTGCAATGCCTCCCTGGCGTTCAGCAGCCTAAGATAGGAAATGCCTAGTGAGGATGAGTGGATCTTGAAGCCCTTTTTCCTGCCTTTGGACCCTTGCTTATCTCTCTGTAAGACTTATAGGTCACATTCCCCTCGACCCCTACTATTGGACAATTCCTAAAACCTCTGCACCCTATAAAAACCCCTACTTTTGCCCAGCTCAGCAGAAGAGCTGTCCCTGAGAACCTTCACAGAAGATTCAACAAAGACACTCCTGTGGAACCTCACACAGCGCTTCTCCTCTCTCTCCCAGCGTGTGCCTGAGGCACCTACCAAGCACGGAGCTGAAATCACAAAATGAGCTGATCACCACTAAGAGCTGCTATCACCTGAGCTTGCTAAGGTGGCCAGTGGCTGGGGGCTGCTTGGGAACTGGGACAGGCTGTGCTGAGCAGGACTGCACTATCTGGACTATCTGCACTATCTGGACCCCGCCAGGGATACCCCAAAACCCGGCCCAGGCCGCATTAAAGGAGCTGCAGCACCCATGGGCTGGGCTCTGCACTTGCCAGAAGGGCTGGGCTGATTCTCTCCCAACTCCTGCCCAGGCAGCTGCTCCCTGGAACCACGGGGAGGTTTGATAATTGAGACAGAAAGTGACTGTGATGTGCTGCAGAGCAATGAGTGACACCTCCCAAAGAGCTGGGGTGTCATACACTGCTGCTCCCAAGGTGGTGGTGCTGACCAGAGAAGCATGAGGATGGATGATGGAGTTCAGCTCCTAATATTCTCATTTTGAGCCTGCTCAAGGTGTCAGGCTGCTAGGGGACACACAGACAGTGGCCAGAGAGGAGGAGAATGGCAACTGTCATCTGTTAGCAGAGAATCACTGCAAATAAGATGGGAAAAACATAAACTAGTGCACAAAAATTGAAATGGTTCTTTAACAAAGCATTGGGTAAGATAAACCCAGCTTAGGACTGGTGCCTTGCTTGGCTGAGCCCAAAATCCAGGCACCTCTCGCTCCCTGACCACACTCTGCAGGTAGAAACCTAAATCTGCTGAAAACTACCTGCAGAAACATGGAGATAAAAATGAAAAGGAAACAGAAGTGAGGCTGAGGGAAAACACCAGGAACCTCTGTAGGCACTGAATGTCTCTCCAAGCTCAGCCCAGAAAAAAGGCTCTAAAAGCCCATGCAAAGCACCTCTGCCTGGGCAGGGGAAGGGAACAGAGATGCCAAGGGAAGACCCTGAGGAGCAGCTGAAGGGGAATCGTGGCAGGGCTCACCTGCAAAGGCAGGGGAAGTGTGTGATAGAAACATGAGCAGACCAGGCTGGCAGAGCCTTGGCTCAGGAGTGGGCTCCCCCAGGGTCTGTGCTGGTGGAAGCATGTGCTAGCACGCTCACAGGAGCCCCAGCAAAGGCCAGGCAGGCATGCTCCAGCTGCCCGTGGACCATCACTCCTGCTCCTCATCCCTGCAGCCAAGGGGGAAAATGTAATCAGAGCAATTTCTATTAGCAAGAATATAAAGACTTGGGAGCTCTGGGCTGTCTCTTGACAACTAATTAATTACCAGGTAGCATCCTACTGAAGCTGCCAACACAGCACACACAAGTTCCAGCATGACTGAGAGAGAGGGATGAACTTTACAATAAACTCTAGAATTTTACTTCATCTCCCGCCACCATCTGAGATCCTGGGGGAGCAGGAAGGGGTGGCAAGAGGCAAAGTCTGAAGCCATCTGGGATCATCATTAACTCCTTCACTGGTGGCCTCTGAAACAAAAATGCCGACTTTGCTGTGAGCAGCGGCTCCCAGCCAGATGAGCTCCTTGGATACTCCATTTCCTAACTGCTCTTCTGCCAGCTCCTGCCATTCCCAGGAGGAGGACACAAAGGGACAAAGGCTGTTTGGGCTGCAGAGGCTGTCAGGGAGAGCAGTGGAAGCTGCTACCCATTGTGATGTCCTTTGTCAGGACATCTCATACAAAAAAATAAAAGTAACAACAAGCTGGAATTGAAGATCAGGATATGTGACCTGTCAGGGAGCTGGGACCAAGAATCTCAGAATGGTTTGGGTTGGAAGGGACCTTCAAGTTTCAACCCCTCTGCAACTGAATACTGCCATGATTCATTACAAACCTCATGGCAGCACTGTGAGGTCTGAACTAGGAGACAACACATGAAATCTGAGCATATTTAGGGGCAGTCATCCCAACATAACATTTCTCAGGGCTCTAGAGCCACAGGGAAAGATAGGAGAGGCTGTTCAGTGTGGCACAAATGGCCTGAACTACCCAGTTTTGTCTGCACCCAGGGTGGTATCAAATTGACCATCAGCAGCACCTTGATCAGCACAGGGGGACAGTTTGAGGAGCTTTTTTACACGTGTCAACTCTCCCACCACTTGAGACAATCCAGGCAGCTTCTGGGAGCAGAAGCCTCCATCTCCCTGCTCCAGGCCACAGCTCTACTGCTGGCCACAGATTTCAGCACAGCCACAGGTCATCTTGCTCAGGTGCAAATGTTCTGGGCTAAGCCAAAACATTTCTTTTCTTTTTTAGATTTACTTGATGTAAGTCCAAAAACTGAGATGACATCAAAGAGCCCATTGAGCAGATCCCCTCCAGAAACACACGGGGACTTTACCTCGTTAGCACAAACACGGTTCCCCTGCAGACTTCCTGGGAACAGCTGAAGCTGCAGCACACTTCAAAAACCAGCCTGCACATCACAGGGCTCGGGGAGGAGCTCAGTTCTGGCTCAGGATTGCTGTCAACCCTTTCAAAGCCCACGCAGGATCACACACCAAAATTGTCACAGCCCTGGGGGGAACAACTTTCTCTTTGTCCCCAGGATATGGGCTGTAAAGGCAATGGCAGGGCAGGAGCTGTCACAAGGAGCAGTCAGGGAGGGCGTGAAGCCTGATGTGAAGGAGAGAAAGAGAAGACTGAGAGGATGGATTTACCCCTGCTGGGACTGGTCAGTGACTGTTTCCCATGAGCTAACAAGAGGAATGAGTGTCCCTTCAGGATTTCAAACCCGTGCCAAGAGCTCATCTTTCTCTGAGGGATGGCAACTGCCAGCACTTCTGTCCCTGCTGCAGTCCCCAGCTCGGATCTGCTGCTGGCTGGGGTCTGAGGTCACTTCCAGAGGGACACAGGAGACCTGCAGGAGCCCAGGCTAAGCCGTGGCATGGAGTGACAATCAGGAGATATGCTGCTTCCTGGAAGAGTTGGAACTGATGTGCAAATAATGGCAGAAAAATGCAGGGCAAGGGAGGGTTAGAGAGAGATTAGTCTGGGGCACACTCTGGGAGATACACAATGTTAAGTATGAGGGCAAAGGAAATGAAAACTGGAAACTCAAACATAGTCAAGAATTCAATCCCAGCTTGGGCAGGAAGTTTACACTCTGCTTCTAAATATACATGTTTTTAAATCAACAAGCTTTCTTGTTCCTCAGCTCTACTGTACATCCACACGGCAGAACGAACCGGATGGAGGCACTGCCAAGCTCTCCTGGCGAGGTGTCCCGAGCACAAGGGACAAGGCAGGGGTGACACACATCCCTGCCATGCCCCAGCAGGGAAGCAAAGGCTTCCCTGCTCCTGAAGATGCTCTGGGAGAGCAGAATTCCCAGCTCCAAGCTTGCTGCTCAGCTCAAATGCCTTGCAGGCAGACTCTCCTGGGCTCTCCAAGTGCCTGTGGACCATGAGGAGAAGGACCCTGTGAGCAGGGCTCAGCTGTGGTGCCTCCTTCCTCCCTGCTCTCTTCTCTGGCCATTGCATTCATGCTCAGCAGCCGGATAGTCACATATTTTTTTTAATTTGATATAATTATCTCTTAGAAATTACTGTACACAGCCTCTTGGGATCTAAAGCAATTAAGTGAAGATAAATTTCTTTCATGGAGCAAGCTGTCAAAGGATGAAGCAATTTCATTCCCCATTTGAAGTGGAAGCTTTGGGTCATGCATGGTTTATTTGAAACAATGCCATCACCTAAAGCTGCTGATCTTATCTGTCTCTCCATTTCAAACTGCTGAAGATGTGCAGCGTGGCACTGCCTGAAGTGATGACATCTGGCACCAGGCCAGCTACAGAAACAAGCTGCTCCTCCCCGAGCCCGAGTGCAAGAGGCCAAACATTCCTATTAAAAAGGGGGAAACCGAGGTGAAATCTGGGAAGAGCTGAAAAGTGGGAATCCTGCCCGAGGGAACAAGCTCTAGGAGGAGCGAGGTGCCAGCAGAAAGGGGTGGCACTGCCCAAGACAGGATGGGGCATCTCTGAGGGGTAATGCTGCCAGGCTTCCTCTTCCTCACCAGGCTGCCCTGGAGCCGCATAAATCAGGCTTCCAGGATTTCATCACAAGAAGGAACAGCCCATGCCCTCCAGTCTGTATGAGCAGAGACATGGCAGGGTGGAAATTATATCCCATTAGCACACGCGTGCTAAGTCTCTCAGAATTTCCAGCAAATTCTCTCTTGTCCTCACACTTCACCGTGCCAAGATGTTTCATTTTCCACAAAAAAAAACCCACATAAGAAATGAACTCATTTAAATAAACCATTCTCCAAAGTGGTGGATTTTATCCTGGAAAGGGGAGGATGTTGTGGAGCAAAGTGTGGCTGTGGTGAGGGCTTTGCTACTTCCACAGGGTCAGAGATTCCAGAGATTCCCAGGAAGAAAGGCATGCTTAGCAGGTATTCCACACTTCCCAAACGAGGAGACCTGGAGGATCTCTCCCTCCCCACATCAGGACAGTCACTAACTCAAGTCCTAGGGAAATTGGTGAGGATGCTCATGTCTAAATGGAAGTTTTATTTATGAGTGTGAAAATGGGCAAGTGCTGAGCAAATCCAGCTCCCACGGCCTGGACTGACGAGAGCATTTCATCCACGAGGCTTCAGCAAAGCTCAGATCACTGCTGATTAAATCTCCACTCATTAAAACTAAAAAAAGTTACTGGTACTAGAGGGAGCTAATAATAAAAACTGGCAAGGGGTGCAAGTTCCAGAAGCATCTGGGTGACTTAAGAGCGCAAAAATGATCTTCAGGAGTGACCTCAGCACCAGACATGTGGCACGTCACCGCAGCCGGGAGGTCACTGTGTGAGCTCCAGAAATGCACAGCAGCAGGCACGTCCCTGACACGCCCTGGGAAGCTGCTCCAGAGACACTTTTCCATGGGAATCACACGTGGAACAAGGATCAGGTGAAGTGACACAGCTCTGGAAGGATGCAGCAAGCATCCTTCAATCACACATGGAACAGGTACCAGGTGAAGTGACACAACTCTGGAAGGATGCAGCAAACACCATTCAATCACACCTGGAACAGGCACCAGGTGAAGTGACACAACTCTGGAAGGATGCAGTACCAGGTGAAGTGGCGCAGCTCTGGAAGAATGCAGCAAACATCCTTCAATCATGTGTGGAACAGGCACCAGGTGAAGTGACACAGCTCTAGAAGGATGCAGCAAACTCTTTTTTTTTTTTCTGTGCATGGATATAAATCTCCTTCCTTCCCTAATAATGGCTGCTGTAATAAACATCACATCGTTTATGCTTAAGATAAATACGGAACCAGAATGTAAATCTGTTCTGCTGCTCACAGAGCAGGCAGGCAGTAACTCCTCAGAAAACACATTTGTCTTCATACTGAGAGCTTGTGTTTATATGTGCATCTACCTAGTCCAAGTACAATGAAGTTTTGGGAAAGTTAAAAAAAATAAATCAATGAAATGACTACAAATAAGAACCATAGTTGTCACTATTCATAATATATAAACAGATAGACAAATATTTGTTACATATGGTTGAGAAAATGCTTTATGTAAAATGCTGGTATGTAAAATGTTAAGGCAAATTTCGTTAATTTAAATAAATTATGGATTTTACCTTATGTTTAAGGAAATATATGCAAATATGTTATGGGGAAAAATGTGATTAAATTATCTGCTGGATTAAATATCCAGCATTTTTCATGTCCCACCACAGACACAGCCAGGCCAGCAGCAGTCCCCTGCTCGTGTGGGGTCTGTGTTTGGGAAGAATTTTAATGCTTCCCAATGAACCTTCCCTTAGTACCCCCCTGTCTTCCTAAGGGACACGGGTGGCCTGGGGCTGAGGCACTGGCCTGAAATCCTGGGTATCAGGGGTTTGTTCTCATCCTGAAGCCAAGGCTTCCTGTGGGACCAGCTTGGTCCCTCAGCCCTGTGTACCTCTGTTGCCAATCCCTAACAAGGAAATTGCTTTTCCTTCTGTCACAACGTGTTGTGGAGATACATTCATTAATGCCTGGGAAGTGCTTTGACTTCAATGACTTTGAGGGAAAGAAAAAGATCAATAAATAAGATTATGGTGTTGTCTTCTTCTCTCTGGGGTTTGGGATGTGACAACAGGAGGGCACTGAGGGTGACAGCTCTGTCCTGCCATGGGAGCTGGGCTCTCCAACCTTGCCCAGCCCCAGCCCAGTGCTGGCAAAGGGATTTGGCATCCACAAAAACAACACAAGCCTCAGCTGGGAGCAGAAACGTGGGGAGCAGACTCCAAGCTCAATGACAGAGGTCACCTTCCGTCTCCCATAGAGACAGAGTAGATCCCCATCTGTTATTTGGGCTGACCACTCCCTGCATTCCACCCCGTCCACTTCTTTGGCAGGCTCTGCAGGACGTGGATCTTTCTTATTCAGGATAACAATGAGGAGTTATTAATTGGGTCTTTTTTCGGGTTTCCTGAGGTCCTTCCCATAGCTGCCTTGGTGGATACCACAGCCGTCCTCACCTCCAGATGGGATTTAAGCATTTCAGTTGGGCAAAGACAAAGCAGTGCCATGAAGGAGGGTCCCTCTAAAGCTGAGCCCAAGAGTCAGGTCAAGGACTGAGTTTAGTACCAGAAAGAAGAGTCTGAGCAATGACAGCGTATCCAGCTGGCAAAGCTGAGGCAAAGATGCAACCCTGAGTCTCAGGGACCTCTGGTGATGCAAACCACCACAGTAACACCTGAGCTGCACAAAGATTGTCTCAGGCCACGCTTCATGCCCAGGGACAGCTCAGCCAGCCAGAGCAGCCTTTCCATTTCCTCAGAGTTTCTCTGGGTAGCAATAAGAGATGGCTCATTGGGAGGGGATCCAGCATTAATGGTGTTTTAATGAGGCCTTTCAATACACTTATAGACTAATCAGCAAATTCCACTGGAGGAGGTCTGGGCTCCAATAAGTCATTCCAAGTACACTAAAGCTGTGGCAATACCTCTGCACAGCCAGAGCTGTGCACTCTGGGCCTGATGTCCTGCCAAGAGGTGGCAGGGTTTGTGCTATCTGGGTGCTGGGGCAGCAGAAACAAGGCCATTTCCCACTGAAAAATCCCAAGGGAAGTGAAGGGTGCACACAGTGTGCTCCAAGGAGGTGCTGCCCGTGGTCTGCCTCTCCTTTCCCAGGTCACTCCACTATTCCCAACTCCAGGAACACACGGTCAGCGAGTTCTTGAATAGGACATTTCCCGTTTCCCAAGAACCTGTGCCGAACCCCTGGAAGCAGTTTTTAGGACAAAAGGACTGAACACAAGTTAAGTTTCCCACCTCACTACACAAACCTGGCCTGACCATGACACAAGTGAGGACGCTGGACAACGAGCGTCATCTGATCCGCACGGAAAGATCCAACCCCAGGCATGGGACAAGGCTGATTTATCCTGTCACTCTCTGCCTCAAGGAGCTGATGATCCCATCTCACTTCCAGAAAACACTTTAGAAGAGCCTTCAGCTGACACCAGAGCCAAGCTGTGCAGGGCTGGCTGAGCACCCGACACGTGCTGGGGCACGTGCACAGCTCACACCCTGATTCACTTGGAGCTCACGCTGTGGTTGAAGCGCCCCGTCCAAGATGAGCCTGGAGGAGAGGCAGAGGTGCATCCAAGGCTGGGGAGGAAGGCATGGAAACATCACAAGCCACTTGAGAAAACTCCCCACGCAGCGTGGTAGCGCTCCTTCCCTCCCCATGCCAGGAAAGAGGCATTTCAGGGACAGGGAAGGTTGTTTCCACCAGCTGCTGGTTCTTCCCTCCCTACTCCCCCCTGCAGGAGACAGGGCTGCCTGGAAGGCAGCACCCTGTGCTTCCCTGCAAGCCGTGCCCAGACCACAAAGCCACTCTGCCTCTCACTGACACAGGGGTGAAGAGAACACGTGCAACTGGATCTTAACACGTTGGCAGGTGGTTCCTCACCTCGCCGTGCGACTGCAGTTCCCACACACAGCCCTCAGCCCTGGGCAAAGCGGCCGGACCCCAGCTCTGCACGGGGGGGCTGCTGTTAGATCTGCTCCTCCCGGCCCCCCTGCCTGCCCAGGGCTATGGAAGGACCTGTTCACACCTGGCTGTGGCAAAGGGGCTGCAGGGCTTTGAACTGCTGCAGCCTCCGGCGCCGTTTCACAGCCCGATGCCACGGCCGTGCGTCAGCAGCCCCCAGCTCTCGGCACGGCCGGGCCAGAGGATGTGAACAGCTCCTATGCCCCAGAGACTGCAGTGCACAGGATACGGCCTGGATTAAAATCTGGTCAGCAGAGGTCTTAAAATGTCAGCGTAAACAGGAGGGCAGTGCTGGCGGGGCCGCAGGGAAGCTTGCTCGGGCTTATGCTGCTTAACAATAGGTTCAGTGACCTGGACAAAGAAAACCTCTCCTGATAAAGACAGCAGATTAGACACTGACTCAAACCCTCCTGAGGTTTCAAGAGAGCAGCTCAGTAACAGGCAAAAACTTGGGATTGCTCAGTCACTTATTTAGGAGCAAACCCCATGCTATTTACCTCAGTTGTGCCTGCAGGAAGGAGCAAAGGCTGCAGGACACTGGGAGTGTCCGTGGGTATAGAGGACAGTGGGACAGCAGTGTCACCTCCTCCTGAGGAGCAACACGTGGAGCCTGGACAGCCACAGCTCAAACACACCAGGAGAGCAGCTCAGGGGATCCAAACCATGCCCCAGACTGTCCTGCCTTTCACTTCATCTATTCAGCTTATAAAAAACAGGATGGGAACTGGGGGGACTTGGGACACATTTACACATCAGAGCTAGAGCAGCAACCCACGACTTCCCAACCTACAGCAAAAGTCAATTATTGGAAACTGAGACAAAGCAAATTTAGCTGGGAAATAATGTGTGCTTTTCACAGTGACTGAAACTGGGCCTGGTGACAATTTGCTGAGGATCCTGCAGGGTTCTCAGCCTTCCAGAATCAAGGGTTTGTGCTTTCTACAAGACCTGCTGTTGGAAATTTCCTTGTGGTTTCATGAGGCAGAAAAAACCAGTGGAGATGGCCACAGCTTCCCCAGCTGGCCAGCATCCGGGGCTCTCCCGGGCTGGATTCCCCATTCCCAGCACTGACACACACCACCCTAGGCTCCTCTTTGAAGAGGGGGTTTCTGACCTGTGCATTCTTCCCAGAAGTTCCCCGATGTTCAAAGCACCTTGCTGACAGACAGGCAGGTGTGCCTGTGACAGTGACCACCTCCCCAAACCCAGTGTGGGGGCGGAGGGGAGGGGGTGGCCCCCCAAACACAGCCCTGGGCAAGGCACGGGGGAGGGCTCCCAGCCCAGCTGTGACATTTCCTTTCACCTATACCTGTACAGCTGTTTCCTACAGGGCTGCAGCCTCGAGTGAGATGTGTGAGGCTTCTGTAGGTGCTTGGGAACAAGATGGAACAGAAACGCTTCACACCTGGCCCCAAAATTACAGCACGCTGGCAGGTGGCCAACATAAACTGGCAGAGTACCAGTTGCAATGGACATCAATTAAGCAGCCTGTCATCCTCAGACTGCAGGCTTTGCTTTTTGCGATCTGCATCGCTCCTTAAGCCTTCAGCAGCACCAGCACTGGAGTTTTCCAGATGGGATCATTTCCCGCAGATTCCACTCGCTAGATTTATTGCAGTTTTTTTTTTTTTTCTTCTTTTTAACCCACCCCCCCTTCAAGAGGCTGAACTGTTATTCCACATTGCAGATTTCTCCAGTGCTGGATTCAGCCTCCTTGTGCTGTGCTAGTGCTTGTTTGCCATCAGCTCCCTTCACCTTCAGCTGCAGAAACTCAATTTTAAGAATATCCTCAGAACTGTCTTGGCTTAAAAAGTAATTAAAAACTGAGGCCAAACAATAAGTGAACAGGATTCCTCTCTGGAAGATGCCCTGCACAGCCCTAGGAGATGTTGCAGTAGCCACTGGACAGGACTTGTGCCGGTTGCTACAATGCTGCATTTAAAACAGTACAACAGACACCAGCGCTGTCTCCTCTGCCACCCAGACCTGGGGACAGGGTCTGAGACTGGCACTTCCCACCGTGCTAAAGGCACCTGGCAAAGGCAGAGAGAGGCTCCCACAGTGCCCACACAGCCCCTGGCACTGGTGGTTCAAGGTGATGTCAAGGACAGCTGAGAAGTTCAAAGCAGGTGATGTCCCCCACACTACTTTCATGGTGGCATAAAACCCAGCCTCTCCTCCATCACCCCGTGACATCATCTTCCAACATGGCCCATAATTTAGTTTAATTGCCTTTTACAATCCAAAGGCACCACATGAAAGGGAAGGTCGAGGCTGGGATGGAGTTCAGATACTGGTCAGAAAATGTAAACACCTCTAACTCTGCCGCCTCGGGGCTGCCAGCTCCCGCCAAGTCCCCGCTCCCAGCAGGGCTGCCCGTGGCAGGGATCTTTCACTGCTTGTTTGGAAACCAAGGCAGGCAGGAATGGAAGGAGTTTTTCAAGGATGACTCCTCATTGGACTCTCCTCCTTGGGGCTCCCATCTCTGCTCACAGTTTCCCTTTTCCTCTCTGGACCAAACTCCTAGCTGGAAGCTCTCGCTCTCATGGGCTGAGAGCATTTGCCTGCCAGCTGGAGGGAGATGCTCCAAGGCTATGG
The DNA here is from genome assembly GCF_963513975.1 of Fringilla coelebs. Lineage (NCBI taxonomy): Eukaryota > Metazoa > Chordata > Aves > Passeriformes > Fringillidae > Fringilla > Fringilla coelebs. The sequence continues at coordinate 4,683,838 of NC_140046.1, read as the reverse complement.
AATGGGAATATGGAAAGGATGCTGAGAAAACAAGTTACATTTGCTCACTGGGGTTTTCTCTCTGCTTACAAAGAGTTTTTGCTCTCAGAGCCCTGGTCTTGCTACCTTTTCTCTGATGCCTTGCAAAAAGTCCTCCCAAAATCACTATAGTGCGGCCACTCCAAGGTGGATTTAATCCCTGGCATTCCAGGAGTCATTAGGTCTCAGAAAAGACAAAAAGCCTGGTGTTTAGAGGCATGACAGAGCCCAGTCACTCCAACAGCTACTCCTCCTGGGCTTTTAAACCTGGGGCTCCCTTTCCAAAAAGCATCAGACATGACCACACGCTGCCAAGAGATCTCTGAGAGTCTTAGGAAGACTGAAATACCATAAATAAGTGAAGTGAATAACAAGACAGGGCTAATTTTAGCCCAAGTCTAAATAATAATTAGCTCCTAACAGCTAATCCAAAGGCTACTGCCCAATCTTGAGCATGTTGGGGCAACTAGAGAGAGGGTCACATTTGAACTATCCACCTGGGCTGGACAGTGCAGAGGAAGAAGATTTGGGATTTCTAAGGAGAATAAAGCTTGGGGTTTAGGCTATCTGCACTGACAGGTGAGTGAAACAAGGAACAGCACCAAGTGTGAGAAGCTCACTGGCCACCCCAGAGCAGGAGGAGCCACGCAATACCCAGCTTGTAGGTCTGGCAGTAAAATATTGCTAATTAATTTTCAGAGCCTCACGTTTTTGGGCTTTCATTTGCCTGGTGAGGTGAGACAGGGTTGAGACCAGTTGAGTGGTGAGTATCTGAGACAGTCCACTCCACACATGAGCATGCACATGAGGGAAAGGAAAAAAAGTGCTTTTCTGTTTGAGAGGAGGGAACCACGGTGACTGGCCCTATAAGCACATGTATTAATCATGCACCGTCTGGTTTTAATCCACACACTGCTGATCCTGCGTCTCACTGTATTGTTATCAGGGGAAGGAGTATTTCTCCTCAATCTTATTCACCAGCCAAAAGCCTGAAAATGCAAAAAACACATTTGTGAAGTGCCTTCCCAAGGACCCTGGGCCCCGGACCTGGTGAGCTGGGGCTGCTGCCTTTTTATTGGCGTTTAAAAACCTTTTATTAACGTGTGTCAGGGCTGGGGGAGGAGAGACAGGCTCAGGTTTCAGGACCCCCCATGCAGAGAGGTTTATTGTGGGAAGGGACATTAACACTTTCTCCCCCACAGCTGCCCATGGCTGGGGCATGTGGCAGAGGGTGTGCTGGAGGCACAGGTCTGGGGGATGCACACGCTGAGCCCATGAAGAGCCGGCAGGGATGTGAGCAATCCCTGCCTGCAGAGAGGAGAACCTCCCTGCTCTGCCTCACATCAGGGATATCTGCAGCCCTCTTCCAGCTTTGCCACGAGCTCCATGGGGTCACTGCAGAGCAGGATGCTCCCGAGACAACAGCATCCAGTGAGAGCTGAGGAATCCAGGACGTGCCCCAGGTTCCCAGGGCTGCACCCACGCACCATCACCGGGACTCTCTTTAACCTCAACACGACCCCAGTGTTTTCCATTACCAGCACCACGACTCCACAGTTGCCACCTTCCCCCTTCCTGACCTTAACTCAGCCATGCTGCTGCTCCCTGCTCCTGCCTGGGGTCCAAGGCTGGGTGAGGGAGGTCCTGGCAGTGTCTCCTTGGGCTGCAGACACAGCTGACAGCTCAGGCACCAGGCTGCATAGTTTGCTGCTGACTGGTACGGTCGGTGGTGTTCCATCACACAAGCTGCAGTGGAGATGTGCCCAACACACACACCCAGGAAAACAACTCTGAGTTCTGCTCACCCCAGAGCCAGCTTTTGTTGGTTACAGCTCCAATGACAGTGCAAGAGATGATGGGAAGCTCTAAGTGTCCCACTGGCTCCAGCAGGAATTCGAACGCGCGGCTCCGTGGCAGCGAACGGAGTCAGAACGTTTTCACTCAAAATAAGAGCCAGGCCAAATGCTCAAAAACTTACTGAGAAACTCTGGCTGAATTCTGCACTCCATCTGCTAAATGGGACGTGGAGAACAAAAAGGAGTGGGAAGCACAGTGTTTGTCCTATGCAGCTTACAAAACAACCACTCTCTTGGTAGAGCAAAAAGCCCAACATCATTTTAAGCCCAATTCCTTCTGGTCCTGCCTTTCAACAGATTTTTTTCCTCTGAAATGTTACAGATTAATTAAGAAGGAGCATCAGTAAGCAAGGATCCTTGTAGTAAAAGTCAACTGCCTCTTCCTAGCCATGCAAGTGGTAGAAAAAGGACCCAGAGTCACTCTGGCACACCAGAACCCACAAGACATTCACATTGTGCCATATAAAGAGCAGTACATTCTCATTGCCTCTCCAGCAAAGAATCTGGGCTGAAAACTGGGCCAAGACTGAGAACACAACAGAAAGAAATTTGGTGCAAAAAATAACTCCTGCTAAAAAGCAATGAAAAATCAGTATGGGAAAAAAAAATCAGTGCCAGAGAGAATTGCTCTGCTGCCATTGCCTGCTGGAGGCTCAGGGACACAGATCCCAAAATGCCACCATGCTCAGCACAGACCTTCCACTGCAAACAGCCCAGAGATGCCTCCGACAGGCTCAGGATGGTTTGGGTTGGAATGGATCTTAAAGACCATCCAGTTCCAACCCCTTGCCATGGACAGGGACACATTCTACTAACTGGAGCAGGCTGCTCCAAGCCCTGTCCAACCTGACCTTGAGCTGGTGAACTGCCAAGGAGTTGGATTCACCTGGGCTCTGCATGGGAGGGCGAGGGGCAGATGGTGGAGTGGAGGTGGCACACAAGTTTAAGTTGGGTTGGGGGATTCTTTGCTAGAAAGTGCCTTTTTGTATCTTGCTCCCGGTCACTCCCATGTGAGTTTGTGCCTCTCAGTCCTGGCTGGCTCTGCAGTGCCTTCTGCAACACCCCACTCCTGCAGAGCCCAACAATTCCTTCATTAATGCTGCAGAGGGAGAACATTTGTGGAACAGGGCAGTCACTTGACTGGACTGACGCAGCTGCCACTGCAGTCTCTTTCTAGAGCATTTCCAAATGGCAGAAAATGGGCTAAGTTCATCCAAAGAGGTCACTTTGCCTTCTATTCCAAGGTGTTTACCTCAGCCCAAGCCGCACCTGAGAGTCACCCTGCTTGCTTTTAAAACCTCCAAGGCTGGAGAGCTCCTCAAGACTCACTAAGGAGGCTGCTCTCAAGTGCTGAACTACCCAAAGGTATGAAACCTTTCCTGAAGTTTCTTAATTTATTTTGCTACAATTTCTGCCTGTTCCTTCCTGTGCTTTCAGCATGGAGCTGGAGGACACCTTGTTCTCCTCTCTGCCTCTTCCCTGAATTTCCTTTAGACTAAAAAGCCTCAGTTCACCCAGGCCCTTCTTGGAAATCAGTCTTTTGAGCTCTCCTTGCTAACTCACTGTCCTCCCCTGCATCCTCTCAGGTGTCCTCTGCACACTGAACATGCACACCTGCTGTTTCACCTGTCTGACCATTAATAAAAACACTGGTCAGAAAGAAATCAAGGGGTACAGGCACAGCCAGGCCTGGCTGTTTTCCTCTGGGATCAGTGCTGCCTTTTCAGCAGAACTGAGATAACACCATGGCTGATATTCCAGAGTTCCTGGATGACTGATGCTGAGCTGTGAGGGCACCAACTCCCACCTGTGGAGTTGTGCAGTTTCTTTACAAAGCACCAGAACCAAAGGGAGCTGGGACAGGGAGAACTCGGCTCGGTAGCTCAGGTGTAGCTACAGGACAAAGACACAAAGATGAGTGCAAGTGCCTGGCAGGGCAGGTAGATGGCACTCCAAATAAACTGGTGTGTGGTTAGAGGAGGCAGAGTTCAGGGAATACTGACCCCCTCCTACAAGTTACAGGGCACCAGAGTTGCTCAGCCACCTCACCTGCCTGCTGGGGGCTCTGGTTTGTGCCTGCTGTGAAAAGAATCTCTGTATAGGGACACTTGGATTGTCCCCAGCAGAACCCCCCTGAGGCCACCACACACACTGGGCAAACCTCAGGGCAGCAATGGCAACTGCACACTTCTTATTTTAAGCCTGTCAAATGAAGCCTTGAAAATTCATGCTTCCACAGACACTTCCTGGAGTAAAGCTGCTTCCCCTAACTGAGAGGGCTCCTGGTTTTACTGGAAGCCTGTGCTGCAGGCAGTGCTGTGAGCACAGGTTGGGGCAGACAAAGAAGTGAAACAGAAATTTGCACCTTCGGGTCCCTGTGTGAGAAAGGTCCTGAATTTCTCACTGTCATTTCAGGACAATGTCATGAAGAAGAAGTGGCACAGGGAAAGGCACCTTGCCATTGTCACAGGCAGGCTCTCCACAGAAACCTGCTCTGCATCCCCACTTCTCCTCCAGAAGCATCAACTCCTCAGGGAGGGGACACTGCAGCTGCCCAGATGAGCCAAGTTTTTGGAGCTGCAGCTCTGCCTCCGAGCAGGAAACTGTTGAGAGCCACTCTCATCCTGCCGTGCCTCCAAGGGCGTGCAAAACAAATGCCATTGTGCCTCCTCCATCCCCCACCAGGCTCACACACATTCTCCAAGTGCAGCCCCCAGATCCCTCCTGGCCAGGTGGTGGCAGAGAGCAGACCCAAAACCCCACATCAACAAGGGAACTGATTTCATTATTCTAAAAACAAACAGCCAAAGGAAAGTTCAGCCTAGAATGGGCTCCTAGAGCAAAGAAAGGAAAATAGAGAGCGGGCAGTGGGGAATGCTTCATATTCCTAAAAGCCTTTTGTACGTTAACACATGGTGTCTGCTTCTCTCTAGTCACCTATTTATCACTCTCCTCTTTAGAGAAGGAAAAAAGTCCTGGCTGCCTTCCTAAGGCAGAGTTTTGTGGCCGGGGGGAGGGGGAGGGTGCTTTAAGCATGATGCAAACCATTTGGAGTGCACCGAGAGCTCTGCCAACACAAGCTGCACTATTTAAACAAGTGAGGAAATGATCGTATATACAACATGCCAGCGAGCACACACACACCAGAGGAAGTCGAGAGGGGTTTTCATGACACAGAGCTGGATGTCAGCGGCTGAAAGGTCGATATTTTCCCTTAACACCCTTCTCAATGACTTAATCGTGTTCCGTTTGCACAGAAAACTTCCCAAGAATAAAAGTCTGGAGGAATCGAGGGGGGATGTTTGGCCTACTGCTGACCTTGTCCGAGGTCCTCTCCACGTAGCAGGGCTCCTGGGGGGCGACCAGCAGGGGAACGAAGCCCGAGAGCAGCCGATCCTCTTCCAGGCTAAGCAGGGCAAGGTCGTCATCTGGGTCCTTGTACAAGGGCACCTCCGACTGATTCACTGTGGTCAGTATGTTACAGAAGTCAGCCAGCGTCGCCCACACATCTACTGAGACCCTGGGAGAACGAGGAGAGACGTGAGCAATTCAGGGCTGGAATGCGTTGGGAGTTGCCTGCAACGCTGCAGCGAATACCAGAGAGGTGAGGCGAGGCGAGCGCGGCACCGCTGCTGCTGCTGCTGCCCTGCCCCGCGGGACGGCCCCGGCACAGCTGCGCTGGCACCGGCCCCGCCGGGGACCAGGGACCGTGACCCTCACCCCGGCCACCGTCCCCCTGCATGGGGACAGCTCCCGGGATGTCCCCTTCCCGCTGCTCTGCCCACCTCTGCCCTGCCCCGTGCGGAGCCCAGCCCGTTGCAGATGATGCTGCTCAATTTTAAAGCCTGCTGGAAGGACAGGGTGAACACCCGCCTAGCTGTCGGGGCTGAAGGGGCTCTTGGAGGGCTCCAATCCACCTTGGGGGGCTGCAACCCAGCCTGGAGCATCCTCTCCTTCACACAGCTCTTATCTGCTGTGACCACGTGCTGCAGCCACAGAGATTTTCACAGCTAACCCCAGCCATGGGGGGTTAAAGCCGTGTTTTGCTTCTGGCCATGGGTTTCAACTCTCACGAGTGACCTGCATAGTTGCCTCTGCCATGTCTCACATTCCCAGAGTGGCAGTGATGTCCAGGGTGCAAACATCCATCACACATCCCCACGGCTGAGCACAACCCAGAGAAGGCCCAGCACCCCAGAGAGAGCCAGCGTGGAGAAAGCAGGGAAACAAGCAACAAGCATGGGGGTACCACCGCTGACCAGGCTGCCTCGCACCGCATTTCCCCCTCCTGTTTCTACAAACACTCAGATTGGGGTTTTTTAATTCATAAACTGGGATTTAAGTAGGAAATAGGGGAAACTGGGGCTGATGTGCTTCTGGTAGGCTGCTCCTCCAGCACACACCTCTGGAGAAAAGCAGAGGGAATCCAGCATCCCCGGGGGTGCAGCAGTGACCGGTGCGGGCCGAGGCAGCTCAGGGCTGGAGGGAGGCCCCCTGCTCTTTGAACTGCTCCAGGTGGACAGAGTCTGCACTGGGTTATTTACGGGAATCAATGTACCAGGAAAGCACACTGAAATGAAACATCTTGTTTTCAAGAGCGTCCTGGGAGCCAGGCAGAATGAGGAGCCATTAATCAAAGCCCGGCACGTAATCAGCACACATGTAACGCAGAGTCGCCCACGTCCCTGAGCCAGCCCTAGCCCACGTCCTGCAAAGGAGGAGAGGTCCTTCAAAACCCCCTGGTCACAGACACCAGGAGCTGGGTTCATTCACAAAGCTCCATCGCTTGGCTCAGCCAGGTCTGGCTGTCAGAAATGTTTAAATATGGAAAAAAATAAACAGTTGCAACACGTTTTTCGGAGGGATCTGTCCGAGGCCCTTTGTGATGTAATGGGAAACGCTGCGTTTGTGCTACCAGCTGGAAAATAAACAGAGCTGCGAGGGTTAAAAGGAACTGAACTTTCCACGACCCCTATCTGCAAAAGAAGAAAATAATAAGAGGAATGATCCACTGCCCCACAGCCCTGATAGTTTATCCTCCGGCCCAGGCTGCAGAGACAAGCACCGGATGTGATAGGGCTGCTCTGGGCCACCTCCAAGGCGAGCTCTGCCCATGGGAGATGCACAGGGTTTGGGAGGCTCAGCCTCCCCCAGTGCCCTGCTGGCAACTGGGCCTGGCTGCCTGAGGCCAGTCACATAGCACTGGTGGGGCCCCACGGCCACGAGGGCTCGCTGGGATGAAGGAGGTGCAGAGGCATCAGCAGGAAGAGGAATGGGAAAAGTGCCCAAAATTGCCGGGGAATGAGAGCACTGGGGTGTTAGGGACAGGCAGAGATGCAGGGGACATTTCCAGGGGGCTGGGACAGCCAGGGGTATGGGGCTGTGGTGGAGGAGAGGGGAAAGAAACACATTGTAGAGAGCTTGCCCATATTCCCAAAAAACAGAGCTGCAGGGAGGGGATGATGATGATGACAGTGAGGGTGAGAGGGAGGCAGAGGGCAGTGGAGGCGTGCTGGGCTGGACTGGGATTCACTGCAGGGCCAGGGTGGTGGTGGCAGGAGTATCAGCACAGATAAAGTGCAGGAAGCATCTCCCTCCACAGGGCTTGGCATCTGAAGTCTGAAAAATGCCACAGGAACAGTCCCTGAGCTGGCACTGCCAATGTCCTTGCAGGCACCCAGCCCAGCAGTTTCCTTTCCTCTCCCCCTCAGCAGCCTTGCCAGGCAGGGCACCCCTCAGCACCCCTGAGTGTGAGAGCAGCCCCTGTCACTTCATCCTTCACCTACAGCTTGACAGTGCCTTGCCACATCTCCCATTTGCCCTGGACGTGACAGATTCCCACCCTGGGCTCACTTCAGTCAAACCTCAGACTGTGCTGGCTCCCGGGGTAGCCAGCTCTCACTGCACTGCTCCCCCAGCAGCACCCTGCAGAGCCTTCAGAAAGCCAAGAAAGAAGTAGTGCTGGCATTTTTCCCTGGTTTTCTCCTATGATGGCAGAGGCAGCACTGCAGAGATCAATTCTGACCATTTTCTGCCACCCCCTCCTCCTCTGCAGCACATCTCCCATCACTGCCACCACCAAGATCATTCACCAGCTGCCGCTGCTGGCAAAGCCAGCGAGGACAAACGGCTCACACTGACACCTACGGCCCTGGGAATCTCCTGCTGGGACATGCACTTGCCCTGGAAGGTCACACAACACTTGTGAGCCCTGTCAGCCTCCTCCCCACCGCCTCTGCCCAGGACCCACTTCACGGCCACCCCCAAGCATTTCTGGCTTATGTCCCCCCACGGCGCAGCAGTGCCGGAGCCTCTGCGCAGAGCCCAGGCAGCTCCAGGTGCCTGGAAGCTCTGTGCACGCACAGTGCCACGGCTTCACCGTCCCTGTGCGGAGGGAGGCCCCGAATTACTGACACCGAGCCCAGGCACGCAGCTCCCAGGTACAGGGACGAGGCTCCCAGAGCTTTTAACCGAGGAAGCGAGAAGGGGGTGAGCGCGAGGTCTTTCCTCGGAACGGGGGTTCATTCGCTTCCCCACAGACACATTTACATTTGCTTATTCCACTAGGACAGGAAAAAAAAATAAGAGTTAATTTCTTTTTTATTGCCTCAGGATTCCAGGTTTAATGTAGCTGTCAGTGTGAGCGCAGCCCAGCTGCAACGCCGACGGACACGGCCCGGCCAGGCAGCGGCGAGAGCCGCGCGAGTGCGCAGCGAGCTGGACCGCAGCCCTGGGGCTGAGCGCCGCCCCGGCCAGGCTGGGGAGGGCTCCTGGCAGAGACGATGCCCGGGTGGGCATCAGCACAAGGCAAAAAGCACACAGCAAAGCATGGGGAGAGCAGAGGATGCCAGGGCGAGCCTGATGCTCACCGAATCCCGGCGCGGGGCGCCGCCATCCTCACCGGGGGTGCGCGCTGCCTGGTGATTAATATCAAGCACAATGACCCCGCGTTACAAGCCTGCGGGGGCCTGTGGAGGTGGCCATTTCCTGTGTAATACCAGCTTGTTTAAACACTAACATCCAAACTGCACAGCTGCAGCACAAACCCGGGAAGCGCGGCGCAGAAGAAGCCCTGCATTGTGTTCCCAGCCGCTGCCGTGCAGATGGCAAACGCCTCGGGCCGCTGCTCCCGGGGCCGGGCACCGCTGGCTCCCGGTGCCCGCCGGATGAGCGGCTCTGCATCCTCCTGCTCCCGCCTTTCCTCTCTCCTGGACCGCGGGAAGCTGAACTGACAGTGGCTTCTTTGCAAGGAGCAAAAAGGGTTGGCCATGGGGGCTTTTCCCAAAGGCCTTCAGCAGCCCTCATCTGGGCTCGGACAGAGCAGGATGAGGTGCTCACAGCCCTTCTGCATCAGTGATCTGCCCACTCTGCCCTGCACAAAGTCCCTCTGGCCAGCCAGGCATCCATAAACCCATTCCTCTCCCAGGAACCCACCTTTGGAGCTGGAGGGATGCTCTTTACCCAGGAGAGGTGCAGTCTCCTCCCAGCCAGCCCCTGTTTTGCCACAGCCCCCTTCTCCACAGAGACTTTTGGCTTCTTCTTTGGTTGACTTTATCTCCAATCTCAGCCAGGTTTACACTACTGAGATACTTCTGAACCCTGGCTTTGCTGTCTTGATAGGGAAACTGGTGGCCAGAGTTACTGAGGATGGGATCTGCAAAAGGGATTTTCCATTTAGTCTCCAGCAAACTCCAGCAATGTCTTGGCACCCCTGTGCAAGACTCTGTCCATCCCTCCCAGTGGGAGCTGCCATCTCAGTGACACTTCTCCGCGAGAGCGAAGTGATGAGAGCGATCTGGCACATCTCTCTGGGAAGGTAAGCTCTAGAATGTGCTCACAGCTTTTGGATTTAATTTAATACTTGGTTTAAATTAACCATTTTTAAATGCTTGCAGACAGTCTCCACAAACTGAGAGGCCCTTGGCCCCGTGTGGAAGGAGCATGGAATTGCCAGGGTGAGCCCTGCAGCAGTGTGTGTTTAGCCAGTGGCTTCCCAATCAGTCCTTGTGCTTCATTTAGCAGTGGATTAATTGTGGCAACAGAACAGAACAAGGAGCAGCTCTGTCCAGTCCTCTTCACCTTCTTCCCTGCCACATGTCCCAAAAGGGGATGGAGTCACTTATACAGCAACTTCCTTGGAGATCCACCTTCTGACCCATCTGCTGCCAGTATCTCTGCCTTAGGGGAGCCACCCTCCTCCCTTTTTCCCAGAATCCCTGCTTTTACACCCCAATCTCTGCAATTCACTCCTGGGGACATTTGGTCGGAAAGCTGCTTCCCAACTGCCTTAAACAACCACCTGCAGAGAACTCGACACAAGCTTTGCCATGAAACTTGAAGACAAAAATTAATTTTAAGATACAGAAGAGACAGCTGCTTGCTGCTAGGAGACCTGGCAACACCTGGTTCAGAGACACAATTCCTGAGGCACTGAAGCAGAGATGTCCGAGGTTAAGTTTAGCTCCTATTCTGGAAAGACATGAGGAAAGAGTCATGGAAAGCTCACTGAGCACCTCTTCCAAAATAGGAAGGACACCTTTCACCTCTCAAATTCACACAGAGAGGTAGTTAGGAAGTCCAACAACTGAAAATCTGTTCCAGAGCATCCCCTGAGCCATGATGGCCATGCAGTGTGGCCAGGAGCTGGAGGAGTGCACCAGACCAAGAAGGGTGGATTTGGGGAAAGATGGAGCTTCTCGCTTGGGTTGAATTCAAGACTGCTGAGCCCCCAGGTAGGGAGAGGCTGCCTGCCAGGAAGCAGGGTTCATTCCCAAGCTCCCACCAAGAAGAAGGACCCTGAAGACACAGCATCCTGAGCTTCCCATCCCACTCCACAGAGCCCACTCCTGCATGGCTCACATCCATCTACTTTCGGCAGCGCTCACCCCTCACACCTTTCCCTCTGCCTCTGTCCAAGGGGGAAAGCAGCGAGCTGAGGAATTTGGTGTGGGGTTGGTTTTGCCTTTTTTTTTAGCTTTTTCTTTTTTTTTTTTTTATTGTAAGGACTCAAATCCAGCAGTGTGATAAATGCATCCGAGCTACAATTAGGAAGATATATAGCATCAGAACGCGAAGGTCTGGGCAGCGTGGTGAAACGCGGGCTCTCCAGAGCCCCAGCTATGTTTCCCATTATGTAACCCTGGTCATGGGCAGACAGCCAGACTCCAAATGAAAAAGAGACTCTGGCTTGGCACCGTTTCTATTTTCCTATCCTCATTCGGGGTCAGCGCAGTGTCATACAGCTGCAGAGAAAGCTCCGGGGATTAAACCTGGGAAAGACTCCAAGACCAGGACCCGGGTTCAAGTACCAGCTGAAAGCAATAAACCAACTGCCACAGCTGGGCTGAGTTTAGACGTTCTCAAAGTCCCCCAGCTCTCTCCCATATGAAGAAGGAGCGATTGCAAACATGGCAAGAGAGGCCTTGGGACACACAGCCCCAGCCCAAAGCTCCGGCCGAGCCCTGCCAAGCTGCCCTGCTGGCCACGAGCCCAGCCCAGCATTCTGGCCCTGGATGAGCTGCACTGTGATGAGAGCTCTGGGCCCTGAGTGGGCTTCCAGGTGGGTATGAGGCCTGTTTTTTCCAGAAGCTTTAGCATGCTGATGGCATCTCTGCAGGGCACTGCTGCACTTCAGGGGATTTCCACATCCTTTCTCTGCGGCCATGCCATCACAAGAGGCAAGGAAAGTGGTTTAAGAGTATCCAATCAGCTTCTCTGTTGGCAGTGGTGGGATTTCACAGCACGTCCCAGAGGCAGCAGCATGTGTGACACGGCCCAGGCCCCTCACTCAGCTCTGTAACTTGGCATCTGCACTTGCTCCTCACGTGCTCTCCCTGCTCCTGAGCTCACCCTGCCCATAAACCTTGGCTTACTCCACCACGCCTGCTGCTCTGACCCATGTTTTACTTCTAAACTTCTTTGAAGCTGTTCCTATCTAAACCCTTGGACTCGGTGGCTCTACCTGGTTCCTGAAGAGCCCCAGGGCAGCCAGCAGGCTTGTGTCAATAGAGAACTGAAACACTAACCCAGTGCTCTCCTTTTCTTTTCCTATCCCCAGGGCAAATGTTGCAAATTCCAGGTCATGCCCAAGAGCAGAGCTGGTTCCCTGCTGTTCTTCACTACCTGTATCTCCATGCAAGCTCAACCACTGCTCTTCCAGAGTCCTGGACCACCAACACCCATCCATACAAGAGGTCTGGGCTGGAAGAGCAGTGTGGCTAAGGCAGATTCTGCATGAGAGCCATGGTGGAGGAGCTGGGAGCCAACATGGGGGACAGGATGGGCACGGTGGGACAAGAGGGGACAAGTGGGACACCCTCCATGGAGAGGCCAAGCAAGACAAGAGATACTCATTCCTCCACTGAACACACCAGGATCTTGTGGAGCAGAGCCCCCTGTCTATGCCCACCATTCCCCAAGAGCCTTGGGGTGGGCTACCACCACCAGCACCAGCACCTTCTCGCAGCCCAAGGGGCGAGCAGGAGCCTGCACCTGCTCCATCACCCCGGGGGGACACGGACACAGCCCCATGCCCTGCAGGAGGGGGAGCAGCTGGTCCCAGGGCAGGCACTGAGTGCTGGCTGAGTGAAGCCAATCAGAAATTCCATCTCGAGGCTGCCCCTGGCCAAGGGCTGGCGGCTCCCTGCGAGGGGAAGGGGGGATTGGTGCAGCCGGGCTCACGTGATGGATCCCGGTTTGAGTTCCTGCCCAAAGATGGGCAGCAGTTCACATGAGCAGGCAGCGGTCCCACACCGAGCAGCCGACAAACAGAAAACAGACTCCATCTCCACAAAATGAGGCCCAGAACTTCCTGTGTGAGATTTCCATTTCCTCAGCCAAATGAAAAAGAACTGGAGTAAGAGGCAATAAACCAGGAGAGCAGGACTGGACCTGACGCACGGAGCGGGGACCCATTAATGGTTAAGCCACTTTGCTGGATTACTCTTAATGCTCCTTCCCATCACCCAGGGTTCTGGCTCCTTTGGATTAACAGTAAGACGTGATTTCAGGCTCTGGATCCGGAGTACCAGAGGCAGATGGAAAATCCTGCGGGAAAGCAGCTACGGAGCATGCTCAGACGCCGCTCGCATACTCCATACTTGGCCCCTTGGCTCAATTTTCTGTCCAAAAATATGCAAATTGCCTAGTCCGCATTATGGACTAATGGGCTGGAATCGGCCAGTTTAGGAAATTAACCCTTTTGGGTGTTGTAGGGTAGGGACAAGCAGTTTCTGAAGCAGAGGGGAGGTGGCTTTTGGAGCTCCAGGAACAGGCAAGCTGCTCCAGGCTAGCCCAGCCCAAGCAAGGTTGGTCTGACTCAGTCAAAAAAAGGCAACGAAATGCTTATGCTGGAAATGGAGTTCCCTCTGTGCAGAGGAAGGCACTGCCTGTCCAGCTGGCTGGGCCAGCAGAACACCTAAAGGAAGGGGTTCCCAACAAAACCAGATGCACATCCTAAGCAGAAAGTAAAAATCCACCTCATAAGCCATCTTCTAACACATAGGGCAGCCACCAGGCACCTTCCAGCCCCACTCACACATCAATGAAGAAGTCACTGTGTCACCGAGGGTGACAAATTCCCAACATTCCCTGGGCAGTGGGCCTTGCCTGGGTGCTCAGGTCACGGTGCCACAGGCAGCAGTAAAGCATGAGCAAGGGGGAAGGGTGGCACGAGGAGCTCAGGGAGGGAGCAGAAACCAGAGGGTGCACGTACTGTTTGGGGAGCTCAAGAGATGTTGGAGGAGGATTCCAGGTGTCCGGGTGGCCAAGCATCCAGTCCGACCAGACCTTCACACTGGGGAGCAGCTCCTTCAGGTCCTGGGGCAAGGCAGAGACCTTGATGTCGTCCTCCTCATCCTCCTGCTCCATCTCTTGTGGCTGAACTGCAAATAGAAGACGTGAGAGCTGAGGCAGCTCACCACAGCCAGGCTCAGGCAGGGAGTGGGAAAGTATGACACAGATCCCAACATCCCAGCCTGGGACGCACAAGGGAACAGCCACAACCCACAGCAAGCACAAAGACAGATCTGTTCTCCCTCCATGGACTGCCCTGGAGGGCAAGTCAGGGTGTTTGTGATCCCTTTTATTGAGGGCAGCAGGGTGCCACTGCACCAATCACAGAGACAGGATTCCCAGGTCCCAGTTTTGGGAAGTTTCCCTGTTGCTGGCAGAAAGCATGGCCTCAGTCTATCCCTTTCTTCCAAACATTTCTGTCTGCACACACCAGGGGCTTTCCTGTAGCTGATCTAGCTAAAACTTGGGCAGAGCTTGGGATGCTGGGGGAGAATCCTGAGACCCCAAGAGACAGGAAGGGATGTAAAAACCAGCCTGACCCCCACCAGGCTGCCTCGTGTGCCCCTGCATGGATCCTGCTGCTAAGCCCTTACCTGGCACACATTCCCTCAGCAGGTTGGTGCACCTCCTCACCAGGAGGGCAAACATGGAGAGCCCCAGGGCCGTGGCCTGTTCCTGGATGACGGAGCGGCAATCCTCAGAGATGCACTCTAGGAGACACAGAGGCTTTGGGTCACATCTGGTTTCACCTTCACAGCCTCCCTTTCTGCATCCCATGAGGGGCAGGGGTGAGCAATTCCCTAATTCACACCTGTCCCAGACATAATTGTTCCATGTAGGGAGGAAAAAGGTGGTGAGTAGCTGTTCTGGAGTGGGAAGAGGCTGCAGCCCCCCTGCCCACACCATGCCCAATCCCATGGCATGTGCTGAGCCAGCCAGGACCATGCTGGCACTCAGGGCTCCCAGCACAGAAGCTGCTGCTGGGGCTGATGCCTTCCCCTGAGGAGGAGGGGATGTTTAAGTGTTAAAAGGGTAATTAGCTGCATGTTTGATCTCTGTCCCTGCTGGAGTTTTAACCTCAGCAGCTGAGGAGGGGGCTCCTCCCATTAGTTTCGCAGTCATACAACAGCTTGTCAAGAGAGCTTAATTGGAACTGTTACTCAAGGAGATGCCACACGACCACAGCTCTTCCAAAGAGAGCTGGCTCAGAGTGAGAGCAAATCCCCCCAGCACATCTACACCCAGCCAGAAACCACTTCTGAGGCTGCTGAGAGCAGCGGGGAGCTGGCTCGAGGGAACTGCCTGGAGCCAGCCTGGGTTAGGCTGGGGAGACCAGCAGTGCCTGGGACATGCCAGCCTGCCCCAGAGCTCTCAGAAGGGGTTTAAGCCTTAAGGGAAGCCTCTGCCCTCCCAACTCTCTCTACTTCCCATTCACATCCTCCCAGGATGTGGGGGAGTGGCTGGCTGGGGAGAACCCACACATTTACTGGGCTCCTACCCATCAGTGCTGTTTGCTCTGTGCAGGATGCTCCTCGCTGGCTTACGGCAGCATCAGAGCTTGCACCTGAGAACAGCTGCCCAAGCCAGGCAGAGGATTTTTACAAACTCACAGCTACTGACTCTGAATGGGTGAGAGAGGAGGGAGAGCCCCCAGAGCCCCCCAGCTCCCAGGCACCTCTGCTGGAAACATCAGCACCAGCCACATGTCAGCACGGAGGTGTTGGGAGCTGAACTGCCCAGATGTGGCAGAGCAGGGATTTTGAGCAAACAGCAAGAGGATTAGAGCAAGACACTGAGACCACGTTTAAGTTGGGGATAGCAAAACACCTGAGGTGCACAGAATAAACAGTGGGGTTTGAAGGATAGATCATTTCAGAGGAGTGGGGCGTGAGGTTAAAAACATCCAAGAAAAGACAAGAACACACCACGAAAATACAGGAAAAATAAGGAGGAACATCTGAAGGCTGGATTGACAGTTCTTACAGCTGTCAAGGAGTTCAGCACCCAGTGTGGAGGGTAACCCAGGGTGGCACCAAAGGCCCCTGGTAGCTGAAAGAGGGTGCTTTGCTTGTGGAGCCAGGCTGAGCTGGTGCCGCAGAGCAATGGAAGGAAGTGCCGTACTATGGGGGCTGTCAGCTTTTGGAGGAAACATAAAACTAAAGATGTGACCACTCTGGGACAGTAAATCTCTTTCATGAAGCCTTTCCCACAATTAAGAGTGTTAGTCCCAGTGCTCTGGCCACAGTCCAGTCCAAGAAATTACAGTCATCTTCCCCATGCTCCCTCCCCCTGCACTCGGGTGAGATGCTGTCAGAGTCTTCCCTTCTTGTCTTAAACGGACACACAACAAGACCACAGTGGTCCAGCTGCCACATCTGAGTCTGGCAAGTCCCCTGGGTGGTGAAAATCTCTGGGCATTTCAGCATGGAGCTCCACACTTTGAGTGGGCAGCCCCCAGGACTCCAGACACTGCGCTCACAGTGTCCCCCCCAAACTGAGCTGGTGCAAAAGCTCCATCCTGACCCCCTCCAAAACAGGCAAAGCTTAAAACGTCTGCTTCAGTGCTTGTGATGGTGAAGGTGATGAGCATCCCATATTTCAGGGTGTATTTCAGAGACTAGCTCCAAAAGCTGGACCAGGGCTCTGTGGTGGCTGTGGCCAGACTTGGTCCCAGCCCTTCCCCCTGCCACCAGCAACTCTTGCTGCAGGCTACAAGTTTCCCACACAACATTTAACAGCCAAAATACAGTAAAAAGTTTCCTGCACTTGAGCTGGGGCAGGTACAGCTGTCCATCAAACATCTTGTGCTGCTGCAAACACAAACTGTGTGCCCACCAGCTCATAAAGCCACGGTGCCCTGATGTACCCCAGCAATGCTCAGCCCTGGTAGAGCCTGCAAAGCTGCCCACTGTGCAGGTAAGAGCATTAGGACACCCACACTGAAAGGGCTGCTGTCACACAGTTCCAGCTCAGCTACCATGGGTGTTGTCAGCTCATCATTAAACTCATAAAATGCACAAAACTCCCCCAGTCCTGAAAGTTCATTCACTGGATGAGCTCATCAGCCTCATTCCCAGCAGGCTCCTCCAGCAGAGAAAGACAAACACCCAGGTGAGTGCTTGTTCAAGACCCCTGAACATGCACCAGCAAAGGCTCTTAAGAGCTTAATTGTAGGACAAAAGAGGAAAGCACCATAAATCAGGAGAAGCTTTCTCTCTGTGCCTTTTCACCACTTTCCTTGGGAGGCTGGGAGCTTTGGCTTGCCCTGAGCTGGGAGCCAGTGGCCAGGGCTAACAGAGGATGTGGGGACAAAGCCCAGGCTGCCCCTGCCACAGGAGACAGACAAGGTGAGGGTATAATCAAAGGGCAAAGCACTTGGGGTGTTTAAACAGAAACTTGTAAAATGTTTTGAGTGATGGGCAATAAGGAACCAACTCTCTGGACCCACTCAGTGTCTGAGCCTACCCTGGCACTAAGAGGAAAACATTTTGTACAAAATATGCTGAAGTGAGGGCTGGAGCAACAAATCTGCTCTGGAGCCCACAGGGCACCATTACTTCTGAGCTGAGCTGGTAATTACGTCTGTGCTGCTGGAAATGCACAGAAAGACAGAAACTTATTGGAAAAGAGATGGTTTTGGAGCATGGAGTGACACTTAGGTCATTTCTGTCCCTGCAGTTGCACAGCACTAGTAAAAATGGAGATACCAGCTGCCCCAGACCGACAAGGGCAGGCAGAGAGACTGCCCAAGTCAGGGCAAACTGTAATTCCCAGATCTGCTTTCCCAGATCCACAGTGGGTGCAGGTGAAGCAGAATGAGTGCCAGGTCCACAGGCAACCCTGCCTCCTACCCCCGCAGGCTGTCACCAAAAGCTCAGTGACAGAGACTTCAAGTGGCATCAATGGCACCCCAACAGCTAAAGCTGCCACAAATCCACTCCACTTCCTCCCCTGAAACCCCAAATGGGGCTGTAATCAGATAACCCTCCCAATTCACACCCAGCCACGCTGTGCAGCTGGGGCACACCGTGGAGGTGTCAGGAAAGAAATCACACACAAAGGAAGGGGCCGTGAGGTTACAAGCTCTGAGGTAGTTGGAGCTGTGGCTCCTCTGTGCCACCAGCAGCCACAGCAGTGACACTCCACAGGAAATCATCCAACACCACCAACCACAACACATTCCCCCTCCACCTTTCTCCCCTTGTAAGCCAGCAAGCGTCCCTGTTAATGCCAGCCCTGGATAAACAGCTCCTGTCACGTCACCTCTCAGCTCTCGCCTGCGCAGCCACCCTGGGAACGCCAGCGCTCAGCAGGCTCACAAATGTCACCTCTCAGCTGTGCCACTGCCTTCAGAGGTGCTGCGTGGGTACAGAGCAGGTGGGCAAAGCTGGCACTGCTGCCTCAATAACTGCTTGTTAAACCACAGCCTAAGGTCAGGGCTCCTGCATTGGCAGCCAGCACTGACTCAGGGTAAGCGCACACCCTTGTCTGTGCTGCTGTACCAACACACGGCCCCTGGAGCCACGCTGCAGGGAGCTGAGCTGGCCTAAAAAGCCTCCTCTGGGGAGCTTCCTTAGGCTGGAGCTGTTTCTTGACCACTTGTACCCCCACATCAACATCAGCAAAACTCCAATCAGTGGAACACTGCACGGGGCTAAGAAGGAGCAGGCAGAGCATTTTAAAGCAGCCACCAAACACTTTGAATAACTGACTGGCACTACCCCACACTTCATAGGCTGAATTTTCCTCAAAGATCTGTCTTTCTGCACCAGAAAAAATAAATGAGAGCCCTGCAGGCCCCTGGGAAGGTCAGGGCTCTGGAGGCCAGACTGGCAGCAGGACATGAGCAGCAACAGTTCTGAGCACCCTGCCTGACACTCGCCACTTGTCAGCCCCTTTCTCGAGCTGGCCCAGACTTTGTTGAAGTTTCCATGCTAGGTGCCTGTGTCAGCTTCAATTCTCCTGGAAATCTTCAGCTAAAACAGCTCAGCCACTCGTGAGAATGAGGCTAGGAAACAAGATAGTGGCTTACCCCTGTTTGTAAAAAAACACTTACAACCTTTTCCTTCAGCTAATCTAGCAACTGTAAATCCTGGAACAAGGATCTGAGATTTTGCTGCAGAATAACCTTTTTAACAGAGAGTTTTCCTGTCCTACTAGAAATCTGTCTACACTTAGCCAAGCTATAAACATCTGAAATACAGCAGTTTTTCCATACTCAACAAAAATTCGTTTCAACAGTTAAAACCTGCTAAGATTTCACCTCCCAGAGCAAGCTCCATCTTCCTACCTCCCTTCACCTGTGTAACTGGCAGCAGAGCAACTGCCCTGCTCCCATCCAGCAGGTGGGGACTCCTGTAAAAATGTCCTTGTACAAGTGCCTGAGCTGGAGATTGGACCCAGGCTCCTCCAACTGGTGCCCAGGAGATCTGCTCTGAAGCAGGGTGAGAGAGGGATGGGATGGAAAAGATGGGAGCTGATGAGCATCAGACTGCAAGAACAGAGCAAAAGCAACTGGGAACCAGCGACGGGCGGTTTTTCTGAAGATCAAGAAGAAGAGTCCTCCTGTTTCTTTGCGTGTAGGAAAGAGGGGCTTTTCCCCAGCTGAGGTCTGGGCTGCACAGAGAGCGCTGTTTTCCTAGCAGGAGGCAGCTTCCTGCAGGGATTGCAGGGAGCTGGGTGGATCAGCGGCTGCAGCGCCCTCTGCAAGCTCCTACCTGGATCCTGCCGGGGTCTCTGGGCTCTGCTCCCACCCAGCCTGCAGCAGAACCCAATCCAGCACTCCTGCAGCCATAAATCTACCTGTTCCACGGGGGAGAGGGTGAGAGGCAGAGAGAAAGGGGACTTTTGTAGCGGGGAGAAATTAGTGTTTCTCTGAGAACGTTATATTCATGGAAAACATAAACCAACTGTCGTCAAAGTCGTCTGAGCTCAGGAAATGGAGCGGCCGGGAGAAGGCTGCCATGTGGCCGGATGTTATGTATTTCTAATTAGTGCTATACATCTTTCAGCAGAGAGTGTCCTTTTGCTGGGAAACACAACGCGCTGCCCTTGTTATTGTAACTGTCAGAGAGTGCTTAAACAGATAATCTCCAGGAAAAGTGATAAACACATCCCCTCTCCCACTAGGGTGTGCAAAACAGCGGTGCCAAACCTTTATTAGGGCAACACGACCAACCACAGGAAATGGGAATGGGAAAAGAGCAAGGGGCAGCCGCCCACGAGGAGAGGGATTTGCCGGAGGAAGCTTCTCGTGGCTGCTCCAGTGCCATGTGCTGAAGGAAATCCTGCGAGGGACAATCGGGGCACAGCCAGCACAGGACACGTGGGCTGCTCACAGGGATGGGGCAGGGGCTGGGAGTGAGGGCCCCCAGCTGTTCTGCTCTGAGTGTGCCCCCAGTTTGGGTGGAAAGGAGCCACAGGAAACCCCAAGCTTACAAGAAAGCAGAGGACGTGTTCCTCCATCCACCCATCCCAGCTAACAAAACACAAGGAATGCTGAACCTTCCACACTTAAAATAATCCCAGCCAACAAATCTCAAAGGAGAGCAGACTCCTTTGATTATAGCAACCAGACTGCCTCAGCCAAGGGTCAGGAGGGCTCCAGTGGGACAGTCTCCATGCTGGCTTCTCTGTCCTCACCTGAGCCGTGGCTCCATGCTGGGAAGCCCAGAGCAGTGCTGGCAGCAGGTGATCCCAGCGCTGGCAGAGCAGCAGGGATGTGCTTTGCTCCCAGGGAACAACAGCTGAAGCCACCTTTCCTGGTGACAGGGTGAAGGACTGTATGGGAAGGCACTCAAAAGAACGAACAGTTCTATGGCCACAGTCCCAGGGATGACATAACGGGCTGGCCAGGGGACACAGGAGCTGCAGGAGCTCGGTGAGCACAGGGCTGGGGGCGAAGGCACCCGCCTGATGTGTCAGCACATCAACTCTGGAGGCACAGACAACTGATTCACCAGCTGGCTGCTGCCCTGAGGGGAAGAGACCCGGGCTGGGGTCATCTCAGAGCTGACACCACCTGAAGGCAATTCCTCTGCTCCCTCACTCTCAGACACAGCTTTCCCCGTGGTGAGTCACTCCCGCCAGACACAGCCCTGGCACGGCTACAGGGCAGCCCCCCGGGGTGGGGCTGTCTGCAGGAAATGGGTGAGGAGAGCCCTGCTGCTGGCCCAGGCTGGTGGAGACCGCACACAACCACAGGAATACAAAGCAGCAAAAGTGAGGGGGATGCTCACAGCTGTGGGGCATTTCCCCGACACCCCCTCGAAGGGGAGCTGTGAGTCACTGGCACTCCCAGCTCTGGGAACTGGCGAGTCACACACGCACTCATCTGCCCCCGAGAGATCCTGGGAACCTGCAGGCACTGCTCAGCCCGGGCTGATACCCTGGGAATGATGGGCAGCTTTCCTGGAAGGACGCTCCCACACTCTGAGCAAACAGGATGGCAGCCCCAGCCCCTCCAGCACTGTGGCTGAGCTGAACATCACCACCTGCAGCACACAGGACCCCTCCCAGAGCAACCTCAGGATTTTAGTAATAACCTGGATGCCCCCAACCCACCTCCCTGTACTGATGTCCCCCCGTGGAGAGGCAGGAAGGCCCTGGGAGGGTCTTGGTCACAGCAGCAGCACCGGGGAACTCGCTGCACGTGTTCCCAGAGCAGCTGGGGCCGCCCAGGAGCCTGCAGCTCCCTCTGCAACCCTGACTTGTCCGAGGGAAGGAAGGAGGGAGGCCTAGGAGGTGAGGAATGCCGGGGGCCTGGGGAGGATGGAGCAGCTCTCCCTGTGGAAGCCATTAGATATTCAACACTTCATTTGTTTCCAGCCGTCCTGGACTGCAGCGCTGGGCTCTAGGACGGGAGGCTCTTCTCTGACGTAACCAGGAAGCAGCTGCAAAATTAAGGAATCCCTCATGACATCATAAAAAGGGTCGATGGTTTACAGGGGAAGGTATAAAAATTAATGACATATTCCCACCCGAAGCAGAGAGCCTGCCCAGGAGCCACAGGGGAAGCCATGCTCTGCCCAACACGAAGGGGCTGCCTGCCCCAGACAGCTCTGTGTTGCCAGCTCCCTTTGGCTGATCCAGGAGCTTGTCTCTGGCTCTGATTGTCCCTAAGCCCAGGCAGGGCTGGATCCTTGCACCTGGGGTGCGATAACCAACTCAGTATATCCTTCCTGACCCTGATGAACAAAGCTTTAGGGAATGACTTTAGGGACAGCTTTCTTGTGTACTCGGGGCTGGCCAGGAGTCAACGACAAAAAACATCATTGTGAAGTGACTATTAATAATACTAACTTAATAAGAAGTTATTAATTTCCACAGGGAAAGCAGACACGTGCACAGAGTGTCCCCAACACCCCAATTTCTGAAGCTCTGGGAGACCAACAGGACCTGCAAGAGGAGGCAATGGCAATGGCACAATGTCCCTCCCTCCCCAGCACACAACCCAGGCTAGGTCAGAAAGAATGACATTAGCCTTGAGGACAAGCACAAAGCCATTTCCACTTGAAAAGGGAAAAGGATAGTGGTTTAAAATTAACTACAACCTTTTCCAGGAAATATCAGTGGAAAGAAGCAGCCATTTTTAGAAATGTTATTCTCAGAAATTTCCTGAAAAGACCCATCAGTCAAAACACAGATTGAAGCCATTTCCACTTGCACTAAGCAGCACTTCGGAGCTCTCCCTACACGCTCGGGGTGCTTGACCCAGCCAGCAAGGCCGGGATCCTGCCCTGCCCCCTGACCCCAGTGAGGCTGTGGGAGTCAGTTTGGGATGTGGAACAGCCCATACAGAGTCAGAAACACTCCCCCTGCCTGGGGAGGCACATCCATCCCAGTTGTCACTAGTCACATTTGCACTGAGACACGCCAGTCCCTGACCATCACAGCTGCAGCAGAGGCACCTCCAGGCTCATCCATGCTGGCAAACCTGGAGAATTGCCAGAGAAACTCTCATTTCTCAGCACTGCCCTCACTGGAGCCGCTCTGAGCGCAGGAGCTGACGCTGGCACTTGTGACAAAGGCACAGCAAAGTGCCAGCAGTGTCACAGCAGATCCCCAGAGCCACAGGTTCTGCTGCCAGCAACTGACAGCAACGTGAATTTGACCCGTCTGGCAGCTAAAAGGCTGGCAAGTCTAAATGTATGTAACTCCTGGCTGGCTCATAAGGAAGTGTGTCCCTTCAAGCTGGCATGCCAGCTCATCAGCATATCTATAGCTCCAGACCAGCCTGGCACCAGCTGTCTCTTCCTGTGGAGGGAATATTTGCCATAAAATGCACAAGCAGGATGCGTTCAGATGAAACAGGGAATGCTGCATGAAAGAAAATTCATGGATGATAGAAATGGAAAAGGGTTTTAGGGGCACTGCAGTGATGCAGAATGAAAAAAGAAAACCCCTGATGGCCTATCCTCTGTCAGCACAGATCTGTCAGCTCTTTTTGAAGATGCCAGAGCTATGAACCTCACCAAAAGAGCCAGTGAGGAGCTGGGGAGCCTGGCTGGGTTACATAGCAGCATGGCAAGAGCTTCCAGCATCCCCCCAGGAGCAGTGTGTGCCCAGACATAACTGTGTCAGATGTTATTTACAACAGGGAGGAGGTGTGAACAGGGCTTCCCAAGAGATTTCCTCCAGCCCTGAGGGAAGTTTACAAATAAGGACAAATAACAGCAGCAAATAACAGGCAGCATTTTGCACCCCCCAAGCTCTTGCAGGGGGTGGGCATGTCCTTGGCAGCAAAATGTGAGCAGACAGCCTGGAACTGGCATCCTTGGGTATGAACCTGGGTGAGCACTCTGAGCCTGCAGTTAAAGCTCATGAGAGCAAGTGCCTGCAGACAGGAGCATTCAGAGAAAGGAGCCTTTGATGGGGCAGGAACAGCAAAGTCTGGAGCTTCCTTTTCAGCACATTCCCTCCTTTGCTGCTCGTCTTCCTAGGGCTTCCTGAGGGCCCAGTGTTTGCAAAGCAAATTCCAAAACATGAAGTGAAATCTGTGCCCTCCTCCCAGCTCTTGGGAAGCAGGAAATCCCAGGGTCTTCATCAAATGCTTGCAAGCCTGAACTGCCTCCTCACCTCCCACTCCAGCCCTGCTTGGTGCCTCCAGCCTCCCTGGCTGATGGCAGTGGCACCCCCAGCCCCAGGACACCCCACCAAGAGGGGCACAGCCCAGCCACTCTGCCTGCAGTGATGCTTACTTAACAATTTCCATTATAAGACCTTGATTTCAGTTCCTAAGAACTTTGCCAAACTTTAACCATTTAGGCTGCAATCCTTCATGCCAAAAGCTTTCTTCGAGCTAAATTTATTGGGAAAATTTCAACTACAAAGGTTCAGCCATTTGCCAGAATGAGGTTAGGGAAAATATATTGTTCTTCTCAAGTTAAAAATTCTTTTGACCATTTCAGCAAAATCCCTAGCACCTTCACACTTGGAGCAGGAAGCAGAAGTTTGGCAGGGGACGGCAGAGGGGTCTGGGTGTGCCTTCTGCCATCTCCATCCTGCTTTGCCAAGGTGGGGGCCTATGGAAATCGGGGTGCTAGCTATCAGACAGCTCTCTCATGCCACTCTAACCAAGCAGCAGCTAGTTCACCTGCTTGGACAGAAGAATAAACCAAGCCAGGTGAGGCACTGGAGAGGGAAAAGCAGGTAGAAAAGGGGGATGAAGCAGCACATGTGAGGCACAGCACAGCAGCCCCTTCTCCAGCCCCCTCACTGCTCTGCTGGCACCATCAGTGGCTGCTCTCCCAGAGGATCCCACCCCACACACGCAGCATTCCTGCCGTGGCAGAGCCTTGCGTGGTGCATCCAGATTCACGTGCCAGCCAAGGATCCTAGATGAGCTCAGCCTGGTTCCACGGGGGAGCTCGCTTTTCTGAAAACTATGGAAACTACACATGAAGAAAAATCTCACAACACCAGACTTGGAGGCATCTATGCAGCTTCAAGTCAACTCCATCGCACTTACTCACCATAAAGCCGTCCTAACGACACGTCACTTTTTCTCCCCTCAAGGTACCATTTTCAGTCAACACAGAAAATTAACAGGCAGCAGAGACCCTCCTGCAGAGTGTTCTGATGTGCTGAAATGTGCACGTGTTCAGTGAGCCTCAGGGCTGCAGGACAAGGTCATGGTTTGGGGGATTAAGATGGAGAACTTGATTCCATTCCTCGCCTTGGTCCTGAACTTTCAGGGAGATCCAGAAGTCCCCTTAACTCCTCCCAATGCATGTGCTCAGCTATTTTTGTGTCCCTCACTTGTTGGCTGGCTGGTGACACAGAGGGGATGGAATTTGCAAACACTGTGAAACTCTGGATTGATCAAAGGCAGCTCCTGAAGGATTCTGTTTTTAGGAGAACTCCATCTCTTGCATCTCAAGGTGGGCAGACAAAGGACTAGAAAATCTGGTATCTTCCTTAAGCTCATTTCCTCATCAGTACCTGTTAGAGGTACCATGAAAAAAGGCACCCAAACTCGAGCTTTGAGCACACACCAGTTGACTTTACACCATCCCATTATTTAGACCTGAATCCTGTAGCTTTCCCTGCACTCCATGTGGCACTGAGCATGACGATAACACTTAATTAGTGGCGTCTCTGCAAAACTCCCATGAGAACGCAAAGAAATTTTACAAGCAAAAAGGACAACAAGAAAATTGAGCCTGGGATCTCTTTGTCATCACCTTGTTTATCACAGGAGGCTCTGTGTGCCTTACACCATACCTGAGCATCACTAGGCACAGCCTTTGAGGCTCACTCTCTTTGGAAACAACCCCTCAAAATGCTCCTCATGAAGATACAGCCAGATCCACCCCCCAGAGCTCTGGTGGTGAACGGGGGCTGTGGTCTTCTGTGGAAATTTGGAAGGAGTTCAGCAGCGAGCGGTGCCACGCAAGGGGAGGTTCTCAGGTGTCGAGCGAGCGATTCCCTGCGGGAAGGGCCGTGACCACAGGCACAAACCCACAGCACACAGAGAAACCATTCCAGGAAGTTCAACATCCGAGCCCCCCTGTTAGAAAATACGATCTCAGTGCTCCAACAACTCACATGGAGCCAGAGCCTCGGCTCCCAGCGCACGTGCGGGCTCACACAGGCGATGGAGCCGCCGCCACGGCACTCAGCAACTAAAGAGCCTGAACCCTCCACATTCAAACACATCACACTTTTATGCCAAATTCCTCTTTTCCCCCATGATTTGAGACAGGATTGGCACAACTGTGCTATTCCCTGTAGCTACCGTTGGCCATTCAGAGGGAAAGGCTGTGCTGGGGGTTGGTGGCCTTGCCATGGGGTGCCCCAGCACCCCTTCTGTTTGCTGCTGTGTCTCCTGGCAGGAGGACACAGGGGAGCTGCAGGCTCCAGCGCCGTTTCCTGCAGAGATTTGAAAACCTGTTGCAGTTCCAAAGAGAGCTTCGATTTCACTGTGACCAGCAGCTCGGAGACTCATAGTTACTATACAGCCGAATAAAATATTTTTTCATAAATTTAACGCCAGCATGTCTGTGTTTGGAAACTTTGAAAATCCATGTTGTATGGTTTACTGCACTGGAAAAGGTGCCAACAGAGTTTCAAAGGAAGGGAAGTGTATAACTGTTTCCTTTCAAATGTATTTTCCAATGGGATCCATTGAGGGAAAAGGCTGGAACTAACTAAAACATTATTAAAAACTGTTATGAAAAGAGACAGAGAGATGGAAAAAGATAGACAAAAACTCCAATACACAGCCGAAAGGGAGGGAGGGAGACAGGCGGCAAGAAAGGGGATATGGGCAGAAAGACACTTTGGGTGGGGAAAATGGGGCGAGACGGGGAGTTTAAACTGGCAGTCACCCTTCGTGGTTTCATATTGTTGCAGATCAATTGATCAGGATTTCAAGTGCTGCTGGCCCGGTGGCACAAAGCGAACCACAGAGTTGGCTGCGAGCGCAGCCCTCGCGAACTGCTGACCTTCAGTTTTCAAACCAAAAATATTCCTTGGGAAACGGTTACACCAGGTCCCAGCCCCGAGGCTGCCAAGCAAAAAACAAGCACTACGGACCTGAAGGAACGCCCCGAGTAACTCACACCAAAGCAACAAGCAGGGCTAGTAGCCTGAAGTAACTCCCTGGTGTGATTCAACGGCAGTAACCGCGCGTGACATGTGTGCAGAGGGGCTTGGCTCTTCCGTCCTCGCCGAGCGGGGAGTTCTCCAATCACCCTCTGCCGGGATGAGCGTCGGCCCTCAAGCCGCTCCCGCTCCGTTGGCCACGCTCAAGCTGCTCCAACCAAGCCTATAAATACCAAAGCCATCGGGTCCATATAGTGCAGTCACAGCCCGATTCCAAACCACCGCTCCGGCTCCAGGCGCAGCCCTGGGTTTGCTGCCCTGCGAGCGAAGGGGGAGCCAAAAGGGGCTGAGAACACACGTTTTGTCAAAGACTTCAGTGCCCTGGCCATCAGGAGGCTGCCAGGGTCGGGGCTGGATCTCTGTTGCTCTGCCAGGCTTCAAAGAGCCAGGCCGGGGGTGGGCAGAGCTCGGCGAGCGCCTGCAGAGCTCCAGGCCTGTGGTTCCACGGGGTGTAGTAACCCTGGGCTGTAGCACACATGTCGAGGGATGAGGGGAAAAAAATAAACAGACAGACAAAAGAATGAGGATGCTCTGCCAATTCCAATTGTGCAGCTTTTATTTTAAATGCTTATCAAGCTGAGAAAGAGCAGAGTTCTTGGAAAACAAGGTTTCCTTTCTTCCCATGCCAGTGTCAAACACCCTCAAGGACGGGTACAGCACAGGCGCTCGCTGCCGGCCGCCCTCTCCGCAGCCGCCATCCCGTCCCGTCCCACCCGCCTCGGGAAGGGTTTCCAGCTCACAGCCCTGGTGTTTCTGGTAAAAAGATCTGTGATTTTTTTTTTTTTTACTATATATATATATATGTATATGAAATTTTTTTTTATTAATCTCCAATCCGGCTGGGTTCAAATTATGGCCAATTACCCACCAACACTTCTCGCTAATAAAATAAATTTTTACGGGCCCTAATTACTGCTTTCGCTGAACTGCTCTACAGGAAGCAGAGAGGCTGTGGCTCTCCAGACGGCAGCAGACAGGAAAGCTACGGCGAGGAGCCCGCGAGTAAACGGAGGGATGGAGGGGGAGCGCGGCGCGTGTGCCATGCGCACGGCGCTGGCCCGGCCGTCAGCCCCCGTCAGCCGCTGCACCGCCACCTGTGACGCAAGGCTGCTGCTGCTGGGGACAGGAGTGACGGCCGCAGCTCCACGCCGGCATCCGCGGACGCGAGCCGGAGGGGAAATCGTGTTTGGAAAGGGCTGCATCAATCACACGTGACGGAGAGGCTGAGCCGCCTCCCAGCGCGGCACAGGGGTCCCCCCGCAAGCGGCGCACAGGGGAGGCGGCTTCTCAGCCCGGCGCCCACCTTTGGTTCTCTCTGTTCCAATCGCAGCTAATTGAAGGAGACACAAATAGCAGGAAGGCAGAAAATCCCTCTGAGAACGCGAAGCATCCAGCCTGCTCCCTGCTAGACACACACACACGCACACACACACGCTGCAGCAGCCCCAAGGGGTTCCCGGGTGTGACAAATGAGCAGAACCCACCGGGTGACTGCAGCCCGCAGCCCGTCCTGCCCGAACCCCGCTGCTCCGGGAGAAGCAGGGAGAGCAGAGCCGCTGTTCTCCGTCAGGGAACACCCTCCGTGGCAGGAAAGCCGTGGCAAAACCACTGGCTGCTGGAGCCCTCCGGAGCGCGGCTGCCACGCAGGTATCCCGGCGCAGCTGGGGAAACGCGGCTCTGCAAGATTGATTAATTTTTTTTTTTTTTCCTTTCTTAACCGGGATTACACTAATTTCCAAGGCCTAATGGAGTCCAGCTGTGATGGGGAGGCAACGCTGCAGTAGTACAAAGACCTTTGCACGTTGGTGCAAACTTGTACAAGGCTCAGCACACACACACACACACACACACACACACACACACACACACACACACGCACACAAAGCCCTATAAAAAGGATGCACTGCAGCGGGATATTTTTAGTCTTGACAATACAGCCCTAAAAATACGACTTTGCTAATACATCACTACAGAAATATTCCCAGTGTCCATTCAGGAACGGTTTAAAACATTTATTTTTGTTTCCTTGTGCAATGGTCAGAGAGGAGGGAGAAAATAGAAACTCATTGATAAGAGGAAACGAGAGAGACATGAAAAATTGAAAACTACCTAAAAGCTCATGGAGAGGTTTATTTTATTAGTTCTTAATAAATATCTTGCAGATTTCCTCAGGAAATACACCAGATCACATGTAAAATAGTTTGGTACTGATGTCAACTGTGTCAGCATATGAAATCTATTAGGGTGAAGCCACAGCAGGGTGATCAGCGTGCTGAAAAACTGCACGGCACTGAGGCGAGGGGGGGTGGGGGGAATCTCACGGCCCTTCCAAATTCTTCGAGAGGTAAAAAAGTCAGCCAAGACGCAGAGAGAGAGAAAAAAAGATCCCACATCCTGCTTTGCGCTGCCAGCAATGTGAAGTGCCCAGAGATTAATTCTATGTCTGGCCTGGAAATGTGACTTTAAAGCATTGGAGGGAGCGGGGAGGAGGAGGAGAGAGGAACGAGAAGGCCAGGAGAACCGGGACTGGCACCGTGCCACCGACCCCCCTCCCGTCCTTCCCAAACCGTGTTTCAACGTAGACAGCAGTAAAGCCCAACAGACGGCAGCTCCCGGGGCTGCCAGGGCCTCGCACCAGCTGGGGCGCGTCTCCCGCTCCCCGTGCAGATGGGCCCGGGAGCATCACTTCCTCTGCGCCTGCTTCCCGAGCCACCCGCGCCCATGTGGCCGCCTTTGGCCGCTCTCCGCCGCGGCCCCGAGCGCGCTTGGGGCCCCCCGGGCGGGACGAGCTCGGCTCCCAGCACCAGGCACGAGGGTTGTCAGCCCTTGGCTCCTCGGGCTGAAGGGTTTATGCTGTTCCCAACCCGCCTTTGGCAGCCGGAGCCTCCTTCTCCATCCCCGTGCCATTAGCCGGGGAGCAGGCGCTGCTTTCGCAAGACGCCCCAGCTCCGCTGCCGGGGCAGCACCGGGAGTTCACTGAGCCAGGGTCAGGGGGCCAGATGATCCCAGGAGGGATGGGAGAAGGGGGAATGGAGAAACTCCACAGCCAAACCCATCCCCGTGGGGCATCTCCTTCCCATTCCACAGTGATGTGCTCCTGGCTGCTTCCCTGGGGTGGGACCTGAGCCCTGGGGGCAGACAAATCACTCGTACCCTCTGTGTGTCACCTAGCAGCCAGCCCTAAGGCCACCATGGCCATCATCAGCCACACCAACCAGCACTAAAAATGACCCTTCCATTAGAGACGGGCCATGTGCCTTCAGGGCTGTCACTCAGCCAGGGTTAAACTGTCCTGGTCAGTGAAGCTGGAGTGAGCATCACACAGCCAGGGTGACACCTGAAGGTCACACCTTCCTCCTGACTGTCACTTAGCACAGACAGAACCAGCTCTGTGCTGCCAAGAACCCACTGCAGGGCACATGCAGCCTAATTAGGGAAAATAAAGATCTCCACACCTAAACCTGCATGGGGTCACCTCAGACACACCCGAGAGCAGAAACAGCCTTGGCTGCGCTGCCATTCCTGATTCTCAACATTAAGGCAAGAAGAGATCCCAACAAGCTCCCCTAGCACTGGGCACAGCATTCCCAGAGGGACTGCAGCCTGTGAAAAGAGGAAGGCAGGATGGAGCTGGCAGGGGATGAGCCTGTGGGGCAGCCCCTGGGAAGGAACTACCCTCACTGAGCTGGCAGGCTGCACCCAAACCTGCACGGGGCACGGGGCGGGCAGCCCCCCCTGCCTACACCTGGAAGGTTATAAAACAGCCCCTCAAGCTCAATCAGGAGTTTTACAACTTCACAAAGCAACATAATTAGCCTAATTATACAGTGTTCTCTCAGAGAATTAAACAGAAATACAGTAATTGACTTGGTGCTACTTAAAAGCATGAGGAAATCAAAGGTGCAAGGCACATTAAAGAATCAGAAATATCTCTTCAAAAGCAAAAGGACTTCCTGTCACGCTGCTAACATCTAAAGCCTCACCAAAGCTGCTGCACCTGGTGCACCTCACTCTGACTTGCTGGCACCCCTCTTTCTCCACCACCAAAGCTGGGGAGATGCAGAGACCTGGGACCTGCCTGAGCCCCTCCTTTCTTGTTCCACAGCAGGACAGATGGACACAGTGTGCCACTGCCCCATTTCCTGCCTTTCATTTTACACAGCAACGCTGCTTCTTCATCCAAACAGTGGCTGGATTCAGTGTTTGCAGAGCTGGCCATGCCTTGGAACCACAGCAAAGCCTCTCCAGCCTCACCTCACCTGCCACTGATTGTCCTGATTTGCTGCTTGGGCTGCTGAAGCTTGGCTCTAAAGCAGACTCAGGCTTTGTGTTTACAAATCATTTCCCCTCGATTTGTTGCCCTGAAATGAGATCCTGCTATCACCTCATGGAACAGCTTCAAGGGCAGATGTAAGGATGTGCTTGTGTGACAGGCAGAGCAGGCAGAAGCCCCCAGCAGGCTCATCTAACACCACTTGATGGGGACTTTGCTGCACTTGAGCTGGAGGGCAGGAGTGGAGAGTCTGACACACCAGCAAATGCTCAATTTTGCTGGAAACCTTTCCCTTCCCTGCCACAAAGCCCTGCTCAATCTTTTGCCTCCCAAGCCAACGTCTAGATTTCAGAAACCTGAACTGCCAGTGGAAATTCCCTGCAGCGCGTTGATTATTGCATCTCCTGCTGGCACTTGTGGCAAGGGGAAAAAAAAGTCACATGGCTTTCTGGACACACGTTTCACTAAGGAGTCTTGCATCAGAGGGCAGAAGCCAGCAGCCAGGAAAATAACTCCAATTACGGTAAATAAATCCCCAAATATGTGACAATCTGCCTTTTAAACAGGAAACAGAGGGGAATAAGCAAAGGAAGACTTTGGTCTAAACATTGCTGCCACCAGCCTCAAGAGCCCGAGAGCAAGACTCTGAAGACACGTCTGGGCCAGAATTATTTTACCTGAACTTTACTGATGTGTCTCAAGCCCGAGACAGCTTCCTTCCCTGAAGGGAAAGGCGCCGACAGTTCCCAGCAACTGTGCCAACCTCCAACACTCCCAGTGGCTCAGAGGAGAAACCCTGGAGGGTCAGCTGCCATCTCTGGACACGTACGTGTCCCTTAGGAGGCTCAGCAAAGGAAGTTGTGTGGCTCCTGAGATGAGCAATGCAGGTAGCACACCCAGCACCACTTCAGCGCTTCCTCCTACTCACACATCTCAGGGTACAGGCTGTGTCTGGACACAGGGAGTAGCAGATATTACCAAACAACAGGTTCAGTGGAAAAGCCCTTTGCCAAGGCAGTGGTATCAAAGAGCAGCTCGCTCAGGGGCCTCAGTACAAGGCAGGCAGCAAGGGGAAGGATGGACACCAGAATCAGCCAGCCCTCCTCTGAGTTTCCTCTCCTAAATACCACTCAGATGCAAAGCAAATACAAGCAGCAATGTGGAAGGAGGGGAAGGATAAATTAAACATCCAGTTCCTCCAAAGTTAAGGCCTTGGGAAGTGTTATGTCTTAACACCACCTCACTAAAGACAGCACTGCCCAGTCTCAGAGGGAAAGTCACACAGCGACTCCAGGTGCAGCTGGAGATCTCAGTGCACACACCTCAGTCCACAAGCAAAGCCCCAGCACCCAGAGAAAGCCAGATGTCAAACTGCTCCACTCCAGCCTCCCTGCATCAAGAGGGCTTTGCACTACAAACCAAGCCCCCCAGGCAGGTGGAGGGACCTCAGGCTCTGCTCTCAACGGAGCACAGGGCTGCAGATGCTCAGCGTCCCCCCGGCACAGCCCTGCAATGTGACATCTTCATCACCCTCCTGGCTGTTTAGCCCAAAGGTGTCACAGCCCGCAGCTGAAGTGTGTATTTACCACACAAAGAGGGGAATTCAAAGAAAAGGACTCAGTTCTGCTCCCCAGATAGGGAAACATCAAGTTGCTTCTGCTGCTATCTATAGCTGAAGGTTTATTAAGCTTTCTTTTGTGCCTAATTTTAAAACTCCACCAAACCAAGGCAGTTACCCACAGCACTGCTTTATTTTTAAACTCGGGCAAATGCACTGGACTCTCTTGCAGTCGATTGCCCCCACCTTTTGTCAGCTCCAACATGCAAGATGTGGTTAGAGCTTCATGAGAAGAGGTGGAGATGAGGCTGCCGCAGGTGATCAGAAGGTGCTTCCTCTGAGCCTCTCTGATGCTGCAGTCAGCTCTTTGAGCAGAGCTGGGTCCGAGCGGCACAAACGAGCCCATGGCAATGGTCAGAGCTGAGGCTCTGCTGAGGGCAGACACCACCAGCCTCTGCATCATCTCTAGGGATATTTTAAGGGTTCAGGCTGCAAGACTGAGCAGATGTGGTCAGCAAAGCGAGACCTGCCGTGTCCGGCACAGGGCTGTGAGGAGGGTGGAATGGCAGCAGAGCTGGCTGCTGGTTACCACAGCACAGCCTCATCTCAGGGCTCTGACCTCCCCAATGAAAACAGAAAGTCTTGGACCTGCTTAAGGGCTGCAGGGGATTTGCACTGACCTACAGATCTTTCCTTGTGTGTATCAAGATTTGGGCAAGACCCGCGTCTCAAACTGCTGTCAGCGTTCAAGGAGCAAGCAGGGCCACATGCCTTAGCAAACCTTGCACAGGCTGCAGTCACAGCTGTGTGACAGCAGCTCCTCTCTGAATCTCTCCAACCTCTGCAGCACTGACCTGCTCGGCCCAGGTCTCAGGACACCAGTGTGGCAAAAGCCACAGACAGTGCCCGGAGGCTGCTGCTGTGAAACCTTCCTTTCCGCACGAGCCTTCAAAGTTCCCCAGCTGACACCACCTTGCACAGAGAACCCAACCCTGTTCCACTCAAGAAGACAGACTCAATGTCTGCAGAGCAAAGCTCAGCCTGCCCTGCCACACTGAGACCCCCTCACAACCCACGTGAGCACAGTCCCTTTGCCAGGGCACAGCCAGTAGGTTTTCCTCCTTGGCACAGCAGATGCCCATGGCACAGCTCACCCTGCCCAAACTGTCACTTTCCACTTTCCCAATCCTCAGCTAAAGCAACACACTTGGCCAGACCCTCCTTGTGCCTCTGTGCCCTGACTCTGCTCGGCCCTGGGGGATGCAACTTCATTCCCTACATGTGCTGAGGATGCACATATGGCAGCTCCCTCCCCTCTCCACTTCCACCTAAGCCCGACCTCCTAACAACCTCCACACGGCACAACTCGACCGGCCCAGAGTGCCAGAAGGCATCCAGGTGCTGCAGCCTGATGCTTCACACCCACAGCCAGGCAAATTTGCTGGGATTTCCGGGAAGTGTCTCTAGGGTGCCCCGTGCTGCTGCACCCCCACCTTGGTGTGTGCTTGTTTGGAATGCGGGGCCGTCAGGGGGGGGGGGTTTGGGGGGAGAGGGGAAGTTATTCTGGTGGTGGCCTATGAATAACATCCAGTGATTTATAGGAAGTATAATCCAATAATACAGTAAAATAAAACAGTGTGTCTGAGATGGGTTTGATTCCAGGAATTATAAAACAAATTATTAAAGAGAGAGAGAAAGAAAAAAGCCTCAGAGAGGCCAGATCGGAGTAAATTGGGCACAGATGGGCTGGGAGGGGGTTCCTCTCTCTCCACTCACCGAGATGCCCCTGCCGCAAGCACGGCTTCAATTAGTCTTTTCAGAAACCAGAGTTTTATTTCCCCAAATTACAGAATTAAAAAAAAATTAAAATTCTTGGAGTGTTTGTGGTCGGGATAAAGGGATCCAAACTTCTCTGTGAGTTGGTTGTGCAGATGGCTACCAAACTGTTAAAACGGGCCACCCCACTACGGCCCTGCCCCAGCCAGAGCCCAGGATGGCCCAAAACACTGGCAGGTCACCTATGTCCCATCCTGGGAAGCACCAGCAACTGCAAGTCTCTGCCATGTAGAGTGGCCACCTCTCTCTGCCTCCCTTCCCTAGGTGGGCACCCACTCCATGGGTTTGAGGTCTGCAAGAAGCTTTTTCACACCTGAAGTGCTCCTGACAGGAGGCAGCCGGGTCAGTGGGACCCTCACTGGCTGCATGCCTCCCTGGACAAAGCAGGAACACACTGTTTGATGCTGAACAGCAGGGGATGCACTTCATGTGGGAATTCTTTGGCTTCCTCTGTCAGAGAAAACAACAGATCCAATTCATCTCCCAGGATCTTCCCAGTGCTGCCCGGCTGCACAGGCAGCTGAGACCAGCTCCAGCGTGCCTCGTGCTGTCCCTGGGGACAAGCACAGCTCAGCTGCACTGAGCATGGGCCACAGAGCCCTGTCTGTGCTCACCTGAGCCCTGGCACCCACTGCAGGGTTCAGGTAACCACAGCAGTGAGCTGCGTGGGAGGAGGATGTGAAATGCCACGTGCTGCTCACAGCTGGCTGGTTTTGAAACCAGTTTAAACACAGCACAAAAAAAGTCAACCTGTCAGAAGAGCACACGGTGACCCTGCGGTTGGTGTTGGTTGGTTTATGAAAAAGTGGCAGTGGCTGGGAGAAGAGACACAGAGGACATGTCACAAATCCCATAGGGGACACGTGCCAGGATAGGGGCACCCCTGAGGGGTCATGGCCAACCCACACCACAGCAAAAGAGTAGGAGTAAAAAAGCAAAGAGCAGCAGATACAAACTATCATGCATGAGCCCCAACCTCCTGTGCTGCCCATTGCCTCACCGAAGGTCTGGCACAGACCAAGCACAATCCAAAAACGGGAGAAACTGAGGCTGAGATGGGGCAGGATTGTGTTTGGTGCAAGCCTGAGGAAGAGGGAGGACAGTTGCTTAACACAGCATTTAATTTTAAGTTCCCTTTTTCTTAATACCTGACTCTTAGAAGTTCTTATTCAGGGGTTAAGAATTTCATATAATTCCCCACATCATGACTGTTATGCCGGTGACACCACAGCATGACTGCCAGCACCACTGGATCTCAGCACCAGGGATTTGTTACACACCAGACATGGAGCAACAAGCACATTTACAAGTTTCTCAGGAGTAGCTGGGCCTCCAGAGACCTGGAAATACAGAGCAGGGAAAGGAGGGAGCTGCTATCCCTGAAGAGAACACCCCCGGACAGCAGGGAAGAGAGGCTCAGACCTCCCTCCCAGCCCCAAACCCACGGATCTCCTCCTGCTACTGCAAACTGAGTGTGATGGGAAGGACACAGACACGCTCTGCTCCCAGATTTGCAGGAGGATTTCAGTAGGAGGAGATCTCCGGAGGCTGTTTGGTCCAACTGCAAAGTTACATCCAAGCCCTGCGGAGTGGACACAGCCAAGCTCTGACTCCAGCCGGCTCCCCAGCAACGTTTCCTGGCAATTTGGGATGCAGGCAGGGTGGGACTGCTCCCTGCGTCCTGCCAGCCTCCCACAGGCCCACAGGGGCGGCTCAGCCCCCTGGCTCCCTGCTGCCCCTGCTGCTGCAGCACAGGGAGGTGACTCATGTGCTGGGAAATGGAAAGCCGGCAGCACCTTCCCGACAGCGTTCCTGCCGCGCTCCGCCAGGCCTCTGCCCACAGCAGCCTGGGGAGAGAGCCAGCGCCCTCGCTCCACGCAGGGGACTCCGTAATCCTTCCAACATTCCTGCCTTCCTTCGAAACTCCAGACCCTTCGCTGTTCTGCTTTTGATTTCCATCTGCACCCAGCTCTTCCCAGGATGGCAGCGTCGGCAGCGAGCCCGACCTGTGCTGTGCCAGCACTCGGCGCACGAGCGCTCCGAGACCACCGGGGCGTTTGTGCTGACAGCAGGGTTTGCTTTGCCAACACCACTCTCAGCGATATTTCAGGGTCACCAGAGCAAAGAGCCCTCAGGGAAATCCCTGAGGGGCCCTTGGCATCAGATGGCAGCCGCGGTGCCATCCGACCTGCAGGCATTCCAGGAGCTGCCACCTGCTCCGCACGCAGCCCGCGGGCCCCGGCAGGAACAGGTTTGCTTTCTCCAGAGATCCAAAAGCTGGGAGCAGCTGGCAGCTACCCACACAGGAGGCAGAAAACTCTGAGAATACTTATTTTTCATGAGATAAAAAGCACTCCCTCCATCACTCACACACATCCACAACTCGGCTGTGGAGGGACGAGCTCAGCCCAGTGGTTTGAGAGCTGGGATTGCTTCCAGCTCTGCCACAGGGGCTTGCCATCCATCCCAGACAAATCTCATCCTCTCCTTCCCACTCGCCCCTGTCTGTGGCACAGACACCACTATTAATTCACCTACCAGGGGTATTATTAATATTATGAATACAATAATTACTGTCACGCAGAGGCATTTGCTTATAATCACAAAGTACTTTGCAGCTCAAAGATAAACACGCCATCATTGGCTGGCATCTGGCAGGCAGGAGGGCATGGCTGCCTTGCCAGTGGGATTGACAGCTCCCCCCAGGAGAGGAGAGTGCCTTCAAGGCAGGCACAGCCACAGCAGCCACTTCCCAGCCCTCCAGCTGGTGCTGGTTTGCTCCATCAGCTGATCTTGGCCACTGACCACCAGCCTGAGCAGTGGCCAACTGGCTCACGAGGGAGGGATCTTCCAGCAGCAGCTCTCTGGGGCTCAGCCTGATCACCCACATGCTGGCCTTAGCTGAAATCCATCAGCTGGAGGCCTTCATATTTGGGATCTAAATCCCAAGGCATCAGGTTGTGAAATGCTGCTTCCTCCCACCCAGGGAGAGCAGCCCCACCCCTGCTCCCAAACTCACAGCTCAGGCAGACCTGGGTACCTGCTGCTGAGTGTGTGTTGGAGGGGACACAGGGAAAAGTACAATCCCTGGAAGCATCACTTTAAACTCAGTGAAGAGGCTCTGGTTGGTGGCACCTCTGTTGCCCAGCACAATAAACTTGTCAATGGTAGAGACCATCCAGGCTGCTGGGTGGATGGAGGAAGTGAGAGCAGGAGAGTAATTAACACTAGATCCGTGTTGTTCTCTGAATTACCACGGGGCACAGGCTCCAGCCCGGTGTGTTTCAGAGAGTGGCATCACATCCCCACCCACCTGCATGCACCCACCTGGGCAGCCACAGCCAACAGCTGAGGCTCTGAGACTGTCCCAGCCCTCCTGGTGCCAGCACAGGCACTGAGCAGGGCCCAGCTTAAACACTGGGAAGGCAGAGCCATAAAGCAGCAGCATTTTCCTTCTGTGCTGATGACTCAGGCTCCAGGGGGATGCGATGCCTCCTCACTCCTCAGACACCTCAGCCAGCTCCAAAGGCCCAGCCAAGGTCCCTTTGTGTTGACACCCACAGGCATCCAAGCACCACTCCCACCTCCCCATCTGGTGTGTCCCCCACCCTTCTCCACGTGGGGAATGGCTGATCCCCATCCAGTTTCCCCTCCAGCAGCACGTGGTACCTTTGGGCTGGGAGTTGTACACTGCAAACATGTTGATGGCCACGAGCTGGAGCATGCGGGTGCTTCCGATGGGAGGGGGGCTGTGCTGCAGCAGCACCTGGAACTCCCTCAGGACCTCCTCGGCCACCGCAGGGAAAGTCTCCATCCTGCAGACAGAGAGAGAGGCTGTCGAGATCAGGCTGTGCCCCAAGATGAGGGCTGGGAGGTGGGCACGGCTCAGCCCGTGTCACATCTCCTGGGGAAGGGGGAATCCCTGGGGTGCTGTCTCCCAGCCAGGAGCTGTGGGGAATGAAGGTGCAGGCTGCTTCCTTAGAGAGGGCAGTGAGGGATTGCTCTGTGACCGACAGGCAGCATTCTTCTGGCAGGAAAACACGGCCTTTATGAGTCATTTCTGACCAACCATTTTTTTTCTACTGACTTCTACCAATCTGGGAGAGGTGCCAAGGGGCCAGCAGCTCACTTGGACCAGGAGCAGCCCATGGGACTCCCAAAGCTGCAGCAAAATGCACACACTGGTGCCACATTGCGGATGTGGCAATTCCAGTGCATTGAATGCCGGCCAGAGCATGCTTCCTCCAGAACTCCTCACTGCAGCATCGGATCCCATGGCACCGAGCCCTGTCTCCCCCAGGCTACACACTCCCCAGCGCTGTGATTGAGCCCCTAAACTTCATCACTTCGAGCCCCACAGGACAGGGACTCTCTGACTGGTGGAGCTGCTGACAGTGTCAAAGCTGGAGCGGGTCCCCGCAGCCGCAGCGCCGCTGTCGCGCGTCAGGACACAGCAGCCCGCGGCTGCGGGGCCACGCCTGGGGATGGGGTGAGCTTTCAACACCACTCACAAGCGCCCACGGAAATCTGACACCTTTATCCTGCTCTTCATCGCTGAGGGAATCAGCTGAGGTCACTTATCAAAGCTGCTGGATCCTCAGCAAGCTCCCAGAAATTATTGCAGAGAGCACGGTCAAACCCCAGAAATGACTGAGGTGTGGCTGCCCACAACAGTCCTCACCTGGTATCCCATGAAGACAATTTTACAACCAAGAAGCTGCCCCAAACCTTGGGAACTACTGAGGGGGGAGGTCCTCCTGTCCCACTGGCTCTTCTGCAGAGTTTGCTGTACTGATTGTTGTTCCTACACTAGAAAAAGCCACAGCCAGACCGAGCAGACTGAATATCTTCCAGAAAGTGCCCACACCAGTTATCAGTGCCCACGGGGAATGAGGGAGCCAAAACCCACAGAGGGTGAGGCATCTGGAGCTGGGGCAGGCGACCTCAGGGGCCTCCATTGCAATTTCCTCTATCTTACCCCCAGGAGATTCAGATCTTGTGATACCACCACGGGTTGGATTAATGAGCCACTTCTGGTAACCCACATGGGCAATTCTGCTGGGCTTCCCCAACAGACTTCAGGAGAGTGACAGTTTTATTTTTAAAGACAGAAATGGCTTTCTTCTTAGCCATATTTCATGGGTGTTTTTCATCACCTGGGTCTTCCTACCAGCAGGGTACCCTCTCCCTGGGCATTGTTTGCTGGAGCAGTTCAAAGCTCTGTTACCTTCCCAAAAACACGGGCTGGAACAAACAGTCTCCTTGTACTTTGTAGCTGTGCAGAATGGAGCAGCTCTGTCAGTACAAATGCACTGCTTTCCCTGCAAAAGGCAACTTCCCTGGATTTGGGGCACAGCCAGAGAATTAGAGCAAACTGATTGCTTCTAAAGACTTCCTAATTTTGAGAAATCTCAGACCACATCCAGTGTATTCAGCAACATCCTCCTAGGGCAGACAGCACTCTGGGGATGGAGGAGCCCTTTGCAGGATGGGTTGTTACTGAGGAGATGAAGATTATTGCCAAGGAATAACAACAAGAAGGAGTGAGGGCTTCCTTAGCTCCACCACCTGTGCTTTGATACCACAGCACATCTGGAACAGCATGCAGTAACCCCACTGAGCTCAGAACCAGCAGGTCAGGAGCCGAGCAGAAGCTTTTAATAAATTGCTTACCTGTGGTTTTAGGAGCAAGAGTCCAATTAGTACAACATCATCTTTTCCATATTTTTTCCAGATAAATCACCAGAGATCCTGCCCAAAAAGGACTTGGCTATTCCTCACCTTTTACCTATTTTAAGCACGGAAGCTGTTGAGCAGGGCTGGACGATTTTCTCTTCCTGTGTCATGGTATTACTTTCTAGTTCCCTTCTAAGTACTTCAGGGCATATTGTACCATTAAACATACTTGGGTTTTCTAAATGACTGTCCTGGGAAGCAACTGCCTGAAACGCTGCATCTTAATTTCACAAAAGCCTCAGGAGCCAAATGTGCAACTGATCTCTGCTACATCCCCATTAATCCCCTGCTGGCATCCGTTCAAGCGGAGCTCGACCGCGAGCGCGGCCCCGCAGCGCCGGGGACCAGCAGCTCCCCGGATGCTCTGCCCTCCAGCACAGACCCTGCACTTCCCGAACCTTCCCTGGGCTCTGGCAGCTCTCCTCCTCTTTTCCTGCAGGCAGGACACCCAGCTGTGCCTCCTCGCTGCAGGCCAGCCTGGTGGCCCATGAGGGGATAATCAGCGCCTTGTGAATCAGGGAGAGATCAGCAGCGACCCTCAGAC
This sequence comes from Fringilla coelebs, assembly GCF_963513975.1. Lineage (NCBI taxonomy): Eukaryota > Metazoa > Chordata > Aves > Passeriformes > Fringillidae > Fringilla > Fringilla coelebs. The sequence continues at coordinate 4,643,117 of NC_140046.1, read as the reverse complement.
ACCGGGATCTCCAGCAAAGCACCAGCTCCTGTTTCCCTGGTTTTTGTGAAGGGTCCAAAGTGCCCCCCCTGAGTGGTCACCCCTGTAAGCACTGGGGACAGCAAGTGCTGAGGTGCTGCTGTGTGGCAGGATCTGAGCTGTTCCCAGCAGGGACAAGCTGTCACTTTGCACCCACACAGCCTGGAAAAGGTTGCACCCTCTCAGCCCTGTGACCTGCAGCCAGCAGTGTCAGAGGAGAATGAAGGAGCCAAGAGAGCTCAGGAGACTCTGGTTGCTTCCGAGCTCCTGGCAGGCTCAAGCAGAGACCACCACTGCCAGAGACCCACATGGGGTCTCTCCTCAGCAGCTGCTCCCACACAGTGAGGGCCAGTCCAGACCTGGAGCAGAGACAGCTCCATGGGAAGCCCATCAGCTGCAAGGCTGAGCTCTGCCCTCAGGGTCACAAGGTTGTCCCCTGGGCTGGGATCTCAGCCCAGGCTGGGATCAGGCTTGCTTTGCTTCAAGGGGAGCTGTTCAATTACTTGAAACCCATTTCTGACAGCCACTGCCAAGGGCACTCTGTACAAACCAGTTCCCACAGCCGGGGCAGCTCTCAGCTATGGGGCTTTCACTGAAATGGCAGCGAGGAGATGAAGGGCAAGGCTTGTTTGGCCATGCTCTGGATGGCAGCTTTCAGCCAGCACATGGATCTGCCTCCATGGCTTTGTGATCCTCACAGGCAACAGCCACTGAGAGCCCCAGGAGCCACCTTTGCACTGGGCGGGGGCAATGGAAGAGAGGGGGTTAAACCCAGAAATTCAAGTGAAGGAAGCACAGTTAGGTGATGGGAGAGAGAGAAAACAGCCTCTAACCCCTCCTGTGTGTGTGAACCATCTGAGCTCAGCTTCTGCCAGAGGGTCCTGGGGCATGGGCAGGAATGGGCTTTGAGGTGGGGGAAAGGAAAAGCCCAAGCTCCAGCCAGTGTGGGTTGGAGGGCGGGTAAGGAGAATAAGAACCAGGAGGCCAGGCCTGCAAGAATTCACACCCTGTGCCCTCAGCTCCAAACACAGCTTAGTTGCTAACAATATTAAATTCCAAAAAGACTTGTAATGTAGGAAAATAAAATAAACATCCTGCACACTTACCCAATCCTGGTAAACAGCTTCCCATGGGCATGGAGAAAACTGAGGATGAACCTTTTGTTCAGCTGCATGGGAAAAAAAAAAAAAGAAAAAAAAAAAGAGAGAGAGGAGAAAACAATTAAACTCTCTCCTATTTCCTGTGAATTAAGAATGTCCCCAGTGACAGAAGAACCTGGCCTGGATGCTGGGGGTGGCACTGGAGATGGGAACCAAATGGACATGCCCAAACTCTTACAAACATCATGCACAGAGGCAGAGGCAAGTGCCAAACAGCTGGAGCTGGGAGCGAAGCCGGGAGAGGCGGTGGAGACACAGCACCCTCTGCCGGGTCCTGTGATCCTGCACAGGGCTGCTGCGCCGCGGGAGCCCCGGCCCCACACCCTGGGCACCCCAGCAACCCAAAGCTGGTACCTGCACCCCAGGCACTGACAGGCAAAGCTCTCCTCCCCTCTGTCTCATCAATTCAAAACTTAGCACAGCCCAAAGTGGTTCTGGAAAAGGAGTCTCCAAAAGCAGCATTCCCACTGATGGAAAAACACAAGCCCACAAGCACCAGCAGCAGCCTGTTCCGTGCTCCTGACCGTGTCAGAGGCAGAGCAGCAGCTGGACAAGGCAGAGGGAGCAGGATGCCCTCCCCAGCACTTTTCTGCAGAGCAGCCAGCATGGAAAGCTCAGCAGCAGCATTCACACTTGTTTGTGCCCTGCCAGGAGCAGCTTCCAGAAGCCAGGGAGGATTGGGGTGATGCTGCACCCCCTCATTTATCTGGTGCTAGACAGAGTGCTCAGATGTGCCAGCAGAGCCTCTGAGACCCTGCATTTTCAACATGCAGTTCAGCTACTGAACTGCCCAGAGAAGCTGTGGATGCCCCCATTCCTGGAAGTGTTCAAGGCCAGGTTGGATGGGGCTCTGAGCAATCTGCTCTAGTGCAAGCTGTCCCTGCCCGTGGCAGGGGGGCTGGAACTAGATGGTCTTTAAGGTGCCTTCCTAAACCATTCCATGATTCTGTGGACACGAAGCTGGATGTAGCACACAGTGTGATTGCAGCTTCCTGCCCTGCTTTGGTCCCCTGACTCCAAAACCTGACTTGAATAATTACTTACTCTGCTCCAGGCCACCTCTGCTCGCTCAGCACAGCTCTGGGCTTTCCCAGTCCCTATCTGCACGGCTCTGAGGATGGCTGTGGGTGGGTAAGCCCTCCCTCAGCCTGGCCCTGGGGGTGGCTGTGTCACAGCAGGAGTGGACTGGCCTCACTTTTACCTTCCCCAGAGCAGGAGGTTTTCCTCTCTCGCCTGTGCCTGCACAGCCTCAGCGTGCTGAGAAAAGCCAGGCCCCGAGTGCTGCGAGGGAGACGCTGACCAGGAGCGACCCAGAGCACCAGCACGCTGCTCCAACCCACCCAGGGCTTTTACAGCTTCAACTCCCCCACTTCCACTCACAGGGGGAGGATAAGATCACCTGGCAGGGCCGTGGCAGTGCCCAGCCAAGAGCTGGGCACACGCCAGAGGACGCAGGGCAGGCACTGACCAGAGCCTCCTGAGCTGTCTGCCAGGCCAGGCTGCAGGGGACAGTTGTCACTGGCATCCCAGCTCTGGTGCCACCTCCCAGCCCCATTTGCTGAGCCCCTGGGCTCGAGCCATGACTGATGCCAGCTGCTCTGCACCTCCAGTGAGGTGTAATTAACCCGGCTGCGTTCCCAGAGGATCCATGCAGGAGAATGATGCCCTGCTGCAGAGCTGCTCCTGGGCCATGTGCGAGTTTAGACATAAAACCTGTCTCATAAAACAAGCCAGACCAATTAAACTGGCCCCTGCAGCAAGGGGTTCTTGCTTACTCACTATTTTACTGCTGCCCTAAAGAGCCCTTTCCACTAGAACTCAACTTGATTTGCCACCATTTTATTAACTCTGCAGATGGAACCCAGAAGAGACTGGGGAATACTGGGACAGCACAGCAAAGCTCTTATTCATTCTGGCAGTGAAGTCTGGATATAGCTGATTCTTCACCTTAGGACACTATGGTAATTGAGAGCTTGAAGCCTTTAACAGGTCTTTTTTTTTTTCTTCTGCAAGAGCTTGCAGAGGCAAAAAAGCTGTTTTGTGACCAGCACTGGCTGAAATCACAGACCCTGACACAGACACAGCCTAAGGAATCTAAGGAATCACAGCCCCCAGGTCAGTGCAAGAGTCTTGGAGGGGTGGTGGGGAATGCTCTGCCCCACAGCAAGACCCTGTGAAAGAGCTGGAAGAGGGGGACCATGCTCTACATCCTTTGAGGGGAAATATGGAAAAGAGAAGGAGCTCGTGGCCTGACCCATCTCTACTGGATATCAATGCTCATGGGCAGGCTGCAAGTGGGGGAAAAAAGAAATTGAGGCAGAAATTTTCCTCCAAGGCCCACATTCACCCACGGCCCCATGAGTGCTCTGCAATCCCCACACTTTACTGGCAGCGGGGGAAAACCAGAATTCCCCACCTTGAATGGAAAGTGACACCCAGCAGGGACATGCCCAGAGTGTGTCCACAGACACCCAGCTCCAGGAGGGCTTGTCAGGACATTGCCTTCACCCCCATTTTCTCAGAGCAAGTTTCACACTCAGCCTTTTCATTCACAATCCCAAGGACTAACCAGTCACACTCCCCAGCAACCAGCACAGAACTGGGACAGAGATATGCTCTTACTTATAATTGTTTTTAGGAAATGTGATACCTGCCTCTAGGAATGAAGCATGTTTCATGCCTCTTGCCAGCTTAAATCACAACCCCAGCAAGCCCAGGCAGAGCCCTGTGTGCCCCAGCACTGTGGCATCTCAAGCAGGCACCTCACACTTTTTTTCACCACTTTTTCTCTCACAGCCTCGAGGTTTTGACGAGCTCATCACTCAACTTTGGACCTTTCATCTTCGGGTTCATGCAAAGGCCATGGGGCTGCTTTGACTGGGCTTTTCTCTGGATGACTGTTTCTCTACTGACTCACCTGTCCCTCAGCCTCTGGGAGCCCTCCCAGCTCCTCCCATCACACTCAGCTTCTCACGGGGAGAGGGAAACAGCGATCTCCGTGAGCGGCAGCCTGGCACACAGGAGGAAGTTCTGTCACCTGCTGCTCTGCACTCACATGGTGGAGAGGAACACTTCCCAGAAGCACTGTCAGCACGCTCGCTACCCTGACAGTGCTGCCATGAGACCCACAACAACTTCTTCTCGCTGACTGTGCAGCCCAAAAGCAGCTCCCTCCAAAGATTTCCCAAAAATGGTCCTCATGCTGATCTCAGGATGCCAGACCAGGACACCCAGCACACTGACACTGCTGCCCTTCGTGGGCAATGCTGCTCCTTGGGTCAGGAAACCAAATTTGGCTCGTCCCAGTTGCCCACTTGGGAAAAGCCCATCAAGAAAAGCTTATACAACACCAAAACTATGTCAAAAGCTGGATTTTGGCCCTTCCAGCTGAAAAGAGGGCATCTCCGATATGGAAGTTATGAGCATATAGTGAAGGCATTAGTTACAAAAACAAACCAGCTGTCAAGAAGAAGAAGGGGTCCCTGCACACAGTAGTGCCTGAAGCTGAAAACAGCTGTTTCAGCTGTCATGAGTCAGCATGTGCAGACAGACTAAATCCACCTGGGAAGAGGCAACCTCACCAGAGGAAGCAGCCCAGCGCTGCTTGGGGAGCATTCACACACCTCACCGCCAACCCAACTGGATTTGTTGCCATGGAAGGAATCAACAGTGACTAACAACTTCTTGTGGAGCAGCTAAAAGAGCAGAGATAGCAATAGGGCTGAAGAGCCAGCTCAAATCTCCTCGAGGCCACGGGGAGCACGGCCTGACAGCAACACAGAACCGCTCGGGCGGCTTCGGGAAAGCTCTGCCTTGCCTCCAGCCAGCAGAGAAGAAAGCAACATTTCACCTCCAGATCCTGCACTGAAAATGGAGTCCCCCACCCAGCAGAGCAATGCTAGAAGTGCCACTGCAGGGCACAGGAGATGGAGTGCCACGATCAGGGCTGGAAGCGGCGCTGCTGCGCTGGAACCCGTTTGACTCCGGGCAAGGAGTGCACAGAGCCTTGGCACCTGAGCATCAGCCCCAGCTGGGAAGGAGGCACCAAATAAGGGAAAGATTCTGGAGAAGTGACTCCTGGGGAAAAAGCGTTTCAAGTTAAAAATTGTTACTTCAGGTTTGGAAGTAAATTCCAGGATCTGGTCTTTATCAAGCGAGGCAAACTTTCTTCAACATCAGCAAAGCATCTGTGGAGCAGAAAGCGGTGTCAGAGTCAAAATAGGCTGCAAGAGACAAGTCCATTAATCAAGAGACCAGATGCAAAACTGCCTGTAACAAATGTGCTGTCTCCACTGGAGTGGAAGGGCCTGGAGCACAGCAGGACGTTCTCCTGAGTCTAAGGGTCTCCTCAGTGACAAGGGGTTGGGATACAGACCACAGAGCCACACAGCTCTGCTCCAAAACACGTACCACGCTCATCCCAAATATTTTCAGGGTTTCTTGGGCAGTCAGGCTTTTCCAGGCACAGCTTCCTTGCTGAGAACTGTGTGAAATAACATCCAGGCACTCAAAACGTGCTGTATTCTCACTCCCAGCTCAAGGGTTAGATACATCACATTAAGATTATTCCTCTTTTTCCACAGGCAGCTCTCTCAGAGCACCCAGCCTAACACTGATACAGAGATGCCTGAAAAGCCCAGAATGCTGCAGTGGGCTCAACTGGCAGGATACCAGGAGGAATTTTTAGTGCTACAGGTGTAACCCCACCAAAGTGCTGGTGGAAAGGGTTTTGTGCAAATGGCTACCTACATAAAGGTGATGAGACAAAAGGGCTGTTAAAATTGTGTGGCGTTTTTGCAGTGTTTACAAGGTACCCACAGAGCTGTGGGCAAATTCCAGCTGGGCTAATTACCATAATCACTTCTCTTCATATGCCACCTGCAACCACAAATGGATACAGGGCCTGCCTTGGCTGCCTCATGCCACGTGTTTGGTGCAGGTTTCTGCTTAGCAGAGCAATGTCCTGTCCTCAAACAGATTCATTTCTGCAGCAGTAAAAGCAATTCCAGTGAAAATCCTGCTACTTAACATCAGACACCACACAAATGTAAAATCCAATTTGCTGTGACACAGAAGAGAGAGGGAACCCTGATGCATCATGGCCTTGAGGCATACAAACAATTAATTTACAGGTAAAGAGACACTGAGACTCTCCTGCAGCTCCCTGGTCTTTTGCAGTGATCTCATGGCTATAAGAGTTAGCAGCCATCAACCCAGCAAGAGAAAAAGGAATTTAAGAAGCTTCCTGGCAAAAGTAGTGAGCTTTTGAGTTCTTCCTTCATCCCAGCAGGGAGCAGGTGAAAGGAAAAATGTTAAGGAAGAAAATCATCTGCTTTAGTAACTTAAATATCAAGCTATGGCAACTTCACTGGCTCCAGAACAAGTATCTGACTTCTAAATAAATTCAGCATAATTTAGTAATGAATTTACTAGCAGAACTTTCAACTCAACGAAAGCAGGTCAAATAGAATATTTATATGTGTGTTACTTCCTTTTCAACCAAGCTTGTATCTAAATTTGGTTTCCATGAATTAGTAATATGCAACATTCTTGAAAAAATATTATCATTAAATGAATAAACTGATTCAATAACCTCTTAAAGAGAGGACTTCAGGGACCCTCACTGAACTGGAGGGAAAGAGGATGGTAGAGACTCACTAGCAACATTTTTAACCAACAAAAGGAAATTCTGCTGTCAAACTGCCCGTTTGGAGCAGTAAGTAACGATGGCTACAGAACATGCACGCAGGGTTTATTAAAACAGCTTCAAAATCTGGGGGTTTCCAGCATCAAATGTCATGTTATTCATCTGGCACCACATGGAAAATGAAGTCTCCAGGAGATCGTGCCCAAGGCAGCTTCTCCACAAAGCCTTCAGGGACCACAATGGCTGAATTCCCAAGGCAATGTCCAGCAAAAAGGATTAAACACATCCCTTGGATGTGCAAGCAGAGCAGGGACTGGACAGCACATTCACATCTAAATACAGCTCTGTGGGGAATGGCACTGAAATACTGCATCCAGCTCTAGTGCCCTTATTTTTAAAAGGATGCTGAAAAATTGGTAAGGATCCAAAAAAACAGCCATAAAAGTGATTCAAAGGCTAGAACTGATGCCTTGCAGTGAAAAATTTCAACAGCACAATCTGTTCAGTGTTATCAAAATAAGACTGGGAGGAGATTGGATTGCTGGGTGTAAAGTGCCTCCGTGCTACTTAAGGGTTCTTTACACTTGCAGAAGAGCAAAGCATGGGAACAAACTGGGAACATTCACTCTGTAAGTAAGGTAAAAGCATCTCAAAACCAGTGCAATTATCACTGGAACGAGCTCCCCAGGAAAAGGGTGGATTCTCAAGGCTGGATGTCTTTCTGGAAGTACTGCTTTAGCCAAACACAAGTTATTTGGCTTCATATAGGGGTAGCAGGGTGAAATTTAAGGACCTGTGATATACAGGAGATCAGACTAGATGATCTAATGGTCCCTGCTGACCATAAACTCTCTGAATCTATGCAAACACGCCAGAGAGCCCTCAGCTGAGATATCAAGTTCACTTTTGACACAAAACTTTTCACAAATTGGCTCTGGTGCTGCAGGTCGTTTAGGATATAAGCTCAGCTCTTCAAGGCTGCATCTGGTTAAGCACTGAAAGCCCAGGCAGAGCTTTCTGTGTCCAGCAGGTAAGGGGGAGGCCACATGTGCACTAAAGCAGCCCCAACCAAAAGCAGCTTATACTCAAACACTCACTGTTTGCCAGGAATAAACAGCATTCACCTTTCTGTGACAGAAAACTGACACTGAGAAATGTGTGATGAATTCTGGTCATAAAAGATCAGCTTCTAAGGCAGCTCAGGGTGCTGTCAGCCTTCTTTACTACTCCAGAGCAGATTATTCGTGGGGTTAAAGCACAAAGGAGGGAGATTATGTGAGAAATTAAGGGTGAAGACTGAAGAGATGGAACCCTGAAAGGCTTAGCATGGAGTTGGGCCAAGAGAGGAGACATTTGGCCACCAGGCTGAGCAGAGACAGAGCCTTCCAGAAGGATGACAGCATTATCTCATCCAGCCTTCACATCCCCACTCTTCCAGCCACGATCCCCACCCAGGACAACAGGAGCTGCTCCCAGCCAGGCTGCTCCCACAGCTAGGTGTCCAGCCTGCTGCATCTCCCTCTCCACTTGGAATTATGCAGCAGTGAAATCTGCTGGGGAGGAAGAGGAGAGCCAAGGACAGAGGAAATGACAGAGTCCAGCAGGTTCCACTCCCTGATCCTCCGGAAGGAAGTTTCTTTCCTAGTACCCACCTCCACAGTGGATAGGAGCCTGTCTGGAAATGGCTCATTCAACACTGAAGAGGAATAAACATTCCCCATGGCAGAATTAAGAGGTTTAGCTGTGGGATACAAGGTGCCAATCTCAAAAAGTCTACAACAGACAGCAGGAAATGTTGGCCTGGGCCAACTTCAGACAAAGATCAAGGTTAGACTAACAACAAAAAAAATCTCCAGAGACATGTGTGTCTACAGCCTTCACCCTGCTCTGGAAAATCTCCCAATCCTGCTATTAAGATATTTTAGTTCCTTTACCAGTACTGCCAATTCTGGCAGCATTCTCATCTCAAGTGCAAAGTCTCCCTCCCAACACCGCTGTGCAGCACCAGGATCATCAAACCCCGTGCTCTGAGCAAGGCCTCGTGTGCAGCAGCAGGAGGGGGTTTGGTTACACACAAATCCCTGCCTGATCAGCACCAGCAGGAGAGGAAATGAGGAAAGAGTGACTGACAGGGAAAGGCGGTTTCTGGATGATTGTATTTGGTTTTGGGGTATGAGAAGCTTGTTGGAACACGGAGTCTCTCTCCCCTCACCGCAGCCTCTTTGAGCACAGGGATAGAGCAGAGCCCCTCACAAAGCACAAGTCATTGATGTCCTTGTAGTGCTCCCACCTCTGATCCACCACACACATTAGCACCAGATGCCTGCTGCCAGAAGGAGAACATGCCAGGGTCTCTCTCCCATTCAGGCAACATTAGTCCCTGCCTCGTTCTTCACAGCTAAATAAAACCACCAACTAAAAAGAAGAAGAGCAGGGGAAATTATCAACACCAACTTCTGGAAACTGTTACAAATAGCTCAGTCTTCACTTTCTGGGTAGTGACAAAAGGTCAAGTAGTGCTGGAAAGGATCATTTGGGTTCTACATGACATGAGTGCACAGGCTGGATTGGGCTCTCTGGTGGAGCAGCACTGACCATCCACAGGACATCACAAACCCAGGCAACGTGGAAGCAGTGTCTTCTGGCTGGATTGCTAACACAGGAATTGCAGCTGAGAAGGTTTTTATCAGCAATTTGAAGTGAAAACACAATTTATTACAAAAACGAAGTGCAAGCAGGGATGGTGCACAACTGGCAAGCAAAAAAAGAGCCAGGGCTGAACAGCATGGCTGAGTGTCACGTCTCAGACCCAGAGAGACCAGGAGTGTGGTTTTGGTGTTTAACCAGTTTCAACTGCAGCCTGGCACTCTTTTACTTCCTCTGCACAGAACTCTTCTCACTGCTGAGGGAAAGAAAGCAACCTCATCACGCGAAACAAAACGGCTTGAGTAAAAATAAAGCCCCAAGGTGGTTTGGTGGCTGAGGTCATATCAGGAGGCAGAGGGGTTGCAGGCAGGGGAAAGCACTCAGAAATACTCATGCTGCCAACCAAGAAAGAGATTACAGAAAAGGAGGCAGGGCAGAGAATTAATGCAAGTCCAGCAGTAAAGAGGCTGACAAGCCTCTTTCACACGCCACCAGCTCCCCCGTGCTCAAAACAGTTTGTAAACTGTTTCCTAAACACAAAGGGGAAAAAAAACCCCAGACCTAGTCCTGACCTCCATGAATGAGTAACCAAACCCAACAGCTTCCTGCAAGCTTGTGGGGGTGAGGAAAATGAGGGCAAGACAGAGGGAACTCCACACTTCTCCCTCTCAAGTCTCGCTTTGGGCACAGAGATGAAGGATGCAACAGCTCTTGCTGTTCTCTCATGTGGGTGGTGGAGAAAGGGCAGAAATAAGGGAAGGCAGCCCTCAGCTGGCTGCTGGTGCCTGGCATTCCCACCCCAGAGAGCATCTCTGCTTCTTCTTGTGCTGCAGGGGAGGCTCAGCAGGGCTGGCAGCTCCGCAGAGGCGTGGATCAGAAGCAGGCTGGGGGGGAAGCACTGCCATCCTCTGAGAGCAAGGACAGCCCAGTACACAGCACACCTCACACAGGATCACTCACTTCAGTACTGGAGAGCACCTAACCATAGAGGGGACAAACTTCCTGACACAAGCCACCCTCCTGTGACAAGGTGCTGGCACTCTAAGAGCTTGTGTGTACCCCACTGGCTCCCCAGGGGACACTCCCTCCCTTTGGGGACACACCTACACCCCTGCTCTGGTGGGGCTCAGACGTTCAACTGCTGTGGAACAGCTCCAGCAGCAGCACACAGGGCATGTGCAGGCACTGCTGGGCTACTGGGTCCATTCCCTCCACTCTCTGCACCAGCATCTAATTTTGGGTTAAAAAACCTCTAAAAGCATGCAAGAGTCAGCACAGGACATCATGTGCTTTTTGGGGAGCCATGCCCCAGCAGTGGGGGGAAGGCAGCAAGTCTGTGTTTTCACCCTGCCCATCTAAACCACAGGCACAGCCCCAGCTGCCTGGGCTCATTTTCCAGATCACAAGATCCTAAGATGGAACATTCTGAGGGCTTTGCCCACCTGGCACCATGGAAGGATCAAATGAGAGAGCCCTGTAGGAGCCCTGCACTTCATCCAGCAAAGATTATTCACAGGATTCTGCAAAGAAAAGATCAATCTTTCACTGTCCTGAGTGAAACCACCCAACCATGCTGGCAGTGAGGAGAAATGCTCCCACCAGCCTGGCAGGGATGCACCAAAAATAATGAGTTCCCCAAGCAGCCCCTTCTCTGTGCATCTGTATGGAAGAACAACCATCATTACAGCAATACATCATTTCCACTTCTGCCTGTCACTTACCTCTAGCCATGTGTAATGGAACAGAGTAACAAGGTGAGGGGAAGAGCTGAGAGTGGAGGGGGAAGCTCTCAGAAACAGGGGTGTCTGTGGGGTGTATTTGCGTGAGCAAAGTTTGGCCATGCTCAGAGACACCCAGCTCACACCACAACAGCCTCTGAAGAAAGCAGACACTCCCAGGGAGCAGAGGCAGTGACATCCAGGCAGCCCCAGCTCTGAACTCGGGTCACTTCTGCCCCCGTGTGTGACAGAATGGCCAAGAAACCCCCACCACAGCTGCTCCCGGACTAAAAGGAGTTTTTATCCCTCCAGATGCAAAACCCAAGCTCCATCAAAAGAAAAACTGCATGGATTGAAACCAGGCAGGAGAAGGAGCCAGCCCAGTCACCCAAGTGGCTGCTGCCCAAGAGGAACAAGAGCACAGAGCAGGAACAACAAACATCACCAAGGAAAAAGGGATGTGAAACACGCAGGAGCTGACTGGGACAGGGACCCTTTTCACTAAGGACATGAGGTCTCTGTGGAGGAAGCAGCTTGGGCAGCCCCAGGCTCCTGCACATGCATTCCCAAAACTGCCTCATGGTGGTATTTACTGTTCACTCATGGAAACCCTGGTGCAGTGCTCCACACTCCCTGCTCCTGAGAAGAAAATCTGGGTAAAGAAATGGAAGTTAAAACCTGTTCTGAATTCCAATTTCACCCCAATTTCTCTGCCACTGTTGCAGGGGCACCCAGCACCAGGCAAATCCAAAACTTCTATCCCTGACCAGCGGGCTGAAGGAAAATGGGAATGCTCCTGCAGCTGATGCACAGGGCTGTGACAGCAGATCTTGACTCTGGCCTTTGCTTTCCCAAGAGCTTTTCTGGTGGCCCTACCAAACTTTTGATGGTTCTACAAGACTGACCTCTCACAAAGAGGCTAAGAGACTTAATTCTTTAATGATGATGAAGTATTCAGCCATCTGGAGAGAAGTATTATTCAATTACTGGCCTGCCAAGGGAAAACCTCTCTTCCCTAATCTTAGCTGCAGCAATCTTTATTAGTGCCTGCATGCTGTGTGTAACACAAGGAAGTGTCTACTGCAGAGCAGAGGCAGCAGGCAGCAGCAATTGTGAGAACCTTAACTCAGCATTTCCTGACAGGAGTGATTAAAATCTCAAACTCAGTGTAATATTAGCACTTTCTCAAGAGACTGACAGCCCGTTTGCCCTGTTTACTTTACCAATTCACAGCCTGCAGAGCAAACTGCTTACAGTACTATCAGATTTAAGATGAATACAGACCCATGGCAAATGAAACCAGTGGCACAGAAGAAATGGCAGAGGTTCAGCTCCTCAGCTCACCAACAACTGCTCACTTGCTCAGCCTCCTTTTTTAGCGTTTCTCATTGGAACTGCACACAAAGTGACCAGATATTGCCAGGGGAAGGGTCAGCCTGGGCCCTCCTGCCCCTGCACACCCAGAAACGTGCAACGTACAAGAGACCACAGAGAGCAGCTGTTCACAGAATGAAACCCCAAAAGGCTGAAAACAGCCAAAACCCTGAGCATAAACCAGCCAGGCTGCAACTCAAACACCTCCTCAGCTCACTCTGAAACTGTCCCTTGTGCTGTGTGCCAGCAGTGCCAAACCCAGTGACAGGGGAAGGGGCCAAACACAGATTTACACCCCTTGGTGCGCACAGGTGGTGTGTTCCTCCAGTTCTGCATCTTCCTAGAAAAGGGAATGGAGCAAACTGTGAAACAGGCAGCTCTGCCAAGCCTCTACCTAAAAGCACAGTGCAAGGCAAACTGCCAGCCCCACATGCTTCCCTCATCCCAGAAATGGCTGTGGTTTGAGAGCTGGCCTTTTCACCCTTGCCATCCCACATTACTAACTCCAGGCTGTGGGCTCCTGACCCTGAAATACAGCAATTTTGGGGTCTTGGTACAGAGCTGCATAAATAAGGGAGAATGGAGTGAGTCCTGAGCAGAGATGTGTAAGCATGTGCTGACAGGGACAGCACACACACCAGCAGGTCCTGGGAGAGCAAATCGTGCAGCACCTCCCTGCAAAGTGTGTCACCTCACAGGACTGGCACCTCACCATTTGCACAGCGAAGACAGTGACAACTGAGGACAGAAAACATTCCCAGTTGATTTCTTGCCACCTGTAGAACAGTCAGCATCCTCACAGTCAAACCACCTGTGGCTGGGTTTGAAACAGCAGCCTCTGGCTGAGGGGTGCAAGCAGCCTCTCTCCCACACCCTGCCCAGAATGCATCCAGAGCTGTTTTATCTCTACTTGCAGTGTTGTGCCTGCTGCTGGCATCTGAACTCACCCATTCTGCCTGGTAAAATTCCCTTCTCCGGCCCAGAAACTGAGAGTTTGAGGCATCTCTGAGGGGGTTTAGGAGGGGCTCTGAGGTGGTTTAGGACATTCCAGAGAGGAGTTAAGGATGTCTGAGAAAGTTAAGGACATCCCTGGGGGAGTTTAGGGGGTGTTAAAGTGATTTTGAGGGTGCAGAGGGGTCTCTGACAGGGTTAGGGGGGAATGTGAGGAGATTAAAGGGGTCTGCAAAAGGGTTTAGGACATCTCTGAGGGGGTTTAGGGCATTTCTGAGGGGGTTCAAAGGGTTTTGTGGGTCTGCATCAGCTGCCATAAGGCTGATGCCTCTGCTACCTGCAGAGCACAGCTATCAGGGCCAGCACAGAACACAGCCTGCCTCTGCATCTGCAAGGGCTGAAGCTGGCAAGGAAGGGACTGGGCAGGCAATGACACATTTAGCCTCATTTCCCCAAAATGACACACAAACGCTGGCACACGTCCCCTGGGAGCAGAGCTGTTCCCTTCCTGCCGGGGATGTGGGGCAGAGGTGCTGCCAGCACCAGGCTGCTCCTGCTCCTGTCCCCTTCCGAGGCCAAACACTGCCACACAGTGGCAACTCGGGGCTGCTCGGCTCCTCTCCAGCCGAGCAGCTCCAAAACACCCGGGGATGCTGCGAGGAGCAGGCTGACAGGGTACGGCTTCAATGAGGGAGGAGTCCAGAGCTTCCCCAAGAGCTGCTGTCTTCATCCAGCCCACGGCTTCACAGCTCGGGAGCTTTGGCAGCGACACAGAGTTAAGGTTTCCTTTCCACGTGGGTATTTTGGGTGATCTGGCCCCATAAGCAGCTGTGCCAACTCTAGTGCTGCCCCACAGTAGGCACAGGCAGCCTGAGAATAAATATCTTGGCTGCCAAAACCAACAGTGCCCAAACCCAGGCTCTCAGCTCCCTTTTGCCATTCTATTTCTGATGGTGTGGCTCCTCCGTGATCAGAAAGCTCCTACTTTTCAGGAGCCAATGTTTCAAACAGAAAGAAATCAAGACTAATGGTAAATATCAGACAGTGTGTACAGACAGTGCCAGCAAGCTGCACTTCAGAGAGCACAGACCCCACTGAACAGAGGAAGGTCCAGCACAAAGTGCTGCACTACAAACACATCCCTGCCTCCCACTTTGCCAGCTGCTACTCTGCCTCCTGTGACAGCACTGCAAAAGAGAAACCCCCACCAGTGCCCCAAAAACACTGACAGCATCTCATGCCAAGCAGCTTCATCTGTGATTGATGGAGAAGCTAAAGCTTGGCACATTCCTTTCAGTGATGCTGAGGAAGCAGAAGTCCCCAGAAGAAAAGCTGAGGAGAGGGAAAATAACCAAGGGCAGGAACATTTGAAAAATGCTGCAGCAATGTGCCAGAGCTTATCTTTCAAAATCCCAAGACTTCACCCCAGTTCCACCCAGCTGAAGTCACAAACTCGTTACAAAAGCACAAATCCAAGAAGCTTTGGGCCCCACAGTGTGCAGGGAAGGTTTTCCCAGTTCTCCTAAACACCCATCCTTAACGGCCATTTTAGGACAGGCAGCCCAGAGCTCCCTGGCAAGTTCTCTTGCAAGTCAAATGTGCCAGAGCAGTGCAAAGATTCCTGGAGGATGAGCTCCCAACCACCAGTGCCTTTGCCCTCATTCCTGGGCCTGACAAACAGAACTCACCCATGCTCCTCCTGCAAGGTACAGCTGGACAGGCTCACAGGAGACACCGCCACTTAATTATATTTTTAATTCTTGCAAAAGAAAGGTGCTGGTCTGGCCTCTCAGCAGTGCAAGTTATGCAAATGTAACACCTACACTGGAAATTGAAACCATGGTTTTCCCATTCTCAGTGATCATCTGGCAATGGGACAAGTGACACACTTCCAGAACAATCCTCAGAACTGCCAGGGTCACTGTTAACCCTGGTCTCCAGCACCTGACCTCATTTCCCAGCGGGAACCTCACCCAAGTTAGAGCCCTCAGAGCAGAAGCATTTCACAGCATCTTGTGTTTGTGCCTCTCTCCTGTTCCACATCAGCCACGCCAGCACACGCTGCCAAGAGAGGGATGGTAACAACATGCCTTAAACACGAGAGGCACGAGGTCACCAGCTCCTCAGCCTGACCCAGGCACAGCTCCCACAGGGAAAGCCAAAACACTGGAAAATTTAGCAACAGGAAAGCAAAACAGATCCAGTGTCATTCCACTGCATTCCAAAGACATGAGAGCGAAGCCAGCGGCCGCCTCCTGCAGTACTCACGTCGCTGGGGCTGAGGTTCCCAAGCCCATTGTCCTGCTCAGAATCCCGGCTGGACTCGTGGCCCTGGCAGGAGCGGGGGTGGGAGGGATGGATCCAGATCTCCAGCCTGGTGGCATCATCTCCCACTTGTCTCAGGGTGGATTTCTTGCCCTTGCCCCGGCGGTTGGGGCTCACATCCAGCACCTGATGTTTCCTCTGCTCCATCTGCTCGGACTGGGCACACAGGATACATTCAGATCACCCAGGGATCAAGGGTCAGGGGAAGTGTATCATTTCATATTCATGGAAAAATTAGCCCTTTCCCCTGCCTCACAACAACAGTAACCCATGGACACGTCCAGAATTTGGTTCTGACTCTGCAGGACAGTGCAGGTGAGCAGTTTTCAACTCCAGCTACCCCAGGACAAGAAAAGCTGTCCATGTGCTGTATTTGGGCAGCCCATGTGCTGTTTTTGGGGTGACTCCCTGGGGCACAAAGGCACTGCAGCCTCCCTTATCCATCCCCACAGGTGTGGGGCACCTATGGAATAAAGCAATGATTGCATGCCAAGGCCATGCTGCAAACCACAGCAACCAACAACCCTTGCTGAGCTCAGCTAAATCAGTTTGTGACCCAGAAACAAAAGATTCAGCTGCCCAAACCACCCCAAAACCATCATTCTGAAGGCTGCCTCTCTCATGAAATTTCTTAGAAGTAGGTCAGGAGTGTCTCCAAGTCCAAAAGCCACCACTCTCTCCATGCTCTGCAGCACAGACAGGTAGCACAGGCAGGTGCAGCACCCCACAGCCCAGCTCCAAGACTCACCTTGCGTTTTGTCTCCTCAAACAGACTCATCAGGCTCTCCTTGGCAGTGAGGATGGGGTTGCTGGCAGCCAGGCTGCGCATGTAGTAATACACAGCATCCAGCTTCCTCCTCTGCAAAAAACACAACAAAACAAAAACAAGTGGCTCAGAGCTGCCACTCCTCTGGGGCATTCAAAGCCCCAGTGTTCCCATGTGTTTCCCACAGACACAGTGAGAAAGGTCCTTCCCAGCCATGAAGGAAAGGTACTTCTGAACTGCTCTACTTTAAACCAGCATCTTCCAGTGCTGGAACTGGCAGATCCCTGCCAGCCTCTGTGCCCCAGCATGATGCTCCCATTATCTGCTGCCACATCTTCCCTGAAATCAGTTTTCCTGCATGGCTAGAGTAGCCAGCACAACTGAAACCCGGGGAAATCACGTGTAGATGTTGCTCAGACCAGTGCCCACAGGTTCAGTGATAAGATAGCAAACAGATGGCTCTGAGCACAAAAATCTCATGCAAAAAGTGGGCTGTGTTTTCATCTTAAAACAATTACACTCTCAACAGCCCACAAAACAGTCCCCAAAATCCCTGAGGGAGTAGCGTGTATCTGACAAGGCTGCTTGAAGCCACAGCAGCTGGAATCCACACAGCACATCCTGCCATCAGCCTTTTTTTTCTTTTAAGAAAAAACCCAAACCATCTGAGCACTGCCCTAAACAATGCATTTCTCCACCAGATGGAATCTCCCAGCCATCCCAGAGGCTCTCCCTGTGCCTGCACATCCTTGCCTGAGGAGCATCTTACCGTGTAGATGGCCAGAAGTGCCAGCTGGTTGTACGGGCGGCCGTTTTTGGGAGCAATTTGCTGAGCCTTCAGGTACCAGCTGGGGAAGGGAAAAAACAGAGAGAAAAGGTCACTGAAAGGACATCAGGCTGCCTTCCTTGTCCTCAAGGGTGCAGAACTCCCCTTGGAATTGCCATTTCTGCAGGGAACTGGCCCTTCCCACAAGTGCCCTCTGCCTGCAGGAGTGAGCACAGACAGTGAGCTGTGCCCAAACTAGGGAGGGGTGGGGCACTGGGCAAGAGAGGGCAGTTCCAGCTGCAGAAGGAAATTCTCCTGTCTAACCCCACAGATGGGCAGGGGGCAACAAGTGCTGCTAAGTTCTGATGGAGTGAGAGCATATGGATGCAAAAGCCACCAGAAAATACAAGAGCAAATCTGCCAGGTTCAGTGGTCTAAACCCTCCCTCTGTGCTGCAGGATCAGCACAGGACAATTTCCACCACCTCCACTTCTAGATGGAGGATGACTGGATCTGGCAGCTTGCTCTCTGGAACAGCAAAACCCAGCTACACCTTTCACCTTTACAGGAGCGCGATACAACAGAGGAGTGGAAAGACTTTTAAAGGGAAGAGAAAGCCTTCTTTGGCCAGAGGCAAATTCAGGGATGAAATTACATCCAGCCTGGTATCCAGAGGCAGAGCAGTGCTGGAAGGACACAGCAGCTGGGTCCCTACCTGCGGGCCTTCCCGTAGTTCGCCGTGTCGTTGGCCTGCTCCCTGTAGCGGCAAATGTCCCCCTGGCAGATCATGCACCTCTGGGCACTGATCAGGGCGTACTTCACCTGCAAAGGAGCAGCCATGGAGCACCTGGGACACAGCCCTGACTCACCTGCAGAGCCAGCGAGCCCACAGGGGCTGTACAGAGCCAACAGGAGGTCAGTGATGCATTGAAGGTCTCACAAAAGGGCAGCATGATGAAATGACAAGGTTCCATTGCACTGGTTCAGCATTTGTAGGGGCAAGCCAATCCCCTAAACACCTCCTCTCTGACACAATACCCCACCTCTCTACACAAGGGGGGTGTTCAGTCCACGACCAATTTGAGGACAGCTGTTGGATAAACACATCTCTGTGGGAATGGAGCTGAACTAAAATATTCTTTCCCAGCTGTCCCTGCACCTGCACTCACAGCTCAGGGCAACACGTCAGGGAGGCAGCACAACTGCCAGCTTTCCCTCATTATTCTGGATTCCACAGGCAGAAAAAAAAACATGTTCAATATCTCAGGAAAGGTCAGGGTGCCTTTGGACCCTTCTTTGCTTTATTAGCTCTGGTCACAGAGCTGGTACAAAACAAACTCTTTGCAAAGAAGCTAAGAAATGTTACTGCACCAGAGTGCAGAGTTGTCCAGCAGCTGAGAAAGCCTCCCTGCAAACAAACTGGCTCTGTTTGAGTGCCACTGAGTGCAGTACCTTGCACAGGATTACCAGGATGAGAAGTCTCCAGCAGGAAGCCAACCTACCATTTTCCTGAGAGGTTTACTGCGGATGGCCATCCCATCCATGTAGTCCTCCAGCTTGAACTGGTAGGAGACCTGCAGCTTCTGGAGGAGGCCATCAAAAAAAGAAGAGCCCTGCAAAACACACACACACACACTTGGATGTTATGATCTTTCTAATGACAAGCACAAAATCACCACACCAGCCCTGCCACGTGCAAGAAAGGAGCTCCATCTCCCTGAGGTTTGGGCTGTTCCTCTTCAGAACACAAGGAGGTTGTGGGATCTCAGCCTCAGAGGTTTTTAAGACTGAGCTACACAAAATCAGGACTGACTGGATTTAGTGTTTAACGAGTCTGCTTTGAGGAGGAGGGTGGACTAAAGGCCTCCAGCAGTTCTTTTTCTCACCCTAATTCTTTCAAACACATCTTCTCAGGTGTGTCAGCCTACCTGGTACAAAGACTAAACTGAGCTGCAGTTTTACACAATGACTTCCAAGCAAATTTGGTAAAGTTGCCACAAACATCTCCAGGAATGCTTCTGTTTAGCTTCACTTCAGGGCATTAATTTCATTTTAGCTTAAATCAATTTCAAATTAACACAAACACACCAAAACAAACTGGTTTAAATTGTAACAGAAATCTACCCCGACCTACCCCGACCTACACCTGCCCCTCTAAACCATAATGTGTCTGAGCATCCTCTTTGCATAAGGATGATAAAAGGCACATGGAGACAAGAATAAGATCAAGATGACCTGTTGCCCCATTACACCATCCCTTTCTAAAAACCAGTCAATCCCACCCAAAGGTTTAGTGGAATCTGGGGATGTCTCTCTCTTCTTACCTCATCTAGAAGCAGGAGCAGTTTGTTCCGAATTTCTTGGGCGTTTTCCCCCTGAGGGTCCTTGAGGAGCTGCCGGAATTTCTCAATCACCTGGTAAAAAGCATTTTTCCACAGCAACTGGTCCACGTTCTGGGTGTCAGAGAACTCAATATCCATGAGAATGCACCGTTCATAGAGCTGCAGCATCTCCACCCTGCAGCAAAACACGGTCAGGGAAGGGTCAACGCAACAGCAACTGCCCAGGAACACAGGGAACACGTGCTGAACCACCTGCTGCTCACATCCAGCTGCCAGCAGCACTCACTGCTTCCACACACAGCTCCCAGGGAGGTGGGAGCTGCTGCAACCTAACACCCCTCCTGCTCCAAGAGGGCAAATCCAAAAGGAGCATCTGCCTCGTACAGGTGACTCAGAATGGATCAAGGCTTGGCAAACAGCAAGGCACAAGTGTCTCCTGATCCGACACAGAGAACACACAGGCTGCTCTGAACACACACAAGGCTCTGCTCCTTCTGAGCACAAGGTCTGGGCCAGGAATCAGAACACAAAGAACCACAGGGCAACAGAGATCTTGCCATTAAAATGATCCCCACCCCTCTTCCATCCAACCAAAATACACAGCAGAGACACAGACTCTGCCTCCTCAGAAATGAACGAGTTGGGAACAATGGAAATAAAGCCTTGGAGTCCCAGAAATCACATTCCCCTTCTCAGCTGTCCACAGCCCTGCCTGGATGCTGGAGCAGAATTCCTCCCCCAAATTTAATAAAATAGTTTCAGGCTAGAAACAACACTGAAACATGTGGGGCAAGTTAATGGTAAAGGGGATATTCAGCTGCTCCTGCCTTATTCCTATAATCTTTCAAGTCCTACAGAAACAGTAGGAGAGTTTGGATGGTAAAGCCTGGAGTGAAGCCAGATGGCAATGCCTGGAAGAGCCTGACAGGGTAAGAGAACGATGCTGGTGGGTTCCTGCACAAAGCACAGAGCCAGGATGAGCTGCCTGACCCTACACAGTCCCCAAACCCTGCACACACACATGGACAGCACAAACACCAAGGGAACCAGACACTTCTGCAGATGGATGTCAGGCAAGAGTCCCCACACATGGATGCCATGTAAGAGTGCCCACACAGCTGCACTTAGACACAGGCAGGACACAAGGGGCACTGCCAGCAAGGACAGGGTCAACTGTGCCCACACTCCCAGGGCAGGGTGGGCTTCCACAGGCCACAGCAGCACTCCAGTGTTTCCCCTCCCTCCACACAACAGCTCTGGGTGATCTCAGCTCCTTGAGGAAGACCTGAAACCTCAAGTGCTGCTTCAACCACAGACATATCCCACCCCATGGTCTACAGAGCAAGTGCCCAAAACACAGAACAAGCCCTGAAATGAGCTCATTTGCTAGATTTGCTGTCAGTCAGCTCTGAAAAACAGCCTCCAGAGAAGCCCTGCAGACACAGACTTCACAGACAGACATGAAAGACGACAAGTAGAAACTTGTTACAGCTATATTAACCACCCCCCAGAGCAACAGTGTTACTTGTCTCCTGACAGACTGGCATCACCAGGCTACTCCCACTGGAGTGTCATCACGCTGAGTGGCATCAAGAGCAAAACTACACAGCACTGGAAAGGCACTGCCACTGACAGCACCAGGAACAACAAAACACTTCCTGAGCACACACTAAGGATAGATAAGAAAGCAGAAGTCTGACAACAAACACTGAGAGACTGGAACTGAGAAGCATCAGCTCCAGCAAGAGCCAGAAGAAACAAAAATCTTCTGCAGCTGCTTGTACTGCTCCTCTGTGTCCCTGCAAGGCATCCACCAAGCACAAGAAGCTACAGCTTAGCTCCCAGCCCAGGGAAGTGACATCCATCCTCACCCACAGCTTCCTCCCACCACCCACACACCACGAGCACACAACAAACAGACCCGGCACGTCGATAACTGGCAACCCAGTGCCACATCTCCCAGCCACTGAGATCCCCAAGGAGACACCATTCTCCTGTATTTCACCCTGGAAATAACTCACTCCCCCCTCTCCAGCCCACCCACCAACCTCAGCTGGGCCATCTTCTCCAGCCCCTCCGGGCTGATGCGGTCTCTGGACAGGAGGTTGCTGAGCTGCTGCTCCTGGTTCCCAGCCTCACGCAGGAGTTTGCTGAGCTCCTGCTGCTGCATGTTCCTCATCTGCTGCTCCATCTCAGGGCTCAGAGGAGTAGGGGGGAGTGGGCCACACAGGTATTGCCCTGCCTGGCCAGGGTACCCGGGGTAATAAGCTCCTGGGTACACCCCGTTGGTTGGACCCATAGGATACTGCAGGGAATATCCACCGTATGGATACTGGGGGCCTTGCCCGGAGGCACGAGGGTAATAATAGGGGTTGTCAGAGTTTTGGAATTTATAATAGGAGGGCTGGGCCTGGCGGGCTTCCCCCCAGGAGGTGGGGCTCACTTCATCATCCGTGTCTAGGAAGTGAAGCTGAGCAGTCTGGCTCTTCAGGGCGGGTTTTTGGTCCGGGTTGTTTGGGTCCCACAGGCGGCGGGCAGTGCCACCTCGGCCCCGGCTCCGGGGGCCTTTGCTGCCAGCCCCGCCCAGCAGGAGCCTGGGCCCGGGGTGAGTGGCCTCAGGGACACCCACCGAGCTGGCAGAGAGGTCTGTGTTGGCAGGCAGGAACAGAATCCCACGGCCCCTCCCTTGGGGCTCCCTGCTCTGGCTCCTTGCCTCCGAAACCTCTAAGGCCTTCAGGGACTTTTTTTTATCTGTATCTGCCAGGCTGCTGTCCCTGTTCATGGTCCTGCTGTCAAATGTCACTCGAAAGGGTCCCTTGACTTCCCTGCCATTGCTGCTCCATTCACTCTCGCTCCTGGAAGCTCGGCTCTGCTCCGAATGCCTCCTCCTGTCCGAGTTCCTGCTGGAGATGTACACCTCAGCCTCATCGATCCTGTCGTCATCCAGGGAGTCTGTGGAGGACACGGAGAGCTGCTTCCTGGGACGTATCCTCTCCCTGGCACGCTCCTGCCTCCTCTCCACCCCATCCACGAGCAGGGCTCCGTCCGTGCTGTTGTTGCTGCCGGCTGAGCTGGTGCTGCAGGTGCGGTACCGGCTGCGCCGCTTGTCCGTGCGGGAATAGCGCTTGGTGGAGCCCAGCTTCCCCGGCAGCACCTCATCCCCTGCCCTCCTCACACGGTCACTCCGCTCTGCTCGCCTCCCTTTATCCCCCCTGGAGGCTTTCACTGCTTCCCCTGCCTGGCTCCCCTCTCTATCCTCCGTGCTCGATTTGATTTTCCTGTTGTTGTCTTTTCCAGTGCCTTTCTCAGTCTCTTCATCTCCCTCGACCTTCAGCTGCTCCATCCTCCCAGTGATCTCTTCGCTGGCCGACTGCAGGGAGGGTTCTTTAGCAGCAGAGTGCAGGCGTTTTCCAGGCTGGTAGATCTGTTGGTCTGGCTTCTTGGTTCTCCTGGGGGCCTTTGGACACCACTCATCCACAATGGGCTGCTTGGATGAGTTCTCCTGGCTTTGCAGGCCACCTTTGGTCCCTGTTTCTTCCGTTTCCTGTGAAGGACCATTCTGCCTAGGGCCATCGCTTTTGTCACAGTCCTCCACAGCTGGAGATCCCACTCCCACAGAGTCCTTGTCCCCAGCACTCTCCTCCTTGTCCTCCTCAGCTCTGCTCCTTTCTTTCTCTGAGGCCTCTTGCTTTGGTGACACAAGTTTGCTCCTCAATCTGGAGAGGCCAGGCTTGTAAATCTCCTGGTCTGGGCGTCTGTTGTCTTTGCGGTGCCTTGGCTCCTTCACCTCCTTCATGTTTTCTGGGGAAAAACAGACAGAACAAAGTTACTCCCAGGGACCAAAAAATACCATGACAAATATTCAAGTCAAGGCAAACAGCCTGCCAGATCTGATCACAGAATAAGAGTAGAAAATGAGAAAGTCTAACAGAACTGACCAAATCCTCCGCCTGATTCATTTACAAATCCCATCCTGCAACAGGTTTTTCCTCAAAGCACACCACG
Organism: Fringilla coelebs; assembly: GCF_963513975.1. NCBI lineage: Eukaryota > Metazoa > Chordata > Aves > Passeriformes > Fringillidae > Fringilla > Fringilla coelebs. The sequence continues at coordinate 4,619,399 of NC_140046.1, read as the reverse complement.
AGACTTGAGCACAAGCAGCAAGAGTAAAGTTGTATCGCCGCAGGTTCAGCAGCAGTCACCCGCCTGCCGTGGGTGCAGGAGCTGCCATCCCCAGCAGCGCCCGCTCTGCCACCGGACCGTTTGAATCAAAGACGCCTTTCCCCCTTGCTCACAATCCGGTAACGTTTCTCTCCTCCTCCTTTAACCGTATTTACAAAAAAAAAAAATCGTTACAGAGCCCAGGCCGGACCCCGCACGGTTAAACGACCCACCAAAGCCGGGCTGCTCCCCGCTGCATTCCCTAAACTTCCTCCCTCTCACCACCGCAGCCCCGAACCCCCGCCGGTACCGGGGCTCGGCCCGGAGGACCCCGAGGGTCTGGGACCGACCATCCCCGGGCAAAGCCGCTCCGGCTGCCGCCGCCCGCCCCGCAGCCTCCCCGTTGTCGGTGCCGTGCGCTCCCAGCCCGGACAGCCGGCGCCGGCGGGGCGGCAGCTCTGCCCCAAGCCCTACCCCGGGCGCAGCGCGGCCGCGGCGCCGTGCGCGGCGCGGGCAGCTGCCCGTGCGCGGAAGGGCCGGCCCAGCAGCGGGTCGCGAGTGCCCCCAGCGCCCCTCACCTCGCCCGCCGCCGGCCGCGCGGGCCTGCGCCGCCACCATGTCCCGCAGCTCGGCGGCCGAGACGCGGACGCGCTCCAGCCCCTCCGCCATCTTGGCTACGCCGGGGGCGGGCGGCGCCGACGGCGGCCGCGGAGGGACAAACCGCCGGCGCGGGCGCGCGCAGGCGCGGACGGGAGCGCGCACATGGCCGCGCCGCCGCTCGGGCTGGGCGAGGTGCGGGATGCGGAGCGGCGGCTGCGGGGCCGCATCCATCGCACCCCGCTGCTCACCTGCGCCGGGCTGGACCGCATGGCCGGCAGGACGCTGCTCTTCAAGTGCGAGCTCTTGCAGAAGACCGGATCCTTCAAGGTGCGCAGGGATGGCGGCGCTGCGATGCCCCTGGGCAAAGGTCGCTCTTTACAAGAGGGAAACTCGCGTTCCGCCGGCACTGACCAGCTCCTCCCTCCCTGTTAATTCCCTGGGGTGAATGGGTGCTGCCCGGGACTCCGGGAGTGGTGTGAGGACACAGCCCCGCGCTCTCCCTGCAGATGCGCGGTGCCCTGAACGCGGTGCGGAGCCTGGTTGAGGAGCGGCAGCGCACGGGCCGGGAGCTGCCCCGCGCTGTGGTCACACACAGCAGCGGCAATCACGGGCAGGCACTCGCCTGTGCTGCCCAGGCTGAAGGTAACCTGCACCCCGACCTCCCGCCCCGCTCCCAGAGGCAGGCACGGGGTAAATACAGAGCTGGTTCTGTTGCAGAGGATGGAGATCCCTCTCCTGAACCCATGCAGGAGCCGGCACAGGCAAGGCGTTGCCTGCTCCTGCAGTTTGAACTGCCTGCTGTGGCTCTTGGGCTGTTGGACTGACTCCCTCTCTCATGCCACAGGGATTCCTGCCTACATCGTGGTGCCCCGGACTGCCCCGCAGTGTAAGCAAGATGCCATTCGTGCCTATGGTGCCACACTGGTGCCATGTGACCCCAGTGACAAGGTAAGGCACAGGGCAGATGGGCCAGGGACACTGCCCAGGCAGAGAGAGAGGTGACTGCTGTGCTCTCCCTTAGTCCAGAGCTGAGACAGCATCCCGTGTAGTCCAGGAGACAGGAGGAGTCCTGGTGCACCCCAACCAGGAGCTGGCAGTGATTGCAGGGCAAGGCACCATCGCCCTGGAGGTGCTGGAGCAGGTGAGGGAAAATGCACAGCCCAGCCCCTGCAGGGGCACAGCAAAAAGGGGGACACAAAGTGTCAGAAGCCCTCACACTTCCTTTCTGCACAGGCACCCCAGGTAAATGCAGTGGTGGTTCCTGTTGGAGGTGGAGGAATGGTTGCAGGAATAGCAGTTGCCATCAAGGTAGGTAACAGCTCATCCAAGAATCTCCCTGTGGGAAGGGCAGGACTCTCAAGGCAGGCAGCAGCTTTTAACTTTAGAAACAGAAAGACCCTGCAGTGAAAGTCTCTGGCTGCCTGGGGTCTGCATGGCAGCAGCAGCAGCAGGGCCTGCTTAGCCCCCTGCACACACAGAAACAGGGGACAGGCACATACTGGTGTCACCCAAGTGGCTCCTGCTCTCCCCAGGCTTTGAGACCAGATGTGAAGGTGTTTGCTGCTGAGCCAAGCAATGTGGATGACTGTTACCAGTCCAAGGTCCGAGGGGAGCTGACCCCCAACCTCCACCCACGGGACACCATCGCAGATGCAGTAAAAACCAACATTGGGCCCAACACGTGGCCCATCATCAGGGATTTGGTTGATGATGTCCTGACAGTCTCAGAGGAAGAAATCAAGGTAAAGGCTCCCAGCTCCTTCTCACGGTAGCTGCCAGCAGGCAGCTGCCTCCACCCCTGCCCTGCCCCTCTGCTCTCACCCCAACACACTCCCAGAGCAGCACAAACCCCCGTGCACCACTGCAGCTGTGACACCCACGCTATCTCCAGCTGGAAAGGGCTGTTGGGACCTCTGCCCTCCCTTCCCAGAGTGCTGCAGAGATGCCCTGGAGCAGCCTGTGCTGGCTGCTGGGCTGACAGCTGCTGCCCTGTCCCCACAGCGAGCCACGTGGCTGGTGTGGGAAAGGATGAAGCTGCTGATTGAGCCAACAGCAGGCGTGGGACTGGCGGCCGTGCTCTCGGAGCAGTTCCAGGCAGTCCCCCGGGACGTGCAGAACGTTTGCATCGTGCTGTGCGGGGGAAATGTGGACCTGAGATCCCTGACCTGGCTCACAGACCTCTCTGGGAAAGCAGAATGAGGATGGAGCGGTGTTTCAAGGAATGAAAACCTCACTCTGAATTTGTCTGCTACTAAAAACAGATCAAGTCCAAACGTTTGGGAGTTTTTGTGGAGGGACAAGGGAAGTTGGCATTGGTCTCTGTGGGGGGCCTGGAAACAAAGCACTGCCTGTTCTCCCCTCCCCAGCTGCCTTGCTCTGGCCCAGGCCTCCAGAGAGCTGCACTCACTCATCCTCCCCAGCTGCTACTTGGCTCTTCTTTCTCAGCCTCACAGGAACTGCCAGCTAACTCCTCCACACAGCAAAATCCCCCCACACCCCACGTGGCAGGGCATGAGGAACTGAAACAATCCCAGTGGGTTCAGTGGACAAGGGGTGCACACAGCCTCCTGGCCACCACCACGACAGAGGCACTTAGGCATTTTTGACATTTTCCATTAAAATAAATAGCTATAGCTGGTACCTGAGCAGCAGCTGGCGACGCAGCTGCCCCTGTACAGACCCCAGCAGTAACACGTCCAAGGCATCAGTGCTGTCCTCACAGTGTACGGGCCAAGAACAGCATCCAGGGAGCCAAGGCACAAACTCCAGCCATGCTGGAGACTCATTCCATCTCCACCTCCTGCTCTGGCAGTGCACTCTCACTCCTCACCCACGGTACAGGCTCTGGGACATGAGGGTCATAAGTCCATTTGGGAAAAACGCGTTTGTAGAGGTTCAGCAGCACTGTGTCCTGGGACTTGAGCTGCCCATCAAAGTGGCACTTCATGTGCCCATGGGTCCCTAGGCAGAGGGCAGAAGAGGCCATTAGCAGTCTCTCAGGCACAGGAGGATCACACCATGCCAACAACACAGAGATAAACACCAAATCAAACCTACCTAAGGGCTCCTTGATGTGCCCTCTGCGTCCCCACTTTGTCCTCAGCTCCACGGGCTTGAACCACATCACATCCTCTGGAGACGGAAACACGAAAGGCAGGTAAGGAACAGGCTGTGCTGCTCCAACACAAGCACAGGGACAGAACTTCCAGAACCCCTCCTCCCACCAGAGACCAGCTGTACCTCTGTTGAAGAACATGTATCGCACGACAGCCATCTTGGTGAAGATCTTGAAGGGGTGGCCGCTGAGCACCAGGCGCTTGATGACGATCCTGTCGGGGTCCACGGAGAGCAGGGAGCCCGTGGCAATGAGGTCGTGCATTCCTGCCAGGCAGAGTCACCAATGCACCAGGGCAGGTGCCTCCATCACCCCCTCCCCACCACAAACCCCTTCCCCAAAGGGCTGCAGGCCCAGAGCAACCCCCACTGCATGGACAGAAAAACAACAGGGATGGAGATGAGCTCATCTCACAGCAGGAAGGGAACAGCTTTCTCAAGTCATGCTTTCTGGAGAGATGCACTTGTAAGCAGGGTATGGGGACAGTTTGTTTCCCAGACACCACTTCCTCAACATTTATCAACTCACCATTACTTCTCTGTTTGAAAAGCAGCACTGAGGCAGGAGGGAAAGTGATTGGAGCGTAGACAGTCACCACCAGGGCAGCATCTGGGCGCAGGAAACGCTCCAGCTTGTGCTTATCAGCTAGGACAGAACAGCAATGATCAAGCTCAGGCCAAGAGCAGCCCTCAGCGCTGGGAAACCCCACAGCTGTCCTTCTTCCCTGTTCAACAAACACCCTTCCTCTGCTGGCACTGAGTATGTGGGAATGAAGGTGAGCTTCTGGCATGGAACCTCGACCTTGCCTGGATCAGTGAACCACCTTTCCCCACCCATTCCACTCCCCATGATTTAGTGCCTGCCCTGGAAGCCTCAGAGCCTAGGAGTGAGTCTTCACAAGAATCCTTCAGCCAGGTTCAGACACCATGGCTAAGACATCACAGGCTTCGTGCCCCAGAATTCCCAACCCCACTCCACTGCTGTACCCAGTCCCTGACAAACCTGAGGTGTGCTGGGAGAACAGGGGGGATGCTCGGAAGCGCCTGAACCCACAGTGGAAGATCAGCTCCTCCTTGGCCCTCACTGGCTCACTGTTGCCTGGATGCCGACGGACCAGGAAGTTCAACACGGACATCTGCAAGAGGCAGCACAGTCAGGGGATGGAGGGCAGCAGAAAACAACAGGACATGGCAGCAGAGATGAATGTCCTCGAAAATAGGGTCCCAAAGGTCCCTGGGCACCAGTGCCAGGCTCAGACACTTTCTCCTAAATCCCCCAGCAGTTTCTGCATGCTCCAACCTGCTCTGAAACAGAAGCAATGTGGGGAGATTTCAGCCCAAACCCTCTGCAGCCAGACCCTCGCCAAGCCTTGCAGTCTGAAGGAACAGGGAGCTGCACATCCCTCCGGGGTATATCCCTTGTGTTCACCTTTTGTTCGTGGGGAAGCAGTGAGAACAGCACCAGGGGTTTCCCCTCCTTGAAGCTCTCCATCACCGAGACAGGGACATTGCAGACATGAAGTGTAACGTACCAGCCCACCTGCCAAGACAGGAGCAGTTGTGAACACTTCTCTCAACGGAAAAAAAGTGTCAGGAGATGTGCCTGAATTAGGGAGACAATCCAGGAGAAAACTATCTGAGCTTAGGGCTTCATGCTAAGAACCAGCTGGCTGAAAGATCCACCCAACCACCTCCCTGATAAGTCACTCCTACTGGGAGCAAAGAACACAACAGGGAAAGAGATCAGCAAAAGGGAATTACCAAAGCTCCCTCAGTCTCCTCCTTCTCTATTTGCTTGAAGAGGTTCTTTCTGGTTCGGGAGAAGTCCTGGAACTGGAAGATCCTGGCATAATCCCTTGGGAGATTCTCTTTGGGGTCCCAAGGAGAAGTCCGGAAGCTTTTCAGCCCCCTGTACTTCTGGAACCTTGAGAACAGAGAGCAGAGAATTACTTCACCAACAGAGGTGAATCCCACCCTTCACCACCAGCTGTGGTCTGCAGGGTCTCACACACCAGGACAAAGGGTGAAAAGCAAACATTAGCCCTCAGGAGAGATGCCAGTGCAAAGAGAGCTAAAACCACCAACCAAATCCCCAAACGAGCTGTCCTTGCCTCAGGGCCATCCTCCTCTCTTTCCCAGGTGAGGACTCAGCTCTCCCTGCCAACTAGTGCCTGCTCTGGAAGCCTCAGAGCCAAAAAGAGTCTTCACAAGAGTCCTTCAGCCAGGTTCAGACACCACGGCTAAGACATCACAGGCTTCCTCACCAAATTAAACAGAAAGGCACCTTCCAGCCCCTCTCCCAGCAAAGCATCCCATTTCTTACCTGACTCGGGCAGGCACATCCCGTGGTGTGTCCACCTCATCTGGAAACATCTCATCCATTCTCTCCTGCTTGTATCTCTCCAGCATCTGCTCATCCTCCTCCATCTTCTCGTCGTACTGGTCATCCCGCAGGCACTCGGACATGGTCATGGTCTCGCTCTCCTCCTCCCCAGCTTCCTCCTCCTCACTGCTCTCCCCCTCCTGGCACAGGGCAGCACAGAGCCTATGAGCACACAGAGCTGTGCATGCAGCACTGGAACTCTGGGTGTGTTCACATTGTGGGATTTGGGACCCCATCATTTTGGGGTCTAACAGCCCAAAGAAGGAACACGATGCACGTGGGGATGTAAGAGTGGAGATCCAGGCAAGTCCTGGCTCTGCATCATGCCCTTGCATAGACAAAGCAAGCTGGAAGGACAGAATCTTCCCAGACATGCAATAATGGCCTGGAGATCACCTGTACTATCAGCTCTTGGAGGTACCTGAGAAAGTGCCTCTTCCATCAGATCATCATCCATGTCGTCATCTTCGTCATCATCATCATCTTTCTCACTGCCTTCTTCTCCATCATCCACAATCCAGGCAGCCTGGTACTTGGATGTGCCTTTGGGGACCTTCACCACCCTCCTGTTTGCCTTCAGAGAATCTGTAGGATTCCCACCAGGGGTTAGTACAGGAACAGCTCTCCTTCCCCTCAGCAGCATTTACACCAGGATAGCCAAAACCACATCTAGACTAGAATTGCTTTTTTTCCAGCACAGAATTTGTCAGGACACCCAAAACCTGCTAACTTGCCAGGCAAACGACCTGATGGGACTGGGGATGGAAGCCATCCCAACTAAAATGTTTCTTCACAGGCACCCTGGTGACAGAAGTTTCTAACAACCCTCCTAAGAAGGACAGGAAGAGATACAGAACTATTGCTTCTGCTCACCCTCTGCTTCTTGCAGCTCTTCTTCAGTGGGCCACGTCTGCTCCCCTTCCATGGGATCAGGAACCACTTCTGACTGCAGAGACTCCTGCTTGCTTGGATCTGCCTTCATCAGCACCTTGACATCTTCCTCCATCTCAACAGCACCATTTCCAGAGTCATCCTGAAGGGGAAAAGCAGAGTTCCTAGATCTGACAAAACTCCCTTTCCCCCTCTCCTCACCCACCTACCCCCAGTTGTATTTTCCCCAATGAAATTTTAGAAACCTTGTGTTCTGAAAGGACTGACAAAGCCCTCACCCCACACACCTGAACCTCCATGTCCTGACTCCTCTTCTGTCCTTTAACCACCCGTGGGTTCAAAGACAGCGGGTCAGGGGGAGCATCCACCTGGCTCAGCTGGAAGTCCCCGTGCCCCACGATGTGCACCAGGCTGTTCACGTTGAGGGGCTGTCCCCGGACAAAGCCAGACACCTTCAGGGTCCCAACCAGGTCACTGTCCTGGCTGGGCACAAACTCAGCAGCACGGGCCAGCAGGTGAGCGCGGCGGGCCCGAAAAGCCAGGTGCCTCTGCTTCTGGGAGCTCAGGTGCCTCAGGAGCAGCGAGGATTCCTGCTCTGTGTTCAGTGGGAACAGCTTGGCCTCAGGAAAACGCTTCTCAATGCATTTGGAGAGCTTCTTCCTGGCATCTATCCTCTTCTTAGGGGGCAGGTCAGTGCCTCCCGGGACAGCCAGAGCTGGCAAGCAAAGAGCAGAGTTTGGATCAGATGCTAAACCTTCTGCTGTTCTTTTTACCAAACACAGACAAATACCTGGATGTCAACAGCCCAAATGGTCAGATTTGCACCACAAGGTACAAAGGGAGTTTCACTGTTTTCAGTGGTCCCAAACAGGACAAGGAGCAATAGCCATAAACTGAAAGAACTTCCACCTCAACATAAGAAAAAAATTATTTTTCACTGAAGGTGGTAGAGCCCTGAAATTTAATTACTGTCACACTTAATCTCCACTAAGCACCCCAAGAAACCCAAAAAATTTCTCACCATAACTGGGCAGCCCCTGTGCAAAGAGGCAGGTGAGGCAGTGCTCCCCTGCACTGTCCCAGCCATCCACAGGGTCCAGGATGAACAGCAGGGAGTCAGCAACCTTGGCAAGGTCTAAAACAGCGTGGAGATCCCCTGCACCCGAAACACCTTCGTTAGTGGGGCTGCCAGAGGCACCAGAACCAAAACCCAACCAACAGCGGTGCCTCCTCACCTGCCTGGGCTGTGACAAAGCGCCAGCGCTGCTTGAGCCGGGGGCAGAGCAGGGCAAAGCCACCAGCTCCGCCCTCATCTGCACGGACAGCGGCCGCGTCCTGGCTCTGCAGCAGCCGCAGGGAGTCCTGGGCCGCAGCCCTGCTGTGCAGCAGCACCACAACCACGAGGTGCGGGGGCCCGTCCCTGCTGCCAAGGCTGCGCTTCTCCGCCAGCACCTGCGGGCACACGGGCAGCGCCTGAATGCCAGCCCGAGCGCGGCTCCTCTCCCGCCGCCGGACCACGCCGGGCTCCCCCACACCGCAGCCCGAACGCACCCGGTCCGTAATGCCCCGTTTGGCCCAAACCGAAGCGAGACCGGCACCCGCTCGTTCCCCCGCAAGGACCCAAACCGGCCCGGCCGCATCGCCCACATCCAGACCCCCCGGCCGCGACTCAAGCTCCCTGCGGCAGAGACTCGAACCGAGCTGTTTCCCGCTCCCCCGCAACAACCGGCCCGCTTTCCCCGGTGCCTCACCGCCTCCTTGCGCTGCCGGCGGAGCTGCAGCGCCTGATGCCGCCGGTCCACCCTGTTCAGGTCGCGGAGCCGCCGGCGGGGCTGGGCCTTGACGGGGACGCGGCCTGGGCGGGGGAGAACACGGAAAGAGAAGGGTCAGAGCTGGCCGATGGCGGCGGGGAACCCGCGGGGAGCCCGTCCCACCTCACCTCCAGCGCGGCGCTGCGAGGACCCGCTGTGCTTGCCGCCCTTGTGCGCCTTGTTCTGCTGCTTGAGCGGCCCGGGCCGGTGCGCGCCCGCCGCCGCCATCACCATGCTGCCGCCTCGCCGCCACCGCCTCGGCGCGGCCGCCGCGCGTCACTTCCGGCGCGACGGGGACTGCGGGGATCGCACGTGGGCAGCGAGAGGGAGGGGACGGGACCGGCACCGGGACCGGGACCGGGAAAGGAGCCCCGGGAATGGGCAGGGGCGAGCTCCGGGGCGGGGAGGGCAGAGCAGCGGGGCTGGTGGCCGTAGCGCCGCTGGGCAATGAGAGGCGGGAAGCAGAGGCGTTCGTTCAGCGCTTTATTGGTCGGTTCTTTGTACAGGTATTTACAGAGAGGGGGACGGGGCTCGGCCGCGCTCCGGGAAGGCGCCGGAGGGATGAAGCGGTTGGGAAAGGCCCTGCCGAGCCTCTGGCATCGCGCCCTGGCGCCAGGACAGGACGGCAAAGCCTGCTGGAGTGGAAACATTCCTCCCGTGCCCCGGTGTGTTACCGCGGTGACCTCGGTCTCGCCAATGATTATCCAGGCAGGAATGTCCGTTCCTGCCTCGGCCCCGATGGGACATCACCCCAAACCCCAGCAGAGCCTGCCCCGGGATCACTCCATCCCTTCGGGGTGGAGCAGCGAGGTTAAACATTCACAGGGGTGTTGAAATCGCCAGGAAAGCTGAAGCAACCCGAGGGAGGGGCAGAGCAGCTGCATGGGAAGGGAAAAGCAGGTTCCTACAGGTTCCTGCTGCCTCTGAACTCGAGGCATCTTCCCACCTCCTCCTCCTGAGAGGAAATCAGCATGACAGCAGCAATGTGGGGTTGTCAGCTGTGAATGGTCTTTAGGGATCCTTTTCTACCCCTAAAAGCAGGCTGGCTGTTTAAACCTTTGAAACTCTAAATTTGAGCATGTACTACCTGAGAGGAAGGAAGACACAAACTGAAGAGACTGGTGACAGATAAACACTGCAGTGATTGAGTCTCTCCAAACAGGAATCCACTGGCTGTGGGACAGCATGAGAGTCTCCCCCCAAGGCTGTTTGCCCACAACTCTGCCTTGCAGAGCCAAAGGCAAACAGGGTGCTCAGAGGGGGGTTCCAGGGAAGAGGGAATAACTGGAATACTTCTAAATCAAGAAAAACATCCTGTGAGTTAGTTACACCTTGTCATTTAAGCAAGACTAGGAAAGGAGGAAGGTTGGAAACTCTTCCTAGGGTTATCACAAGGGTAAGTACTCCTGCCTCAGAGTCATGCAGATGTCTGGATACCCAGAGGCAGCCACAAGGGTCCCACACCATGGGGGCTGGTGATCTTGGCAATCCTCAGAGCTGCTCTGGCTTTCCCACACATCCATACGTTGTCATCTTACAGGGATTTCACAGTCCTGCAGGGCCCTCCAGACACATGCCACCAAAAAATCACAACCTGCCAAGCAGAGCAAGCAGGAGCAGAAAGGCAAGCACTGCCTCACAGCATTCCAGCTGAAAACAAGCATTCCTGTCAGAGCAGGAGCTACCAAGGAAATATGGATGCAGCCACAGTGTGAGCAGGGAATAACCTCCAGCAGCTGAGATGGAAATCCCTGCAGCAAAGCAAAGCCCTGGCAGGGGATGGGCTCCCCTCAGCTCTCCTGTACTATCACAGCACAGAGCCTGGTGCTCTGCACACACAGGATGCTGTGACAGCACCATATGTCACCCACCTTGTCCCTTTCTGCCCCCTCTTCTCCAAAAACAACAGGCTTTGTATCACAGCACAAAGCCCAGACAAGCTGTGCCGTGAGTGGAGCTCACAGGCTGCTCCAACCCCGGCTGAATCCCAAAAAGCAGCTGCACTGCAGGAAAGCTGAGCTCACATTCCTGTTCCCTAAAGGAGGAGCAACTGCTTCTGAAGCAGCAAGAACTTTGGGGGAGCAACAAGCTGGGACAGGCTGGATGCAAAGCCATGGCCTTGGCTCAGGAAGGAAGACTGGTTGCAACTGGAAGGGCCAGTTTATTAGAGAAACCTCACATTGCAGAGAAGTCACAACACATTGGAAAGGGTCCAGGCCTGCTGAGGGAGGGGCCAGTCTTCTGCAGCAGCACAGATCTACATCCCCCAACCCCAAAAACCCAGCAGGTGCCACAGAGGGAAGGGATACCTGGAACACAGCTTATGTTTTACAAGCAGCCTGAGAGAAGAGCCAGTAGTAAAGTTCCAAAAAAAGCCTCCCTGGCAGACAACAGTTAAAACAAAAATGGTTTAAAATGTTTAAAAGCTCTGTGTTCTTGGCTGCAGCATAAAGGGGAGGCAAAGGTCTACAACACACACAGGCCTCCGTGGCTCTGGGCACTCTGATCTACCAGTGAAGGCCGGAGGGAGGGGTCTTCTCATCTTTGTTGCTTTCCAGGGAAAAGGGTGGGATTCGGACATCAAAGTGGGAGCCATCAGGCCTCTCAAATCGAAAAGTGCCCCTGCAAAAATAATGGCAGAGGTCACACTGAGGCCAGGGACAAACACACCTAGGAAGCATCAGCAAAAAGGTAAAACCCAAGCTCTTCAACATCCTGGGGGTGCATCTGCAAGGCTGGTCCAGCAGGAAGGACATGGGCTCAGCTGCAAACACAACTCATTTATGGCACATCCCTGACACATTTCCTGCACAAAGCTGTGATGATTGCAGCCCATAGGAGTCAAGCACCCTCCATGCACCTGCAGGGGTGTTTACCCAACTCCCACTCCCCAGGAGACAGAGCCATCTGAGCTATTTTTACAGACTGGTTACATGTAAATTCAGATTTGTGTTTCTTGGCAGGAGCTCCACTGGTTGTCTATGACATTAAGAAATCCCATCACAGATATAATTTGGAACAGCTTCAGCTTTGCATTTCAGAGCTGAACCTGCCTGTCCTGGTACAACCATTTGCTTACTGCTCTGAACTACAGACAGCTGTACTGCACAACACAACATGGGCAAGAGGGCTGTGGAGATGAATTAACAGGTTCTCAGGACAGAGAGGACACAACTGAACACCAGAAGTCAAGCTGAGCAGCTTCTGAGCTGCAGAAGCTTTGTCTATATGTCTTCAGGATATATGCAGAGAGGGGAAAACCTACTAGACCATCTGGTTTTATTCCCCAGGGCATCCATTCAGGCAATTCAAAACACTTCACATGGCAAACAAGGTACGCCCTATATGCAAAGAACTGCTCTCCTGCTTTTCCCAACTCAAATGCAACCTAACTTGGAAGGAGATTTCCTTAAAAAAATACAGAAGGACCTGTCATACAGAAGGCAAGAGGTGGCTGTGCAATCTTTGTCCACACAGAGGTGGCACTAAATGCGCTAACCCAGCCAAAGGGCAAATAAAGGGAAGCTGCTTTAACCCTAAGGGACAGGAAAAAAACAACTCAGCTGGGCACTTCCCTCCCTGCACTTATAGAAGAAGAAACTTAAACACCAGTTAGACTGAAGCCCTTACCTGGTCTAAACTGGGAAAACTCTTGCATGCCAGTTTCTGACACAGAAGTGCATGGAGGTGGAGTTAAAGCCCAATCCTCTCTCAAGAAAGGAGATACCAGAGCACACATCCCTGCTGCTGAGGGAATCACCAGCACAAGGCCTTGGCTCTTGCACCAAGGACAAAAGGAGTAACTGCTTCATGTCTTTAAATGCAGTCTAGCACAAACCACAGCAGGAGGAAAAATTATCCTGGTTCTCTCCTGGTGCAGAGAACCAACAGATCATCTTATCACTAACTAGGATACAGCTAGAGAGAACCTCATCAGACTTTAGCTACCAACTATGCCCTGTCCTCTCCACTTCCACCCAGCTTTCAGCCACAACCCCAGGCTGCAAACTGCACTGCAGCTCGATGCTGGGGGGTCCTACACCCAAAACACTGCTGCAGCAATAAAGGCTTCTTTTCTTACCACATGTGACCACTGGATGCCTGCAGGGAGACGTGGCTGCTGTACTGAAATGCTGGCTGCTCTTTGGACAAAACTGGCTCCTGAGAAGGCAAGAGACCACTGGGCATCAGCAATTCTACCACAGATAGGCATCAACAGGAAATTTATACAGCATGAAACAAAAACAAACAGAGACCTACACCCCAGCATTTCTCCCAATTACACAGCAAACAATTTGTCCACTGAGTAGCACCAGAATCCCATTATTATTCCAGTTTTCCAACCACCAGTCATTTAGGATCACCCTCTAATACCCAGAGTGAAGTTTCAGTTCACACAGACAAACAACAGATGAAAAGCTCACATGACTTTTTTCACTGCCAGCTTCCCACTCCATCTATTTCAAGTGCCCACTAAGCAATTTACTGGCAAATCCACACAACCAAGTGAGAGAACTCCAACAAAGGGCCGTGTTTCCCAAAAAAAAGCTGGATGGTACCTACCCTTCCTACAACCCCACGGCCACGGACTGTCTCCAAGGTGCCAGACAAGCTGAATATCCTCCAGTGCCGTTCCCTCAGCTGCACCACCTCGCTGTCCAGGTTCTCCAGGCGAATGCAGTAGCGCCACTGGGCAGAAGAAAGACTCTTATCAAGAGCTGGAATCAGCTGCAAGCAGTTGATAACCTACAGCTGGTACTGGGAAACAGTTGCCAGGCAAAGGCTACTCTCCCTTAGAGCTTATCACACTGCAGTGATGCCACAGCAAATTAACTCCTTCCCTTTAGCTGCTCTGTGATACAAAAGGCACTTACCCAGTAGACATGGGAATTCTGGGCTTCCTGTCAAGAGAAACAAAAAAGACTTTAGCAGCTGCCCTTGGACGTGTGGTGCCAAAAACCTCTTCAGCTGTCACCACAGCAGCAGCACAGGGGCTCTCACTCTGTGCCAGGGTGACGCAGACAGCTCACATGAGCACAGACAGCTGCTCTCTGAGGCCTTCCATCAGCAGAGCCTGGCACTGGCTCTGCTCTACACTAATCATGACATGGGAGATTTGCAAGGAGCTCGTGACAACCCCCAGGGTTCATCTCCATGTTAATTATGCACTTTCTACAGATCTAAAAACACCCATTTCCTTGCCTTTGGGCTCCTCTTTTTCTGACAAACATCAGCTGCACTCCACAAAAGCTGCAAATCCACACCAAAACGTGCACCTGCCACAGCTCAGGCTCCCCAACAGTCGTGCTCAGAAAACAAAAAAAACGCTGTGGGAATTCCCAGCTCTCCCCCTCAGGAGTCTGTTGGAGCTGCATTAGTTTGGATGGTCCATGTGAAGTTCTGTGCTATAAAGAGCACATGGTTATCAGCTAAATCCAGAAGGCTTTAGCCAAACCCTCTAAGCCAAACTAGAGGCAGGAAAGGGGCAGGGAACCACAGCCCAATACCGGGCAGGATAACAGACGTGGCTGTTGTTACAGAGCAGATGGCCCCAACGTCACCTCACGTGACTGAGGCAGTAACAGGACCAATTCAAAAGTCTTCCCAAATATCTTGCTAGCACTGTTGTGCAGAAAATTACAGGTTATTTCTCATCCCACTGATAACCAGCAAAAGCCAATATGCAGGAGATGTTCTCCAAAAATATATGGCAAAACAGTAGCATGTTTATACCCATGAGAACAAAATGGCAACTGTGGTTAAATGTCACTTCTCCAGTAAACAGAAGGTACCTTCAGGCAGCAAACCAGTCTCACAAAAACAAGCCAGTGAAACAAATCGCAGAATTACCAGAGCAGCACAGACTTACCCTCATGCCCATGTAGAAGGGGATAACAGTGACACGGATGTTCTCCGTGGTTTCTCGGTGCACATCTGAGAGCTCCAGCCAGGGGTGGTTCTTCTCCTGCCACGCACACAGAGTGTCCCTTGCTACAAAAGGTGGGACTGTGGGGAAGAAAAGGTGAAAGGCAACACTGTAGCTGGAGTGCTCTTCCCTCAACACAATTCCTTTCACATGGTTAAAAAAAATATTCAAAGGCAGCTTTACTGTAACAAACCCCAAGCCAGACAGGATTTTAATACCATATCCAAAATGATGGGGTTTGGGTATTTTTTATAGAGCACTGCAAGCATCTGGCTCTGGAGAATTCCCTGTGCAGCCAGAGTTTACCTTTTGTTTGGTCGTACATGAGGAACCTCTCAAAGAGCTCATGCTGGATGGGCACTTGATCAGTGGAGCTGTAGGGAAGGATGTCTTCATGGCTTACATAGTCTAAACCTGAAAAAGAAACCCCAAAAACCTATGGAACTTCCCCATCAGAGAGCAGCACAGAAGTATCCTGGCAGACAAATTGATCACACTGGTGAGAAAAAAGGACTTTGGCAGCAGAAGCAAAGCTAATATCACAACTGCAATGAAGAATGGAGGAGATGTGCCAGGAATAACTCTTGGCAGTGCTCTCCTGTGAGAGTTTTCATGGAGTGACTCCTCTGATAAACACACACTGCCCTGCAGAGTGCCTGCACTGCCCCAAAAGCACTCTGGGCAGGAAATGCCCAGGACAGGAATAAATCCAGCTGTCCTGACCACAAAGCAGAACAGCCCATCTACAACTTGGTATGGGATCTATGCCTCAAGAGCTCAAATCAGACATGGCTGTGTCTGATCATAACCTGCAGCTATCCAAAGGGCTTCCTGTACTTCAGTCACTCTGTTTTGTCCAGCACAACCCTAAGCTATGGACAGACCCACTACAGAATGTCCTTCCAAAGTAGGAATTGCTGCTTCACTGGCAGGAGTTGACCACTGATACCTTTTCTGACCTGACCTCACAAGGAGCAGAGGCTGCAGGAGGATTTCACTCACCTGGGATAGCATAGAGGGCTCTGCTGTCATCATGATTTGCCAGGAACGTCACTGCCTCTGTCTGTGATCTCTGGGACTGAGAAACAGGGAGGTTTATGTCTTTGTGTGCATTGCTGCAGGACAGCTTCCAGTCATATTTCAGCTCATTAGTGTGGTTTATAAAGCACATAATGTTTATTTCATTTAACCAATTCACCTCAGAATTCTCTCCATTTAATTCTTCTGGGCTAACTCCCCACTCAGACAAGTGAGAAGCATTTCCAGTGCTGCAGCCCACACTCCTAATGACCTGTGTGCCACAGTGTGGGAACAGCACCAGGAACAGGAAAGGAGGTTGGAAAGGGGAAACACGATCCAGAAAACAGTTATATGACATTCCAGATGATCTCTCTCAGGGAAAACATGCCTTGAAGAACAAATTTATCCAAAAATCCGAACCAATCCAGTTAGCCACCAAACTAATTTTCCTTCAGTTCCTTTGAACCACTCATGTAGGAGAAGATACTCAAGTTTCAGTACCAACATTACTCATTACTTACTATATGTGGACAATCCCGGGCATCTATTAACACCTGGTAGTAAGTGTGTGTTTTACCCTTGACCTCTTTGGAACCATGGCCTGCCACATTCTCGCTCCTAAAGAGAAAAGCAAAGATCTGAGCTCAAGCCCGGGATGGCAGCAAATTCTTGTTACCACGACCAAGCACTTATAAACAATGATTTTTTTAAAAAGACACATTTTGCAGCCTGTAATCATCTGGCTGCACCCAAAGCAAAGCCCCACGAGCCACCCACACAATGACAGGTGAGATGAGATGAGATGAGATGACCATCACTGGTGTCTGACACAGCTCCAACAGCTCAGAGGTTTTTCCTGCTCAGTGAGGGCGCCTCTCTGGGTGGATATTCCTACTGCCCTCTGATTTTCTCTCTGATCCTCACTCCTTCCCAGCACAACTCATCACAGGCCAGGGGAAATACAGATGCAAGAGGGGAGAGAACTGAACAGCAACTCAAGAAGGATAAACTTGGCTAAGTGTGCTGAAGTTGAGGAGGAAGCTGACAAACCCAGCTCACTGGCAATCTACAGCCGCCTCCAAATGGCAACACAGGAGCCTGGATCTAACTCAAAAAGGGTCATTTTGTATAATACAAAATGCCATTAGTATCATTTTTAATTGATTTTTATTTCCTTCATACACACACTTTTATCTTTCATACTTCCATCATGCCTCTAATTAATAATACTCACTACTTAATAATGAAGTATCTCCTTAATGACCTCTCCTAATTTACACTCATGCAAACTGACCCATGCTATCACCCCTCCTTAAAAACACTTTTTTACCCCAAATAGGAAACTCACTACAAAATGTAAATCAAACAGTCCAAATCCTCAAATCCTTACTTTTCTGTGACAGGAGAAGCCACATCCCGATCATAAAGCCTGGCTTGCCAGGGAAACAGGACTATTCCTCGATAGCCAAACACACTGTGAAGGAAGAGCTGGAAGCAACAAATAATTGCAGCTGAATTATTTTTAAAGTCTGTTATTGGAGGTAAAACTACAAACATTTGCTAAAGGTTTAAAGTGTGGGATGGGGATACAGGGAGAAACATCAATCTGATAACCCAGAGCAGAAAGAGGGAAACAGTCTGGGATGGGAGAAGAAATCCATGTCATCTCTATCCCATAAAAGGGAAGGACTAAACCAGTAATGCAGTAACAGAAGCAGCAGAAAGGAGAGACTGCTCAGAAACAGATCTGAGAGTCTTAAGGACAGGAATTACAAGTTTAGTTCTTATTTCTCAAATTCACTGATTGTCTCTTTGGATCCTTGAGGGAGAAAAGTAAGTACCAAAAGTAAGACAGTGGAGCAAACGCCATTGTACAATACTCGTGCTGCAGATTCTTATCAAGCTGCTATTGTCAGATGACTGACAAACTGCAGACACAGCACAGGCAAGAAGCACCGAGCTGTGAAACTCCCGGCCTTGTGCAGCTGACTTTTCCTTACAGGAAATCCCTCAGCTGCCCATTCCCTGTGGCAGGAGCCCGCAGGGTCAGCTGTGCCCCCCCAGAACCCCTCACCTGGCCTGTCTCGTACTTCCCGTGCTGCTTCGGGGCCTCAAACACCCCCACGGTCTCCAGCACTTTGCCCTCGGGACGGTTCCTGGGAGCAGAGAGGCAGCTTGGAGGGTTGGCAGGGGCTGAAGCAGCCCCCCAGCCCAGGGGGACACTGCTCCCCACCTCGTGTGTCCCTCGGGCACCCCACAAGAGCCCCAGCACACACGGAGCAGCCCAGTCCCTCCACCCTTTGCCGGTGTCCCCTCTCCCCACTGCCCTGGACACCCTCACCCAGCTGTCCCTTTAGCCCAATCCCCTCTCCCATCTCTGCACCCTGACAGCCCCCAGCTCTTTCCCACTCTCCCCCCAGTGACCCAACAGACCCCACCCCACACCCCAACTCCCCTCACCGCCTGTCCCCCTCACCCCCCAACCCCTCACAGGCCTCACCGCGACGAGAGGTGTCGCCTCGGCGGCAGCAGCAGCGGCGACAGCGCCGCTGTCCCCCCGGTGCCCAGAGCCCGCAGGTGGCGGGCGGGGGGCGGCTCCCAGAGCGGGGGCGGCCCGCGGGCCCGGGCCCGGCCCAGCGCCGCCGCCACGTACCGCCGCGCCGCGCCGCCCGACATCCCACCGCCCGCGGCCCACAGTGCCCTGCGCCGCCCCGCCCGCCCGCGGCCCGCGCCGCTCCGCTCCGCCCCGCCGTCTCTATGGTTCCCCCTCACCGCCCCTCCCGGTCGCCCCGGCAACGCCGGCCGGGCCCAACATGGCGTCGTCGGTGCGGGCCGGCCCGCGGCTGCGGCGGGCGGTGCGGGACGGAGAGTTGGCGGCGCTGCCCGCCGGGCTGAGGGATGAGTTGGAGGCGGCGCTGGCGGAGGAAGGAGGGCTGGTGCCGTTCGGCCTGCTGCGGAGGCTGCACGCCGCGCTGCGGGAGGCAGGTAGGCCGCGCTGCGCCGGGGCGGCGGGAGCGCGCCGGGAGCGCGCCCTGACCGCCCCGCGCCCCGCCCGCAGGGTCTCCGCTGCACCTCCACGAGCTGCTGGAAGGATGCGAGATCCACCTGCCCGAGGTGCCGGTGCCGCCGCGGGTGAGTGAGGGCCGGCCGGGGGTCGCGGGAGGAGGCGGTGGCTCCCGGGCCTCACGGTGGGTCTGTGCCTCCCGCAGAACCCCGAGCTGGTGGCCCGGCTGGAGCGGATCAAAGCCAAGCTGGCGCACGAGGAGTACCAGCGGATGACCCGCAACATCACCGGCCAGGTGAGGGGCTGCTGCAGTGCCTGCTGCCAGGATTCATCCCTCAAACACCTGAGAGCAAAGGAAATTTTCCCCCTTAGAGTGAGTGCGGTGCAGAGGGGATGTGGCCGGCACTGGAGGAGAGCACACTGGAAACACACCGGGAACAACAACCGGGACAGGGTTAACAGGGTGGTGAATTAGACATACTGACTTTTGGGAACTGCTCACTGTGCCAGAGATCTCAGGTTCTGTTCTGGGAGACTGAGCACATGCCATAAATGTTTGACTGGGCGCATCTGTGCTGGTTAAATTTTTGTCATAGTTTTAAAATTGCCTCATTCCTGTCAAGGTAAAAGCTGAAAATATAAGCTCATATGTGGGCATTCATTCTTTCTGGTGAGAACTGAGATCTTCTGGCAGGGTGACTGTTCAGACAGGTCAGCATCCTTTCCTCCTGGCATTCCTTGGGATCTCATTCCGCCTTTCCACGCTGTACCTGGCATCCACATTAACTCTCATGGGAAGATCTGCTTTGCTCTCTGCCAAGCTGGACCCCTCCAGGTTTGACCTGGTTTGGTGAAAGGTGTCTTCAAGGTCCCCTTCCAAGCCAAGCCGTGCTGTGATCTATAATCCAAGGTGGTCTTAGCAGAGCTTGTGCCAAATCTCAGAGAAACCTGTGCTGTGAAACTGCTGCTCCCCCACAGCCCACCCACCCAGAACCTCAGAGTCTTGTGGACAGGACAGAGCATTGGCATTGCTTTTATTCTGCACACACAGTAATAACATTACTATTAACGTGAAAATACAAGTGATCACAAGCTGTTTCGATCTCTTCTTTCAGGACATGAACGGGCCATTGGCTGAATTTGGGAGGCAAGGTGAGTGGCTCCCTGTCCTGTTGGCATGTGGTAGGTCAGGCATGGGAACTGTTCCATCTCCAGCTGGTGGGCTCCCCTTCCCTCTCAGAATATCTCACCAGAAAGTTTTCATGCACTGAAGTGTTCCTTGAATAAAGGAGCCTCTCGGTCATTCTTACCAATACTTCTGGAGGCACCAAGGGTGTGACTCCCCCAGGATTACATCTCCCAGCTGAGGCAGCTGTGCATGACTACACCTTGTGTCCAGCCCTGCTCCCCAGCCTTACCTAACTCAGCTCCTTCACCCCTGTGTCCCCAGTTCGCTCCGTGAAAGCCGTCGTCATCACCATCTTCAACTTCATTGTCACCGTGGTGGCCGCCTTTGCCTGCACCTACCTGGGCAGCCAGTACGTCTTCGCAGAGACAGCGGCGGTGAGCGAGCCAGCCCCTGGCAGCCCCTCTGTGCTGGCCAGGCTGGACACCCAGGGTGTCACCTCTGTCTCTTTTGTGTCCCCAGCGTGTCCTGTCAGCTGTCATTGTGGCCTCGGTGGTGGGCTTGGCCGAGCTGTACGTGATGGTGCGGACCCTCGAAGGGGACCTTGGGAAACTGTGACCATGGACTGCAGGCTTCATGCTGGAGGATGTTGTCCTCCTCAGGAGCTGCTAATTTGGGACAGATCTTGTCCTGTCTGTGCCTGTTCCTGCTGTGGGAGGACTGCTGCACTCCTCAGGCTTGTCCTTTGCTTCCCGCTCCTGAAATGAATCATGGGTTGGAAATCCCAGAGCTGCAGAACAGGAGAGGGAATGGCTGTGGACTACGACCACCCCAGCAGGGAGAGGGGCATCAGCCCCTGCCATCCCTGTTCTGGGAAATTCCTGTCCTTTTATTCTGGGAATAAATAACACTGTGTGTTCCTGCGTGTCCGGAGATGTGTGTTGGTAGGAGAAACATTGATGTGGCATCTAAGACACCGCAGAGATGTGAATCTTCCTTCTCCCTCTGCGCCTCCTTGTCTAAACCTTCCTGTGCCTGCACAGTGAGGGATGCACGGTGCTCCCAACCCCCAGCCAAAGGGCGCCCAGATTCTGGACGTAGGGAGGGAGCACCCCTCAACACTGAGCCCAGGGGTTTCTCAGGTGCTGTGGGACAGAGAGCAGAGCCAGCTCGGTGCACCCACAGCGGGGAGGGGACACCCACAGCAGGCCCTGAGGACCCGGACACCTGCCGGGTGGGCGCTCTGCCAGGGCCAGACACAGTGATTAATGCTCTGATGGCAGCTAAGCCCCCCTGGAAACACGGTTTAATATCTGATCCAGGGAGATCTGCCGGCACCTGCGAACGTGCCTGCGGATTAGGGGCGGCCGCGCCACAATCATCCCTGGACACGGCCTCAGATTAAGGTATTTTTTCCAAAAGATTAGTCGGTATTAGGGAGCTGATGGGGAGCTGCCCCTGCTGTGGCCGCACCGGCATTTAGGATATTGGATGACATCCTCGGAGCCTTTGGGACCGGCAGTAATTCCACACCCTAATGAAATCGTGGCGCTAATCCGGGGGGGCCGCGGTGCCAGGAGGGTCCCTAGAAGCCAGGGGTCCTTGCCACGGCTATGGCTCGCCCAGGTTGGTGATGGCCGCGCTGTAGATGAGGTCGGAGATGGAGCCCAGCGAGGTGGGGAGGCCCCGAGCGGGGCTGTGGGATCGCGGCGGCGGCAGGGCAGGGGCCGGGCACGGGATGCTGCCGTCGGGAGGTGCCGCGGGGGGACCCCGCTCCCCAGGCGGCGGCAGCGGCGGTAGCGGTGGCGGTTCCGGCTTGGCGCTCCGGATCCTGCGGGCGCGGCGGTTCTGGAACCAGACCTGGGACGGGCGAAGGGAGCTGTGAGACACCGCAGCGCCCCGACAGGGTGGCCCTGCAGAGGAAAGGGAACCCCGGGAGGGAAGGAGGAGGGGATGGAGGGGAGGGTCCCGCCTGTTCTCACCTGGATCTTTGCCTCGGGCAGCTGGGTGAGCTCGGCCAGGCGCTCCCGGGTTGCGATGTCCGGGTAGGGCACGGCGGCGAAGGCCCGCTCCAGCTCCGACAGCTGCCCCCGGCTGAACGTGGTCCGCCGCCGCTTCCGCGGCCCCCCCGGGCAGGGACAGGGACAGGGGCACGGCCCCGGGGCGCCGCCCCGGCCTGCAGCCCGCCCGCCGCCCGGCCCGCCCGTCCCGTCGGGGAAGCGGAGCAGCGGCTGGGGAGCGCGGGAGGTGCCCGGGGCCGCGCTCATCCTGCCCGGCTCCCCCGGGCCCGCCGCCGCCCCGGCTTTTATCCCCCCCGGGTCCCCCCCGGCGGGCTGGGACCGCCCCGAGCGGGCGGTGCTGTCCCCCCCACAGCTCTTCCCAAGGGCTCCCGGGGCCGATCCCAGCTCCGGGCCTCCGATGGCAGAGCCCCGACAGCCCCGACTGACTCCCCAGCATCCCCGGGGACCGGTACCCACACCAGCTGCTCGCACAGATCTCCCCGCGCCGCCGTCCGGGCACGGTGGGGCCCGTGAGGATGCCAGGGCTCGGGAACCCACCTGCCACCCGCCCCTTGCGCTCCCTCCCCGGCTCCCGCCCTCCCCCGCTCGCCCCCGCCGTGCGACCGCCGCTCTCCCGCAGGGCTGGCACCGGTCAATGTTTAACCGGAGCGGTGGTACCGGTTGTGCGGGGCCGGCTGGGGGTGGCTCCCGCCAGGACCGGCCGGGCGCCGCGGGCACCCCGAGCACCGCATCCTGGGGGCTGCATGGAACCAGAGGGGGAGCGGGGCGGGGACCCCCAGCCGGACCCCCGGCCCAGAACGCTCCCACGGGGCCAGGACAGACCGTAAGTTGTCGGGGGGACAGAGGAGACAGAGGCCACCCCTTCCTGGAGCAGCAGGACTTGGGCAGTGACTGCCCGACTGATACAGGCAGCGGGGGGGGTGGCCTCCCAAAAAGGCCGGGGGGGGACAGGACCGTCCTTCTGCGGCAACATGGCGGGGAGGGGACAGTGAGCTCTGTCCCCTGCCGGCCTCAGGGCACAGTGGAGGCGGGAGGACGGTGCGAGCACAGCATGACCGGGGGTCCCTCTACCCCAGCCCCCGGGGTGCCCGCGGGCAGAACCCCCCAGCTGGGGGGCACCCACCACCCTGCTGCCCTCTGTTCCCCAAAGGAGTCCTGGAGAGGAGCGGGGGAGGCCCATGGAGGGCAGAGAGACGCGTCTGAGAGTGGTGCTAAGGTAAGGGGAGACGAAAGAGCTCAGGGACGCGGCCGGAACCTCCCTGCCTGGAGCGAGGTCACAGCAGGGCTCCCCAGGGTCCCTGTGCAGCGACACCTCTGCATGCCCGTCCACACCCCTCCCTTAGGGTCCGGCCACTGACCTGCACGGAGACGCGGCGAGGTGACCAGCAAGTTGTGCACAGCCTCGGTGACGGCGCCGTGCACGTAAGTGCCACCTCCCCCGGGGGGTGTCGGGCTCGGGGAGGGCTGCGGCACCCCCTGAGCCGCCGCTGTCCCCACGGCCAGGTAAGCGCGGCCAGGCACGATGCCACCTTTGGCTTCAGCGCCGTGTTCGACGCCGGCGCCTCGCAGGAGGCTGTGTTCGAAGGCAGCGGGATGAGGCAGCTGGTGGAGCTGGCCATGGATGGGTGAGTCCCGGAGAGCCCCCCGCGGACCCCAACCCTCCAGCCACCCCACGCCGGGCCTTTCCGACGCGTTTGCACTGCCGGGGCTGTGTCGGGAGGTGGCACCGCTGTCCCGCCGCCTGCGGCCGTGCCTGACGCTCAGCATCTTCCGCAGCTTCTCCTGCACCGTCTTTGCCTTCGGGCAGACCGGCTCGGGGAAGACCTACACCCTGATGGGACCCCTCGGCCAGGTACAACGCTGACCATCCGACCTGATCCTGCTCGTGGGATGAGCCCTCCCCACCCGGCTATGGTGCAGGCGGGTGCCCGATGTGACCGCTCACCATCCTGGCATCTCTGCAGAGCGAGACCCAGCCGGCGTCCCCGGCCCTGCTGGGGCTGATGCAGAGATCCTTCACCTGCCTCCTGGAGCAGAGCCGGAGCCGTGCCTCTGACCTGGCTCTCAGCGCTTCCTACCTGGAGATCTACAACGAACAGGTAAGTGCCTGCCCAGCCGTCCACTCCGGCCCTGCTGGCACCCCGTGCCCCGCTCCCCCGGTGCCTTCCCCCTGCCATATCCCAGATCCGGGACCTGCTGAGCCCGGGACCACCGTGCGCCCTGCCCCTGCGCTGGAGCAAAACCCGCGGCTTCTACGTGGAGAACCAGCTCAGTGTGGAATTCGAGAGCCTGGAGACCATCGTCAGCCTGCTCCTGCAAGGTGCCGAGCCACATGCCGGGGCTGGGACATGTTCAGGGCGTGCTAGACCCTGTGTGTGGGGATTCAGCCCCCCACAGACTGTCCCCAGGGCTGGTGGCGCTCTGATGGCAGCCAAGAGGAACGGCTCCCCGTAGAGCTGCAGAGCCAAGGCAGCTCTGGTCTGGCAGGGGATGCTGAACAGTGGATGCTGTGGGGTTGGGGCAGGGATGTGGGGCGCCATGCAATCAATTCCTCCCCCGGCAGGATCCCAGAGGCGCCGGACCTCGGCACATGCCCTCAACAGGCACTCGAGCCGCAGCCACGCCCTTCTGACCATCCATGTCCGCAGCCGAGCCGTGAGCGCGCATCCCGCTCCTGGGCAGGGCTGGGGGGCTCAGGGCTCAGCGCGGGGGGGCAAACAGCCCCACGGTGGGGGGGTCGTGCTCTTCTCAAGGATACCTGGGTGGGGCTGGAGTGAGCAGCCGGGAATCCTATCCAAGATCCAGGAGTTGGGACAGTGCTGTGGGCCGTGGGGAAAGGGGTGACGGGGGCCTAAGCATCACCTCCCAACGTGGTTCTCCAGGTCAGCGCCTGCCCCAGCAAGCAGGGCACGCTGTGCTTTGTGGATCTAGCTGGCAGCGAGCGGGTGAAGGAGACAGGCTCCAGCGGGGAGCTCTCCGTGGAGGCCAACAGCATCAACCGCAGCCTCCTGGCGCTGGGTAAGGGCTGGGGAACCCGCCCTGGGAGCGCCCTGCTGGCCCCGCCAGAGCCTTGTCACATCCTGTGTGGCTGATCCTCCGGCAGGACACTGCATCTCCCTGCTGGCCAAACCCCGAGGGAAGCGAACTCACATCCCCTACCGGGACAGCAAACTCACCCGGCTGCTGGCTCGCTCCCTGGGCGGCTCGGGCATCACCCTGATGGTAAAACATGCAGGAGGCTGGGCAGGGCTCTCACCCCGTGGAGGGGAGGGCTGGAAAAGGATGGTGACCCTCTGGATGACAGTCCACATGCGTGTCTTCCTCGTTTGCAGGTCGCCTGCATCTCCCCGTCCTCACGCTGCCTCTCAGAGACCCTGAGCACGCTGCACTACGCCAGCCGTGCCCGGAGGGTCACCACCAGGCCCCTGGCCAACAGGGTATTGCAGACAGGGACCCCCTCTGAGCTCCTCTCCCCGCTGCTGGGACCCCCCTGACCCACCCGTTTATCCACCCACCCCTCCCAGGTGTCCCGGGAGAAGCTGCTGCAAACCTTGGAGCAAGAAATCCATGCCCTGCAGCTGGAAAACCTCTCCCTGCGCCAGCAGCTGTGCCTGCCCAGAGTGCCAGTGAGGGGCACGGAGGTCACAGGGAACTTTCCAAAAGCATGGGCGGGCTCTGGAGACAGGCACTGTGCTGCGGGGCAGCTCCCACCAGAGGGAATCCCAGCCTGGCCCAGCCTCTACGGCCTCCTGCGGGACTTTGTGGTGGAGAACGAGCAGATGAGGTATGGGAGGCTTGTGTGGGACCCCTGAATAGGGGATCAAGGGCTGCCAGGGTAGCAAGAGCCCCTGGCTGGGTAGCACCCTGCACCAACCAGCCTCCCTCAGTGACTGCCTGGGGCTGGGGCTGGGCAGGGCTCCCTGGAGGCTGCCAATGCCCTGCAGGGCTTCCTCACTGCTTCCCAGGCAGCCCCGTCTGTTCCCGCACCTCAGTGGTGACACCCCAGCTGGCCCATCCCACAGAGCCACCCGCAGCTCCGGTGACAGCCAGCCCCTGCTCCGGAGTGCCCGCAGCCTGCACGTCCCCCCGAGGCTCCCGGTGAGGCAGCGGCGGCCCGACACCACACCCAGCTCTGTGCCCCGGCTGCCGGTGAGTGAGAGTGAGGGCTGGCTCTGCAGCCATCCTGCCCGCGGCAGGGGGAGCATGCACACACCGCCCACCCCTGCACACACTGCACACACCACCCACCCCTGCACACACCACCCACCCCTGCACACACTACACACACCGCCCACCCCTGCACACACCGCCCACCCATGCACACACCGCCCACCACTGCTGTCCTCTCTTGCAGAAGCTCCCTCCTGCCTCCAGCTGCCCCAGCTGCCCAGGGTGCTCACAGTGCTGCCCTGGGCCAGCTGATGCCACCATGTTCCAGGTACAGCCCCAGGGGTCTCTTTGGAGGGGTGGCACAGGGGTGGCGCAGCCACCTTGACCTCTCTGCTCACCCCCAGGTGCTGCCAGTGCCCGCTGTGCCACAGCCAGTGCCCCCAGAGGGAAGTGCTGGACAGGAGGACACGGCTCTGCCTGGCTCCCATCACCCCCACGGGCACCCCCAGCCACACCAGAGGCGGCGGTGAGAGGCACTCCTTGGGCATCAGCTGCAGCTCAGGGATTCCCTGCAGTTTCGGAGGGTGGTGGGATGGTAGGTGAGGGTTTGTTCATGTGTCCTCATGGCAGGAGTCGTGGCAGGAGCAGGAGCTTGTCTCAGCAGCACCTGCTGCAGCGGGAGCTGCCAGGCCCTGAGCGCGTCCCCAGCCCCGAGGGGAGGGTCATCCCTTCAGCACCGCCCTGGCCAGGGCTGCCAGAGCCCAGAGGTGAGCAGGGCAGGGCCCTGGGTGGGCACCCATCCCTGCACTGTGCACTGATCCTGGGGAGGTGGAGACCTGACCCTGCTGCTCCCCGCTGGCAGCTGCCGGCACCGTCCCTCTCCTCCAGTGGGAAGAGGCACTGGACTGGCTGGCAGAGCAGATCTGAGCTGCCACAGGCACACCACGGATGGAGCCAGCATCAGGGATCTGGCACAGGCTGGAAGGACAACCACAGCCCTTGAGGACACGGGACCTTGGACTGCAAAGACTGCACAAACCATGGCACAGACGGTTGGATGGATGGACAGACAGAGCTCTCCAGCCTGCATGGCCCTCACAGTTTATTTCTGTCTAGCTGGGGCTGTGCTGCTGGTGGCTCCAGGGATCCCATCAGGTGCTCTCCTCCCCGGGCTGGGGGCAGTCCAGCCAGTACTGGGCGATGGAGCGGGGGTAGCGCGGCCGCACCAGGTCCACGCGCTTGGTGCGCAGGTTGACACGGTAGTACTTGTCTGGGGAAGGGGACAGGGCAGTCAGGACTGTCCCCAGCTCTGGGGAGCTGCCAGCCCTCACTGCCAGCACCTTCCCACTGCACCTTCTCGCTGCCATTGCAGAGAGAGGAGCCCTCCCCATGCCCCGGCAGCGCTGATCCCGCATCACTCCCAGATCCTGCCAGACCAGACTCACCTCCCACAAAGAAGTAAACACTCTGGAGCATCTCACACGTGGAGCCCGACAGCCCATCGCTTTCAACACCTGCTGAGTCGGGGTCGTTTTGCAGCCAGCTCCAGAATCCCAAATTCAGCGACCGGTGGTGGTTGTACCTCTTGCGCTGGCGGCGAGACTTCCTCCTGCGGGGCTGGTGGGAGGCCACGTAGATCCTGCCGGCCATGGCAGCGTCCAGCCGGCTGGGCACGCCCCGCCAGTCCCGGCTGATGTACCACGGGCCGTTTGCCCCAGCTGCAAAAGGAGCAGAGGGTCAGTGAGAGGGGTGAGCTGAGCCCACGCCCGCAGGCAGCACCCAGCGGCTGCTCCGAGACCCACCGGAGGGCACAGGACGCTCCCCATGCTCCAAGGGATCCCAGCCTGGATGGGATGGATGTGTGACAGTGACACAGGCCAGGCTGAGCCAGGAGTGGCCCCCCACCCCTTGGCTGGGATCAGCCTTGTGCTGCTAAACCCCCTTCTCCCCCTCTCTATCTTTCATTCTCCCTGCCCAGGGCTGGGGTTTTGATGTGGCATTTCCAGCTCCAGTGACAATAAACAGTCCCCAGCAGTGACACTGTGGTGTAAGGCAGCTGGTGATGGGGATTGGGGATGCTGTGGGAGGTGCAGCTGTGGCCTGGGGGGCTACTGTGCACAGCCTGGGCAGGATGTGATGGCTCATCCTGCCCACCCTTGCTTCCAAGCATCGCTGCCTCCTCCCTGGGCATGCCTTGTGCCCTGTCAGTGCCCGCTGTTGGGACCTGCCAGCCCTTCCTCCCAGGGCTGGCCCAGCTCTTACGCATCCTGCTGCCAAAGAGGAGCTGGAAAACATCCTCCCAGCTGTCCCTGTTCATGAAGGCGTAGTGCTTGAACACCGTGGAGGGGGAGGACTTCTCGCAGTCGGCCTGCGTGGGCTGCTGGGCAAAGTCGTAGGACCAGTAGTACTTGTCTAGGAGAGGATGAGCAGGGTGTTAGGGGGGGACAGGCACTGGAGGGGTGCCCAGCCTGTGCCCAGTGGTGCCAGGCTCTGCCAGGAGCAGGGGGCTGCCCCCCTTACCCTTGAAGAAGTAGACTCTCTCATTGCCGTGGTAGCTGTGGGCGGGCAGGGCGAATGCTGCATCCACGTTGTCGGGGATGCCCTCAAAGCCCTCAGAGATGTCCCGGGGGTACCCAGGGTCCAGGGCTCCGTCATCAAAGCGCCAGTACTGGCTGCCCTGGGGGGTGGGGGACAGAGAGGGGTCACAGGGGCAACATCCCCCAGCCACAGGTCTGCCAGGAGGAGTGAGTGGATGATGGGGAGCCCCGTCATGGGCCTGTGGTTGCTTGGGGTCCCAGAAGAATTACAGGGATGTGGGGTCTCTGGCAGCCCCTGCATGTGTGGGTGTATGGGAGGTGCCAGAAGGGGATACAGGGTGGGTTGGGGGGTTGTGCTGGCCATCCTGGGAGTACCCCCAGCCCTGCAGCCCACCTTGAAGAGGTAAGTCTTGCCCTGGCAGTTGATGCGTGTGAAGGCTGCATCGATGGGGCCCTCGATGCCCCAGACGTCACTGATGAGCTTGGGGTAGCCAGGCCTCACACTGGTCTTGTCCAGCTCATAGAAGTACTTCCCTGGGGAGAGAGGAGAGGGAGGGGCAGCAGGAGGGACTGCAGACACCAGCAGAGGGTGACAGCATGGCAGCATGTCCCACGTGCCTGGGGAAGGTGCCCAAAGTACCTCGGAAAGCATAAAGGGAACCGTTCTTCAGGTCGGTGAAGGCATCAAAAGGTTTCCCGCTGCACAGCTCCTCAGGCTCCCCAGGCGCATCTGGGGTGGTGTTGGGCACATCTGGCAGAGTCTCCTCGGGGTTTGGCTTGCCTTCTGGAGTGGTCTCCACCAGCACAGGGGCTGTGGGCAGCTCTGTGGGGTCTACCACGGGCACCTCATCGGTGACAAAGTTGACACTGAGGTTGTAGTCCAGGTAGTCATCCTCCGGCAAGGCAAAGACGTCTCCCCGGGTCACTGCAGGAGGGAGCAGGTTGGTTCCCCCTGGGTTTGGGTGCAGGAGATGCTCCCTCCCAGGCAAGAGGGATTTACAGAATCATGGAGTCATTAAGGTTGGAAAAGGCCTCTAACATCATCAAGTCCAATTCAAGCCAGCACTGCCAACCATGTCCCCAAGTGCCACAAGTACACATTTTTTTGAACACTTCCACGGCTGGTGATTCCACCTGAGCAGCCTACTCCAATGCCTGAACACCCTTTCAGAGAAGACATTTTCCTACCAACCAATCTATCCAATTAGGACAGATCCCACCCTCCAGATGGCAATGAGCCAGCTCCCAAAACCCCCCCGTGCTGCAGCAAATCCTGGTGCTGACTTCACCCCTCAGCCCCAGGTGGGTGCAGAGCTGACCCAGCACAGACCCCTCGCTGTGCAGCACCCATCCCCCCTGTGCCCTGGCCAGGAGGGTGCCCATGGGGACAGTACCTTTGGCTTTGCAGACAGTGGAGTAGTCACTGCAGCAGCTCTGGTAGTACACACAGAGGGTGTCACACTGGCACTTGTGCCCTGCATCGAAGCCTTCTTCACAGCGGCCCTCGCAGGAGTCTGCAAAAGCCACCCCACAGCTCAGGAGGAGTGATGTGGAGTGGGGCAGTGAGGCCCATGCCTCCCCTCCCAGCCCAGCCCCATGGGGGGAACAAGCTTGGGGATGTCCTGGTTGAGGGTACCCCACTCCTTCATGGTCAACTCCATCACCAGGGGCTACAGCAGCTCCTTGCCCTGCTCCCACTCAGGTCCTGCTGGGATGGGAGCCATGGATTGGGCTGTGCCACGCTCCCAGTTCCGTGCTGGCAGCCCAGCTGTGGATGGGCAGGGATTTGCCAAGGCACCATCGACACCCATGTGCTGCCCACTTGCTTTCTCCCCATCCTGCAGGGTACGGCCAACGTGGCCACGGCCACCATCCGCTCCCTGCCCACCCTGCCCAGGCTGCCCAGCCCCTCCACCAGCCCAGGAGCTGCTCTCTCTCCATCCCCAAAGCACCTGGCAAGGTGCTGGCTGGCTAAAGCTCACCTTCTGCAGCACGGGTGGTGGCCAGCAGGGCCAGCACCAGGGCAGGGAAGAGCAGCCTCATCCTGGGTGTCCCTCCTGCGACTGTGCGGGCTGGAGCGCAGCAGAGCCCCAGCGTCCAGTGTTTGCTCAGCCTGCCCCGAGGGGAAAGCAAACAGCCCAAGGTCGGAACAGGGGAAAGGGGCAGAAAAGATCTCCCACGCAGCTTGCCCCACAGCCCACACTGAACTGGGGATGTCTGCAGGGGGACAGGGCTGCCACCAGCGTAAGCAGCTCCTCCCCATTCCCAGTGCAGGGTGGGCACTGTTGGGAGAGTGGGGAGGAACAGCAGAAAGAGTCAGGAACCAGTTTTGAGGTCTTGCCACACTCATTTCATAACACACCTCATGGGGTAAGAGCAACCAGCTGTTTCCCAGCCTGGTCTTGGCAAAGCCAAAAACCCAAATGAGACTGGATGGGGGAGCAATGCTGGGAAGACAAAGGGAAAAGCCCCAGGCTCATGCTTGCCCAAAATATCACCTTTTTTTTGGGATTTCAGCTTTTTCAATGACTGGGAACAGACCCGGTGAGCCCTAAGGCAGGGTGGCTTGGGATGGGGCAGGTGTCACCTCTGTGCGTGGGCACCAGAGGCCAGAGGTGAGCGGCCAGGCCAGGAGCCCTCGGCACTTTCACTGCAGAAGGCAAACAAAGCCCTGTGTATTTTGCTCCCGTCATTCCCCTTCCAACCAATCTTTCAGTTACTAATTAATGTCGACTCAGCTCTTTTGGCAGTTCCTGATAACTCTGGGATGTTTATTTAATCGGGGCAAGGAGCAAATGCACACAAGGCTGCAGCAATCCTGCCTCTTCTGCCTCTGCTGGGACAGGAGCTCCAAGGGATCTGCCCAAGCCCTCGGGCAGGAGTGGAGCAGCTTTGGGCTTTAAGTAATGCAAGATTTGGGGGGAGAGAAACCCAAGCAGGGTGCCCACTTCTCCAGGGGTCTTTCCTCTGCCAGCTCAGACACAGGCAGTTCCTGGCATTGTCTGCTCCTGGCATCTTGCTGGGAAGAGTTTTATTTGGTTTTGAGACAGGCATTTCCACCTGGAAGCCCTGGGGAGCTGGGGGCAGTTACCAGACATTGGCCTTTGGGGCAGAACTTCTCCTGCAGCCCTCACCCCACTCCTTGTCCCCTGACCTCAGCTATGGCAGGGCTGGCATTGTCCCCAGGTGCTGCACTAGGGCTTCATCCCATCCCTGTTGAACCAACCCTGGGGGACAGCAGCCCTGCGAGGGTTGAGGCTTGCAGGAGGCTCTGGGGGAGAAGGGCTGGGCATTGTCTGAGCTGCTTTGGCTGATCAGCTAAGACAAAGCTCCCTCCTGCTGCTCCAGGCTCCCAACCACCAGCCACAGACCCATGAAGGCTCAGCGAGCCCTTCCCTGCCAGGAGCAGATCCCAGGAGAGGGGTTGGTTGGATAAAGGGGCCCCGGGGAGCTCCTGCAGCCAAGGGCTGAGCAGAGCCAGTGAGGAGAACTCGGGAAATAGGGCTGAAACCCCAGGGCAAGGCTGGGAACTGCTGCAGCTCCAGAGCCCAGACTGCTGGGTCTGAAATCTCTCCCAGAAAAAAGCAAAGCAAAGCAAAGCAAAACTAAAAGCAAAACACAGCTCAGCTCTCTGGGCTAGTCAGGACAAGCCGAAGGGAATGGTGTGAATTCTGCTGCCCCCGGGCAGCAAACCCTCTGCTGCTCTACACTGCAACAGCCCTTATGGTTACCCCTGGTTGATAATAATTTATTGGGAAATTCCTTACTGGTTCTGTGCCGAGCTTCTCCCGCAGTTTTGCGCTGCTCGGGGTGCCTCGTTCACCGTCCTTCCTTGTGGGATGATGTCCCTTTCCTCTGTCTGTCCCTTCCTTGTGGATTCAGAGAGGATTAAGAGCGACTCTGTCACATCCAAACATCAACTCGAATTTAAGTCTCAGGCTGACCTGGCAACAACCTGGGTTTGGAGTCAAGGATTTAAGTTGCTCCTCCCAGCACACCCAAGAAATGTCCAAAGCATTTAGGCATTTCTGCCCTGAGCACGTCTGGCCTGGAAAAAAGAAAACAAAGAGGCCCAGGCTGCCTCTGCTCTTTCTTTTATCATGCAAATCCCGAGCCCACCCAGAAGAGCTGTTCTGAATTTCCACCGAGCAATGCGTATTTGCTTCCTGCTGATACCAAACGGGTTCAAAACGCCGTGCCAGGGTGGTCACAGCCTCACCGTGACCACCACGGTGCCTGGTGCCCTTTACCTGCACCCTGTGCTGGTCACAGAGGCTCCTGAAGAGGTGTCCTGCAAAATCAGCACGGGGGTCCCTGCCTGCCATGGTGGGGGGACCGCAGCAGCAGCTCGGGCACAAAGGGGGATGTGGGCCATGGGGGCAATAGGACAAGCCCCAGCTCAGGCTGGGCAGGGAGGGCTGTGGAATAGAAAGGTTTGGGTTGAAAATGAAAAATTGTCTAGTTCTAAATCCTGTCACGTTCCACTATCCCAGATTGCTCCAAGCCCCGTTAACCTGGCCTTGGACACTTTCAGGGCTGGGACATCCACATCTTCCCTGAGCAAGCACTTCACAAGTAAAAATTTTCTCCTGGAATCAAACCTAAATCTCTCATATTTTATTTTAAAACCGCCCCCCCCTTTTCCTATCGGTATCTATTAATGTAAAAAGTCACTCCCTCTTTTATTAATGAGCCCTATTTAAGCACGGACAGGCCACAATGACAGAAACATAAAATTTAGGATGGAAAAGCCCTCTAAGACCGACTCCAGCCCTGCCAAGCCACCACTGAGCCACGTCCCCGAGTGCCACATCCAGGATTCTGTTAAATCCTTCCGGGGCTGGTGGCAGGAGGGCTCTGGGGGGCTCTGCAGCGGGAGGGGGCTGCAGCCGCCGGCACCGAGCCCCTCCTCGCAGAGGCGGCGCCTGCGCCCGGTGACATCAGCCCCGGGGACCGGGATGCTGAGCCCGGCTCGGGGAAGGCGGATCCCGCTCCGCTTCCAGCTCCGCATCCCGACCGGGCAGCGGGGGGAGCGGGACAGCGCATCCCCCCTCCCGTGCCTCCCGTCCCTGCCGTGCCCGCAGGAGCGGGGGCTCCCCGCGGGCGCGGGGCCGGGGATGCCGCGGTAGCAGCCGCCGATGCTCGCCCTGCTGCTGTCGCTGCACACCCTGGGCCGGTCCCTGGCCATGGCGAGCGCGGAGCGGCTGGCGGTGCCCGAGTGTGCGAGCCGGGCGGGCGGGGGCAGCGCCCGGGAGCGCGGCGGGGTCTCCCCCGGGGTGGGCACCGAGGTGCGGGAGGCGCTGGAGCGGGTCCTGCCCGTGCTCCGCCGGGCCATCGGCCACGCCACGCAGGCGGCCACGGCCGAGGGGCTGCGGGCGGCTCTGTCCGAGGTGTTCCGGCTGGTGGAGGAGGCCTGGGGGATGCCCGCCGTGGGGAGGGACGTGGCCAAGGTGCTGTGCGATGTGATCCGCCTCGAGGGGGGCCTGGACCTGCTGCTCAACCTGCTCTACACCGCCGAGCTGGAGACCAAGTGCCAGGCGGGAAAACTCCTGGAGCAGATCCTGGTGGCGGAAAACAGGTGAGTCTGCAAAGAGCCCCTGAGCCTCACCCTGCCAGCCCCAGGACGGGGGGGTTCAAAGGGACCAAAAAAACTCATCTCAGCCCCCTGCCGTGGGCCCAGACACCTCCCACAGACCAGGCTGCCTCAAACCAACCCAACCTGGCCGTGACCCACCTTTGCCCATCCCCACACCCCCAGATTGCCCTGCTCTCCGTGGCTGCTCTCCGTTGCACAAACCCCCTCGGATCCCCCCCACCTGGTGCACAGGGTGCCTGATTCGAGTCCAGGCGATGACCAAGGGCTGCTCCCTTGCCCCACAGCTGCAGGGAGGAGGAGCAGCCCCAGCCCAGGGGTGCTGGTGAGGACTGGGCTGTCCTCCTGAGCCCCTCAGCCAGGCTGAGCTGAGTCAGTTTGGCTGGCTCAGAGCATCTGACCCAAAGGACAAGACGTGACTCTCCTTTAGCCATAACTGCAGCACGAGGAGGACAAAGGACTTCCCAGGGCCTCCCTGCTGCTGACCAGGGCTGGGATGAAGCCATGAGGAAGGGTCAGCTGGTCAGGTGCGTGTGCTGCTGCCCAGGACAGGTGAGAGGTGCTGGGATGTCTCTGTCGGAGCACGGGCACAGTGTGTGTGTGTGTGTGTGTACAAAGGTGCATGTGCACACCTGACACATCCCAATCACTGCACCCACACACAGCTCACCCTTCCAACACCCCAAATGCACTCTGACAGCTCTGCTCTCCCTGGAAAGGATGTGGAGGGAGCCTGGCCAAAGGTTGCTCTGCCTTCCTGGGGGATGGCTCTTGCTGGAAGGCTGAGGACTCACAGCCTGGGCCTTGCTTCATGCACTGGCAGGCAAAAATAAGCAGCAGCTAAATCAGGAAAGCCCATTAGGGTGGAATTTAATCCCAGGAAGCATCACTGGCATGGTCTGCATTCAGCACTCAGCTCCTTAGCAAGAGAAAGCATTTGCTGGAGTTGTTGTTTCTGCTCCAGGAGCAGCTCATGGTCTTGGAGCAGCCATGGCATTCCAGCCCCTCACTTCCCACAGCTCCTGAGCCATGGCAGGGAGGTGTGGGGCTCCTCTTTGGGTCCAGCCTCTCACTTGCAGACCTCTCCCAGTCTGTGCCCAGCAGCAGAGGTGTTTAGCTGGGAGCTGGACAGGTCCTGGCTCCATCTGCAGCTGCGGGGAGTCAGGGACCTGTGTTTGTCATCCAGCTCCATGGCTGAGTCCGGGCTCACAGCCAGACCCAGGCTGAGGGCTTCTTTTTTTTTTTTTTTTTTTTTTTTTCCCAGGGCTCTCCACAGCATTTCCTGTCAAACCCACCCCAAGGTCAGTGAGAGCCCTGTGGGTCACAGGCTTCCCAGAAATGCTCCTCCTGCCTGCCAGCACAGAGCCTGGCATGCCATCACCCCACCCTGGCTGGGGACCGAGCGTGGCACTGCCCTCCTGAGCAGCAGGGCATGGGGCACCAGTGCCAGAGCTGCCCCACTGCCAGAGCACAGTGGCACCACACTGCCACTGCTGAGGGCAGGAATGGAGCTGCCACTTGCCCCAGGAAACTCATGGGAGCACGGCCAAGAGCTCATCTCAGAGGGTGGGCAGGCCCTGGCACAGGGTGCCCAGAGAAGCTGTGGCTGCCCCTGGATCCCTGGAAGTGTCCAAGGCCAAGCTGGACAGAACTTGGAGCACCCTGGTCTGGTGGAAGGTGTCCCTGCCCATGTCAGGGGCTTGGACCTGGATGAGTTTTCTGATCCTTTACAACCCAAATCATTCTATGGCCCTGATTTCTCCCTTCCTCACTGCATTTTCAAGGCACAGCCCCATTCAGGTGTCATTTTAAGCACAGGCCTTCCAAGGGAGTGCAGGGGGAGGAAATAAAGCGCTTCCCTGCAGCTGCCATCCCAGGACAGACAGACCCCTGTGTCCCACTTGTGGACAGGGCTGCTTGGCTGCTCATCCGGGTGTGAAAGCCCTGTCCTGACAGCAGTGCTTAGGGGACAAACAAGTTTCACTCCCAAACACAAAACAGCAATGCTGGCCCAGCAGATCTATTTCCAGCCTGGCATTAACCCACCCTGCCTGTTGATTGCTGTGAAGATCCTACCTTGAGCATGAGAGCATTCAGTGAGGGGTCCTGGGCTGTGCACCCCATCACAAATTCTTCCATCAGACCCACAGAAGTTCCTCCAACACCTGTTGCACCTTGCTGCATTGCATATCTGGCCATGGGATAAATGTCTGTCCTGGGATAAATGCCACCAAGGCATGGGCCACATCAATCAATGCTGTCACCCCTTGCACATCCACCTGCCCCTCTTCCCCATCTCCTCCCCACAGGGACCGCATCGCCCGGATCGGTCTGGGCGTAATCCTGAACTTAGCCAAGGAGAGGGACATCCCCCAGCTGGCCCAGAGCCTCTCTGGGATCCTGGAGCACATGTTCAAGCACACGGAGGAGACCTGCTTCCAGCTCATCTCCGACGGGGGCCTGGACACCATCCTGTACTGGTGCCGCTGGACGGAGCCCGCCGTGCTGCGCCACTGCGCCATGGCCTTGGCCAACTGTGCCATGTACGGGGGCCAGGCCAACCAGCGCCTGATGATCGAGAAGAAGGCGGCAGAGTGGCTCTTCCCCCTGGCCTTCTCCAAAGACGACGAGCTGATCCGGCTGCACGCCTGCCTGGCCATCACGGTGCTGGCCACCAACAAGGAGATCGAGAAGGAGGTGGAGCGCTCGGGGACGCTGGCTCTGGTGGAGCCCTTCATCGCCTCGCTGGACCCCGAGCAGTTCGCCCGTCAGATGTTGGGCAGCAGTGACAACATCCAGGGGAGGACAGCGCAGGACCTGCAGCGCCTGGTGCCCCTGCTGGACAGCTCCAGGCTGGAGGCTCAGTGCGTCGCCGCCTTCTACCTGTGCACCGAGGCTGCCATCAAAGCCAGGCAGAAGAAAACACAGGTAAAGGGTAGGTGCCTGGAGGAAGGTGATGGCAAAGGGAAGGGGTGGCACAGCTGCGTCTTGGTGTCTTCTGCCCATCAAACACCTCGGTACTCGCCCGGCCCAGCACAGCTTGTTGGGAAGTGTGGCAGTCATGTTTTCTAGAAAAATCCCTTTGCCCAGGATTCTTCTCCTGGGAAGCTGAGAAGCCTCAGAGAAAAAGGAAAACAATATTTATCTCATTTGCTTCTCCTGTGTTTTGCTGCTTTGGAATGTGGTTGGAGATTGTTCACCCACAGGTGATTGTTTCATTGGTTTTATGTGAGTTGTTTTGACTCTTTGGCCAATTATGGTCAAGCTGTGTCAGGGCTCTGGAAAGAGTCACCAGTCTTCATTAGTATCTTTTAGCCTTCTCTAAGTATCCTTTTTGTATTCTTTAGTATAGTTCAGTATCATTTTAGTTTAGTATTCTTTAATATAACATAATACCACAAAATAATAAATTAGCCTTCTAAGACCATGGAGTCAGATTTATCGCTCCTTCCTTCATCGGGAACAATAGGGAAGAGGATGAGGGGAGGCAAAGTGACGTCTCCTCCCTTTGTGTCCCCAGATTTTCAGTGAGATCGGGGCTACGCAGAGCCTGAAGAGGATTGTGTGCTACTCCACCAGCAGCACCACCTCCTCCCTGGCCAAAAGGGTGCTGCGCCTGATAGGGGAGGAGGTTCCTCGGCGCATCCTGCCCACCGTGCCCAACTGGAAATCCTGCGAGGTGCAGACGTGGCTGCAGCAGATCGGGTTCAACAAATACTGCCAGAGATTCCTGGTAGGGCTCTGTGCTGGGGGAAGGACACACGGATGGACATTTCTGCCCCATCTCGCAGCAGAGGTGCAAGCATCTCGCCCAGCTTTTCCTGGGACCTTTCCAGCCTGGATTTCTCTTGGCAGGATCACCAGGTGGATGGGGACATTCTCCTGAGGCTGACAGAGGAGGAGCTGCAGAAGGATTTGGGGATGGACTCCAGCATCACTCGGAAAAGGTAGGACCACCACCAGGGCACACTGGACTCGCCCAGGGCCATCACCACAGTGGCAGAGCCAGGGACAAGGTCTCTGCCTTTCCCCTCTTGCAAAAACAGGAATGGAGATCCTCCAAATGCAAAACCTGGGCTTTTCCACTGCACTTTTTGCAGTCCCAGAGAGATTTCTGTAATGGCACCAGTGCATGGCAGAGGTGTGGGTGGGGGAAAGACCACCTATGGCACAGGGCAGGTGGGATCATACAAGTTACCCAGAAAGATGGGAACTGACCCTTAGCTGAGCTGCTCACGCCTTGTTGCCCTGAGGACCAGCACTGCCATGCAGCTGTTCCTCTGCTTCCTCTTCCTGGAGCTCATCCTTCACCCCAGCATGGAGCTGCACTCCCTCCTGAGCAGGTAAAATGTTGGAATCCGAAATGCAGGGAACCCTCAAAACTTTGGGCCTGTAAGCCAAAGCTTGGAATTAAACACAGGATTTCATTTGAGACCTAGGAAAAAGCTTCCAATCTTAGGTGCTAGAAATGAGAATGTGGATTTATAGTTTAAAGTAGAGACACGTTAAGAACAGGAAAGTTTAGAGCTCCAGAGTTTAAGAGATAGAAAAAATAAAAATAGTTACAAAGGTAAACAAGAAGTTTAGAATGCAGTACTGTAGGTTTGTGTGTTATAACATAATTGCTTAAGAAAACTTACATTGTAGCATGAATCGATAAGACAAAACAGGAGGATTGAGTTAAGGATTAAGGATTAAGTTAAAAGCATAAACATCCCTGTTAGCAGTGTTTTATTGGTCAATAAATACTTTAAAAATCTTGTAACTACAAGTCTTGTGACCTTCTGAACCTTGCGGTAAAGATGTGAGTGGAACTCACCCTTCTTGCCTGCGCAGAAGATAAGAAAAATAAACCACATCCCCTAAAACAACTCAGAGGTCCCCCCTCTAAAATCAAAAATCCCACAGTGGCACCCCCGTCTCTCTAAGTGCTGCTCCACTTGTCCCCCACACCAGGTTTTTCCGGGAGCTGACGGAGCTCAAGACCTTCGCCAACTACTCCACCTGCGACCGCAGCAACCTGGCCGACTGGCTGGGGGGCATCGAGCCCAAATTCCGGCAGTACACCTACAACCTGCTCACCTGCGGCATCGACCGCAACTTCCTGCACCGCGTGACGGAGCAGCAGCTGCAGGAGGACTGCCACATCCACACCGGCTTCCACCGCGTCCGCATCCTCACCGCCGCCAGGGGTGCGCCGCCCGGGCAGGGAGCGGGGCCGAGGGGGCTTTGCGCTGCGATTTTGGGGTTTGCTTCAGAAGCTTGGTTCTTCTTGTGGTAGTTCTCTGCTAGGTGTGTCTGTCGCTTTTTTGATTCTTTTCTCTTGCTCCTTGCTGAGTGGTGTCTGTCAGTCTTGGTGTTCTAGAAGGGCGTTGAGTGATTGGGCAGATTAAAATGATGCCTCTTACGCCTGGGGGGACGTTGGGACATTCAGGTGTCTTTTGTCCCTTGAGACTTCCTTTCTCATACTTGGTTGGTGGTCTTTGTGTTCTTTCTCTCTCCTTCTGTTCTGGGTAAAAGGGTGAGCAAACCACACCGTCAGGAGTTCTGTTGGAGCTGTTGCTGGATTCAGAGGCTGTGGGCCAGAATAAAGCTCTGGATCCAAACTCTCTATCAGAACTCTTTTTTATCACCACTGCCTTAAAGCTTCTCTGACAGAGGTAAACTCGAGGAGCAGGCTTACAGGGAAGCTCCATTCTGCAGCCACTGGAGCTCCTGCATGCCTGAGCTTGCCTCCACGTGCCCAGCTGCAGCACACAGCTGGGCAAAAGTGTCTCTGGGGTGAAAACAGCACAGTGCCGCTATTTGGTCAAGCAGCAAGGGCCAGACAAACTCAGCCGCGTCCCGTCCGGCTACATTGGTAATATTCTATTGGAATAACACATAGGTAATATTCTATTGGAATAACACGTTGGTAATATTCTATTGGAATAACGCATTGGTAACATTCTATTGGAATAACACATTGGTAATATTCTGTTGGAATATTTTGCTTTCCCTCTGTGGAGAAGCTTTAAGGCGATGGTGAAGGAAAGGAGTGGGTTCTGATGGAGGGTTTGGATCCAGAGCTTTATTCTGGCCCGCAGGCCTCTGAACCCACAGCAGCTCCAGAAGAACTCCTGAACCATGTGGGCACTGCTCCTCTTAACCCCGGGGAGAGGAGCAGGGAAGGGGCAGGGAGCCACCAGCCAGGCACAGGAGGGGAGGGCCAAGGGACAAAAGACACCTGGATGGCCCAATGCCCCCCCAGTGGTAGAGGGCATCCTTTGAACCTGCCAATTACTCGATGCCCTTCTGGAATTCCAGGATTGACAGACAGTGCTGGGAGGGGTCAGAGAGGGGAAAGGAGAGGTGAGTGACACACCTGGCGGGGAATCTTCAGGGGAGGGACCAGGTTTCTGAAGTAAACCCTGAAATCACACCGCAAGGAGCTGCTGGGTGGTCTGTAACTGGTGGTGGCTGTTTTGTGCTGTCTAGAGACGCTGCACTCGCCCATCACGCTGCAAACCGCGTCCAACGGGACCGACGTGTTCATCAGCTACCGCAGGAGCACCGGCTCGCAGCTGGCCAGGTGAGCCCCGAGGGAAGGGGGGCAGTGGGAAAAGGGGGGAATGGGGAGGAGGGAGAGGCTGCCAAAGGCTGCAGAGGAAATGGGGACAGAGCGCGTGAAGAGCTGCACAGTGGACAGGCCAATTCCCAGTCCTGTCGCCGCCACTTTGTGGCCACAGAGAGCAGCAGGCACTTCCTTCCCAGAATTTCTCAGACAAAGAAGGAAACAATTCTTATCTCTACTTGCTGCTCCTGTTGTTTAGCACATGTGGAATGTGTTGTGGAGATTGTTTGCCAAAAGGGATTTGTTAATTAGACTCCGCTGGTGGTTGTTTTGATTGATTGCACAATTAGGCCAAAGCTGTGCAGTGACTGGCTGTAAGCAGTCATGGGTTTTTCTTTAGTATTTTGTAGTAGTAGTGTAGTATGCAGCATAATATAGTATAACTCAATAAAGCAATTGTTCAGCCTTCTGAAATCACTGGAGTCAATGCACATGATTCCCTGGCTGGGGGTCACCTTGCTACAATGCCACTTTGGCACTGAGTGACCTTTTCCTCGGGCTCCTGGAGCTCTAGGGGATCACAGCACGGAGTCAATGTCAGCTCCTCGTGTTCTCTGCACGTGCCCAGACAGCTGGGCTGGAGCTGGCACCTCATTCCCTGCTCCTCTGTCTCAGCAAGTCTCAGCCAACGTGGTGAGACAGCAAATGAAACCTCTCACCCTGGTGCTGTCCCCTCTTGCCACCAGCCTGCTGAAGGTCCACCTGCAGCTCCACGGCTTCAGCGTGTTCATCGACGTGGAGAAGCTGGAGGCAGGGAAGTTTGAAGACAAGCTGATCCAGAGCGTCCTGAGCGCCCGGAATTTTGTGCTGGTCCTCTCACCAAGGGCACTGGATAAATGCATGGAGGACCCCGAGTGCAAGGACTGGGTACACAAGGTGAGAGAGGCTACCAGGTGGGACCTCTGGTGGGAGGGAGCTGGTGAGGGGCTGACACAGGCCAAGAGCACCTGCATGTCCTGTTCCTGCAGGAGATTGTGACAGCCCTGAACTCTGGGAAGAACATTGTACCTGTCACAGACCATTTTGAGTGGCCAGACCCAGAAACGCTTCCCAAGGACATGAGGGCTGTCCTGAAATTCAATGGTATCATGTAAGTAAAAGCCACCTGTGCCATGGGGTTCCTTGACAGCTGGGGAGAAGAGCTTGCAAAGGGAGCAGCAAAGAGCCCAAGGACATTGGGACAAACAGATGAGGCTGGCAGAACAGGTCAAAGGGACGCTGAGTCACTCCAGGTGCTCCAGAGCTTGCAGGGAGCAAAGGTTCCCACCCCATCCCTGCTGCTGGTGCTGTGCTGGGGCTCCCCTGGGTGACAGAGGGGTCACTGCTGGGAGGACACACATCCTCAGCGATGCTGGCAGGTTTCACAGCTCACCTGGGTTTCATTCCCCCCAGCCTGGCAGCACTCATGGGGAAAAGGGAGCTCCTGGAGAGCTGGGGTGGAGGAAAGGGCTCCCTGGCTGGCCCAAATGAACTGAGCTACCTTGTGGCACCCCACACACGGCAGAAAAAGTGAACATCACATTTTCCCCCTCGATACAGGTGGTCCCACGAGTACCAGGAGGCCACGATTGACAAAATCATCCGCTTCCTGCAGGGCCGCTCCTCGCGGGATTCCTCGGCTGGCTCGGAGAACGGGCTGGACTGCCTGCACTCCCTGGGCCAGAGCTAGAACCAGCACTGCAGAGACTCCCAGGTGACCCCTTTTTTTTTTTCTTTTTATGGGGGTCTAAATTTATCCCTCCTGAAATTTTCCTGTCTTTGAGAGAAAACCTTGCTCCCTCCTCTCCCTCCCGATACGAGCCCCTGGCCCCAGCACTCACTCCCCCAGCACCTGGGGAGCCCAGGCAGGCTGGACTCTGCGATGGATTATGTGTCTTCCACGTCCTCCTGTGGGGTGTGAGGGAGACTGGCACCACCCAGACCCCCACAGGCAGCTGCAGCTTCCCCCAGAAACACACCCAAAGAAGGAGAAATTTTTGGAGGATTGAAAATTGGAGAAGTGTTGGGAATCTGTCGTAAGAGGACACAAGGGAGAGAAGAGCAATTGAGAGGGAGGTGAGGCTCTGCCGTGTGCCCCAGGAGTATCCTTGTGGTCAGAAACTGAGAGCAGGAAAGGGCAAATAAAAATTAAGCCCTAACAAAATCTTTGTGTTTGGGAAAGATAACCCACAGGGGCCTTCTGAAGTGCTTTATCTTTCCCAGCAATGTCCCTTTATCACGAGAACTCCTTCCCTCCTCAAAAGACTTCCACCTCCCAGTGCTGCAAAACCACTTTGTGCTCTTACCTCTGGCAGTGGGAATTTGGGGTTAGACCACGTGAAGCTTCTGCAGGATCCCTACAAAAAGTGCTTTTAAAATACCCTCCTTCCCCTCCATCTGAAGTCTCAGCTTCACCACTTTATCAGGTCTGTATTTCCAGAGCACTGGAGGCTGGATTGTGACCCTGGAAAACCTGAAATCCATGCAGGGAAGATGCTAATGGCTGTTCTTGTGGAGTTGTTCTACACTGTGGCTGTATTTTATCCTGCTCCACAGCTGTATTTTATCCTGCTCCTGTGGTCTGTGCCTTCAGCAGGAGCTGGTGAATCTCCCTGCTGACCACCACACCCCCACAGCCCTAGCTGAGCTCCCTGGGGTTGTCCCT
The DNA here is from genome assembly GCF_963513975.1 of Fringilla coelebs. Lineage (NCBI taxonomy): Eukaryota > Metazoa > Chordata > Aves > Passeriformes > Fringillidae > Fringilla > Fringilla coelebs. The sequence continues at coordinate 4,575,988 of NC_140046.1, read as the reverse complement.
GCTCACTGCTGGATGCAATTCCAAGTAGCACTTGCTTCTTCCTATCAACCTCTTCACCCACCTGGGCTTCTTGCAGCTCCTCACCTTAAAATATCAAGAAAAAGTGGAGCTTTTGCAAAGGGCTGGCAAAGGATGCTCCAGGACCATCAGTGCCTGCTGCCAACGCTGCAGGTGAGGAACCATGGGCATCCTGACACAAATCCCTGCATTCCCCACTCCAGGCTGCTGAATCACCTTGAAAAACAAACAGGCTCCTCTTCCCATCCTTGCTCAAGAACTCAGCCTTCTCAGGAGGTAACAAGGAGTCTCAGCCAGCCTGTCCTCCTCCTGGCTCTCCCTGGAGCTCTGCTTTAACTGTCAGGAACACAAACACTTTCTTCCTTTGGCTTGGATCCACAAACGTATCAGGGGCAGAAAAAAAACAAAAGTTAATTCTGGTGCTTTATGGATAGTTCTTATCAGCTCACAGTTAATGGCATCTTTGCTCTCCAGTGAAAGGTTAATAGCCATATTTGCCCAGCATTCATCAGAATTAGAATCCATCTAATCTCCAGAATAAATAACAAGAAGGCAGCAGATGAGCCCAAAGGTGAATCTGCCCAAGGATAAAAGCCTCTTGTGAGCTGCTTCAGGGAAAAGCCTTCAGTAGCTGAATGTCAGGGCCTCCATGGCCACTGGAGGAGTCCCACACAGTCACTCCTAAGGATTTTCCCCCCTGCAATAATCTGGTAAGATTGTGTCTTGTTTCCCAGGAGCTCTGTAGCAATCAGCCTCCTCACCCAGCACTCAGTGTGAGATTTCCTTGTTCTCCACAGCTCAGGTGTCTCACCTGACATGAGATTCTATCTCCTGCTCCAGCTGCCTGGACTGTGACTCCTCCTGTTTCATTATCTTCACCTTAATGAACTTGCCCTGCTTTTGGCAAAGCATCCCATACCCAGCCCCTTCCAGCTGGAGCAGACTCAAGGAAATTAATTCCTCTGTCCTCACCCTCCCTCATTCCTTTGCTCTGCCACGTCAAAAGTGTTGGGAGTTATTCAATCAGGCATTATTAATAAATCTGTTTTTTACTCTAAATCCCCTCCTCTTTGTCTGTATCACATGCTTCTCCCCCTGCAGGCTTTTCACACTTGCTTTTCCTTGCCACCATGAAGCAGAACTGACATTCCCAAGCACCATTCCTGCAGGAACCCCTCACTTCCCACTCCCCTTGGCATGGACTGATGCACTGCACCCCCAGGGACTCTGCCTGCTCTCACCAGCCATGGCTCCACTGCTGCCACTCTTGGAGGGCAGCCTAGATGAACTTTGGCTTAATTTTTTTAATGAGGCATAATAGCTGCCATTGATTGTGTCCCCATGCAGAGCCAGGTTTCACCTCCCTGCACAACACTGAGCAGCTGCTTGAATTGGCACCCAGGGGGTGGAGAGGGCTTCACTTCACAATCAGCTCAGCCACAAACACCCCCTGCATCATTCACAGCATGCCCTGTTCCTCAGGGAGGACAATTCCAGGCTGAGCCCAGCAGCCAGACCTGTAACTCCAACCTTCCCTGGCAAAACTCCTCGGGGCAAGTGGCACAACACCAAGTTCTTCAAGCCTCCCTGCTTCCCTGCTCCCCAGTTCTGCTTTTACCACACACTCCCAAATGGACAGGGACAAAGCTGGGTTAAAGAAAATTTCACATTTTCTGCACACTGAAGGACAGGTTTCAGATGAAGCTCTCCTGCAAGCTTTACTCTGGTGGTCAGGAAAAGCAAGTTTTGGCTGCTTGCAAGTCCCAAACCTGCATTTTCCACTTTCACACACTCATTCTCCACGAGACAGATAAATTCCTGCTGCTCCTTCTTTACTGCAGTCTTCAATAAAGGACTGAGAGGTAAAATAATGGAGAGGAACCTCCAAGGAGTCAAGGACAAACGACATCAACAGCTGCACAAGATATCCAGAGTTTTATGAACCATAAAAGAGCATGGAGGTTTTATTCATTCTGAAAGTAACAGTAAAGTCATTACTGCATGTACCTGAACAGCATGTGCAGTGTACACAGAACTGCTGCTTTATGGCACGTTGAAGAGGAAAAAAAAAAGGATTGCAGCAACACAGGCAATGCTTTGGAAAGAACAATTGTAAGTACCATGGATATGGGGTTTGCTTGCTGGCATCAACAGATGCCAGGGCAAGCAGCAGCACTGAGGTCATTAACACAAGATTATGCCACATACAACAAAAAAGATTAATCTTAAAGACACTAGTGCTGTCCCCAGCTTGCTGAGGAAAGCCTCTGCACAAGCACAGCAGGCGTTTCACACCACTGGGGCACAGCTGTCAAACTGGGGCTCAGATCTGCAGTGGAAGGGGGAACAGTTCTGACAATTTTCTCCCTGATTCATAGTTTTTGGTAACTGTCAATTAAGGCACCCACAGGAGTTGCTCCAAGGATCCTTGTGGGTCCCTCCCAACCCAGGATTTACTCTACTGGCCCTGCAGTATTCTCAGATGATCTGTTCCTTCTCAAAACCTCCTCTGAGATCCTGGGCTGAGCTGCAGACAGGCAGGACATACCACTGGCACTCCTACCAACACCTGATCAATTAGATCCTCTTCTTAGGACACCTCTTGCCAAACTACAGCTGGCTGAGTCAGTAAGGACAGCAATAGCACTCCTGTGCTAAAATACCGCCCTCCATATGGAGTTTTGTGGTCTGGCATGTCACATTTGTCGGGTTTTTACTGGCAAAGTGATGCTCTGGAGCACAGATCTTCCCCCCCCAGCAGGACACCTCTGCTTCAGCTGTGCCTCACCCACACCAACAGCTCATCTCTGCACACTGCAATACCCTGAGGGGAAAATGCTCAGCAATTAAAGCAGAACTCAGCCCTCTCTCCCCACTAAAAGCATGGCAGAGCCCCACCAAACCCCAAACCAGCCTTGCAAAAGGCCCACAACAGCTGGATTGGCTCTTGGGTCTCTGGGGTTTTCTCTGACAGATGAGCCAACACAACGCTGAGGAGGCATTCACAGCTCCAAATCAAGTTCCTCCTGTGATTTCCAATCATTTGGCATATTAAAAGTTGGTAAGGACAAGCAGAGTGTCCCTCCCACACTGATCAGTCCTTTGAGGGAAGAATGAAGGGCAGTGTTCAGGTGGACACTGCCGTGCTGGACAATTCCTTGGTGTCAAATTCAGTCTTTCGGGGGGGACAGGGAAGCATCTTGGAAATGGTTGTAGTCGTGTTTTGAATCCCAGATTTGTATCCACCTAGAAAAGAATGAAACAGTTTCAGCTTCCAAGGGAACATGGGGATGTTGCTGGGTTGAGTGAGTCTTAAAAATTTCAGAGGAAAAAAACAAAATGACCCTGCCAGGAGGTGCTGCACTTCTGCAATTCCAAATATATTGCCTCTCCCAGAACCTACCAGGGGATTTGTTTTCTATCACAGCAAAACTTCTGCTTCAATTACTAAAGAAATTACAGGAAGAGAGACTGCTGAGAGAGCTCCATCTCTTCCACGAAGAACTTTCAAATTCAATTCCAGATTTTGGATTCCATTGAGGCTGGAGTGAGGCCTTGAAGCACTTTGAATATTGGCAGCTACATTACTCAGGCTGCAGGTTTATCCCTAGGATTCAGATTCCAAAGGAAACGACCTGCACCTCTTTTTACTGGAGCACCAGACACCCTCTCACAACCAGAAATGAAAATATGCCTTAAAAACTGCCAGCTGCTATCCTAAGAGTAAAACAGTATTTTCCATATAAAACTGCATGGCAAAGTTTGGACATTAGAAGTAAATTACCCAAGGATAGCTGCTGGAATAAGGAGGATTATGGCCCCAAAGAGAAATGGGAATCCCCTCATGAAGTGCAAGGTGGCAGGGTAGAGAGAGTTGAACACTCCTGTAGCCACGAGTGAACACAGCCCTTCCACGCAGGCAACAGAAGCAAAAAGAGCACCTGGAAAAGAGAGATAAGAGGTTAATGGTGAGATAGGCAGGTGGTTATTGCCTGTAAACAGCTGTAACACATCACCCTCAGTGCCTTCTGTCAATCTCTCCAAGGGTTTGCACTTGCCATCAGAAAGGTGTGTGAATATCAAGAGTGGCAAGGTGGGACAGGACTGGCCTGGCACGTCCAGCCTGTGGCCATGACCACCTCCCCAACCTGCAGGATTTGTATCAGGAGATGACCAGGACATTATCCATCAGCTGGATTGTAAATGCTGCAGGCCAGGGCACCTCTTATCACTTGTTAAACATTAAGTACAGCACAAGATTTAGCACCATAAATGTGCCGTACGTGCCATCGCCGTCCTAAAATAAGAAACCTGAGTATTGCAAAATCACCTCTCCATCGGTGCCACCTGGATTCCCTCCTCCCCCTGTCTGCCCTGGAGACATTCCTGGGCTGTGTTTCACAGCAAGTGCAAACTCTCCAAACACAGAACTGGACAAAAGGCAAATATGCTCCTCCTATGGGTTATCCGTGATCTTTCACCGTGGTCAATGATACAACCCTCCAACAACACCTGGTTCTCCCCACTGTTACTGATCTACAGAGGAAAGTTATGGCCAGGAGAATGACTCTTTTCTCCTTGTCATATAATCCATTTTAACTTTTGCTCCTTGTAAAAGTTTTGGAAATGAATACATGGATGAATGAGCTCCTCCTGCTTTTCTTCCCTTGTTCTCATCTCGGAAATGCAGCAAGTCTGAATCGAAGAATTATTTGGGGGGATAAAAAAATAAAATTACCCTGAGCCTGAGGGTGAATGCAGGGACACAGGAGTCCAGAGGAGCCAGGGAACTCCTAATCTCTCCAGAGTCTGGTTTCAATATTTCAAGAAAAAAGTTTCAGGATCTGGCTTAATTCCTTACCTTGTTCTGTCTCACTGACCAGCTTGGAGAGCTTGGATCTGATGACTGGAGTGGCTGCCATGGAAAGGAACAGAATTCCGTAACCTGTGAGCAAGACACAGCACATTAGGGAAAGCTCACCTCTAGAATAAAGACTCCCAAGTCAGGCCCAGAAATCTGCAGCTGCTGGCAGTGTCTCCCTGCTATATTTAGACACAATTCACCCTCCTGGATGTCATAAGGCACTTCAGTCTGTGTCTGCAGTATAATACAGTTGTGGGAAGCCTAATGTTCTAGGAACTGCATGGATGCGCTTCCAAATTCAGTGTTTGGCCAGCACTGCCCTTAGCAAGGCACAGTTTTGTTGGTGCACAAGGCAGAACTCCCCGTGAAGCATGCTACCAGCACCAATTCACCAAAAGCCTGAGAAACAGGGACCAAGCCCTCAGCATCACCTGTAAACATCAGTGGCGTTGTGGTAGCAAGGGAAATCACCACCAGCCCAGCAATGTTGGACATCAATCCTATCTCTGCCACCCAGGTGTCCTCGAGGCAGAGCTGCAGCAGCCTCAGCCCTGCCAGGCTGCTCAGGTAAGCCAGGTAGCTGGCGGCCGAGCCGTACCCGATGAGATCAGACGCCCAGCACAGAGGGGAGCCGAGCTCGTACAACACGTAGATGTCCTTGGCTCCAAAATGCACCGTGACAATCAGAAAGAAAGCCAGGGAGTACAGAGCCAGCTTCCACCTGGAGCTCGGCTGCTCGGGGGCCGTGTACAGCCTGAACACAGCCCGGTAGTGGCGGAGCGTGAACAGCTTGGCCGCCTTCCTCTGCTTCACCGACTCCCGCAGGAAGAAGGCGGCGTAGAGGGTGGCAGCAAGGCTGGCGGCGAAGGCCAGCCAGAAGGGGTTGATGTAGCCCTGGGCCTTGCGCCACTGGCCGCCGCCGATGCTGGCCACCATGCCCGCGGTGCCCAGGCACGCCTCGAGGATGGCCACGCGGAACGTCCGCGCCCTGCGCTCGCTGGTGTCGGCCACGTAGGAGAAGCAGCCGGCCAGGATCAGGTTGTAGTCACCCGTGAGGCCGCTCAGGATGCGTCCCAGGAGGAAGAAGGCGACGTGCAGCTCCAGGTACATGACCAGCAGGTAGATGGCTGTCTGCAAAGCCATGCCTGCTGCCGGCAGGATGAGCGCCGGGCGCCGGCCCGCGCTGTCGCTCCATGCGCCCAAGAGAGTCACGGAGAAGAGGCTGACAAAGAAACCTCCCAGGTTGATGTAGAGGTTCCAGTGGGACACCAGAGCTTCCACCTCCTGCAGGAGAAACAGGCAGCTGAGGAGCTCCAACAGCACCCACTGGGCTCCCCACTCCCCCTGGGGCTCCCTGCTTCCATCACGCTCCCCTTCCCCTCCGGGCTCCCTGCTCCCTTTGGGGCGTCACGTTCCCTCCTGACTCTGCTTCCAGGGACTCCCAGCTCCTCTCAAGCTCCCTGTTCCCCTTGGGGCTCCCTATTCCCCGAGGCACCTCTTCTTCCCTGCTGCCCCAGATCTTCCCTCTCCCGTGGGACCTCCCGTTCACCGTGAGCCTCCGCTCCCTCCGGGGCTCCCCAATCCCACGGGCCCGCCTTTCTCCCCGGCTCCCCATCCATCCCGCGCCTCCCCCCCGGCCTCTCCCCCTAAGCTCTTCATCCACAGCAGAGCACCCCGAGGCTCTCCCGCCCCCCGTGTCCCCCCGTGTCCCCACCTGCCGCAGGGGGTCGGCGGTAGCGTTGCCGTCCCCGCAGCCGGAGGAGTCGGTGCTGTTGCGGTTGCTGTAGCCGTGCTCGGCTCCCAGCCGGTCCCACAGGTACTGGGTGGCCAGCGGGCCCTGCAGCCCCAGCGACACGGTGGCCAGGAACAGCAGCGGCTCCACGGCGGGCAGCGACAGGCGGCGCCGGCCGGGGGGCACCGGGGGCTCGGCGGGCGGCGGAGCGGCCATGGCGGCCATGGCGGGGCGGAGGCTCCGCCGGAACGGGACTGGCTCTGCTCCGCCCGGGATGGCACCGACACGGCTCCGCTTGGGATGGCACTGACACGGCTCCGCTTGGGTAGGCCTGGCTCTGCTCCGCCCGGGATGGCACTGACACGGCTCCGCCCGGAACGGGACTGACACGGCTCCGCCCGGAACGAAGCCGTGGCTCGGCTCGGCTCCGCCCGGGATGGCGCTGACACGCCTCCTCCCGAACGGGACTGACACGGCTCCACTCGGGATGGTTCCAGCTCCGCTCCGCCCGGAACGAGACTCACTCAGCTCCGCTCGGAACGGTCCAGGCTCCGCTCCGCCCGGCACGGGACCGGCCCCGCTCAGAACGGTCCGGGCTCCGCTGTGCCCGGAACGGGACCGGCTCCGCTCAGAACGGTCCGGGCTCCGCTGTGCCCGGAACGGGACCGGCTCCGCTCAGAACGGTCCGGGCTCCGCTGTGCCCGGAACGGTCCAGGCTCCGCTGTGCCCGGAACGGGACCGGCTCCGCTCAGAACGGTCCGGGCTCCGCTGTGCCCGGAACGGGACCGGCTCGGCTCCGCTCAGAACGGTCCGGGCTCCGCTGTGCCCGGAACGGGACCGGCTCCGCTCCCTCCGCCGCCGGGGACCGCGGGTGTTCCCGAGACCCCTCGGCGCTGGCGCTGCAGCCAGCCCGGTGCTAAAGGTGCAGCTCTCAGGGGGTGACGTTCCACACAATCATGTAATTTTTGAGGCGAGCAAAGCCCTCTGAGAGCATCGAGTCCAAGGTTAGCACAGCACGGCCAAAGCCACCGCTAAACCGTGTCCCCAAGTGCCACATCTTCACACAGCTAAATCCCGGCAGGGACGGGGCTCCACCCTTTACCTGAGCCGCCTGTGCTAGTGCCCAAACAGCCTCTGCCTGAAGAGCCTTTTCCTAATATCCAGCCTAAACCCCCCGACATGCCTGCATGCTGTTCCCTCGGGTCCTGTCACCGGTCACCAGAGAGGAGAGAACAGCCCCTGCCCCTCCAACACCCCCATGAGGAAGCTGCAGGATGCGATGAAGGCTCCCCTCAGTGTTCTCCAAGCTCCACAAACCAAGCAAAACAAAAAAATCAACATTTTAACTGCACGAGGATCAGCAAAATACTGTATTTAGCAATATATGATCACCTGTATTAGTTCACAGCACATTAGAAAATACTGCTTTTTATAAAGGACAAAATAGAAACTCAGTTAATGAAGAAGGTTTTGGCTGTGCTGTTTGCTCTCCTGTGAGGTTTGGCTGCCTCGAAGAGCAGATCAGGAAGCAAAGACCAAGCTGTCCTTTGAATTCAAAGCACAGGACTCAGAGTATTGTATTAACCTGTTTATATAAAGTGGAGCAGTTCCAAAATAATGTAAATTGGCCTCGCTCCTCTGACAGCACTGAGGTGCTCGTGGGCCACAGGAAAAGCTTGAGCAAGACATAAACCACTCATTTTCCAGTAAAGCACTTCTAGAACTCATTTTTAGTGTCTTTGAAAGTTGTGACTCACATGGCAACCATCTCTGTGGAGGTGCTGTTTTAAGGAACAGGCACAATTCTTCAGCTGAGACCCTCCCACATTGGTATTTGCACTCCACAAATGAAGCTGCAGCTGGAGGCCAACATTTGTGCTGCAGAGATTCAAAAACGAGGTGTTCTTTTAGATTTCCATCACAACCCCAGGGCATTAGAGTAAAAAGCAGAAAAATGACCTTGCTGTTGGCTGCTGCCACTGCACCTTGTCAGACAGTAATTAAACATTCAGAGGATGCGAGATGTGGGGGGACAGAATTCATCTGAAAGCTCTTTCTCATTCTTTTTGTACCAAGGGTGAGATGCTGGAGCTCAGGGCTGGCACCAAGAAATGTGATGCTGTTTGTTGTGAGCAATGTGCCCAAATCCAGCTTGCAAACCTGATTTTCCATCATTAGCACATTCTTGAGAGAAAACAAGGCCTGGCAGAAAAGGGGGGAGAGGCAGGAACAGCAGAAGCTTTTTGTGGAGCTGACATCAGATGACCTGGTGGCTGTGCTTCCCTTGGTCTCTCTCAAGTAAGCTATAAACAGCACCAAGATAATTTATAGCAATCAAATGGAAATGTTATCACCATTAGCTGGGGGATGGACCTGGATGATCTAATAAAGCCATCAATGTGGCATTAATAAGGAATTACCCTTTGAACTTAATTTCTTTATTTTATTAGTATTTTATTATTACTTTTATTAATTTATTACCCTCTGGATTTAAAATGTTTTGTACTATTCCTGTTAAGGTATAGAATCCAGTGATTCACAGCTTGTATTTTGGGAGCTGCCTGTAACTGGGACAAGAATCACTGCCAATTTCCCTGTAGCACCTTTTCTTCTTCATTTCCCCCCCCAACCCCAATACACCCTGCAAGTTCCCAAAGCTGTGCCTATAAACCTGCAAGATCAAAAATGTGGAAAAAAAAAATTAAAATAGCCCAGTGTTTGCAAAGAGATCCCCTGTAGCCAAGTCTTTCCCAATCTACTGAGACCTCAGGTAGGGTCTGCCTGTCCCTTTTTGTTTGGGGACTTGATGTGACAGCAGCTCTGCCCAGTGGGTTTTGCTACCCAAAGTGAATTTCTCAGTGAACAAACATAAACATCATAAACAATTGTGTTTATATAACGTTTTACACTGGCTTTTCTAATCCCTGCATTTGAGCATTACAGATGCCATTTTCAGTGCTCCCCCATATTTTTTGAAAATTGAAATTATTTTTCAGCCTGTTTTGGAGGGAGCAGTTTCTTTTTTTTTTAATAGGAGGAAGAAGAGCACCTATTCAAAGAGGGCATTATTAGAGACCAAATCATTAATATTATGCTTTTAAAAGTGTAGGTCATGCTTTCAAAAACCCGCTTGCTCCACAAGGAATTAATTCTCTGATAGATTTATCACCTCTCTACAAGATTCTCCTCAGAAAGTTCCTGCTCTGACACTCTTTCACTGTCTCCTCCCTTCTTTGTTCGCTTCCTTCTTTCTCCGATTACAGTTCCAAAAACAACACCCAATCTCCCGAGGTCAATGGTTAATATTCCCTGGTGTTTATATAGGCTCCAGGAGCAGATTCCAGGCTGTTCAGCACTGGGCCAGCTCCAGCACCATGGCTTTCTCCTGGCAGGCAGTGCTGGCCTGCAGGAAATACCTCATCATCGTCCTGGTACCCCTCCTGTTTCTCCCTCTGCCTCTGGCTCTGCCCACCAAGGTAAGGAATTTTTAAAATTCAGTTTCAAAGCCTCCACGTCTCAGAGCTGCTCTTTTCGACGGTGAAGAGGTTTGTTTTTTCTCAGAGCACCTGCATCTGCTGCTTGGAGATCTCTCTTTTCTTTTTTTATTGAGTATATTGGGGCAATAAAACAGCAGTGAGTGGGGCATAGATGGATGAGGAGCTACATCTGTGGTTGCATCTTCTGGAGGAACACTCAGTGACCTAAAGAGATTTTGTGACTCTTGCTTTGCATCTGGCTGATTGGGAAAAGGACTTTCTATCAGGACTTTCTATGCTCAAGATATTTGTATGAACCTAGAGCTCAATTGCAATCCCCCTTTTCATTTTCTAAGTGTTCTTCTTTTATTTTTTTCCTCGTTGTCACTGCTGCTTTGAACGAGGCATTTTCAGACAGACAAGGCATTCTGACACATGAGGGAAAAATAACATGCATTTCAGTTTTGCTTTAACTTTTTCCCTGTAAGAATCTTCCCAAACAAGGATTTTAAATTTAAAACACCAAGTTCTGGAAGACACCAGGCTCAGGGCTCCTTCAGGAGAAGTTGGGTAAGGATCTGCAGTGCTTGGGTTGGTTTTTCTGGGGTGTTGATCAATTAGAGAGCTGTGAGCTGACAGACTCCCAGTCTTCTGCTGCTTCTCCACTGCCTCTTGCACTCCCAACCTCCTCATGCAGAAAGTTCTGATCTCTGCTCTCTCATTACAACCCCAGCACCACGAAATCATCCCAGACTGCCCCTCCTGTCCCTTCTCTTTGGACACCAAATCCTAACTCTTCCCTCTGGTCTCTGCCTCCCAGTCCCTGCTGGTTCCCAATTTAGGCTCCTCCAAGTTCCATTCTCCAACCCTTCCCTGCCTCTCCCAAGGCTCTGTCCTCCTCACAGCTCTGAGTGTGGCAGGTGGGCAGGTGTGGCCTCTCATTCTCTCACTAGGTAAATAAAATAGTTGGAGTTATTACTTAAAAGCTCACCAGGAAGTGAAAACAACCAAGAAAAATAAGAAGAATCTTTTTTCTTTTTTCTTTTTTTTTTTTTTTTTGCTAGTTAACGTTCAGTAGGCAAAGGAGTCACTGGAGTGAGGAGAGATCAGGATCAGGAAAGTTCTAGGGAGACAGAGAGTGATTTTTTTTTTTTTTTTTTTTGTCCTGAGGCCATGAGTTCAAACTCACTTACTGGAGGCATTGTTACATACAGTGAGTCCTTGGAGCTACCAGTGCAGTGATTTGGCAGTCTTGGTTCAGTTGCTCTTTGAAAATGACTCTCTCTGGTTTCTACGCAGTCAGCAACATGACAAAAATAGAAAATGTCCTGGATCTTTCCCCTTGCCACTTCAGGAAACCTTGGAGAAGGGGTTTTTGGGGTTAAGTGGTGCACTGTGCCACTGCTGAGCAGGAAAAGCTGGTGCCTCTTCACACAGTGGTGTCAGCCAGCAGCTACAGGGTGGAATTTCACATTTTTTCTATTCTGTTCATCTATTAACCTGCCCTAAGATGACATAGTGCTGGACACTGAGCTATTCTAATTGAGGGCAAACAATGCTGAAAATCTTGCTTAAAGGCAGAAGAGTGTCCTTACAGGGTGGCTGGCTTTGGGAAAACCCTTTTTCCCAGCTTTGCCTGGGAGCCTGTTCACAGCAGGATGGAAGATGATGGCATTGTGCCCATGAGATACATCCCAAAGCTCTGCCAGGGCCTCTCAAAAGGCACCCATCTGTGTCTTTTAACAACAAACATGGAGAAAAAGGATTGTCAAAAGGGCAAATTGCTCTCAGTGATCAGTGGGATGAATAATTAAGGTTCTTAATGCTCTCGTTCATAAATATGGCTCAAAAAGGAATATTTTAGTATCTTTGGGAATCTCTCAGACTTACTCCTCTGGCTGCTTTGATAATTCACACCTTGATTGCTGTCTTCTTCTTTCCTCCAGACTGCTCAGCTCCCTGCTCATCCTTTCCACACCACGTTCAGAATTCCTGAGCGTGTTCCCAAGCATCTCAAATCCAATCCTGCCACCCATCATTCCAGCTCCTGGCTTTAATCCTCTGTGATCCGACCTCCAAAAGCATCACTACAGTTTCATTCACACTGAGCAGTACATTTTAGTGGGCATCCTTTATCCAAGACCACACATCCGTGGTTTTCTTCCTTTGGCTTTGGTGTCTCCCATAATTCTGCAAGTTCCAAAACACAGAAGGCACCAAAACCTCCTCTTGCATTCTGTCCCAGCCCAACCAAATGCCACTGCTGTGACAAGTTTGAATCTTTTCAGTGTGCAGGGACTGGCCTAAACATTTTTACATGAAATTTGGAGTGGTTTTCCAAAGCAGAACTAAATCAAGGTTTCCCCAGAGAAGGAGTGACACGAAGCAGGGCGTCTCACTTTCCTCAAGCAAACAGGACAAAGTCAGTGGAAGCTGAAATGATCTGTGACCAGTCTGCCAGTAAGCCTTTCAAAGTCTCTACTAAGCTAAAAATCCAGTGAGAAGTTATAAAAGTATTTCCAGAACAAGGAGCCCAGGCTGCTGGAATTGGCTGTGGCTCAGCTGGGCCATGACCTGAAGCCGGTGCAAAAACAGGTGGAGAAGCCTTGGCTGGATCAGCAACTGATTCTCCAACTCAAGGACATCAATACAGAATACAACACCATCAGCACAATCAGAAGATCAGAATATAACACCATCAGCACAATCAAGAAGCCTATTCAGTGATTTCCAGTCCCTTATCATGAAAGGTCCAAAGTCACCCATGCTTCTTTTCCCCTGTGCTATTTTTGCCTCGTTTGCTCCTCAGAGTTCTGATGAGGTTGCTGCACAGTTTGACATTTGATTAGGATCTGCATAGGTCAGAGGCTGGATGGGAGAGAAGCACAGGAAATAACCTTTTCTCTAATCCCTTTATCAGCCAGTGGGGGTAATTAGGAGGCCTTGGCTTTGGGAGAAGCCCCAGGCTGGATGTTCAGCGTGTTCTGATCGCTGTCCCTTCCCTGGCAGGAGGCACTCTGTGGCTATGTGATCATTGTCATGGCACTGTTCTGGTGCACAGAAGCCCTGCCCTTGGCTGTCACAGCTCTGCTGCCCGTCCTGCTGTTCCCCCTGATGAATATCATGGATTCAACAACAGTAAGAGATCTTGTTCCATGCGTTAATCAGTGCTTTTATTCTGGGATTGTTCCCCAGGATTATATGATGGCCACCATTATATTTCTATTATTGATAGTATTATTATTTTATTTTAACTTTATTGTTATTATTCTCTGTCTTCTCCATGGACTAGAACTTGCATGAGCCCAGACTGAGCTCTGGGTGGAGCTGCTAATCTGAAACCAAAGCAAATTCCCCATTCAGATGCAACCCAGAGTTACTCCCTGCTAATGCCATGAAAATAAACTCCCTCAGAAAATGTCCCCCTCCCTTGTGACTCCTCCCTCTCCCATCTCCCACCTCACAGGTCTGTCAGGAGTACCTCAAGGACACCAACATGCTCTTTTTGGGGGGCCTGGTGATGGCCATTGCCATCGAGACCTGGAACCTGCACAAGCGAGTGGCTCTGAGGGTGCTGCTGATCACTGGAGTCAGGCCAGCCCTGTGAGTGACAGCGCTGGGAACGCTGGGGGGGGAGGATTTTATGGCATCAGACCCCATCTCTGATGGGAAGCTGCAAATCTTGCCCTGCAAATGCTTTCCTGCAGCCCAGCTGAGTTAGTGCCTGAGCAAGCCTTGCAAATGTTGAGGTGTTACACACCTGGTGTGTCTTTATTTTATTTTATTTTATTTTATTTTATTTTATTTTATTTTATTTTATTTTATTTTATTTTATTTTATTTTATTTTATTTTATACTTTTATTTTATATTTTATTTTAATCTTATTTTATATTTTATTTTATTTTATTTTTATTATTTAATTTTATATTTTAAAATTTATTTTATTTTATTTTTATTTTTAAATTTTATTTTATTTTTATTATTTTATTTTATTTTATATTTTAAAATTTATTTTATTTTTATTACTTTATTTTGTGTATTTTTATTATTTTATTTTATTTTAATTTAATTTAATTTTATATTTTATTTTATTTTATTTTATTTTATTTTATTTTATTTTATTTTATTTTATTTTATTTTATTTTATTTTATTTTATTTTATTTTTTTAATTCCAAAACGCTTTTAGGTGGAGAAATAGAGAATCAATGATGGAAAGAGAAGGATGCTGCCAGGCTGGGCCAGGAGCACAGTCAGGAAAAACCACAGCAGGAACACAGAGAACATGGACTCTGTGCCTGCTGCTGCCTGCACAGGGAAGAGAAAATATGAGGATGCTTGTTTGGAAAACAACAAATGTTTTCCAGACTAGAACTTTAAGCTATGCACAGGCTGCACCACCCTGTTTAATCAGTTTCAGCTCATAAGAGGGAATACTGAAGGAAATTACAAAGCAATAGAATAAAAATGCATACAAGATAAACCCCTTTTCATCTGATATATAATCTACATCTCATCTAAAGAATAATTTTGAGACAAATAACAGAGTAATACTGAAATGAGGATTAGAATTTTAGATGAGTCAGAAGAGAATCTTAAATAATAGAGGTGGGATAAAATAACAAGAGGGGGAAAAAAAGAGATGATCTTCCTTATGGCTTAAACTGATTGCCATTTGGGATCAAATTCAGCTTGCAATCCCTCTTCAAAATCTATCATCATGCCTTAACGTGTGTCCTGAGAAATGCCTTCCTGAGAATGATGTGGGACAAGCAGGATCTGACTGGATAAACTGCTCGCTCCAACCCACCAGCTTCCACTTCCTTAGCCATAAGAATGTAAAAAAAAATGGTTGAAAAAGAAAAAATTGCTGTTAAATCTTAACTGGGTGGCTCACAGAGCAAACCAGGGCGGGAGGAAATGCTGGGTGGGGACTGCTGAGCGTTCTCCAAACCCAGCACTTGCAGCTTTGTAATCAAAATGAAGACCATTGCAAGGCTGAGTTCTGACCCAGCTTTCCCAAACCTTCCCATTCCAGACTCCTGATGGGTTTCATGGTGGTGACAGCTTTCCTGTCCATGTGGATCAGCAACACAGCCACCACTGCCATGATGGTGCCCATAGCACAGGCAGTGATGGAGCAGCTGCACAAGTCAGAAGCAGAGTCTGGCACCCCTGGCCAAGGGTCTGAGCACACCAACAAAGCCTTTGAGCTGCAGGAAAAGTCACCTGACAGCTTCAAAGAGCCAGAGGAAAAAGGTGAATGGGTTGGGGGGTGGTAAATCCTGAAATAAAACTGTCCCCAAAGCATCCTGACTGCAGCACACAGCCCTGATGAGGCTCTTCCATGAAGCAGACAAACCCCAAATTTTTATTATTGTTGTTATTATCCTGACTTGGCTGAAGTCAAAACAAAAATACAAAAAAGGTTGTAACTACTCAACAGACTGACCAAAAGTACAAACTCTCCACTAGGGGAAGCCTTTATATCAGGCTTGCTATTTCCCTGCAGATTTATGACAGTTCAATTGTTATCTACTGTGTGACTTATCCTATAATAGAGGATTCCCAAGGTAAAATTTCTGGCCTATTTCCAGCTGGGAGGTTAGGGATTAAAAAGATCTTTCTAATCCAAAGGTACACAATCAAGCAGCAATATCTCTTTACCAGCTGTCTTGCCCTCTCCCCATTTTTGGGGTGATTCCAGAGTTTCTGAGCATAACTCTCAGTGCCAGCAGACAGAAGTTCCTTTTAGCCCAGCTCCTCCAGCTCTGTTACAATTCTCTGAATTCTTGCCTCACTCCCCTGCATGTGCAGCTCAGACCTTGGCCTCATTCACAAGGAAGTGCCAGCAGCAGGTTCAAACCTTAGCACACGTTTCAAATTCCCCTCTGAAGAACTGCTCTGTGTCCAGGCAGCCAGTGAAAATGGGCAGAAGATCAAGAAAATTAACAATGCCAGCCTTAAAATGAGGAACTTTGGCTCCTTCAGCTTTGAATCCATTGTGTCCTAGCCTTGAAATATTAAATTATGCAGTCCCAAAGCCTTTTCCTGTCCAATACAGCTCCTGCAGCTCTTCTGTTCCTTGGGATCTAGGTAACTCTCATGTCCTGATAGTCGAGGAGGAGAGAAAGAGAAATGAAGAGATGGAGAAGAAACACTTGAAGCTGTCCAAGGGAATGTCCCTCTGTATTTGTTACTCATCCAGCATCGGGGGGATCGCCACTCTGACTGGGACAACCCCAAATCTGGTGCTGCAAGGACAAGTCAATGAGTAAGTCTGGGATTAAACACCCTCCAAACCGCAGCGTCCTGCTCCAGCTGGCTCCCGGGCAGCACAGAGAAGGAAAACGCCACTTTGCTTGGGAAGTGAGCTTCTCTCCCTCCATGGGCCCTGCAGAACCTCCCCTTCCCTGGCTCACTAATGAAGGACAGAAGAGAGTGTGGAATTTTGGGTGCTAACAGCCACCTGCCTTTTGCAGCATCTACCAAGGCAACGGCGGCATCATCAACTTCGCCTCCTGGTTCTCCTTCGCCTTCCCCACCATGCTGCTGCTGCTGATTCTGGCCTGGATTTGGCTGCAGATCCTCTACCTGGGCTTCAAGTGAGTACCCTGAGCCCCTGCCATGCCCTGGGGGGCTCTGACAGGGCTTGTCCAGCACCAGTGACCCTTTTATTGAGGAGAAAAATCACACAGCAGGCGGCAAAGTCCTGGCACACCACGGGGAGCAGAACATGCTCTGGGTGCCTGTTGAAATTCTGCAGTTTTTCCTTTGAGGAATGTGATTAAATCCCAGCTGAATGTGCCCTGCAGGTGACACCAGGGAGCTCTGAGTGCTGGTGGCCCGTTCTGCAGCATTGCTGCCGTGTCCCGGCAGATTGCTGCGCTCCAGAGCAGGAAATTGATTTCTACAGGGAGCTGTAAATGCCTCTGTGACCAGGCTTGCTTCAGACCTGCAGGATTAGTTCTGGGCTGGCTCTGGAGCAGATCACCCCACACAGCCAGCCTGCATTTCCTGCCTGCTCAATACTCAGATTTTCACGTTTGTGTTACCCCAACCTCCCTCGTGTTACGTGGAATGAGTGCTGCAACGCCTGAAATGCTTTTTTCACCTTTATAATTTTCTGTTATTTTAAAAAGCTTGGCAAGTCTTCCCAGTAAAGTGATCAAACAGCCTTGTCAATCCCATTTACATTGTCCTGGTCCAGTGGAAGGTGTCCCTGCCCATTCATTGGAATTTAGAGTCTCCTCCAACACAAACCATTCTGTGATTCTGCAATTTTTTTTCCTCACATGCCCAGATATCTCACTCCTTTACATTTAAGTAATGAGCTTTTAGGGACGAGATCATCTTGTCTTTCTGGTCATCTTGTCAAGACATGCAGCTCCTACTCCCCATGGCTGCAATTACAATACATTTAATTTCAATATTCATATATAAATACATAGAAAGACATTATGATTGAGTATAAAATCTGGATTCTTACTGGATACCTGGCAAATTCCTCTGATGTTTCTCATCCATTTTCTTCCAGTTTTAAGAAGAATTTTGGTTGTGGTGCCAGTCCTGCTGCCAAGGCTAAGGAGCGACAGGCCTATGAAATCATCAAGGAAGAGAGCAAGAAACTGGGCAAAATGAACTTTGCAGAAATAGAAGTTTCAATCCTCTTCGTTCTCCTGGTGGTGTTGTGGTTTACCAGAGAACCTGGGTTCATCCCAGGCTGGGCAACAGTTCTCTTCAACAAAGACAATACAAGGTATTCTCTATCCCCTTCTCCTCCTCACTTTGAATAAAAAGGGATTTTATCCAGCTGAAATCACAGCTAATGTTCTGATATACCCAACAACCCGAATTCCTGCCTGCTCTCCTGCAGCTATGTCACTGATGCCACAGTCGCCCTCTTCATCTCAATGCTGCTCTTCATCCTCCCTTCTGGCTTTTCCAACCAGGACAGAGACCAAGAGCAAACAGGTGAGTCACTGAAGCACCAAAAATCAACTGTCTGAACAGGTATGTGGGAAATGTTCACATTTGGGGTTCACAAAGGAAATTTCAAATATTAAGTAACGCTTCAAACTGCTCTCCCAGCTGCGTGCTTTAGGTTTGGCAAAGCACATATGGCATAAAATTCTCTGTTTCTCATCATTTTATTAGGAAACTAATCAACTAATCAGGAACTCATCAACTAATCAGTTTCTGATCAGCTGATTAGGAAACTCTTATCCCAGCAGTGTTCCTGCCCCAGTTATTCCCATTTGTAGAGGATTCCAAGCTGGAATCTTCAGGAGGGAACACACAGGGCTGCTGCCACACCTTCAGCTCACCCTTCCCTGCCTCCTCCTGAGCTTCTTGGGGCAGCAAAGATCATTCATTAGAGCTTTTGCAAGTCAATTTTAAAACCTTTGGCGCTGGCGCTCCCGGCGTTTGCTCCGGGGGACAATTCCAGAGTCTGCTGACAGAAGGGATTCCTGGCGTGCAGACCGAGCTCCCACCTCCCACCCAGAAGTTCTCCCTTTCTCTGGAGGTTTTTGTGGCCTCACAAAATCTCTTTCTGGGTTCCAGGGGACAGGGTGAGGTTCCGTGCCCCTCCGCCGCTGCTGGACTGGAAGGTGGTGCAGGAGAAGATGCCGTGGAACATCGTCTTCCTGCTGGGAGGGGGCTTTGCCTTGGCCAAGGGCAGCGAGGTAACACCCCTCAGCTCACCTGGGATCCGTGCTTCCCCAGCTGGTTGTAGCCATATTTTATGGAAATTCCTTTCTTTAGGATTTTTCCTCCTGAGAAGCTGAGAGGCCTCAGGAACAGAACATGAACAATGATTCTCTGCTGCTGTGGGATGCAGCAGGTGGATCTGGGATTGGTCTCATGTGATTATTTCCAATTAATGGCCAGTCACTGTCTCAGTCAGAGACAAACCTTTTGTTATTCATTTTCTTTCTCCATTCTTAGCCATCCTTCTGATGAAATCCTTCCTTCTATTCTTTTAGTACAGTTTTTAATATAATATCTATCATAAAATAATAAACCAAGCCTTCTGAACATGGAGTCAGCTTTCCCCTCCCCTCCCTCATCCTGTGACCCCTGTGATCGTTGTCACAGCTGGTTCCTTTCCCGCCTTGCTCTTCTTGCTCTCCCGGGACACAAGAGGGCACACCGGGAGCATCAAACGCTCCTTCCCCAGCTCCTGGCACCGGGACCGTCCTTGGGCTGCTGGCATCGCATCCTGCTGCTTCCCCGTGCCAAGGGCAGCACCACTGGCTGTGCTTCTAGAAAAGGGACTCACTGAGAAACTGCCCCCAACACATTAAAGGTTCTTTTCAATAAAATGGAATTGCTGCAGACAGCACGATGAGGTGATTTACCCAGGAGGGGTCTCCAAAGTATTTCAAACCAAGGATTTAAATTCAGCTATTAAAAGAGAAATGTAGAGCTGGCTAGAGAAGCTTCAGGTCCAGGGCCACACATTATTTTTCAGTAATGATTTAAGTGATGGAACAGACAATCCATTTATTAAATCTATAGACAATAAACAAATTCTAAAAGGCTTCAAGTAATACTATTTTGGAATTCAAAGATCAACATTAAAATGAAAAAGTACATGTCTGGAAAAGGAAACATTTAGGAAATCACTTTAATTTATCCTAGAATAATTAACCAAATACACAAAGGCTGCTGCAGAAAGCCCAGAATGAGACAGGGAGGATGCTGCTACTTCCCTGTGCCTGACAAGGATGAAGGGTGTGAAAAGATCCAGACAGTTATCAAGATCTCAGACAATGTGATGAAATGACATTAAATCACTACAGCATCTGATAAGATATATATATATAAATATTTAAGGAAATTTATTCAAATGCCTTTGCTTTTGTGAAAAAAAAGCACCTCAAATATTGATCATGTACAAGTAATGATCTGAAGAGAGAAAAAAATTTTTGCTGTCAATAATCCACTATAAATGCAGCATCTCTTACTTTCCAGTTCCTTGGATGGGAAACAATGTTGGTGTTTTTTGTTTGACTGAGTGGACATTCCAGTCTGTGAGCCCTGGCTGTGTTTTCCTGCAGTTTGCAGGAGAGCTGCTCTGAGAAGGGAGGGCTGAATTGGCATGAGAACTGCAACAGAACCCTGGTGTGGCTCTTCCCTCTCCAACCTGGCCTCCCTCTCTGCTCTGCTGCAGGAATCTGGCCTGTCTGCATGGCTGGGCACCAAGCTGACCCCTCTGCAGAGCATCCCCCACCCAGCCATCGCCTTCCTCCTGTGCCTCCTCATCGCCACCTTCACCGAGTGCACCAGCAACGTGGCCACCACCACCCTCTTCCTCCCCATTCTGGCTTCTATGGTGAGTCCCAGCACCTCAAAACTCTCTTGGTAAGGACAGATTCCAGCTCCCCAGTTGCCAGAACCATCTGGCAAAGCCAAGCTCTGGTTCCTGTATCCCATCAGGGGCGCCAGACCTGAAACCAAAACCCGTGTGTGCACATAGGAGCACACACTGTGCTGAGCTCAAACCTTTCTGAAACCATTGCTGGGGAAAAGCAAAGGGATTAAATTCATATGAAGACTTTGCCTTCTGGCCTGAGCATGAGGTCACTGCCAGCTGTACTTGTTTTTTCCAATTTGTTCTGCGCGGAGAACAGCAGCGGCGTTTCCTTGCCTGCAACATTCCTTGAGTGTATTTCACCCCCACCAAGGCCTTGCAGAAGTCTCTGAAGGTGATAGCATGACCTAATTCAGACTTCTGCATTTCCACAGGAGATTCCTGCTGCTGGGGCAGACGGAGTTCTGCAAACTGAAAAGCTGGTTCCAGACAGAAACTGGAATGAGCTCCTCCAAATGTTTTTGCATAGGTCACAGACTCCAGCCAGCCCCTAAACCAAAGCTCTCACCTCCAGAGCTTCACCTGCCTCCTCTGATAATTTAATTTTGTTCTTAGCCAACTCAAAGCCAGGGTTTAGAGCTGAATATAAGCATTATTTATCCATTTACACAAAGCCCTGACCACAAAATCAATTCTTGCATTTGCTGCGTAAAGATGCTGGAAGTGTCTAAAGCAGCCCCAAAATAAGAGTGGCTGCAGTGCTTGGGGAGGAATGAGCCCTCTGACATGGACAAACACAACCTGTGCATTTCTGGGTGTCAAACCCACCACCTCTGCTCTCTTTTTGTGCACAGGCTGAAGCAATTTGCCTCAACCCTCTCTATGTCATGCTGCCCTGCACACTCTCTGCATCGCTGGCCTTCATGCTCCCCGTGGCAACTCCTCCCAATGCCATTGTCTTCTCCTATGGACAGCTCAGGGTTATCGATATGGTGAGGAAAAAAACAAACAAACAAACAAACAACACTTTTTTTCCAGAATTTTCACCCCCAGGTTTGATCTTTCCTTTTCCTAATGCTGGTTCCTCTTGGGGGAGCGTTAGAAAAGTCGGCGTGCCCGGCTCATGTCAGGTGGAAAGATGTGTGTGCATCAATAAAGGGTCACACTGTCTCTAATGCACTCTGAGAATCTTAGAAAGGTGCTAATGAGCCTTCAAAGAACAGCCAGGGCTGTTCTATAATATAAAAAAATATAAAAAAGGTTTTATAATAAGAGCTGTCGATGTCTAACTGCTTGAAAAACCCAAATGTAGAGCATGGGGGTGTCCAAGGGCCCTGTCACCTGGGCAGTCCTTCTGCAGGGACAGGGAGCAGCCAGGCACGTCTCACTGGGTGTCCTGACTGCCTCAAGAAGTCACTAAAGATGCAAGGACAGCAGTGCCATGTCTCTTGGTAACTTTCCTAACTTATAATTGATCCAAGAAGAAGCCCAAATTATATTAGAGAGAAAAACCAGGTCAGAGGAGAAGTGGATTAAAGGATTTGGGGACTTGTAGTTTTAAGAGTTTTATCCAATGGAAACCTTTCCCTTTATACAAATTATATTTGTGAAGAAAACCAACCTAAATATAATTTGGAATCAAACCATGCAAAACCTCCTAACCATCAAGGAAGGGAAAAAAAAGTGCTCAGGGCTGCTAAACAACCCTACTCTTTCCTAATTCTAGGCCAAAGCTGGGTTTGTACTGAACATCCTGGGAGTCCTGACCATCACCCTGGCCATCAACACCTGGGCTTCATCCTTGTTCCAGCTGCAGACCTTCCCCTCGTGGGCCAACAGGACAGGGACCTGCCTGTGAGCTGGGCAGGGGACAGAGCCAGCACTGCTCCTGTCAGAGCTCTCACCCACTTTGGGGCTTTGGAGAAAAGCCTGTTCTGTGCAAAAGGACAAGCAAAACCCTCCCCATGCTCACAGCAGGGAAATTGCCTGGCTGCTGCTGGGTCCTGTCCCCCCAGCAGGAGGAGGAGGCGATTTTTGGCTTTCCAGCCCTCCCACCTTTAGGTTTTCTGCCTCTGCAGGGGTGTTTGCCCCCAGTGCTTTTCCAGTGAGTCTGAAATCTGCAGCAAGAAAAAAAATAAGAGAGGTGTGAATAGGGAAAAGGGAGGAGAGAGACTCTGAGCTGCTGATTTGGTGCACAGGTCTGTGCACAGCTCTCCACCTGCACATGTGTGAACGCTCGAGGTGTACATGATTGTTGTGTATTCTGTGGGCACTGACAGCCAGCTGTGTGTTGTGTGATCACAGGAAAATCACTGTCAGCCCCTCCTGTTTTGAAATATATTTATTTGCAGTCCCTTTGTTAGGAATGTAAAAGATGAATTTTCTCCCAGGATGTGCTCCCTGGTGTTATTTATGCCAGATTAGAGCCTGCAAGTTCATGGTAAGACCTTTCCTTGAAAAGGAGAGAATCCCTGTGTCCTAAAATATGTATGATTGAATTAAAGTGTTTTTTTAATGTACCCCTGTGTTATAGAGGTTTTTTTTTTTAATTATAAATCACTGCTTCTGTCTTCCAGGTATCAACTGCTTGTCCATGTTCTCACTTACAATATCTTTAAATAATCAGAGAAATCAGCATAGCTGATTTTCTCTTATCTTGAAAGTAGTAATTATGTTGTTATTATTACTGAGTCAATTTTTCTTGGACTGTGCAGCCCAAGATTTTCCTTTGTAAAAGCCCATTATGTAATGCTGTTCCATATCTCATCCCCATTCTGCTGCAGCTGACTTTCAGTGGCAGATAAATTCCTAATGACCAAACTGAAAAATGTCCAAAGGCCCTTTGCCAAAACCATCTCCTGGTGCCATAAATGAGGTTGGGTTCAGGCAGAGCAGTTGCTCAATGGGTGCCCTGGAGTTTGCTCTGAAACCTTTGTTCTGTTGTTACCTGCTTCAGTTGTGCACAAAGTGCATTTCTGAAATCCCACTCTGGTGGGATCTCCCCTCTGGCTCCATGAGGGAATTTCACTCTAAAACAGTATGTTCTCCTCAAAATCTTTCTTTTTTCTTTCTCTAATTATTAGAAAGAAAGAAAAGAATTATTAACCCTAATTATTAGGAGATGAGGGGGCAGTGTGCAGTGTAATTTTGATTCAGAAAACATCCAAATTCACTGAGTTGCAGCAGATTTTTTTTCCAGTCCCAAAGATCCAGATAATTCTGGTGTCTGCTGGTCATTAATTCCTCAGCACTGATGGTTCCAGTGGCTGTGGAAATCACTGTCTTGCAAAGAACAGCCTGGTGTTAATCCTCCTGTGGCTCTGACAGAGTTTTAATTTGCTGTGAGATAGAGATCCAGCAGAATATCCACAGCTCCAGAGGGAAAGGCATTTATTCTCTGCTGCTAATGAGCTCCTGGGTAACAGATTTCAATCACATAACGACTGGCTCAGGTCACTGCTGCACCTCTCTCCTTTCCCTTTGAGTTTGCCTCTACCAAATAACCCCCAAATCTCTCTAAATATTTTCATTACTCTGCTCACCCTCTGTCTGAGGACTTAAAAATGCCAAACTGGAGCGGATGATTTGCTGAGAGCCTCTCCCTGCCTTTGTCTCCAGCATCAGGGCAGTGTGCTCTGCTTTTGTTTGCTTTTTGTTTTCTTTGAAATTCTCCTGTAGACTTTACATGTCCTCCTGAATTACTGCTTAGCTCAGCAGGAAAGGTGGAATTCTTATAACATTTCCCATTGGCCTCTCCTTCCAGCCCTTTTAAAACCCTGCTGTGGCTCTTTGAAGTCTTTTCTATTAGTCCACATTATTCAGAGGCTGTGGTGTGCACAAAGAACCTGCAGGAGCACAGGTGCAATCTTTATGCCAATCTCCAGAAGAAAGCAGGGAGACATCAGGGAGCAGAGGGTGTCATGGGGCCAAGGAATAAATTTTGGGTGCTCCACCTCCATCAGCAGGGCTGAGCATGGATTCACAGATTTGTCTGCAGTGGGAGTCACTCAGAGGGGGGGAAAATGCCCAAATTCCAGAAAAAATGGGGGTGAAAGTCTGGAGGAGAGGGAAGGGAAGGGAAGGGAAGGGAAGGGGAAGGGGAAGGGGAAGGGGAAGGGGAAGGGGTAGGGGAAGGGGAAGGGGAAGGGAAGAGAAGAGAAGAGAAGAGAAGAGAAGAGAAGAGAAGAGAAGAGAAGAGAAGAGAAGAGAAGAGAAGAGAAGAGAAGAGAAGAGAAGAGAAGAGAAGAGAAGAGAAGAGAAGAGAAGAGAAGAGAAGAGAAGAGAAGAGAAGAGAAGAGAAGAGAAGAGAAGAGAAGAGAAGAGCAAACAGGACACAAGGAGAACTGAGAATTCCATGACCAGTTTCCACCTTGCATTTTAGTGGCACTGGGCACTGCAGTGCCTTGGGTGTGTCTGAGCTCAGGACCAGTTGAGGTACAGCTAAATATAGTGTGCTTGTGCAAAAACCAGTAACACTATTAAAAATTTTCATAATTTTCTACGCAAAGCAGGTAGAAAGTGTTCCTAAGCCCCATTATTACCCGGATCACCTTTGAAGGGTGGCTCCCCATTATGTTTCCAGATATTGCCCTCAAGGAGTGGCTCCATTTCCCATTGTGAGATCAAATTTCACAATCTGCTGCGAAACTGCCTGCTCAGCACCTGCTGTGCTCAGCTGGGATTCCCACTGCAGCTCCTCTGACACCAAGGCTGCTTTTCCACGAGTGATAAATTTGGCAGCGAGGAGGGGAACCTGTGTCCTTTTTTTTTTTGCCTGCCTTGGCCTAAAAACTGCTCTTCAAAACCACAAAAGACAGGATTCCAGCCGTGAGTAAGCGGGTGACTCGGAGTCACCTCCTCATTCTCCCTGGAGTACGGAGCTGTCCTGCCTTGCCTGGCACACACACAGGGCTCTGCAGGCACACACACGCACTCTGAGGGAGCAGGGAGGCTCTGCCCTGCTCCAAACACTCCATTTCTGTGACCACACCATAAAAGATGACGGTTTCTGGGCAGGCTCCTGAAAAATTGCTTACATTTGGGAAAGAAAGCCGGCCGTAAACACCTCGGCAGCAATTTGTAAAGTGGCATGGGAGTGATGCAAGGGTCACTGAAATCATAAACAGAATTAACAGGACACATGGCAATTTGAAAGCTAAACCAGGGTGAAGCCAGCACATCTTTCTAATCCTCAAATTGCTTCGGAGAAACCAAAAATTTGCTCGCAGTCACTTAAGAGGTATTAAAATGAGACTCGTTGCACAGCGCTGACATCTTGAAATGTGTCAGGAGGTACAGCTCAATTCCTAAACTTTCATTAAAAATAAAAGTAAATAAACAAAAACTACTTGGGAGGACGCTTCATCCTAAAATGGACATGAAATAATTCTCAGAAAGGTGAAAATCATTTCCAGCAAACAAACAGAAACATGAGGTTCTGTGTTTTATTCAGTAATCAGCAGCATGAGGGTAACTGTGGACCTTTCTCCAGGAGCTGTAAAAGCTGCTCCTCTCGTGTCCTTGGGGAAATTCCTGCCTTGGAGAACTATGGCATGTTGGCAGCTGGGTGCATCTCCAGCCCTCTCTCCATTTGTGTTTTATTTTAGGAATACAACTCTCTGCTCTCAACCAGCCCACTGGATTTGGTGCTTGCCAAAGCAGAAACAGAGTTTAAACCCTCTGCAATGATGAATAACTAAAGAACAGACAGCAGAAACACGAGGACTTAAGAAATACCTAACCTGAAATCATCCAGGAATTTCACAACCCTCCATTTTTTTTTTTAATTAATTTTTTTTTTTTTCCAACATGGGACCAATAAAACTATTTACAACTTGATTCACTGAACTTTATGGCTTGAGTTAGTAATGAGCAAGGTGCCAAAGTCTGGAAATGAAGTGGTTTGGATGTACTAATCACCTGGTGTCCAAACTAACAACTGTTTAATGGAACTTAATCACTACTGTCAATGCTGGGTATTTTCTCCTATTAAGGAAACATTTGGTATTATTTATCCTTTAATCATATTAAGACACCGAAACCAGGCAGGTGCCATGCAGGAGGTGCAGGTTCCCTCCCCAGTGTCACCTCCTGCTGCAGACACTGCCCAGGGTCCCCAAATCCAGGCCAAACCCCTGGGCTGGCGTTGATTTTCCTTGGAAAACTCCCTGGAAAAGGAATGGAACAAGGGAACACTTCTCAAAAGCAATGCAGGGCAGCAGAGTCATACATTTAATAAAATTTATGAAAATTGTCCAAAGGGGGGAAAAAAAAATCAAAACAGCAAAACCAAATGAACTTGGAAATAGAGAAGGAACAGAATGATTAATTCAAGGGTTCAACACATTTATTTTTATGGATCAGACCAGATTCAGCTGCTTCAAGGCTCAGATGTTGGATGGCTGTCTGAGGTATTTGTGATCTAACAATGAGTCACAACTACTTTTAGTTGCCACTGCACCTGAAATATTCACTAGAATTAGTTAGACCATCAGAAACTTGCTCTGCTTCCAATTGATACCTTTCAGATGATTTCAGGTCCTGAAATCATCTGGATCTCAGGAATGAAAGCCAGAAATTTCATTTTCCAGGAACGAAATGGGAAAAAATTCCAGGAATTTCCTCACTTCCCTTGATCCCTGTCCAGTCCATGGGGAGAAGAGCAATTCCAAGTTTTCCCCACCTAGGACCTCCCATTCTTTGGAAGGGAATTTCAGTCATTTCCCAATTCAGAAACCCAATTTCAGCAATCTTGCTGATCCTTGTTCCTTTCCATCCAGCACAGGCAGAAGTGCTCGGGGTTGCCCATGACAATAAAGTGCATTTTTATGGAATTGCAGAATGGGAGACCAGCAGGGTGGGTGCAGAGTGTTCCAGTTAGCTGCACCAGGATCCCCAGTTAGGACTCTGGCTGGTCTGGGGCAGCAAGTGACTGCACAAGGAAAGCCACACTTCCCCTTTTTGCTCCAGGACTCTCCTGATGAGACTTGCCAGAAAGCTGAAAAAGGATCCTCTTTCTTTGCTCTGTCACCTGGAGGGAGCCTGAGCTCCCCTCCTTGCTCTTTCCTCTGGCAATGTCATTGCTGCTACATGAAACCTGCACTCATCAATCACCTCCTGCATCCCAGCTGACACAGCTGGACAAGGGCAGCCTCCCCACACCTGGGATTTTGCTTTTCAGACCTCAGCAAGGGCTCTGAGAGCTGCAAGTGGCACGGGAGAAAGAGCAGTCCCGCCAGATTCCCTGGGAATAACCCAAAATAACCTTTGTGATTCCTTCAGAGTCGTGTTTTTATCAGCCAGGCTCTGTGGCAGAGAGCAGCACCAGCAGGGTTAGTTCTGAGGACTTTCAGGGGGTAGATATTGCAGTTTTCCCCACCCCAGTTATTGGCAGAAATCACAGCCAGAGCTCCCTGGATGGTCACAGCAGGTTGGGGAGTGGGACAGTAGAAACAAGCAGCAATTTCGTGCATTATCTGTGAATTGGAGATGCTCTGGCTGTTGGTGGGTTCCATGGTGCAAAATGAATTCCTGAAATGAATTCAGAAAAGGCTGAGGCAGAGCTGCCAGAGGGGCAGGCTCTGACTGAATCCTGGCTCAGAAACCAAAAGTGAGCACAGGGGGTGTGGAAGTGCAGGAGTTCACACTGTAAGCTTTTGTAATTTGGCAGAGATACTGTAAAGAAAAAAAAAACCCAAACCAAAACACGCAGCTTATTAGCCTAGAAGAAAAATCTTTGCTGTGTTTACACAGTAACCACACACCTGTATCTCAGAAATATGAGACAAGTGATGGGGAAAGGGGAGGGCACTGACATCTTTATTTTCCTCTACACCAGGTGCAGTCTGTAATATCTTTGCAGCCTCTATTTTGACTCAGTGCCACTGTTGGCCTCCTGTACCTGCTGAACAGCCCCTGCAGGGAGTGACTCCAAAACATGCCCATGCTCCCTGCTCCAGCAGGATCTGCTCTTTCCTGGAGCCCTGGCGGGTGCAGCCAAACCCTGAACCCATCCCAGCCCAGCTCCAGCTCCTGCAAGTCACAGAAACACAAAAACACTCAATTTTCTACTGAATTATTCTATTGATTTGTTTTTCTTACAGGACATTCCTAATTTTCTGGTGCTGTCAGTCGATGTCCCGTTTTTACGAGATAAAAATGCGGCATTAAGGCAACTTGTCCTGTCACAATAAAACATCAGGGTAGGGGACAGAGCTGAAGAGTGTCCCACCTCCTTAACTCCTCACACCAAGGTACAACCCAGTAAAATCCATTTGCATTAATTACAGCAAATTTGTGTGTCTGGTTTTACTGAATAGGATTTTTTTGATATTGTTGGGCAAGCGGAGAAGGAAAGAGGGGTATATATGAAAAGGAGAAGGAAAGAGGGGTATATAGGAAAAGGAGAAGGAAAGAGGGGCATATATGAAAAAGAGAAGGAAAGAGGGGTATATAGGAAAAGGAGAAGGAAAGAGGGGTATATAGGAAAAGGAGAAGGAAAGAGGGGTATATAGGAAAAGGAGAAGGAAAGAGGGGTATATATGAAAAGAATAAATCAATTTTTTCATCAGAATAAATTTATTTTTGTGATGAGAATGACAGGGAGAGCTGCTTTGTGCTTGTTGAGACAGCAGCCACGTGAGTAACAGCAAGGCAGCTGCTGCTGCAGCGCTGATGGAACCCAAACCTGGAGTGATGGAGCTGTTTGGCTTGGCAAGGACCTCTAGGATCACCCAGTCCAACCTCACCCAGCACTGCCAAAGCCACCACAGCCCTGTCCCCAGGGGCCACATCCCCACTCTGGGCAATCCCCAGGGATGGTGGCTCCACCGCTGGAGAGGATTTCTCCTGAGATCCAATCTGGCTGAGGCCACTGATGGAGATGTGAACCCCAGTGCTGAGCCAGGCCAGCAGGGAAGGGCTGTGACCCCATTCCCCACCCTTCCCTGGGCTCAGCCACTGCTCCTCCAGCAGTGCAGCCGTCCCAGCCGTGAGTTTCCCCAGGAGAATCCTGTGGGAAGCGGTGTCAGAGCCGCTCCTGACAGCCTGACCCTGGCAGGAGGAGATCAGGTTGGTCAGGCAGGACCTGCCCGGGGTGGATCTCTGCCAGGTGAGCTCCATCACCTGCTGCCCCATCCCTGCCACGTGCTGCCATTCCAGAGGGGCTGCCCCACAGCCTCTCCTGGCACCCAGGCACCTCTGCCATGCCCTGGATTCCCCTCCAGATTTGGTTTTTTTTGGAGGTGGGTGTCACATTTGCTGACCTCCAGCCGGCTCCACTCAGGCTGGGGCAGGGTGGGAAGGGGCTCAGGGAGCATTCCCAGCAGCTCAGGGAGCATTCCCAGCTGGATTCTCAGTGTCCTTGTGTGGATCCAGCTTCCTCCTCATCTGTTGTCACTGGGCTTCCCTCTACAAACAGGAGGGAGAATCTCCTCTGCTCCTCCTCTGATGTTTATAGGAACAGTTTTATTGCCTTTTACTGCAGTGGTCAGATGAAGTTCTGGCTGGACTTTGGCCCTTCCAGTTATTGTCAGCTGGGCTACTGAAACCATCATTTCTCTGTTGCTTTTGAATTCACTTCTTCTCTTCAGTTGGCAGTGTAACATGGAATCATCCAGGATTCACTGGATAAACCCTGTGAAACTGCTTTAAGGCAGTGGATTTTGCCACACAATACCAGGGGAGTGCAAAAGGCAGGAATGACCCAATTTATCATGGAATAATGGAGTGTTTGAGGCTAAAACCATTAAAAACCATCTCATTCCAGCACCCTGCCATGGGCAGGGACACCTTTCACTAGATCAGGGTTTTATGAACTGCTCTGCACAGGTAGCAGTGGGTGGAACTGGACTGGGCTGCTCCAGAGGGATATTAAGGCATTGCACCAGCACAGAGTATTTATATCATTTTTATGTCTTTAATCTGACTGCATGCAACCCCACAGAGCAGAGAAAGTCAAATCTCTATGTTCAGGAACCCAGATCTTCATTGGGAAAGGGGTGTTTAATATTCTTAGGCAGTGATTAACGTGAACTCTGAGTTTATAAATATGATGAGTCTTTAATTTGCACAACAAGTAGAGTAATAAAGATTAGAGGAAAGAACTTGAGAGGGAGGGAGGGAGGGAGAGAAATCTCCATATCTAACCTAGGCTGCTAACACAGCTCTAATTACAATTGGTCTCACAACAAAATCTTTCAGGAGTCAGGATGTTTCAACTGAAGATTTGAAAATAACCAGCACACCACATGAGTGCAGGGAATTATCCAGCACACACAACAGCAGAGCACCTGGTTTTCCTTTCAGTCTCACCCAGGTTATTTTTTCATCATGAAAGAAGTACCTGCATCTTTGGCTGTTGTAAAAATATCATGCATGGCACCACCTGCCAGACTAATAACAATAATTAGAAATGTAATAAACTGTTCATTGGCAAGGGAACAAATTGTCTTATCCTTTGAAAGTCACACTGGCCCGGGGCAATTCCTCACAGACATTCGCCACTGATGTCACAAGAGCCAGAGTGAAAAGCAGTGCAGAAAAACAACTGAGGATGGCAATGAGAAAGGGAAAAAAAAAAAAAAAACACTGACAAAGACGTTTCAGCAGTGTGGAGTAGGTGCAGAGTATTCCCATCTCACTGAATAAACCATTGAAAACTCGGGGCTTACAGAGGGAGAACTGATCCTGCTCTTCCTCAGGAGCTGCAAAACACTTGTTTTAAGCTGAAACATTTCTAACTGGATTTAGAATGGAAACCTCAGGGTTGCAGTTACTTCCTTTTTATCCTCCTTGGGTCTTTTCATCTTTTGTAGAATGATTTTTCATAAAATAATTAGGATCTTTCACAGCATGCTTTGCACTGAATACCTTCTGGAGTGGATTACTCTGACTCGTGTATCTCACACACTTAATTTTAAATCTGGCAATCTGAGATCAATATTTCATTCTAACTGAAGCTCCTTTAAGTGCTGAAGCAATCTTAGTTTGGCTGCCAGATAGGAATTAATGGCCTGCTGAGGATTTTTACCTCCCATTACAACTCTCCATTTGAACAGACAAGATTTCACATTGCCTGTTTTCTAAGAGTGTGTTTAAAATCATCCTCAGCCATAAAAATGTGGTTTCATATTTTCATGACCTTAACAACACCTCTGCCCCTTCCTCCATACAATGTTTTAGCTCTAAAAAAACTAATTGTCAGCCTCTAAAATGTAAAAGGCATTCAGAATTCTGTCAGCATTAAACATTTGCCTCCCTCATCCATCTCCTGGACTGAACAGCCAGCAGGTCCACGCTCACAGAGGACTGAAGAGAAGAAAATCAAGTTATAAACGCTGCCTAAGCACTTCTTTCTGAGGCTTCTGATGATTTCACAGTCCCAGTAAGTCATCTAGGAGGGGCCCATGCCAGGCAGCAGCCTGCTTTTGTTCTTTGCTTTGTACTCAGAAGGGAGGGACATTGCTGAGGTACAACTCTCTGGGCATTTACGTGATTCACTCCTTCTCTCATTGAATCATTTTCTCATTTTTAAGATAATACCTCTGGGATGATTTCAGTGGCCGTTTGAGGAAGCACAGAGTTTTTGTGTTCTCCACTGTTGGGGGTGAAGGGGAAGATGGAGATGGTCCAAAAAAGTTGGGAAAATGGTTTGGACAGGGTGGGGAGAGCCTGGGAATTCTGGTTATTGACCTGATGGCTCCAAAGTCCTGAACTCAGGAGCTGGGAGCTCAGCTCAAAGCCTGACCACAGGCAGCTCTAACTCCATAACCTTCCTGCTGAACGTGCTGCTGATTTCCCTAAACCCAGGCTCTGCTCTAGTCTGCCTCAAATAATTCATCCCAGGCTGTGTTGGCATCACAACTGCTCAGGAAAACCCAAGTGTGTCAGTGCTTTCCAACCTCCCAGGCCAGCTCTTCCCAGTCCTCCTCTCTGTTTCAAATTCAATAAAATCATGGCTGGTGGGATTTGAGAGAGCACCTCGGAGGGGTGGATCACACAGCTGCCTGTCCTGCAGGAGCTCCCAAAAATTCACATTTCAGCCTGGGTAATGTTTGGAGTGAGATGATCTTTAAGGCCCCTTAAACCCAAACCATCCTGGGACCCTGGGATTGGAGTTTACCAATTGGAGTTTCCTAAACCAGCCATTTCTGCACTAAAACCCAGCTCTGCTGATGCATCCCTGTTTCTCCCACTGATGCTTTGGAGATCTTGGGAAAAACATTCCCCCAGATTCCATGGAAGTGGAGAAACACAAAAAGGGTGTGCATGTGTTGGCACTGGCTGCTCATGGAGCAGTCGGGAACATCCAAGCACACACTCCAAGAGGGAAAGAAGACAGACCAGTTGTTCTGGTTATTAGGCATGGTTAAGGGGCTAAAAAAAAAAAAAATAGAAAAGAAAAGAAACACCAAACCAACACACACACACACACACGTTTCTGCCAAGCCAGTTATAAGAAGATAATCATGTGCTAGCCTAAGCCTCTGGCAGGAGTAAAACACTGTTAGCTGTCTTCTAGCTGGCTAAATATTAATCATCCTGTTTAGAACCAATCATGTCACTAACTGGAGAGAAACTTGGGTAAAGGTTGTGGTGCCAAGAGGGTTTAGTGTTTTATATCTGAAGGATTCCCTGACTTCTACAGAAAATATGTTGAGCGAGGCAAAATCCAGAGCAATATTCCTGAATTCATGATTTTTTAGGAGGATCTGCAAGCTGAGGATGTGGAGAGGAACTCCAGCAATTAAAACAAGATTCTCTTCTGCTGCTGTAGGGGAGCAGTGTCAGAGCACAGGGTTTCACCTGGGGTTGTGAAGTGCAGTGAATTTGCAAACATTTTCATCTGAACCACGGAGCAGCATCTCATTCACAAACTAATTCTGCTTCTGAGCTCTGCCACAGCTCCAGAGATGAGGCTGTGTGTTCACCACAGAGCATCAGCAAGGAGGAGCAGAAAAAAAACCAAATCCAAGAACAAAAAGCTGGGCATTACTGGGGGAAGGTGTGGGTTATCCAACACCTCTGAAATCCCCATTCAGCCTAAAAGAAATGGAAAATAAAAAGAGCAGGCAGCAAGCCTTAGAAACAACAGAATGAAGTCATGGATGAGTGATCATTTCCCTGCTCATGCCTGGGCACTAAGTGGCCAAACCTGCATGACAAATTCCGAGTCAGGAGTGTGACAGGAGTGGGCTGGGAGGACTCATGTGGTTCAAAGGTCTCCCTTGGAGATCCATCCACATGTCCTGGAAACTCCCACAGCCCCTCAGGGCCTTAAAACCAGGATGCAGCAGCATCCTGCTCTGGATCTCTGTGCTCTGACCTTCAGAAGGTCCTGTTTGGATGGAGGAGCTGGAGAGACAGAGGGACAGCCCCTCCAGGGTCAGCAGCTCTGCCTTGTGGCTTTGGCCACATTCTCCTGCAGCCCTGGCTGTGACACCCATCCAGATCCCAGCTCTGGCAGCTGGGGGAAGGCAGGATCCCTCCTTCCCTTGCCCTGCCACCAAAACTCCCCCGACAGCCCAGCTCTGTGGTGTTGGGAAGAGCCAAAAAGGCAGGAGGGAGCCATGAGACCAAACAAACACAGACAGCCTGCCAAGCTACCACTCATCCAGCAGCTGCAGGCTAGGAAAGCCTGCTCCCTCTCTGTTAACCTTGTAATAAAAAAATAAAAAGGGGAAAAAAATCACAAAAGGCTTTTTCTGTCAACAAAAAAGGGAAAGTTGACAGAATGCTGCCAGCTCTTCACTAACTCTCTGTGAGGAGAGGAGAAGGTTTGGGATCTGTCACAGGGCATCCCAACCTGGTTCTGAGGTCTGAAATTCTGTGTTTCTACAGTGATCAGCTCCGAGGAGGAACAGGAATTCCTCCCTGAGGACAGGGGAAGGATCCAGCTCCAGCTGCTCTGGCACAACGCAGGGTCCTGCTACTGAACATGGAAGGACCAAATAACTCAGCACAAAAACAAACCTGTGAGGGCAATCAGGGATTATTGCTCCCAATTATTAGCCCCATCTCTGCCTCTCTTTAATTAATTACCTCCCTTCTGCACTGAAAGCTAAGAACAGCCTTGTCGAAAATGCAAAGCAAAGCCCAGTGCTGGTGACAGAGTGCCTGGAGCACGTGTCAGGATCACCTTGCTGAATTCCACCTGGAGCAGAAAGGCACAGAGTCAAGTCTAACAGCATCCTGAGCTCGGCCTCCTCTCCAAAATGACACAATAACACCTTGCAGGGGCTGCCACACTGCTCCTCGTGCTGTGCAGTGTGGGCAGCACTAAATCACCCGTCAGGAAATGATATTTTGCCTGTAATGATGGTTCTTTGTATTTTAATTTCAGATTGAACAATTAGCAGGCTGAAAGTCCTGCAAATGGCAACAAAAGAGCATCTCCTGGGCGTGCCGGATTTGGAGGCTGTAATTGAGATCTCCCTGGTGGATTTTATCCCTCACTCCTCCAGCTCACAGCTCCTCTTGAACAATAACAGGGCTAAAGACAGAGAAATTCTGCCAAAAGAAGAGGGAATGAGAACCACACTCTCTTAAATCCTTGGAATTGTTCAAGTCCAGGCTGGAACGAGTTAATGGAAGGTGTTCCTGCTGGTGGAACAAATGGTCCTTAAGGTCCCTTCCAGCCCCAAACATTCTCTGATTTGGTGAAATATTTGAAATATTTGGCATCCTGACGCTGCCAGGCTCAGTTTAACCCGAGTGTTTTCCTCAGCCTGCCACATAAATGCACTTGTGATCACTTCTGAGGGCCAGGAATGGACTGGAGTGTATGTAGGTTAAACCAAGGTGTGTATTCCCTAGGGATATCTCAGGAGATAAAAAGCAAGTCCTAACTACTATTTAAAGGCAGCCCAGCAGACGAGTAAAGTTACACCCAGGTGTGTCTTCCCTCAGGTGATCCCAAGGGAGAGATGCTGGGCCACTTTTCCTATTTAATGGTGGCAGAATGGCTGGTTAGATTACGTCCTAAATCATTTTCTAGGCTTATCATCCAAATGTTAGGACACAAAAATTGTAAGCCTACAAAGCTATTTATGATAACAAATACTGCTGCCATCACTGCATAATAAAATATAAACAATGTATTAAAAATGAGCAATTATCCCACTGCTAAATTAAGCAGGAATATTGAATCAAAGGGATTAATTTATGCTTTGGCTGGGCAAAAAGTGAAGTTCATAGGGAGAACTACTGGTTGACAAATTTCCAGATCAACAAGACTGTTCTTGTCAATTATAAATAGCAGGAGGGGTTTATAATGAGGTCAGCAGTGCTTTTCCATGTCAAGGAATTGAAGAATATTTAATTATAAAGTTGATCAAACACTCTGAATTGCACCCAGGGAGTCAAGCACAGCTTTGAGCTCAGCTTATCCTCTTCCTTTGGAAAGCAGAAAGCACCAGTCCAAGGATCAAACTGGAAAACAAGGAGCTCTGCTGGAAGTGGATAGGAACTATTTCCACCTGACATTGTTACTTCAGGCTGCAGACACAGTCAGACAGAAGTGAATTGGCTCCACTGACTTGCATTTTGAATATTTACTTTACAACTTTAATGGCTGTCATTTTAATTTTTTCCCCCCTAAAATTAAATATCAGATTAGGGAACAGAATTTAACTGCTGCAGATCCACAGCTCAATCTTTCCATAAGAGCCCAGACCAAGGAGAGATATAAAGTTATCACACTGCAGCAGTCTAGTCTGGATCTGACAAAACCAAGGTTGCTCTGATTTAAACATCTTGATCTCTCCTGTGGTTTGACTTCATCTCCTGAAGAAAAAGCTGCTTTAAACAAAACTCTGTGAGGTGTAAAAATTACTGGTTTTAAATGCCACAAAACTGGAAAGGGAGACAGGGAGCAGTGCTGGGCTGAGCTCCTCAATCCACAAAAGCAGGAGTTGGTGCAAGGCTGTGACCCACATTGGTAAGAGACAGAAAAATCTGCATCAAATCCTGACACCCTCCTTCCCTCTAGGAATTTCCTGCTGATCCCCATCCCAGGAATGAGGAGATAATGCTCTCCAGCCAGAGGTTCACTTTCATTCAGGCTCTTATCTCTGCACTGCAGCCAACCTGTGGCTCCAGCTGGAGGGATCACACCCACCAGGGGGGTGTAAAACAGCAAATTTGGGGGTCAGCAGCTGCACCCCAGGAGCCTGGGGGGCACAGCCAGGCCAGGGGCTGCCTTGGCTTGGGGGCTGTCAGCTCACAAAAACCATCTGGGGTTTGTCTGTCCGCGCCATGGCAGAGAGAGCTGCAGATGAAAGGTGGTGCAGAATTTGGGAGTGATGAAGAGGAGATGTGGGGAGCCATCCCAGCCAGCTCAGAACCTTCCCTGGCAGCTTTAGACTGCCAGCTCTGAGGAACATCAAACGTGGAAGTCCTTGGAAAAGAAGAGTCATTACCCAGCACTATCTTTGGGATCTTCCAGACAGGAAAGAGCGTATCCACCAACACTGCACATCACCAGGAGATCCAGCAGATAAATTGACAAAGTCTTCGTTTCTAGCATCAGAAGTCTTGGATAGATTTAATAAAATCCAACTGGGAAATTCATGGTGGGAAATAATTCATCACAGGTGAAAACTTGGATTTTCCTCCACCTGTTTTTGTGGCACGTGGGTGCCCCTGGCAGAGCTTTTCTACAGATCAGAGGAAAATATTCACCAAAAAAAAAACCACTTCATGGATGGCATGAACCTAACTTGAATTTAAACCCATCCTCCAGAGCAGAGAGGGAATTTTTATCAAAGTTTCAATACCTGGTTCAGTATCTGACCATAATCGTGGGAGATAAACATGGGTGTACCTATACAATGACCTGGGGGCCATGGAGATGTTTCTACTGTTTTGTGGAATGATGATAATTATATTTAGCACTCATTCAGGGCTTTTCATCTTCAAAGCACTTTACAAACATTAATTAATCCCCACAACACCCTATGAGGTAGGTGAGTGTTATTACAGTAGGTGTGATCAGGGGATTGGAGAGGGTGCACAAAGCCAGGTAAGGGCAGCAAACACACCTTCCTGCAACTGCACATTGCCACCCCTGCTCCTCTCTGTGCCCTGCACACAAAAACACCTCTCCACACCAATATTTGTACAAAACCAGGCCTGCACCAACCTATTCTCTGATTTAGTCCTGGTTTTATCACTGTGTAAGGCACTCTGGTTTTGGGAGGGAATGAAATCCCCCAAATTTTGTAGGGTTCCTCTGATGCTCAAGATGTTTTGACATTCCAACGTGTTCTTTCCATGCTGGGAGTTCAGGCTGAGCAAAAGCAGAAAAAGGCACCCATTTCTGGGAGCTGGAGGCTTTGGGATCCCCTGGCAAACTGCAGGCCAGGAAAGAGTGCTTTTAATAACCACAGGTGGATAATAGGTTTGCAAAACACGGTAACAGATGGGTGTTTTAAATCAAAAGGAAAACAGAGAGGAGGAGAGGGAGCTCCCTCTTTCCAGACAGTTAGAGCTCCATACCTGCCCAACTTCTCTGAGGAATCACCAAGAGAACAAGGCAAAAAAAAAAAAAAAAAAAAAAAATGCAGCTTAGTCATATTTGTATTCTTATTAAATGCAGGACTGCCTGAGGCCAACAAGAGCTGATATCATAATTATTGGCTTGCCCAGCCAGCTGCCTTCTCTCACCTGATGTAAGATCAGATCTCCCCAGCCTTTGGAGCCTCTGAGCTCCACTCTCTCCCTCTCCGGGCTCTTTGGATGACCTAATCCTGTCCTGGAGCAGCCCCACGCCGTTGTGCTTCAGTAGAAAGGTAAGAGGAAACCTCGGTGCAGCTTCTCAGTCAGAACTGAGCCGTGGAAGCCAAACAGAAGGGGGAGCAGAGCTCTCCTGCCCGGGCTCCTCTATTTAATGTGGAGTCCCCGGGGCTGGCTTTGGAGAACTGCAGGCTGAGAGAGGGAGGGAGGGAGGGAAGGTCAGCACCTCCATCCTGCTCCTCGGCAGCTCCTGTTGGGATTTCCCAGCCAGCAGCACGGAGGGAGCCCAGGGAATTCCAGGTGAGTGCATTGGTGCTGGGAGAAAGGCAGGTTGGAGGTTTTCCTCGTCTCGGGTGCAGCTCGATCCAATCCTTCTGCTCCGTAATTATAAAGAAAGGTGGAAGTGTTTTCATGACCTGAAAGGAAAAAGAAAAACAAACAGGGGGAATTGAACAACAAACCAAGGGAAGTGTTGCTGGAAAAAATAGAGGAAGCCCCACGTCTCACCAATTCTTGAGTGATTTTTGTCAAACTTTTCCAGTGGTGGATCAGAACCTTGGGAGGTTCTGTGTTTTGGAACCAAGTTTGTTTTTGCTGCTCTTTTAAATCTGGTGCTTCTGCCTCGTGTGGTTTGTAGCAGAGGATGAAAACTTTGGATTTATTCCCGTATGGAAAGGTGGCTGAAGTCACACCCAGAGAGAAGCCAGGATGTGTGAAGGGCAGGAATGGCTGAATTTCAGCACTGCCAGTAGAAACTGAATTCTTACTTATTTATATCGCTTCCTTTTCACTTTTTAGTTTCAGACTGTTAGATTTCCAGCAATGCAGGGGCTGTTTGTGCTACAAACACAATAATTACCTAAACCTAGAAATAACAACCATCTGTCAGTCAACTCTTGACCCTCCTGCCTTCCTGGACAGCAGATTTAATCTTGGGGAATCAGACTTTATAAATGTTTCTGTTTGGTTTATCATGTGTTTCTAATTTGAATACTATATGAGATATGTTGAACTGGGCGAGGTGTGGGCTGAAAATGCATTTATTTTGTTAATAACTAATTATGGGCATAAAGGAAAAAAATATTGGATAGATAAAGTATATTTCTGAAGGAGCAAAGGATTGTGAAGTTTTCTGTCAGCCAGTTATGATCTATTCAGCCAAGAAAATACACCATGATTGTTTATCCTGGTGAGGGGAGATGGGCACTGGCAGAAGAAGGGTTAATGTAAATGAAATAATCTGAGCCTCAAATGTCAAAGTGGAGTGTGAGGAAGCCCTGGCTGGTGGAAGAGCCCAGACCCTGGGGTGGCATTGCTGAGTGCCTGGGTGTTACTGCAGCCACGTGCCAGGGACAGGAGTCAGTCCAGCACTCTGGGGAGCAAATGGAAATATCTGAAAAATGCCTCTGTGTTAGGTACAGCACAGGAACCTGCCAGGAACACATAAAACATTTGATTTTACTGAAAGAGGAAAGTGGAGAGAGAGGGAAGATTCACCTACATGGAG
Source organism: Fringilla coelebs (assembly GCF_963513975.1). NCBI lineage: Eukaryota > Metazoa > Chordata > Aves > Passeriformes > Fringillidae > Fringilla > Fringilla coelebs. The sequence goes on along the minus strand of NC_140046.1, from coordinate 4,536,341 downwards.
CAGAATCCTTCAGATCCATCCCTGGTCACAACAGGCTTTCCTTTTTTGCAGCTCAGGATAATGAGAGAAATACATTTGAAAAAATCAGAAAATGTCCTTTCAGAGCATCTGTGCTGTACAACAGAAATTAAAAGAAAATGTAATTTTTGGGGGATTTCTGGAAACTAAACATCAACGACAACGACAATATTCTGGTATTTTTGGCCACAAAGTTCCAGATATTTCACACAAGAAGTGTTTTCACTCATGAAATCACTCCCATAACCTCATTTCATGTGCTGGGAAATGACCAAGGACAGAGGGAGGCAGAGATGCGGCCTCCAAAAAATTTTTAAACTGAAATTTCCAAGCCCCCACAGAAATGATTGATAACTGATTTATGTTAGAACCAAACTGATCCTTTAAAGTGATCACGATAGGTTGGGAGGCAGAACTCCTGCATTAGTCCATGCAAGGTATTTTAAAAAGCATAAAATTTCAAATAGACCCAAACAAAATTAAAAAAAAAAATAATAAACCACTCTGTGTATTTACACTGAAGTGTCTCATGGAGGATTTTTACAGATCCTGCTTCCAAACCAAACAATTACACATGCAAAGCACTCCAGCCTGGCTCCTGCTGCAGCTTTGGAGCTGGCTCCTGCTGCCTGTGCCCCTTGAAAAGTCAGGAAAATTTGGGTGGGATGTGAGGAAATCCTGGAGAAGCAACAGTTGGGGCTCAGTGTCCCCCAGCCACAGGAAATGTGGATTTTTTTTCCCAGCAGAGAGGATTTGCTGGTGGTGGCCTTGCCCTTTCTCCTTCCTCAGACAGCCCCAGCTCAGAGATTTGGGTCAAACACACCTCCCTGCTCTCCTGCACCTCAAAAATCATTAGCTGCAAAGACAAAGAGATTAATTATGGAGATAATGCAGATGAGGAGGGAGCTACAAATCACCTCCTCCTCTGCTGCCTCCCTGGGCTGTGTCCTCCCCAGGAATTCTCCACGGTGGCTCTGCTTGAGAGCAGGGTGGGAGCTGCAAAGTGATTTACCCTGAGCAAATCACCACAGCCTGCTCTGGTGCCAGGTTTAGGCTTTCAGGTCCTTCCCCAGCCCAGCAATTCCAGGGATTTGTGGGTCAGGGTCGGAGCTGTGAGGTGCTGCTCTCCCTCCTGAGTCACTCTGGGATGGGTGCCCGGTGTGCTGCCAGCCTCCAGGATGCTGCTTGGGATACTGGAGACTGAAATATTGGGAGCTAAAAGCAAATTCTTGTCCTGTTGATCAAAGACACTTGGCTACTTCTAGGATTGGGGCGATAATTGACTCTTCTGTCACATTTCAGGCATAAATCCAAGCTGTGCCCTCATTAGCGCATCCTCTGCTGCTTCCCCAGCTGTCTGCTCACCCCACAGACAGACATCCTGGCTTTTCTGTGCTTTCTTTAAAATCAATCAAGTCCTGGACACAGCATTGCCCATTTTGGGCGGTTTTTCACCCATTTTGTGCACCCAATCTCCTGGTCTCACATGAGGTACCAGCAGTGCTTGTTTCCATCCTGCCAAGAGAGCTGGGACCTGGGTATGACACAGAGCTCTGTGCTGGCTGGCTTTTTGCAAGGAAAAAAAACCCTTTTGGGGGGAAAAAAGTCACCTTTCCCAGGGGAACATGTGCCACTACAATTCCTTAAAAAAGCAATTAAAGAGCCCACACAGAACCATCAAAATCACAGGGTGGTTTGGATTGGAAGCAACCTTCAAGCTCCCCTTGTTCCCAGGGCAGGGACACCTTCCATTAGACCAGGCTGCTCCAAACAGCTGTGCCAGAATATATTATTCTTTATTTTATTGGGGATGCAAGGGCTCAGAGCTGTCTGGCATGGCTCTTCCTTTTGCATTCCATGAACAAAATAATAACACATAAGGTCATTACACATCTTTTACCCAAACCCCCTCCTTTCTCCAACCAAACCTGCATTCTCTGGGCCCTGCTGAGTGCTTGCTGAGTACTGGAGGCAGCTGCCAAACCTGTGGTTGGCAAAGTGATCCCTGCTGCAGCCTTTAGAAACCTCAGCAGCGCCTTTTGAGGCTCAGTAAACACATGCAGAATCATTTGAAGGTGTTTGGATGAGCCAGGGCCACTGCAATGCAGAGCATTATTATCTCCCTGTTGGGGAAGTGCTCAGAAATGAATGAAGCATCGAGGGTGAGGTTCCACCAGAGTCATGTAATGAACTTAAACATGCTGTCATTTTAACCCAATTTGTTTCCCTCTGTACTGCTGCCTCACCAGTTTGTTAGAGCCTCTCAAAGGAGCTCATCCAGTGTCAGCTTACAACTTCCACACCTATCCAGTACTTTACTCCTGGAATGGGCAGGTATCCCTGCCCTGCAAACTCCTAACTGCTGGTTCAACAGACCTGCCAGGACAGGTCCCTGCAACATTCCCCTCTGTGGGCAAATGGTAGGATGCCAGAAATATTAGACAGGAACCTGTTCTCCCAGGAATGCAAGTAATTCATAGAAGGAAATAATTTACTATTTTCCCAGCTGGAATAATTAAACAGCGAGGCGCTGTCCTCCTGAGCTGCTGCAGAGGAGAGCAAGTAAGAGGGAGGGGGAAAAAAGGAGCTGGAATGTCCTGCAGTGTAAATTCTCCTCCAGATCAAACAACCTGAACTCTGTGAATCCCTCCTCATAAGCCAGAATTCCCAGGGCTCTGAGCATTCTCCCTCTTCTGTGGACTTCAAACTGGAGGGCAAGCTTTTGAAATGCTCAGGCCCAAAAAATCCCAAAAAATCCCAAACCTTCGCCTGACACTTGACCAAGAGGATTTCCCCTCCCAGGTCTCACAGAACACATTTCTGCCAGCCTGCCTGCCTGTTCCACTGTGCCACAATCTGGCTGGTTTAGGCTCAGCTCACAGCCCTTTAAGCCCCCAAGACGCTCCCGTGCAGAATTGCTGCTTTCTCCTCCCTCCCTGTCTGCAGGGTTCCCCATTCCTGCCTGGATGCTGGGCTCAGTTATCACTGAACTGCATTTTGCTGTCTGCAGACTCTTTTTCCTGCCTCCTTTTGAATATTAATCCTGCCCTCCACCTAGGGAGGCAAAGCCTCCCATCCCCAGTTGTCTCCAAATCTGATTAGAGCTGCTCTCCAGCCCATCACTCAAGTCATTAGTGAAAATACCAAGTAGTGGCAGAAGAAATCCACTCCAAATTCCCTTTCATTCTGGCAGCAGCCAGTCTCTGACTCCTGCTAATGCTCTGCTCCACCCAGCCTCACCTCCTCTCTCTTGGAGTTTTATCTCAAATACATTTTCTTAGCTTGCTTATGGGCACATCACAGGCAAGAGCAGAGCAGCCTCACCAATACCCAGCTGTATAATAATCTGTATTATTCTGTCCTTGCAAGGCCAAGATCCAGGGAAAATACACTGCCAGGACAATTCCTCCTCAGCAAATTCACAATAGTTTCTATTTTGCCTTTTTTTTTCTCCCCCTTAGTTTGGGGAGTTTAAAATTTTGTCCTTTTCTACTTTTGCCTTTTTTTTTCCTCCCCCTAAGTTCAGTGGGTTTAAAATTTTGGGAGTTTAAGTAAAATCAGCCACCTGTAATTCCCTCACCCTTTGATGACAGGGAGTGATTTACCTCCTTTCAGTCTTGTAAATCCACTCACACCCAGCCCATTCCCAGACCTGCAGCTCTGCAGGAATTTCAGCTGATTCTCTAAAATCCACCAGAACCAAATTAATTGGGGCCACTGAACCTGGAGACCTCAGAGAGCCCCAGCCCTGTCCTCTGGGAGGTGAGAACACAGCTACTCTTCCACGGGTGAGATCACAGGCAAACATCATTAATATTCCACAATTTCTCATCCCCTGACTTGGCAATGCCCCGTTAGTTTCCCACTGTGCTTTAAGGTCAGTAATTAATGCTTGCCCTACTTTTCCACCCAGGAATGGATTTGGGATGGGTTCTTTTTTATTTCTTTTTTTTTTTTTTTTCTTTGAAATGCAGAGTGTCTAGAGAGCACCTGTTCTGCCCTATGGGTTTGGGGTCAGCTTTGTGACACCTGGATTCTGTTTTGGGAACAGCAGTGTTATTGTCCAACATCTTTTGAAAGAACCTTTCAAAGGAATGAAAAATTATAAACCAGGACCAAGTTACCTAAGATTAGCCACTCATGCAAAGGAATTTTTTAATTTTTTTTGATAGTCTGCACACAGTCTTGTGAGGTGTTGAGCAATAATACCACTTATTTAAATCTATGGAAATTGGCTGTTCGTGGGTATATATCACTTCAGCACCCAGCTTAAAATATCTCTGTGGAAAAGCTCTTTGCCTCAAAAAAAAAAAATTCATTTAATGGTTAAATCACTCTAGAATTCTTCCTAAAACAAGGTAAAATTTCCTAGATTTCTGCCCATCCTCACAGAGAGTGCCCTGAAGCTCAGTGTTCAGCAAACTTGTCAGCTAAAGCCCAGCAGAATTCTGTCACCTGCTCCTTTTCCTCTCTGACTCTACTGAAATACAGCAGGAAACTGTTTTCAGCAGGCAAAATAAGTCAGATTTATCCATGCAGAATTGCTCAACAGGACTGCAAAGGAGGCTGCAAAATTTGGCTGAAACTGGTGATGTTCCTCAACAGAAAAAGCCATTCTTAAAAATCTGTTCAACAAAAATAGTGAAAGAGCAGGGATACAGGAATAGAATATTTTCCCATATATAAAGACACTGTTGAGGTAAAAAAAAAAAAAAAAATTGAGAAAGAAAGGCAAATTTAAGAGAGAATGAAAATGTGGAATCTGTGAATACTGAAGGGGAAGGTGGGAAATGTCAGGAGTGAACTCCACAAAATTAACAACATGGATAATCCAACTGAGCACCTTCAAATTCTGAAAAATAAGCATGGGATGTACCTATAACACTTGCCTGTGAGATTCAGGCTTTTACCTTTATTCCTTAACTGCCAATGCAAACACCTGCATTCCTGATGAGGTAAAAACTGCAATTCTTGCACACTCCATATTCCAGCAGCATTGAGTTTCCAAAAAAAAAACCAACAAAAAAAACCAAAAATGAGATACCAGGGATCACAATGAGAAAAGTGCCAAGTGGCATTGTTTAATTTGGAGAGAGAGAAAAAAGAAAGAAAAGCAAATGAGGGAACCCATCAGAATTCCTTTCCCCTGGTTGAGCAAGTTTGGTGCTGGGCTCATTTGGGATGTTAATGCCCAAACTCCAGGCACAGCTCTGGAGCAGACACAGGGCCTGGATTTCCCTGGCAGGAGGAGCCAGGCACGTGCTTTTCATTTTTGAGCTTTTTTCCTGCTCTTCTCTCCACTTTGACCCAGCTGAGCTGGGACTGAACAGGGAGAACTGGCCCAGATCATCTCCAGAAATCCCTTCCAGCCCAGTTTTCCTGAATTCCTCCAATTCTGCTCTGTAGATTTTGGTATTAATTGGAAATCCAGACACTTTTTAGCTCCCAGCCAAAGCTGGCAAAAACTCACAGGGAAATTCCTTCACAACAAACTCAGGTCAAACTCACCCCAAGCACAAACCTCCTTGGCTATAAAACACATTTCCCACTTCATAACTGACAAGCTGCCACAATATAAAATTCTGGGTTTAACAGGAAAAGATGTTAAATCAGAGGGTGCAAATATGTGAAAGCAAAAGGTCTTAAATAAAGGCTTGTTCTTTAATTTCAAGTTTATTCATTAATTGATGAATAAACATCTACAAAGTCTCTGTTCAGGTTTCTACTTTCCCATGTTGACATCTTTTTTTTCTCTTACTAAATCCATGACTCCTTGTTCTGGTTTTGCACCACTCTCTATAATGCCCCAAAATACCAAAATATTATAAATTTAGCCCTCTAATTGTTTAGAAAACCCAAAGTGGAACAAGTGAGAATTTGATTACCCACAGAGATCTGTAAGAGGAGGCCAAATGTTGAGCTGTTGCCATTATCAAACTTGATACAAGCTTGTGAGTGTTTATATCATTAACAATATATTAAAATATAAATTCTTTTTTTTCTCCTGAAATTGCTAGTCACAAGACCTCATCAGCAATAACACAAAACTGCATTTCTAGTCCCTCTATGAATATTCTTTATCAGCTGTGCTTTCTGTGTTGAAAACAAACACCCATAAATATTTTAATTTGCATGATTTTTTTATGTATAAGAAAACAGAGCAGCTTTTGTAATAGGTTTAGTTTTATGTCTCAGCCTTTAATGTGGTAATCCCCTTAGATCAGTTAATTTTGTTTTATGTATCGCTGAAATTTAATATTTTAAGAGAAGAAATGAGGATAATTTCACCTTCTTTAGAGCCAGCTGCTCCCCAAAATTTAAGATTCTGTTAAATAAAGGAGTTAATTCTCCCACTAAGGAGAGAAAGGACAAAATCCCTGTTCAGAGGGGGAAGGAGGCTCCCAGAGAGAATCTCTTGGGCTCCAGAAACTGCACAAGGATGCAGCAAAGTGCAGGACTTAGATGATCCTTAATTAATTTCACCCCTTTTCTTGCTTCTAATTTTCATCTCTGTGAAGAATTTTGTAACAGCCTCAAGGCCTTGCACACAATTCCATGTTCTTGCTCCAATGATGTTTTCTCAATGAAACAGGGACTGTTTATTCAGGGTGCTCGTTGCAAAACTGTTTTTGCACACACAGTTTGGGGACCTTTGCTGTTTCTGTGAAATTCCTGTCCCTGATTTCAAGGGTGTTTTTACCTCAGGTTTTCTGGTGAAAGAAATCCCTATTTTTTATTTTGTTTTCCTGTAAGTGAGATGTGTTCATAAAATCATAGAACTGAATTCCTCCTGTGCATTCTCTAGTTTATTCTCTAGTTTATTCTCTAGATTATTATTATTTATTGGCTTCTATTTTCCTTTATTCCTGCTTTGCCATAAGATATTTTCTTTAACCATGATTTTAGACAGAAAAAAGTGAGAGCACATTTGTTGTCTCAGTTATCAGCAGAGCCTGAAGGGATTCACTCAGGACAGGGACACACAAAAAGATTGAATTTGGAATTTGCTCAGAAACAGTGGAAAGCAGAGATGCTCTTTTGAACACCAACAGAGCTCTTGAAGGAGGCTATTGCTTCAGATATTAGTTTAAAAGTCCAGATATTTAAGCAAGGAAAATGCCTTTATCATGGTCTCCATTTCTTAGCTACTCTTGATAAAATACTTTCAAGACTGAAGCCCTGAAGAGGTTCATTTATCCCTCAAAAAAATTCTGCACATCAAAAACTTTGACATTTTCCCTCTGTGGTTGCCACCATTTCTGTGGTTTTGCTGAGGAAAAATTAAATTTAAATTTAAATAAATAAATAAATAAATAAATAAATAAATAAATATATATATATATATATATATATATATATATATATATATAAATGTGTATTAAATGTATATATATTAAATATATAATAACTATATTATAAAAATAATATATATATAACTATAAATATTTATATGGTATATAAATAAATATGTATCATATATTTATATACATATAAATATATGTATTTATAGTATATAAATAAATCTGTATTATATAATGTATTTTAAATATATATTATATAGAAAATGAATAAATTTTTATATAAATATATCTAATCAATATATCTTTATATATTTAATATATTATATAATAATATCTAATATATACTGTATATATTATTATATATAGAATTAATATGAAAATAAAATAAAAATTAATATAAAAGCTTCTCACATTTCCCAAGGATGAACAAATCCATCCCAGATAAGCAAATTTAGCAAAAGTTTTGCTTGAAACATTTCAATCACACTGGCTGGGACAATCTGTTTCCACGCACTTAGGAATGAAGAGAACTGGGGAAAGAAACTTTGTTTTGCTTTTCTTTTAGGAGAAACAGTTTCCACAAAGAATTTTCCCAAAAGAGTTAAAGTAGCTGAAGAATAAAATTAAATTCCATTCCAAACCAAGCAGCTGTTCTTGGTATTGCTGCTGCTCGTGGTGAGGACACAGGGTTTGTGGGGCAGAAATGGGCTGGGGGAATAAGCCAGGCTTTGGGAAAGGAGGTGGGAGTGCTTGGGAAGGGAGGAAAACCAGCCTTGGACATTTGGCAGAGAAGGGAAATCGGGGAAGGAATGATGTGGCCACAACTGACAGGTTTTAGATTCCCTGGTGCATCTCAGGACTGTAAAAATGGGTTTAGCTGTGCCTGTTTCATATTTTCCCTCATTTTCAGATCTTGACGTGGGAATTTCCTTTCTACTTATATTTACAGCAAATATTAAGTTTTCCAACCCTTCCTGGGGAGTTTAATGCCTTTATGCATGACCTCTGCTTTTAATACAACATTTGCTTTTCCTCCCATCTCCCCACTTCTTTTAGTTTTCCTCATTTCAACTTCCATCTCATCTTCTTCCCAGCAGTTATTCCTCCTAAAGGATTACCATATTTCCATGTTACTCACTTTGCAAAACAATGTCAGGCTGCCTTTTCTCATGAGGTTATTTCATCTCAAACTGGCCCTCGTTTATCCCTCAGCCTGTCTGTCTCCTGCCTTTCCTGGCATCCCAAAGAAAATGCTCTAAACTAAAAACTGAGCTCTCCCCTTGATGCTGGGGTGACAGTGACTTGGTAATTTTGTGGGGGAAGGCAGACAAGAGTGTTGGGATAATCAGACATTTGCCCTTTTTAAATTTTTTTTTTTCACCCACAATTTTGTTCTGTCTCTCCCATTTCCCTGAGCAGTGTTTGCTACAGCTGTAACTTCAGGAATTATGGCACTTTTCTGGAATGATGGCACTTTTCTGGAATTATGGCACATTTTGCACTGCAGAGAATTCATGGCACTGAAATGTGAACTATTCTGTGGGTTTATGTGTTTAAAACAGATCCCTCACATCAGAGCTGGTGCAGAACTGCAGCCCAGCCCTGTTTTAGTTATCAATGGTTTTTTTCACTCCTCTTTAACCTGTCAGGTTCATGCCCCATCACTGAACCTCATCTTTTTTCCTTTTTTTTTTTTTTGCTGTTCCTCCCACCTCATCCTCACCATAACTGTTCAGAACAACACCATCACCTCCAAATTCCCTCTTGGAGCTTTGCACCTCTTTTTTTTGCAGGTTGCTTGGGAATATTTTAAGCCCCACAAAGCTCACTCCAGCACGTTTACCTTCTGTTTTCTCTTTCAACCAAATAATTCAACCATGCAAAGAGATTTTCTGTCTGCATTCAGGATTTCAGTGGAAATTTTATTCCTCTAAAACCCGGCGGGGAAGAATCTCGTCCAAAGCTCTTCCTGCTCACCCAAGCAAACCCCCAGCCCAGTTTCCCCAGTAAACCTGAACAGGAGCACCAGTATGGACCAGTGGGGAAGCAGAGCCCTGTGGCTCTGTGCACAGGGAGGTTCTTGATGGAAAACACCTCCCTGTCCATGAGCTGCTCCTGGGTTTCTCCTGCTCTGTGCGCACCATTTCTCATGCATGCCTGGGGACAGGTGTCAGCAGAACCATCAGCTGTGCTCCTGTCAGTGCCTGGATTAGCTCCTGCTTGTTACAGGATGCTGAAAGGCCTTTGATCTTCTCAAGGCAGAGCAGGAGCTTTAGTCTTGGGGTTTGGGTGGATTTTCTTTTTTTCTCCTTTTTCAAATTTTGCCCCAAAAAACAAATGCTGCATTATTGGCTGCATAAATTGGTTTTTTCCTGAGAAGCTCGGAGGTTTGTGCCAACCACTCTGTGTAGCCCAGAGTAAACATGTAAAACATGTACAAGCTCTGATGCCATTTAATTCCATGTAAAACCAACAGAATCTGCTCCAATCAAAGCTCTAGCTCAGGGCAGCTCTGCCTGCTGGCATTAGGAATTCAAAGCAGGTGAAATTCTGTGTTTACACAGATTGTAGTCTGACACTTCCAAAGAAAAGCTAAAGCAAACTGAAGTTAAACAGCCAAACAGCCTCTGAACTTGGTTTTTGGTGTGTCTGATGTTTCTGCACTCAGCACATCCCTGCTGTGAATCAGCCATCCAAAAGGGGCTTTTTGGTTTTGGGGTTTTTTTTTCCTGTTATGTTTTGTGTCGTTTTTTTTTTTTAAACATACTCAGCTTACGAGTGTGCTGAGTAATAATAAGATTCCCAAATCCATTTCTCAGATCAAATAAAGGTAATTACAGAGCTCTCTGTGGGCGATTCCCAGTGGGAGGGTGGGAGTGGCCACGGGTGGGGCCGTGCATGCACAACAGAGAAAATGGGAATGTACCACACCCGTCATAAAACATGCTGCCACAGCCAGCAACAGAAACCATTAGGGTGGATCATCCTCCACACCTTCTCATAAAGACACAAAGATGGCATGAGATCCCAAGATGAACTCTCAAGTCCCAGGGAGACGAGCGTGACTCACCCGGGGAGAAAAAGGAACCTAAAACAAATGGGGAGGCTCCCAAAAGTCCTTCCCCTGTGTGTCCCCCCCCGAGAGGATTAATGGGGTGCAGTGAGCCCTTGAGCTATCAATAGGGAATTCGTGGGAACTGCTGCTCATTAATCATCTTTTATTATGCACGAGGAGCAGGGCCACGGCTTGTTGTGGTTTGGGTCTGGAGGAGCTGACGATCCCTGACCCACATTATTTATTGTATCACTCAGTGCTCCTCACATTCTTGGAAATGTTAACCAGTGTCCACTCTTAGCATCTGGTTGCTTGCATTTTCATTCAAATGTAGTGGTGGACTCTAAAAAAATAAATAAACTGGTATGAAATATTGTGGATATAGAAAATATCGCGGATATAGAAAATATTGCGGATATAGAAAATATCGTGGATATAGAAAATATTGTGGGTGGCCCATAAGCTGCTTTGGAAGCTGGGAACCAAAAGAGCCACAGAAAGGAAAGGGATACACTGGAATGTATTGGAAGACTTTATAATGTGGCAGAAGAAAGTAAAGGGAGCCAGACTGTCACTGCAGGGAGAGGGAAGGGAGGGATGGGTGAAGGAATACGTGGGAGAGAGCGCACGTAATTACAGGAGAAAGGGACACTGCAGCTCCCCAGCGATGGTGTGAAACAGGGCTGTAAAAAAGGTCAGAGTGAGGCACAGGTGCAGGGCTGTGAGGGATGCCTGGAGAAGGACACAGTGCTCATTCCCTGCTGCTCTCTCCCAGCCATCTGCAGGTGATGAATTTCAGAGCCAAAGGAGGCGCCTCCTTATCTGCCGTCCCATTTATTGGCTGGAGCTGCTCTGAGCCCTGCTTCTTCCCAGGAATTGTTTTCATAACCCACATGGCTGTGCTGATGGCTTTGCTCTGTTTGTGGTGTCTCCTCTCTGGCACTCCCCAGAGCCAGAGCAAAGCTCTGAATTCAGCCCAGAGCGTTCAGTCCCAGATTTGCTGCCATCAGCCAGAGAACGCCGTTATCTCCTGTGCTGGTTTTTCCTGCCAACCCAGCTGGTTATTCATGGCAGAATCACAGAGTTTCTGGGTCGTATGAACTGCTCCCAGCCCTTGGAACCGTTTCTGACTTCATGCTTAGACGTCTACAAGAAAGCAATGAAATTTCACACCCCTCCTTCAGGAAGCAGCAGAACCATTCATCCAGAAAACAGGACAGGGTATGCAAAGGATTGGGTTTGAAAGCACTGCCAGAGCTGCAGGGCTGGTAGGGAGAGCTGACATCTCTTTTACAGGGGAACTGGCGGAGTTGGAAAGGTGTTTTAGTGTTTAGGATGAGGAGGGAGAAGGTGAGGGGAAAACCAAGTGCACCTGACAAACTGATTCACCTTCTCAGCTCCACTTTTTGCATGCTTGGTTTCTGTTCTGTGCTGAGTTCCCTCTTTGCTGGGCTCATTGTGCGAGTTCAGCACCTGTCAGGGACTTTTCTCTGTTTCTGACTCCCCAGATGATGAGTCTGCCCAGAAACAGAGAAGTCCTTGCAGAGTTATTTCATCCATAGGTGTGTGAATTTTTGTCAGGCTTTCTACTTCTGCATAAGTTAATACTTTAGAACTAGAGGTAAAATCCATTCCCAGAGCAAACAGGACTTGCAATGAAGCTGAGAAGAAGCCTTGTAATCTGCTTTTCTCTATTTTGAGGGAATTTCTGTGTGCCTGGAGAGCAGCAACCACGGTGTGCCCACATCTTAAACACACAGCTGGTTTTGCTTTTCCATCCCAGAAAGGTGTCAGCAGAACTAGGAATCCTTCAGGAAAGGGCTGCAGTATAATCTAAGGTGTGGAATGGCTTCAGAGTGAAAAAATACTTCATTTTATCCAGGAAAAAAAAAGTGGGAAAATGAGAAAAATGTAACAATTCACCAAGTTCTTTGCAGGGACAGACTGTCCTGACTGTTGGTGTCAGAAGTAAAAGATGCAGGATAAAATAAAATCCTGGTTCTGCCTCTGCTTTTTTTGGGATAAATGCCTTTTGAGGGTTTATTTTCACAGAGAGTTGTAGTTTTTTTATAAATGTGTTCCTAGAGCAGATTAAAAACCTGCTGCAAATGCTCTCCCCACCTCATCCAGGAGGCACCTGGATGTTCCAGAGTTCCCAAGCACTCCTGCTGGACAGCACACCTGGACATGGTGGCAATTAGTCCACAGGTATTCAGCCTTGCCTACAGGTAGCCCTTAATGAGCAAACCCTGATAATTCAGGAATGATTTAATTAAACATGGCATCCTTCTCCTACAGGAATTCAGTACTTTACTACTTAGCTGGCAGCAAACACATCCCATGTCACTGGATGCAGAAAGGGGTTTATAATTGCAAATTTTCTTCACTCATCCTTGAGATTGTCACATTAACCTTATTTTTCTCTAAGTGTGCAAAAGGTAAATGAATATCTAAATATTTATTTAGGTAGCCAATTATGGGCAGCAATCACAGCTAACTGTGAGAGAATTGAGCTCAGAACACTTGAATAAGAAAGCAAACCCAGCACAGTTAAATTAATCAAATTCACAGGCAGATTTAAATCCAGAAGAAAAGAAATTACAGTCCTTAGAAGCTCTGTAAAGTTATTCAAGTATCCTGTAATCAAGGTCCTGTACATCCTGTGAAGAGGAGCAAGGAAGCAATGAGGAATTCATGTGGCCAAACCAGAGTTTAGTGCTGGGCTGTGCAGGTTCCAATCCTGTTCCTGAAAACGTCTCCTAAAAACAGGGCAAGCCTTGGTGACAGGAATGTCAGGGATCAACACAGCAGTGACAGCTCTGACGAGCCAGCACAGCCTCCAGTGTCAGCCTGGCAGGAACCACCTTGGAAAAGCCTTGAATTCATTAAAAGCCTTTCAAAAAAAAAAAAAAAATCCTGATCCTTATTAACAAATCCCTTTTCTGAAGGTTTTCCATAATGAAGGATGTGTGGAAATATCCCTGTCTCCGTGACAAGTGTTAGCCACAACACTCTGGGCACTTCTGGGATATTTGGCGCCACGTGATGGATTTTGAACTGCAAAAGGAAAAATGGAATTCTGAAACCTCGTGGTTCCTTTTTTCCATAAAGGCTTGAGGGGGAAGAAAAGATGCCACAGAGTTGTTTGGGAAAATGAGGAGGAAAATGATGATTTAGGGCTGTGGGCAGAGATGTGAGCAGGTCACACCAAGCCGGGGTCAAACCAAGCTCCGGGAGCAGGCACAGGGGATGGAGTGGGAGCTGAGGAACCTCCAACCTCCCCTTGTGAGCCCGATCCCAGCCCCAGGGGGATTGGGGGAGCAGGCACAGGGGATGGACTGGGAGCTGAGGAACCTCCAACCTCCCCTTGTGATCCCAATCCCAGCCCCAGGGGCTGCAGAGGGCTCTCCCAGCAGCACCCAGAGGGCTCAGGTGGCTGCTCAGGCAGGGCAGACACAATCCCAGGGATTGTTCCAGCCGTGGACTGCTGCCACGGGGCTCAGCCATGCAGAGCTGATGGATCAGCTGCTGCTGCCTTGCTCACCCCCACAGCCAGCTGGGGTTACAGTTTCTCACTCTTTTCTGATTTTCCAGGCAGTTATCTTATCACAGGAGCCCGCGTGGTCACGCAACATTTACGGCAGCCAAAGTGAGGTGAGATGGTTCCAGCTGCAGCTGGGATAATCAGATACCTCTCTCCAAATCAAAGCATCATTGTTTGCTTTAGCACATCCTACATCCAGGCAGCCCACAACTTCCTTAAGCTCTGTCTCCCAGGAACAGTTTGTTGCAAATGATTTATTGTAATCCTGATTATTGGCAACCTCCCCTGGCTGTAATTTCTGCTCCTTAAGAAGATTTGTCAGTGAGTGTTGTGATTTCTCTTTGCTAAAATCCACGTTAACAATGCAAAGCGGTTTTGAGCTGGGTTTTGTTTTGGTTTGGGGTTTTTTTGTTGGTGGTTTTTTTGTGGGTTTGTTGGTTGGTTTTTTTTTTTGTTATATGTTCTTTTAACAAAATAGAGTGTCTCTAAGGGACATTAAAAAAAGATTTAATGAACAGTGACAGCAAAAAGATTTTTCAGTGTGTTGGTTTGGCAGTTTAAACTGATCTGCGTTTGCAACCTGCTCTGAGACACATCAGCAGGCTGAAGTTGCAAATGGCTTTTGAAGTGAGAAGTTTGGCCTCCAATAAGAAAATTAAAATCAGAAGTACATGGCCAGAGGTTTTTTCTCTCATAGTAAAGCATTTCCACAACGTTCCAGGGTGAGCAGAACCTGGAGCTGCAGCTCTTACTGGGGGAAAACTGAAAGCAGCACTGGGATTGCAGCCTTGGGATTTATCCCCATGGGGGAGATCCTCCAGGATGGATTCTTGACAAAGGCATTCAACAACCACCACTGAACACAGATCATCAGCCCAACTCTGTTTGGGTGTAAGGCTGCTTCTCATTTAACAGGAGAAAAAGAAAAATACCTTCCCTATGGCTGCTTCCCATTTAATAAATGAAGTTTCCCTACACAGGGGGAATTTTTATAGTGTAAAATGTGACTAAAACTCCTCCTTTCCTACCAAAATGCAATTTATCAACAGAACCTGGCAAAGGTCTCAAAATTATTTGGTTTTCTGGACTTTTTGTATTGATTTTCCAAACAAACCTGACAAATTCACTTTGCTTTCAGAAAGAATTTGGGAAAAAAAATCTCCCACAATGCAGAAGCCACCAGGCGAGACCTGTACCTGTGCAAAAGCTTTTAATAAAACTCAAATGCTCCACAAATGAGGCAGCTGGGCTGAAAAACTGCAGCAGAAAAGAGAGGTCAGAGACAGCTTTGTATGACCTGAAAATGAGTGGGGAAGCAGCCCTGGGAGGGCAGTCAGGGAGGAGCAGTCACAAAATACAGAGACACTCACAAATTGCAAATAGACACTCACAAATTGCAAACAGACACTCACAAATTACAAATAGACACTCACAAATTACAAAAAGACCCTCTCATATCTTTTCTAGCTGACATTTTCCCCACCTGCCTCTTTCAAGATGAGGAATCTCTCTCCTCATCAGCCTCCAGTTAAGCCACTGGGAGAAGAGCCTGAGATATTTCTGAACTCTGCCTCACATCATTTATTTTTTTTCCTGATGTACTACTGCAGGTCTCCTGCTTGATTTCCAAGCCCCATTGTGCTCCATCCCCCCGGGCAGTGCAGTTTTACTCATCATAAATACAGATTTCTCTTTGAACTAGGAAGGCAAAAAAAGGTTTCCACGTTTTTAGGTGATTTATCTTTGTTAAGCAAACCTAACAAACCCCTTAGATATTTACCTAGCAGCTATTTCAACACGTGGCAAAGACCTGGCAGATTAACTCTTGAATTAAAGTGGCTTTTTTTTCCCCCCTGATTTGTTCACCTGAAATTGAAATTATGAGCATGAACACCTTCATGTAGCTACAAACTTGGTGCACGACATAAAAGGATGCGTGTTCTGCTTTTGTTTTACTCTAAGGTTACAGTCAACAAGGAAAACAAAAGACCAGAAAATTAAATTTATTCCTTTTAATCCAAAGAACACCATCAGATACGGCTCCTATATCCAAAGATCAAAGATTGGGAACTTGAGAGGAGATCCAGCTAACAAAGACAGGGATGGAATGATGAAGTTATTTACATATCTCAGATACATTTAAGTCATGCAAAACAGAACAGAAAGGCTGAAGAGATTGGGACTAATAAAAAACAAAAGTGAAAATATAAGTGTGTTGTAACCATCAGTCTGAGTAATGATAAAAATATCCTTTTTTTTTAATATAGTCCCTCTGGGGTGCCTTTGTATCCCAATCTCTCAATGGAGTGGTGTTGCTAAATTTGCATCACCCCAAAACAACACATTTTCATTAATTGATGATCCTGTAGAAAAGAAAGAAAGTGCTTATTGTTATAAAAATTATGGGATGAACCCACAGCAACCCCGTAGCACATCTTCATTGGAATTTCATCTACAGAACATTTCTTCAAGAGCTAAAAAAGAATCCCACCACATCAGGAATTCCTCGGGATGGCTCCAGCAAGGGCTTTATCTCCCCTGCACCCAACAAGGGCTTTATTTCCCAGCTCAAGTTTTTAAAAGTGCTTACTGTAATTTGATTTTTTTTTTTGCCCTGACAGGATTCCTGCCTGCCGTGGGTTTGGTGATGGTTTCACTACTCCAGGACCAGTCCAACATTAAATTTTCTCCCTCGGACACTCTGGAAAGGGACCAGCAGGACCTGATGAAGGCACAGGGGGATTCAATATCCCCAGTTCAGCAGAGTGTGAGTAAAACCTGCCCAGGCCTGTCCTCCTCCTTCATGGATCAGGAGAGTTCATGGATCTGCATGGATCAGGGATTGTGCTCCTGCTGAATGTCACCGAACCGAGCGGTGACGGAGCAAACGCCGGCAGGTTCGGGTGGAAACCTGAGTTATCCCGCTCAGCTGATCCTGAACTCCAGCTGGATGTTCTGTTCCACTCCTGAAAACGAGGGGGAAAGCTGGGCTGTGCTCCCCTGAAGGAAGAGCTGGGTTTATCCTGATTTTCCTTGTGGGATTTCTCCCTTTTGGAGAGGGAAAGCTGGGCTGTGTTCCCCTGCAGGAAGAGCCGGGTTCATCCTGATTTTCCTTGTGGGATTTCTCCCTTTTGGAGAGGGAAAGCTGGGCTGTGCTCCCCTGCAGGAAGAGCCGGGTTCATCCTGATTTTCCTTGTGGGATTTCTCCCTTTTGGGGAGGGAAGGGAGCACTCAGTGATCAGGTGTGGAGCACAGGACATTCCATTCCCCCCTCCCTGAGCGCTGCACCCTGACCTGTGTCCTCTCAAAGGCTTCCCACTAATTACTCCTCCCTGATGTAGGGAAATCTGCATCTTTTCATTAAGTGCATATTTTCAGTGGCTGGAGCAGGAGTGCAGCCCTGCTCCAGCCTTTCTCCTCCAGATTACAGAGGTTTGTCTCTGCTGGAGTGCAGAGGGGAGGGCAGGAGGTGGCACAGGAGGGTTGGAGGGTCAGCCCAGAGCCTGGTGCTCAGATTTTAAAATAAATAATTATAATTTCATATATATATATATATATATATATATATATATATATATATATATATATATATATATATATATATATATATATATATAAAAATATAAAAATATAAAATATTTTTATATTTATATATAATGTTTTTATATTTGTTTATTTAATTATTTTATATATTTATATAATAAATAATAAATTTTAAATTTTATTTATATTATATTTATTTTAGTATATTATTTCTATATAATTTTATATATTTATACTTATATATATTTAATTATATTTATTTCTATATATAAATTAATAACTTAGATAATGAAAATAATAACATATTTGCTCAAACTTAAATACTAACCTTAAATAAATAAATTTCTATAAATAAATTAGACAATTAGATAAAAATATCATTAAATAAATTATATATTATATATAAGATATATATAATTAAATAAATTCGACAATTTCTATAAATAAATTAGACAATGAAAATAATAAAATATTTGCTCAAACTTCAATCCTTACCTTAAACAAATATAAGGCAAATATTCCATCACATATTATATTTATATTTGAATGTAATTAAAATATAAATGTAATTAAAATATAAATGTTATGTTTTAAAATTAGACAGTGAAAATAATAAAATAACTTAGACAATGAAAATAACTCAGACAGTAATAAAATAGTTTAGACAATTAAAATAACTTGGACAATGACAATAATAAAATATTTGCTCAAACCTATATCCGAACATTAAATCAATAAATATCAATATTCCGTCACAGCTCTTAACGCAGCTTTTTTACATTTTAAAATTTCTATAAAGAAATAACTTAGACAATGACAATAATTAATTATCTCAGACTTCAATCCTGACCTTGAACCCCTCGATCTCCAACCCCACCGCAGGACAACCCCAGCTACAGCTGCCAGCCCTACGAGCCAGACTCCAGGACAGAGCGGACGAGCTCGGAATCCTCCCCCAGCCCCAGCCCCGCTTCCCCCTGCCAGGACCTGACCCAGGGGGGGTTCCCAGCCAGCCAAGGGATCCCCTGTGCCAAGAACAAGTTCAGAGCATCCTTCAGCACCGAGCGGTTCCGGCGCTGCAGCTACGAGGAGAGCCCGGCCGGCGGCTACGAGCGCTTCCTCCGGAGCGCCAGGAGCCCCTTCCACCCCTACAAGAGGCAGATGGGCGAGGATGTTTTCCAGGAGGCTCACCAGGCCCTGCCACCAGAAACCTCTCCCTTCAAAAGTCACGGGAGCATCGATGGCTTCGAGGGGCTGCCGGGGTCTGCGGAGGAGCCGGAGGCGTTTCCCAGCCACGTCCCGAACATCTCGGCGGAGCAGCCGTGGTGTAACGGCCTCCAGTACGGCACCACGGGGCAGGAGCACGGCCCCCAGCTCCTGGTCAGTGGGGGTTTGCTCTTCCTTGCCCTGATTTCAGTGGTAGAAATGTGCTTTTGGAAGGGTTTGCTTATTGGAAGGATTTTCTTGTTGTGGTGACTGCGTTGGTGTTGATCGCTCTGTCGGGATACAGGCTGGAGCTCAGGGAAAGCAGATTTACACATATCCGTGTTTATTTGGCCAAATTCTCTGTGTTCTGGTCTTCTCCTCAAACAATCCTCAGAAAGATGCACATTTTCCATCAGATGGGGTACACAAATCCAAGGTGTTTGTCACTCTGTCGAGATACAGGCTGGAGCTCAGGGGAAGCAGATTTACACATATCCCTGTTTATTTGCCCAAATTCTCTATTTTCTGGTCTTCTCCTCAAACAATCCTCAGAAAGAATCACAAGGACAAGTGATTTTCCATCAAACAGGGTACACAAATCCTAGATGTTTGTCACTCTGTCGGGATACAGGCTAGAGCTCAGGGGAAGCAGATTTACACAAATCTGTGTTTATTTGCCCAAATTCTCTGTGTTCTGGTCTTCTCCTCAAACAATCCTCAGATGCACATTTTCCATCAGACGGGGTACACAAATCCTAGATGTTTGTCACTCTGTCGAGATACAGGTTGGAGCTCAGGGAAAGCAGATTTACACATATCCCTGTTTATTTGGCCAAATTCTCTGTGTTCTGGTCTTCTCCTCAAACAATCCTCAGCAAGATGCACAAGGACGGGTGATTTTTCCATCAGATGGGGTACACGGATCCTAGATGTCCCAATTTGTCATCAGCTGGGGTTTTCTGGAGACAAAAGCTCACAAAACAGTATTTTCAAGCATGAGGATGTGGAGCAGATTTGGTCCAGCACCTCAGCTCACCTGCAATTTTCTCAGTGCAAATAGAAGAGAAAACTCCAAGACATCAGTGCCACCAAAAATAAATATCAGCTCTGATATTTGTATGTGCAGTGCAAAGTTTCCTGGGCTGATTTCAGTACAATTGCCTCTTTAGGGCAGCAGAGATCCCTGAAAAGCAAATTAAATTCCCCTCCAGTGTCTCCACAATGTCTCTGCTGTGATCCAAGGTGTAAAGCGCATCTTGATCATCTCCTGCAGCCAAAAAGAACAACTCCACCTGCCAGAGGAGAGCCCTGAGCTGGCTCCAGATGGCTGAGAGAGGAGGAATTCAGGGCTACCAAATGGAAAAGGAGTTTTAAAAAAAAAAAAGCCTTAATTGGATTAAGACCAGGGGAATGGAGAGATGTTGTCAGGGAACATACCTGGGGATTGAAGCCATCCAGGTTAAGGAGGAAATTGATCTAAATCTCTTATTTCCTGGATAAACACTCATCCAGGTCAGAGGAGTTCAGTGCTGCTAAACCTACGAGCAGCTGATGGAAAAAAATTCCCATTTTCTTCCCAAATCCCTGGGCTGCAGGAGGCAAAGGCAGCAGTGCAGGAGCCCTTTACAAGCAGGTGTAGCTACTCCCTGTTGGTGTCTCCCCTGGTCCTGCCAGAACCCAGCTTCCCACTTTTAAATCACTTTCATGCTCCTGGAAAGTTGGAATTTCCAAAAATCTTCATCAAGATAACACTGATGTTTAATAGTGGTGGATGTGAAACAAGTCTAATTTGTGCCTCTAATAATATAACATTAAAATACTGCATATTTTTATATTTATTAGCTATACTACATTCATGATATATAAAAAATAATGTGTATATATGTTTATTTATTAATATTTTTGGACAGGCCAAAATGCCATAAAAGCTGGCCATGTTTTAAAGCAGAAGGATAAGTGCTATTGAATTCTTGGGAAAAGTTTCTCACTGAATTCCTCCTCCATTTTTACACATTTCCTGCATCTTGGTTGAAGTCAGCAGTCAGCCCAGTGGGGTTTTTCTCTGCCACCTCTTTGCTGTGCATTACAGACCTGCCAAAATTCCAGAGGCAGCTGGAGACACTGCCAGCCTGCAAGATAAAATCAGGGAGAATGAAAAACGAGGGAATGAAAGCTGGAGAGTGTGGTTTGTGAGTGCAGGGAGGGAAAAAAAAATAAAAAATAAGGATATCAAGGGAGCTTGATGTTTCCTGAATTGCTCTCTGCATGGAATGTGGGCTGGGATTTCCTTTTTTCAGGATGTAATGATGGAAATGCAGGGATTGGTGTGTTTCTTCATGGAACCATGGAGTGGTTTGGGTTGGAAGGGACGTTCGAGGTGATCCAGTGTCACCTCCTGCCACGGCAGGGACACGTCCCCTGTGCCAGCACTGCCAGGGATGGCTCAGCCCAGACAATAAACCCCTAAAATATCAACCAGCTTCTGCTAGCCCTGACCAAAACACAACTAAACCCCAAACCCATACCAAAGGCAATTCCAAAACATCAACCAGCTTCTGTTAACCCTGACCAAAACACAATTAAGCCCCAAAAACTCAACGCAACGAAGGCAAATCCAGACAGTGATTAATTATCTCATTTTAAGTTCAGCTGTTTTCTCTAACTGCTCTTCCTTGGCTGTTTTGCAGCAGGATTCAGAGATGAAGCTCAGGACATCCCCCCTGGAAGGGCAGCCTGGCTTGTATTGCTACCAGCCCCAGGTGCAGCAGATGTATTGCTCCTCACACCCCTTCCATCAGGTCAGTACAGCGCCAGAATCCCCCATTTTTAGCACTCAAATGGTACAAAAATTGTGGTAATCATAATTTTTTAAAAGGATTTTGAAGTATCTTTGTGTTTGTGGGCTTGCAGGGCCGTGTTTATATGCCTGTATTCTGTTTATGAGGATAAGATCTAAAAAGAACCACAGCTAAATGCAATTTAAGATGGTTGTTAAGAAAAAGAAGAAAACAAAAATACCCAACCAAAACTTGTGGAAATGGAATCTTAGCGCTGGATATTTATATTTTCACCATTGCACTCAAGAAAATTTGTTTTGGAGCCAGATAAATTATTAATATAACTCTGGATATTTCAAGATCTTAATTAACTGTGTGTCCTAGGGTGACACACTAACTTCCTTTAACTTAATTCCTTTAACTTCAGGAAAAAAAAAAACTAAATAGATTGTTAAAACTCAGACCAAGCATAGAAAAATATTTCAAAGTAAAATTGGAACAGCAAAATGATGTTCACTTTCCTTGTGCTTGATGGCACATACATCTCTTTTGAAACCTTTTGCCACTTACATCATCCCCAGAGAAAGGTTATTCAGCTGAAGCATAACTGACAATAATAAGAATAAAAATAAACATAAAACCAGATAAATATAAATATAAATATAAATATAAATATAATTATAATTATAAATATAAATATAAATATAAATATAAATATAAATATAAATATAAATATAAGTGTAATTATAAACATAAATATAAATACAAATATAAATACAAATATAAATACAAATATAAATACAAATATAATGAAAGGAATTGTGCTATTGCATTACCATCCTAACTTACAAATCCATTATTGCTATTTTAGAAGAAAATAGTCCCAAAATGGTGCCAAAAAAAAAGCTCTGCTGCAAATATAAACTATTGTGGATATGTCACAGCTCCATGTTTATCAGCCACCATAAAAATGCCATTTCTGTGTGCAGAAACCCCACTTATCTGGTGAATTCATGGAATATTCTTAATTTCTTTACTCATTCTGCAGCAGGCACCTTTCCCCTGCCCCTGCTGATTTGACAGCAGTGCTGTTCCTGTGCTGATCCCATTCCAAAACCCTCCAGATTTAAAAGCTCCTGGGAGCTGCCAGGCAAGATCCAACAGGCACCAAGAGGAAAATCCTCCATCCACCTGCAGGCTGGCACTGGGACAAACCTCTGAAGTGCAGCAGGTTTCTGTCAGACTTTTCAATACCTGTGCTTAAATGCTAATGTAGAAAAAAAGCCTGGCAAGGTGTTCTACTGCTCAGGAATAAAATAGAAATTAAATTTAAAAAATAAAAATTAAGAAATAAAATTTTTAAAAAGGTGTGATAGGTGAAAGAATTGTGCCGCAATCACGTGCTGGAAAATGAAAAGAGCTGAGAAAAGGGGAAGAAGCTCTCCTGCATGATTAACCCTTGCCATTCCAGCTGGAATGGGGCAGTGCAAGTTCAGTCTCTCCAAGGAAGTTCCCCTCTGGAGAACGGGCCCTGGAGTGAGGGATGCCCCAGCTCAGCTCTCATTAGAGGGACTCAGCCCCTTCATTAATTCTGTGCAGATGATAAAACAGCCTCACCTTCCCCTGGGCTGGACACAGCACCAGGGGTGACTCAGAAGGAAAATGAGTTATTATTGACCCAAATGAGCAGCAGACACTGGCTGGAGTCACTCACCCTCCCACCCACCATAAAACACCTTTCATGCCACGGCAGACTGTAAAACCAGCCCCAGCCTGTCGTTCCAGCCCATTCCCCAGCCTCCCACCCCTCCAAAAGGATTCATGCAACCAATAAAACAGAAATAATCCCTCAAACACCCAGGTCTGGCCTTTCATGATGGCATCAAAACCGGCCCTATCTTAGGGATGTTTCCTTTCAAAGAGCCACCAAAACCAATAAAAATCGGAATTATTGTAGGAAATGCGTGGTTTTCTGCTCTTGGGGGAAAATCTGCAGCCAGGGAGCACCACAGTGCACACAAAAATTAGTTCACAGCTGCTCTGGAGACTCTAATTGTGCCCAATATTTGGTTTAACAAGGCAGGACATGATTAATTATGCACATTTCATTCCTTTCACCATGCAAACAACTGAGTCCGTTCAGTCTGGTTTTCCACATTCCATTTCAGGCAGTTCAGTGCTAGAAAGATAAAAGCAAACAGGCCAGAAGAACTCCAGCAGCCAGCATAAAATTACTGAGAAAATGGCATCAATTATTCAGAGTACAGAATAAATAAATAAACTGTGAATATTCTGCTGTTTTAAGGGGGCAAAGACCAAGAGCAGTCAAAACTATTGATCCAAAAAAGTAAAGGAATTAGAAACTGAGATGTCCAAGGTGTTTTTCCCAATGGGTCTTGAGAGCTGCATGATAATTTTCCAGAGGAACCACACAAACCTCGTGGCACAGGACTGCTGGAGCTGAGCAGTGAAACCCCAGCACAGGGCTCAGCACCTCTGAGTACCAGGAAAGGCACCCAGGTAGATTTTTTTAATAGCCCGTGACAGGACTTCTAATTTTGGCCATGTCCTCACCCCTGGCACCTGCAGAGATTCATCTGCAAGAGGCAGAATTTCCTCTCTCCCAGCTGATGTTATCTTACCTAAACTGCATCGTGTTCCTTTGCCCCTGGAGTCTCTTTGCAGCAGGTTGCAGCTGCAATTTGAGGAAGAAAAATGTGGAATATTTTAACACAGACCAAGGGCTGTGCTAAAAAATTGAGAACAAATCTATGGAAGCTCTGGTGCAATCCAGGCTGTGTGTGGGGATCATCTCATCTTTTATCTGTTTTTTTATCCTGGTGATCCCATCACTTCAGTCTTGGGACAGGCTTGGAGATCTCCTGGGGAGTGAGGTCAGCATTCCTCAGGGAGCTTCTGTGGCTGGTCCCAGGGCCAGGGCAAGAGTGGCATAAATATTGTCTGATTTTCAGGGTCCTGGCTATTCTTTTCAGCTTTCTGGTAGAGAAAATGGAGTGGAAAAGTCACTTGAGGTGGTGCTTAACAGCACACGAGCTCCTGGCCCTGTGGAGAAGCCTTTTCCTTGGATTTGACTCTGAGGGAACAGACAGGGAGCAGCCCAACAGCCTCAGCAGGAGGCAGGCAGTGTGAAACCACCCCAAAAATGTCCCACATGCTGCTCTCCTGGCCCCTGGAATGGCATCACTGGCTTATTCCATAATGACACCTTCATCTTAAATGTATTCTGGTACATCCATTAAACTTCTTGTTGTTGTTTGTTGGGTTTTTCCCTGCCTTGCACAATTTTAACTGAGATTTTGGGATGCTGCTCCCTAAGGAACAAATATGATCTGCTTTCAATTTTTGCCTTTCTGTACCCTCTCCACCTAAAGAAAAAAGCAACAAAAAAAAATAGCACACAAACCCAAATAAGACTCAGGCAAAACTCTGTTTCTTCCTACATTTTTAGCAGCTTTACTTCCTCAGCTGGTTTTTATAAGGTGAACATTGAAGTTTTTTTGTCCTGGTGGTTTGGGTTTTTGATGTCAATAAAATGACATCATTCATTATTTGTGTGCATGTTCAGGGGAGGCTGAGCAGGCTGAAACACTTCAAAAGAGATGGCTGGAGGGAGATAAGCTTAAAGTCTATAAAATTCAGAATTACCTGGGGACGATTAATAGGACACAGCTCCTCACAGCAGGCAACAAAGAAGAAAACACTTTTTTCCCATTCTATCCTCAGAAAGAACGCTGTTATTAGGGAATATTTTGGGGAGTTTGTTGCTGAAGTAAATAACATTTCTGCTGTCCCCCCAGTACCCCTCAGGAGGCAGCTACCCCGTGACTTACATCGCTTCCTCGCACTACCCCTACCAAAGGATTGCTCCTCAGAGCAGCCAAGAATCCCAGCAGCCTCTGTTCCCCAAACCCATCTACTCCTACAGGTAATCCAATCTCTTTCCAAGCCCTCACCTTACAGGAAATACCCTGCTCACCCCTGGCCTGCTTCCAGCATCGTTCGCAGCAACACGTTCGCTCCATTTGTCTCCTTCCCGGGGTGTTCTGTCCTGTCCCTGTGGATCACAAAACGTTCCAGCCTCTGGGGCCAGCCAAGGCACACAGAAATGAAGTGTTGGAAAGCAGGGGAACGGTCTTGATCGCTCCCCAAAGGGAAAAAAAACCAAAATTGACATGTTTCTCTAAGGAAAAAATTTAAATGTTGGGAATTTCATCAGCACGCAACTGGTGCTGCTTAGCTGTCAGTTCTATATTGAGATTGATTTTTTCCCCCAGTTTCTGGAGCAAGGAAATGCCTTGAAATTGTATCAGCTATGGCAGTCAGCACGTGGGTTTAGCCCCCAAAGTACATCAGGCAATTTAATGTTAATTATCCCACTGTCAGTTTGATTCTCCTTGTGGCCTCCACCAGTCAAACAAAACCTTCAATAACTGCACACCAGCAGGATTTGAAGGTCTTGATTCTGCTTTCTATGTTCTTTTATTTCAAACCCAGGCTGGACCTTCTAGATGAGCTTGGAGTTAAGGACATGGTTGTAAACGACTGAGTGGAAACATGAAATCCTCTTTGCATTTGTGCTATGACAGTGAAAGTCAGAATAATTACACACAGTGCAAAAAACGGTCTGTTTTTGGTGGTGAGGAGTCAGGCAGAAGAGGCTAAAATGCTTTTTTTGTTTTTTCTCTCCCTAAAGCATCCTGATCTTCATGGCTCTCAAAAACAGCAAGACAGGGAGTTTGCCAGTCAGTGAGATTTACAATTTCATGACAGAACACTTCCCTTACTTTAAGGTGAGTTCTACAGGGATGGGGAGGGGAATCTCCCTCTAAGCTTATCTGTCAGCAGAGGGAGTAAGGGATGGGATTCCAGCTAGGAAAAGGGATTATTTCTTTGGAGGTTAATACCAAATCAATTACACCCTCCACACTCCCATGGTCTCAAGCTCCCCAGCCTTTTGCACCTACACAGAAATGTGAAATTCAAGAAGACATTAAGAACTGTTCCAGCTCTGAGCTTGGGTGTACAACAGTGACCATTCCTCACCAGCAGCCCATAAAAAGGGTAAATAATTAAAAAAACACATTCACTGCTTCCTGTCAGCTCTCAAACACAGGCAGAACTGCTCTTGACCAGCAGCACCCCCAGACTGGTGTGGAAGCAGAGAATTCCAGGTTGTCTCACTCCATCCTGGAGCTGGGACATTCCTCTTGGGCAACAGCATCCCCTGCATGCCCTGCACAAAGCAAAGTGTCAGCTGTGCTGATGGCACTAAGCTGATAATGACACGGTGAGCTGGGGAGGGAAGGCTGGGTGGTTTGCAGCAGCAGCACTGAAATTCGGATCCCTGCTGGCAGGGAATGGCTCCTCTCCCTTGGAATGGCAGTGGGAAATGCTCAGTCAGCACAGGCACCCCAGAGCACGAGGATTAGTTGAGATTTTTGAAAGAGCTGTAATGGAATCATCAAGTGCTGCTCCTCTCAGGGCTTTTTTTTTTTTATTTTTCTGCTGATTCTTCAAAAGCTCCTCACTGGAGTCCACAGTGGGTGAGCTCAGCTGTGAGCAAGGCCCAAAAATGAAAATAAAGCCAGTGAGTCTGTCCTGTTTCCTATTGCAAATTGGCCTGCAGCAATCAAGGCAAATTTAAAACAGCCACAGCAAGGCAGTTCAAACATTTGTAATAAAGGAGCACTGAGAATAATGAAAAATAAATGTTCCAATACAATTTTGCAGTGGTTTTGGACACTGAGGATAAATGCAGCACACACACACAAAAGAAAAGAAGATTGAATATGTCAGTAACCAGAGAAAAATACACATTATCACAGAGGAAGAGCTGTCAGGATCCATCACACTCCCAAATTTCCTCCCAAAGGAATCACTGAGTACTCCATCACTTGTTACAAGCAAGAAAAGGGAGGAAAAAAAATGAAGAAATCTCTCACTAGAAATCCCAGGTGAATCCACAGGAATATAGCAAGAGTTCCAAGCAGAGAGGCAGGAATATTATTGATAATTTTTACAGGCATGTGCATGTTTATTCCTCAGATCAAACTGAAATTAATTCTCTGTTGTTTTATGACACAATTGATTACAAAATTAATCAGCAGCTTTAAATCCAACACTGCTGCTGCCAGCACAGGCAGAATCCCTCAGACTCAGGACTGTGGCTCTGCCAGGTGTCCCCATCCTGGTCCTTCCTGGTTTTTCAGAACCTCATGTCTTTTTTTAAAATTCATTTAAAAACAGATGAGAATGACGTCACTGCTGTAGGAAAACAGAGCAGGGGGTACTCCCCAAACATTCCCTGTTTTGTAGCAGTTTTATTTTTGCATTTTACTTACAAATGCAGCCAAATGCATTTGACTGCAACATCCTTAAAATAAAAATAACCATTTGAGCAATCAAATATTACATTTACAGCCATCAACCCCGGTCTGCCTCTGGTCTTTACAGCAGAGAATTACCAATACATGGCAAAATTTAATATCCTCCATCCTCCCTGCTTTTGGAGAGTCTTCAGCAAAATAAAACCACATAAAAATCAGCAAAGAACATTTTGCTGCTGCTACCAGCGCTCACTAAAAACCAGAATACAGCAGGGAGAGGGGAAGCAATTTAGGTTGGAGAAAAAAAAAGAGAGAGCAAGAGCACACAGAGCCTTGCTGGGAGACATGGGATGATACAAGCAGAGTCAAATTAACTGGGATTCGCTGCCACAGCAAATTTAGTTTCTATGATGCAACAATCTCATTTCTAGTTGAAACAGAGCAATCCAACTCCTACGTCCTAAAAAAAAAAAAAAATCTACACAGCTAAAGTTGAATTAGTCTTTGATGTACCTCTCCCTTCTCTTGAGACCTAGATTTAAAGAGAAAGGGTTTTGCAAGATCACTGAACTCTTTAAACTTCAAGAGCTGGTCAGGATCAGTTGGGCTGGACAATAATTTTCTCTTTTCTCTTTTTTTTTTTTTTTTTTTGTAGTGATTAATGAGTCTAAGAGAAAGCTTTAATCTTTTTAATTGGAGTTGTTGTCAGTGGGCTGAGAGGGCAGAAAGGTCTGTGGTGGGATGGAAGGGCTCAGGTGCTGCAGAGGTGGCACCTGGGGACAGGGATTGGTGGTGGCCTTGGCAGTGCCAATGGTTGGACTCGGTGACCTCGGAGGGCTTTTCCCACCTCGATGATCCTGGGGTTCCCCAGCTGGGTTTGTGATTCTGCACTCACATCCCCAGCGTGCTGAGTGCCAAAATCAGCCACAGCAAGGAGATCCCAGCTGCTCAAGGGCAGCCCCAGCAGCCAAAGTTTGTTCATTTAACAATTTGTTCATTGTTCATTCAACAGTCACACCTGCTTTTAAAACTGGTGTTTTTTCTCTTGACACACTCAGGGTGTTAAGCCCTACCTGGGCACATAAATTCTCACAGCTCAGCAATCCCAAATTTAATGCAGGAACCTGCTCAGCTCCTGGCAGCAGCCTCCAAAATCAATCCATGTACTTTTTGCTTGTACAGTTTCTAAAACCATCTCCTAATTTCCACCCCCACACGTTCTGCAAGGCTCTGAGGAGCCCGTGCCCCTCCCATCTGAGCAGAAACACCAATTATCCTGTCTAGGTACACAGGGGTGTGGGGAGCCTCTGTGCAGGGCAAGAAACAGGAATATTCTTCCAGGTCAGCTTGTTCAGTAGCTAAATACACAATTTACCTGCAGGAACAGCTTTATTCACTTTTGGAACCAGCAGAAAGTTACTTGAATATTATCTGAAATGGAGAAAAAAATGATTTGTCATGTTTAGTGTGACCCTGTGGCAGAAAAGCTTTTAAAGATTTGGGGTTTTCTCCTCTCTCTTCTCTTCTCTTCTCTTCTCTTCTCTTCTCTTCTCTTCTCTTCTCTTCTCTTCTCTTCTCTTCTCTTCTCTTCTCTTCTCTTCTCTTCTCTTCTCTTCTCTTCTCTTCTCTTCTCTTCTCTTCTCTTCTCTTCTCTTCTCTTCTCTTCTCTTCTCTTCTCTCTTCCCTCCTATTTCAATTTGTGTTGTCTCACCCATGAGACAGAGTAGTGAAATGCTGACATCAGGTGGGCCAAAATGGAAAAAGCTCTGCTTCTCTGAAGGGAAAATAGTTTCTCTTTTGGTAAATAGTATGTATTTAATTCCACACCTATTTATTTTTTAGTGAAGAAAGTGAGTGTTAAATTTGGTCCTCATCTCATCAATAAGGCTTTTAATGCCTTAATCCACACAATAGTTCTTTACAAGCCCCAAAACAACAGGTTTTACATTCCTTATAAAAGCATGTACAGAAAATTAAATCCTGAAACAATAATTTCATCAAAGTATGTTCAAAATTCACAATATGCCTGGTGTAAGCCAAAATGGACTCAGATCCATTTATGAAAGATCACCTAAGAGGAAGTCTGATGGACTGGGCAATGATTAAAGAAATTATCAAATTATCAAAGTTCTGGCTTTTTATGAGAGAAGGATCCTATTAATAAAAAATGTAAAATGGAAAAAAAAAAAAAACCTTAATGAACCTAAGAGGGAAATTCTAATTTTAAACATTTTTAAAAAGACTGTGGAAACCCACATTTATTTCTCATGCTCTCTGTTCAATAATTCTGTGCTTGACACAAACAGTTATGATGACAAATATTTGCATCCACGAGTATGAATCAATAGCCATGGATAACCTCCCCTTATTTCAGAGAGCTGTTTCCTTTCCTGCAATTCTTATTAGAAATTGAAAAGAAAATATGTGGAATTTTTGGCAAAAAGAAAAGAACCATTTTAATGCTCCAGTTTAAAGAACCTTCCAGCTTCTCCTACTGAGTTAAAATTAAATGCAAAGCACAGAGATGAGTGATCAGCTGTGGAAACTGTATCTCATCTGGAGGGCTTGTGATTAAACCATTTGCTTATGTAATTGGCCAGCACACAAAGTTACACCTACAGTAGCATGAGAAATCCCTTTGAAGTCTGCCTGGACACTGGATTTGAGCCCAGGCAGCGCACAGTACTTTAATGAAGAGTTGGAAATATTCCTAAAATAGATTCTGATTTCTTGTTAGCTCTAGAACATGGATTTTTGCACACTCAGTTCTGGTGATGTGCAAATTCACTCTAAAAGATCCAGCAGGTCCCTGGCAACCTTTTTGCTTAGAAGATCAGTTACTATTTTATCTGATCCCTCTCTTCCCACACAACATGACTGCAACATTTTTGTGGCTTCCCTCTAACGTACGAGTTTCTCGCTGCAGAGAAGGCACAAACTCAAACAGCATTTCTTGTAACCTCACCAGTCAAAACAGAGTTATATATACACACACATACATTTTTAATGATTTTTTTTTTTTAGCTTTTAATTTTTATTTTTTTTTAGCTTGTTCTCACACTGGGCTTGTTTCTCCAGACAGCTCCAGATGGTTGGAAGAATTCCGTGCGCCACAACTTATCTCTGAACAAGTGCTTTGAGAAAGTTGAGAACAAGTCAGGGAATTCTTCTAGGAAAGGCTGCTTGTGGGCCCTGAACCCAGCCAAGATTGACAAGATGCAGGAGGAGCTTCAGAAATGGAAGAGGAAAGACCCAGTTGCTGTGAGGAAGAGTATGGCAAAGCCAGGTCAGTCATTTGTGGGTGTTTTAGCTCTCCAACAGCTCTCCCCAGAATTCTTCTTTTCACCAAGATCCGTAAGAGAATTTAAATATGATTTAGGAAAGTATTTAAGGGTTTTTCATGGTTGGCAAAACAAGTAAAAAAATTTAAAGGCAGAAATAAAGTAGACCTGATTTTGTAGGTGTTTACAGATAAGCACAAAGAAGCTCCACCAAGAAAATATTCTCTCTTGACATCTCACTAAACTTTAAAATAAAAAGCACCAAGCCTGCTGTGGTGGGAGGTGTCCTTGTCCATGGCAGGTGGGTGGAATGAGATGATCTTCAACATCCCTTCCAATCCAAACCACTCTGTGACAAAAAGAATGCTGAAATATGAAATATCAAATAAAATCTGAGATTAGCTGCTAAGTATCCAACCTTTAAAACTAAAAGTGGAATTTATTACATACTCACTTGTCAGCAGTAATTGAAAAGAAAACATCTCAGTTGGTTATAGCATGGTGCTAATATCACTGAGCTTGTGAGTTCAATCTGTATGGGCCATTTACTTAAGAACTGGACTTGACGATCCTTGTGGGTCCCTTCCAACTAAGAATTTCAGGCATGGAGATTTTAATATATAAGAACTAAGACGTCTGTTGGCCATTTCCTGAATAACACCATAATTCCTGCTGCAAGTTATCCAGGGAAAGTCATCCACGGACTTTCCCTTGCCATTTCCTGAGTAGCATCACAATTCCTGCTGCAAGCTAGGCAGGGATAAGCCAGCTATGGACCTTCCCTTGTCACTTTCTGATGCAATTCCTGCTGCAAGCTGTGCAGGAATAAATCGGTGACGGGCTTTCCCTTTGTTTTCCAGAAGAGCTTGACACCCTGATAGGCGACAAGAGCGAGAAGCTGCGCTCGTCGCTGGTGCCGTGCAGCCCGACGGGCGCTGCAGGTGCCTCGCTCTCCAGGCAGATGGCAGCGCAATCCCATCCCTTGTGCGAGCCCTCGCTCTCCTCCGGCATCCCGCAGGGCTTCCACGGCATCCACGCCTCGGCAGCCCTGCACGCCAAGAGCCCCCTGCCCGCTCTGCTGGGGGGGCAGCAGCCCGGCTGCTACGCGTCCCCCCAGGGCTTCCCCCAGATCCCCACCGCGCTGCTGCAGCACACGCCCGAGCCCCCGAGCCTGTTCCCTGCTGGGGAGGCTCAAAGCCAGCTCCGGACTCAGCCCAGCATCCCTCAGGATTCCCCAGTGCCGGCTCAGAGCCCCCCGAGCTGCGGGATGAAGATGCTGCCCGAGCATTCCCCCGCCAGGACGGTGCAGGACACGCTGCTGCAGGAGGGAGACCTCAGCAACGACATCGATGCTCTCAATCCATCCCTCACCGATTTTGATCTCCAAGGTAGGTGCGGGAGGGGATTTTATCTTGGAGAGTCAGGTTTGTTACCTCCCACCCCATCCCATCCATCCCATCCCATCCCATCCCATCCCATCCCATCCCATCCCATCCCATCCCATCCCATCCCATCCCATCCCTCCCATCCCATCCCAACCTCCACAAGATCATTTCTCTCCCTTTTCCCTCATCTCCACGCTGCTGTTACAAACCCCACCTTCCTGGGTTACATTTTATATCAACACAATGCAATTTTGTGTTAAATCTTTTAAACGTTTCCCGAGGAAGCTACAGGTTTGCATCCAGGAATGTAAAAAAGTTTCCTACTGGCGCCCTGGCTACAATTGCTGATATTGAATTCTGCAACACAGATTTTAGAATGTGTTCTTTAAATTCAGACATATTTTCAACTGAAAGCTGCCCGAGCACAACTATTTAGTGCCATTCTTACAAGAGAATTGTCGAGTGAAAGGCACCAAGCTAAATAAATGTGATTGAATTAACAGGTTATCACTTTTCTTTCTCAATATTGATTCCACATCTCTGCTAAAAAGGATGCTCTTCTGAGGTGTCTTCTTATATTCTTCATAAATATACATTTCTAACAGAATTTTTGAAATAATTTTCTTAAGTTAATGCTGTTTTCTTCCAGATTTAAATTTATGGAGACAGACAAATAATAACCATCTAAACAACCTCCTCCTCCTCCCTCAGTCCCAAGGGATTAGGGTCACCTCCACACAAATGTTTAATAACCAGCATCTCCTGCAACACAATGATTCAAAAAGCAAATATAAAGAAACATATGGAGAGAAAATATAAAGAAATCTGAATCAATCTGTGTCAATTCTTTAATTCCTTTTCTGCCTCTGTCAAGGTCAGGATTGAAGATGGTATTTTGTGCTCAGGCTCGAATGTTTATTATTTCTTATCTATACAAGTTGTGAGTTCTACAGCACTCTACTAACAAGCTACAAAATGGCTCACTATCTTTCTCTACAAGGTCGTTTAAGGCTAAACTGTCCAATTAAGAAATGACACCTAAATTATTTTTGCTTTTAACCCAATAACCAACCACCCAAAGTCTGTGATGCAGAGGCTTTTCTGTCCCATTACACAAAACCACCCAAACCCATGGAGAAGAAGAGGAAGGTGAAGAACAACCAGCCACCACCTGAAAATATATGTATATACACATATATGTGTATATATGTAATGCCTTTTATAGATACATATTTTTAATATATATATATATAGCTATATTGCCATATATATTATAATATTATAATAGATGTAATATAATTGTATGTAACAATACACAACTATTATAATGTATTTCTATTATATATTATTATAATATTAATATATTCTGTATATAATATATAATATACCATATTGATTATATATTCTGTTATATAATATATATTATATTATATATTATATATTATATATTATATATTATATATTATATATTATATATTATATATTATATATTATATATTATATATTATATATTATATATTATATATCATATATCATATATCATATGTTATATATCATATGTTATATATCATATATTATATATACATTGCTGTATTGCTATATTGCTATATATTATAATATTATAAAGGCTATATTGTAATATAACATATAAAATATAATTATATATAATAATACATTGGTATGATTATATATTTTATATATTATTACATATAAAAATATTATATTAATATCTTCTGTATATAATATATGCTTTACTATACCATATCATATACTATATATTATATATATATTCTATATTCTATATTCTATATTCTATATTCTATATTCTATATTCTATATTCCATATTCTATAATTTTATATAATATATATTTTATATATAAATCATACCATCTATTATGACACATATAAGCTATAATATTATAGCTATATTTTATTTATTTATTTATTTATTTATTTATTTTTATATATATATATTTAAAAACCTTAAATTCTAAGTTTTCCAGCCTGTGATGTTACACACTTCTCTTCATAATCTCAGTTCTGCCATTCAATTTTGGGAGCCCTTTCAGGCCAAGTGTAGTGTTATTCTCTCTGTGCCTTTCAGCGCAGAAAGCTGAGAATTCTCAGCACCCAGGGCTCCAAGGAATCTGCTCACCAGCCTGGCTTGGCTTGTTTTTTGCTGCAGGGAACCTTTGGGAGGAGCTGAAGGACGACAGCCTGGCCGTGGATCCCCTCGTCCTCATTTCATCATCCCCGCAGTGTTTTCCCTCGCACTGCCAGCTGGAGAGCGGCGGCGGCGCCGCCGGGAGCGCGCACGGGAGCGCGCACGGGAGCGCGCCGGAGCTGCAGCTCACCACGCTCTACTCGGCCTTCATGGAGCTGGACACGGTGTCCCCTTCCTACCTGAGCAACACCCCCGGCTCCAAACCCATCGCCCTGATGTGAACCACAGCCCCAGGGCACCGCCCCGGCCTCGCACACCGCCCCGGCCCGGCCGTGCCCACGGGAACACGAGTTTTATCTCTTCTTTTTTCCAGAACTCGCCCGCAGGATATGTAGCTTTACCGTGATGATTTTCTACAGACTGATATAAAACCAAAAAAAAAAAAATAGGAAAAAAAAAATGTAAAATATTATTTAAAGAGAATATGGTTAACAGCTGAACTTGTCAACGCCATTTTATCAAGCCACTCATCTTCTTCGTCTTCCAGAAATAAGAGGAAAACAAATTCTTGACCTTTTTTTTCCTTTTTTTTTTTTTTTTCCTTTAACAAAAGCTGCTTGCAAATGAACACAGAACTCACAGCCCACAACCGTTTAACTTATTTCTTGGACAACATCCACCACAGACCACTCAAAATATAAAATCTACCTATTAAAACATTTATAGTCCCCTTGAAAGAAGTTCTGGGTTTTGGTAAATGTGAACTGAAAATTCTGCAAGTGTTAGAAGATAGAGGACAAGCTGCTGACAGACTAAACCAAAGCAACAAATATACTTCAGTGGAAAATATCAAAGTTTTACTGTATTTAAAAAGAAATTTTAAACTCTGCTTTTTTTAATAAAAAAGAACAAAACTATTTAGTAGAATTTTTACTTGGCTGGAAATTATTCCCATTCATGCCTCTTTTCTTTTGCCACATGAGCTAAACACTAGCATGAATTATTAAGCCATATTTTTTTAATGGTAATAAAAAAGAAGAGAGAAATTGCAGTTGGCCAAATCCAGAGAGCATCTGTGTTTTGACTGATCCCTCCAGTGTGGTTTCTTGTGATGCTGGACCAAATCTTGCAGCAGGTTCCTACTGTGAGCTAAAACTTCAGGCCAGTTTTTCAGGAACAACCTTCTCCCTCTGATTTTCCACAAAGCTGGAATAAAAAAGTAGAAAAATAGAATAAAATAGAATAAAACTATTTCGGTTTAAGTGATGCAATATAAACCCAGGGTAAGCTGGAGAAGGAAGTTAAAAATTGAATTGAGCACTATGGAAAATAGTCCAGAAACCCCAAAAAAATCAGGTTGCCTGGAGAAGCTGTGGCTGCCCCATCCCTGGAAGTGCCCAAGACCAGGCTGGATGGGGCTTGGGACAATCTGGGACAGTGGAAGGTGACCCTGCCCATGGCAGGGGGTGGCACTGGGTGACCTTCAAGGTCCCTTCCAACCCAAGCCATTGTGGGATTCTCTATTCACAGATGCTGTAAACTCAGACTAAACCAAGGAGGTTAAAACTTGAGTCAGCCTGGGGGATTTAGACCACAAAAAAGCAAGGATGGACCAGAGGAGATGGAATTGCTAAAATGAAGGCACAGAGGTTTAATCGGCCACTGTCCCCCAGCGAGGTGGGAGCTCTGCCCAAACCAAGGCCTAAAGCTACACCCTCACCCTTTCCTGCTAGTCCAGACTTAAAATCAGATTAGGGGCAGACGGATAAAGGAGCCTTAGGAGGAACACAAGTGATGCAGCTTTGTAATCCCTCACGCAAGCACCAAGAAATCCTCGCTTGACTCCAGCTCCTCTCCCTGCAAAGAGAATAAGGAGCAGAAGAAATGCAGCCAGGAAAAAAAAAAAAACTGCAGGATGAGAGTTATGCAAACACATTAGAGCTGGGGGAATGAGGGTTTGGCCATCTTAAGGTTTGGATAAAGAAATGCAGAAAAAGTTAAGTATGACGCATTATTAGAAATGTGAATATTATGGTAAGTCTAAAGCATGTAGTGAGTATAAAGCTGCTAAACAGCCTATAAATATAAATATAAATATAAATATAAATATAAATATAAATATAAATATAAATATAAATATAAATATAAATATAAACCTACCTATAAATATGTGTGTAAAATATATACAATATATATTTAAAGCACAATGTGAGTATATAAAACACTGTATATGAACAGGAAATTATATGTACATATAACATTATATGTACATATAAAATAATATTTATAAACAGTGTGCATGCATATATATATATATATATAAACACCAAATATATATTAA
Source organism: Fringilla coelebs (assembly GCF_963513975.1). NCBI lineage: Eukaryota > Metazoa > Chordata > Aves > Passeriformes > Fringillidae > Fringilla > Fringilla coelebs. The sequence goes on along the minus strand of NC_140046.1, from coordinate 4,499,378 downwards.
AAACACAGTATAAATACATATATATATATTCAGTGCAATTTAAGAGCCACCAATTTACAACTAAATACACAGTATTTAGAGTAGATATTATTAGGAGGGTATTATTACCTTAAATGCCTTTTTAAAAAAAAATTCACACTTTAGTCAAATAAATCCACATTTTATTACAGACATGCATTGAGGAAAAGCAAAATCAAAGCAGCCCCTGCCCTGTGCTCAGGCACTGGTTTTGTACCCCTGTGGCTCTTGAGCACACAGCCACTCTGATGCCTTAAAATATGTCACCATCACTCTTAAGCCAAAAATAATGAGAATAATTGGTAAATATTGTTCTCTAAGAATATGGACACAGGTGTAGCTCATGGGAGTGGTGGGTTCCTTCAGCTCTGTGTGTTTGTGAGCTCTGACTGCCACAGGAGATCCCAGTCTTGGACCAGGACTCCCAGTGCTGGACAGGACCAGGTGTCCCAACCCTCCAAACCCCTCAAATTCACTTCAGTCCCGCTGGGAATTCTGTAATCTCCATCCTCAGGGAATTTCCAGATAAAACTCTCCTTTTCAAAGCTTTTCTCTGCAAACAGCAAAGAGCTGTCACACAGATTTTCTGGAACATTTTCAGCACCCCAAGGGAGTGGGATGCTCAGCTCTCCATGACTTCCAGTCACTATTTGCACAAATTCTTGTTAAATCCTTTTTAAACTCCTTACAAATCCCCCTCCTGAGGTGCACACAGTGAACCACACCATGGCCAGAACACCACGGGCCTTTGCAAGATATTCCTGACAGAATGAGCAGCATTGCCACTGTTTTATATCTGGTAGAGAGAGACAACAAAAAAATTGCATGAGAACACACCAGAGGAAGTGCAGTGGGATGGCTCCTCACTCTAAAAATACAACAGAAATGCAATAAAATATTTATTATTAAAGCAAACCCATGGCATGTGAAAAAAAATCCATCAAAACTGACATTAGGAATCTGGACAACATCACCAAGCTGAGTTAAATATCTGTGAAACTCCAAATTCACAGATTTGAAAGCGAGAAAAGCAAAACTGCTTTTTCTGGGTCAAAGATTTATAATTTATGGCACAACAACCCATCCATGATTTGTTCATTCCTGTGTGTCACTCGTGTCCTCTGTGGCCTCAGGCTCAGCCATTCCCAATATATTCCATGCTTGTGACCACACACATGATCACAAGCTGGAGGGGGAGGAAGAAATTGAGAAGAAATCAAACTGTCAGACTTTATTCTTTTTTTTTTTTTTTTTTTTTGGTAATGAGTCTTTGAAGAATGATCAGACATAAAGAACAAAAGGGGAAAAAACACTTTAACATGTTTTTTCTTGTGCTTTCTGGAGTTTCTTGTATCCACACCAGAGGTTTGTGCTCCCTTTATGAAGTTCTTTATTCAAAGCACTAAAAGTGTTTTCTCCAACACATTCCATATTTAATGGAATTAAATTAATAGTTGGACATTTCACAGAAGTTATAAGAAAAGTCCCGTAACAACTTTTATTTAAAAGAGTTCTGATTAAGATAAACAAACAAACAATACTGCAGGTTATTAACTAATATAAATTGTCTGGGTTTGGGTTTCCCTTCCTGCTGCACTTCAGGCTCCTACATCTGAAATTTTATTGTCTTGCTTCAGTTTAGCATTTGTGATTCTGTAGACACAAAAACAACTCATTGAAATATGGGTTCATGAGGAAAGAGTTATATTATAAATTACAATTCCAGAACAATTACTAAAAAAATGTTTGAAATTATGTTTATTTCAATACTTCTATAAAAGTTTATATACAAGAATAACCCTCAGCTTGTGCAATCCTTATCTTTGACTTTTGAAATAACTTTACCTACTGAGAGAAAGCACATAAACATTTCCTTAGAGCTGGTGACAACTTATTTTGTACCTACCATAAAATCAGTATTTTGCACACATTGCAAATCTATTTCAGATATATTAGCATTAAATTCCATTTTAAGCAGCACTCTGAAAAAAGGGGGAGCAAGAAAGGAAAGAATGAAGTTTTCCCAGTCCAAGGCTAATGCTGTCTGCTTAATCAGCCTCTTCCAAAGAGATTATGCAAACCTGTCTAGGAAAAAAAATAGCACTTAGTGTAATTACTGTAAAAATATCTTATTACCAAACAGAAGAAAGTGCTCACAGCTGCCCTCTCCAACATATGATTAGGAAAAATTTGCACTCTAAAGTTTAGGATTTATTAGCTTAACCTTTTTTTTATTGCAGGTTTCATTTAAACTTCAAAACATTCAAATAACCATTTATATTGGAACTATGTTTTGAAGCTCTTTTCTCTTCTCATGGGGCCAAATTATTACAAGACTTCTGCCTCCCATATTTGCATGTTCTTGGTACAAAAGCATCACCCCTGAACATTCACTTGCTTTTGTTGAGATAGGAACTGATGTGAGGAGAATTCTCTCTGCACAATCTTTCAAACCCCTGGCACAGCACTGAGCTATTTAAACCCAGCAGTGATTAACTGGAATTATGGGACAGATAAAACACTGAATATCACATCAGCTTTATTGTACACAAAGCTTCAGAAGTGCAACTGACTTACTGGCCCTTTCAAACAAATTTAAAATACTGGAATAAATATTTGGATTCCAGAATTTGGTTTACCAGAGCTGCTGCTCCATTTCTGTACTTCAGGCTTCCAGATTTGTGTGTAAATGTTTGTGTTTAGGCTATTGAATATCAAAACCAGCAAACACTTTTACATGAGTTTTTCCTGGCCTCCTAATTCATTTCCAGTCTTACACAAACAAACCCAAAACCCTCAGTAGTAGAAGATTAACTCTCTGGTTCACTGGGCATTCCCTCCCTGCAATGACATAAATGGAAACTTTTAAGAAGCATTTTCCATCTGTGGTCACGGCAAAAAATTGAATTGAGAACTACTAAAATGCTGAATGATGGAGTTGCCATAAAACAGAATTTAAATGCACTCTGTGTGGAAGCAGAAAAGGGCTATTTTTCTGTTCACAGAAATAAACACATACAAAGAATGTTTGTTTGCATGGAAAATACTGAAATTACTGAAAATTACAGCCGTGGGAAGGTCATTAGTGCACATGGCACTTATTTCACCCAGGGGCTCTTATTCAAGCAGCACATTGATGACAAATACCAGGTATTGGGTACAACCATAATAAATGCTGGCTGAAGTATGAAACTGATGATTTTTAGGTCTTTTTTAAACCATAAAACCACAGAGTGGTTTGGGTGGGAAGGGACACTTTTTGTTTTGTTCCAGCACCTTCCTCTGGGCCAGGATGCCCCAAGACCGATGCTGAGCCACAACCTCCATGTGCTCCACCACCCTCACAAATTCCTCCCTCATTTCCCATCCAAACCCCTCCTGTCCCAGTGTGAAGCCATTTCCCCTTGTCCTGACCTCCCAAAATCCCCATCCCAGCCCTTCTGGAGGCCCTTTGGGCACATAAAGGCCGCAGTAAATTCATTTTGCTGCCATTTTGCTGCTGGGATGAACGGGGGAATCCTGCTCTGGATGGATCCAGCCGTGACCTGGGCACAGGAGGGGACAGAAAAACCATGAGGGATTTATTCCTGACAGGAGCAATTAGGCCTGGCCCTCGTTAGTCACATGAATTAATTCCTTACTCACACCACCGGCACCAGGAAATTCATTCCGGCAGCGGCCTAGGCCGGGTGGCTGAGGGAACAAAACCCACTGAGAGCTCAGACAAAAGCACATCTGCCCCAAAAACCCACTGGAGAAGGGAATTCACATTATTTGAGCACAGAATTCAAGATCTTGCTTGCCCAGGAAGCTGCTGGAAGTTAATTTCAAGCCGATGAGTAAGCCCGGCGTGTTCGGGCCTGCTGAGGCACCAGGCCCCGGCGATCTCTTGAGGCTTTTATTTTACTTACCTTTCCCTCTATTCTTGCCTTTCCCCCTACAACAACTTCAGAACATTAAAAAAACTCCTAAAATATACAGAACTTACAGGAAAAAATATTTTCTCCCAAATATCCAGTCGATCTAGGAGAAAGCCGCAACGCTTAGTCGGCGTTAAAAGCATAAAAAAGGGCAAATTTGTACTTTGGCTGGAAAGGATCTTTCTCATCTTAAAATATCTTGCAGAAATTTAAACCTAGGCTGAAATAATAGCTCTTAAAAGTTATCTGAGGGGTGACACTCGTGTTTGTGTTTCCTCCAAGCACCTCTTGCCACACAGCCACAGGAAGCACAGCCCTGTGCTTGTCAGCTGCCAGGAAATATTTCTGTTATTTCAAATTTGGGTGATGAGCAATGCCAGCTGATGAATTCCAGTGGGGAAATACCTTTAAAATCTGACACCTGGGTGCTGAAGAGCCTTGGTGTGTCTGGGGCAATGTTGTTCCTCTGAACTCGCGCTAAGGTGTCTCTGCGCACATTTTAATTTTAAGGGTTACAGTGAACCCTCTGTTCTCCTGATTTAGGAACCTGTGCAGACATCAAAGCAGGCAGCAGGTTTAATTAGACACTTAATTATAGATCAGGCTGGTGAGGAATGCGTTGGGGAAATGAAAACATGATTTTCAACCCCAGTCAAATGCCAGTGGATAGAGTAACACGGGCACAGCATTGGGGCACTGTGCCCTCCAAGTAACTCGTGAAAAACAAAGTCTGAGTTGGAGTGTTGGGTCTGGTGTTTGGCTGGTTTTTTGGGTTGTTTTTTTACCAAAATAGAGTCTAAATATTTTTAGCTTTCAGGCCTGGCACATGTTGTTCTCCGGGCAACCTCTCACCGCCCTCACAGGGAAGAATTTCTTCCTCATATCTAATTTAATCCCAATTGTTATTCCCCTCCCATGGATTTATCCTCTCATTCCACAGGAAAGGAAGAACTGAAGGTGTTTGGAACTCTCCTCTCCTGTCTGTGTTATCTCCCTTTCATAAAGTAAATTTAATTATGTGTTTTCTCCATTGCTGTTTGTAAATTCCCTGCCTGTTTTTATTTCTTGCTACAGATTACTTTCATATGCAGCTTCGTTAACATGGTTTACACCCTCCACTAGAATAATTAAATTATTATTAAATAAAACAGCCTTTGTTATATAAGGTCCCAAGTCAGTTTTCAAAATAAGGGCTGGGAATCATCCAACTGCAATTATGTTCTACCTACCTAAATTCTCTTTGTAGTTTTAATTAAAATACATCATCCAGGATGATTTCACCTCCTATTTTAAGTTCTTGTACAGCACTGATGAAGGGAAAAAAATCATCTCTGTAAAGGAATTGCTCTATTTTGTGGGCTCAAATAGGGAGAATAAATGGGTTTGGGTTATCCTAGCATGCAATGAGAGATGTCAGTAATCTCTAAAATTATCTTTAAAGTAAGATCTATTGTGTTGGAGAGGAAAATTGGGAAATTTGGAGTACTTTGTCACTGAGAAGTGTTCTTGCTACAAGTGAAAAACATTAAGGGAATGCAAGTCAGAGATAGATGAACGCCCTTGAACAATGACAAATAAAATAGAAACATGGGGTGAACACATAAGATTTGCCACAATAACTCAGCAGCTGAGAAATGCCAAAGGAAATAAGAATCTGAGGAGAAGCAGGGAACATCTCCAGAATGATTAGGCATATTTATTAATAAATGAGACTGACAAACCAGCTAAAGGTGGGGGAACATTGGTAATGCAGGATATTTTTGGCAGACATTTAACACTGTGAAGTTTTCATGGGAATAAATTTTTTTTTTTTTTGTCCTTTAAGGCTCTTCGCAATGTCAGATTTCTAAGCAAGTCTAGGTAATCAGAGAGACTGTTTAACCTGCTTTATTAGTTATTAGCACTGATTGTGTCCTTTTTTTTCTTTTTAGGTATTCTGTGAATCAGCATCCAGCCCTTGCAAGAATTCCAAGTCACAATCCAAAAGGGAAACCCTTGTATTAATAAATTCCTCACTCAAATTCCAGCACACAAAGATGTCCCCCAGGATATTGTGGCAGTGAGGAGTCCCCAGGAATTCTGGGGAATCAAAATTACTTACAGAAGATATTTTCAAACAAAACCATCCTACTTCTCTTCTTCTGAGAGTTGTTCTGCTCCCAGAGAAACACAGAGGTGTTCCCAGGAATGTCTGAATAAAATATCAAAGCCACCAAGATGGAATTACCACAGTAAAACTCACTTCAGCCTGAGCAGCTGGTTCAGTTTTAGTCAATAAAGCAGAGACAGCAATTTTCACATTCATTTCAAAACTTGATTCTTCAAAGTGCAGCCAGAAATTCTCCAGAAGCACAACCTGGTGCATAAGAGTGACCCAGGGAACTCCAAGGTTCTGTTAATGTACTTTGAAACTAATTTATTTTTCACATTTTTCATTTTTTCAAATTCTCAAATTGACTTTTCAAACTTGCGATTTTTTTTAAATCACAACCTGATGCACAGCTGTGATCTGTGCAACTCCAAAGTGCCACTAATGTAATAGATACCAATTTATTTTAATTACACCCCAAGACATTTTCCCAATCTGAAAGTTAAATCCCACTTGAACACTTTTAATGTGATGATTTTACCCACAGAACTACCCAAACTGCTGCAGTCTTTCCATCAATCACCACAAAATGAAGCTGCTCACACACATCTGCACAAAAGCTGGAGTTTGAATATTGATGGAAGAGACCTGAAATGAAGTTTTGAATGTTTTTTTCACAGAAACATTTAAATAAAACAGACAATCACCCTCGTTTCTAGGATCAATAATTTATTTCTTTTTTTTTTTTTTTTTTTTTTTACATTTTGCAATTTGTTACAGGAGAAGAAACACTTGCTAATGGAAGTGACATGTTTTTGAACCATTTTCCAAGGTAATGGAATAAGTTAAGCATATTCCCTAGGATGCACATCAATGACTAAGCTGCCAATATTAAACCAATTGAAGCAAGTGCAGTCCCTATTTAAACCTTGTATAAATTAATTTAAGGACTCTCCTTCTCCTACAGGAAGACTAAATTGTAGCATCTAATTTTCTTTTTAATCCTGAAGTCTCAATCTTTTCTCTCTCTCTACTTAATCTGCAAAAAGTCAAACAGGCTGAAGCCAAAGCCACAGAATGGATTCTGTGCCAAGGTTCCTTCTATTCCTGGTGATCTCCTCAGTTCCCTCCTGTCCCAAAAAGGAAACAAAGGGCTCCCAGTTTTCTGAAAACCAGATTCTCTGCATGACAGTGCATTGCATTGCCACAGGATGGGCCACAGTGGATGTTCTCCTAGCAAACAAATCACTACCAAGGTACAAAGAATTAGAAATTAACTCAGTAAAAATGCTCCTAACATTTTCCCAGTGGTATAGTAACCAGAATCCTACTTTCCTTTCACAAAAAATAGATTTTTTTTTTTTATAAATACATTTTAATACAGACAATTCTGTTTCTATGCCAAGGAAAACAAAAAAAAGTCACATTCAAACAGGTTTGCTGGGTGTATTCAGATACAAGCAGACACCAGAGCAGGCAGGAGCACAGGGGGTTTTTGGGGGGCTGCAGACACACAAACACCATTTCACCCACTGACCAGTGATGGGGAGAACAGCTGAGCTGCAAGGTGGGACCTGGAGCATCACAGCCCTCAAACAAATCAGCAGTTTCCAAGTGGATTAAATAAAATGAACTCTCAGTGGTATTTAACATTAATATTGAAAAGCCTCTATAAATTTAGGCAGTGTTTAGGCTGGGGGTAGAGAGAAGAACCACAAGCAGGAGCTCCCAGCTGCCTCAGACCCAGGAGAAAACTGAGTCACTCACCATGGCCTTGAAGCTCTTGGGTCCAAAGAGCTGAAATTAATCTTTTTTTCTGTCCTTGTCCTCCTTTCCCTCACTTTTCCCCCCAAATGCAGACAAACTTGCCCAAATTTTGTGCCACACACACGGTTCCAGCTGCTGCCTCACAGCCCCAAACGACAGCAATGATTTCTATGGTTTCCTTCCTAACCAGATCTAATTAAAACTGAGCTGTTAACCATCTTTTCCAGGCTATGAATAATTAACAGAGCATTTTTATAATACTTACTAAATATGACAGCTGGGTATTAGCATTTTCTTACCTTAAATAGCCCCAATCTTTGTATGACTAAAAGTTCCCTGTGGCTTTTGTCTTTAAGATTGGGGTTTATTTTTTATGGGTTGATATGTAGGATAATTGTCAGTATACCTTAACAGTTTTTTCTCAAATTGAAGGGATTTTGGAAGTAGCCTGCATGTTTCACACACAGCCAGCCACCACTGAGACACTACACAAGATTTTGGAATAAAACTCAAGAGGACAGAGGTGGAAAATAGAGCATCTTACTGACCTGCTCAAAAAAACAAGACATAGAAAGAGATTATGAGCAAGAACTAAACCCCAGCAGATTGTTTTCAACTCTGGGGAGACTTTCTACCTTAAAATAAATAAATAAATAAATAAACTCTTCTGAGTCAGGAAGGGTGGATCATTTCTATTTCAGAAGTGTCACCACATAAGGGATAATTCACAGAAACAATTTTGGCTTTTGCCACTGAACTGAGAGCAAAGTTTCTAGATTTTCAACCACAGCTGATGTGTTAATTATTTAAAAAAAAAAAAAAAAGGTTCTCTCCCTGCCACAGAAGTGTGAGTTATTAGAGCATGCAGCTCACCACCAATCTATTGCTGCTTTTCTTAAAAACCCTGACTATGAAAGGAATCCAAGACTGACAAAGTGAAGAAAATATGTCAAATTATAATTTCCCTGAAAGAATGTGTTGAGCTGTAATTTCCCTGTCTCTCAGAAAAATTATGTCACTATTAGCACTCAGAGAGACTTAGTTTCTTTTCCCAAGATTAAGTCACTGTGTAAAGCACACACTTAATCCTGTTTTATGACAGGAAACAGAGGGCATTATTAGCAGATAATCTTGGTTAGCTCTTGGATGTTTTCTTTCACTTTCAGAAATTCAGATCCCAAATTGCCAGGCTGGCTTGTTAAAACAAAGCTGTAGTGCTAATTAAAGTCATGTTTAAAATGAGATCAAGGAAGAAAATACAACAATTCTTTTTTTCCCAGAGCCAATATTTGGTGATTTCGCAATGAACTTCCAAAGTAAACCCAAATAATGATGAATGTTAAAATACAAAATAATAGCTAGTCAAGAAGATTAACAAATTCTTCTGTGAACAATGTTGCTAAGACTTCATTCTCAACTGGTTTATAATAAGAACCAGCTGCCAATTTAAGGGGAAAAAATGTGGGTTTCACAACTGAGCTGCAAACTCAGCTCCCTCTCAGAAGGAAGTTGAAATTTCTGGGTGCTGCACAAAGTTTGGTCTTTAACACTAAATTCTGAAGGTGGTTTTTAAGCAAAACAAGGACATAAGTGGAATGAAAACAGCAACTCTACAGCCACAGTTTTTGAAGAAACATTCTTTTAATGCTGTTTATGTGCCTCATGTCAGCACCACACGTGATGCTGCTGCATGAGCAGGTGGGAAAGGAACAGAATCTCTCCTGAAAAGTGATTCCCACGTGTTTGCAAAGATTGTGGATGGGGATGGCCTTGAGGAAATGCTGGCAGAGAGCTGCCAAGTGAAACAGAGAGATAGCAGTGATAACTGCTTCAGTGGGACACAGAAAAAAGCACTTTCATTGCATTTCCCACTGAAATTTCTGTTGTTTGCCTTGGTTTAGGAAGCAGAATTTGTTATTTGTGATAAACTCTGGGGATTTTTAATAAGACTAAAATTGTCCTGACTGAAAGGCTAGAGCTAAAATTGGTTGAAATTTATTTTATTGAAATTGTCCAATCTTTATTTCTGGCTTAAAATATTCCTAATAATATTTAGGCAACAAAATCACTCAGTGTAATATCTCCCATATGATTCACCCTACATTTTCTGTGAGACTGGAATTATTACATATATAATCTGAATTATAAAATATTTCAGAGAGGAGCAGCTGATAATTCATCCTCTTGTGTTAAACCTCAAAACTACCCTAAAAAAATGTCAGAAATGCCATCCACACTCTGCACTCCTGGGAACACGACTCTTGGTTCATTTATAAAGAGCATGTCTACCACTCAAATTTCCCTTGATTACAGTAATATTTTTATGGAATTACTCCCTTTTTTATAAGTCTTGAAAGGAGATAGCATAAAAAAGGAGCAGAACATAACTATTTCAGAGGAAACTCCATCAAATGACCCAACAGTCCACACCAAAGTACAACTGATCTCATCACAACATTCTAAATAGATGGCTGGAAATTCTGGGCAAATTCAATTCCTTAAAGTCTTTTAAAAATCTTATGCACTGAAGTGACTGTTATAAACAGTGAAAAATAACCCCCCAAAAAAACCCTGTACAGGGTGGTAATTATAAACATTCACTCTATTTTGTCTTTAAATTAGAATTTTTTTTCTCCTGCAAATAGAAACAAAGCTCAGAAATACTTAAAACTTGCAAAATTTCATTGGAGATATGACTTAACAGCCCTGATTTAACGAAAAAAAAAAGAAGATGGGGAGGAATGAAAGCATTTTTGAAACTATTTCCATCTTTAGTAATTATTGTGCTATAAAATTAATGGTCAGTAGCTCAAAGTACTGCACAAATAATGAGGAAATCCTTTGTATCTCTCAAACTGCTCAGTCAGCTGTAGGCTACTTGTATGATTTAACACACTGGAGACAAAAAATAGTGATAAACACAAGGCTCACTGTGATAAGAATTACTATAAGCTACTCCTTGTGTAAAATCAGTGAACTTGACACACTTTTGTAGCTACCAAGCTTAATAAAAACTGTGCTGTAACCTAAAATCACTGGGTTTTTGGTTTTTTTTTTTAAAAACTGCCTCCTCTCTCAGCAGTCAAAAGAGCCAAGCCAAATACAAATGGTGACACACTGAAAAGTGACCACAACCCCAACAAGAGCACAAAAACCTCCCTGGCCTTAGGCTACACTTGGAATTGTTTGTCCTGTCTGACACAGGCTGCGACTACAGAGATGCTGATCACGACTGGAAACGGTATTTTTATAAAAATTATTACAATTATTACACCTATCTGAGGCTAACATAGAATGTTCCACTTCAACTCACAGAATTAGACATGGAGACATCAAGTATTTATAGAAATATCTACAGACTGCAACTGTCTTTTATTTTTGTTGGGTTTTTTTTTCTTTTATTTTTTTAAGTATCAGCGAACTGACCTTCAGAGTAAGGGTTTCATGACAACAGGTCACCCCACACTTGTTTATTCTTGGTGTTGCTATTTCTTGGGCTAAATTGGTGTTAAACTTCTTCCAGAAGAGAAGAGAGAACTCTTGTTAAATTTTTTTGCTGCGTGTTAAAGTTATAGATCATTAGATTTAACTTCACCTGTATGATTATCTGATGAGAAATGTTTTTAACAAAGGGGAAACCCTTTAAATGCAGATACACATAGAAAATTGGAAATTCCACACTCCCCAGCTGCCCTAGACAATTAAAATGTTGCTCTAACAAGCAGTGCTGAAGTCCTTATCTTGGTATCGAGCAGAGATGAAAAAATGCACATGGGAAATGTGTGGCATGAAAAGGCTGAAAGCTAAATAAAGCAAAAATGTTAAATAAAGCTAAAATCCTTCTGGCTTTCCTGATTATTCTGCAAAAAACTGAAATCAGTGGAATGTACTTATGGAGGTTCATAGAGCCCCAATGCCATTTTACCTTCATCTGAAATGTAAAAGGAATGTAAATGTAAAGACACCCAATTAACACAGCTCTGTCACTGAGCTGCTGCTCTTCATTGCAGGTTCTGGTGTTTCCAAGGTTAAACAGAACATTACACAGAAGGATTGAAACTAAAGGATGAAATACTCATGGAGAGAGCCAGTCTAAAGATGAAACTTGCCTTTGTGAGATGTTTTGCTCGATATTTTCAACAGGCTGGACAAGTTAAATTGGCCTTTGAAGCATCCACAAAGAGAAACAACCACCCAACCCTCTGCCTTTGCATCCATCCACTCCCAGGGTTTCTCTGATTACATCCTTTGGGAAAGCAATCCTAAAAGATACTCGAGGGCAAGAACATAAATTCACAGAATTAGGGCAAAACCCCTCAGGTCCCACAAGGCCATTTTCAAAGCAGACACTTAAAAGAACTTAGGGAAGTGGTATCCAAAGATCATTTTTAGCTTAAAACTTCTGAAGAACTGGGTCTGCTTCAAAGCTCAAAAGAGATGTCATGAAACTCCTACTGCGGCAAAGAGTCCTTGGTTGGTGGATCCTTGTCCAGGTGACACTGCAGGAGCTGGAGGTGTTGGGAATCCCTGACGACTTCCAGAGGGAAGGGGAGGCCAGCACGGCTGGGGCCACCCAGCCCACGCTCAAGGTCCTCCACTGTATGAATAATCTGCCTTGTTGTGCATCACCAGCTTGTTGTCTACAAAGTAGAAACTGTCCGACTGTGTCTCGTAGGGATGCAGGATCATCTCTCGAACTGTGAGGGGAAAAACAACCCAATTAACCAATTAACAGGGACATTCAGGAATGTGCTCCCTGTTAAGGGAGTGACAAAACCGTCCTTTGTCTCCTCAAAAAGGACAAGAGCCCAGGGAGTTTCTCTCCTCGATTAGGTGAAAAGACACCTCATAGGACCTGGGGGGCTTCACCTCTAACTGGGACAGGAGACAAAAAGTCCCACCTGAGCAATTTAATGGAAAAAGAAGAGAACAAAGAATCTAATGGCTTTTGTGGGGTGTTTTACCAGGGGCAAGGACCCCTCGCACCTGGCTCGGTTTTTCTCTGTTATTTTGCCTTTTAATAAAACTATTTTGTTTCCAACACTACCACAGAAGCCATCCTGCTGGTTTTATGCCTTCTAAGGCAGCTGAGCCTATCTTGGGTGTGAAATAGATCTCCAAGAGTTCATGAGACCTGGCTTGAGGAGACCCTTATTTCAGGGACACTCCCCAAAGCTGGGCTCAAGCCTTGTTCAGCATCCCCCAAAATCAGGTGAAAAACCAAAACCCAAATGGGAATTGCCCAAACCACTCCTTGTTGGTATCTTTTAAATAATTCAACCATAATCATGGAGTTTTTATGTTAGAAAAGCCCTTGAAGGCCTTAAAATCCAACCTGAATTCACAAAACCCTTGTGCCACACCCACACTTTCTTTGAACAATTTCAGGGGTGAAAAATGTTCATAATCCAAATATATTATGGCACCATATAAAGAGGACCTCAGAATAAGAACATTTTGGGTTGGGGTTCTTTTTGTTTTGTTTTTAAAAACAGTGATAAAACAGCAAACTCAAATTTGCTCTGTTCTGACAGCAGAGCCTCACTGTATTTTCCACAGACTGCAATAGTAGTGCTGACACACACAATTAGGGGTTGTAAAGAGGAAAATCACAGAGATTTAGTGCTTGTGCTATTGTCTTGGGAGAGAGGAGAGGAAATAAAAGTTATGTTCATACTAAAACCTCTCAAGCTCACAATATAGCACATCAAACATTAAAACAGATCATAACATTTAAGTTATCCATTTATTGGATGTCTTTTTAATCTTATTTTTTCCTTGTTTTATAACACAATTATCTTTTTTTTCTCCCTGATACCAAAGCTTCCCTTTTATGAATTAAAAAAAAAAAACCACAAACCCAAGCAACTGCCTGGTGTGTGATGAGATACATCCTACTAGAAAACAAAATCAGTGTTAACACAGATATAAAAGGATGAATTATTCTACCCAACCCACTCTCTAGAGACAGCTTTTAAGAAAGGGCTCCCCCAAAGCACCTCAGATGAACCTCATGGTGTGACAACCCAGAAATGAAAAGTTTATAACAAAAAAACTTACTGAGATCCTCCGAGAGCTGGGGGAATTCATAGATGTGCTCACAAGTATTTTTACTGCTGGGGATGCAGAAGCCAAATTCAAAATCAAAACTTTTCAGCAGCTGGTCACGGAAGTAGTGCCGCTCAATCATACGGAAATTATTAATGGGTTTGTCCCCTACTGTGAATTCCACCCTGAAAAAGAAGGGTAAAACTGACGTGAGCTTTCATGCTTCAGTAAGATCTGCAATATTCCTGCAAGGCAGAAGAGAGCTCTGGAAAAAAAAAAAAAAAAGAAAAAAAAAAAAGCCAAAAATATAAAGCAATAGCACCAATCAAATTATTGTTTCCTCTTTTACTTAGAGCATTCTACAGGGACACAGCACAGCATTAGATAAAAATCTTAAAGCTGCCATAGGCAGGGACACCTTCCTCTATCCCAGCTTGCTCCAAGGTCCATCCAGCCTGGCCGTGGGCACCTCCAGGGATGGAACAGCCACGGCTTCCCTGGGCACCCTGTGCCAGGGCTTCAGCACCCACAGGGAACAATTCCTTCCCCACATCCCACCCATCCCTGCCCTCTGGCACTGGGAATCATTTCTCCTTGTCCTGCCACCACAGGTCCTTTCCAAAAGTCCCTCTCCAGCTCTCCTGGAGTCCCTTCAGGCATTGGAAGGTCTCCCCAGAGCCTCCCCACTTTATTTTGCCTCTTTTAGCACCAATCTCTTCAGCACCAGACCCACCCCTGACTAAACCTAAAGCGACAGAGATTTGGAGAGCCTCAAAATAAATCAAAAAGCCGCCTGTCCCATCACCTTCCTGGCAGGATGAAGATGGAAGAGAGGGGTTTTTTCCCCTAAGATCTCAGCTGTGCTGTGTGCCAGGCCAAGGAGCAGGGGGGGTTACTCACGTGGCTCCCACTTGCCGCAGCCTGAGGAAGGCGGGCGTGAACTGATAGCGCACAAAGCGTCCGGCGTTGGGGTCCACGTCCTTCCTGTCATTGTGCTCCCGCTCTGCAAAAGCCCAGAGAAAGCTCTGTCAGAGCTGCCTGAGGAGCACAAACTCTGGGGAAATACCTCTGGTGGTGTGCTCGTGCCACCCAAGGCAGGGAATCGCTCTGGGGCTCTCCCCTCCTCCTGTCCGGAGGTGTCCAGCCCTGGGCACTCAGAGTTGGAATGTTGAGAGGTGGCCCTTTGGTTTGGGGAATTGCTTCTCTTCTGGATTTCTACTCCTCATCTGCTAGAGGATGAGGAATAGAAATCCAGAAGATTTCTGTTCCTCACATCAGGACTGCAGAGTGACAGTGGACAAGCCATTTCCCCTTAGCACGCTTGGTTTGCTACCTATAAGCTACAGAAAACTTCCTCTCGCCTGCAGGGAGGTGGGGAAGGGTTAAAAGTGTTTGGCCAGGAAAAGAAAGGCTGCCCTGGGTTTGTATCACCACTGGCAACAGGCAACATTTGGATGCTTACAAGTAGCACCTAAAAATTAATCAGACCAAAAATAAAAGGCAAAGGTTCACTTTGTTTCATTTGCCTGTTGGCAGTTTCTCCCCTTTGGAAATACCAATACTGACTCCTCAGTGAGAGATGTTAAACTAACAGCTAAACTATGTGCAGGGGGCACAAGCTGAATAACAGCCAAGAAAAAAAACCACCCAGTGATCTCCTCCTCCTCCTCTGCTCCTGTTTACAACATCCATCTGTCCCTTCCCTTCACAGATGGCAACAGGAAGAGCACAGCAGCAGCCAGCTCTGCTCACCCTGTTAGTACAAAGAGACACCTGAAAAACATTCCTGCTGCAAGGTGGGGCTCCAGCCCTCCTGCAGGGGACAGATTCTGCTACTTTTGGGAAATGTGTGGAGTAAAAGGAGTGGGGGAAGGCAAAAGAAAGCATTTGTTCGTGGAAGCCTTATTTCGTGTGTGCACTCACCTGAAGCTGCTGGCTTGGTGATTTCAAACAAGACTGTGCCAGATTCCATGTCCCGGATTTTGAACCTGGTGAAGTCTATCTTGTAAACATTTTCCTCAGGAGTGCACAAATAATCTGCAGGGGGGAAGCAAATTTAAATGAAGGCTGCCCTGGAATACTGGGAATTTCTGGCTGCTCTCTGGAGGCCACACCAGCAGTGAGAGCAGCCCGAATACATCTCCACTGCTGCCTGTTTTAATTCAAAACTGATGTCTCTGAAGACAGTCTCAGTCCTGGAGGCTCACACTGCCCTGCTCAGACAGGACAGGGGAAAGAATTCTCTCCCCCAACACACAGAGGTCATCACCTTTTTCCAGCTCCGTGCCAGCAACTCCTGCATCCATTTCCTCCCAGACTAGTCAGCACCTCCATCAAATCCCAGCCTTTCCAGGGTTAAGAGGCTTTGCCTGTTTTAAAAACTGCCCTGTGGCAGAATGCAAGGGCTAAGCAGCTTTGGGAGCTAAGCTGACTGCACTTAACTGGAACAGGAGTGTCCTCCCCTGTGCCACCTCCCTGCTCCAGCCCTCTGCAGACAAAGGGTGGCCTCTTCTCCCCACACCAGGGCTTGTTCTCCTCAGCACTGAATGCTGAAGCCTTTCCCTGTGTTGGGAAAACAGGAGCAGAGCCCTGCCCTGCTGTGAGTATCTTTGAGAGAAAGTCAAAGATGGAATCACAGAATTGTTAAGGTTGGAAAAGCCCCCTAAGATCACTGAGTCCAACTTTTCACCCTGCACTGCTGTGTTCACCACTAAACCACGTCCCAAGTGCCACATCCACAGGCCTTTTGAACACTTCCAGGGACGAGGATTCCACTACTCAAATCCCCACAGTTTTGGCCTTCAGCCTTGCTGTGCCCTGAGCCAGCTCCTGGCATAGGAATCATCCTGCTCCCTGGGGAAGGAGCACATCCAGCACAGAGTGAATGCAGCTCCAATAACTCAAATCTAAAGAAATGCTCTATGCAGACAAGTCAGGTCAGCTTTCAAACAACAGCACATTTGATTGATGTAGGAGACTGGTTCTGGAGGTTCCAAGGTGAAAATAATGCTTTAACATTCTGATTCTAAACACTTTCTCAGCTACTAATTCCTGCTGTTAATCTGAGCTAATCACTTATTTCTGTCTGCTTTCCTATTTCTGAAACTCCAGCAAATCCATCCACCCGAGGCTCAGTCCCTGAATACACAAAAACAAGTTACAAGTGCTCAGAGCCCAGACCTGCCCATGCCAACCCAACTTCAGCACAGCTCTAAGAAATCCAAGACCACTGTGAGAAACTTCTGAGCTCCTGGGCATGAACACCTGGCACCAGCACTTTCCTAGAAGCCTTTTATTCCTTCCAAATCTCCATAACTTGGAGAACTGTCCAAATAAGCTCAGTACAAGGAACAGAGGTGTTAAATGTTCTCCCTGGCCAGTTTTACTGCTCTCCAACAACCCCATATGGTGAATACTCAAAGGAATGCCAGAGAATTTGTAGATGCCCCATCCCTGGAAGTGCTCAAGGCCAGCCTGGATGGGGCTTGGAGCAACCTGGTCTAGTGGGAGGTGTCCCTGCACGGCAGAGGGGGTGGAAGTGGATGATCTTTAAGGTCCTTCTTAAGCCAAAACACTCTGAGTTTCTACAATTCTATAAATGGGTGTTCAGGGAGAGGACAGTGCTCAAAGCATCCCTGGCATTTGGCAGGGATTTCCTCCTCCCTATCAACACAGCACAAGGAAAATTGACACCAGCACCCAAACTGTCAGAAAGAACAAGCTGAAAGCTTGCCTTTTTTACTACCACAAGAAAACACAAGCCTGTGTTAGGTCAAATATCCCAAGAACTGCACAAAAAATCTTCCTTTTGTGTCTTTAACAGCAGCCAAGAAGACAGGACAGGAATTTAAACCCAGCCCTTGCCTGAGGCCCTGACGTTTAGCATTCCTCAGGGAGATGTCCTGCAATTACCCTGTGATTTTGGGGCTCTGACACATCAGCCACCCCAATTCCTAACCCGTCCCACAACTTCCCAGCTCCGAGCACCAGCATGCAAAACACAAACTGATGGAAGCAGGCACAGCTTCCCACAGCCCAGCTTCCCCTCCCTGGGCCCAGGGCACTGGCTGTTCCCTGGGAAGGCTGTTGGCAACAGGCAGCAGTAGCCCGGGAGCCCAGGACACCTTCCCTGGAGCACGCTGGCAAATCTGAAGCTGCAAGTTAATTATTAAGTGTTTCTACTCCTGCAGAATTCCTGCCCATCCAGCACCATGGCAACGGCTTTATCCCCCTCCTTGGCAGCAGCGTTGCTGCAGTAACAGTGTCCATGACTCATCTGGAGCAGAGGAGAGCCAGGCAGAGCCTCCAAAGAGGAGTAAACCCCGGGTAGAATCCCCACCAGGCTCCTGCTCATTGATGCTGGCACCCCTACGCTGTTATTTTCCAACTCTTTTTGCCCTGATAATATTTTAAACCCTTTTTTTTGGTTGGGTTTGTTTGGTTTTTTTTTTAAGATACAACTGGATGCCATCCGGGAAGATCAGCTGCCAGAATACTGCAATCAAGTGGGGTTTTTTTCCTCCTCTGGCAGTGCCCAGTCTCCTAGAAAGAAGAAGAAGAAAAAAAAGAAAAACCAGAGGAATATATATTCCTCTCAGTCTGCATTACATTTGTTTCTGCTATTCCTGTTCAAAAATCAATCAAAGTAGCCACGTGCTGGTTTTTTCCTCCACGAGTAACAGGAGCCTGGGGCTGCACTGGAAGGTCTTATTGGGAATGGGCTGCTTGCAATTGGCAGATCCTTCTGCTTAGCTGAGCACTGTCAGATTTGCTAATCTCATCCCATACACACTTATTTTTAAATTACTGTAGGGCCCAGTTGCCCACACTTCCGTGACTCACTGAAATGTCTCATCTGCCTCCCTTATCCCAATTCGGCGTCGCCAGGATTTGGGGAAGGGAGGCAGCAGCCCTGGTTATTTCAGCTGGGAATGAGGAGATCAAACCTCCGTGGAGGGGATTGTGACAGAGAATGGTGGGTTGGTCTCTCAGGACAGAATATTGCTTCTTCCACTTCCCCTGAAGCAGGTGGTGCTGCCTCCCTGTTAATAACTGAGCCCTCGTGGTGTGTCCCTGAGCCTTCAGTACTCACCTGATTCAGGGATGAAGGCATGGACACAGCAGCACTGCCATGGAAAACCCATCAGATTGGTTTTTACCCATAAATACACATATTTAGTAGCGTAAAAAAACAATGGTCACAAAAGAGGAGTACTTCCCACCCTTTCCTAAAGCTCAGGGAATTGTCATATCCCAGACCTCCATCCCCAAACCCTTCCTGAAAACAATTAATCTGGTATTGGCAGCCACTTCTCACTCACACATCACCATTCCTGGTGGTGCCTCTCCAGCTTCTTTCCCATAACCTCTGGATCAC
Source organism: Fringilla coelebs (assembly GCF_963513975.1). Taxonomy (NCBI): domain Eukaryota; kingdom Metazoa; phylum Chordata; class Aves; order Passeriformes; family Fringillidae; genus Fringilla; species Fringilla coelebs. Next base: position 4,480,159 of record NC_140046.1, on the reverse strand, counting down.
ACCCAAAGATCTGCAACTGCCCACTTGTAGAGACAATTTCTATCTTAAAACCTGTGACAGTTGTGAAGAGTTTGGATCACAACCAACACCACCATGGCGGTCTGAGGAAGCAGCAGAGGTGATTTGGCTTCCTGAATCTGGCTCAGTTAATTCCTTCACAAATTCTCCAATTCCCTTTGTAGGAAAAAGTGATTCCAAAGTGACCCCAAGCAGTTCAGTGGTCTCTGAGACCACTCTTTGCTCTCAGAATCAGCAGGTGCTCCTTCCCCTGGTACAGCTCTGAGGTGGTACCTCCACTGCCTAACCCAGGAAAGAGACAGCTTTTATCCAGGAAACCTTCCTGCCCTGCCAAACCCAACCAAAACTACAAAATAAACCAGCAGAACAATGCCAGCAGGCACTGCCTGTGAACGCTGGCACATCCTGAACCCTGGTGCAGAACTCCAGGTGTGTATTTTAACAGCTGGTGCTACAGAGGAGCACAAAAGGTGAGGGATAATGCAGAGCTAAATAACACAGGAAAGCAAACAAAGGCACTTTGTCCTCTGGACCTCTCTCTATCATTTAAATGAGTGAGATCAGGTTTGCTCCTCGTGACAGGAAGCTAAAATTTGATCCTGTATTCCCAAATTTCCTTTGCAACCACCCCACCAGGCCCATTTTATCACAAGCTCATGGGCAACAGGATTCACACTCTTTGTTGTGCTCCCTTTCAAGATCCCTTCTCCATCTCTGCAATCAGGAGGAAGCACGTGTCCCCTCTCACAGACACCAGGGATATTTCTGTGCTCATCAGAGTCTAATCTCAGATAGGGCAGCTCCTATTTTAAGGCCTTAAGAGCCCACTAAGGAAAGCAGAGTGCACCCAGGGTAAGAAAGAACCGAAAACTTGGTCCTGGAAATGGGTGTAAATCAGGAGGATGCTGTACAAGAGACTGAGGCAGCAGCAGTGACTTGTAACAGGAATTTCTCTCCCCAGCACAGGCAGCAACAACAATTTAGGGAATGGATGAGAAGGCTCCTATTTCCTAACATGCATTAACCAACAAGGTCATGAGCTATTTTGAAGCCACCTCCCAAGACATAAGCCAGGTATAAAGCCAAGACAACTGCAGAGGAATTGCCAGGAGCTGGAGATTAGGAGATTATCAGATTGAAGAGTCTCAGGAGGAAGCAAAAATAGCCCAGACCCCACGAAGAGGCCGAGCAGTGACGCAGGGCACGCAGCAGGACCCGAGGGCAAGGCAGGGCAGCTTTCAGGTGCTATTGATACACCTGCCCAGACAGCCTGGCTTCAGTTAAAGAAAAAAATAAACCATTTCCCTGCCCTCTGCCTCAGCAGTTCAAGCCCTGTGCCACCAAGGCAGCCAGGAAACAGGATCTACTCCTGTAAAATAAATCCCTCCAACCCCAACCGTGGGGTTTGGAGAAGCAGAGGCAGGGGGGTGGCACAGGGAGGGAGCAGCTGCCCTCTTACCTGGCACTGGAATTAGGCTGCTGCAGTGCCCCAGAGGGAAAACCCTGCACCAGAAGGATCCCACAGGGGTTTTTCCACAGCAGCACATTGACTGTCAAGGAAGCAGAGGGATTCAGGGCAGGAGGCTCCAGGCTGAGGCACTCCCCAAGGTCCCCAGAGCCCCTCAGTGGCCAAGTCCTACTGCACAACTCACCAGGCTCTGATTTTTGTGGCAGCCTGCTCATCTCTTCTTTCTTTTTTTTTTTTTTTTTAATTTTAGCTAGAGCTTTCCAGACTTCACCCTCTCACAATTAATTTGATCACAGCCCTGCAGCCTGTGGATGGAGCTGCTCTTCCCCCATTTCCAAGGCACCCAAACACGTTCTCCTGCCCCCTTCTCACACTGATTGCATTCAAAGTCTGAAACCACGCGCACAACATCAACTAAATCAGCTATTTTTGGGCTGAGCCTAAGCCTAGCTCTGCCCAGACCCTCAGGCTGACTCCCTCAGCTTTCCTCTTACCTTTGCCACTTCCACCAGGGATGGCCCAAACCCACAACCCTAGGAGAAGGAGGAATCCCACACCATGTGTGCTGCCCTTGGGAATCCTAACAGCTCCTATTGTGCTGTGAGGCTTTGGGAAACACAGAGCCCTGGAGAAGCTCACAGCCTGTGTGGGATGCTGAGGGAAGGGTCGTGGGGAGAGCTTGGCACAGCTCTGGGAGACGGCTCTGCAACAAGAAATCAGCTCATCCAAACACAGCCACACATCACAGCCCTGGACAAGGCAGAGCAGGGATTTATTAACCTCACAGACACCCACAGCTCCTCTCAGAGCTCCTCATAAAATACATTCTCCCCATTAATTGGGGGAGGGAAGTCATGGGCCAGGAGCAGCTTTGAAGATGGATTCATGCACATCTGCCTCACATTCCTGTTAGTGCCTCCCTCTCTCCCTGCCTATTGAAACCCCCTGGATTTGGAAACTGATTTGAACATGGATCCTGGATGGTTTAGCTTTACAGGACTGCTGAGGCAGGGGAGGACAGGGAAATGGTTTGTTTGGGTTTTTTTTTTCTTTAATTGACTGCAGGAAACTGGTATGGAAGTCCCTCAAGAAGGGTCTGGCCTGCCTAACCCACGGAGGCAGCCCTGTGCCAAGCTGGCCTTTAGCTAAAGCTGCCTAGAGAAGTCTCAGAGAAATCCCAAGTGACAGCTCAAGGAAGAGATTACTTTCATAAATGATTACGTGTGTGCTCCTTATTTTTAGGGTTTGTTTTGAAACTGTTTCCAAGCATGTAATCAATGATTTAACCCCTCGGTCTCCTAAAATAAAATCAGCGTTAGAATAAAACTTAAAATGTAAGATTTGATCTGGTATTCCAGGCAAACTGTGTAGGTGATAAGCAGGCCAGCCTCAGAGGCTGGAGCTTGTTTTTTGCTACACTTCTGACTCCTCTGATGCTCTGGCTGCCTCAGTAATTAATTGCAATTTGAACTGAGCTCTGCCCCACTCCTTTGCTAATCTTAAATTAATCACGTCATGAGCTTTTTCCGCTTTTCCCAACCACAGTTGTGTGAGCGAGTGACAAATCTCACTAATTGCAGGGGAAATGGTTCTCCAGCCTTACACCTGATCCAGCTGGAGCAGAGCCAGGACCAGCCTGGCCAGGAGGCCCAGACATCCCAGGGCAGCATCCCAGATCCACCAGGCTGGACCCAGAAACGTTGTGGGCCCAGAGCCGATGGGGAATTCAACACTGGGAGGACACAGAATGTGCAGGGCAGTTCACACAACTCCCCAGTTAAGCTTATTAGGAGCACATTAAGAGCAGAGCCCAGCTGGCTCCTGTGGCTGCCCACAGAGCCACATCCTGCCTCGCCACCCTCCCGGCCCAGCCAGCTCACACTGGGTCAGCTGCACCTGCTGGGAGAGCAAAGCCCAGCTGTGCTGCCTGATGGAAAGATGATTAGGGAGGAATTCTTCCCTGTCAGGCTGCTGAGGCACTGCCAGGGGCTGGGCAGAGAAGCTGTGGCTGCCCCATCCCTGGAAGTGTTCAAGGAAAGGTTGGGTGAGGCTCGGAGCAACCTCATCTAGTGGAAGGTTCCTGTGCTCCTGTTCCTGGTGAGGCACTTGGAACAAGGTGGTTTTTAAGGTCCCCTCCAACCCAAACCATCCTGTGCTACAGCCAGAATTCCCCCTCTCCCTGGAAGCCTGCTCAGAAACACAGAGCCTGCTCCTGGTGTGAGCATTCCTAGAACACACTCTCCTGTGGTACCAAGCCCTGCTGGGCTCTGGTTGATGAAGCAGCCCTAAAGCACAGCCAGCCCTCCCCAGGGCAGGACACAGCTCAATGCGTGAGCTGAGGTGCTACTGGCCCATGAGTTTGGATAAAGATGGATTATCCTCTCTCTGGAACAACAAAGGGCAGCCAGGGCACCAGGACATTTCTGCTGCAGCCCCACCACCAACTCCTCCTTCAACTCCAACCTGTCAGAGACAGAATTGCTGCAACAGGGTGTGGTGTCTGCCCTGACACCCAGCACGTCCAAAAGGCTGGGGCAGCTGTGAACTTCTCTCCCACAGCTTGGTCCTTCCTCCTCCCCTACCTGAAGCAGAAGAGTGGAACAGTTTCACATTGCTATTTTTGGCCATCTGTTTTTAAGGGTGTAGAAATGAGCAAAGGCCACAAAATGACCCCAAATAACCACTAGACGTTAAAAATCTGAAAAATATTCTTTGCTTTCTGTTAAACCCACCAGGACAAAAACTGAGCTTGAGAAGGGGAGTTGTTCCTGGGTGATAAGATAGAATATGCTCAACATGGGTGCTGTGTTTACCTGTACCCCCAAACTCACTGAGGGTTTCAGGTGTGGGGAGCATTTCCTGGCTCCCACACTTCCAGCAGGACAGGAAGCACATCCTCACAGCGCCTGGCTCTGACCCTGGTACCAGCAAGTCTCACAGCAGGAGGAGAACACAACATTTTCATGCATTTCACATCCTCCCTGTGCTCCAGAGCACTCTGACCCAGGGCTGGAAGAGGCAGACCACAACCAGCTCTGCTCCAAGCCTGGCTCACCAGCTTAGCAGTCCCTGCTCCCTGGGAAGGCAGGAGCTTGCACCATCCCTCCCCACTGATGCCACACGAGGTGACAGCAAGGGTGTGGGGTGGCCCTGTCCCCTCCAGACAGCCCTGGCAAGGGCAGGGACACGGGGGCTGCCATGAAGTGGGCACACAGAGCTTCACACAGCCATGGCTGGGATTCACCACCCAACTGAGGATGCTGGCAGGATGCTTCAGTGCCTGCTGCGTGCTCTCCCTGCTACAGGCAGGGCATTTCTGGGCAGTGAATCACGCAGCTGCACCAGCAGAGCAGCTCAGCTCGCAGAAGGGACCCAAAGGTCCCCAGCAACAGCAGCCCCTCTCAGAGGAGCCTCTGTAAGTCCTTCCTGAGGGCTGACACGAGTCCCTGGCGGGCTGTCCTCCTCCCATCCTGCTCACACAGCAGCCCCACGGGGCTGCCTGCACGCAGCAGCACCCACAGCTGCATCCTTCCTCTCCAGGGTTCAGCACAGCCCCTGTGACACAGAGCTGGCTTTGAGACCAGAGTGCTGCGAGGCACGGGGAGCACAGCCAGACCCCCGGGCAGCCCCTCAGCCCTGACAGCCCAGAGAGACAGCCCAAAGGTCCTAGGAGATGGAAAAGGGACTTTTTGGGACACCAGGGCAGATTGTCCCTGGGCATTGCTGGCCTGAGGCAGTGCCATGGAATGGTTTGGGTTGGAAGGGACCTAAAAGACCATCTGGTTCCAAGCCCCTGCCAGGGGCAGGGACACCTTCCCCAAGCCCCATCCAAGCTCATCTTGAACACTTCCAGGGATAGAGCAGCCACAGCTTCTCTGTGCCAGGGCCCCACCACTCTCCCAGGGAGGAATTTCCCCCTAATATCTAATCTAAACCTGCTCTCTATCAGTGTGAAGCCATTCCCCCCTGTCCTGGCCTTGCCCCAGCCCTGTGTGCTGCTGTCCCGAGCTCTTCTGCCAAGCACAACAGCCCCTCCGGGCACACACTCCCACCCACCGCCTCCAAGATGCCCTCAACACCACGGGTGCGATACTGGAGAGGGGGAAACTGGGTCGGGGGCTGCTCTGGAGTCCCCCCATGCTGCGGCCAGGGATCCAGCCTGTCCTATTGCCGTGGGCAGAGGGTGGGAGCAGACACAGGGAATGGGGTGATGGGGAGAGCAGCGAGGAGCATCCCAACACCGACCTTTGAGCAGAGTTGGGGGGCTGCACCCCCAGCTCCGGGCATTGCCCTGTTCTCCCGCTGGTCCCCAGCCCCCGGGGTGGCACATCCCGCTGCGGGCTCTGCCCCCTGCCCTGCTGCATCCCCACTTCTTATCCCCCGGGAAGGGAGCACCGCTTCCCTTTTCCCTCTGGGTTAGCCCCCTCGAAAGGGCGAACGGCTCCTCTTGTCCCCCCGGTTTAGAGAGGAGAACCGGCTGCCCTTTCTCCCCCGGGAACCGCCGCACGGGGACACGGTCTCCATCCTCCCCCCGCGCCATCCCCGGCACGCACCGCTGGTGACCCGCTGCAGCCCCAGCACGTCGTCGGGCCCGATGAGCGCCTTTCGGCCCAGCTCCTCCTCGGTCCTGGCCGCCGCCGCCCCGGCCCCGCCGCTCTTCTTCACCTTCATGGCCCCGCCGCCGCCGCCGCCGCCGGTGTGAGCGGCCCCGGCCCCGCTGCGCGCCGCCGCACCGGGAGGGGCATCGCCATCACCGCCCCCGGCCCGCCCCCGGCCGCGCAGCACCGCCCGGCTCCGCGGGGAGGGGGAGCAACGGGGCAAGGAAGGGAAGCGGCTGCTCCACGCTGCTGCCAGGGGCTCAGGGCAAACCCCTTCTGCCGGAGACTGGGGTCTCCCCTCCTGCGAACCCCCCAGGTGAGGTGGGGACAGACCTCACACCCGCCCCAACCACCCTCAAGGCGACACACGGTGGAGGAGCTGGATCCGGGATGCCCCCGGGGGCCATGGACGGGATGGACCCCAGGAACTGCCCCACCCAGGAACTGTCCCCCCTCCCCAACCAAGTATTTTTGGCTAAGTATCCGTAAGACAGGAGCCAGAGCCCATAAAGCAATGGAGTGGGGGCAGGAAAGCTGGGCCAGGGGAAGGGTGGGCAAGAGATACCCCTCAGACGGCTAAAGGAGGTTCACACAGCCCCACATCAGCCCCCCAGAGAACAGGGGGTTCTTTATTTACACAGCAGCTTCTTCTGAATACAGCACCAAGCTGGGGGTGCACAAAGACAGCACCCTCCCTCCCCTCTCTGCCTCTGTGGGTGCAGGAGGGCTCAGCACCCAAATTGAGACCCCTTCCCACCTCCCAAAACAGCCTCTCTTCCCACTCCTGCATCCTGGCCCTGGCACACCCAAGCCAAGCAGCCAGGCCTGGGCCCTGGAATGCCTGTCTGGGCCATGAGTCTGTGACAACACCACCCCACAGGGTGGGGGCAGCCCCAAGGCAGGGCACCATGGCTCAGTCCATCTTGGTGGGCTCCTTCTTGCGCAGCCTGGTCTCCCGGACAATCTTGGCCAGGGACAGGAGAATTGGGACAGCCATGGGCAGGAAGAGCGGGATGTAGATGGCAAATTTCTGGTCATCGGGGAAGTAGAGGAGATGGAGGAGAGATGGGTCAAAGAAGGCCCTCTCCGAGCAGGTGACAGCCTCCTTGCTGGCCTGGAAAGCTGCGAGCAGGTGGCCCAGGGACAGCTCGGTCACAGCGCTCTGCACTGAGGCCACTGCCCGGTACACCTGTGTGGGAACAACACCAAGGGTCAGTCCCTGGCCAGGGAGGGCACAGGGACACTCAGCCCCCTCTGCTCCCCAGCCCTACCTCAGAGGCAACATCATCCTTGATGACGATGTTGCCGATCTTGTCCAGGAGCTGGGCCAGCGAGGTCAGGGTGGTGGACACGGTGGCAATGTTCTCCACGGTGTGGGCCCACAGCAGGTGGTCCAGCTCCCAGTCAGCCAGCCCCTCATTCCCTGGGTTTTCCAGCAGGAACTTGGGGGGCACCTCTTCCCGAGACAGCCCAAAGAGTAACCTGGGAGTAGAAGGGATGGTCCCAGCCCACATCAGAAGCCTTCATTCCCATGAGCTCCCTGCTCCTCTACCCTGTTGTGTTTAGTCCCAGTCCTGCCTAATTGTCTCCTGGATGCATGGCATGATAAGCCAAGCCTCCTATCTGAGGAAATGGGAGATGTGCCAGCATCCCTGGCCATAGAGCAGTGATGGCCAGTAGCCAGCACCTCGAAGGCCACAAAGAGCCACCCTCAGCCTCCCAGAGCCCATGGAGGGGGGAGTGAACAAGCTGTTTGGGTACAGCCTGTTCTGACCCCAATGATTTCCACAGAGGCCTGGGGAGGGAAGAGCACATCCTCACCGGAGCTGGGCCAGGAAAACCTCCATCACTCGAGCCATGTCCACATCCACATGCAGAGGGAGGGAGGCTTGGGGGGAGGCAGGGGCTTCAACATTGTAAACCTGTGGGAATGCATATTAATGAGGCATAGCCAGGGCCTCAGGGCCAACAGGCTCACCAGCTGGGAAAGGGGAGCCACCACCTTGTCCCAGCACTGCCAGCCCCCCCATGGTTCCCATACCATGATGCCACCCCAGCGAGGGCTGTGGAAGGCGTTGGTGCTCACTGGGGCTCCATCCTTGTCCTGGATGTACAGAGGGGAGTGGGAGCGCTCTGGCACATAGAGCAGGAAGTTCAGCACGGGGTAGAGTGAGGCAGCACTGGAACCTGCAGTGGGACAGAGTCACAGAACTCTTGTGGCTGGCAGGGACAGCAAGAGCAGCCCACAGCCCAGCTCCTCCTTCACAGCCACCCCAGCAGCTCTCACATGGGCCGGGGGCAAAGGGAGCCATGGTCCCGTGAGACAGATCCCAGTGAGCCACGAGCACAATGCTCACCCAGCCGGGCCTCCACGGGGTTGATGACGTGTGGGAGGCTGTGAGCACTCAGGAGGAAGCTGGAGGATTCCTTGTCATAGCGTGGTGTCACTCCTAGGACGGCGTAGTACAGGATCTGCAGGCACACAAGGGACACGCTGCTGGCAGAGAAGTGCACCCCAGGGAGGTCAGGGCTGGGCTTTCCCCACCATTTCTCCCAGCCCTCACCTGTGAATCCACAGAAAAGTTGGCCACCAAGCTCAGTTTGTCCAGGACGGGCTTCACAAAGCGGTTCACAGCCCCCTCAATGTCCCAGTCCACACTGTGGGACTTGGGGTCAGGGTTCAGCAGGCTGAAGGTGATCTCATACCCTGCAAGGACCCGCAGCCTGTGAGCCACCGAGGCTGTGACAGAGCAGCAGAGCCTGTCCCCTCCTCCCAGGCCCACCCCAGTGTGAGATGACACCAACTGCTACGGGCAAAGGAGTCTGTTAGCCCGCAAGGCATCCAGGGATGCCACAAGTAGAGCAGGAATGGCATCTTCCCCAGGAGCAGAGGGTTTCCTGAGGCCTGGGAACATCCTCCCCAGGAGCAGGCAGCTTTCCCAGCCCAGGGAGCAGGGATGGAGGATCCGTACCCAGGCTGGATTTCAGGTTGCGCCGTGCGTCGGGGCCGAGCTGCCCGTCGGGCACACGGTCCGAGAGGGCGGCGGCGATGGAGCTGGCCGTGAAGGACATCAGCTGTGTCACCTCCCTCAGCCGGGCCTGCAGGGCAGCCAGGCCACCCCCAGCCCTCACCAGGGCGCTGCGGTGCTTCCCCACGTAGACATTGATGCCCTGGGGACGGCACGGGGTGAGGGGTGGGAGCAGAGCCCTGAGAACAGCACAGTGCCACCTGTGACAGCCACCTGTGACACGTGCCACCTCCCAGGGGTGAAGCACACACTACAGGGTGCTGCTCCCTACCTGAGGCAGGAGAGAGGAGGTCTCAGGGACCACGTACATGGTCAGAGAGCCCAAGGTGGCATCCTGCAGCGGGTACAGAGCAGCATCAGCCTCTGGGGAAGATGGAAGCACTGGCAGGGTTGGGAATTTCACTCCAATCCCTGTCTCGCTCTGACACAAAGCAAAGTGTGTTCTCTGCTGTGCCAGCCTCAGGAAAAGGAGCTCCCCAGCAATTCCCTGCTCCGGTACCTCGTGCAGTCGCTGCAGCCAGTGCTGCCTCTTCCTGAGCCGTGGTGCTGCGATAGCGCATCTCATAGCGGGACGTGACGCTGGTCCTCACTGGGGGGCAGAAAACCTGAGTGAGTCTGCTGATCCCCTTGTCCCTGTGAGCCTGGTGCTCACAGGGACAAGGGACAACCCCAGGGGGACACACGGCACGAGGTCCTTTGGGTGCCAGTGGGATGAACCACTATGGCATGTGGCACTACACCGGCAGTGAGACAGCCCCACACCAGCCAGACACATCCCACCCTCCAAGGGCTCCATCGTCCCCATCCCCAGGCAATGGAGCTGGTCCCTTCCTTGCAGCACTCTGGGACCACATTGTCCCACCCCTGCTCCCCGCACTGCCAGCTCAGCGCAGGGTGGTGCTGGTGAAGGGGGCTCGGGGTCCCGGGAGCTCCGGGCTGCCGGGGAGTGAAGCCACGGGCAGGTTGGGACCCCCACGAAAGGACGAGGCTACCCCCGTGAGGAGCAGACGGGGCAGGGACAGACAAGGGGGTCTCTCACGGTTCACGGAAATCTCCATCTCCTGCACGTCCCTGAAGGGCAGCGGCCTCGGCAGGTCCCCGGGCACCGATCCCGGGGCGAAGACCACGGCCACGGGCACCACCAGCTGAACCTGCACAGGGGCAGCGTCAGCCCGGGCTCCCGAGCCCCCAGAACCACCCCCGGGCCCGCCCGGCGCTCACCGGCTGCTGGCCGAGCCCATCGATGTCCGTGTAGGGCAGGGCAGCGCGGTAGGTCTCGGTCGTTTTCCACCACAGCGGCAGTCCCAGCACCACGGCGATGGTCGCGAAGGACAGGGCTGCGCGCCGGCCCCGCGCCCGCTCTGCGGGGACAGCGCTCAGCACCGGCCCGGGTCCCCGGAGACCGGGGTCGGGGAGCCGGGAGACAGCGAACAAACCCCGAGCATCCACACCCGCCAGTACCTGCCTCATCCGCCGCCATCGCCGCCGCCACCATCTTCACTTCCTGGCCCAGCCGGGGGCGCGCCCTGCGCCAGCCCAGCCAATCAGGACTCAGAATACCTAAAACACCCAATGGGCGAGGGGTGCGCCGCGCGGCGGCACAGACGGGCGGGCAGCGGAACCAATCAGATCACGTATCGGCCGTGAGTCGGCGAGCTTTGCCCTCTACGAGTGCCGCGGAGGGACATGTGGCGTCGCCTCCCGTGGGCACCGGAGCAGCGCCGAGTACCGGGACCGGGCGGGGCACACGGAGAGAGGGGACAGGAGCTCCTCACCCGCCCCATCGCCCTTAGGCGGAGCCCGCCCACCCCGCACCAAGCTCACGGAGCCTCACGGTGTGCGTGGACAGGCTGAGACCCAGCACAGCTCATTGCGTAAGTGAGCACAACACGCTGCCGGTGATGCCCGGAGCGGGCGGAGGGACGGAGAGGGAGGGGGCACAAGAGCTCCCGGGTGCCCCGCGGCGAGGAAAGAGGCGGCACAGCGCTGTCTCTACCATTTATTCGTTGTTAGGCTATTTGGTACACGGGGTGCACACGGCGAACACAACACAGGCGCCCCAAGGGCGGCAGCGACCAGGACTGCAAAGCTACGGCAGGGCAGGGGCACCCCCAGGCCTCCCCTCCTGCCCCCCACGCGGCCTGCCCTCCTCCCCTCACGGCCCGGACGGAGCCCCCGGCCAAAGGGGCACCCGGGTGGCTCCCCCCAGAGCCCGGCTGAGCCGGACCCCCCATTCCATCTGCGGACATCCCGCGGGGCGCTCCCCCCTTCCCCTCCCCGCGTGGCGGCTCCCCTGGGCGGCTGGGGTGGAAGCGGGGTGTGAGCGGTGGCGGGGAGGGGCCGGGGCGGGGGCCGGGGCCGGTGGGGTGCCCGGCCGGGGCTCAGTACGCATGGTTGGCCACATAGAGGGACTGCCCGGCGGCCCCCGAGTTGTCCCCGCTGCCCTCGTACTTGCCCAGCGCTGCCAGCCCGTTCACCTGCGAGGGAAGGAAAGGTCAGTGGTCACACTTGGGGTGTCACTCGAGGTCCCCAAGTCACTGGGGACACAGCCTTCAGGGTCCCCCAGCTCATGGGGACACCTAGGGAGCAGAGCCCAGGTCTGTGGCCACTGGCACCCATCATTCCCCTATGGGAACACAGCTCTCAATGTCCCCCCACAGAGACAGAACTGTGTCCCTTCCATGGGGACCATGGTCCTTGGCATCCTACAGGGCACAGCCCTTGGTGTTTTCTCTCAGCCTGGGGGACATAATCCTCAGCCACGCCGCCTCCCATGGGCACACAGTCCTCGGTGTCCCCACCTCCCCAGCCCTCCCGGGAGGGCCACCCCCATCACCTCTGCACGCTTGACAAACTCCTCGGTGGCAGCATCAGCATTGTCCTTCTGCCCACGCCAGGCGCTGAGCGCCGACGCCTGCAGCGCCCGCCCGTAGGAGAAGGTGAGGGCCCATGGCCGCACCAGCGGGCACGTGTTGATGGCATTGAGGTTGATGGAAGCCTCCTCCTCACTCTGACCCCCAGACAGGAAGGTGACACCTGTGGAGAGCAGGGTTATGGCACGGGAGGGGACACAGGATATCGCTCTCCTGGTCTCTGCCACATGCCACAGCTGGTACCTGGCACGGCTGGGGGCACGGTGCGGCGCAGGGCGGTGACAGTGGCCATGGCAATCTCCTCCGGGCTGTACTTGGTGGGGCAGGAGTGCCCAGGGGTCACCATGTTGGGCTTCAACAGGGTCCCCTCCAGGTAGATGTGGTGGTCGCTCAGTGCCTTGTAGACAGCTGCCAGCACCTGGGGAGGACAGGCAGTGTGCAGTCTCCCTGGCATGGCATGGCACAGCACAGTGCCCGCCCTGCTGCCACCCCACCACTCACCTTCTCTGTCACATACTGGCACCGCTTGAGATCATGGTCACCATCAGGCAGGATCTCCGGCTCCACGATGGGCACGATGCCGTTCTGCAAACAGCACAACAGCAGATGCCATCACAGTGATGTCCCTGGGCACCCCTCAGCCCCATGGCTACGTGGGACAACGCTCAGGCCAGCAGAGCAATGCTCAGCCTCGAGGCTCAAGGCCCCCTTTTGCAGTGATGCCCAGCCCCATGGGGGATGCCCAAGCTGGGAGGGTCAGTTCTGGGCCCCAGGTTTGTGAGGTGCACGTAGCAACGCCTGGCCCCATGGATTGATGCCTGACCCTATGGCTGATGCCCATGCCACGGGGCAATGCCCCATGTCCACCCACGTGAGGTGTTACCCAACACAGGTCACGTCCAGCCGCTGGGGATGATCCCCAGGGATCATCAGCACTGCGCAGGTGCAGTGCTGAGCCTCACAGATGTGTGCCCACCCCCGTGGGGCAATACCTGCCCACACAAGTCAATACCCATCCTACCCATCACTGCCCACCCTGGGGGGCGATGGCAGCAGGCACATACCTGCTGGCAGATGCTGGCATAGCGGGCCAGGACGTTGGCGTTCTCCATGATGGCAAGAGCAGAGGGAGTGTGCTCGCTGATCTTCAGCACGCAGCGCCACTTGGCAAAGTCTGCCCCGTCCTTCTTGTACTGGGCACAGCGCTCCCACAGCCCATCCAGACCTGGGGGGCAGCACGTCAGCCCCACAGCCACAAATCCCATGGCCCCAAACGCCCTGGCTCCACACCCCACAGCCCCTGCAACACCTACCCTGTGTGGTTGTCTCGCCATCGGTCCCGGCCAGAGGCACAACACCCTTGTCCACCTGTGGAATGAGAGGAAGGCGGCGCTGAGCCTCACCAGCACCCCCCAAGCACCCTCAGCACCCCACAAACCCACCAGGACACCCCCTCACACCTTGATGCCCACAACGATGCCCTTGTCTTTGATCATCTGCACGAAGGGGGTGCCGTCATCAGCCTTCTGGTACATGGTCTCGTGGAAGAAGATGACGCCCCCGATGCATTTCTTCACCCGGCTGTCGGCACTGAAGAGGATCTGGCGGTACAGCCGGCGGTTCTCCTCCGTGTTTTCCACCCCAATCTGGTTGAGGCGCTTGGCCATGCTCCCTGCAGGCACCCAGCACCCTCATCAGCCTCCATCTGGAGTGGGGAAAAGGGGTGGCGGGACAGATTTCCCCCCCCCCCAAACTGACCTACGGACTCATCGGCTGCCAGGATGCCCTTCCCCGGGGCCACGATCCGCAGCGCGATGTCCGACAGCTCCTTCTTCTGCTCGGCCGTCAGCGCGGGGTGTTGGTGCGTCATGGTGGCGGTGGCTGCGAGCGGACGGGGACTGAGTCACGCACCAGCGGGGCGACACCCCGAAACCACACAGAGCCCCTTCCCCGGGGAGCCGGGACCCCCACGGGGCTGGCAGCCCGACCCCACCGGCCAGGGCACGTTGTGTAAGCCTCGTGGCAGGGATCGTGGAGGATGCCGGGCAGCTCCCAGCCATTTTGCTGCCTGCCAGCCCGCCCCCAGCCCAGCCATCTTGAGGGAGCGCAGCTCAGCGGGGACCCACGCAGGACACGAGGGGACCGGGATGGGGGTACCCTGGGGAGGGGAATACCCCGCGAGGAACGGAAACAGCTCTAGGATGGGGTGCCGGGGGGGCGGAAATACTCCGGGAAAAGGGGAAAGAGAAACCCCAGGGAGGCTCTACCTGAGTCTGGAGTTACCCGAACTTTGGGGTACCCCGGAGACGGAGATACTCCATAGTCGGGAATAACCCGCGGGGAGGTTACGTGGGCGATGACGATAACATGGGGATAGGGACACCGGGGGGACGGAAATAGCCCGGGAATGAGGGACGGAGCCGCCCCAGGGCGGCACAACCCGGGGATGGAGGTACCCAAAGTTTGGGGTACTCCAAGGATGGCGATATCCCGGGGCTGGCGCCGTCGTGGGGCCGGTGATGCCCCCAGGAGCCGGGGCGCTCGATCCCCCGGCCGGCACCGTAGAAACTCGAGCTCCGCCAGCGCAGGAGGAGTATCCTGGGTACCCCCAAACCCCCAATACCCCCATGCCCAGGGGTCTCTCTGCCCTGGAGCCCCCCCAGCGCGGACCGACCCCCGGGATGCCGCACGGAAGCACCCCGGAGGCTCGGCGGGGCTGCCGCCTCCCGCCGCCGGGACCCCCCAGCTGTTCCCCCAGCAGCACCCCCCGGCCCCCCGGCTCTCCCCGACCCCCAGCTCCCCTGTACCGTGTCGGGCGGCGGCGACGAGTACGGACTGCGGGCTGCGCGCTCCGGCCCCGCGGTAAATGTGGCTGCGGTGCCGCAGAGCTACGTGACCGGCGGGGCGGCACCGGGCAGGACCGGCCCCATGCCCCGCCCCGGCCCGCCCCCGCCACCGCCCGCTCCCCCCGCCGGCTACGGCCCCCCCACACACACACCGGGGTCGTGCCCCCCGCCGGCGAGAACCCCCGAGCTCCTGGAGGCCCTAAGGTGACAACCCTAGGCTGGGGACCGCACTGTATCACCCCTTTGCAACACCTTGCTGGTGATGGGGACCCCTCTTTGCCCCCCCCGTCGCCGCCCAGGGACACAGCTGAGTCACTCCTTGTCATGGGAAGGCCCCCTCATGCCACCCAGGCACTCCACTGTGCCATCTCCAGTTGTGTTGGAGACCCCTCTGTCCCACCACCCCTGCTTGGTTATAGGCAGGGACCTCTGACATCCCCCTGCTGCTGCTGGGGACCCTGCTGTGCCCCCCTATTGCTATGCCAACTAAGGATAGTGACCCTTCTGTGCCACCCCCAGGCTGTGCCCCCTATTTCCACTATTATACAAAAAGAGACTTTCCTTTCATCACCCCTGGGCCAGGGACCCCCTTGTGCCACCCCCAGGTTGGGATCACTGTTACTGTGCAGGATACCACATCTAGGTCACCTCTGTGCCCAGGAGCCAGCAGCACTGAGCCCCAGACCCTCCAGTGCAGGGTGGGGACACTCACAGGAGACCAACCCCCCTAAAAAACCACCCGGAGCCGGCACAGGGACAATACCAGTGTCCCCAGTCGCCCCACGGGACGGCTGCCAGGGCCCCGCTGTGCTGAATCCCGCCGTAAAAGGAGGCTCAGCTGCCCTGCGTGGCCCTACTCCAGGGAAGGGAGCACATCTCCCTGCATCTCAGAGCCGGGCCCCCCCACTGCCAGCCTTGCACCCTCGGGAGGCTGTGCCCGACCCCGCGGGGTCACAGGGCAGGAGGAAGGCAGCGCCAGGGAGCAGAGGGCACTGCTTCCCCACGAGCCACCCACGCACCCAGGACATGGAGGCACAGCCCCAAACATTTCCCGGGTAGATAAATTGGTGCCACCTCCCACGTGTCACGCCCCACACAGAGAGTCAAGGCTGTGGCAGAGGGCAGGGGAAGGTGATTTCCATTCCCCTTGGGCAGGAGAAAGAGGCCATTAAAAACCAGAGCACTTGTTGGAGTGCTGCTATTTTGGGCCATCGCAGGGGAGGGAGGGGGCCGCGTGGTCCCCGTGGCGGTGGGGAGCATCCTTGGGGTCAGGAACACTGGGAGGGGGATCCCGCAGGAGCTGCCCCCGCAGGGAAGAAGGGAGGTGAGGTTGGAGCTGTGCTGGGAGCTGGGGAGCCCCTAAGGGAGCCCCCCCCTCCATGCAGCAGCAGCGACCAAGGGGGGTTGGGAGCAGGAGCTGGCAGAGCTCCCAGCACTGGCTGAGCCATGGGATGCTGCGTGCTGGAGCCAGGCTGGGAGGGGGAAACATCCTCGTGCAACAGGCGTGTGCCCACAGCCCCGTGATAGAGGTGCGGGATCCAACCTCTGGAACCATCCCTGTGATAAGGAGAGGAATCCAACCTCTGGAACAAGTCCCACACAACAGGCTCGTGCCCGCAGCCCCGGGATGGGGTGCAGGGTCCAGACAAGCCCCTGCAGAGCAGGGCACGGAGGGAATCTAGGGCAGGAGGAGGAGCAGGGGAGGGAAGCTGGCTCACCCCGGGCACTCTGGTTGCTGCCGGGGCCGCAGGGTGGGAGCCTGGGGAACGCGGTCCCTTATTGAGAGCAAACACTGGCAGAGAGGGGGGGACGTGTCCCCCGCCAAGAAGGAGAGGCCCTGGGGTGACAGGGAGCTGTGCCCACGGCCCCGTGACGGAACAGGAGCAACCAGCACAGGCTGGACAAGTTGTCCCCACCCACAGCACCAGCAGCTTCCTGAATGCACACAGCAGGCAGGGTAATAGCCAACACAACTTTATTCAATAAATAATTACAACATTAACAACAGGAAAGGTTTCAGGCTACAGGCTATAGCGGCTCAGCAGCTTCCTTGCTGGCTGGCTTCAGGCCCAGGTAGCGCAGCAGGCTCTGGAGCTCCTGGCAACCCAGAGCCACCTCAGGGAGAGCTGACAGGACCTGGGGACAGCAAAAGCAGTAGTGTTTGGGTTGGTGTTGTTGCAATCACAGCAAGGGTGAGAAATAAACTAAATCTCACCTCTTTTATCTTCTCCTGCATCTCCTCGTGGGTCCTCAGCACTTTCTGGGTATGATGGGACTTCATCTCCAGCCCTCGGACCTGTGGTGGTGGGAGATGCCCATCAGGACTCTGCTCCAAACTTGGGCAGGGACCATCCCAGAAGGGCAAGGGGACCCTGCCCATGTCAGGAGGGGTGGAACTAGGTGACCTTAATGGTCCCTTCCAACCCAAACCATTCTGATTCTATGTCTGGAGCCAGGGCAGCCCCTTGAGGCTCCCCATACCTGCTCCAGGTACTTGTCAGTGAGCCGTATGTTCTCATCCTCTTTTTCCACAAGCAGCAGCCGCAGTTTATCCACCTGCAAAAGGAGCAAGCCCTGCTGAGATCCCTGTGGGGGAAAGCTCTGAAGTGCGGGACAGGGTGAGAGGAGCCAGGTCTGAAGAGGTCTTCTTGTCCATGGTGGGGTGACATGAGGAGCCCTCAGCCCCTGCAGCTCCCCTGCCTCACCTCCCGCCGCAGCATGACCCGCTCCTGGACGTAGGCAGTGTCCACCTGGTGCTCCTTGCCCCTCATTTCCTCCCACAGCACCTTGGCCTCTGTCTCTGCACGCTGGAGCAAGCGTTTCAGCTCGGAGACTTCTGCCTTCAGCCTCTACAGGGGAAAAAGGGATGCTGGGAGGGGTCCTGTGCCCAGCAGCCCCCCGGGGTGCTGCCCACCCATGCCCCCATCACACACCATGACTTCCCCACTCTTGTCGATGAGTTGCAACATCTTCTCTTCCTGCTGTTTCACCACGTCCTGCAGCTCCTTCTCATTCTGACAGGGAGGAAGAAGCAGGGTCAGGCAGTGCCCAGCCCTGGCCACCTCCAGCATCCAGGGCGGGTTTTCTCATGTTGGAGGTCAGACAAGCCAGGAGCACCCATGGGGCATCACCAGATTTCTCCATGTCCTAGATCAGCGCCCGTCCCAGTTCGGCTCTGCCCTGGGGTGAGCACTGGCCCACTTCTGGCTTACCTCAAGCTTGGTCCTCAGTGCCTTGTTCAGCTTGGCAATGGTGGCAGCCTGGGCATCCACCTTCTCCTGGCTCTCAGCTGTCACTGTCTCCAGGCGGAGCTGCAGGTCAGAGCTGGGAGAGAACAGTGGTGGTGAGTGGGTCAGGACTGCAGCCAAGCACAGCACCAGGTACCAAACCCTTCCTCGGCATGCCCCTGGGCCCATGGTAAGAAAAGACACCTGGTCCAGCCCAGCCAGCTGGGAAAAGCCCATCTAGCCATGACAGAAGTCTAATCCGGGGCTGGCACAAGAGGCAGACCCAGGCAGGCTGCCTGCAGGAGAGGCCATGCCCAGGACAGTGATGCCTGCCCAACCCTTGACACGAGCCCACACTGAACTCACATCTCCGTCTGCAGTGCCCTGAACTCGCTCTGCTCCAGTTCCTGGATGCGGGAGCTCAGCATGGCAAGGTTGGAGACCACAGCTCTCAGCTCCTTCACACTCTCCAGCAGAGTGTCCTCAGGATCTGCAGGCAGGAAAGGGCCCCATGAGCAGCACAGAGGAAACATCAGCCCCAGGGCACACAAAGGAAGGCGTGCCTGCTCATCCCTCTGCACAGCAACCCTGTAGCTTCAGAGCAGGGTCCCAGACAGGGTGACAGCCCCAATACCTATTGCCTTTGACACAGATGCAAGTTTGTCCTTGGCAACTGTACTCCCGCTTCTGGTAGTTTCATTGGCATCTGTGAGAGGAGAGGACAGCAGCTGTGCCCAGCCCTGCACATCCCCCAGCACGGGAGGGAGCAATCCCTATCCTGGGATTCCCCAAAACCCAGAGAGGGGGGTGCCAGCTCACCTTTCCCTGCCACAGCTTTCAGGACGCTGCCCACGAAGGAGCTGCCGGCGCGGTGCGGGGTGTGGCACACCGGTGTTTGGAAGGCCGGGGTGCGGAAGGCTGGGGTCCAGGCACGGCGTGGGGTCTGCCAGCCCGGGGTCCGGGGACCTGGGGTCCAGGCTTTGCTTCTCGATGGAGCATCATCATCATCCTTCAGAGAGGAAGAAGAGGACAGCACCAGAGCGCACCTTGTGACTGTCCCAGCAAGCACAGGGTCTCAAAGCCATGCCACAGAGAGCCACGAATGTGTGATGCCCCCTGGCCATCCTGTCATGCTTGTCCCCAGCACAGGGCTCCTACCTGCTCTTCCAGAGCAGCCTTGAGGCAGTCAGCAAGCTCTTGCAACCGCATCTTGCTCTCCATAATGTCCGTGGAGCACCAAGAAACTTTGTTCCTCTTTGTCTGTAAGCTGAGGAGCTCAGCCTTGGTGCTGTCCAGCTCCTTGCTGAGGGCAGCCTGCTCTTCCCTGTGGGATGGCATCAGCCTCAGCAGGAGCAGCATTTCCCTTCCTTGATGTGGGATGGGGACATGCCTCCCTCTCGCCATGAGCCAGCAATGGTGCAAATCCCGCAGATTTAGGCAACTTCCCTCAAGATGGGATCTGCTGGCCTTCCCCACAGTCTCTCCCGCCCACCTGGACCACCACACTTGGCTGAAGCAGCAGTGACCATGGTCAAAATGTCCCCTCTGACACCCCAGGAAGGCCTTGATTTCCCAGAAATAGAGGGGTTTGAGTGGAGCTGGTGAGTGGGGCAGTACCGCAGGCATTGGTGGGACTTCATGAGCTCCTTGTGCTGCAGGATGCGCTCCTGCAGCATGGCCAGCGTGGAGTTCAGCCTGGCCTCCACCTCCAGCAGCTGTGTGCGGCACATTTGGTTCTCCTGATCCAGGAACTGTAAGAAGGTGGAGGGACGCAGCCGTGAGCAGCCAAGCAGAGACCCGAGGGGGCTCATTGAGACCCCCAGCACAGACCCTCCCATGCCTCAGGGTGCTGTTTCTAATTAGGGACAGCTTTATCCCAGCAGCCCAAACCCTACAAACCAGTTTACTGGGGACATAGGAAAGGCTGAGGGACAGCTCCATGCCTGCAGGGGAAATTTATCTCCAAGAAAATTATCTCCAAGAGCTGCCCAGCCCCCTCCCTGGGAATCCCTGCCGGGCAGGATGAAAAGCCGCGCTACGTGCGGGATGTCAACCGCCCTGACGAGCTCATCCCCCTCCGTAGGAGGGCTAATCCTGCTCCTGGCCATCTGCCAGCCTTCCCAGAGAGGAGAGGCCATGGTGGGGGCCGGCAGCGCCTGACGGCCAGGCAAGGTCAGGCAGCTCCTACCTCCCGGCACTCGGTGGCCTCCCGCAGCTCCTGGCAGAGCTCCTTGCACTCCTGCTGCAGGGAGTTCTTCTCCTGCGCCAGCCTGAGGGGATGCAATGGGATCAGGGGGTGCTGTGTTTTGGGGGCCAGAGGTGGGATGGGGCTCAGGACATCAGGGCTCAAACCCACTGGGCCATCTCCTCCCACTGCTTCTCGTTCTCCTGCTGCAGCGCATCCCGCTCCTGCTCCATGCTGGCCAGATTTATCATCGTGGAGCTCAGGTCTGCAAGGGACAGAGCTGTCAGCCCGGGAGGACAGGGGCAGTGGGGATGGGGCAGCTCCAGCCTCCACGTCTCCCACCCCCTACCTTTGCCCAGGCGTGAGTTGGTCACTTGCAGCTGCTCCAGCTGAGCCTCTGTGTCCTGCAGGGTCACCAAGGTCTTCTCCAGCTGGCAGGATGCCTGTGGAGACATGGTGCTTATTCTGGGGTGCTCTTCCCCATGGGTTGTTCTCACACCAAGGGGTGCCCCAAATCACCCCATGCCTCATACACCTCAAAGCACTGAGAGGAGGCACCCCTGTACCTCCTCCTTGGCTTGAAGAGCTTCCTGTGCTCGTTCCCGTGTGGCAGCCAGCTCCTCCAGGCAGCTCTGCAGCTTGCCAGGCACACGCTCCAACAGGGCATGGGACTGGGACACCAGGGCCCTCATCTGCTCCCGCTGGGAAGGGAGACAGCACCAGGCAGAGCTCAGCACGACACTGCCATGGCACTGTCCTGCTGTGTGACCAGGGACAGGTCATGGCACCCAGGGTACAGAGCACTGTCAGGGCAGCGAGGGGCTGAGCCCCCATGGGACATCTCACACCTCCTCATCCAGGGCCCTCCTTTCCTTCTCCAGATTTTCAAAGGTGGCATCTAAGAATTCCCGGAAAGACTGCGCCTCGGCAGACAGGGATGCCTGTAGGGTAGGAGGAATGAGTCAGCACTGCTGTGGTAGAAAAGCCACATTTAATGGCCATGAAGGGAGGCAAGTACCAGCCCTGAGGCCAAATTTGCAGCAGCTTCCCAGCAGCAGCACCAGAAAACCTCTGGTGCACCCAAGCCCATCGCAGAGCATCACCCAAGCTCAGGATGTGGCAATGCCCTTCCAGCCCCTGATCCAGTGTGGGGTAGCTGGGGATAGCACCACACTCAGTACCTGCAGGTTGATGGCTTGGGCCAGCAGCGTGCTCAGCTCTTGCTGGGAGGCCAGGCTCTGGTCACGGGCACTGATCTGGGCGCTGGCATGGGCACAGAAAGCCTCCAGGAAGAGATATCCCTGCAGAGGAGAGGTTGCTGCTCCAGCCACGCTGTCACACAAGGGGAAACTCCCAGGAGCCATCCCTGCACCAGCCTAGGACTTCTGCTCCCGGGGGGGCACAGCCCACGCCAAAAATACATCCAGAGGGCTCCATCACACAGCACTTCTTGCCTTCCACATTGGGATTTTCTTCCTCTGGGATGCCAGGGAGATTCTCATCCCCAGAAATGGGTGGAGATGCAGGATGCCCCACCAAAGGCATGAGGAGAGCTGAGACTGCCTCGATCCCACAACAACTGCCCCCTCACCTGATCCTTGGCTCGCAGGGCTTCATCCACTCGCTGCCTGATGGCATCCTGCTCTTCCAGGCAGCTCTGCACCTTGCTGGGAGCACTCTCAAGTACAGCCTGGCACTGGGACACCAGGGTCCTCTCCTGCTCCCCCTGTGGGAGGTGACAGCACCGTGAGGCACCAGGTACAGCTGCTGTGAGTGCCAACAGGTCTCCCAGAACCCAGGGGAAAGGGGAAGCGAAGGGATGTATGGAGCTCACCTCCTGCACAAGGGCTCCCTGCTCATCCTGCAAGCTCCGAAAAGCGGCATCCGCAAGGCCCTGGAACAGGAGGCTCTGGCTGCTCCAGGTGCTCTGGGAAGGGACAAGGACATTGGTCTTATGGCAGCTGGCACAGGCAGCACCAGGGGAATATGTGTGCCCTGTGTGGCTAAGATCTGGCACACTCATGGCCAGTGACAGTCACCAGGCACCCAGCTCCTGCTGCAGATCTCGCTCCACTGCCACTGCACAGCCTCTGCTTTCCTCCGCAGCTCAAGGCAGAGCTGCCCGTAGATCTCCTCTTCCCAAGGGCATCCACCAGAGCAGAGGGCACTTTGTGCCAGCCCCTGTCCACCCTGGGGCCAGCAAGAGCTGGCCAGCCACGACACCTCCCCTCCTCCTGCCACGTGCACCAGGGATGTTTCCCCCCATGAGGGTTCAAATCCAGCAGACTCAGCAGGTTGACCCGGGCGTGATAATGCAGCACTGGGCGCGTGATGCAGCAGCCGCGCTTTACTTCCACTCCACCAACCCAGACAGGGTCACTGTCTTGCCAGCGGCACAAGGACACTGTCACGGCACCAAGGCTGCAGGGGACAGGGTGGCATCACTTCAGAGAGGACTCTTACCCCTTCGGGGTGGGTGGTGTCCGTCTGTGTGAACGCGTCCCTCTGCTTGGCCGGCCCCATGCCAGGCTGCGGCCGCTGGCTCTCCTGCCAGTCACGCAGCTGCAGGGAGAGGGCCTCAATGATGATGAGGGTGCTCTCCAGCCTCCCCTCCAGCTCTGCCCGTGGCAGGGTCTTCAGCTGCTCCCGGGGACAGCTGGGGACAAAGAGAGGGGCTTAGGGCAAGGACAGCCCACAGGTGCCACAGCCCCATCCGGGGGGCATGTCCTCATACTTACTGCCAGAGCAGGGAGTCTGTTTCTGCAGCGCTGTCCTTGGCACAGGGGAGGCTTCCCCTGGATGTGTTCATGCCCCTCTCCCACACGTCCGGAGGTGTCATGAAGGTGCCGGTGGCCATGGAGAGTACTGGGGTCATGCTGGTGCCCGTGGCCATAGAGGGCACTGGGGTCATGCTGGTTCCAATGGCCGTGGTGGGCACCGGTGTTGTGCTGGTGCCAGCAACCACAGTTGGCACTGGGGTCATGCTGGTGCCAGTGACCACAGTTGGCACTGGGGTCATGCTGGTGCCAGTGACCACAGTGGGCACTGGGGTCGTGCTGGTGCCAGTGACCACAGTGGGCACTGGGGTCGTGCTGGTGCCAGTGACCACAGTGGGCACTGGGGTCGTGCTGGTGCCAGTGACCACAGTGGGCACTGGGGTTGTGCTGGTGCCAGTGACCATGGTGGGCACTGGGGTCGTGCTGGTGCCAGTGACCATGGTGGGCACTGGGGTCGTGCTGGTGCCAGTGACCACAGTGAGCACAGGGGATGTGCTGGTGCCAGTGACCATGGTGGGCACTGGGGTCGTGCTGGTGCCAGTGACCACGGTGGGCACGGGGGTTGTGCCAATGCCAGCGACCACAGGAGTTGTGCTGGTGCCAGTGACCATGGTGGGCACTGGGGTCGTGCTGGTGCCAGTGACCACGGTGGGCACAGGGGTCGTGCTGGTGCCAGTGACCACGGTGGGCACAGGGGTGACACTGCTGCTGGCATCCTGCTGTAGCTTGCGGAGGGGCAGGCTGTACCGCAGGGATTCCACCAGGAACGAAGTGTTGAGGGTCTTCTCCAGCCACACCAGTGGTAACATCCAGGACACAGCACCCAGGGTTGATTCAGGCGAGGTGACAGGGGTGACAGTGGCTTTGGACCCAGCAGGCTCCAACCCACTTGCCTCAATGGCAGGGAGGCCAGGTGGGCTCTGTTCTGGGGGGACTGGGGTGGGGAACTCGGCTCCCTCAGGGGTGCCTTCGCAATGCAGATGATCAACACTCCCATTTGCAGATGGGGACTCAGAGGCCACAGAGCTGCAGGAAAAGTCTGGAGGTGCTGCTCGCCACCTGCGGAAGGGAGTCTTCTGCGGAGTGGAACTGTTGCCAGGGGGCCCTGGGGTGCAGGGGGCTGTGCTGGCATTGCCAGGGGACCCAAAGCTGCAGGGGGGTAGAGCAGAGCTGCCTGGAGAGTTTGGGTCACAAGACACCGAGCTCATAATGCTGGGGAGCCCTGGGGTGGTGCTGCCAGGGGATTCCAGAGTGTAGGGCCCCAGGATAAGGCTGCGCATGGTGCTGCCAGGGGACTCCAAGATGCTGGCCACTGGGATGGAGCTGCACGGGGAGACTGGCACGGTGTTGCCAGGGCACTCTGGGGTGCTGGATCCTAGGATGGAGCTGCACAGGGAAACTGGAATGGTGCTGCTGGAGGGCTCTGGGGTGCCGGGCACTGGGATGGAGCTGCACTGGGGAACGGGAATTGTGCTGCTGGAGGGCTCTGGGGTGCTGGGCACCGGGATGGAGCTGCACTGGGGAACTGGAATTGTGCTGCTGGAGGGCACTGGGGTGCCGGGCAGAGGGATGGAGCTGCACTGGGGAACTGGAATTGTGCTGCTGGAGGGCACTGGGGTGCTGGGTGCCGGGATGGAGCTGCACTGGGGAACTGGAATTGTGCTGCTGGAGGGCTCTGGGGTGCTGGGCACAGGGATGGAGCTGCACTGGGGAACTGGAATGGTCCTGCTGGAGGGCTCTGGGGTGCTGGGCACAGGGATGGAGCTGCACTGGGGAACGGGAATTGTGCTGCTGGAGGGCTCTGGGGTGCTGGGCACCGGGATGGAGCTGCACTGGGGAACTGGAATGGTGCTGCTGGGGGGCTCTGGGGTGGAGCTGCACACAGAGGCTGGCACAGTGCTGCTAAGGGTCTCTGAGGTACTGGGTCCCAGGACTGGACTGCACAGAGGGGCTGACACGGTGTTGTCAGGGAGCTCTGGCATGCTGGACACTGGGACAGGACTGACAGGGGCCTCTGGGCTGGGGCTTCTGGGTGTTTCCAAAGCACCAGGAATAAGGATGGCATTGCTGGGGGCCTCAGAGGCACCAGGCTTAAGGATGGGATTTCCGAGGTCACGGGTGGAGGTCCTGCGGGACTCAAAAGTGGTGCTGCTGGGGGGCTCCAGGGTGCAAGGCACTGAGGTGGTGCTGCTGGGGAGGCCCATGGAAGCACTTCGCGGGGCTCCTGGGTTGCGAGGCACCGTGGTGATGCTGCTGCGGGGGCCCCGGGCAGAGGCCACTGGGGTGGCACAGTCCTACAGGACATTTTAGGGGGAAAGGGGGGTCAGGGCAGCCCTGCCCTTCCCCCCTGCACCCGCAGCCATTTGCCCCAGTGTCCCCATTTGCCCCATGCAGGAAATACGCCCGTCCTCCCATTGCGCCAGCACCATCTGCCCGCCCAACATTCCCGGTTCCGGTACACCGCAGCCCTCCCCGTTACCCGCCCCGTCCCGTTCGTTATCCCCGCACACCGACCTTGAGCCGCAGCCGGCGGAGCAAGGGGGTCAGGCTGGTCCGGTCGGCGCCCGACTGCAGCTGCAGCTCCTGCAGTGGGGTGCGCCGGGGCCGCGTCTGCGCCTGGCGGGGAACCGGGGGGGGTCAGCGGCGGCAGCACCGGCAGCTCCCCCCCACCACACACACAGAGATACCGGGACATCACGGGACCCGCCGCCCCCTCGGGGACCGTCCCCGGGCTGGCCCCGCCGCCCCACCGGAACGTCCAAACCCAACCCCAGCTCCGGCCCGCACTCACGGCGGGGGTCTTGGTGCGGTGCATGGCCCGGTAATGCTCCCGGCCCCGCTCCCGGTCTCGACTACGGCTGCGGTAGCTCTCAACCTCGGCCTCGCTCCCGGTCTGGGCTCCGGGCCCGCCGGGTTGAGGTTTTGGGGCT
The DNA here is from genome assembly GCF_963513975.1 of Fringilla coelebs. NCBI lineage: Eukaryota > Metazoa > Chordata > Aves > Passeriformes > Fringillidae > Fringilla > Fringilla coelebs. The sequence goes on along the minus strand of NC_140046.1, from coordinate 4,454,208 downwards.
GGTCTCGGTCTCGGCCCTGGTTCCCGGTCCGGGCCCACCGCCGCGCGCGCCGCCGGTTTGAAAACCACGCGCGGCTCTGATTGGCTGCGCCGCGCGCACGTCACCCCGCGGGACGACCGTTGGGGCGGGGCCAGAGCCGGTGATGGGCGGGTGAATGGGCGTGGCTTCGTTCATTGGCCACGCCCCTGCCGCACCGCGCAGCGCCGGGGAAACGGACAGAAGGATGGGCAGGCGGACTCAGCTCCTCCCGCATCGCCCGCCCCGGGAAAACCACCCCCCACGGCCCCCAGACCTGCCCCAGCCCCGCCCCGAGGGAGGGGGTCCAGCCCCGCGCCCCCCCCGGGGGTCCCGCTTTGCCCACCACGAGTCAGGGCAGCACCGCAGCAGTGCCCGCGGCTCTCGGGTTTATTGCTCCCGCGGGGAGAGGTACAGAGTTGAGGTACCCGGGGATGAGATCGGGGGGTACCCGGGTAACCCCTTGGGGGACCCGGCCCAGCAGGGTCCGACCCGCTGCCGGGGGAGGGGGATGTCCCTGAGCGATGCCGAGGGTCCCAGCCGTGGTGGCTCAGCCAGGCCAGGGCCGGTCCGGGGGAGCGGCGAGGTCGTAGTCAAAGTCGGCGAAAGTGGCGGGGTCGGGTGGGGGCTGCTCGGGGGGTCGCGGGGCCACTGCCACCACCACCGGGTCCTTCTGCAGCAGGTCAGCGTCGAAGGCCACCCCGCGGAAGAAGGGGTGGCCCTGAAAGTGGTGGAGGTAGCGCAGGCGGTACAGGGGGTTGTGGCACAGCAGCTGCGGGCAGAGAGAGGACAGTGAGAATGGAAATCTCAGCATCCGGCCCAGGGGCCAGTGGGGACCCCAAAATCCAGGCAGGAGGGTTACCTCAGCGAGCAGCCGGGCCAGCTCGGGGCTGAACTCGGGTGGGCTCTCGTAGCTGCTCTGTTTGACACGTTCCAGCATGGCCACGTGGTCCCCCGCTGGAGCCACAGGGAACTGGGGGAGCACAGAATGAATTCAGGGTCTCTCTGAGGTGTCCCTGTCCCCTCACCCTGTGGTCCTTACCTCCCCACTGGCCAGGGCGAAGAGCAAGACTCCCAAGGACCACCAGTCAGCTGCATGGCTGTAGGGCCCCCCACTCAGCACCTCTGGGGCTGTGGGGAGAGTGGGTGAGCACCTGGGGGTCCATGCCCCCCAGCACAGCCCCCCCAGCAGAGCCCCCCTTACCCATGTACTGCAGAGTGCCACAGATTGTGTGGGCTCGCTCACCCCACTGCAGGTACCGGGAGAGGCCGAAATCAGTGAGCTTGAGGTGCCCTGTGGGGCCAGACACCACGTGGGAACCCGTAGAGAGGGTGTCCCCATTGACAGGGTGTCCCCAAGGATGGGGTGTCCCCAAGGCAGTGCCACCAGGCTCTTACCTCTCTCATCCAGGAGGATGTTCTCCATCTGAAATGAGACAGGCACTGAGGTGGCCTCTCCATGCTGGGGGTTCAGAGACCCCCCCCACCCCACCCTCCAGCCCCCAGCCCCACTGCCACCCACCTTGACATCTCTGTGCATGATGCCCAGGTCGTGGAGGTACACTGGGGACAAGACAGAGCCATCAGTGCCATGTGTCCCCTCCCACCACAGCGCCCACTGCCACCCGGGGGGGTGGCTGACCCTGCCTGCAGGTCTCTGCTGGTGGGGACACTGGTGGCTGTCCCCAGCGTGGAGGGTCACTCACCCAGCACCAGCACCAGCTCGGCGGCGAACAGGCGGACGGTGGCCTCGGCCAGGCAGCCGGCCGCGCGCCACAGCGCGTGCAGGTCCCCGGTGCTGCAGTAGGTGCACACTGCGGGGACAGGGGACACGCCTTACTGGCACGAGGGACGCTGGGGTGGCACGGGCACAGGGGTGCAGAGGGCTCAGACACTGGGGTGGCACAGGCACAGGGGTGCAGAGGGGTCACTGGGGCCGTGCATCGAGGTGCTGGAAGCGCCGGGGTTATAAAGGCAACAAGGTGGCACAAGCACCTGAAGCACACTGGCAGCAAGGTGGCACAAGCAGCAGGGCAGTACAGGCAGCAGGTGACACAGGGATGAGTAAGGTGGCATGGGAATATACAAATACCGGGGGGACATCAGCACCAGAGCCCTGTGGGCACTGGGAACACACAAGCACCTGGGACCACACGAGGTACCAAAGTGACGTGGTCCTTGGGGGTCGCACAGGCACTGGGAGCACACAAACTGCAGGGGCTGAGGTGACACAGCCACCGGGCAGGCACCGGCACTGGGGTGCTCTGTTCAGCCCCACACTGGTCCCTGCCCCGCTGGGGCTTGTCCCCATTCGTGTCCCCACCGGCAGGCCCGCGGTGGGTGCGGGGTTGGAGCCGGGAGCCGAAGCGCCCGGATGGCCCCGGGGCGGCGGGGGGAGCGCGCGTGTGCGGGGACACGTGTGCGGGCGGCGGGGACACGTGCGGGCAGGGGGGGCCGGGGCGAGCCCGCGGGCAGATGGTCACTCACTGATGAAGAGGTGGCGCTGGCCCTGCCAGCTGTCCCCCAGCCCGTGCACGAACGGGTGCCTGACCTGTCTCTGGGGACACAAAAGCGCAGGGAGTGAGCGGCCCCCGGGGCAGGGGGCTGCGAGGGGCTGGGGACCCCGCTTCTGCCATCTTCCACCCGCAGCTCCCACGGCCTCCTGGGGTCCCTGCAGCCACCCTGAACCCCTTCACGGGCTGGGGTCCCTCCTGGGCCCCCCCTCACCTGGATGCTGACTTCTTCTTTGCACTGTTTGAGGGTGTCACGGCGCAGCACCTCCACTTTGGGCACAACCTGGGGGGCGAGGCACTGTCAAGGGGGGGGGACAAGGGCAGGTGGGGGCACCTATGGGCCCCAGGGGCAGCACCCACCTTCACGGCGCAGACCTTCTCCCTCCCACAGTCCAGCACTTTGAGGATGGTCCCGAAGGAGCCTTTGGCCACGAAGCCCAGGATCTGAGGGGATGAACAGGGGCTGAGCACGCCATGGAGGTGGATTTGGGGGGCTCAGGCTGGGATCCTGCGTGGGGTAAGGGGAGGGGCACAGAGCACCCAGAGCAGACGCTGGGGACACACGGGGACCTGGAGGAGCCAACAGAGACCCCAGCAGGATTCATGGAGACCCGGTACGGGGCACAGGGATCCCAAGGCGGCAGCGGTGGATTTTGACAGAGGACAGGACCCCCGCCGGTACACGCGGGACCTCGGTGGGATGCCACGCTCCGGTGGGGTGCGGAGAAACCCCGGTAGAACCGAGACCCGACACGGGCGCCCGGCGGCGGGGATGGAAGGGGACCCGGCGGAACGGCCGGGGACGCCGGTAGGATGCGCAGGGACCCGGCAGAGCGTGCGAGGGAGCTCGGTAAGGCAGTCGGCGATGCCGGGATGGCGGCACGGGATGCACGGACGGCGCGGGAGGATGCTCAGGGCGCTGGGGGACCCCGGTAGAGACGTGCAGGAAGCCCGGTAGGACGAGCAGGGACGCCGGTACAGGGTGCGAGGGGACCCGTTAATGCGCCCGGGACTGCCGGGGCGGGATGCACGGGCAGGACGCGCCCGGGGGAGGACGATCGGGGATCCCGTTCGGATGCAGCGGGACCCCGTTCGGAGGGTGGGGGCCCCGGGACGGCACCTTGAGCTGCTGCTGGCGGGCGGAGGGGCGGACGGGGAACTCCGGCAGGAACAACGAGACGAGCTGCGGCAGCGGCCACCCGGGCAGCGGCGGCTCCTCGGCGGGGCCCCGCGGGGCCAAGGCGAGCCCCGGTACCGGCACCGGTACCGATACCGGCACCGACCCTGCTCGGCTCAACAGCGCCCGCACCCACGACCCCACGGCGCGGCCCTGCGGAACCGGGGACGACGTCAGCGAGGGGACCCCGGGGCGGGAGATGCCCGGGGGGATCCCCGGGGCTGATGCCGCCGCACGCACCTGGGGGGGCCGCACCGGAGCCGGGGTCGGACCGGGGCCGCTGCTCGTCGCTCCCATCGCGGCGCCGCCCGGCCGCGCCCCGGGCCCGGTCCCCGGTAATCGCCGCCTTACATAACCCCACCGCCCCGCCCCGCCCCGCCCGCCGCGACCACCCCCCGCCCCGGGGCTCGGCGGCGAGGCTGCCCCTTGCACGGTGACACCCACTCGTGACCGATCCCCCCCCATCCGGGACCCCCACTACACACCTGGGGGTTGCTCACCCACCCGTGACTGATCCCACCCCTACCCAGACCCCCGGGGCTGATCCCAGCCCCTCTCCGAGACCCCCTCCTTACACACTCTGGGGCTCCCCCTCCAACCTTTCCTTCCCTCTTTGCACCCCACCTGCTGATCCCTGAGGGGGTGCTTGCAGTCCCTGCTGAGCCCCAGCATGACCCTGGGCTCACGGAGAGGACTGCAGAGGCGTAAAGGCACAGGCTGAGCACAGGGGTGCCCTGACCCCAAATTGGGTGCCCTGTGCAACTGCTGGGGAAGGGCAAGGGGTGAAGCCCCCAAGGATGGGGGCTGCTGGGCTGAAATGGGGCATGGTGCTGAGCCCAGCACTGCAGGGTGAGGCAAGAAACAAGCCACTGATGGGAGCCTGTTCCAAATTAAAAACTCTTTATTTAAACTCTCTCCCGTTCCCCTTTTTCCCAGCCTGGAGCGATCTTGCTGCTTCACCAGGCCCAAGGGCTGGGCCCAGCACCCGCACAGCAGGGAGGGGGGGAAGCTCCCAGGGGCCCTTGGCACCAGGGTTCTGCACCCCACAAAGCAGCCCCGGAGCACCCTGTGCCCCACATCCCCGTGCTGCTCCACCCCTGCCCCACAACAACGGGGCTACCGAGAGCCTGCACGTGGCTGAGCCCTCCTCAGGCACTGCTGAGCAGCACAGCCCCCCCTCTGCCTTCGGGGTGCCCCCCCAAGGGGGGAGCACGGGGCACCCCAAGTCCCTTCCCGGCCTGCCGGGTGCTGCCGTCATTTGCGCCTGCCGAAGATCGACTTCTTGCTGGGGTTCTTCTCGCCCACGCTCAGCCCGATGAGCAGCCGAGCCTTCTCATCCTCCTCCTGCTGCTGGATGGTCCCGTCGGATTTGTTCTCCAGCTTCCCCCGGGCCTCCGCGCCCGCCGCCGGCTTCAGGCGCAGCTTCTCCTTGATCACCTGCCCCAGAGTCAGGGGGCTCAGCCACCCCGCGGCCACACCCCGGGTGACAGCCTGAGCTGCTGAGCCAGTGCAGCTGCTTGCACACTGGGGAACGTGCCACCCACCCTGGGGTCACCGTCTCCATCCTGGGCAGAGCAGCTCTGGCAGCCTCCGGAGCAGGGAGAGAGATGAGGGAAGTGGTCCCACCCACGTACCTGTGCCACCAAGGCTTTGCGGCTGTCCCTCTTCACCGCCATGGCAAAGTCCAGCCATGTCCATGTGTTGTTGTGGTACTCCAGGCATGGCAGCACCAGGTTCAGGTCACCCCAGTCCACACTGTTCTTCTCCCCCTGTGTGACAGAGGTGTCAGGCAGTGTGGGGACGATGGCCCAGACCACCCCAAGCACGCCCTGTCCCACTGGTCCCACACCTTGTAGCTGACACAGAGTGGCACCTGCGGGATCTTGATGTAGATGAAGGAGTTGTTCATGGCTGCACGCTCCTTCATCTTGTCGATGTCATCCACGGGATGCTGGGGACAGAGCAGAAGCCATGAGCAGAAGGGAAGGAGAAGGGACACAGCCAGGAACCAGCAGGGAAGGGACAGCCGGGCACTAGGCCACAGCATTGCTTCATCAGGGAGAGGTGAGAGCTGCTCTGGCACGGTGTTGGAAAAATGAGATACAGGGATCACATCAAGTGTGCAGGCGCCTGGCTGTAAAGGATGCAAATCCTCATGGTGGGAGGGAGCAGGAGAAAGCAGACAAGCGTGGGAGGGAAGTGTGGGAGGACATGGCTACCCAGCCCTGCAGTTAAGGGAAAACAGACTGGCACCACAGCAGGGCTCTCAGATTCCCCCCTTACAGCAGCAGGAGTTACCTCAGGTGCTTTTCTGAATGATCTTCTGACCCCTGATGTCCGGTTCAGTCCCTGAGCAACTCCCTTCCCTGAGCCCAGCGAGTCATCAGCCCCGATCAGCTGCCGTGGCTTCACCACGGGGATCCCTGGGGCAAACAGGGTGCAAGGTGGTGGTGGTGGTGTCCAGCCAGGGGTTAGCCATGACCCCAACCCTCCCACCATCTCCCTTTCCACAGGGGAGACCACAAATCCCTCCTCTTCAACTCACGGCTGAACAGCAGCTGCCCACAAACATAATCCTGGATATGCAGCCAGAGCTGTTCAAGGACATCCAGAGAGGAGGGTGATCACAAGCCTCTCACCTGTTGTCACCAGTTTGGACTTATCTTCCTCATCCCCCACCTCCTCCTCCTCCACATTACGGCCAGGGAAGAAGAATCCCATCATTCTGTGGAAGAACTGGTGGGTGAGCTGGATGGTGAGAGGCACCACGTTCACCTGTGGCAAAGTGACATGTCAGAGCCAGGCACACATTGCCTGTACCCCACAGAGACCCTGGCACCTCCCGGCCCAGCCCTGGCACCTCAAAATGCTCCTTGATGGAGATGCCTCCCACGGGAGGCCTGACCTTGCTGAAAATCCTCAGGGCCAGCTGCCGGCCCGACTGGCAGGAGCTCTGGGGACGCAGCACCACCTGCAGGGAAGAGGACGGGTGGCTGGGGTGAGGACTGGCCACTCTGCCCACACCACGTGGGTCCCCAGGATGCAGAGCTGCTCCCTCAGCTGCCACTTGCCTTGTACACAGCATTGGGCAGCAGGTTGTTCATGGTCACCCAGCCCAGTTCCAGCAGATGCTCGGCCGTGTCATCAGACTTATTAACCTGTGCAGACAAAGCCATTAGCTCCCAATGTCCCTGTCTCCAGCTCAGGGGCTGTGGGCACTGTCCAACTCCACACCTTGCTGTAGAGGAAGCGCTGGAGCTCCAGCTCAGCAATGCCCAGCTGCCCATCCTCCTCTGTCAGGCGCCAGCGTGCCTGGGCAAAGTAGAACTCAGTCCTCCGTGCCACACTCACGTCCTCTGGCTGCTTTCGCAGCTCCATCTTGTTGGCTCGCTGCAGCTGGAAGTCCTTGAAGCACCTGCAGCACAGAGGAAAGAGCTGGGATGTGGGAGTCCTGGAGTAAGGGGGACACAATGCTGGGAAAGGCTGAGATCATAGAATCAGAATGGTTTGGGTTGGACACCTCCCACTGTCACAGGTTGCTCCAAGCCCTATCCAGCCTATCCTTGAATACTTCCAGGGATGGGGCAGCCACAGCTTCTCTGGGCAACCCGTGCCAGTGCCTCACTGGGAAGAATTTCTTCCTCATATCCAATCCAAACCTAGACTCAGTTTAAAGCCATTCCCCCTCATCCTACCTGATCAGTATGTTCAGCTCCTCACTCTCCAGCTGCAGGTCAGCTTTTTCCTGGCTCAGCTGCTGCTGCAGCCGGTGGTTCAGGTCGAGCAGGACCTCGTTTTTGCTGTCATCCTTCAAGGACTGAAGGACAGACAACTCTCAGCACCTTCTCCCCCAGAGTGGGATCCCAGGGAAACAGGGATGTGGGCTCACCTTCATGTTGGAGTACATCTGCTTCTCCAGCTGCCGGATCTGGGCCACGTGCTGTCTCACAGCCTCCTGCAGGTGTAGGATACTGCTGCGCTGCTCCTCAGGGTTGCTGGAGATTTCCAGCTGGAAACGCACCCGCTGCTTCTTCTCACTGTGCTCCTGGGCACAGGAATAGGGCAAGGTTAGGACTGCCTGGGGGCAGTGAGTGGCACAGACACCTGGAGCCCCGCGGGTACCTTGCGTTTGGGCTCCACGTGCAGCAGCAGGTTGTTGACTATGTCAAGGATCATGGCATACTGTGCGGGGTTGGTGGAGATCTCCAGGTCGTGGTGGATCAGGGTGAAGGTGTCCACAGCTCCTGCAGGGACAAAAAGGGCAATTGGGGCCTCAGCATGGCCAGAAATATCTTGGGGACCCTTCCTGTATGCAGCTCTCTGACCTCAGCCACCCCTGGAGTTAGCCATGGGTCAGCCCAGAGCTCTAACCCCACAGCACACTGCCTGGATGCACCCACCCTCCTGCTTCTTCAGTAGATCCTCCTTCTCCTGGTTGGCAGGGGTCTCAGGGGGCTTTATCTGCGTGGCCAGCTCGGGGTCGATGTCGTGGCTGTAGCTGATGTAGTACATGCGGCAGCTGCAGCGAGAGATGATCCTCTGCACCTGCTGGGTCTGCTGGGCTTCCGAGGGCTGATTCCAGTCTGGGGACAGGCAGAGGGACCACAGTCAGAGTGCCATGTCCCAGCACAGTGGGACTGCACAGTGCATGGCTCGGAGCATCAGCCACCTCCTGGAGCCACACAGGGACAGGACAGGTGCTCTCAGCTCTACCAGCCTTAGGGTCACACCTGAGTGGGACTGGGGTAGGCACAGCAGCCCACAGGCTGTGGGCAGTACCTGTGGTGGTGCTGACCATGCCCCCCACTGCCTGCCCGCTCTCCATCAGCTCCTGCACCGAGTCCAGGCTCCGCTGACGATGCTCTTCAATATTTTTCACCTGGGGAGGTAAGGAGGCACTGCTTGCTGTCCCCACTTTTCCTGGCTTGGCCAGGGCACTGACAGCACTGCCTGTACCTCACATAGTTCACCCACCACATGCTCACCTCCAACCAGAGCTGGCCATGCTCCCCCTCAGAGGGGCTGCTCTCTGTTGTGGCAAAGTACTGCATGCCATCCAGCAAACATGTCCAGGATGTCTTCTGCTTCAGAGTGTCCCCGTACCAGGCAGGGTGGTGCTGGCACTGCAGCAGCTGTGCTTTCGCAGCGGACACGATCACACAGCCCTCTGTCTCTGCACCACGCAGAACCATCTGTGGGGGGAGAGACCCCAGGGGTCGGATGGACCTTTCTGGGGCAGGCACAGCCCCTGTCAGAGCCAGGCCGTGGGGACAGGCAGGTACCTGGCAGTTGACCAGCTCGATGAGGCAGTTGCGGTTGTAGATGTCGTCAGTCTGGCAGGCGGCGATGCCGCAGAGCTGCTCGCTGGCCCCCGACTCCTCTTCTGTGAAAACCACAAACTTGTCCGTCTCCTCAATGAGCTTCTGCAGCATGTAGGCCCCTGGGGAAGGAGAAAGATCGGTGCAAAGCTGTGGGGGGATGCCTCAAATGTAGAGAATGAAAACAGGCACAGCTTTGAGCTGTGGGCTTCCCCTTGCTCCCCTCCCCACTGTGCTCACCCCCTGAGGAGGCTCTCTCAGGCCGGCCGCTGGTGATGGGAGCAGTCACTCTGGCAGGGATGGAGTGAGCAGAGAGGGGGCCCCGCTTCAGCTTCTTGGCCTGCAGCTGTGTGTCGATCTTCAGCCCCTTCAGGGCCTCGGTGGACAGGTTCCGCTTGAGCACAGCCGCTTTCTTGTAGCCGTCGTAGAGGCCGAAGGCGATGTCCCGGTTCGTGGTGGTCCAGGACGCCCGCAGGTCCACCAAGTGCAGCTGATGCGTGTGGAAACCGTCGTCCCCATCACGCAGGGGCAGCTCCTGGGCACAGAGGGTCAGTGCCTCAGCACAGCAAAGCCACCCCTGGCCCTGCCCAGTGGCCTCGTGCACTGGGACTAGGAGCCCTGCCAGCCCTTCAGGCAGAGAGTGGGGATTGGAGCCCAGACCACCCCAGGGACCACAGCATGGGCACAAAGTCAGGCGCTTGGTGGATTGGAGGCCCTGAAGTTCTCTCTCTTCCCCAGCCAAATCCCTTCCCCATTGCATCCAACCACCAACATCCCCTTGTCCTGGAGTTGCCACCAGGCCAGCACAAGCTGCTGTGCCCTGTTTGCAGTGGTACCTCCTCAGCCGTGCGGTTGCTGTGCCGCTGGTAGGTGAGGGAGGACAGGCTCAGCAAGTGGGTTTTCTTCACCAGGGTGTCGAGCTGGTGGTCAGCGTTCTCATCACAAGTGGAGGCCATGAGGTGCACGGTGACCTGGCTCAGGTCACTCACCATCTGCGTGATGCTCCACTCCGAAATGAGGCGCCGCATCACCGTGCCAGCTGGGGGACAGGGACAGGGGTCAGCCAGGGCCCTGCTGTACCTGCAGTGCTGCTGGCAGGATTCCCACTCACCTTGTGGGATGAGCCGCTGTGTGCCACGAGTGAAGATGTGTCCCTGGCAGCATTCCACCTGGATCCCCCGCTGCTGGGCAAAGGAGGCCCAGTAATGCACCTGAGAGGGAGCAGAGAGCAGGAGCTGAGAGTCCAGCAGAGGCAGAGCAGGGAGGAAACACCAGATTCCAAGCCCTGGGAATTACCTGCAGCCGGGGGAAGAGTGCAGTATAGGACAACTGCTTGTAATGCTGCCCCAGCTTCTTCTTGCTGGGTTTCATGTTGTTGAAGAGCTTCCCACGGCAGATGGGCCGTGTCACGCTGGTCCATGTGGCCCAAAAATTCTGCATCCAGCGGAGGGTGCTGCTGTAGAGCAGGATGCGGGGCTGGGAGTACTCTGAGAATATACCCACCATCAGCCAGCACCATGGGGCAAGGACCCAACCCAAAACCAGCATGCCCTGCCCTATGCCCCTTGTCCCCCAGGGACCCCCAGGACGCTGTCAGTCACCTTTACTGGGCTGTGTCAGGTCCATCCGGATGGAGAGGTTGAGGTTCTCGGAGCGGAAGGCACGGTAGGAGTCATACTGCTGCCCCACTGGCACCTCAGGCAGGAACTCGGGGGAGCGCAGCACCACGCCGTGGTGGTCATGGGGGTTCCCATGGCACAGCCACTGCAGGTCCAGGGTCATGCACAGGTCAGGCAGGTGCAGGAAGCAGCAGTCGTCATATCTGAATGCAGAAAAGAGACCCCAGTCATCCCCCAGCACTGGTGAGGGCCCCCCATGCTCACGGCCCCACTCTCACTTGGAGGCTGTCCGGACATTGATATCCAGGTTGCCCTTGAAGACAAACTGCCCAGGCTTCCAGTGGAAGGAGAGTTGGCTCCACTCCCAGTGCATGTTCTCTGTAGTGTTGTAGGGGTCCTGCAAGGGCAGGCATGAGGAGAGGTAGGTGTGAGCTGACCCCACACCATGTTGCTCCCCCGTCCAGTAGCACCCACCTCGGTGGCCAGCTGGTGCAGGTTGGCCTGTTCAATGTCCATGTGCCAGTCTCCATGGAAGAGAAGGCGGCTCTTGTCCCACCAGGGCAATGGGGCACTGGGGTCTTCTGAGGGCTTGGTGAGGAGATCCACACACTGGCCGATCAGGGTCCAGGCCGGGTCCCAGCAGGGCCCCCAGACGATGGTGTACTGAGAGATCACAGCTGGGGACACAGAGGTTGGCTCAGCCATTTGCCCTGTCCCTACCCACCACAGAGCCCCCCATTCCTCCGGGTCTTACAGTGGAAGTCATGGTAGAACTTCAAGGGTGGCATGTTCCTCTCCACCGTGGCATCACCCCAGGGCAGCCCCAGCTTCAGGAGCTGGCGGCGCCGGGAGCAGGCCTGGCCGCACTGCTCGGCTCCGAGCAGCCGGCCCGAGAGCTGCCAGTTCCGGATCTCAAACAGGTACCGGGGGTAGTCACGGATCCGCACTGCGGGAGGAGGGAGGGCTGAGGGCTGGGGCAGCAAAGAGACAGGCAGCCCCCCACTCTGGGACGCAGTAAGAGCCATCATCCTGTCACACCTCTGCTTCCTTCCCACTCCCTTTGAACCTCCAAAAATCGTCTTCCCTCCCTGGTAACACACCACGTGGTGCCAGCCCAGGCCACACACCCATCGTGCTGTCCTCTAAGGGCACCCTCCCACAAAGCAACTCACCAAAGAAGCTGCCAACTGTGCCCTTCATCATGCGGCACCACTGGGTGACCATCTCCAGACCCTCTGGGGGGAACGGGCTGACATCATCCATGTCCCTCATCTGCTCCAGCACACGCTCTGTGCCATGGAAGGACTCATCGGCCATGGCCACCAGCTCCAGGTGGGCCAGGGTCCAGGTGAGGAGGGCCCTCCGCATGGGTGTGTTGGCATAGAGGCGCCGCGAGCGCTGGATGTAGATCTCAATGTTCTTCTTCTCCAGCGAGGCGTAGAGCTCCTCGATCTTGCGGGCGGGCAGCAGCTCCCCGTGCTGCTTGCGCAGCGCGGCCACCTTGGCGTCCAGCAGCTGCAGGCGCTTGGCGCTCTCCTTGCTCTCGTCCTTCATCAGCTCGTAGTTGTCTCGCAACTTGACCTCAAAGACGTCATCCAGGAAGACCCAGGAGAAGTGGGTGACTTTGAGCAGGAGGTCGGGGGGCAGGGCCGTGCTGGCGGGGCGCCCGGGCCGGTGCAGGCCCTTCAGCCACTTCTGCACGCCCACGGCAGCGTCCAGCGTGCGGGAGAAGTCGTACTGGTAGGGGAACTCGATGGTCACGCTGGCGAAGGAGAAGGCCCAGCCGCGGTTGCGGAGGGTGCGCAGGGTGGGGAAGGCATCGCGGTGCCGGACGACCTCTTCCAGCTCCGGCAGCAGCTTCACCTCCACCTCCTTGAAGCTGAAGATGCTGTGTCCATCAAAGCCGGCGGCCAGCTCAGGGCAGTAGCCGTGCAGGGCACCGCCGTGCCAGCTGACCGAGGTCCGTTCCGCAGCCAGGCTGATGTAGTTGGCCTCAGAGACAAAGGCTGTGAACTTGGCAGAGCTCAGCTCCAGGGACAGCGACAGGAGTCTTTTGGGAGGGGGCCCTTTTGGCTGGAGGGACGCTGGTGACTCAGTAGGGGTGGCTGGGTGGGACACGGGGCTCTCTGGGGGCAGGGAGGGAGGCGTCCTGTGGCCGAGGGCGCTCCGCAAGGCTTCGTGGCACTGCAGGGTGGCCAGGGTGTGATGGTACAGGTGCATGTGGTCAGGTGGGCTCCACAGCACTGCCAGCCCCTCGCCGCACTGCACCTGCACCAGAGAGAGTGAGCAGGCACCACGTCACTGCCAGGGCCAGCACAGAACATCCCCGTCCTTCCCACAGCACCTTTCGTGCCAGCCAATCCTCCCCCTGCCCCATCTATCCCCAGAACAGGACAAAGCAGTGGCCCAACAGCCAAACCAACCTCCAGGGAGCGGATGCTGCTGTGGTAGGTGACAGAGAGCACAGAGACGTTGGCCACTGGGTTGGGGATGGCAGGAGCTTTGCAGCAAGGCTGCATCTTCTCAGTGATGCTCTTCACCAAGGCCAGCACCATGCCCTGGACGCTGAGCGTGCAGCTCTCAGCACTTCCCAGGACAGTCAGCGTGTCCAGCCGCAGCTCCAGGGCACCTGGAGAGACAGCATGTCAGTGCTGGAGGCACAGCACAACCTGCCAGGTTCCTCTGACTTCAGGGTTATTCCAGGACAGCCATCTGGGATCAGCATGGATGCTACTTACCCACTACGGCTGAGAGTGTGAAAAGGTTCACATCTTCCACCTTCAGATCCACCTTCCAGAGCAGCCCCCAGGGCTCACTGGAGGCAGAGGGCGGCTGCTTGGCAAGTTCAGCCCCACCAGGCTGCGGGCAGAACAGGGGCAGGACCCTGGCCAGGCACTCAGTGCAGGTGTCAGACGACTCCACTTGCAGCCCCCGGATGGTGCAATCCAGGAAGAGCGTATCCGACTGGGCGCTGGACATTCCCAGGGGCTGGTTATAGCTGCCCTGCAGGACAAACAGGATGATCACTCTCAGGCTGCAGGACATCCCTGTGCCACCCGCATGGAGACTGAGACTGAAAGCCACCCCTTGTCCCTCGGCTTGCCCCTCACCTGGAGGTTGAAGGAGTCGAGGATGAGGGCTTCTCCCCACACATGCATGTTGGGGGGATGTGGGGCACGCTGGATGTGGGAGTCGTTGCCCACTCGCCAGCACAGGTGGTCCACGGCCAGCACGGCTCGCTGGTGCACGCTCTGTGGCCGCAGGTGCTGGTAGTCTGTGGGCACAGAGGAGGGGGGAAGTGCAGGCAAGGCTCACCCAAACGTGAGCACCCCAGACACAACCAGGCAGGGATCCACAGCCCCTGACCACACACACAGAGATGGGCAGCACAGCGGCAGCACCACCCTCTCCATTCCCGCCCTGCTGCCTCTCTGGCAGACCCCAAGAAGAGCCCAGCACCTCCCTGATCCAGCCTGTACCTGCAGAGATGGAGTTGAAGCCCAAGGCGAAGGGTGGTGTGTCCCCCAGCTGCACGGACACATTGACGTTGGACAGCGAGGCACACAGGATGATGGGTGCTAGGATTTGGGGATAGCTCCTGCACAGGACAAGCAGGGATGGGCTGTTACTGGGAGCTGTGTGCCACAGAGCCTGGCAGGGAGCAGGCCCAGAGGGATGTCCTCTCTGCAGGGGCTCCCTGATCACCTCCTGAACAGCCTCCCCATCCCACAGGTGGCGCACAGATAAGGTGCTGAGTGCCCAGGCACCATGCCAGAGCGTGGCCAGCAAGAGGAAACAAGCTGTGATACCAGCAGCTGCACTGAGGCCAAGTTTACCTTCCCTTGTGCCCTTGGCTGGGGACAGGCACCGCCTGGCACCTGTATTCCTGTGCCAACAGCCCCAGCCAGTGCGAAAACTCTTGGTGACGGTAGTGGATGATGCAGGTGTTGAGCAGCACAGCAGCCGAGAGGTCAATGGCTGTGACCTAGAGCAGGGAAAGGGCCAGGTGGCAAAAAACCCAGGCCAGGAGCCAAACCAGCCACCCCCAGGAGACAGAGTGTGCCCAGCGCTCGCTCACCTGCACACTGGTCTTCAGGGAGTTGAGGCACACGATGCGCTGGCGGCTCTGGGACAGGAGAAGGCCATCTGGGGGGACAGAGGAGCACAAATGAGGGGTGGCAGAGGGCAGTGATGGCAACCCTGTCCCATCAGTGCCTTCCTGGGTACTTGCCCTCCAGCTGGAGGTCTACACTCATTTGGTCCAGGTCTGAGGTGGGCGTGAAGTTGCGCAATGGGATTTGCTCCTCTTCACGCTGATATAGAAACTGCAGCAGCTTCAGGCTCCAGGTGAGGTGCCTGGAAGACACGGGGTGTCACTGCTAGGAAGGAACTGCACTGTCATGTCCTCCATCTCCCTGTCTCTCATCACCAGCTGATCAGCATGCTGGCATGGACAAACACAGCAGCCCAGCTGCAGCACAGCTCAGTGCTCTCATTCCACTGCCTGAGGATTCCGTCAGCTGTCCTACTGGAGAACCAGCTCATGTGCCTTCCTCCCTCCCCAAGAGCCCAGCCCCAGCCCCAGCTCAGTCCTTCCCACTGGAGTGGGCTCTAGAACTTGCTCTCTGCAGTCTAGCAGAGCCAAGGGATGAGCAGGGAACGGCACAGTTGTCCCCAGGTCCATGTTCCCAGCATTACTTTGAATTCAGACAGCCTGCCCCTCACCTCTTCTGGCTGTTCATGGACAGCACCATGCTGGTGTTCTCCAGCTTCATCTCCACCCTCCTGGGGATGAGCTTCAGTGTGTCCCTGCTCAGCACAGACAGGGTCTTTGAGGGCTCCCCTGGGCCTGGAGAAGGACAGAGAGAGTCAGGGAAGGACTTGCCCAAACCCCCACACTCAGGAGCAGGAGGGAGTGATCCCACAGCCAAACCCCTCTGGCTCCAGTGCAACTATGGGAGCCACCAGCCCCTGCCCTGCCCCAAGCTTGTTCCAGTCCTAGTCCTGACCTGTGCTGGGCTCTTCCCCCACGCTGCTGTGCTGGGCCCCAGCAGTGACGTGGTGCAGGAGGGGGCTGCAGAACAGCCCCTCGTGCAGCTCTGCCTGCAGCGTGCGGACGCAGAGCCGGACGCCCACCAGGCGCCGCTTGCTGCTGATCTCCAGGGAGAGGGAGAGTGCCAGGGCCAGCTCTGCCAGGCACGTGTCATCCTGTGCACAGGGGACACAGCAAGGAGCACACAGGGAGTCACACAGTGCCCTTCCAGTGCGTGCTGCAGGTGGAGAGCTGGGCACAGCAGAGAGCCCAGCACCTGGCAGCATCGCCCAGCCTCAGGGACACCCTGGGACAGGTCCTCAGCGTGTCCCAGAGAGCCAGGGCCCAGGTGCCAAGTGTGGCACTTCTCCCTCCTCCAGCACTCACCAGCTGGCTGCTCCGGAGGACTTTGCTGTTCACCTTTGTCAGGCTCACCTCGCACGTCAGGCTGGGGAGAGCAGAGAACAGAAGGAGGATGTGGGTCTTGCTGCTGCCAAAACAAGTTCCTGCCCTCTTTCCTGTGGGACACAGGGACCCCCAAGTCCCTGATCCAAGTGCTCCCAAAAGCAGAGCATGCCCTTACTCCATGCACACCACACTATTTAGAGAACACACAACTCAAGCTTCCTGTGACAGGAAAAGGAACCAGGGCAGCCTCAGAGAAGGTTAATGCGTCACACCACAGCTGACATGGGATGCTGCTGAGTGGCACAGAGAGAGGACAGACACAAGGCTGGGGTCAGAGGAGCTTCCCAGCCCTGCAAACAGACAGGGGTACAAGCACAGAATTACCTCTTCCCATTGCCATTCAGGAGGAGACGTGTCTGGCTGGCCTGGATGTGCCAGAGAGACTCTGAGGTGGCCACGTGCAGAACCATGATGTTGATGGAATCCATGTGGATGGAAAAGAGCTGGGGGGAAGGTGCTGTTGTGAGGGATATCCGACAGCAGCACAGCCCACAGCAGCCCCTCACCGAACCAGTGCCTCACCTGGCTAAGGAGCCTCAGCAGGGAGGGTTTAAGGGTCAGCTCTGTCCTGCTTTCATTTCCATCAGCTTCTCTGGGAGCCTCTGGGACGGATGGCTGGAACCCAGGGCCTTTCTGGAGATCCGTGCGGATTCGCACCTCGCCAAAGCACAGCTCAAAGTAGCGCCTGGAGAGCAACAGCACAGGCAGCTCTGACAAGAGGTCACACTTGGCACAGCTGGCCCTGGCACCAGGGATTCCCCCTACCACAGGGACATGCAGGACCAGCACAAAGGCACCCACAAGACACTGTCATCTCCAAGCATGGGTCACTCCCTCACAGAGCTGACCACAGGGCAATAAGGATGGCAGAAAGGTGTAAAGGCAGCAGGATGGCAAGCAGGGCGAGGGGTGAGGCAGACCCCCAAAGGGAGCAGGCAGGGAGCTGGGGTGGGGGCACGTACGGCAGCTCCCGGCTCAGTTTGCTGGAGATCCAGACGTTGTCGATCTCCTGTAAGGACACACAGGTAGGTCAGAGAAGAAACAACTTGGCTCTGCCTTGTGAGGCTCATCTCAACATTCCTACTCCATTCCCAGTGCCTGGGATCATGCAAGGAACAGCAAAACCCCAAGTGTGGCCATGGGAGGAAGGGCCTGGCACCAGCTTTGGGAGTGCTCAACAGGAGAGTGGCTCTATGGATTTGCTGCCAGCCTGGAAGTGACAGCAACCACCCTCTGCCTTGTCTGGCAGCGACCACCCCTTGCCCAGGTACCCACCACAGTCTGCTGCTCCCGCTGGAACTTGAGGCTGATGTTCTGGGCCCAGAAGAAGCCAAAGGAGCCGATCTTCAGCTCTGCATGAAGCTTCTGCCGGCACCAGGTGACAGCCAGGCGACATGCCAGCCATCTGTGGGGACGGGGGGAAGGCCAGGGTCAGCCTCCCCATTAGGGCTGGGGTCTAGAGATGCCCTTCATCCTTTGAGCATCAGCTCCAGCACCCACAGCTGGATAGGAGCTCCCAGGAACTCACGGTGGGGAAGAAACCCTGCAGGACCACCCCCAACAATCCCTGATGAGCCCCTCCCAAGACCAGACACCTCCACACCCCCCTGGCCCCCTATGCCCACCCCTGTGAGCTCCTCTGAACTTCTCCAAGCCCCCAAGCCTCTGACACCAAACCCTACAACCCCCCAATCCCCTGCAGGTTCCCCTCCACACCCGTCCCCCAGCCCTGCGAGCCCCCCAAACTCCTGACACCCCCCAAGCCCTCTTTGTCCCCCTTACCCTCCGCTCCCTCCCCCCAGACCCCCAACACCTCACCCCCAGCCCCGCATGCCCCCCGCACCCCCGACACTACCCCAAAAACTCCCGCGGGCCCCCAAAACACCCGCACCCCCACTGCCAGCCCCTCGGGCCTCCCCTCGGCCCCGCGGCTCCTCCCAGCCCAGCAGAGCCCCGCCCGCCGCGCTGCCACCCCCCAGCCCGCTGTCACCCCGCTGCCACCGCCGTGCCCCCCGCCCGGCCCTGTCACAGCCCCCGAGCCGCCCGCCAGGCCCTGACCGCGCCAGCAGCCCGGCCAGCAGCGCGACGAGGATCGCGGCGAGGAGCGCGGCGGGCAGCGGCGGCGGCATGGCGGGCACGGCCCCGGTGCGGCCCCGGTGAGACCCCCTCCCTCCCGCCCGCCCCTGCCCCGGCCCCGGCCCCGGCCCCGCCGCCGCCGCCGCCGCCTGTGGGGCCGCCCGCGCACCCCGAGTGGCCGCTGGGAGGGGCGGGACGGGGCGGGGCCCGGCGGCGCCTGCCCGGGGACAGCGGCGGCCGCAGCGCCCCGCCAGGGCCGCACCGGCATCGGACACGGGGACGGCGGAGGCACGGGGATGGGGACAGAGGGACAGTGGGGACACGGGGATGGGGAGAAAGGGACAGTGGGGACACGGGGATGGGGACAGAGGGGACACCGGGATGGGGACAGAGGGACAGCAAGGGCACGGGGAAGGGGACAGGACCGCACTGGCATGGGGACAGTGGGGACGGGGACAGAGGGCCAGCAGGACCGCACCGGCATGGAGACAGTGGGGACACCGGGATGGGGACAGGGATGCACCGCGGTGGCACCGGCACAGAGATAGTGGGGATACCAGGATGGCACCAGCACGAGGACACCGGCATGGGGACAGGGGTGACACCAGGGCAACACTGGCATGGGGACAGCAGGCGGCACCAGGATAGGAGAGAAGTGACAGCGGGTCTGGCACTGGGTCTGGCACTGAGATGGTGTGAAGGGGCTGACAGCAGGTCCAGCACTGAAATGGAGTGAGGAGCAGGGGGGGTGACACCAGGTCTGGCACTGGGATGGGGCAAATGGGTGACACGAGGGGCAGCACCAGCATGGGGCAAGTGCAGATGACACCAGGTCTGGCCCCCAGTGCCAGAAATCCCCCACATCCCCCACACAAACAGCCACACCACAGGGCAGAGTTCAGCACTTTTATAGCCCCAGGTCCTTGCAGGGCACGAGGGGCAGTTTGGGGTACAGCTCCCAGGGACAGCAGTCCTTTAAGGGCAAGGTCCTTGGACAGAATGGGCTGCAAAGGGACAGGGTGGGAGCTTGGGAATTTGTTTTGGGTCAGGTCTGGATGTTTGGCTTGGCTTTGTGCTAATTTGGGATGTTCGGACCGGCTTTGTGCCATTCTAGGATGTTGGGCTCTGTCATGGCTCAGGTCTGGGCATTGGGATCTGCTTTGTAGTGGTTTTAGGATGTTGGGAGCTGCTTTGCATCAGGTCTGCACGTTGGGGCCTGTTTAGTGTCAGACTTGGGACAATTAAATCTGCTCCATACTGAATTCAGGACATCGTGATCTGCTTTGTGCTGGGGCCCTGTGTCAGTGGTGTGTGTCAGTCCCAGGTGGGGACAGGAGCCATCCCCTGGCCTCAGCAGTCCCAAACACGGCAGGGCAGCGCCCAGAAGCTCAGCATCAGTCTGTCTGTCCCTCACAGCTCGGCGTGGTACTGCTCCATTTGCAAGGCCTCGCTGGGCTGCATGAAGATGCCCTCCATCACCTTCCAGTAGTTATTCTGGCTGGAGGCGGCCATGCCGTGCACCTCCTTCTGCCCGTGGATGGGCCGCCCGTACTGCTCGCCGGTCACCGAGAGGAAGACGTCGGTGGAGGTGTGCTGGAAGCGCACCTCATCGTCCCGCACCCAGTAGGTGCCACTGCACACCACGGTCCAGTCGTCCAGGTAGTCGCCCTCGCCGGCCTCCCCGAACGCACTCACCTCCTGGGGGTGAAGAACAGCTCGTTTGGGGCCGGGATGAGAAAATGGGAGGGTTGAGGTGGGCAGAGAGACTTGGTTGTGACTGAGGCTCTGTTAGGACTTTGAGGGCCTGGTTGGGATTCAGGCACTGGCAGGGCACTGGGGAGCTGGGAGGGAGTGGGGAACAAGGTGGGACTGGCAGGGACCCAGCTGGGACCAGGGAACAAGGCAGTGCTGGTAGGGACCCAGCCTAAGGAGAGACCCACTCTGAACTGAGGAACAAGGTGAGACTGGTGGGGATACATCTGGGGCCAGGAATAGGAAATGCTTGGTTGGGAGAACCTAGGAGACTGACTGGGGAATAAGGTGTGGCTGGCAGCAACACGGGGAAGGAGGGGATGGGTAGGGACAGGAACAACCCAGCAGGGACTCAGG
This sequence comes from Fringilla coelebs, assembly GCF_963513975.1. Classification (NCBI taxonomy): domain Eukaryota; kingdom Metazoa; phylum Chordata; class Aves; order Passeriformes; family Fringillidae; genus Fringilla; species Fringilla coelebs. The sequence continues at coordinate 4,433,881 of NC_140046.1, read as the reverse complement.
GGACCCGCCGAGAGCCGAGTGACAAGGCGGGCCCCGTCATGCCCAGGGAAACACACCAAGCCCGGGGAGGCGGGCCGGTGATCCCCGGCCGGTACCTGGTTCCCGGAGAGCGGCGAGGTGAAGCGGTGGCTGTGCAGGTTGCGGCCGGTGCCCAGGTGCGTGAGGCGGATGGCCTGCCCGCAGCGCACCGGCGTGCCCCGCTGGCACACGGCGGCCGTGCGGCCCCGCACCCGCCAGTAGCTGTTCCCGTCATCCGCCGCCGACACCCCGGTCACCGACTGCTGCCCGCTGCCTGCGGAGGAGGGAGAACCACCACAATCGCACCCAGCTCAGCTCACCGCGGGAGCCTGGGGAGCGCGGGGGGGGGGGCGCGCCCGTTACCGGAGCCGTAGCGCACATCGTGCGAGTGCAGCCGCACGTTGTGCCGCACGTTGAGCAGCTTCACCACGGAGCCGCAGGTGACGGGCCCGGGGTCGCCGCGCCCCGCCGCGCCCAGCGCCGCCGCCAGCAGCGGCAGCAGCAGCCGGAGCAGCAGCGGCGGCCGCCGCGCCGCCTCCATCCCGCAGGAAGCGGAAGCGCCGCCGCTCCGCCCGCCGGGAGGTCGCGGCTCGCCCGCTCCGCCCCCCGCTCTCGCCGCCGCCGCCACCGCCTCCATTTTCCCTCGGACCCTCGGGTAAGGCCGCGCCGGGCCCGGCAGGGCCGCGGTGAACGAGGGTCCCTTACCGGGGGAAGGGCGAACCCGTGTTTGTCCCGGCCGGGGCGTCACCCCCGACCCGGCGCCTCGGCGGCTCCGAGCCCCGGTGGAGGCGGCAGGGACGTGCCCGAGGTTGGTGTCGGGCTGCGCCGCGGGCCCGGTGCGGAGCGAAGCGGTGGCGATAGCCCCGGTGCGGCCCCGGTGATGGCCGTGGGTGGGGCTGGCGGCGGCAGGAGCCTCCCGGGGCGGCGGCGGGCAGGGCCCGGGGGAGGCCAGGCGGCGGCCGGGGTCGGGGTGGCTCCCCCGGGCCGGGAGGTGCCGCAGCCCCCGCCCCTGCTGCAGCGGGGTAGCGCTGGCACGGGGGGAAGAGCTGTGGGTGTGAGGAGATGGCGTGGGGGGCATCGGGGTGCTTTTCTTGGAGTGGGGAAAAGGGCCTGACCTTGGTTTCTCACCACCCTGGTGGTCCTGGATCTCCCCACGCTGTGGATGTGATTCCCGGATCTCTGCTCCGCAGGTCTGATTCCCAGACCACCGCGTTAGGCTTTCCAAACTTGTGGTGAGGTGCTCCCTGAAAAACCAAGGGTCTGGGAAAGCCCTTTTGGGTTTAATAAATGACTGAAAGGTGTCAAACCTTTGATTGGTGATCATAGTGGAGTGAGGTTATTGTGGAGTTTCATAGTCATCTCTGTTGCTTTTTGTTTTGCCCTGAATACAGTGATGTGGAGAAGGAAGGTTACTCCTAAATTATTTAAGATAAGTAAATTGTGAGGTTGCAGGGACCAGATAACCCCGGGTGGGAGTGCTAGTATGGTAAATAAGATATGGCAGAAGGTGTAAGGAAGGTAACAAACACCATAAAATTGGCTCTACATCAGCTCTTATTCAGGGGCGAGCAGTGGGTGTCTCAACAATTGTTCCTTTTAAGACGACTTGAACACCCCCTTGTAGCCTAAGAAGGATATTTTGAAATTACACTAAAGGAGAAGAGAATGAAATAGAAAACATTGTTATGCTGCTGAGTAAATGGGTGGCAGTTTGTGTCCTGGCAATTCTGGTTAGACCATCCCAAAAAGGGAGGGCTGCAAAACGCAGGGTCAGGAGCAGAGCAGGTTTTTGGGCAAGCAAAGCCTTCGTGCCCTCACCTTAGGGGAGAACTTGCTGGCAGGAGATATGATCCAGGTGCGTGAAGTCATGGGCAGGTCAGAGAAAGCGAGGAGGGAGCATCAGTTTGCTGTTTCTGACCGGAAATTATGATGCAGCAGGGCTAAAATAAACAGGCGGAAGTGTTCTTTCACACAACGTGCTATTAAATGTGTCACCCTGCCACAGGACGTGCTGCCACCCGATAGCATCGGGGGCGGTGGGACCAGCAGCAGCATTAGAACCAACAGAGCAGGTATGGGAAGTTCCTGAGCCGTGGTGGCTGCCTGGACTTTCCCCATCATTGGTCCCCAGTCATCACTTCCCCCCTGTGTTCCTCCCACTGAGCAGGGTGGGAGTGTCAGGTTCAGATGCAGACTTCAGAAATCTGCAAAACAGCTGTAAAAGCTAAATATAAGATGATTTATTGCTGATGTCAGGACTGGCAGGCCTCAGTGGCCATCAGAAGTCCATGTGGATACCAAGAAATGCCTGTGAGGAAGAGCTCAGCGTTGAGGTGCCTGTGAGGGTGGTTTCTTATGGTGGGAGTGCCTTGCAGTGCTTCACAGGGATGTTTCTGTTAGGCTGATAAACTTCAAATCAAAAGATGCCAAAATGATTTGGTCTGAGTTCTGTGGTAAAACATAGCCTGAAGAATTTTTTTTTTTTAAGAACACTGATACTGATTTAACTGAGAAATTCACTGAGAGCTTCACGGGGGGAAAGAGTGGTGTTACCTTTGCAGTTCATTTGAGTTTCCCAGTCAGACATTTATTGTCAGTCTTGGACTCCTGTGGATGTACTTGGACTGTGCTAAAATTAATTTCATGAGCATTTAATTGACAAAATTAATAGATTTGGCTTCCTCAGGCTCTGCATTTTGAGTTGAGCACCCCAGCTCTCTTATTCTCATAGAGCTTTCTGAATCCTCTGCAGTTTGACCCTTTGAAATGTGGCCATGAGAGCAGATGTTCAGTGGTGGCAGTGTGGTTCCCTGGATCTGTGTGATCATAAATGGACTGTGAGTTGAATCATGAAGTGGCAGAGGTTAGAACCATCCCTGCCCAAGCACTCTCCCCTCCAAAAAAAAAAAAAAACCCACAAAACAAGTGTTAATGTGGGATTGATGTAGTTTCTTCCACAAAGGATGGGGAGAAGTCAAGGGCTGTCTTTGCTGCACCTAGGCTCTCCAAAAGCCAAGGTGAGCACCTGCCTTTGTTGGTTTGTGTATTCATACTGCTAGCCTGAGGTTGATTGCTGAATAATAAATATATCTTGCTCTGAGGACACTGCTTGGTTATTCTCTGAACACCACTGAGGTTTCCTGCCTCAGGTGGCATCCCTGTAGCTGAGACAGTGTCAGATGTTTCTGCTTTCTCTCACCCCACAGCTGCTCAGGTGAAGCTCTTGAGGGACATTTCTATTCCCAATGTGCTGAGTAGCCAGCAGATAGATGGATGTGGGAATGATTTCTGAAATCCTCAGGCTCTCACAAAGCAGCCCTTGTTCTAAAGGCCCTGCCTCACCTGGCAGAGTCTGCAGCCAATGTCCATCTTGGTCCTGCCCTGATCAGAACTCAGCGGTCCCAGTTAAAGGTACTTGTGGACTCTGGATCAGTGCCACTGTGCCCTTGAGCTGAGCAAAGTGCAGACACTCCTGATCAAAACAGCTAGGCTGGCCCAACACTCCTTGGTCCAGAGTCTTTAAACCCTCCTCAGGTCTCTCCCTGTGTGACCACACCAAGTTCTGCCTCTGCACCTCGGCCCTCTTCCCTGGCTTGTGTTGTTTCAAATTAGGGCCTCCCTGGGACAGCTAGTGGGAAAGGCACCTTTAATCAATATCTGATTTAATATATTGCATCTCTTCTCCATGCTAAGTGACATCCCTGCTGTCCTGAGGTGAATTTCACTGGAGCTGATAGCACCTGGGTTTGTGGGTGGTTGACTCGTGTGGAACCTGCTTGGCTGGATCATTAAATAAGATGGTTTTCTCAAGTCCTATTTGTTCCCCATGTCCAGACAAATCAAAATTGACATGGAATAAAATTGCCAGGAAATTGTAGACCAAGTGATGAGGAAGAAAGTTAGAATCATGAGTTAAATACTTCACTGGCAGAGAATGATGAAATCGGATGTGGTGCTTTGACGAGGTGGGTTGTGTATCGATCATGGGCAGGAGATAAACGAGGTTATTAGACTTGGAAATGCTCTAGGAAAAGGCACTCAGCCTGCATGTTTGTGTATGTTAATGCACCCTGGTGAATACCTGGAGCAGGAGGATTGGTGAGAAAGTGTGAAGTTGACAGAATATTCATACACAGGCTGGTAAACATAATGCCTGTTTCTGTATTGTGTACTCACATGATTCATCAGTGCCATTTGCATCAGGAACACACGTTTAACTGGCATCAGTGCTGCCCTCTGAGGTGGTATTTCTGAGGGGGATGCTCAAATACAAGTGTTTAACTTCTGTAGTGTCCTCCTGAGCATGGGGATCCCACACTGAACCAGAGCAGCCACGTCCTGGCTGGATGCAGAGCAGTAGCCTTGGCCTGCTGTGATTTCTGTCTGTCAAACATCCTGCAAAGAAGTTGGCCACAGCCACATGTTCTGCAGCCAAGGAGTGTGAGCTGCTCTCTCCACTCGTGTCTGAAATCTGGCAGAGGTCTTCCCCTCATCTTTGTTGTGGGTTTTCTTTAATGAGATACGGATGACACAGTTCCTTTGGAGCTGCTCGTATTTTAAGACTTAAAAGATCATCCAAGATCAGCCTTGGACCTTTTAACTCTAACTGAGCACTGAGTCCCTGTTTTTCTACAAGTTGTTGTGTTTGTGCAGCAGATGTGGGGATCTTGGGGCAGAACAAGAAATCCTGCACACGAGAAGTGTCATGGCAAAGCCTTGATCAGGTTATCCTGTATGGGACTGATTTCCTTCAGTGGGTTGTTTTGCAGTGGGGAAATGATTATGGCAATGTTTTTAAGTGTGTTTATTTAGGTATCATGCCCTGCCATATGGATTTTTTTTCCTCATCTTTTTTTTCCTCTGCTGTTTTTGTGTGTTTGTGTGTTGAATTACATCAGATGTAATTTAACATAGAGGTTTTGGCTTTAGATCTGACACCTCTGAACTACTTTTTGTACTGCTCCTTCCCAAAGGCCTGTACTTCTTCCTGGGCCGGTGTTTTCATCCTCTCAGCCATTTGAGGAGTTCATTTGGTTTTCCTCATAGCTGACTCTTGTAAGTTTCAGTTGTTTTGATGTATGTAAAAGGGAGGTAAAAAAAAAAACTTCCTTTGAAAATTTCAAAAATATCAATGAGTTTGTCACCACCAGAAGTGGAAGGCTCAGAGAGACAGAACTTGGCGAACACTTTCCTTTGTGCCAAGCTTGATTTATGTTGTGTCCAGAAACCCCAGTTGGGAAAAGCATCAAACAAAAGGTTCTGGATATAAAAAACACACTGATTTTGTATTTTTTTTGTTGCTTCCTCAACTCTGGATGGAGGCCCCTGGCATGGAACATCCTGGCTATGGCTCTGGCTTGTGGGCAGCCACAAACCCCCTGCCCCAGCCCAGGATCCCCAGACCTCTCCAGTTTGCTCTGTGGGCTCTGCAGAGTCACTTACAGATGGCAGTCCTGGCTCAGTCAAGGCCCTTTCCAGGGTCACCCTGGCTTCGTTAACTGAGTGAGGATTAATCATATTAAGATCCTAATTAGCTGGGCTGTGTGCCTGGCACCGTGCAGCATCAGTGGGAGCCTTCCCAGCGCGTGGGAGGGGGTGGATGGGCTGGAGGCTCTGGCTGTGTGCACGTTCCAGCCGTGCTGCTGTGACAGCTCCTGCCCTCCTCACCCAGACATGGCTTGGCAGGAGCTGGCAGCTCTTGGCTGCTGCCTAATCTCTGGTGACAGGGATGTCCAGGCAAGGTGGACACTGGGTAATTCAGGGCCTCTGTAGCTAATTTGAAACCCTTCTTGCTTTAGGTGCCTTCTCTCCAAAACCTGAAGGGGGAAGTGCTTATGTTCTGCTTGCTCAGCTGATGCCAAGGATGTTTCCTCTTTCCCCAGCTGCTGTGTGAGGGGTTGCAGCCATGTCTGACTTTGTGGAGAGCGAAGCAGAGGAGTCAGAGGAGGAGTACAACCAGGATGGGGAGGTCGTACCCAGAGTAACCAAGAAATTTGTAGAGGAAGATGAGGATGGTGAGTTTGTTGAATTGTTTGTGTTCATTGCTGTTCTGTTCTGCATTCTGTGGCTCTGCAGATGGAGCAATAACTGTGCTTTAACAGCAGGGCCATCTGTAGTCAATAATCTCAGCTGTTTGAGTCCTTCCCTTCCTCCAAGTGCTCCAAGTGGTATTTATAATTGGCAATAAAAATACGCTGCTTCACCCTCGTGGGACTTGCAGTCGCACAGTTTGATAGTAAATGTTAAAGCAGAGGAATTCTCCCAGTGTGACCAATCCACCTGTTCCCTCTGCAGAGAGAGCACGAGACAAGAAATGGGGATCTGGCAGGAGCAGCTGGCTGGGTTCTGTGTCAGTAGAAGTGTTCAGTTAAAACTCTGTGTGGATGGTGTGGAGGAGGATGCTGCTTGCACGGGTCCCAGTGGATAACCAGTAAGTGTCTAACACGTGCTGCTCTCCATCCCAGATGAGGAAGAGGAGGAGCTGAACCTCGATGATCAGGATGAGCAGGGGAACCTGAAAGGATTCATTAACGATGATGATGATGAGGAAGAGGAGGAGGAAGCCAGTGACTCTGGGGACTCCGAGGATGATGTTGGCCACAAAAAGAGAAAGCGCAGTAAGTTTTGTGATGGTTGGTGCTAGCAGGGCACGGGGTAATGCTGGCAGAGAGCACCCTCTGCCCTGGTCTGTGTGAGCTGGGTAAGCTGTACCCTTTTGGGTGAGTGCATTTCCAGATTAGGAAAGGGAGAGTGTAACTTAGCTCTGCTGTCTTCTCTAGCTTTTGATGACCGCCTGGAGGATGATGACTTTGACCTCATTGAAGAAAACTTGGGCGTTAAAGTCAAAAGAGTGAGTTGTGTTCCCATGCTGCTGTTAATGGTGTGGGGTGTTTTAGCACAGGGGAGGTGGGCTCCAGCCTGGCATGAGCAGACAGTGCCTCACATCAGCTCCTGCCCTCTTGGAAAGGGAGAGCTGAGTGCTTGAAGGATGCAGAATCTATCCCTGCCCAAGTGACTGGGACCTGGCTTCCCAGAGTTTGCAAAACACTTTTTTCTGGTGCCTAAAGTCTGCTGTGCTCCTCCCTTTCCACCTCTTCAGGACAGTCTCATCTTCCATCCCTGTGTGGTGCTAACCTCAAGGTCAGCACAGGCTGTTATGGGCTCTAAAACTCTTTCTGAAACATTTAGAGTCACATCAACCAGGCCAGCAGTGGTGGTGACAATGTGCAAGTGTCACAGCTCCCAAGGGGGTGGCTCCTCTCCCCTGTGTGCCTGTGCTCCATCCTGCTCCCTCCAGGTGCCTGCAGAGGCAGTGCAGTGTTGAGCCAGGGTTTATGAGCACTAACAGGGAACTGTTCTTGCAGCAAAAATTCAGGCGTGTGCGAAAAATGTCTGATGATGAGGACGATGAAGCAGAAGATTATGGAAAGGAAGAACACGAGAAGGAAGCCATTGCTGAAGAAATCTTTCAGGATGGTGAAGGCGAGGAAGGAGGGGAAGCTGTGGAAGCTCCTGTTGCTCCACAGGAAGAGGAAGAGGAGGAGGAGGAAGATGAATCTGGTGAGTGTGGATGGTCAGTTACATCCAATGTTTGTCCTAGGATTTAAGCACAGGAACAAAGTTCAGACTTCCTCTGAACTAGAAGTATCCAAAAGGCTGTGACCCTGTCATGGTGAAGCTCTTATTGTTCTGATTAGTGCAGTCCTTAGAATTAAAAGTTTCTGGGTGACAGGTTTAGTTTGTCTGTCTGAACCACTTTGTGCAGTAGCCCATTATATGTGCTGAGGTCTTGAACACCTCTCCTAAGCTGCCTCAAAAATGAAAATGCTTCAGAGGAAGGCACTCAAGGCAATGTTTAGTACCTCATAGCACGGTGCATGCCGGTCCTACCTCTCTTCAGCATCAGCCTCTCACTGCTGCTACCTTACCAAAAAAGTTTCAAGAGTTCTTTCTACTGTCCAAAGCAGCCAGGCCTTTCCTGACTGTATTTTCAGTGCACTGAGCTGCAACTCAAATGGCTTTGCCTGGAAGTTTGTCTGGAAGTTTGTTCCAGCTTGGTACTGTGGTTCAGGCTCCTGGACTGTGTGAGATTGCTGTAGGAGATGCTGGGGGGAGCTGGGCAATCTGACAGCCAGCAGCAGCCTAAGTGGGGGAGGCTCATAGTTGCACTGGCTGAGCTTTGTCAGAGGTACCAGTTCTGTATGTAAGTCCCCTGACCACTAAATTGTTTCTCAATGTCCAGACATTGATGACTTCATTGTGGATGATGATGGACAACCTCTGAAGAAGCCAAAATGGAGAAAGAAGCTTCCAGGATACACAGATGCGTAAGTATTGATTGGAAGTTGGCCTGGAGCCTTGAAAATAGTGCTCAGCTTATTTGGATCTTGCAACTGCAGAGTGATTCAGCTTGTGGTTGGGTACTGCTGGTCTTTTTCCCAGAAGAAACCAGGTAAATTTAGACACAGAGCTTTTAGTGTGTGATTTCTGAAATGTGTGGCTCCTTCTTTTTTTCCTTTTTCCCCTGGATTTTTTTAAAGGGATACCAAAACCGGGCCCTTAAGAGAAATATTTGCAGTAAAGCTCAGAGTTTGCACTTATCCATGATTTTTCAGCCTGGGTGGAAAACTAAAGCTTAGACTTTACTGGCTGTAAAGATGTTCTGTGAACTCTTCTGTGCACTGTGGGGCTGAACAACAAGGTTGGGGTTTTTTTTGCTTTTCCAGTGCTTTGCAGGAAGCCCAGGAAATCTTTGGTGTGGACTTTGACTACGATGAGTTTGAGAAGTACAACGAGTACGACGAGGAGATGGAGGAGGAGTATGAGTACGAGGATGAGGAGACGGAGGGGGAGACGCGCGTGCGGCCCAAGAAGGCGGCCAAGAAACGCGTCAGCCGCCGCAGCATCTTCGAGATGTACGAGCCCAGCGAGCTGGAGAGCAGCCACCTCACAGACCAGGACAACGAGATCCGCATGACAGACATGCCTGAGAGGTTCCAGGTGAGGCAGAAAGCATTTTGGCTCCCAGGCTTGGACCTGCAGGCTGGCGAGCTGCTGGATGGATTTTGGAATATCTTTTTCCTGCTTTGTCGACCTTACCTGTCAAATGTACAGGCTAAAACTGCATTCAGAAGTGTCAGTGACATGGGAGCTGTTGTACCTGTGTGAATCTGGGTTTAGCTCCAGTCACAGCTTCCCCGTGGCCACTGGGTGCCAGTGTTGCACTGCTGAAGTGCAGGGCTTGGGCTCTGCTGAGATGGCTTTGTGCTGGGTGATGTTAGGAATCCCTTGAGCTGGGTATATGGAGAGCAAGATGCCGTGCCACAGGAGACATGGGAAGGTTTCTAGCTTACCTGTATGCCAGCCAACACATAACTGCTGTAACCAACTTTACTCAAGGTGATGAAACTTAGACTATTCCCAGTACAAGGTGCTGTTTGTGCTGTGAGGAATCCTTCTGGTGTCTCATATTTTTGTCTAAATTTACACTATATTCAGACTTTCACTGAAAAATCCATCTCCCTTTAGTGTATGTTAGTGTAATTCCCTGCAGAGCTTTATTACCGTTTTCTGTGAAATGGAATGTGTGAAGCTGCCAGTTTTCCTAAGACCTTTTTTCCCCATGCCAGTCTGGGCCACAGAAGGAAATGCTGTCTCTGATGGTGGCTGTAGGTGGCCTCTTCACCCATATTGCCATCTTCATGGATGTCAGTGATTAGAGCAGCACCTCTGGAAGAGAGGACTGAGTGCCCAGAGAGGCTTTGGAGCTGCTTTATCTTTTATTACTCTGTGGCTGCAGCAACAAAAGTGGTAGCAAAGCACAGGTAGATTGGAGCAGAGGATGTAACTGCAGAAAATTTGGGTGTCTGGTGGGAAGTGGAGATATCCTCACTTGATTTTCACAGCAGACTTTGCACCATTGCAGGCCTTTCCACAAGCCTTTGACAGGATTGTAGCTGCCTTTATCTAGTGTAAAGCTGATGCAGTTTCCTGTGTGCTCAGAAGGTGCAGACATTGAAGTGGTATCCTTGGCACCCCATAGGTGGGGGTCCCCAGAGGTAACCTGTAGCTCCAAACAATAATTTCCAGGCTTCTTGGAAACATGGCAGTGCAAGCCCTGGTGTCACACATGCCTGTGCTCATGGTGTTGTCTCTTCGCAGCTGAGATCCATCCCAGTGAAGAGTGCTGAAGATGATGAGCTGGAGGAAGAAGCTGACTGGATTTATAGGAATGCCTTTGCAACTCCCACCATCTCCTTGCAGGTAAAGGACTGTGCCTGGGACTTGTTCCAGGGCTCTGCTGATAGGAATGTGGTGCCCAGTCCCACCTTCATTTCTGCTTTTGAGCAGGTCATTTGACGTGTGTGTCTTCATTTGTGCATCCACAAAACAGAGCAAAGAGGAACAAAAAAAGTTGAAAGAACCACAATTTCTCAGCCTTAACCTGGGGCTGCTCTTTTAGGGGTTCAGCTCAGGAGCAGAGTGAGCACAATGTGTTTCCTTTTCAGGAGACTTCTGACTACCTTGACCGTGGACAAGCCAGCAGCTTCGGCCGCAAGGGGCCCAGCACCATCCAGAAGATTAAAGAAGCTTTGAATTTCATGAGAAATCAGCATTTTGAGGTAATTTGCAACTTTTCTTCATTACCATGGTCTGTCTCCTTTTTCTGACAGGGTTAGCAGGGCTGCTGGAAACATTTAGGGCACATAGAAGGGGCTGAGTTACCATCCCTGGTTGCCTCTCCTGTGATGAAAGGATGCTCCTTTGGGAACTGCAACTCATTTTATGTGAGCTCTGGCAATGCAGGTTTTTAAGGCCTGTTTGACAGAGCTGCTGTCATTGTCTTTCCCTGATTGTGGTCAAATGGATGCTGAATGAGGTGGGAGAATTTCTCTTGAGCCTTGCTCGGTCCATCCAATCTGTTCTCTGAGGTGTTGCCTGATGTTGCAGAAGGTTTTTGGCCTATCTGATGTGTTCTTTGGTGGAGCAAGAGCTGCCTCATTAGCTTGTTGTCCCAAATGGAGCAGGAGCTCTGTCTGGGCTCGTGGCTGCCAGGAACAGCCCAGTCCCCTGCTCAGGGCTGATGAGTCTCATTTCTGACCCAGGTCCCGTTCATCGCCTTCTACAGAAAGGAGTATGTGGAGCCAGAGCTGCACATCAACGACCTGTGGAGGGTCTGGCAGTGGGATGAGAAGGTCAGGAATATTTTCATTTCTGGTTCTCCCATCAACATTTGTCCTCCTACATAGCCTGATACTTTCAGCAGTTTGTTTTGGCCATACTTGGGATTTTTACCCATATTTTTTTGCATTTTACCATATGGTGATAAGGGGATATCTGACAAAATAGGATTCAAGAAAATCCTTCTCTTTCTCTGAGTTCCTTTTGTGTAGTGACATTTCCTGCCAGCAGTGCAGGTTGCTTGTCTGCTATCAGATCCAAACCTGAAGTTTGGTTTTTTTCTGTTATTATAATACATCTTTGAGATGAGGCCTGCCACTTGTCACGTTTGGCTTTGGCTGTGGATGAAGATTTTAATGATCATTTTGAGATGACAAATATCCCAAAATCCTGGAAGTCCTTGTTTGGGAAGGGAGGAGACAGGTAACACATTACAATGGGGTGTTTCACTGGAATTCTTTTGCTCCTGTGTCAGTGGACCCAGCTGAAGATCCGCAAGCAGAACCTGACACGACTGTTTGAGAAGATGCAGGCCTACCAGTATGAGCAAATCTCTGCTGACCCAGACAAGCCCTTGGCTGATGGAATTAGGGCCCTGGATACTACTGACATGGAGAGGTAGGGTGCCAGGACTTCTGTATTCATTCCAAAATTCCTTAAAATGTCCATTGACTTGCCCAAAAGCACAGGCACTCTGGCCACTGTGGTTATTAATTGTTGTGGTGTTGTAGGCTTTACGACAAGGTGAGAGATGAGAATTGAATTCAAGTTCTTAAAGGTTGATTTATTATTTTTTGATATATATCATATTAAAAGAAAATTATATACTAAAACTATACTAAAGAAAGAGAAAGGAGACAACAGAAGACTAGACAAGAAGGAATAATAAAATCTTGTGACAGATTCAGAGTCTGACACAGCTGGCTGTGATTAGTCATTAATTAAAAACAATTCACATGTTGAGTAAATAATTCTCCAAATCACATTCCAGAAGAATAAAACATAGAGAAGGTGGAGCTTCCTCGCTTCCCAGGAGAAGAAATCCTGGCCAAGAAATTTTTCAGAAAACATGACAATAACAGGCCACTGCAGAGCACCCGCGAAGCCAATAAGGAGAAATAATTAAAATTCTTTTGGTTGATGAATCCAAGGGCTCCTCTTCCTGACCTGAGTCAGAGCAGGTTCCTGGAGTGTTCTGAGCATGACCTAGGGTGTAACATGCTGGCTTTCTGTAGGCTGAAGGACGTGCAGTCCATGGACGAGCTGAAGGACGTGTACAATCACTTCCTGCTGTACTATGGCAGAGACATCCCCAAGATGCAGAATGCTGCCAAGGCCGCCCGCAAAAAGCAAAAGCGTATCCGGGAGGATGGTGAAGAAGAGGAAGGTTTGTCTCCCCACATTTGATAGTTTTCTCCTTGTGGGCTGCTTGAAAATCCTGGTTTGAAAGAATAGGAAGGAAGTCTAGTGAAATGCACAGTGCACCTCTGCTGGTCATTCTGTCTCAAGTTAGTTCCAGGTCTTTCAGGTGCCTTTGAAAATATTTAAGGTTTGCCACACGAGGTGCTTTCCAGTGGAATATGAATGCCACCTCTTGTGGCAGGGGTGGCATCAGCAAACTTGGTGTATGTTCTAATGTGCAGCCCAGAGATACTCCTATTAAAACTGCAAGAGTGACACTGAAGATAGTGTTTTTCCAACCCTGAATAATTTTAAGGCCACTGTTACTTTTGAGATGCCTTTTTGAATTTAGGGCCTGTGTTGCACAGTGTAGGTTGTGTTTAATCTCTTTATTGCATTTCTGACGTGCTCCAGCTGTCTGGATGCCTCTCTAATGTATCCTTCCTCCAGGTGAAGGGGAGGATGCAGAGGATGATGAGCAGAAGGGGCCTGAGCTGAAGCAGGCTTCCCGAAGGGATATGTACACCATCTGCCAGGCAGCTGGGCTGGGTAAGGCTCTGCTCTGTCCTGCTGAGCCTGCAGTGGCCTGGCCCACGTGCTCTGCAGGGTGCTGTGACTCCCCTGTGGAAGGAAGACTGGTGGTTTTGCTCACTGTTAGCTACAATACCTGTGTCCTCATTGGTGTTTTGATTTTTTTTCTTGTTACCAGATGGCTTGGCTAAGAAATTTGGTCTGACACCTGAGCAGTTCGGAGAGAATCTCCGAGACAGTTACCAGCGTCACGAGACAGAGCAGTTCCCTGCAGAGCCCCTGGAGCTGGCCAAGGATTATGTGTGTAGGTCAGTGGGGGGGGTCTCTGTGGAGTTACTGTGGGTATAACACAAGTGAGAGGATCTGGGGACGTTCTTCTAAGGCTTCACGTTGCCTTTTTGCCTGCAGTCAATTCCCAAGCCCAGAAGCAGTGCTGGAAGGAGCTCGGTACATGGTGGCTTTGCAGATCGCCAGGGAGCCCTTGGTCAGACAGGTCCTGAGACAGACTTTCCAAGAACGAGCTAAAATCAACATTTCACCAACCAAAAAGGGGAAGAAGGTAAGGAAGGGAGCTCTGACTCTGTGGGTCAGTTCAGGGAAGGATCTAAGTAACACACAAATGCTTGTACTCCCATGTCAGTGGCAACTCTGAATAAATCTCAGAGCAGCACTGAGCTAGGCTGTTGCAGAGCCCAGCTCAGCAGTGTGCTGCATTTTTAGTCTCAGCATTTTACCAGATGAGACATTGCCTTCAATTATTGAAACAATCTGTTTCTCTGGGACTGGGAAGCAATTCCACTGTGTCCTGCTGGGGAAGGAAATGCAGACTGGCAGGCATAGGGCTGAGGGGGTATTGAATAAAAACCATTGTCTGCTGTGGCATACAGAAGGATCTTTCTTCATGAATACCCTGTGGGCATGCTGACTGTCTCTCCTTTTTCCCAGGATATTGATGAAGCCCACTATGCCTATTCCTTTAAATACATGAAGAACAAGCCTGTGAAGGAGCTGAGAGATGACCAGTTCCTGAAAATGAGCCTGGCAGAGGATGAGGCACTGCTCACCATAGATATCAGCATTGACATGAAAGGAGTGGAGGGGTGAGTTCCCACTGGCTGTGCCATCCCTGACTTGGCAGAGCTCATTCAGGCAGTGCTCTTTGAGCACCTCTTTGAACCCAAATTACTTCTGAAAGTCATGGCCTGGTAGTTTCCTCAAAGTCAAGCAGCCTCTCAGGGTCTGGCTTTTTTCGTCAGCTTGTTGAGAACTTCAGCAGACATCTGTCTTACTCACTTGAAAGCAGACTCTGAAACCTTGGGATTTTTGCAGATGATGTTTGTTTCCCAACCAGCTTAGTTCCTTCCATGCACATCTGAGTGGCCACACTGTGCAATATGGCTGTGATCTGTGATGCTGAAGCATCACTTCAGCAGCCAAAGCAGCATTGGATGGGAGCGTTGGCTCTTCCCTACTTCTTCCAAGCAGCTACCTGAACCTGGGGTGTGCAGGAACCTGCCAATGATGGGTCCATGCAGGTGTCTGGAGCCTTTCTGCATCCCCTCTTCTCCCTTGTTGCAGTTATGGCAGTGACCAGACATACTTTGAGGAAATCAAGCAGTTCTATTACCGGGACGAGTTCAGTCACCAGGTGCAGGAGTGGAACCGGCAGCGCACCATGGCCATCGAGCGCTCCCTCAACCAGTTCCTCTACGTGCAGATGGCCAAAGAATTAAAGAACAAGCTCTTAGTGGAGGCCAAGGAGTATGTCCTCAAGGTGAGATGAGGCAGAGCTGGGCTTACAAACACTGGCAGCCCTGCAGTGTTCTCGGGATTGCTGCTGACACGTCATACACAAGTTCTTGGGGAGGAGGAGGAGGCAGGGATTGAGTCTGGTTCAACTTTCCCTCCAGGAGAGGGTTATGCCAGGTCTCTGCAGTGGATTTTCTCACTCATCTTTGTCCTTTCTCTGCTCTCCCAGGCTTGCAGCCGCAAACTGTACAACTGGCTGAAGGTTGCTGCATACAGGCCAGATCAGCAGGTGGAGGAAGATGATGATTTCATGGATGAAAACCAAGGGAAGGGGATCCGGGTGCTGGGCATTGCCTTTTCGTCAGCCAGGTAGGAGGGAGGGAATGGTGACTGGATGCATGTCCAGCTTTAGCAGTCCTCCATGTCTGAGTGATCTCTGTTTGACAGGGACCACCCTGTGTTTTGTGCCCTCGTTAATGGAGAGGGTGAGGTGACAGATTTCCTCCGACTGCCACATTTCACAAAGAGAAGGAATGCCTGGCGTGAGGAGGAGAGGGAAAAGAAGGTGAGCCTTGGTGCAGCTGTCACTGAGATGAATGTAGGTAGCTCAGAACAGAAACCCTCTAGCTTTTCTACTTTCCTTTCCAGGCCCAGGATATTGAAACATTGAAAAAATTCCTCCTGAACAAGAAGCCTCACGTGGTGACAATTGCAGGCGAGAACAGGTCAGTCTTTGTGCTGCTTCCACTTGCCAGTCTCTTTGCAGTCCTTTCCTTGTGCCTGTCTACATTTCACTGTTTCCAGGACCCAGCTCTATGCTCTTCCCTTAGTCTCCTTGGTTGTCTCTCCCTAGGGATGCTCAGATGCTGATGGAGGATGTCAAGAGAATTGTTCATGAGCTGGACCAAGGGCAGCAGCTGTCCTCTATCGGGGTGGAGCTGGTGGACAATGAACTGGCCATCCTCTACATGAACAGCAAGAAGTCTGAGGTGAACCTTCTGCTACTCCCTTAGTCCCTCCCTTAGTCTGTTGCTCATTCGTGCTGTGTCATCCTCCATTTGTTGTGCTGGCCTTGCATCATTCTCTGTCTCATATGATCCATCTGGACAGTCACGTACTGATCTTTGGATCAAGGCAAAACATCTTAGGCTTCCCTGAAGTGATCAGCGCCAGCAGATGCACAAAGTGGATATTGATGTAGCTGGAAATTAGTGAGATTGTTCCATTACTAATTGCATAAGAGCTCCTGGCAGCCTTTGACCTCAACTTTCTTTGCCATGAGCACCAGGTGCTTCCTTGCTGCAGTCCCTGTCTGATGTGTTTTGCTGCTTGTGGTACCAAGTGTGGAAGCACCACGAGGGTTTTCCCTGGCTCTGTGTCCTGTTGCAGAATGAGTTCCGGGATTACCCCCCTCTGCTGCGCCAGGCCGTGTCCCTCGCTCGCCGCATCCAGGACCCCCTGATTGAGTTTGCCCAGGTCTGCAGCTCTGATGAGGATATTCTCTGCCTGAAACTCCACCCTCTGCAGGTAAATTTTTCCTTGGGCAAGAAAGATCCTTCTCTGCAAGAGAAAGCAGCCTGTGAGGGTTTGCTTTCAAAGAAAAGGTTTCCAGGTTAAACTTGTGCAAGTTCTGCCTGTTCTGTGCCATAGTCAGGCTACACAGCACCTTCCTTTTTTTTTTTTATTGCATCTTTCTCAAAAGCCTTTAGGCTGTTCTCAGGGGTAGCTGAGGTGCCACACAGCTCCTGGGTGCCAGTGTGTTGCGATTGGCTCGTGGCAGAGGGTTGCACAGACCCATCTTTTCCAGGGCTAACACCTCTTATCTCTGCCAGGAGCACGTGGTGAAGGAGGAGCTGCTGAACGCGCTCTACTGCGAATTCATCAACCGTGTGAACGAGGTGGGGGTGGATGTGAACAGGGCCATTGCTCACCCCCACAGCCAGGCTCTGCTGCAGTACGTGTGTGGCCTGGGACCACGCAAAGGCACCCACCTGCTGAAGGTAAGGAGGCTTGTGGGCCTGCCTGCAAAAGCAGCACTCTGTGAGTGCTCAGGGGGTGAGTCAGGTCCCGTGTGCCAGGTGCAGCTGGCAGCTCTGTTGATGTGTGTTTTTACCTCGCTGTGCCTCGCCCCGAAGCTACACGTGGACTTGTGTCCTTGAGAAACACAAACGGCTCAGCAGATCCATCAATCCCAGCCAGCTCCCAAACCCACAGGAATGGATGTGCTGTCAGAGTGTGGAGACACCTCCACAGTGTAGAAAACACGAGGCAAGATGCCAAAGCTTTTCCTGAGAGTTGGAGCCGTGATGATGTGGAATCATCATTTTTCACACAATGTTGAGACACTGGCAGGGAGCAGCAGCTTTAGAGCTGTGATGGGCGTGTGTCAGATGCTTTAAACACTGCAGTGTGCTGTGTGAATCCTCTGCTTTTTTCCCAGACAAAAACCATTTGGGTTGGAAAGGACCTTAAAGATCATCTAATTCCAACCCCTGGCCATGGCCACAGACATCTTCAGTAAAGCAGGTTACTCAGAACCCCATCCAGCCTGGCCTTGAACAATTCCAGGGAGAGAAAGTCCACAACCTCTGTAGGCAATCTTATGTTTGAATAGCAGGGTTTATACTCTTGCTTCTCTCAAGGTTTTTATTCTTGCCTCTCTCTGCAGATCTTAAAACAAAACAACACCCGTCTGGAGAACAGGACCCAGCTGGTTACGATGTGTCACATGGGACCCAAAGTGTTTATCAACTGTGCTGGCTTCATCAAAATTGACACAGCATCACTGGGTGATAGGTGGGTGTTGGGTTGTGTTTGATGTCCTGTGGGGTGTGGGGTCAGTGTGAGTGACAGGGTGACACAGTGACCTTCCCTGAGTCAGTGTTTCCCAGAGTTTCTGTGTGGCCCCTCTGACTTTAGGCCAAGTTCAGGTATTGCTGGTTATTAATCTGATTTTTATGGGCAGCTAAGCTTGCACAGCAGCAGTGTGAACTGCAGAAGATTAATTATATGGCTTGTTCTGGTGTGAAGGACTCTTTGTGGTCAAGAGGAACTAAACTAAAACCAATTGTTCCCTAAAATAGTTGTCATGGAGTCATCAGTAACCCATGGGCACTTGAGCTTAGTTTCTGCCTGGTCATTCCAACAGTATTTTATTTTTCTAAAGTTTCAAACTTGAGAAACAACTCAGCATTTTGCCGTCCTCTTAAACCAGTAGCAGTACTGGGAAGTTTATAGAACATTAAGTTACAGGTGACTGCACAGGAGGTGTTTTGAGGACAGCTGTAACCTTGTTTCTGACTAGAAACATGCTTTCTCCAGGGTTTTTTTGCCTTTTAAAAGGAATGTGAGAAAGAACACCTGGCTGAATCCCTACACTGAGTGATCCAACCCTGCTAGAGCCCTTGATTCTTGCAGGATACAAATCTCAGAGCTGCTGAGGGCAAAGTGTAGCCCATCCAAACAGCTCATTGGCAACACTAAATTTGTGTGAGGAGAGAAACTACAGCGAGCTGTGTGCTCCTAGAGCAGCTGTAGTATGCAGGGATCAAATCCACCCAGCATCCCAAATACCTGGCTGTGTCTTTGGAGCTGCAGACTGGAGTTTGCCAGGTCTTGCCTTGGCTCCTGTTGGTTTAGCAATGAATAATTCAGTGTCATTTTTGGAGTACTTTGTTCCGTGGAGGGCAGCAGTGCTGCTCAACAATGTGCTTGTTCACTGAGCTGCAGGAACAGCTCCGAGCCCTGATCTGAACATTGGTTTTGTTTCAGCACTGATTCCTACATTGAAGTCCTGGATGGCTCTAGGGTCCATCCTGAAACCTATGAGTGGGCCAGGAAAATGGCAGTGGATGCCCTGGAATATGATGAGTCAGCTGAGGATGCAAATCCTGCAGGAGCTCTGGAGGAGATCCTGGAAAACCCCGAGCGCCTGAAAGACCTGGATCTCGATGCCTTTGCTGAAGAACTGGAAAGACAGGTGCACTGGGGGTTCCTGGTGCTGAGAAACAAGAGGGGAAGCTCTGCTGCCCAGCTGAGATTCTCATGTTTTATAGCTTTATCCTTTTTAGGAGCTGGGCTTTAGCTGTGCTGTTGTAAAATGTATAAATGGCCACAATGAGCAGTCAGTGTCTGACAGTGGCATGCAGTAAATGCTTGCAGAAAGTACACTTGGGGCAGAGAACAGTAATTACCATTTAAGCTCTTCTCCCTGAATTTTTTTCTAGATATGTTTGTCCTTTTGACCTCCTCAACATCCTGTGACCGAGTTTCACCATTTGTTGGTACCTGCTGCATTCCCCTTTCTTAAACTTGCTGTTTCATAAGTTGCTTGAGTTCTTCCAAAACTTACACTGGATTCCCTGCTGACCTTCTTCCTGCTGCTCATGCCTTTGTAACCTCTGAATCCCTCACAGGGCTATGGTGACAAGCACATCACTTTGTATGACATTCGAGCTGAGCTAAGCTGCAGATACAAGGACCTGAGAACCCCATACCATTCTCCCAACACTGAGGAGGTCTTCAATATGCTGACCAAAGAAACTCCAGAGACATTTTACATAGGTACATCCCTGTTCAGATCCCTGCTTCCTGTCCTCCTGAGTTGACACAGGATGTGTGAAGGTGGGGCAAAGGGATCTTAGTGAGCCTGATGCTGGGGCAGTGCTGTGGTGGAGTGTGAAGCAGCTTTTCAAGTAGTTGGGTGACCTCCTAACACCTTCATGTATGGATAACAACCTTAGATGGAGGGAGCTGCTCAGCTCTGCAGTTTTTCATTCTTTCCTTCCCCTCTCCCATCACCCCACAGGTAAAATGATCATCTGCAATGTGACTGGGATTGCCCACAGGCGCCCTCAGGGAGAGAGCTACGACCAGGCGATACGGAATGATGAAACTGGCCTTTGGCAGTGCCCCTTCTGCCAGCAGGACAACTTCCCAGAGCTCAGTGAGGTGGGGCTGCTTCTCCTGCCTGTGTCAGGGGGCTGCTACCAGGAGAAATGTTGTGTAGGGTTCTTGGGAGACAAGGAATCAGAGCCAAGATTGTGTCTGCAGCACCCCAGGATCTCAAGCTGATGTGGCCTTTGGCTGTAAATAAAATCTGTTGCACTTCTGACTAATTGCTTCAGTATAGATTTGACAGGTCTTTTATGGCTGCATTATGGCTTTTAGAGTGAAATGGACCTGGGGCTAAGCTGACCAGTTCTTTGCAGATATAGAAAGCCTTCTTGTTTGTGGTCTGGGATTGTGTTTTATGCAGAGAAATTGCCTGTGACACTGAGAACAGAAGGCTCTGCCACCTTCTCAATTTTAAGAACTTATCTGGACCACCTGCTGCTTAATGCAGCTGCACTTTAGGTCCCTTCTAAACACTCTGAATTCCAGCCTGGGTAATCCATGACTTTAAACCCCTATAGTGTTCATTAGAGACCAGCCCTGGCTACAGGCTGGTGTTCAGGGTCTAAAAATGTTCTGACCTTCCTGGTTGCAATGTCCCATAAGCTGAGCAGAACTGGAGGAGGAAGATTGCATTACTGGGTAGCATTTGTTGAAGTCTTCTGTCCCCTGCCCTTCCACAAGTCTCTGCTGGCTGCACCACTTTGCTGACACAGCTTTTGGACTTGTTTTGAGTATGAACTGCTGGGGCTATTTTGTTTCCATGCTGAATGATTTATTTGCTTTTGCCTTGCTCAAGGTTTGGAACCATTTTGACAGCGGTTCCTGCCCAGGTCAGGCCATTGGAGTGAAGACACGTCTGGATAATGGTGTTGCTGGATTCATCCCAACAAAATTTCTTAGTGACAAGGTGGTCAAGAGGCCAGAAGAAAGGGTGAAGGTATGAAAGCAGTGGATTTTCACATTCCCAGCAAGAGCTGGAAGAATCTGGAGCCAATACCAAAGACTCAGAGTTTGGTTAATAACACTGTTCTTAAATGACTTTACCAACCTTATTTTCATGTAAGGACTTTAAATCAGCAGGAAGTTCAGGTTCTGGTTAGTGTCCTTGTCCCACAGTGCAAATCTCCCTTGGCAGCTGGTGGGACCCTGTTAATCAGTTAACACGTTGTGCTGCAGGAGGATTTATTGTCATCTGGCTGGAGTCTGGGTTTAGGAGACCAGAAGGCATTCTAATGCAGAGCTGCCCTTTGTTTCTGGCTTTCTAAAGAGTTCACAGAACTGCTTTTGCTCAGGCAAGGGTCATTTTCCCTCTTATAGCTTTTTCTTCCCTCTCCATTAATTTGTGGAGGTCATCATAGTTACTGGTCCTGCTCAGGACAGAGTTCCTGAAGAAATGGAATAACACCTTTTTATCACATAATAAAATAGTGGTTTAACATCTTTGCTGTCTTTTGGGGTCCCCAACAGGCCATGCAGGTGATGGATAATCTGTAAGCTCAGAGGTCTCAGCATTTCTTTAAAGAGTTGTTAATTAACTTCATCATGGTTAACTGAGCTAAGACATTGCAGTTTTTGGGGGGAATTTTCTGCCTCACATTTTATTAGAGCAGTCCTTTGTGTGTCTGCTTCTGAACACACTTAACTGCTTTTGTGCACATCTTGAAGGCCAATTTTGCTGCTCCCATTGTGAAAGATATTTGAAATAAAAAAGGTGGCTGTCCTCACCCTCCAGACATGCAGTTTTCCATGTGATGGGTAATAGGTAACAGATGTGCTGGAAAACTGCCCATTTTTCCCTTAATCTCTTTTGATTGTGGTCATTTTTGGGATCAGTTGACTTCCAGTTTGTGTAGAAAGATCACTTTTAAAGGTTGTATCAGTCTGAAGTAGCTGAGGTGATTGGTACCTCCTCAGTGTCAGCAGGATCCCACATGGATTGTTGTGTAGCACAGGGGTTCTGGTGTATCAGCCAAACCTGCTGCTCACCTTGGCCTGCACCTCCTCTGCAGGTGGGGATGACGGTCCACTGCCGCATCATGAAGATTGACATTGAGAAGTTCAGTGCAGACCTGACCTGCAGGACCTCAGACCTGATGGACAAGAACAACGAGTGGAAACTGCCCAAAGACACCTACTACGACTTCGACTCCGAGGCAGCAGATCACAAACAGGAAGAAGACATGAAAAGAAAGCAGCAGAGGACAAGTGAGTTCTCTTAATTTCTCTCTCCCTTGTAATTCCAGCCTTCCCAGGACAATCAGCACAATTAGACACAGTTGCATTAAAGCTGTTCCTCTTGGAAGGCTGAACCTTGCCTTTGTTCTGCAGCGTACATCAAGAGGGTAATTGCTCACCCATCATTCCACAACATCAGCTTCAAGCAAGCAGAGAAGATGATGGAGACCATGGACCAAGGGGATGTGATTATCCGGCCGAGCAGCAAAGGGGAGAACCACCTGACTGTCACCTGGAAGGTCAACGATGGCATCTACCAGCACGTGGATGTGCGGGAGGAGGGCAAGGAGAATGCCTTCAGCCTGGGCTCCATGCTCTGGATTAACACAGAGGTAAAGCCCTGCAGAGCCTGCCTGGGAAAGGGAAGGATTTATTTGACAAGTTGACACAGCCCTTCTGTCCTTGTAGCTGCTTTCACACTCTTGTCTTTTCACACTCTTCCAATACAGTCTCTGGATCCTTAGACAGTACTTGTCTCTCTTTTTTCCCTCAAGCCTTTCTGTGCAGAGTGTATGACCAAATACACCCTAAATACCTCTTTAAATGTGTTTGTTCAAAGGAATTTGAAGACCTGGATGAAATTGTTGCTCGATATGTCCAGCCAATGGCTTCTTTTGCCAGAGACCTGTTGAACCACAAATACTATCAGGACTGCAATGGTGGAGACAAGAAGGTGAGACAATCCCAGGATGTGGTGACTTCTTAGGAAGCTATCCATGGGCTCTGTGTGCTGCTGAAAATGTGGGCTCCCCTGGAGCATTTATCTTCTTTCTCTCTCTAATTAGAAGCTGGAAGAGCTGCTGATAAAGACCAAGAAAGAGAAGCCAACATTTATTCCGTACTTTATTAGTGCCTGTAAAGACCTACCTGGTAAATTCCTCTTGGGATATCAGCCTCGAGGCAAACCAAGGTAAGTGAGAGGCAAGCCCAGCATCTGCACTGAGTACTGCCAGTACCAAACCTCAGCTGTCTGCTGCCAGTTTTTCTTCCAGCTCTGTCAAAATCCCTGTAAATCACGCCTCCTCTTTGCCAGGATTTGGCCTCCTGACAGTGGAGGACCCAATTGTAGCAGTAAATCTCACCCAGGAGACTCCCATGTTTCTTAACCATCTGGCTGCCACGAGCAGCACTGCCTTGTGCTGTGGGTGTTGTGGGATTGTAGGCAGGGAAGGATGGGTTTTTCATGGAAAAGCAGATTTTTCCTGGACAGGCAGGGTAGTTGGAAGCAATTGTTTGAAAATAAAGTGCCTTGGGTGGATCTATCTGTTCATTATCAGTACAGCCATTGCCTGTGGTTTTAGTGCAGGCCTGTTCTGAGTGTGACCTGTCAGTGAGTGGCTGACACAGCCTGTGATGTCTCATGCTGTCCCTGCTCTCCCAGGATAGAGTATGTGACGGTGACACCAGAGGGATTCCGCTACCGGGGCCAAGTCTTCCCTACTGTGAATGGACTTTTCCGATGGTTTAAGGATCATTATCAGGACCCTGTTCCAGGTGAGCAGCCTAAAACTTCAGTGCCTCAGCTGTTTGTTTATCACACAATAGCAGGGGCAGTTATTAAAGGACAGTTCCATCTTCCTTGTCCCAAAAATGTGTCCTAGGATTTTTCTATGTGTGGGAAGTTTCCGAGCAATGCTTGAAATGTTTGGCTCCATGCACCAACCCACAATCCAGCACACACCATTCCCTGGCAGCAAACCATCGTGCCAGAACAACTTCAAATCCTGAGTTTCAGAGCAATGGCTGCTCTTCCAGGAGAATTAATCTACCTCTTGGTGTTTTACACAGGTATTACCCCCAGCAGCAGCAGTCGGACCAGGACTCCAGCCTCCATTAATGCTACTCCAGCTAACATCAACCTGGCAGGTCAGTGCAAGCCATTCCCCTTGGGACTGGGATGTGAGCTGCTCCTCCAGGCTCCCCTTTTCCTAATGCAGTGTGTCTCCCTTGCAGACCTGACACGTGCAGTGAATGCTCTACCACAGAACATGACCTCCCAGATGTTCAGTGCCATTGCTGCTGTGACAGGCCAGGGACAGAACCCAAATGCCACCCCAGCCCAGTGGGGCTCCAGCCAGTACGGCTACGGGGGCAGCGGAGGTGGCAGCAGCGCGTACCACGTAGGTGTCACTTCAATTTCTGCTGGCTTCTCCTTGCTGCTAGAAACCACTGGGAACCTAAGGAATCCCTCACTGCCTGGGGTCCCCCAGTCCTAGTTTTGTCCCGTGGTGCTGCACAGGCTGGATTCTTGAATCAGGTTTCCTTTTGCCTCCCGTGACTGGAGAAGCGAGGCACGTAACGCAGCCCTGCTCCGGGGGGAGTTGGAGCAAGGAGCAAACTGGTCTGGCTCCCAAGGAATGTGGCAGGGTGGAGAGGGGGGATCCAGCAGTGAGGGCACACAACCTTCTGATTGTGCCCCCGAATTGGCAACGTGAGCTGCCAGTGGAGGAGATTAGCTGGGAAGGTATGCGCTGAGTTTGCAGGGCTTTTCAGCTCAGCGCTAATCTCTGAGCTGCACCGGCGGGGAACACCTCAGCCTGACCCAACACCCGGGGGCTCTGCAGGGAGGAAGATGGAATTGGACAGTTCTGGCCCATGGTGAAGCCTTCCTTGATGTGTGCCTGCTCCCAGCCCACTCTGCAAGCTCTCAGCTGGCACCAAGGCAAATTGCAGCTGCAGAAGGACTGAGGAGCCTGGGTGCAAAAAACACACCCAGGTGTTGCACCCTAAGTAGAAATCCTGCAAGACAAGGCTTGCAGGGAGGAGTGATCCTCCTTTAGAGCACCTTGGGAGGCTTTTGGGAAGTTTGGCACAGTAAATGCTGAGCTGAGGATAGGCAGGGACTGTGGATAACCCAATGTATTAATCATTAAGACATCTGAAAAAAAAGGGGAGGTGAACACCAGGAGGCAAAGACACTAAGCTCTTAATGGGACAAGAAGCCAGCTGGCTTGGGTTGTGGTGGGAGGGAGCCATCCTGGGAGCTGCTGCACCTTCTCAGCAGCCTGCAGGGGAAGAATTGATCTGTTCTTCGTGCCTGCTGCAGGATGTCATTGCTGCTGGCTTGCCCCAAATGTCTCTTGTGCCCCTTGCCTTTGCTTGGCTCCAGCATCTCCCCTTGGGCTGAGCAAGGAGGGCAGGCTGTGCTGGCCCAGCTCTCAGGGGAGCAAATGTACTGTGCTCAGCAGGGCTGGGGCATGCAGAGTGAGGGTGGGCACCCTC
The DNA here is from genome assembly GCF_963513975.1 of Fringilla coelebs. Taxonomy (NCBI): domain Eukaryota; kingdom Metazoa; phylum Chordata; class Aves; order Passeriformes; family Fringillidae; genus Fringilla; species Fringilla coelebs. The sequence goes on along the minus strand of NC_140046.1, from coordinate 4,408,648 downwards.
CTGGGTGAGCAGGGCAGGGCAGAACCCCCCCCAGCTTGGCAGGGTCCCCCCTCTGTCCCCTGACAGCCTCTGCTCTCCACAGGTCTTCACAACTCCAGCGCAGCAGCCAGTGGCCACCCCTCTGATGACCCCCAGCTACTCCTACACTACTCCCAGCCAGCCCATCACCACGCCCCAGTACCAGCTGCAGGCCAACACCACACCCCAGTCCTCCCAGTCACAGCCCTCATCCAGCTCCAGGCAGAGGCAGCAGCCAAAGTGAGTAGCTCTGAGTGCTCCTATCCCTGTCCTGTCTCCATTGCTTTTCTTGGTTTTTGTGGAAACAGCACGATGGGGTTAGTTCCCCATGCGGAGGGAGAGAGGGCAGGGAAGTTTATTTGTCACATCTCACGTTGTCCCCGTGTCCTTGCAGGACCAACAGCCACGCTGCCATCGACTGGGGCAAGATGGCCGAGCAGTGGCTGCAGGAGAAGGAGGCTGAGCGGAGGAAACAGAAGCAGAGGTTGACCCCCCGCCCCTCTCCCAGCCCCATGATCGAGAGCACGCCCATGTCCATCGCCGGGGACGCCACGCCTCTCCTGGATGAGATGGATCGATAGGACCTGACACCCGACACCTCCGCTCCCTTCGCTCCCGGGAAGGGGGAAGGAGAGGGAACAATAGGAAGCGACTTCCCTTAGACACACAACTCCTGTTTTATACGTCGTGGGATGGTGGGAAATGACTCTTGGTGATGTGCACCTGAGAGAGAGAATAGACTTGGCAGGGCTGGTTTAAAAATATATACTATATATAAGAAAAATATATCATAGAAAGGAACACTGCATCGGCCTCTGCGTTCTAGGCTCCGGTTTTGAGGCACCTTGGGGACTTAGCAAAGCAAACGTGAGGTCAAAGGATTCTGTCCTTGTACGTGCACAGCACTCTGCTTTCACCCCAGAGACTGGGAAGCAAACGGAGCTGAAAGTGCATTGCCCTGGAGCGAGCCTGTTTCCTTTGGATCCTCCCAAACCCTGAGTGTCACCTCCCCTCGTCCCGAGACCACAAAGCAAAGTCGTGGGGGTTGTGACAAACGAACCAGAGTTCTCACCGAGTTCCTGTTGTTGTTTGCTCCATGTTTTCATGCGTGACAGGCTCAGCAGAGCCTGTGCCAGCCCCAGCTGTGTCTGGAGGGGTCCAGCACAGCAGCTCGGGGTCTTGCTGGAGATGCAGCTGTTGTACCAAAGGCTTGCTCTCTCCTCTGGCTTCTTTTGGAACAGTATTTATTTAGTTTTGATTAATTTTTTTTTTTTAAATCAGACTGCGAAATAAAGCGCCAGCCTGCAGCAGCTTCCCCAGGCAGAGACGTGGGATGAAGCAGCACGGAGCAGCCCGGAGTGCATGGCCTCCTCCTCTGTACCCGCTTCCCCTGCCCAGCTGTAACCAAGAGGGGTGAATAAATAAGAGTTTTTACTGAATGCTAGCTCAGAGGTTTTCTGCCTGCACCCTGCCCTTCCCTTAGGATTTGCTCAGAGCAGAGTTGCTTGGTGGAAGCTGATGCTCCTTCTTCCTTTGTTGCTTGGTGTTGCCCTCTGTGTGCTGGAAGTTTGGAAGAGAAGCTGATTCCTGTTGTTAACAAATAAGGTTTTGTTATGGATGCACCACATGGGGACATCGGGGGCACCTCCCTGTGGCTGTGGGACAGGGAGAGACACTGGGAGAGGGATAAAGTGGATAAAGAAGCAGCCCCGTGTGGGATTGCCCACATGGGAGAGACATTTCTGAGAGGGAAAGTTCCTGCTGCTGCACACTCTCCCCTCTCCTGCTTTGTTAGTAGGGATTTTCTATGGAAGCAGAGTCTTTGTTCCTTCCCAGTGCTCCTGGTCAGCCTCCTTTGCTAGGAAATGAGCAGGAACAGCAGATCTTAGGAAACAAAGCTCTTCTTTGCATGTAAATGCTCCTGAAGAATGGCAGCGACCCGGGAGACAAAGCAAAGCTCTTTGCACAGAGAAATGCAGGTCCTGGCTTCAATGCCATCCCCTCTGCAGTGCTGAGGGGCTGACAGGGTCCTGTTCCTCCCAAAGCCACCCAGGCCAGTGGGGAGAACCGTGGGCTGGGGCCCACAGCTCCGAGGTCACAGGTGGCTGAACCTGGCGCTATTTTCTTATTTCATGAGACTGTACGATAGGAATTTGACTGGGAGCAGCTCCTTACTGGTTGGACCTGAAAGAGGAGGCTAGTTGTGTGTTGTTGCCTCCTTTCTGGCTGTCTTTGTTTTTAGTTTTCCCTTGCTGTCAATAAAAGTTCTACTTTTGGGAAGCTGGTCTGCGTGCCCCCTGTCCGTGCTTCCTGCCGGGATGCTGTGGCTGCCACGGGGGCTTTGCAGGCAGAGAGGAAGCAATGCCTTCCTCCACCCTTGGAATTCCCCCCTGGCCTCCTGTGATCCGCTTATTTCAGGGATTTGGGATTGCCCTGCGCGCTCCTCAGCGTGAGCTTTGCTGTCTGCTTGGCTCCTGGCACTGCAGCTTTTTCCAAGGCTGGTATTTGGTACTGGTGCAGGAAAATCTTTCCACCACCTCACCAGGACACTGGGCTGAGCCACGCTCCACCCTTGAAGGCACTTTGGAGGGGTTGGTGGCCATGCCCTGTTCCCTGCTCCGGGCTACAGGGGCCCAGAATGGTCCCCACCCACCAGGGACACAGGCAGCTCTGCCCCAGCTCTGCCCAGGCAGTGTCTGCCTTTGTCTGTCTGTTGTCCCACTCTAAGGAGCTTTGCAGGCATTTCAGGAGCCTTCAGGGAGGGCCAAGCCCCTGTTCCTCCCAAAGGAAGGGAGAAGGCGTTGATGCTGGTGTGGGAGCATGGGAAAGGCAAGGCATTAAGAGGATGAGAGAGCTTGGGTGGTGCAATTCAGAGAACTGCCAGAGAAAATGACATTCCAGCCTGGGGAGCTGGAATTTAACCCCCTAGCAGGGGAGCTAAAGCTGGGGCTCAGCCCTGCTGCCAGCATGTGGCCAAGAGCTGTGTTCCCAGTGCCAGGACAATGACATGAACTGAGGGGAGCAGTGAGGAACAGCTCAAACCCCTGGATACCCACCCAGCTCTGGGTGCTCCCCTCCCATGGGATCAGCCCTGGGATTTCCCCTGGATGCTGCCCCCGGTGCCATCCTTTCCCCCAGAGATAAAGCCAAGGATGCTCGAGCAGATGTAAATTTATTTCACAGCCAAGACCCATGCAGGGCTCAGGGAAGACTCAGAGCTGCAGCTCTTGTGCGGGCTCAGCCTCAGTTTTGCTTTTCAGCCTCTTCTTTCTGTTCCTCTCCTTCCTCCTCCTCTTCCCGCTGGTGGTGGGAACTGGGGAGGGAGTGGCTGGCGCTGGCTCCCTGCCCACTCCCTCCCGTGCTGGGGCATCACTCAGGATGGTGTTGGATGCTTCCCCCAAGGATGGCAGCAGGGCCCAGGGATCAGCTGCAGGATGGCTCCGTGCCCCCTTTTCAGAAGAGCCTTTCTTTTTCAGACCTTTCCCCTTATTTTTCTTATCTTTCTTTCTCTTCCTCTCTTTCTTGCCTGCCTTGGGGGATGTCCTGGTGTGATGATCCACTGGGAGGGCTCCTCCCCCTGTGCTGCTCCACGGGGGGCTCAGGGGGACTCCCCTGGGCCTGGCTGCCCTGTCGATGAGCTCCCCCCCAAATTCATACAGCACCGGCTCTCGGGGCACCGCCACGGCCACCGTGTTGTACGTCTTGCACCTGCCGAAATCGAGGAGGCACCACGGGGTGGGACAAGCCCCACAGGGCAGGGGACAGTCCCCAGGGCACGGGGGCACTCACCAGACATAGAGATAGGGCTCCACACACTCCTCCCTGTAGGTGAACTCGAAGCAGGGCACCTGGATGACGTTGAAGAAGGCCTGGCCCACCACGCGCGAGGCCGTGTCGTTCACCCGCCGCAGGCACTCCTTCAACCTGCCCGGGGCAGAGCGGGGCTCAGGGGGCTGCCACCCCCCGGGGGGATGGCAGGGAGCCCCGGGGCAGCTCAGGGACGCTCACCTGTGGTCGCAGTCGCAGTGGCTGATGGTGTGCCAGCGCAGGTTGCGGTAGCCGTAGCGGGCGGTGAAGGGGTGGATGACGTGCTGGCAGTGGTCGTGGTCCCGGCAGCACCGGTCCGTGTCCCGGTGCTCCCCTGCAGGGAAACGGGGGCTGCAGGCAGGGCTGGGCTAGGACTGGGATCAGGATTGGATTGGGCTGACATGGAATGATGCTGGGTTAGGTAAGGATGGATGGGAAGGGGCTCAGCTGGATCAGCGCTTGGGTGGGGACAAGGCTGGCTCTGGGATGGGGACTGGGCTGTGCCACAGTGGGGATGAGACTGGGGCCAGGCTGGAGTGCTGCAGCAGGGCCATGAGAGGGTTTGGGCAGGGATCAGGTTATCAGTGGGGAGTGGAGCAGTGTTGGGATGGGGACTGGAATGGCAGCAGGACGGACCACAGAGTAGGCTGGGGACAGAGGGTGGATCAAGGGTGGATCAGCGCTAGAAAGAGTTGTGATAGGGACTAGGCAGAGGTGAACTGGGATTGGACTGGTGCTTGGGTGGGGACTGAACTGGGACAGACAGGGATTGAACTAGCATGGGAACAGAGACTGGAGTGGACCAGTACTGGGAGGGACTGGATTAGGATTTTTGGGGATTGACCCAGCACTGGGCTGGGCTGGGATGGAGCAGCACTGGGTTGGGGATGGGATGGCATTTGAGGAACGGGTTTGGAAGGGATGGGAGGGAGTGGGATGGGATAAGAAGGGATGGGGTGAGATGAGATGGGAAGATACATGTAGCAGCATCCCTGCTGCCCTTACCCAGCTGCTCGTAGCTGTCCGCGTTGCTGCCCGCACCGCACCACAGCGTCCCGGGGTAGGTGAGCCCGCGGCGGGCGCGGGGCCGTCCCGGCGGGGCCGCTCCGGGGACAGGTGGCAGCAGGATCAGGAGGAAGAGGAGGAGGAGGAGGAGGCGGCAGAGCAGCCCCGGGGCGCACATGGCACCGCGCCGCTCGCCGCCGTGGGGCCGCCTTATAGAGCGGCGCAGCCCGCCCACGCGGGGCGGCCCGGCACGGCTTGGCACGGCCCGGCACCGTGCGGAGGGTCCCGCAGAGCCGGGGTGCTGCAGCCGCTCCCGCAGCCGCGGCACGTCCCGCGCCGGCAGCCCGCGGGGAAGGGGTCGCCCCTCCCGGTGGGACCGGCCCCGTTGCTGTGGCAGCCGGTGGGGTGATGTGCCGGGGCCGGTAACGAGCCGGCCCCAAACCCCCGCCCCGTGACGCACCGGGCCCCGCACAGCCCCCGGCCCCGGAGCGGCCCCCGACGGGAGAACGATGCTCCCTGCATCCCTGCATCCCTCCCTGAGGATGCTCTGTGCGGCCCCGGAGCCCAGCCCACAGATGCTCCCTGCATCCCCGCGTCCCTTCCCGCGGTGCTCCCCACATCGGCTCCCCACATCCCCCCATGAGTGCGTGCTCATCCCCATGTCCCCTCCCAGGGACGCTCCCCGTGTCCCTGCATCCCATCCCGCGGATGTGCCTTTCACAGGACAGCCCAGAGCCCGGGGCCCAGCCGGGCTGGCCGCCCGCGCCGGCATTCCCAGGGCGCTGCCAGGGCTGTCCCTCCCGGCCAGCTCCTGCCCTTGGAGCCCATTGGCAGTCAGGACACAGCCCTGGCTCGCTGGGATGCTGTGGCAGCCAGCTCCCAGCAGGGAGGGACAGTGCCTGGACACCCCAACGGGGACGTGCATGGCCTCAAAAAAAACCCTGAGCTGCCCAAGACCACCCAAAGCTGCAGGACACCCCCCTGAGCATCACCCTGGCTGGCTGACCCCGACATCACAGGGTGCCACTCTACTGTGCCACCCACGCTGGCACAGGCAGCTGCTGCTGGGAACACCCACATGGGGTGCAAATGCTGCAGCCCCGTTGCTTCCCAGCACAGCACTGCCTGGCTGGGAGAGCAGAGCCTGGGGGACATCAGTGGCCCATGGGAAGGGTTCCTGCCTGGCTCTGTCCCAGTGTCCAGCTGGCCGAGGGCGCTGGCCCAGCGCCACCGGGGCTGCCCCGCTCAGCTGTCGCTGTCTGTGACGCTCCTGTGACGGCCCTGCTCGGCTCAGCCCTGCCACCAGCACCAGGTATGGAGGCAGAACGGCAACCCTGGGCCCTGGGGTGCCACGTGTGGGTGTGGGTGGGGGGCACCAGGCCGTGGGGAGCCCTGTGGAGGCTGGAGGTGGGGAAGTCTCACCCCCCTTCATGCTCAGTGCTTGCAGCGCCTGCAGTCCCCACGCATGGACCTGTGCCACGTCCCTGCCAGCCGGGAGAAGGGCTGGTACCTGGCACTGATGGCCCCCAACGTCAAAGGTCCCAACTATGCCTGGCTGGACCCCTCCCGGCTCTACTGCCACCCGCAAGTACCCAGTGCCTGGGGTGGATGGCACCCACGGGGTGCCAGGGAGGGCTGCACCTCCACGGGGCTGCTGGGGCACCCAGCTGTGGGTGCCCTCGGTGGGCTGCGGGCACCCAGCCCCTCCACTCTCCCCCCAGGGCTTGCAGGACTGCGTGGCCGACCTGCTGCAGCCCTTCCAGGGAGATGCCATCGACATGGTGGCCGGCATTGACGCCATGGGCTTCATCCTGGGTGAGCAGGGCACGGCTCACAGGCGAGTGCAGCGTCTCTGTCCCTTGTCCTGCGGGTCCTGACAGGGTGCTGTGCCCACCTGCAGGCGCTGCAGCCGCCGCCACCTTGAGGAAAGGCTTCCTGGCCATCCGCAAAGCCGGGCACCTGTGCGTGCCGACGGAGGCACAGCCCTACAGCGACTACTCGGGCCGCCAGAAGCTGATGGAGCTCCGCACCGACGCCATCTCGCCCGGTGAGCCAGCGGGGCTGCCCTGCTGGGGGCTGCAGGGTGGGCACGGGGCGCTCATGCACAGCCTGTCCCCCCTCCAGGTCTGCGCATCCTCCTGGTGGACCAGTGGGTTGAGACCGGGGGCACCATGAGAGCGGCCATCGAGCTGGTGGAGCGGCTGGGGGGGGTCGTGGCAGGTAGGAGAGGGCACCCCGGGGTGCACCCATGGGTGCAGTGGGACCACCACTCCCACAGGCGGTGGTGGCCGGTGCTGAGCCCCTCCGTGTGTCCCCACAGGCGTCGCTGCCATCTGCATGGAGAGCAGCGAGGGAGGGAAGTGGATCCAGGAGCGCTACAAGTGCTCCCACTGCGTCCCCCCTCGCCTGCAGCCCCGCTTCGACCAGCACCAGCTGGGCTGGGACTGATGTGGGACTGGCACCTCCTGTGTCCCCCCGAGGGACACAGGGCCGCTGGCTCTGCAGCACAGGGATGCTCCTCAGCGGAAAAGGAACTCGTCCTCAGTGGCAGCCATCCATCCTCCCGCTTGCCTGTGAGCCTGGGGGCTGCACCCAGGCACAGGGAGACCCACAGCCAGCCCCAGCCCCCTGCCCCCTGCCCCAGGCCTTTCTTACAAAGCATAAAAAAGATTTTATTAAGACAAAAGAGAGCCTGAGGGCATCTCCCCCTGCGAACAGTACCAGGGTTTGCATAGCTACAGGAGCCACATGGGTGCTCCTGCCCGTCCCAGCCAGGGGTGCCCAGGCAGGCCAGGGGCCGGGGGGGCGCTGGGGGGGGCAGGGACGTCTCCTCGGGGCCGGCCGGGGTCGCCCCTCTTTGGTCCAGAGGTGTGAGCACGGAGGGGGCTGGGGCTGTCCCCTCACTGGCAGCACTTGGGCTTCTTGCGGGGCGCTGACAGGTACAGGTCGCTCTCCTTGCTGCTGATCCCTGAGGGACGGAGGAGGGAGGGAGGGTGGCTGGGTGGGTGGGGGGACAAGGGGGACACCCAGGCAGGGCTGGCCGGGGCTACTCACGCACGGTGTCGCCGATCCTGCGGGCGCCGCTGCCGCGCTCCAGCTCGGCCAGCACGCTGCTCTCAAAGGTCAGCGCCGCCACTCGGAAGAAGAAATCCCGCACGTTCTCCCCTGCCCCGCGGGAAGAAGAGATCCCCTGAGTGCCCCCCGACCTGGCTGACGCTGGGATATGCAGCCCCCCAGCCAGCTGGGACTCACCAGTGAGGGAGGAGACAGCCCAGTACTCTGCCTGCATCTCCTGGGCCACCCTGAGTGCGTCCTTCTCCATCAGGCTGTACTGTGCTGGGGTCTGCCAACGGAGCCGGGCACGGGTGGGTGACAGGGACAGCCAGGGGACCGTTTGCCCACAGAGAGGGGGTCACACTCACGCTTAGATCCTTCTTGGAGCCCACCAGGAAGAGGATCACGTTGGATGGGTCATTCTCCTTCAGGGCATCAGCCAGCCACTGCCTGTGGGAGCCACTGTCACCAGCCGCTGGCCGAGCACTGTCCTTGTGCTCACACACCACAGCAGCCCCACAGCCCCTCTCTGTCCAGCCCTTAAGGCCCCACACGCACCCCTGGGCCATGTGTCACCTACCGTGTGTGCTCCAGGGACCCCACGTCGTTGACATCGAAGACAATCACGATGGCTGGGGGAGGAGGAGGAGTGAGATGGGATGGGGACAGGGACAGGGACGGGGCTGGGCAGCTGGGCTGCAGGGGGAGCTCACCCTGTGCTCCTCGGTAGTAGGTGGAGGCGATGCACTTGAAACGCTCCTGGCCAGCCGTGTCCCACCTGGAAGGGTGTGGGAGGTGAGGGGGGGTTGCAGGGGCGTGTGGGGAGGAGGCTGGGACCTACTCACAGCTGCAGGCTGAAGGGCACCCCCAGCACCTCAAACCGCTCCATTTCGAAATCCACCCCGATGGTCGCCTTGTAGTTCTTGTCAAAAGTGTCCTTGCAAAACCTGGGGGGGAGTCAGGGTGGTATCAACATCCCCTGACCCCGTGGGGGCTCAGTGACCCCTCTCCCTGGGAGTGCCCAGCACCAGAGCTGGGCTCAGCCCGAGGTGCTGCTGCCCTTTGGAGGAGAGAGGTGACTTCCCCCCGTGGCCATCCCTCTCCGAGCCTCCCCGGGGCTCCCGTTACCGATTGATCAGGCACGTCTTCCCCACCGAGAGGTCTCCCACCACGATGATCTTGGAGATCTTGAACCTGCAGCGAGGGTGACGCGCGGCTCAGCGGGGCGGGGGGCACCCCCGGCTGGCCCCGGAGCAGAGGGGTTTTGGGCTGGTCCCTCGAGTCCGCAGCGCTCCGCATCCCGGCCCTGCCGCCGCTCCTCCCGGACCCCCGGTGTCCCCCCAGGGCCGCAGCCCGGCCCTGCCGCCGCTCGTCCCGGACCCCCGGTGTCCCCCCCGGGCCGCATCCCGGCCCTGCCGCCGCTCCTCCCGGAGCCTCGCGCCCGCCCCGCGCTCCTCCGGTGTCCCTCCCGCTCCGCATCCCGGCCCCGCCGCGGCTCCTCCCGGACCCCCGCGCTGCCCCGGTGTCCCCCCCGCTCCGCATCCCGGAGCCCCGCGCCCGCCCCGCGCTCCCCCGTGTCCCCCCCGCGCCGCATTCCAGCGCCGTGACGCAGGGCTCGGCACCGGGCAGCGCCGGCAGCCACGCGGCGCCCACGCCGGGGACCCCCACCCGCGGCTGGCGGCAGCGCGGGCCCCTGGTCACCCCCCCAGCCCGACAGCGGGGACCCCAAAACACGCGGGACGGACCCCACGGTGCCCGTCCGCTGCTCCTGGCAGGCGCTGGCCACCGTGGGGTGGAAGGCGGGGCGGGTGTGCAGGGCGGCCTCCTTCCGAAAACTCTGCGAGGGGACAAAGAGGGACAGCGGGGTGAGCGCGGGGCTCGGCGGGGTCACCCCCGGGCTGGCGTGTCCCCCTGCTCACCGCGGGCAGCTCGGCGATGACCCTGTCCCTGCGGACCGGGGCCAGCACGTTCATGGTCCGTGGGTGGCCGGGGGAGCGGGGATGGGATGAGGGTCACGCGAGGTCTGGGGACACAGAGAGCGAGGAGTGGCCGTGTCCCCGTGTCACAGTTGTCCCCGTGAACAGCATTGCGGATCATGGTTGTCCCCGTGTCCCCCGGCGGGGCTGCCCCTTTATCCCAACAGTCTCCACTTTCCCGGGACGGGGTTGTCCCTGTGTCCTGATTCCCCACGTCACCAAGGATGGCTGTCCCCACATCCCTGCCACCTCGAGCCCCCTGCCTGTGGCTGTCCTCACACCCCGTGTCCCAGCTGTCCCCGTGTCCCACATCCCGCGTGTGCCACCCCAGGGTGTCACTGTCCCCCTGCCCCCAAGGCGTGGCTGTCGCACACCCCGGGACCCAGCTGTCCCCGTGTCCCGCCACCCTCACTTTCCCGCACGCCCGGGTACCACTGTCCCCGCCATCCATCCATCCCCGTGTCCCAGCTGTCCCCACGGCCATCCCAGGGTATGGCTGTCCCTGTCCCTCAATCTGTCTGTCCCCAAGTCCCACCCAGCCCCATCTCCATGTCCCACCGGTCCCCGCGTGTCCCCCCCCGCCCCCGTCCCGTGTCCGCCGTGCACAGATCCCGCTGTCCCCTCGCCTCATCCCAGTCCAAGATCAAGCTCTCCCCGCCTCGTCCCTGTCCCCACGGCGAGGGAATGAAGCGGGGTGTCCCCGTTACCGCCAACCTCCCAGCGCCGGTAGCGGTGCTCGGTGCTTCACGCCCAGTCCCGGAGTAACCGGCGCCCTGGCCCCTCCCACGCCCCCGAACGGGGGCGTGGGAGGGGCCAGGGCGCCGGTTACTCCGAGACTGGGCCATTGCGCTGCTACCACAGCGATGGGATCCCGGTAATTCCCCGCCACCCCGGGGCTCGCCCGGTCCCGCACCGCCACGACGGCGGGGAGGGACAGCAGCGTGCCAGACTACAACTCCCATGACGCCCTACGGCACACGTGACACGGCTGCGCGTGCGCACAGGATTCCGTTAATGAGTACTACCACTACCGGCATGCTTCGGAGATGTCGCGAGAGTTGGGGCAGGGGATGATGGGGATTCAGTCTTGCTCCCGCGAGATTTGGCGGTATAAGCCCGTGCTGTGCGGCGCGGGAGACCCCTTTCGGCTTCCGCCTGGCCAAGATGGCGCCCAAGGCGAAGAAGGAGGGTGAGGGCGCGGGGCGCTGGGTCCGTGTCGGGGGCGCGGGGCGGCGTGCGGGACCCCGCGGGGTGCTGGTGTATGTGGGGGGGAGGCCGGGCTGAGCGAAGCGGGGAGTGGCGCAGGGTTCCAGCGCTGTTCGGCGCGGGCACGTGGAGGAGGCGGGACAGGCCTGCCGGGTTGTCTGAGGGCGGTGGGGGATGTTCCCATCTCGCTTCTGGGCCCCGTGCGCGGGGAGGGAATAAGTGCGTTTTCCCACACGGAAACGGCAGACTTGTAACACAGTTGGGCGTTTTGGGGGCTCCTCTTGTTTGGATGAGGGAGCGCGGTCCGCTGGGTGAGATCCTGCTCGCTGACCGGGGGAAGCCATGCCCGGCCGGGGAGCACACCCCGACCCTGCAGATCCGTGTGGTGCTGACTGAGCTCTCCTCACAGCTGTGCCTCCGAAGACAGAGGCTAAGGCAAAGGCGCTGAAGGCCAAGAAGGCCGTCCTGAAGGGGGTCCACAGCCACAAGAAGAAGAAGATCCGCACATCGCCCACTTTCCGCAGGCCCAAGACACTGCGGCTGCGGAGGCAGCCGAAATACCCCCGGAAGAGCGCCCCACGGAGAAACAAGTGCGTGTGTTGGGGGGGCTCTGCCCTGCTGGGGGGTTTGGGGGGTGGGAGCAGCCCCATGAATGGGCTGGTGTGGGGACCCGGTGGTTTGGGATGCAGGTGATGATTTTATGCGACCAAAGCCTGAGAGTTTGTGATTATAATCTTAGGTGACTGATGCACCCCAAAGAAAGCCCCTGAATTTCAGAGGAGCACACCTGCCAGCCCTCTGTTAATCATAGGATCTCTCTTGCAGGCTGGACCATTATGCCATTATCAAGTTCCCCCTGACCACAGAATCAGCGATGAAGAAGATTGAGGATAACAACACTCTGGTGTTCATCGTGGATGTCAAGGCAAACAAGCACCAGATCAAACAGGCTGTCAAGAAGCTGTATGATATCGATGTAGCCAAGGTTAACACGTTGATCAGGTGAGAAGGGGGAGGAGAACGGGTCCCTGGTGGTTGTGAAGTGCTTCATTGTAGCAGAAAATGGGAACATGTGTGAGATTCAGCAGATGTGGGATAAAGCTCCACAGCTGAGTGCAGCTTTTGACTGAGCACATCTTGGTGGAAGTGGGAAGTGTTGGCAGACCAGAGGGTTGGTTTCCTCAGGGAGCTCTTTGCCTCTTCAAGGAGCACCTCTGACACCCAGGGAGTCCTGTGCAAATGATGCAGACTTTGATTTCACTGAGTAATGTGATGCTTCCAAAGGAACCACTGATGCACATGGGAGTTGCAGGAATGTGGAGCAGGGGGGGAGGAGTTGTCTCTGTCCTGATGCCTCCTGTTCCTCTCTAGGCCTGATGGAGAGAAGAAGGCTTATGTCCGACTGGCTCCTGATTATGATGCACTGGATGTGGCCAACAAGGTGAGATATCTTTGAAACTTGGAAGCTTTTTTTTTTGCACCTTGTCTTGTGTCTCCTCCACTGATTGTTCTTGCTGAGTTTCTTCATGAGGTACTTGTGTGGTGGCGCTTGTGTGGCCCTGTAGCCAGACAGGATCTGAGTGCTGAGGAGCCATGTTCTCAGTCAGTTCAGTCTCAAGGTGATGGAGGTAGGCAGGAGGCAGAGGTGGTGCAGAGTGGAGTAGGGGAATGTACAGCACAAGGATCACTGTGGGATAAGTGTACTAAGTGGATGTGTAAAGCTCTTGGGCAGGTCTGGGAGGAGGAAGCCTTGAAGGACAGGAATCCTGGGGAGATGCAGTGACGTCTGTGGTGGAGGCTCTGCCTTTCTGCCACCATAACATCTGTTTTAACATCCTTTGCTTCTTTCCAGATTGGAATCATCTAAACTGCATCTGCCGAGGACTGTACAGACTAATAAACATTGTGACACCACTGAGGGCTCTTGTGTTTTGTGACAGCACAGCCCGTGTGAAAGAGAGCGCCCAGCAAACTCCTGGGCTTTCACTTCTTTAAAGGGGTTCCTCCTTCCCTTCCTGGCAGTGGGTGGGCACAGCTGACTGCTCCACCAGAGGGTTGTGCAGGGGCACTGCTGCCCCACTCAGAGGGTGTCTGGGATCCTGTCAGCATGGGGTGACACCTAAATCTCAAATATCTCTACATTTACCCTCAGGCCTCTCCTGCCTTGCATTTTCTTGCACAGGGCAATCAGGGTGTGTTTGTGATCAGTGTTTTGGGTGTTCTGCGTTGCTTCCTTGTGGAGCAGAGCACGGGTGGCCACAACAAAAACCTGCCAGTGGCTCTGATGTGACACAGGTGACCTGTCACACCATTTCCCCAGCGTATCAGCTCTCTGCTTATGCTGCAGGTTCACTTGGAACCCTCCTGCTAATCCAGCAGTGGAGGCTTTGTGGGTTTTTCTGGCACAGTCTCCACTCCATGTGCTTGCAGCGTGAGTTTCCCTGTTGCTGTTCCTCACAGGGTGCACTGTCCCCAGGGTTGTTTCCAAATGCTGCTCTTGCTGCCTCTGCAACATTTGGCTGTAAGTCTCTAGATGAAACCAGTTTTTAGTGTTTGGAGTCAGGAGAATGTGGAGCACTGGGTGAGCAGGGAGTGGGGGAGTTATGGAAAAGTCTTCAGGGTACTTGAGCTTAAGTACGTACTTAGACTTGACTGAGAAAGATGATGAAAGCCTTGACCAAATATTGATTGGGGAAATTGGGCTCTTGAATGGTGGGACACAGAGTTCCTTCAGGCCTGGTGTGGAGGGTGGCAGATTCCCAGGGCAGTGGGGGATGGAAAGCAGGAGCTGCTCTCAGGACTCGGGTGGAGCTTTGTGCTGGGTTGTGTGGCCCTGGCCTGACTCCCTGGAGGGGGGCAGGGGGTGCTTCCTGCCTGCTGTAAGGGGTTAAAAACTGCCTGGAGGAAGGAGGGCTGCTTCCTTGTGTGCTTCCCTGGCACCACCGACCCTGCCTCTTCCCTGTGGATGCACAGCAGCAGGCTTCCCTGACCCCCAGGCCACCTTTTTACACATAGTTACATGTAAGAAAGATGTGGGAGAAGTTGCCCCTCTTGTAGGGAAGCTGGTGTCAGTGCTGGGCAAGGATTGGGTCTGGAGAGCCTGCATGTGCTGAGCCAGAGGCTGGGAGGGATTCCACATCAGCATGACTTGCAGTCAGCCTTAGCCTTACCTCAGCTCAGCCCAGTGGTGCTGCCCTGGTACTTCACTTGCCTCTTGCTCCTGGCTGCCAGCCTGCCTGATCCACGGCTGCACTGCGGGGGGATGCTCCTGCTGGAAGCCAGGAGGGGAACAGCAGGGAGCTGTGCTCCCTCCTTCGGGCGGCTTTGTCAGCCTTCCATGCTGGTTTAAGCGTGGGCTGAGCCTGTGACCTGCTGGGACAGAGCTGTGTCTGCTTCATGTGGAGAGACAAGGGGGAAATGTGTGCAGCAGTAGGGGTGAGGGGAGAATCAATGTTTGAGCTTAGTTGTGATTGCAGATGCAGTCATTTAAACTGCAGAGGCCCCAAGGCTTAAGCTGCAGCTGGAAGACACACAGAGCTGTTGGGATGTGCTGCTGAGAGCAAGGCTGGGCCCAGCCAGGACTGCTGAGCTCTGCTTTGAGCGAGGAGGGACAAGGAGCAGGATTGGAGCTGGCATCGATCCCTGCCCACACTGTCCCAGCTATCACATCTCAGTTCCAGCTGCCAGGCTGTTCCTGGCACTGTGTCAGTGCACACCAGGGAGTCCCACCAGGATCCACATCCTGTGGGGTGTTTCCCAGCTTCTGGTGGAAAGGTGATCCCCCACTGCCTCCCCTTAATCACTGGCTCATTTCAACCGCCGTGCCTGTCTCTGCCTGAGCCGGGCAGGTGCTGGGGTGGGTGGGACACATCATGCCCAGAGCAGGGGCTGGGCAGGAGTGCCTCTGAGCCCTGCTGCTAACACCAATCCTGGAGCTGTTACCATCAGCAGGATTTGCCTCTCTGGTGCTCCACAGGACCGGCTGGGCCAGTTCTGGCCCTGCTCTCCCAGGGAGCCGAACCCCCTTCTGCTCCCACTGCTCTGCGAGAGCTGCTGGAACCGTCCTGGTCGTGTGCCTGCAGGAGAGGGCCCAGCATGCTCACAGGGCTGCAGCTGCACTGCGCCAGTGAAGACTGCTCCAGGGGGATGCAAGCATGCAGCAATCTTCCAGGAAGAGCCCTTGGCCTCACATGGCTTTTCCATGCCAGCTCCACTTCACGTGGTGCCGGGTGAGTCACGCAGCCCAGCCAGGCTCCTCACCACCAGGCTGGAGACAGGCAGGTCAGGCACTGCCACAAGGCTCAGTACCTCTCCTCGTTCCCTTCAACTGTCCCCTGCACAGCCCTGGGTCACTGGAAGAGCAGAGGAATGAGGAAGAGGAGGGGAGGGAACCCATTCATACAAGAGACAGAGTTGTGCTTAAGGCTCAACTGGGTTGGCAGAACCCAGCAGGCTGAAAGGTCCCTAGAAAAAGGCGAGCAGCAGGAATGTGCCCTTTCCCTCCCTGAGAACTGCCAGCCCTTCCCTGGGAATGGGGCACATCCTTTCCCACAGCCCTGGCCCAGGAGAGTCCCCGACCTGCTGTGCCCACAGAAGAGCCAGCCCAGGTGTGCTGCGGCAGCAGTAAATACACTGATTTTAATGCACATAATCAC
Organism: Fringilla coelebs; assembly: GCF_963513975.1. Classification (NCBI taxonomy): domain Eukaryota; kingdom Metazoa; phylum Chordata; class Aves; order Passeriformes; family Fringillidae; genus Fringilla; species Fringilla coelebs. Next base: position 4,392,927 of record NC_140046.1, on the reverse strand, counting down.
CCAACATCACCACGGGAGGGACTCCTCCCCTCCCTCGAAACCCTTCAAGGCATCAGCTGCAAAGCACAGCCACCCCTGGCCCTCCAGCTGCCTGCAGGGAAGCTGGCTTGGGCTGCTTCTCCATCGGCCATGCCTCTGGCTTCAGCAGCATCCCCGCAGCTCGGTGAAGCTGTCGGGCTGGTCCAGCAGGGAAGCGCTTTTAGGCAGCAGAGCGGGTGAAGGCAGGGCCTGGGGCCAGGGAGAAAGCCCTAAGGCACATCAGAGCAGCTTTGAGAGTCCAAAACTTCCAGGAGCCGGAGCCCGGGTCCCCCTTGGCACGCAGTCTCAGTCTATCAGAAACTTCTCACCGTCTACATCTCTCCCCGCAGAGCCCTTGCGCAGGGAGGGGAAAAAATCGGAGCGGAGGAGGCGGGAGAAGTACATGAGGATCATGGCGTCGAGCAGCAGGAGGTTGGCAGTGAGGAAGGCACCCTGGCCCTGCACCTCCACGTGGCGGAGGAAGTACCAGGTGAGGTAAGCCTGGGGCGCCAGGCGGAAGGCGAAGTACACCACCAGGTTGATGTATTTGTTGGCCTCGTAGAGCGCCGGGGAAGGCACGTTGCTCATCTTCAGCAGCATGCGCACCGTGAGGAAGATGTTGCTGACCTCCACCAGCAGCAGCAGCACCGCTGCCACCAGGAAGCGGCCTGTGATGATGAGCGAGACGAAGGCAGAGATGGCCTGGGACAAACAGACACACAGACGGACAACAGGGTCAGCTCAGCTTGCCCTGGGGAAAGTGAGTCCTTCCCCACACAGTTCTGTTCCCCTCACCCAGAGATCCCAGCAGGCACCTGAGAACTTAGAGAAAACCAGCCAGATCCCCCAGGACCAGTTACACCTCCCTGTGCTGGGACGAGCCTCCCAGCACAAGCTCTTCCCCCTCCCAGCTCCCAGCCTGTCTGGCTCCAGGCGCCCGGAGCCGATGCTGGCAGGCGTCCTGCCCCGCCAGGCGCCCTCGCCTTGTTGATGCAGAGCCTACCTGGCAGCCAGGGCGAGGCAGACACAAGGGCTCCACTTGCCCCACCACAGCCCGTGAAACCTGGGTGGGCTGAGCCCCTGTGTGGTAGCCCCCCATGCTGGCCATACTCACCATGGCATGGTGCACCAGGTACTCCCAAGATGAGCGGGACTGATGGTTGAAGATGATGTCAAGGCTGTCGTGGATGAAGTAGCCTGTGGGATGAAGGAGAGCGTTCAGAAGATCTGGCTTGTGCACTGTAACCCACTGTGGAAAGGAGGAGCAGCGAGGAGAAGGAGGGTGGTGTGACTGTTCTTCAGGTCTCAGAAACACCTCCACCCTGTCTGGGTAGGGAGAGACGGCTATTCCCTGGGGGCTGGCAGCCTGTGGGCTCCACGCTGTGATTAAGGCAGGAGGCATGGAGCTGCCCGGCCCTTGAGCCAGTGGCTCGTCCCGAGCCAGCATACCGGGCGAAGCTGAGCAGGGAGTGGACAAAGTCCGGCGGGGTGGCTGCAGCCACTGCCCTGCCTGGCTCCTTACCTGAGGAAAAGCAGACCAGCAGGTGCCCTGAGACGCTGTAGCCGTCCTGGATGTTGGAGAGCAGCTCCGGAGAGTGCCAAAGGCTGGGAGTGAGGAGAGGAGGAAGGGGGTCAGCCTAGGCTCCGGGACGGTGAACACGGGGACCCCTGCCCACTCCCCAGGAGTGCCCAGTTCACAGCGTGCGCACCGTGCCCGCCGCTCCCCGCGCTGCCCCCCTACCTGAAGAGGGCCCATAGCCCGGCCAGCACGGAATGTGCGAAAGAGACGAGGAGATTCCTCCAGCGCCAGACGCGGCCGGGACGGCTCCTTACGGCGGCGGGCTGTGGCACGGCCAGGGCCAGCCGGCGCAGTGCCGCGAAGATCGCCACGCTGCCGCCCACCAGCGCCGCCGAGGCCGCCCGCCAGCCCGGGCCCATCGCGCCCAGTCCGGCGGCGCGCGGCCGCGGCGGGCGGGGCCGCCGGGCCACGCCCCTCCCCGACCACACCCTCGCTCCGGCCGCGCCCCCCCGCATGCGCCAGCGGGGCCACGCCTTCCCATTGGGCACTCCCCCGGCACTGGCCACGCCTCCCCCGCGCGCGCCTGCGCGGGGTTGGTGGGCGCTGAGGGGGCGTGGCCGCGTCTTTCATTGATAAGCGTCGCGCTGGCCACGCCCCCCCGGCCGTGTGTGTGTCTGTGTGTCTGTGTGTCTGTGAGTGTACGCGCACGTGTGCGGAGCGTGGCGCACCTGTGCAGGTGTGCGGGGCGCGCTCCTGCTGGGCGCTGCCGCTGAGCGGGCGCGGGACCGCCCGTGCGTGCCAGACACCGCGCGTGTGGCCGTCAGATAGCGCCCGTCTGCGCCGGGCAGCGCGGGAGGGTGGGTGCAGCGTGTGCCTGGCAGACGTTGCACATCTGTGCCGTGCCCTGCACATCTGCCGCTGTGGTGCACAGCTGGCGTGGGCCTCGCACATCTGTTCTGCGCCCTGTGTGTTTCCCCGGCACGGTGTGGCTGTCGCCGGGGGTTGCGGCGCATTGTGTCGGGGGGAGGATGCCCGGGAAGACATTTGGAAAAGTCTTGGGAGCAGGCACAAACGTTCACCTCAAGACACGGCGGAGGGGCTGGGGCACTCAGAGGTGCCCCCTAATACCCGGCTGCAGTAGGGTGGGGCCGAAAACGCGGCACCGAAACGCGGCGGGATCCTGGTTCCTGCGTGGGGGTCCTGCCCCATCGCTGCCCCACGCTGCAGGGCGCTGGCTTGCGCGAGTGGGGCTGACCCCCTCCCCGGTGAGTCGAGCTGGCTGTCGCTAGATGGCAGCAGGGCCACGTGGCAGTGCCACCACTGCCACTCCGTCACTGTCCCCACTCCAGGACAGAGGCCGCCGCTCCTGGGTGCAGGGCAGGACCCGCTTCCACGCTATAGCCGCCATCACGGCTCAGGGGTGCTCGTGGTCCTGGGGGGTCTAAAGCAGTTCTGGGGGGCCATGGAGGGGACTCGTGCCCCTTGTGCTGACCCTGCAGCAGCGCAGCCCGCCGCAGCGGGTGCCCCTCCAGGCTCGGGGCTGGAGGCTGCTGGGGACACCGCCGCTCTCTGCGGGTGCGGGGGTCCTGATGGCATCCCTCAGTCGGGGCGGGCAGCCCAGCGCACCTCAAACCTCTCTCTCCGGTCTCTCTCTCAGACCCAAGAGGGTCTGACTGCCGGTGGCACTGGGGTGTCACTCAAGCGGGGGCTGGCGTTATCCCCCGGACCGAAACACGGAGCCCCCGGGCCGTACGCACATAGCGCGGTTTGTCCGCCCGCGGCCGCCGTAGCAGCGCGGAAGTGTCTCCATGGAGACGGGAGGAGCCGGGCCCGGGGATGGAGAAATACGAGCGGATCCGGGTGGTGGGGAGAGGGGCCTTCGGGTGAGGGACCGCCGGAGATGGGCGATGGGGACGGCTACAGTTTTTCTGCCTCCGGACGGGAGGCCTTTGAGCCGCTTCCCCGTGGCAGCGAGGCGCTTGTGGCCACGGCAGTGCGGGGTCGGCCGGGGTGTGGCACCCGGGGGGACGTGGCACAAAGTGCGTGACACCCCGGGGCGCGGGGATGGCGGGGGACCTGTGCCACCCCAGGCCCTGTGTTGTGTCCCCTCTCCCCGCGCTGAGGCCCCGTCCCTGTCCCCGCAGCATCGTGCACCTGTGCCTGCGCAAGGCCGACCAGAAGCTGGTGATCCTGAAGCAGATCCCGGTGGAGCAGATGAGCAAGGATGAGCGGCTGGCAGCGCAGAACGAGTGCCAGGTCCTCAAGCTGCTCAGCCACCCCAACGTCATCGAGTACTACGAGAACTTCCTGGAGGACAAGGCGCTCATGATCGCCATGGAATACGCCCCAGGTGGGCCCTGCTGTCCCCCAGCCTGTAGCTGGTCCCTTGGCTGGTTTGGGGGATGCCAAGCACTTGGGTCAAGCTGCTATGGTCTCACGTTGTGCTCCTTGTAACACTCCTGGGGTTTGCACCCCTAGGAGACCAAGCCTGTCTGTCTTGAGGAGGCATTTTTGTAGAAGAATATCTGTGGTTCTTGGTGGACACCAAATTGACCATGAGCCAGGTGACCAAGCATTGATGCAGGTCGTGGAGTCACCATCCTTGAGGATACTCAAAAGATTCTGGTCCTGGGCAACCTCAGTGGCTCTCCTTGAGCAGTGACCTCACAAGGTCCCTTCCAACATCAGCCACTCCATGATTATATGACTTACACCTGCTAACCATATCCAAAACAAGGAGCTTTCAAACCCCTCTGTCCCTGATCAGCATGCTACCATCTGCCCTGGCTCAGGTTTCAGGCACATTTCCCTGTGTCAACCCTGTTGGCCCCACATTTCTAACAAGATTTCCTGTGGAGTTTCAGATGAAATCAACATTTGCATGAGGGTTTGCTAAAATCTGTGTGTGAGCCCTGAATCTGGACCTCCCCTTCCCAACAGGGGCCTCTCTGTGCCACGTGGCCTCTTGGACTGCAAGAATTTTCCTCTGCAGAACAGGCTGATCTTGTTCTGCCGTGGAGGTTTATGTCCTCTTCCAAGAGCTGTAATTTTAGTGTTTCTTTTCCTGCTTTTGATAATGTGTCAATGGTAACTTCTCTCTGGGTGTTTGCTCCTCCCACCAACTGTGCTGCCATTGTCCAGGAACATTGGAGGATGTGCTGCATATCCCACCAGGATGTGTTTTTCCCACATGCTTGCCTTGTCAGGATGCCAAAATGCCAAAATCCCCGCAGTTTTAGGCCAGGTTTGTGCTGTCCTGTGCCCACAGCCCTTTGTTGCTCCTTGCAGGGGGCACTCTGGCAGAGTTCATCCACAAGCGCTGTAACTCCTTGCTGGATGAGGACACCATCCTGCACTTCTTCGTGCAGATCCTCCTGGCCCTGCACCACGTGCACACCAAGCAGATCCTGCACCGTGACCTGAAGACCCAGAACATCCTCCTGGACAAGCACCGCATGATCGTCAAGATCGGCGACTTTGGCATCTCCAAAATCTTGAGCAGCAAGAGCAAAGCCTACACGGTGAGTGGCAGGGCGGCTTCTTACCCCATGGCAGCAGGCTGGGAACTCTGGATTTGGCTCACAGTCATCTCTGGGAAGTGGCTTTAGGCAGTTCTGCTTTGTTCCTTGGCTGATATCTTCATGCCTGAGTTTGCTGTGGCTCTGTAGGCTGCAGAAAGGTAAGACCTGCCCAAAGCTGGGAGAGGATGAAATGTCTGGGCCCAGTGGTGAGGGCAGGCAGGGTGGCTCCTGCTGGGGGTGATGTTTGCAGACTCGTCTGACACATCCTTAGCAAATAAATTCCTGCCTGTGCACTCCCATCCTGCCTTAATCTCCTTTCTCTGCTTGACATTTAGTGTCTTTCCCCACCTGGGCTAATCTGACCAGACATTTGTGTCATGCTCAGCGCTCTGGGCTCTGGTTCTCTCAAGTGGATAGAAGCAAAATTAGAGGCAATCACTCACTGTGTGTGTCACTGGAAAGTCAAATCCTCTTGTTTTTCACTGAGATTTTCAGGCAGCTGTTGATGCCAAGGGAACAAAAGCCCAGCTCTGTGGAGCTTTGGTTGGTGGTGTTCCAGCCAGCTCTGCACCAATCCTCCCTCTTTCCACCTCTCTGCCCCAGTTTTACTGCAGTGTGGTAAATGTTTGTCTCCTGTAGGTGGTGGGAACTCCGTGCTACATCTCACCGGAGCTCTGTGAAGGGAAGCCTTACAACCAGAAGAGTGACATCTGGGCCCTGGGCTGTGTGCTCTACGAGCTCGCCAGCCTCAAGAGGGCTTTCGAAGCTGCGGTAAGAGCCATGTGGTTTACACGTAGCACAGGGAGCCCTGGTCTCTCACAGAGGTGAAAATGTACGCCGGGATCACTTCTCAGCGAGCCGGGAAGTGTGAAGGCAGAGGGCAGTGCTGAGAGCTCATTCCTCCTTGGCCTCGCCCCTGACTGCCCAGCCACTGTTTGTCTGTTGTTTTCTCTCCAGAACCTTCCTGCCTTAGTGCTGAAGATCATGAGCGGGACGTTTGCCCCGATCTCAGATCGATACAGCCCCGACCTGCGCCAGCTCATCCTCAGCATGCTCAACCTGGATCCTTCCAAACGGCCCCAGCTGAATGAAATCATGGCCCAGGCCATCTGCATCCGGCCCCTCCTGAACCTCTACACAGACGTGGGCAGCGTCAAAATGAGGAGGCAAGTGACACTGCCACCTCAGTGTCCCTTGGGAGGGGCTGCCACAGCCCACAGCATGGCTGACCAGCTCACTGCCTCCTTCTGAGCTCCAAAGGGAGCATTTTCCCAATGCAGCTCTCGTGTGCTGCCTAACGTGCAGCTGCTGCTGGCTGAGCTTGGCCCAGGGGCTCAGAGCCAGGCAGGTGCCATGGCAGGTGTGAGCTTGTCATCACAGTGACAGCAAACAGAGAGTTGTGAGCACAGGGGGAAGTGAGCTGGTGCCAGCTCCCCTCTCTGAGGTTGTTTAAAGCAGTGCTGGGAGTGATTTCACCTGTGGTTTTTGCTGTAGCACTGCCCAGACATTCTGTGATCCAGGACTCTGCAGGACACTAAAGGTTGGATTTTGGTTTGGCAGGCCTGAAAAACCCTTGGCTCCGGTGCCCACAGCAACCCACAGCCGCACAGAGGGACGGGCAAGCAGTGCCAGGCAGAGGGGTGAGTTCTGGCATGGTGTGTTCAACTCAGCTCCATTTGGAAGGACCCTTTCCTTTGGATGACACAAGTCAGAGAGGCACTCAGGGTTCTGGAGAGAGGAACTTGAGATGTCACCTTCCCTGAGCTCTGGAGGAACCTTGCAGCCCCTTGGACCAGCACAGGTCTGGCTCTGGCAGCTCTGCTGGCGCCCAGACTGGCTGGTGCTGTCACTTTTCCCGTGGGAGGAGAGTCAGGGAGCCCCATGAATGATTTCTCTGTGCCCCACAGGTGTCCGACGTGGTTCAGCCAGGACAGGAATCCCACCTCCCCTGTCATCCATCTACACGTGGGGCAGTGGGATCACCACCCCTCTGCGCCTGCCCATGCTGAACACCGAGGTGGTGCAGGTCTCTGCTGGCAGGACACAGAAGGCTGGGGTCACCAAATCTGGGAGGCTCATCCTCTGGGAGGTGAGTGCCAGGGAAGCTGGGGCTGGTGTAGCCTTGGATGTGTGATTTCTGTGAAGGAGGCATTTCTGCTCGCTCACAGACCCTGGCACTGCTTCCTCCAGGACTGCAGTCCCAGCCAGGGTGTGGGTAGTGCTGATAAGTCTGTGGGAAGGGGATTATCAGTGTTCTCCAACCCAGCTCTTCCATGGCTTCTCTCCATCAGGCTCCTCCCATGGGTGCTGCTGGGGGTCCTTCTCTCCCAGGAGCTACTGAGCAGCTCCAGCCTCAGTTTGTGTCCCGCTTTCTGGAGGGCCAGTCTGGAGTGACCATCAAACATGTGTCCTGTGGTGATCTTTTCACAGCCTGCCTCACAGGTGAGCTGCTGCCTCCTGCCTCCACCTGCCTGGCTCCCAGAACCCCCTAAAACCCAGTGGGACTGCCTGAGGAACCTGCTCAGAGAGGAATCAGAGAGATGCTCTGGGCTGGGGTGACACAGAGGCCTCTGTGGCCTCTCATGTAGCATCATGTAGGAGTCAGAAATGGCAGACATGGTCCTCCTGTGATGCCAGACTGGTCAACTTGGTCCCAAACTGTCTGGTGTGGGGGGGGCCACAAACAGTTGGACTAGATGATCTTAAAGGTCTAAATTATTCTATGATTCTTTGAAATTTCCTGTGCTTGTTGTCCTGGTTGCATTGGTGTCACCTGAAACCAGAACTGAGAGAGGGGGGGCTGCAGTGTGAGGAGAATCTCTGTCACATACTCTGTGAGTGTGACATGGGCACATGCAATGAGCAGCAATGACTGGTGTGACAGTAAGGAGTCAGCGTGAGCTGCTGTAGGGCTGGTTGTCCTCAAACTGCAGGAAAGCAGGGTTTGGAGCCCCCTCAGAGCAGTCCAGGAAGTGTTCTGGGTGGAAGTGGAGCGCACACACCAGCCCAAGGCCATGTTTGTGGAGCAAAGCCCTCCCAGTGGTCCTGTGGGAGCTCTGTTTGCTCTTCTGGGGGTCAGGGCAGCAAACAACAGATACACAGTGGACAAACTCCATGGGCATGTGTTTATCCTACCTCCCATGGTGTTTCCTGCCACCCCTCTGCTGGGCAGCTGCTCAGGGAGTGCCTCTGTGACTTTAACACCTTGACAGACCGTGGGGTTCTCAGCTCCTGCCTACACAGCTGCAGCAATGTTATCTCAGTGCTCTTATCACTGCTGTTTGTTTGTCGAGCTGTTGCAGCACGGTGAGGCTGCAGCTCCCTGGAAGCTCCTGCAGCTCCCTGGAAGCTCCTGCAGCTCCCTGGAAGCTCCTGCAGCTCTCTGGAAGCTCTCTGAAGGCTTTGTGGCCCCTGCAGCTTGTTCTGAGTCAGAGTGGATCCGATGTCCTGGGAGCCGTGGCCACCCCTCGGCTGTGTCACCTCGCAGGGCCTCACGTGTGCCTTGCAGGGCCTCACATGTGCCACTGACAGGGCTCCTTTCTGCTCCTGCAGACAGGGGGATAATCATGACCTTTGGCAGCGGCAGCAATGGCTGTTTGGGGCACGGAAACTTCACGGATGTGAGCCAGGTTGGTGGAGAGGGTGCTGGGCGTGCTGCTCCCCCGGGGTAAAGGATGGATCGTGGCTTCTGCACCACGTGAGGGGGCTCATCCCAGCTCCAGGGATGTGCATCCCAGGCATGCTGTGGCATCTGAACCCCTCCCCCTCCTCTCCCTGTCACTGCGGGTTTTAAAAGACCCAACCTGCCTCTCTCTTTCTCTCCCCCCCTACACAATGATCCCTTTGAGCGTGGGGGAAGTCAAGAGCTGCCTTGTGGTTGCTGTTGGCAGGCTCCCAGCTTGGAGCCTGCCTCCAATCACACACCTGCCTGCTTCACTCTTGGCCTGCAGCTGCCAGGGTTCACTGAGAAAAGTTATTTTTCAAAGGAGCCAGTATTTAAAGAAGAGCTGTGTGTTTCCTATTGGCTCGGAACACTGGGGCTGAGGGCTCATTGCTCCCTTGCAGCTTCTTCCTCGCCTGCCCTCGGATGTGGCAGCAGCCCATGGCTCCCAGCCGAGCCCAGGGACTGGTGCCATTTGTCACTGTGGTCAGCTGGCCCGTTTGTTCCTGCTCCTCCCAGAGCTGAGCTGCTCCCTGCTTATGGCTGGGGAGGGGAGACCAGTTGGAAGCAGCAGCCAGATCCCAACAAACGGTGCTTTTCACTTGAGGACGATAATGAGTATGAGGCGAGGTGTCAGATCTAACAGCAGGTCACAGCAGGGGCCGGGTGAAATGTGGAGATCCTGCTCCCTCCACCCCCTAATGAATCTGAGCCGTTAACTCACAGCTCCTCTGAGCCAACACATCCTGCACCAAGCCCCTGCCTGCTCAGAGCAGGCGTTCACAGCCCCTGGCACTCCCCACATGGGCAGGGGGGCGAATCCCAACCCTTGCTGAACCTCTTCCCTCTCCAAACTCTCATGCTGGCTGCTTTCTTCCGCCCCAGAGATGTTTGCATTATCTTCTGTGCTGCGTGCACGTAGTCTCTTATCCCTTTGAAGACTGTTTGGAATGAAAAAAAAAAAAAAAGAAATTTCTCTGTTGTTTGTGTTGGATGAAAACTGGGATGCTGCCAGCGCTGTGTTGAGTCTGGGGGGGCCGGGTGGGAGGGATGGGAGCAGCCGGGCAGGCTGGGAGGTCTCGGCTGACGGCTGCTGCTCTTCCCCTGCCAGCCCAAGATTGTGGAGGCCCTGCTGGGCTACGAGATGGTGCAGGTGGCCTGTGGTGCATCTCACGTCCTGGCGGTCTCCAACGAACGGGAAGTGTTTGCCTGGGGCCGGGGGGATAACGGTAAGAGAAGTTCTGTTTTGCAGAACAGGGCTTGTGCCTGTTCCCACTCCCTTTGCTGGCCCTGCTTGCCCACAGTCCCCTCCAGGTGTGCCAGGGTGGGTGGCTATGGAAGAGCTGCAGCTGTTTTGGTGCATACCAGGGCCACTCTGCTTTGGGTTTTGCTGCTTTCTGGGATCCCAGGCTGGGCTCTTGCAGCAGCTGTGTCAGTGCTGCTCTCAATGGGGCTGTGCTCAGGGTGTGTGTTGCCATCAGCTGTTCCCTGCTGTGTTCCTCCTACCAGGTCGGCTTGGGCTGGGCACCCTGGAGTGCCACAACTGCCCCCAGCAGGTCACAGTCCCTCTGGAGCACGAGGCTCAGAGGGTCATCTGTGGCATCGATTCCTCCATGGTCCTCACAGTGAAGAACCAGATTCTTGCTTGTGGGAGCAACAGGTAAGAGGGGTGGGGGTCCGTGCTCCAAATTTTACCCTCCTGGGCCTGTCTGTGTTGTGACCAGGGGCTGCAGAAGACATCCCTGTGTGATCCTAGAGATCTTCCCTGTGCAGGTGTAACAAGCTGGGCCTAGACCGGATCAGCTCAGCAGAGGAGCCTTCCCCAGAGGACCAGGTGGAGGAGGCCACTGTGTTTGTGTGTGCCCAGTCAGCCCCCTTGAACCAAGAGCCCATTGTGTGTGCTGACATCGGTACAGCCCATTCAGCTGCTGTCACAGGTGAGGGTGTGTGCCCAAATTCTGAGAGGGGGGACACCTGCATTTTCCCTGTCTTCCTTCTGCCTGTTTCCCATGGGCAGTCTCTCAAGAGACACCCTGCTGTCAATGTTGAAGCTCTGTGGAGCAGAATGCTAAGCCTGGAAACAGCAAGGGGTTTCAGTGTGACACCCAGTTGTGTCTCTCCTCTCTGCTGTCAGCCTCTGGCCACTGTTACACCTTTGGGAGCAACCAGCATGGGCAGCTGGGCACCAACTCCTGCCGCAACAGCCGCGTGCCCCACCTGGTAGTGGGGCTCGAGACGATGAAGGTCACTGTGGTGGCTTGTGGAGATGCCTTCACTGTGGCCATCGGAGCAGGTGAGGCTGAAGCCCCATGTCCTGGGCTGCAGCAGGCCCTGGCTGGCCTCTGCCTCTGCCAAGGCAGGTGTGCAGCGAGGTGTTTCTATCCCTCTGCAGACGGCGAGGTGTGCACGTGGGGAAAAGGAGCCAGGGGACGCCTGGGCAGGAGGGATGAGGAAACAGGAGTGCCAAGGCCAGTGCAGCTGGAGGAGACACATCCATACCTGGTGACCTCTGTTGCCTGCTGCCACGGAAACACACTGCTGGCAGTAAAGCGTGAGTAAAGGCTTTGTCCCTGTGATTCCTGCCATGAGGACCCAGCCAGACACAATGCCTTATGACCGGGGCTGTGCTGAGTAACCCTGGCATGTAAGCTCACTGTTATTCTAGTCCTTCTTGAGCTGTAGATGAATAGAAATAACTTTAAGCCCAAAATAATTCCCCTGCTGCTCTTCAACTCTGTGACACTGCCTTTCCCACTGGGCAAGGGGAGCAAAGGCATGGCAGAGGCTGTCTGGTGCACTCCCAGACAGGTAGGCTGGCCAAGCTAGCATGCCAGCGGTCCACTGAGTATCCAAAAAGAGCAGCTCTCTAATTGATGCTGCTGAAATAGAAGCTGAGATTTGAGGCGTCATTTTGGCTGCTGCCTTGCCATTGTGGTTTGGAAAAGATAGCAATGGTTTTGTGGTTCCTCTCTGCTCGGGCCAAAGGCAGCGTCGTGGCCCGGTTAAAACGTGCCCATGGCGCGACCTGCCCTTCCTGCCTGGATGTACAACGGGAGCCTGGCCCAGACTGCTGCGGGGGCCTTTCTTCCTCCTGTGCTGGGCTGATTATGGCCTCAGCCTGGGCTGAGGGATTCCAGCCCCAGCCCACTTCAAGGAGGCTAATTACAGCCCAGAGGGGAGGAGGCCCAGCTGACAGCCCCAGAATCAGCCCTGGCTCTGTTCCTCCCCTGCAAGTGCCCAGCTCTCATGTGATGTGCGCTGCCACGTGAAGGGGACGGGGAATGGCCGAGTCCCCAGGCTCGGGAACAAGTAGGGCATTTGTCATGGGAGTAAAAGGGTTTTGTCTCTGCAGGAAGACTGCAGGCTGCTCTCTCCTTCAGCTGCTCGAGTCACCCTGCACTCTGTGGGAGCTGGTTTGTGGGCTCCCACCTGCAGCACTGTAAGAGCAGGGACTGTGTGTGTAGCCCCACTGCTGTCCCTCTGCCCAGTACCAGGAGTGCAAACTCAGTGGTGTGAGGGCAGCAGCCTTGCCTGCCCCAGCATCCCTCAGCAACCAGCATGCAAAAAAGCACTAAGAGCTCTGTAAAGAGCTGAGATTTGGGCTTTCACACAGCTCAGTCTGCCTGGAAATTTCTCCAGCGAGAACACGAGATCTGGTGACACATGTGATGTCATTGCTGCTGTGATCTGGTCTGGGAGGGTGCTGGCACAGGCGAGCTGCACTCCACCTTTGGGGCAGCCCTTCTGCTACTCCCGTGGGGCCAACTCCACTTTTGACTGGCTTGGACTGCTGCCCAGGTTATCATATGCTGCTGCTGCTCCCTTCTCTCAATCCCACTGCAAACAGAATAACTGGGAGAAGCCAGGCTGGAGAAGAGGAGAGCACAAACCTCAAGAGACTGCATTTTGTCCTGCTGGGCGTTGCCTCGCTTGTGCCACTACTGAGGTCTTGCAGTAGGGAAGGGGACAGGGATTTTGGTGCCCATCTGTGGGATATCATATCTGTGTGGGGGAGAACACTTACTGTAGCTTCATCAAGGTGGGGCTTCCAGCTAAATCTTGATTTTTACTCTTTTTGTTTCAGCTGTCGTGGAGGAGTCGCCTTCCCAGTGAGTGAGAGCAGCCACATCCTGCTCTTCCTGCTGCCCACGGTGGCCTGGCTCAGACACACTCCAGGCTCCAGAGCTCCTCAGCTGCACTCTGAAGGCAGCAGTCTGGAAACAGGGAGCTCCTAACGATGGTTCCCAAGGAACCAGAGCTGGTCTCACTTATTGAATTGTCACTGTGAACCTCCAGTGCCTGAGAGTCACTGCCCTGGACGTGCCCAGAGCTCTGGTGCTGCCTTCAGGGGGTCACACCGTGGCTCTTCCCCTCCCTGCTGGAAGTGCCTGTGTGGAAGAGTGAGGAGCACAGAGGTTGTTTTCCTCTGTGGAAACTGTTTCTGGTTACAAAGCCCAGGCTGACAGCTCCGTGTCTGAGAGAGCTGTCAGCCTTTGCACAGCAGCGTCTGGAGTCAGGGCCCCAGGCGCTGTGCTGGGTGACTAAATGCAAACCTCTTTGCTAATTAGAGAAGTCTGTCCTTTCCCATCCCCCCCTAAAACATTTCACCCATTTATTGAGCACACTTTGGAGGGTCCTGCCTGCACGGCTGGCTGAGCTCTGCATGAGCAGCCTCCCTGTGCTGCACGGCTCTCCCCAAATGCTGCCTGGAGCTTTCCAATTACAGCCTCCCCTGGCCCCAGGAGCTCGCTGGAGGATCCTCCAGCTGACATTTGTCCTCAGGCTCCTCAGTCCTGTTGCTGACCGGCTCACTGGCTCCCAGCTGAGCTAGGGAAGGCAGCAAAACACAGCCAGTGATCGGCAGTACTCAAAGTTTTTTAACCCAGATTTGTCCAGGGAGCTGACGAGTTTTCACCAGGGGTCTTTGCAGGCGGGAGAAGCACATCCGTGTGTTATGGACAGGAGTCACGTTTTTTGTCTCCAGAAGGGTCGTTTCCTTTCCTTTATTTTTTTCCTTTTCTTTTTTTAACTTACATTTGCCCTGGGCCATTTTTTGATGAGCTTCTGTCTCTGATCTGTCTGACATTGCAAATGCTCTTGCCTTTCACATCCATCTTTGTGCTGTTGCCAATCTGTTGTGTATAAAGTCGGTGCTTTCATAAGCTGGCTGAGATGAAATCTCTCTAATTATTTTTGTGATTCTTTCCTGTTTTCAATGAGGGAAACCTCGACGGGCTCTGGTAAAAGCCAACTGATCCCTCTGTCATGTGGAAGGTAATGAATTTCTGCAGCTCTCCTGCCCATCCTTCCCTCCCCTCCCAGGCTCCAGCTGGGGAAGGGAGCAGGTCCCGTCCGGCCGGGAGAGGCGTGTGCAGCCCTGGCTGCAGACACAGCCTCCCTGTTTGGCTCCTGGCAGGGTGGGTGCATGGGTTTTTCCCTGCCTTTTTTGTTTCTTGTGGAGCTGCCTTTTCAGGCGGTTACACCCTGCTATCCCAGGAAGCCGACAGGAATTCAAAGGTTCTGCCAGTCCTTTGGCACTTTCCTGCGCTGCAGGTTACAGAGCGCGGTGTCGGGGAAGGTGCTTTCCCTTCCCAGACCAACCTGGGCACCAGGGTGGTTGCAGGGCTGGGTTCAATTGCCTCAAAGCCTCTCTGGGCCACTGCCTCTCCTCCCTGTGTGGAGCTGGCAGCAGCTCCAGTTCCTTCCAGCATCAGATTTCTCTTGCCTGCGTTGTGCAGAGCTCTCAGGGCTCCCCTCGCCCCGCACCAGATCCCGTAGGAAGGGGCTGGTGCTCCTCCTGCAGCCTGGCCAGGGCTGAGGGTTGGCTGGGACAGAGGTCTAACACCCTTTGTATTGTCGGTAGTGGCACCAAAATGCCACTGCTTCAGGAGCCAAGCTCTTCCTGCTCTAGCCAGGCTGCCAAATCCAGGGGTGCCCCCCCCCACCTGCTTCCTATCGGTGCACTGGTGTTAGGTGAATGATTTTATGGCTTAATGACACCTCTGCACTGCAGTGCTGGCACTGGAGGTGTCACCGGCTTGAATATTGGGATCCTTTGCTCCAGACTGGGGAAACCAGTGTGGACCAGTGCCCTTTGTGCTGGGCCAGGGGCTCCGGGGAGGGCTGGAGCCCTCGGGATTTCACAGCCTGGGCTCTCCACACAGGAGTTCAGCTGTGAAGCCCAGCGAGATCATTTGAATAATTTAATACCGGGCTGTGACCAAGCCTAGCGAGAGGGTAAAGGAAACAAAGAGGCCCCCAGCCCCGAGCAACAAAAGCTCCTGGAACGACAAGCCGAGGCATGTCCGTGCTGCCGGAGGCAGAGAGCAGCCCGGGCAAATAGGCCACTTGCATTCCTCACGTCTGCTGCTTTGTTTCCCTGCAGAAGCTCCCGGTGAAATCTGCAGGTCTCGGGGCTTCTCCCTTTATCCTTTTTTTGTTCCTGTGTTGTGTGGAGCTGGTGGTGGATCAGTGTCCCCGCGGCTCTTCCTGCCGAGGAAAGGCAGGGCTGGAGGGGAGCGGGAAGGGGGGGATGTGGGCTGAGGCTGCCTGGTCCCCGCTTGTGCATCCTGGTGCGGGTCCCCTCTGGCCACTGTCACCCAGGGAAAGGCTGTCCCTGTTCCAAATAAGATCCTGCTGACTTGGGGCCATTACTGTAGCAGGAAACTGCCTGCTGATCCCGCAGCTGATTTATTTTGATTCTGGCACCTCTGTCGAGGCCGTATCCTCATTCCCACGAGGCTTAGGCAGGAGGTGCGGCTGTTGTCCCTCTGTCCGTCTGCCCGGATCCATTACCCCTGCCCTCCCTGGGCACGAGGCCCCGGCAGCCGGCAGAGGACTCTCCCCACTCCTTCCCCTGGGGCGAAAGGCTCCACCTTAACTTACTTAGAAGCCGGAGCGTCGGTTTTCTGTCCCTCCAGTTTGAGTTAAATAGAAGGCGGAGGGATGGAGGAGCAGGGAGAGGCTGGGGAAGAGGACAAGAGGCCTCTCCGAACTCAGATGGTTTCAAGAAGTGACCCATCATAGGAGACAGGGAACATATCACCTCCACAAAGGGAATTGCCCTGAGTGTCGCCTTTGTGTGAGACAAATGCCTGGCTGTGATGTTGAGTGCGGGGAGGGCTTTGCTTGGGGAGAGGGGAAAAGGAGGGATCTTTGTTTGCAGGGTCTGACACCTCCCCACCGCCCTGCCGGCACAGCCAGCACCTTCTGATGGCTTTGTCAGCTCCTGGCTAATTAGCAGAGATGCTCTTCAGTGAGGTTAGGGAAGAATAATTTTAAAACATCAAAGAGAAGCAGTAAATAATGATAAAAGTCGGCTGTTTCATGGTTGTCATCGGAGGCACAGGCTGCCTGTGTTTACAGGACTGACGTGTCCTGTCTTTGGAGTCCCATCAACCCCCAGGATACCAAGGACCCGTCCTTTTGGCCTGAACCTTGTCCCAGAGTCGTGTCCAGGGACAGTTTCTAGTCGGGGCCAGGTCACAGTGTGTCAGGGATAGTGTCTGGGTTGTGCCTATCTCTTGTTGGAGACAGCCTGGCTCCGGGCTCTGCTGGCACAGAGTGGCAGAACCAGCCGGACCACAGGGCTGCTGCCCTGGGGTGCCACAGCCCTGAGCCAACCCGGCTGGGGAGCGCCTCAACCCCAGCTCAAGGTGGCTGCTGCTCCCCTCTGCTCCCTGTGCGCTTGCCCACTGTCAGTTGTTTTTACCTGTCGGGTTTCCAGTATCACTGGGAGCTGGTTAAAGTTTAGCTCAGGGCTCTCCATCATCTGAGCACCGACTCACGTCTCCCAGTAAATCCCCTGCTGATGGCAGCTCGTGCTCAGTGTACCCCAGTACAAGGTTCCCTGATATTTGTGAGCCCCAGTGCAGCTCAGAACAACCTGCCATCCCTCAGGGTAACCCCAAAAATGAGCCACCCATCCCTTCCCTGGCAGCTCTGGCAGCGAGCAGGCTGCATCCCCCCGGGCTGCTGCAGGGTTTTATTTTAAGCAGAGCCTCTCTGGGAGAAGGGTAACGTGAGCTCCTTGAGTGACAAGTGATAGAGCTCGACTTGCTCAGCGTGTCCCCCAGGAATCCCTCTCCTCTGCCATTTGCTAATTGAAAACTGCTAACATTTGGGTCTGGAGCAACTGCCACCCTTAATGGGAAGCTGGCTGGAGCGAGCGTTGGTGGGACTAACACATGCTCACAGCCTGTCATCTGCTCGGCTCCATCTCTGGGGAAAGGGGCAAATACTCCCATATGCTGCTCTGATTTCTGAAAGAGTGACGAGGGGGCTGGAGCCAGACAGATTTGCTTTTATTCTCCCTCCTCCAGGCTCTTGCTCAGTTACCAACCGTGGCTGGAGGGAGGCTGTTGGCTGCAGCCTGGGGTGTGAGCTCCCAGCAAGACAAAGCCGCAGGAGCGTGTCCCCGTGGTGCCCTTGGTGTGGAGGGCTCAGGGCAGCCCCTCCGTGTCCTGCTGTGGGTGGTGGCTGGGACACGAGCTGCTCTCTGCTAGGAGCAGCCCTGGGAGCTGTGTCCCACCTCCAGCCTCGCTCAGGGGCACAGCCATGCCCTCGGGCTGCCTGCGGGAGTGTGGCACACCTGGGACACCTCTGAGTCAGGGAGGGCGGGCAGGGTCAGCGAGGACACCGCAGTGTGTGCCCGCAGAGCCCAGCCCCGGTCCAGGGGAGGCTGCAGGGGGTGAGGGGGCCGTGTTGATGTGATGTTGATGCTCCCCAACCTCCTGCGGTGGCGGTTCCCAGTGTAGTGGGGTACCAAACCCCCCAGAGGGCTGCTCCCCAAGTCCCCAGGGTGGCTGTCCCCATGTGCGGCACCCCAAACCCCTCGGAGAGGCTGTCCCCGGTGCGATGCTCCCCGAGCCCCCGGGATGCCGGCACCGCTCCATCCCCCCGGTGCGGCGGGGAGGCGGGGTCGGGGCGGGGGGCGGTGGCGATGCCGGTGCCGTCCCCCGTGGCGGGGCGGGCTCAGACCGGTCCCACCGCCCCGTCCGGCCTCCGGGCGGAGCCGGGCGCTGAGCGCGGAGCCGAGCGGGCGCGGGGCGGCGGCGGCGGGCGCGGGGCGGCGGCGGGATGCCGGGCTACGACTACAAGCTGCTGGAGCGGCCGCGGCGCCGGGTGCTGTGCCCGCTCTGCGGGAAGCCCATGCGGGAGCCCGTCCGCGTCTCCACCTGCGGCCACCGCTTCTGCGACACCTGCCTGCAGGAGTTCCTCAGGTGAGACCCCGCATCACCCCACGGGCGACCCGACCTGACGTTACTCCGCGCACCCCTTCCCCCGTGGGGTGCCCCGGTCGCGCACCCCCCGCACCGGCCGATCCGGGGCTCCGCACCCCGGGCGGCAGCGGGTGCTCCTCGCCATTCCCACCCCCCCATCCGCCGCCGGCCCCGGGGTGCGGTGTCCGAGGGTGCCCCGGAGAGGGGTGCGGGAGGCCCTGGGCCGGTGTCGGGGTGCGTGGTGCACGGGGGTGCGGATGCCCGGGGCCCGGGAGGGAATGCGGGATGTCCCGGGAAGGGGCGCGGGGTGCCTGGGGGTGCGGGGGTCCTGGGGAGAGATGCGGGGTGCCCGGGGGTGCTCCGGGCCGGGGAACGGCTGCGGTGTGCTCCGGGAGAAGGTGCGGAGTGCCCGGGAAAGGTGCGGGGCGCCCCGGGATGCCTCGGGCCAGGGAAAGGTGCGGGGCGCCCGGCGGTGCCCCGGGGCAGGGAGGGGGTGCGGGGCGCGCCCAGCCCGTGACAGCCGCCCCGCGGGTGCAGCGGCCCGTGGCCCCTTTCGCTGAGGAGGAGGAAGAGGAGGGCCGGGTGAAGCCCGGAGCGGCGAGTTTCGAGAATCGAGCTTAACCCCTTCCTGCCCCGGCCCCGCCGGAGGAAGTGGCCGGGGGTGTTTTTGGGGAGGGGTGTACGGCCAATCCCGGTGTCCCCGCACCCGCGGGTGAGCGCGACCCGGCCGTGCGTGGGGAGCGAGGAGCCGGGGCCTCTTCCGACCCCTGCGGTTTGGGACCCCCGGTACCGGCAGCCGGGGACGCGTGCGGGGCCGGTGCTGTCCCGGTTCCGGCCGCCGCACTCGGCGCGGTCCCGGGGGTCCCGCGAGCAGCGGCGAGGGGGTGCCCGTGCTCCCTCCGGACGGTGACAAGCGTCACCCCGGGCCTTTCCCCGCCTTTCCCAGCCGGAGCGACCTTCGCCCGGGGACAGCTCACGGGCACCACCGTCACCGGGGCCGGTTTCTGTGAAACCGGGCGTTCCCCGGGGCACGTGTCAGAGCGCATCTGTCCCCCCGCTCCCCCGCACCCTTTCCGCGGGGGGAATGGCCTCGGGGGTCCCCCCCGAGAACAACGTGTTTGCCCCGGATCAGTTTGGGGCTCCCGTGGGCTGAGCCATCCAGCCCCGCTGCAGGGCCTGGGGGTACCGGGGGCTGTCGGGGGGTGCCGGGGCTCCCCACCCCATCACCTCGCTGTGCCCCAGCACGCCGTGAAGGTCAGAGGCAAGGACGGTCCCCCCGGGTGCTGCCTCAGCACATTCCCTGCCCGGCCAAGCGTGAGGAATGGGGAGGCTTTGTCGGGGATTAGGCGCTGGCTTCGGGTCATCGTCCCACTTCCCCGCCAGCCCCAGCACCCCAACACCGTGCACGGGGTGCAGGCACAGCTGGCAGCCCTGGGAAGGCAGCAGAGTGATCCCAGCCACGAGGCACCGCCACGGGCTCCCCGGGAAGGGCCGGGAGCCCGGCCCTGTCTGAGAGCGCCTTATCTCGGTGGATCCACCTTATCTCGGTGGATCCCTGGTGACTCCCACAAAACCACCTGCGACAAACAGAGTGGGCACGTGGCAGAGCCGGTTGCAGCCGTTCCTCACGTGGGTCACACCCCACGGGGCCGTGGTTCCTGGGGTTCACTTGCTCTCCCAGCAGAGGGTTGGTGGCTGCAGGGGACATGGCCAGGCAGCCCCGGCTGGCGCGTGCCCGGCGGCACTGCTGGCTCCGTCCTGGTGTCTCACACCCAGCTGGCAGCTCTGGTCGAGGCCACGCCAGTGCCTGCCAAGGGCTTGCAGTGATTAGATGGGCACAAGGGCTGTCCAGGCAGGACAGCCTTGTTCAGTGTCACCTCAAAGACAGCAGAGCCCCTTTGTGTCCCTGCTGCATGTCCCTCTAGGCAGCACCTGTGGTCTCCCACCCCAGTGTCCATCGAGGATGGTGCGCGGACACCCTCTCCTACCCCTGGGCACAGTGGTGTGTGCACCAGAGGTGATGGTGACTCCTGGGCAGCTTAGTCCCAGGCCAGGCTGCCTCTTTGGCTGCGTCCGTGTCTCCACTTCATGCTGCTCCTCTGCAGGTCAGGGCTGGGCAGGGCCCTTCCCACCTCAGGGACAGCTCTCAGGAGGAACACCCCATCCTGGGGGCCCAGCAGGATGGGGACCCCTCCAGGGGGGCTGCCTGTCCCCCTGTCCTGACTCACCGTGGTGGCTGCTGGGGCCATTTCCTGTGGAGCAGGAGCCCCAGGGCCACGCATCAGGGCTGCACATCTGGCGCCCAGCTGTTGCCCTCCCCCACCTCCCCTGGGCCCCGGCACCTGGGGCTGCGGAGGACGCCCGGCCCTGCCGGCCCCCTCCTGGCCAGCCGCCGGCACCCTCCTTAATCCCGGGGGACGGGGTGGGCCAGGGGCTGCCGGAGCTCCAGATGGTGCCGCGCTGGCGGCGGCTGGCCCAGGCCCCTGGGGACCACGGCCGGGGGTGGGGAACTGCCTGGGGGGGTGTCTGGCGGGGGCATTTCCCAGCTCAGACAGATGGAGCAGGATTAGAGCCGTGGCTCCCCCAGGGTGGTGGCTGGATTTGGTACGGGGTGAGCACTCAGCAGTGCAGGGACAGCACCAATGTCCTGGGGCGGGATGGCAGGGACCCGTGGCACATGGTGGCTGTGTCACTGGGGTGGGATGGCAGGGACCCGTGGCACATGGTGGCTGTGTCCCTGGTGATCCCGGCTGACCCCGACCCTTCTGTGTCTTGCAGCGAAGGCGTCTTCAAGTGTCCGGAGGATCAGCTGCCCCTGGACTACGCCAAGGTGAGCCTGGCACAGGGATGGGTCCCCTGCTCCAAGGGGACATGCCCACCAAGGGCTGTCCCCAGCTCTGCACAGCGCCTGGCACAGCCACGCCAGCCTGGCACGGGCGCCCGGGCGGAAGCAAGAGCCCTTTGTGCCGCGGGGCCGGAGCGGAAACCGGCTCCCGACAAAGGGTTCTTGTTGGTGTGCCCGGGGGGGATCCAGCCCCGGGCAGCGTGCCCAGGGCTCCCAGCCAGGCTGTGCTGGGGGCTGTGTGCCCCCACAGCCCGGTGCAGGATGCTGACACCCCACTGCTGCCCCTGCAGATCTACCCCGACCCCGAGCTGGAGGCGCAGGTGCTGAGCCTGGCCATCCGCTGCATCCACAGCGAGGAGGGCTGCCGCTGGAGCGGGCTCATCAAGCACCTCCAGGTAGGGCCCGGGAGGATGGGGAGGGCAGAGTTGTACCCCGTGGCCTTCCCGTCACCATCCCTGTGTCCCCCAGGCCCACCTTGGCACCTGTGGCTTCAACGTGATCCCCTGCCCCAACCGGTGCAGCGCCAAGCTGAGCCGCCGTGACCTCCCCGAGCACGTCCAGCACGGCTGCCCCAAGCGCAGGGTCAAGTGCGAGTTCTGCGCCAGCGACTTCACTGGGGAGGCCTTCGAGGTGGGCACTGGGGGGGACACTGGGGGGGACACTGGGGTGACACTGTGGGGATCGCAGCTGGCCAGGGTGCCATGGTGGGCATGGCTGTGCTGGGGGTGCTGCGGTGGTGTGGCTGGGATGTGTGGGCACCCCAATGAGCTGCAGGGGCACCATGGGGACACAGCCTGGGTGTGGGGACAAGGCCTGGAGGGGGACACTGTGGGAGACACATCATGGTGGGGACAGCCTTGGTGGACATCTGAACTTCTGTGGTCATTGTACCCTCTGGCTGTGGGGGCACCGTGTGTCCTCACCCCTGGTGAGGGCAGCCAGAGGGTGGTGACACTGTTGTGGTCCCCAGGGCCACCAGGGCACGTGTCCCCAGGAGAGTGTGTACTGTGAGAACAAGTGTGGGGCCCGCATGATGCGGCGCCTGCTGTCCCAGCACGCCCTGGCTGAGTGCCCCAAGCGCACCCAGCCCTGCACCTACTGCTCCAAGGAGTTCGTCTTCGACACCATCCAGGTGAGATGGAGCCCATGGGGACCCTCACCCTGCCAGCTCCCAGCCCCAGCTGACAGCCTCTCTGCCTCCCCAGAACCACCAGTACCAGTGTCCCCGGTACCCCGTGCCGTGCCCCAACCAGTGTGGGACCCCCAGCATTGCCCGGGAGGATGTGCCCACCCACCTCAAGGAGAGCTGCAACACTGCCATGCTGCTGTGCCCCTTCAAGGAAGCTGGCTGCAAGCACCGGGTGAGTCCTGGAGACCAACCTGCCCTGGCATCCTTGGGCACGGGCTGCTGTGCCTGCTGTGTCACACCTCCACACCGCTTCTGCCCTGTCTGTCCCATCCCTTGTGCTCAGTCCCATCCGTGTGGCTCCATGACCTCACCCCTGTGTTTGCCCCCCAAGTATCCCCCTGCCACCCCAACCAGGTCTCTCTGTGCCACCCCTGTGTCCCTATGACATCCCTGTGTCAGTACCCCAGGGTGGAATGACATCCCCATGTTATCCCCACGGCCCCTCCCTCTCCTGTCCCCGCTGCCCCTGGCCCCCTCCTGCTGACGGTCCCGCTGTCCCTGCAGTGCCCCAAGCTGGCCATGGGCCGGCACCTGGAGGAGAGCACCAAGACCCACCTGGGCATGGTGTGTGCCCTGGTGAGCCGGCAGCGGCAGGAGATCCTGGAGCTGCGTCGGGACGTGGAGGAGCTGTCGGTGAGCAGCGACGGGACCCTCATCTGGAAAATCGCCGACTACGCCCGCAAGCTGCAGGAGGCCAAAGCCCGCAGCAACTACGAGTTCTTCAGCCCCCCGTTCTACACCCACAAGTACGGCTACAAGCTCCAGGTGTCGGCTTTCCTCAACGGCAACGGCAGCGGGGAGAGCAGCCACCTCTCCGTCTACATCCGCGTGCTGCCGGGCGAGTACGACAACCTGCTGGAGTGGCCCTTCTCCTACCGCGTCACCTTCTCCCTGCTGGACCAGAGCGACCCCTCGCTCTCCAAGCCCCAGCACATCACCGAGACCTTCCACCCCGACCCCAACTGGAAAAACTTCCAGAAGCCGGGAGCCTCACGCAGCTCCCTGGACGAGAGCACCCTGGGCTTCGGCTACCCCAAGTTCATCTCGCACGAGGACATCAGGAAACGGAACTACGTGCGGGACAACGCCATCTTCATCAAGGCCTCGGTGGAGATCCCCCAGAAGATCCTGGCCTGAGCCCCGGAGGGGGACAGGATGTGACCGGGGCGCCCTCCCAGGGGTGCCCCGGGTGGTGCTGAGCCCCTGCCCGCAGCCGGTGCCCCGGCTTGGGGACGCTGCCGTGGCGCCGCGGTGGCTCTCAGGACGGGCAGGGGTGGGGCTGCTCCCCCGTCCCTGCTGGGGCTGGGACTGTCCAGCAGCCCCTTCCCAGGTGCCCGGGGGTGCCGGGGGGCTGGGCCCCCCAAGCCCCTCCCCGAGGTGCCCAGCAGCCCCTGCCAGCCTCGCTGGGGACCCTGCAGGACCCCACTGGCCAGAGCCATATTTTGTAAACTGGTGCTCCCCAGGTTGTTATTTATTACCCCGGGCTGGGGCTGCTGCCCCCTCCCCACATCTTTTTCTTTTCAATAAACTTTTCTTGTATTTATTACGGCCGCCTGAACGTCCTTCCTCTGCCTACCGGGATGGGGATGGCAGGACCGGGGTGCTGGGGACAGGGGGAGCTGGGACTGGGCTGGGGGGCACGGAGAGGGGTAATCCTTGACCCACATCCCGGCGGCAGACGGGCTCAGATGGAGCCGGTTAATTCGGTAATCACCGGCAGCAGCGGGGATGTGCCGGGCTGGAGGAGCCGCCAGCCCCGGGGGGCTGTTTCCCTGCAGGGCCCCCTCGGTCCCATCAGCCCCTCGTTAGCGCTGGGGTAATTAACGCCCCCGGGCAGGGCGGCATCCCGAACAAACCGGGGGTGGGCGATGGTGGGGGCACTGGGGCAGAGTGGGGTGTCGGGCTGGATCAGGCCCCATGTCCGTGTGTCCGACCCCCCTCCCGTCACCCCGGCGGCAATGGGGGGGTCGCTGTCTCTGCAGGATAATCCCACAATTGCATTAGTGCTGCTCCGCTTTAATGCAATTAGCCCCTAATTAGCTGCACCCTGCGGCCCTGGCTGGGCTGGGAGGGGCAGCACTGCGGGGGTGTCCCCATACCCCGTTCCCCCCCAGGAATGTCCCCCTGAGCAGGTCCCAGCCCGGTGTGGCAGCTCGGGGCCCTGGGGAGCTGGGCAATACTCCTGTCCTTGCTGGTACCCAGTGCCAGCCTGTACTGGTGCCCAGTTCCTGCCCAAACTGGTGCCCAGTACGAGTACAAGCCCATCCCTCTGCCCAGTGCCAGCCTGTACTGGTGCCCAGTGCCATTCCTGCAATGGGGCAAAATGCCGGTCCATACTGGTGCCCAGTGCCAGCCCATTCTGGTGTCCAGTGCCAGTCCATACTGGGCCACCAAACTGGTGTCTAATGCCAGCCCATTCTGGTGTCCAGTGCCAGCTGTACTGGTGTCCACACTGGCACTCAGTGTCACCCCATGCCCGTGCCCAGTGCCAGCCTCATGCTGGTTTTGGATGCCAGCCCATAATCACAGGCAGCTCTTGCCCATACTGTGCCAGGCGTGTCCAGTATCAGCCTGTACTGGTACCAGTGCCAGCCCACACTGGTGGCAGTGCCAGCCCACACTGGTGACCCGTACCAGACCCTACTGGTACCAGTGCCAGCCCAAACTGGGCTATTGCCAGCCTAGTGCCAGCCCGTGCTGGTGCCCGGTGCCACGCTTGTGTTAATGTCCAGTGCCAGCCCAAACTGGTGACCCGTGCTGGCCCCACTGGTGCCCGGTTCCAGTCCGTCCCGGTGCCCGATTCCCGCCCGTCCCGGTGCCCGATTCCAGCCCATCCCCGTGCCCGGTTCCCGTCCATCCCAGTGCCCGGTTCCAGCCCATCCCCGTGCCCGGTTCCCGCCCATCCCAGTGCCCGGTTCCCTCCCGTTCCAGTGCCCGGTTCCCGCCCATCCCCGTGCCCGGTTCCCGCCCGTCCCGGTGCCCGGTTCCAGCCCATCCCCGTGCCCGGTTCCAGCCCGTCCCAGTGCCCGGTTCCTGCCCATCCCAGTGCCCGGTTCCCGCCCGTCCCGGTTCCCGGTGCCCGGTTCCCGCCCGTCCCGGTGTCCCCGTGTCCCCTCCCCGCCCGGTGCTCGGCTCAGTGGCGCCGCCTCGTGGGGACCGAGGGGAGGGGAAGATGTGAATAGAAATTTATTGCCTTATAATTTATATAAATGAATAATAATTATCATTATTATTATAATCATTGTCATTATTACGTTAACAAATTGTTATAATTTGTATTAAGCATACATTTTATCCTTACACATTTTAGGCTTATTTTTTATTTTATAGTAATTTATTTTATGTAATATATACATTTTATGTATAATACTTTAAAATATTTCAATTTTAATATTGAATATATTATATAAGTATATTTATATTATTAAATCAAATTTCATATATCAATACAATTGCATTACATAATATTTTAGTATTTTATATTATAAAAATTCTATCTGTATATTTACACAGCTTCCATACTTCATATTTATCCTGCATTTAATTTCTATTTAATTTCTATTTATAATTTTTATCCTTATAATTTATATTTTTATATTTTATATTTATTATATACATTTTATTGATATATTTTTATTTGTGTGTGTATATACACACCCCCCCCCTACACACACAGAGTAGAGGGTGCCTCTGACCAGGCCACACACAGGGTGTTGGCAACCCTTCACTCCAACCAGTTGCCATAAAATAAAATAAAATAAAATAAAATAAAATAAAATAAAATAAAATAAAATAAAATAAAATAAAATAAAATAATAAAATAAAATAAAATAAAATAAAATAAAATAAAATAAAATAAAATAAAATAAAATAAAATAAAATAAAATAAAATAAAATAAAATAAAATAAAATAAAATAAAAAACCTTATATAATTTATGAACTAAAAGTGGGAAGCAGTGCTGGAGAAAGCCTGGGCAGCAGCTCCTGGATGAGAAAAACAACCCAGGGAGCTTGCAGTTATCCCTGTCCCCACCTCAGGGACCGACTCCCAACTCTGCTTTCCCTGCTTGGGTTGATTTCCCCCCTTTTCCTGCCCCTTTCCAGCCCTCTCTGGCTGGAAATGTCAGCGGGATCTTGGAGCACCTCTTAACCTTCAGCGTGGCAGCGATTCCCCAGCAGGGCCTGGGCTGCAGGAAAAGCAGGAGGGGGAGATGCTCTCAGGGCTCAAGGAGCACAGATCGATCCTTGCTACTAAATTTAGCCTCAAATATCGAGTTTAAAAATAAACTTCCTGGAAACTCGGTGGTCTGAGGGTTTGTTCTGAAGGTTTGTGCTGCCAGCTCTCCCTGCTCCGTTGTGCCAGCATGGCAGGGACACTGGAAGGGCCTTCAGAAGATGCTCAAATCAGGGAGGAAAATCCTATTAAATATCTGAAAAACCGAGGGAGACCCCACCTTTTGCCTGGTGTAAGCCCCCCCAGCACAGTGGAGATGCCCTAAATAACCCCCCAACCTCTTTAACCTCTTTGGGACTGCAGATTTTTGGCAAAACCGCTTCATCTGCTCACACCATAGAGCCCCAATTTGTGCTGATTCTTGATGCCTCTTCTCCAAGACAATGAAACCAGACATAGATGTTGTACAGGGAGAAAAATGCGAGAAAAATCTCCTTTGCACATCCTTTATTAGAGACTTGTCTGAGTCCCTTCCCTGCCCCATTTACCCCCAGGGCTGAGGGGTTTGAGGGCAGTGAAAGCTGACCAGATTTCCCAGCAGTTTTTTTTGGTGCAATCTCACTTCACTCTCCATGGATCTCTCAGGCTTGCAGCCACCCCAGCAGAATCAACAGCCTGTACCCAATTGCTTTGAAATTAACTTAAACAAGGCAGATCAAACACTCCAGGAATTTTATTGCAATTTGGCTCTGCTGATTGTTGAAGAGCATCCGAAGGGTGGCTCTTGCTGGAGGGTGTCCAGCGTGTGCTCCTCCAGCAGCTGACCACAATGTGCCACTTTCCTTTGGCTCCTCCACCCTCTGGACCCCCCCAGGACCCCACAGGATTTTTTTCAGCTCTGAATTTTTGCAGCATCCTCAGTGTTGCTCCTCTCTGAACACCACAAGCCGCCGGAGCTGCTGAAGTTCACAGAGAACATCTGGGT
Source organism: Fringilla coelebs (assembly GCF_963513975.1). Classification (NCBI taxonomy): domain Eukaryota; kingdom Metazoa; phylum Chordata; class Aves; order Passeriformes; family Fringillidae; genus Fringilla; species Fringilla coelebs. Next base: position 4,365,793 of record NC_140046.1, on the reverse strand, counting down.
GTTGCCGACCTTGGGTCAAAATCTTTGGAAGAAAAACCTATTTGGCCCTAAAGGAGAAGTTTTAAAATGTTGGATTTTACTCTCAGCTTTGCTGTGGCTGCAGGTGATTGCTCCGTGGAGGCAGCAGCTGCTCTCACCAAGTCCCTGCTGGCTCATTTTCCACCAGATCCTTGCTCCAGGTCCAGCTGGCTGCAAAGATGAGGAGAAAGTCTCCTGAAAACTCCTTGCAGAAGAGATTGTTCGTGTTGGGGGGATGGATGAAGAAACCAGACACCAAAGAAGCTTTGAGTCAAAAAGAGAAGAGGATCCTGAAGCTTTGATGGATGGAGTGGCTGCTGTTGGAATTTCCGGGTGCTGGAGAAGGATGCAGCAGTGCCTGTGGGCAAACAGCTCTTCCTGCCTCAGCTCAGCCAGGCTAAGCTGCCTGGTTTAGCCCAAATTCCAGGAAAACCATGTGGGAACCAAATGTCCATAGCATTTGGGGAACAGTGGGAACAATAGGAAGGAGGGATTTTGATACTCAAGTTTGCAGTGAGCACAGGAGATGGGGTTGGAGTTTTGTCCTTCTGAGAGACAGAAGCAAAGATTAAATGAGATGTACAATCCTGGGAGAGGGGAGGAAACCCTGGCAGGTCCCATCTTCTGGAAGGTGATTGTGAATGTTACAAATCCCCTTTAAGATTTTGGCAGGACTCAAACCCCCTCCTCCACTCCTCCTCCTATTTTTCCTACACTCCTCCTCCTATTTTTAACCATTATTTCAGCACCTTTTTGTCTGAGATTCTTTCTCTGTTTTCCCAAACCTTTCCTCTTACTGGAGCAGTCATCCAGACTCTGCCTGATACATTCCTATCCCAGAAACCCATGGAGACCCTTCCCCAAATTCCCTTTGGGACAAGCACCCACCCTGTGACTCCAGGCCACCTCACACTCCATAAAACCCGCAGAAGGGGCAGAGGCACCAAGTCTCTTTTTTTATTTTTCCTGTGGACAAAATAATAATAATAATAATAAAGAAAATTCTAATTGGTACCCGTGGCACAGAAGCAGCAGCCTCGATCATCAGTCCTGTGGCTTAATGCAATGCAGCAGCAATTCCCAGTTCTCTCCCAGTGATCCCCAGCAAGCAGCTCTGTTTGGTTTCCACGGGAGCAGCCAGGCCCCCAGAGACTTCTGACATGGAAAGCCCGAAGAAAACTCACGAGTGTCTTTTATAAAATGTTCACTTTGGGCTGTAACAAACTGGGCTTGTGGCTGAACAGCTCCAAAGCTTCTGCTCGTGTTTATCCTTCCCAGGATCCCCCTAACATCCACCTCAGGGTTCTGGATTGGTGTGGGGATGGGGAGGATGGTGCTGCTGATGAGGGAGGGTGAGGAGCTCAGGAAACACCTGAGTTTTACTCATCCCTCAAGGAGCAGAGCAGGCACTGGGGATCCAGCGGGGAGCAGAGCCTTGTGCTGGAGTCAGTGACCCATGGATGGACAAATGGACAGAAAGGCAAGAGGAGCTGCAGTGTGAGCCCCAAAAGTCGGTGACCACCCACAAGGGGCTCCCAGAAGAGAAGGAACATTCCCAGCTTTTTGGTTCCTCTCAATTCTGCACCAAGCAGAAAGGAAAAACCATGGGAGGCTTTTCCACATTTCTAGGAGAGCAGGGAACAGCTCCCACCACACAAGGCACCAAAAGGCTCTTCCCTTCCTCACCCTGGTGACAGTGGCACGGCCAGACCCCCACCCTGGGCACCAACTCCAGGGATCCAACCTTTGTTCCCAACATCCCACCTGGGAATGAGGCAGGACAGTGCTTCCCTTTAGGGCTGAGCAGGGAAGGATGGAGAGCCCATCACAACAGGGCTGCTGCAGAGGTGGAAAGGGTTGGTTCAAAGAAAAATCTCACTCCCAGACCAAAAGGAAAGGTTTCAGTATATTTTAATAGTAAAATGATTCTTATTTTTTTCAAGCAATGTCCCACCTGGATGAGTCTCAGCAGGAATTTTGCTTCCCGGTCCTGCTGTACCGGGGCAAAGCCTCGGAGGCCGTGGCTGTACCTGTGCACAACAGTCCCCAAAAACTCACAGCGTGCTGCCAACACCACCAAACACCTCCCAGGCAACCACCACCACGGCACAGGACTCTGCTCAGGCTCTCGGGAGAAGAGCAGGAGTTAAAAATTAGCTTTTAGTAACAGTCTGGGTTAAGATTTGGAGCAGGCTACGGAACAGAGGAGAGGCCAGGGTTTGATTGAGTAAAAAGGGAGCAGAACACCTTACAGTGACTGACTGGGCAGGGAGGGGTGAGGTCAGAGCACAGCCCTCGCTGGGGTCGGGTTTGGGACGGGGAAGACGACGGGGTGACTGTAGGGGAAGCAGCTTCAGACTCGAACTCTGGCTCCAACAGAATGGATTCAGAAAAATATTGCATGAAAAGCCTCAGGGTTTTCGTTCTTTCATAGATGTATATTTACCAGTTTTCACAAAGACTGCAGGAATACGATTATAAACAATAAATTAGGACTTCATGTTGCTATCATTTGGCATAACACAATCAGGCAATTTTTCCTTTTTTTTAAATATAAGGCAACACAAGCCAACACATAATTTAATCCGTCTTTAGTCAAATTGCTTAACTTTGCTCAGGAGTTACCACTAAAGAACGGGTTATAGTACACTTAAAAGAATTTAAATAATGACATGATATAAGTGTACTAACTTACGCAAGGAGTCAGAAACGTACTCTGCTAAGCTTTGAAACCTAAATATTTGTTACAGCCCAGGACTACACATTCTAAATTAAAAAAATACAAATAAATGTTTTCTAATTTTCCCATTTACGAAAAACTTTTAAGAATCTCTAGCCAACTATGACGTCACTTCAAAACTTTTTTTTTAATTTTTTTTTTTTTTTTTTTTAGATTTTGTATGATGTCTTTAAGATTTTTTTTTAAACCATGCTCATTAAGGAAAGTTCAAGGAGCAAATACTTAAGGCTTTGTTTTTCCAAGGGCTGTGAGGGAGGCCAGTGGATGGCAGAGGCCAGTGGGTTCACCCATACACAATGCTACTCAAACCCACACTACCAGGCGACATTCATACAGAAATATTACACTTAAAAGTTACAGTGTAGAGCAATATTTTTTAGCCAGTGTACATAGAAAGAATCAATGCATTTATTTTTTTAAACTTTTTCTTCTTCTTCTTTTTTTCTTTTTTTTCTTTTTTTTTTAATTTCCAAACTTGATTGTGATCATTATGTTCAAGTATTAGTCTCGTTAACAGAGATGAGGAATTTTCTACTTAGAATAAATTCGGCTGTTAGAAAGGAAAGGGATGTTTTGGTACACAGAGGAGAACAAGATGCTGAGGTTACCCAGTAGTTAGTGTCCTACAGTCACTGACTCAACTGGCTGCTGGAAGTGACGTGGGGAAGGAACAGAAGGAGTTAGGCACCGAGACCCTGGGAAAAAGGGATGTTATAAATAGCTTCACTGATTCCCAGGGAGAAGAATTGTTCCATTAAATCCACTGGGGTGTTCAGATGGAGAGGAACAGGGGACTGTCAATCCCACAGTGGCTTGTGAGAGGAGCTTTGATTCAGACCAACCACCTCCCATCCCCACAGCGTGACCGCGCTGGCTGCGCCGGGGACGGGCTGAGCTGCATCTCCTCACCCTGACAGTAATTCCAGCTTCCAGAGAAGTGGCTGAACCCTTTTTGGAGTTGTCAGTGGGTCTGGATTCCCTTCACACGAGGCTGGCCAGACTCCTAGCAGCGAGGGATTCAGACAACATGAGCTTTGAGGCTGGTGGAAGGGCAGTGGGGAGGGGGAACACGAAGGAAGGCAGATCCCCGTGGCTGCCTTCATCCCAAACCCGCTGTTCCCCTCCTCATACCCTGTCCAGAAAACACAAAGTGTCAGAAAAATCTGCCAGAGACTGTTGACTTTGGACAAAGTCTAAATGATAAACGTGGGCAAGAAAGAGCTGAAAAGCTTCTCCCTCTATTAAAGCCTAAATACATACCCCTAGCAGGCTCTTTTCAAACGTAGGCTCTTTTTCAATTACACAGGCCTCTAGACAGTGCAAATGGTCAATGTTTAATGCATTAATGAAATGGGCTTTTGAGCTGAAAACAAGCCCTACTCCCTGACAAAATTCTGTTGCTCTTAATCTTGTGAGGAAATTGAGATGGAAATGGAAGCAGCTACACTACCTCGCTCTCGCTGGAGCACAGATGTGGCTGCAAAACCCTGCAGCAACTCAACCTCAGTCCAGCGAGGAGCTGCTCAGCAGAAGGCAAAAAAAAAAAAAAAAAAGCTGCACAAAGGGGGGACTCTGCTGTGAGGAAACAGCTGTGGCGTGAAGTAGTGTAGTGAAATTCTTTGACACAAAAGGCATGTTAAATATTTGATGCATAAAGGAGAGAGATAACATGTAAGCAAAGCTCTTTAAATATACAGTATGTCTTCTTCCAATGGGTACTATAATGATCACACAAGTTTGCAAGTTAAAAACGCCTTGCTTATTAATTAAAATTAAGACTAAAACCTATAATTTTTTTTTTTTTTTGTCTGTGAAAGTGACTGCAGCCTATCTATACCCTGGGTGTTGAATATGAAGATTTCGACTATCGGTTGGTTCAGGTGCTCGGTTCATGGGAGGCCGATGGACTTTTCCCAGCACGGCCATGCTCTGGTCTCGGAAGCAGGACTGCTGGAAGTCCCCACTTAGGTAATCCATGGTCTGCATCACATTATTCTGGCTGGATGGGCCAGCTCCAGCTCTGTAATGAGTTCCTCCTGCACAATCCAGCGTCGCTCCCGCTGGCTGTCCCCCATGGAAAGGCATGGTGAGGTCCTGGGACCCAGAGCTGTCACTGTTGGGTGTGGGCAGAATGTTATTCCAGAGGGGCTGGAAATAGTGCCCATTGGTATATGGCAAAGGTCCCTGCAACCCGTTCACAGGCGGAGAAGGCGTAGGCTTCTCGATGGGGGGCTTCAAGCTGAAGGACTGGCCCATGCACAGTTCTTGAGGGTAGTTGGAAGTTTTGCCAGGGAAACTCTGCCCTGCAATCTCTCTCTGAGGGTGCTTCCCTGCGAGTCCAGCAGGTCCAGCAGCATCCCCACACATTTGCTGCAGATGTGCAAGCTGGTGCTGGTTCCACGCAACCGATTTGATTTCGTTCTGGTAGGCGGGTGGCACCCTGTTAATATTGACCATGGGCACATTAACAGAGGCAGGAGGAATAGCAGCAGCAGCATGGTCGACAGGGTTTACTACACAGGAAGGCATGGGTGTAGGGACATTGTGAGTAGATACCCTGGTACTTGCATTGATAAGCAGGTTGCGACTTATAGGGCTGGGGTTTGCAATCTGTCCCTCACACACTGAGGTAGTGCTAATGCCAGCTCTGGCCTGGCAGAACTGGTTAATCTGGTGCACAATGCTGCTCAGGTCCGGTGGCTGGTTCTGCTGCAGGGTGGCAGCCATAGAGAGGGGAATGGTTGAGGTAGACACGGTCACATTCGGCGGCGCGTCTGCGTCCGGCATCTTTCTGCCTCCGTGCAAACCCGGCTGCAGCAGCGGGTTCGGGGGGTGCTGCAGGGTCTGGTGTGCCATGGGCTGAGGGTGCTGCAAGCCCTGCGGCTGCTGCATGTTCTGCGGGTGCGGCAGCGCCTGCGGGATCCCCTGAGGGTGCGGTAAGCTGGGTGGCTGTGGAATACCCTGAGGGTGCTGCGGGATGCTCTGGGGGTGCGGCAAAGTCTGTGCATGCTGGAGAGCCTGCTGGCGAGCGAGCGCCTGGGGGTGGGATAAAGTGCTTGGTGCAACGTAGGGCGTGGAGGGGGGGTTCATCATCGCCTCCGGCAGCAGGCGCGCGCGCGTCCCGTCAAAGTCCTTGATGATTCCTTTTGCTGGGGATTTGACTATGGCCAGCAGGCCGGTTTTTGTGGTGGCCTGAGATGGGTAGGGGCTGTACCTCTGGCCCGAAGTATCCAGTCCGTTCACAGTACGGCGTATGTGTTTCCTCTGGGGAACCTTGACGCTGTTCGGAAAGATTTTTATAGTCAGTGGATTGTTGGCGACCTTCTTAGCATAAGCATCCAATTCTGCTGGGGTAGGATACTGTGCAGATCTCATTTTCTGTGTAGTGTCCCCTGTGGAGAAAGGAAATTGGTCAGTTCTGGTAAGCAAGGGATCAACCCCCGGGCAAGACAGTCACACAACAAGGGGAGAAAATCTCCAAGGATTCAAGAGGCAAGGAAACTTCATCCTGCCAGACCAGCGGGTCACGGAGCAGATGCCTCATTCCCTTTATTACCTGGTGACCAACACAAGCCCCAGTTCAGCTTAAGGCAAGACCAGGGGAGCGAAACAAAACCATGTTCTCATCAGAGCATGTTTGCAGTTGGACAAAAACAGGTAACGTGTTATAAACATCAGATTGTCTCCAGCTGAAATATTCCTCACAGCTGGTTTTTATTCTCTTAATTTGAGCTGCCTCTCCATTGCTCTTCAAACCATTCTCAGTATTTTTACCATGGAATTCAAAATCACAAAGATATGAATTAAACATGAAGCCCCTGTAATCCTGAGGTGGGAACCATACTATGGTGGGCTGATCACCAGGTGCCCCCAAAGCTGCTCTGTCACTCCCTTCCTCAGCAGGCATGGAAGAAGAAACACATGGTCAGAATAAGGAAGGGGAGATAGCACTCACCAAAATGGGCAAAACAGACTTGGGGAAATTACTTCAATTTATTACCAATCCAATCAGAGCAGGGTAAGGAGAAATAAAAATCTCTTCCTTCCACCCCTCCCTTCTTCCTGGGCTCAACTTCACTCCTGACTTTCTCCACCTCCACAGCACAGGGAGATGGACGCAGCTGCCTCACCATGGGCTGCACAGGAATCTCTGCTCTGGTGCCTGGAGCACCTTCTCCCCCTCCTTCTGCAGTTCCCTGGGGGTCTGTGCAGAGCTGTTCCTCTCACATATTCGCACTCCTCTCTCCAGCTGCAGTTGTGCAGGTTTTTCCCACTTCTTAAATCAGTTGTTCCAGCGGTGTGTCTGTCCTGGAGCCAGCTGGAATTGGCTCCATCAGACATGGGGAAGTTTCTGAGCAGCTCCTGCATCCCCCCACTACCAAACCCTTGCCCTGCACATCAAAGCTTCAGCTCAAGCCTGCATTTACACCCCACTCCTTTCCTAGGTGCTGACATCTGAAAGCACTGAGTGTCTTTCTGTGCATTAGGAAGCTCTTGTCAGCCCAAACTCAGCAAATGGAAGGAGGCTGATTATTTTATGGCCTGCAATTATTTCCTCAGCTGACTTTTCAAGGTGGCACCTTGCTAAGGACAACATCCCCCACATCACATGGCAAAGTGATGTGATTACCTCACAGGACTAAAAACATGCTACTCCCCAGACAGAGACAAAAGCCTTCTGGAGACAGAGGTGTGGTTTCACTTCCTCTGATTTACCAGATACCTACCTGGCTCACAAGCTCCAACTGCTCCTGCAAAGAACTTCAGAAATCTAGGGAAATGTGTGTGTGTCTCTTGCCATAATCACATTCCAAGCAGAGAGTTGGGCTGTTTCCCACCATAGCTCTGCTGCCTAACTCCTATGGGACTCCTGCTGATTTTATAATCTTCAAATAATGGCTTGCAGCTTTGACAATCCAATTTAGCTTTTGCTTGATTCCCCCCACCCCCCGCCACCTCACCTTGCAAACACTTCACTGGAAAAAGATGTCCATCCTTTTTCCTAAAATTTTCAGCATCCCTGTGCTATTTGCTGTGCTGAGGAACAGGCAATGTGGCAGCCAGACAAGAATACCCCAGCCCCATATTTGGCCCTCTGACCCAAGGAAATTTAATGCTGCAGCAAAGAGCTTTCTGCTGCCAGGCAAACAGCCCTTCCTCTTGAAAATTCACCTCTGATTCTTTCAAGCAAATTGCCTCAAAAGATGAGTACCAGCCACTTCTCTCTTTGCATCCTGCAGCTTCCTGTTGTCACAGGTGAGGGAGAGCAGCTCTGCTCCAAGAGCTCTCACTTTCAGAAGAGAAAGGTCAGAAAATGGAAAATAGAATGGATACCAGAAGAAAGGTTAATTATGGAAGTATTAAAAATATCTTTTGTGAAATAAGAAGCTTTACAAGCAGTTTGTCTCCCATCTCTAGCACAGCTCGTACCACGGCACCAGTTATACCTGTACTCCCTGTGCTGTCCAGACACTGGCACACATCATCCCTTTCTCCTAATCAAAGGAAATATTAACCCAAACATCTCCCTGTGCACATCCCTGTACCTGTCTCTGCAGGCAGGTGTTTATATCTGCCCTTTTGAGCGAGCTGCTGTGCTCCTAACGGAGAGGAGAGCCTCCGAATGGCATTTGCCAGTATTACCCTGCCTCAAAAGCCAATGCTCTCATGAACTCCCAACCTTTATTTTTAGCATTGCCCACGCTCATTAAGGTCTTTTTCTTCCCCAAGACATGACCCTGGCAACCCCCCATGAACCAGAGAAGAATCAAAGGACAAAGGACCCCATACCTGTCTGTGTTATGGTTTATGTTATGCTTGCAGACACTGTCACATTCTATTTTCAGATGAAAAATTAAGAAGATACTTTAAGATACCTTTGCCATCAAAAATTCCCAGCCTGGTTTACATTTCTACAGGCAAATCAGCAAATTAAATATAAACACTAAACAGCCACACTGAGTATTCTTTTATCCAATCATCTGATGTTCTGTTACACAGAAGTTTCAGGAAGCAGCCTAAACATGGATGTTTGAACAGGCTGCAGCCATCAGTCAGACACACCTCTACTCCCAAACCTGGAAGAATTCCTTCCTCTGAGAGAAAATAACCCCTCAGTTCAACTTAAATAACACCCCAGCATCAAGTGTGGCAACCTACCAAATGCAAACCACCTCTTAAATCCCTTGGATGGGATCTTCTGAACCCAAGCACCATTCCAAACAGCACCTGGTTTATGCACAGGTAAGATCATGCTCCTTTTACTCCAGGCTAACTCAGCCATGTTACTCAGGCCTGAAGGTGAGTATTTCTGAGTGCCCCAAAGTGCTTTGCTAGTAGTTCCACAGGCAAGATTCCATGACTGCAGTAATTAAGGCAGTAAAATATTAGAAGAAAGGCATTACACGGTGAGCAAGAATCTGAGTATCCCATACAAATACCCTACAAACCAATAAAGAACAATTAGTTCTGGTAACTAAGTGAATGAAAAACCTGCTAGAATAGTCTGAAAGAAAATGCTAGAATTGGAATATCATCATTTGTGTGCAAGAGGAAGAATTCCAGATCAGGCCATAATAAAATGATGAGGCAATGGCAGAGGAAGAAGCTTCATTAGGAGAACAATGGGATGAGCTCCAGGAAGCTCCCTAATGGTGAATGCAAGGCAGAATACTTTCATTGAAAAGTAATTATTTCATGTTTATTATAAGGCAAAGCTGTGCATATGAGCAATTACCCCAATAAACTGGTGAGCTGCAAGTTCACAACTCCTGCTAATCCCGTGGCAACCCATTCCTCTGGTCACACTCCTGCTCTCACCACTGCAGCTATTTTTGTCATGGAATGAGACAGATTTCCCTGCCTCACCTCAGCACTAATGGAACATCTTTTAAGTGCATTTCACATTAAGACTTTAAAACCCACTGCTTTTAAAAGCTGCCTATGGTTAAATTTTCATTATCATTAAACAAAATACAAACAGGCCTTCAGGATTGCTACCCTAATGAGAGCTCCTGCACTGGGACAAGCCAGAACCAGCTGTGTCCACCTTCTGCATATAACCCTCAATTTTAGCAGTTTCTGCAAAGGCTTTACAGAAAGAACCATCCCAAAAAGACTCAGTTTAGCTGAAGATCCCACATTCAGTACAATCTCCTCTTCTCTGATGTCCCCTCCTAACAAAATACTTCCTAAGAAGCATCTTGCACTTGATTTTCCACCATTATCACAGAAAAATGAGCTTTTTTCCTCCCCAGAAGGTTTGGCACTGCTGCTATATCCAACAGCAGCTGCAGACACAACCTGAACAATCTTTCCTCAAATATCCCAGTTTACCAGTCAGGTTTATACTGGAGTCACTGGGAGGAAGGAGAAAATATCAATACTGACCCAGTGAGAAATCTCCTGTGATGAAAAGGAATTCCAGGGTTAGCCTGAACTCAGGTTGGAATTCAACAAAAAATACTTAAATTGGAAGTCCTTTAGTCACCAGTTTCTAAAGGAAAAAATATGTGCATATTAATTTACCAAGCTCCTACTGCATGGACCACTTGTAAGAACAAGCCCCTTATTAGAGAGTGAATATGGAAAAAAAAGGTAATTGAGCTAATATGGATTTTTAAGCACTAATAAGAAGTCTGATCCAGAAAGCTACACTTAAAAATTATTAATACAAACACTGTAAGTCTGAAGAAAGGCAATCCTGTGGAATTCTGTACCTTTTACAAAAGCAATAGCACTATTATTACAGCCTGCTTCCACCCCCCATTAAAGTCTCAAGTCACTGTTCATTAAAAAATGCTCATTAACTCAGCTCTGCCCTGGCCAGGGGCTGGGCTACTCATGCATCTCCAGCAGAAGAGAAATGCACCAATTAATCCTGCCCACATCTGCAGAGGGGCTGAGCGAGGTCTGTACCAGCAGCCTCATCTTCCATAAAATCAGAACAAACCCAACAGCTGAGCATTACCACTGCCAGCCCGTGCCTGCCAGCTACTTTATGTCCTAAATTCTTTGAAATGCAATTCCCAAAGCTCTTCACTGAGCAGGACACAGCAATGCTTTCAGCACATGGATCTGCAGATCTCCAAGAAACAGCATAGGTACCATCAGGTGAGGAAAACTGCCCAACATAACAGCATGTTGCCTTGTAAAGCTGTAATTAGCAAATACCTGATTTATGCACAGCTGCCCTCACATGAACCTCAACATTTTGCTTTCAGAACTCAGCTTTGACAAAGAAATCTCACGCAATGCACAGACCTGGGCACATCCTCGCCCACAGGCTGTCAGCAACACTCATACTGCAAATAGGAACGAGAAAGGAGGGGATGCCCAGTCTGATGCCATCCCCAGTCCTTTGGTGAGTGAAGATTTTTATTGTTGCTGAGTGATATTACAATACCCAAGCCCATGGAGTCAGCAGAAGTGCTGTGGGGGAGCTGGGGTGTGTATGTGAACTGTGTCAGTCACTTCTGGCAGAACCACGACCATGAGCAGGTCACTCTTAAGTGCAAAATTATCTCCCCCACTTAATTTCTGCAGCACCACAAGCCTCACTGTATGAACAATTTAGCTACAAGTGGACTGTAAATCACTTGGGTTTAAAAAGCAATGAGTGTATCAGCAAACCGAGATCTCTCAATGCATATTTCAAACACAAGAGACAGGTCACAGCCCTAAGAACCAAATACACAGACCTCACATAGAAATCTTGGCATTTCTGAAATTTCAGCTGAACAATCAGTGTGCTACTTCAGTGATAAAGAGGAGAGACAGAGTAAGAGTTAAAAAAAACCTCTAGTCAATAAACTTACATTCCCAAGCACAAGTTGTTCATAAAAATACCAGTACAACTATGAAAAAAATGACTGAAGTTATCAAAAAAGAATTATCAGAGCACTCTGCAGACATTTTTTCAGAGGCACCAAAGAGACATCAGAAGAAGATGGAAACTTTGAACTTTAGTAATTTGGGCTAGCTCACTAATATTTGCAGTATAAGCCCCAGGTATGTAGAGCAAGAGCTGCTGACCTCAAAAGGTTTGCATTAGACTGATCTAACTTTTATTGGTGTCTACGAGTAATTGCACGAAGGGAAGCGAAAAAGACTGAGGAAAAAGTTGTGCTGAGAAGCAAATCAGCTGGCACACTTTTAGCACAAAATCTTTTTAGCAGAGAGGCACGAGTCTCACAGGAACCTCACTTGCTGCATCCTGCTGCGGTTAAATTAACCTTTTCAGAGCCAGGAACAGAGGAGCTGCACACATGTGAACCTCTACAGCCATTTCTCAGAGCCTTTATTGATAGATGCCTTGAAGGCATAACAAAAGAAAGACTCTACATTAAATAGTTTTTCCACTGTATCCTAAATGTTTATGTCACAGCGGTACCAGAGCCAGATTTAACAGTTAACCACATCCTGCAGACAAAACATCACTCACATTTCTGAAGTCCAGTGTTCATCTGCGTGTAAGAAAGAAGCTGAAAGGAGAGGTCGCCTGGTCCTGGCAGACAGGCCAGCATGGCAGACAGGCACTAACACAACATGGGGCATTCACTCCTCTGCACACTGCAACAACAGAGAGACAATTCAAAGTTATAATACAAGGAGGAACAGAGAAAAGAAAGAGGCAAAGAGCCATCCCTGGGTGAAGGCCTGACCAAGCACAGACGCGCAACCGCTGCTCCAGCCCTGACTGTGTCTCCTAACGGCAACGGAAATACTTCAAGAACTGGGTCATCTGCAGGGTTAAAACCAAAATAGCTGCTGTGCTCCCCTCTGCTGCTTGACACACAGAGAATAATCCATAGCTCTGTCCTCACATTTCAAAGGTGGTTGTTAGGAATGGTAAAGAAACCACCATCACTCATTTCACTATGTTGAAATGCATTGGTATCCACCAAGGCAACTTCTCTGGAGAAAACCCTGTCAACTGCTCTTTTGCACTTAACAAAAAGGCATGGCATGCATAAATTGAAGGCAAAGTATGCAGCACTCTGCCTTGTGGCAAGATTAAGCTGCATGCTACAGCTTGTAATTTCTGTGGTCCATTAGGCTGAAAGATGAATGGCTACGACTTCACTTGAGCAAAGCTTGCTAACCTGAGCTGCTGTGGGGCAGGTAACAGCAAGACTGCACAAAGGGGCTGCAAAGGTGCCACCATCCTCTTCCGTTTGGTCCAGCATTTAAGAAACCAAACCTTGATATGGAGCACTAAAGCTCTTTGTATATTAACACAGCACAACTCCCTTCAAATCCCACCACTGCTGTGCAAAGAGGGATCCCAGCAACAAGGCTAACTGGGGCTCAAAGTCTTCAATGTTACTAGAATTACAGAGATTTAAGCTGGAACAAGATTTCTAGAGGCCATCTGGTCCAAGCCCCTGCTCGAATCCTCCTCGATACAGCACTTTAGAAAGTTCTGGGAAACAGGGTGACAGAACCAAGCTGGAGAAATCAGATTTTTTTCTCCTTGTCCAGATGTCCACAAGCATCAGTGCTGCTATACAGAGCAAAACACCTAAAGAGCAGCTAGAAAGGCTTTGGGACTTGTTACATGACCTCCAAAACATGGGAAGAGTTGAAGGATTCAAGACTTGTAATCCGATTTAATTTTAGTCATTGTTTCACAAACCCCAATTAAAATAACCGAGAAAGCATTCAAAGATCAAAAGGGGGGGAAGGAGAACGCTCGAGCCCAGACATGAGAAGCCGCATCTGCCAAAACCTCTAAGAGGCCACTTCTGAAAGAGCCTCACTGCTGAGATGGCACAAACAATGCAATGACAGCAACGTGACACTGTCAGCACTGCCACCTTCATGCTCCAGAAACCTCCCACAGCAGATTTCTGCAGAGACCTTTTGAATGCAAAACCTCACCTCAGACCACCAGCACAGGTCAGAGTGCCCGTGGAGCCTGGCAGCCATGGAGTGAACAGCGTGGACACGAAGCTTTCCTGCAGCACAGCAATTACTCACTGTGTACAGCTCATTAGCTCCATGTTTATGCATCTCCTCAGCTCAACACGCAAAGGTTGATTAAACCAACAGCCAAGAAATCTCAAATATTAATTCATGAGAGCTTCTGCATCGTCACTGAGCGAGTGTTGTCCAAAGCTGACCGAGTGTGGCTGAGTGAGGCTGCTGGGTGCCACTGTGACTAACAAAAATAGTTTTGGGCACTGAATGTCAGTCTGACAATCCAGGCTGTTGCCCATTCACCCTTCCCACGCAGAGTAACACAGAGTTGGTGCCATGAGAAACGCACACAGCACCTCACCAAGGTGCAGGGCTGACAGCACAACCACCAACAAAATACATTGGGATCATTCTCCATTTCATTCCTAGGAGACAGCAACAATCTGCACTGCCCAAAGTCCAAGATATGTAAAATAAACCTAAACCTGGATTTTCTTCTGATTCTCTGAAGGAGATGGAATCCTTGGAGTCTTTCAGAAATGATGACTGAAGACCTGTCACATCCGCAACATCAAGGAATTGAGGAACTGAAAAGTTGCTCAGCCTTCATAGATGAGATTCAGTCGTGGCTGAGGATACACAACATCCAGTGAAACTTTGCAAACAGCCTGTGGGCAGCAGTTCCTCGTCCCAAATCATGCCCAGCAAGACCAAAAAGACAAAACAAAAATCTAGCTCCTTTTAATCAGAAGACAAAACCACTGTGAATTGTCAGAGCTTTACCTGAGTAAGCAACAGAAACACCCATAGTCAGCAAGAAAAAAATAATAATTGTATTTTCCTTTTTTCCTCATTTCATCAACTTCAGAAGGCTGGCACAAACAAGACCTATTTCTCAGTGAAAAGCAGACAAACAAAATTAAGAGCCTTCACTGTAGACAGAAAAACAGATCACACTATTCCCATATTCATCTGAGCATCCACCTTTTACTCCAATAACGTTTGACACCAACCAAGGATTCACTTCCTATCCCTGCAGGCCCAAAGGAGGTCGGTGTCTAAAACATTATTTAATTGATGGCAAGTTTGTGTGCAGCCCTGAAAGAGCCCAGCCGTGCTCTGACTGAGGGAGCAGCATTTCTGGCAACAAGATGAGGGGAGGGTTTGCTCACCTGCTCCATCATTAACGCTCATTAGAGCCTGAACTGTGATGCTCTCAGAAAGCCTCTTGCTCAAGTGCCCCAGCGAGGTGCACACAGCAATAAACAGGATAATGGCACATTAGGAGAGAGAACAAGTGATTAGGAGTGGTCACAGCATTCACCTCGGAATAGCCAGGCTCCTGCTACATGACAGCAGTGCTTCCTTGAAGGTCAAAACACGTATTTACAGAAGCTTTAGCTCCAGTATGGAGAGCAATGTTTTAGAGAGAGCTATAAAGGCAAGTTGTTCCTGCAGGCAGATAATCGTTTTAGGTAATGCCAAAGGTTCATAAAAGACTGGGGTGGCAATAATAATTTTAAAGGAAATACTGGACTTACAAGAAATAATTTGAAGTGGAAGCCTAAAATCGCTCTTTCAGCTTGATTTGCAGTAAACAAATTGGTGACATCTAGGTCACTGCTGAGCATTAGAAAAAGAAATTCAGACTTGTACAGAAGTGCTAACTATAACTCCATAGCTGAATTTATTATAATTAAAATCCTGCTTCAGTCTTTCTTCTCTATGAAATCAATACCAGTTTTCATAATTGAGATCTCAGTATTTGAAAACAAACACATTTGAAATATCTTGACAAGCAGCCCCTTTATTTTTTCTAGTTAGAAATGAATTACCATTTATTCCCTTTGAGATATTCAGCACCTGACTACTACTTTCTGACCTGACTCTTCCCCAGCATGAGCTGGCATGGAGAACTCTAACTCACCACCTGAAATGAACTGAAATCCCTGGCATGTATTTGGGATTGAGGTGAGCACCACTGGCTGTCTCAGGATTGGCAGCTGGACCCATCAGCCCCTCCTGCTTGAGTTTATTCCTTCTAATTAGTCCAGAGCTGGAGATGAACTGAACTTGGCACATCAGGACTTCTCACCAGCAGATCTGGCTCCACGGTGGCGACTTGTGTGGGCACCAGCACCTGCAAAGCTCCAGCCCCTCCAGGAATGAACGCTGTGCTACTGGGGGAACTGGAATGGAGAGGGTTTTGCACTGTACCAGGGTCAGTCACACTGTCATCTAAACCAGTCAGCTGCAAACTGGAGAGTGATCTCACCAGTAGGCTGTGGCACCCAGCCATGGAGGGCTGTGAACCATGAAAACTTCAGGTTTTAAACTGCATTTTAAACAGATTCTGTACACACTGGCAAATGCAGCACAACGAGCTCTGTCTTGAAAATATATATATAAAAAAAGATAAAGCATATCTCTAGAGGAAAACAATCATTAGATTGGAATAAATAAATAAATACCCCTCTTTGAAGTGATTTTAATCTAATCTGGCTGCGGGATATAATCTTAACAGCACATGTACTGCAGGATGCTCCGCAAAATAGCACGTTTAGACATGTGAACAGATTTTTTTTCTCCTAAGATTTATTAATAATTAAATCAAAGCATGTTAAGCTTAAGAGGGATTTGCAGTGCTTGGGATTTGGGGGTAACTGGCACATCTTCACAATGACTATTACCTTCAGCCTTACTTGCACATCAGGATGTTTTTTGGTTCAGCAGCACAGTGTCCCCAGTCACCACAAGGCTCACCAGGATGGAAGAACCCACTGTCCAGGGACACCCCTGCAGAGCTAGGAATCAGTTCAGTAGAACTCAACACAATATTGCCTTTCTTGCCTTAAAAATTTATCATTTTCTGAATTATATTCAACATTTAGTATTTATTGCCTCTGTGCTTCTCAGACCAGGCGGTACTTTTACAGCCTAGAGTAAAATCTAGATGTAAAGCAACTGCTAGGAAATTTCTAACGCAGTTTTATCATCACATAAATGGACCACATATACAGTTATTGCCAAGTTTTTAGATACTCCAGCCTCTGAAGCTCCTGAGAGGCCTTACAGGGTGAGAACACAAAGGAAACAACTCCCCACAAACCACCCCTGGCCACTGAAACATGGGAAACTGAGCTAGTAAAGTCTAAAGTTAGGTTCCTGAAAGTAAACACACATGTTTGAAATTCCACGATTAAACTGTGGGCTTGTTGACAAAGCCCCGAGGCCAGGAGGAAGCGGGGAGCATCCACCCACACACAAAAGAAAAAGCTCCAAACTATTCCAAGTTTCCAGCACCCTGGGGTCCCGAAAGCCTCTGTGTGAGGGTTGTTAAAGGCATGTGGCTGCTCTGCCTTGCTCCTCCTCTCTCTGCTCTTCAGGCACAAGGCAGTTCCAGGAGCTTCCATCCCCACCCTGAAGTTCCATCCTCACCCTGATTTGCGGCAGCCCCCCGAGCAGCACATGCCAAGTTCAGAGCACAGCAATGCTGCAGGCAACAACAAAAACCAACCCGGGCTGGGAAGTTTCTTTGGTACAAATGTCTGCAAGAGCTTGCCAGGAAACGTAATTGAATCCTGGCCAATTTTCATGCTCCGAGGGAAACTCAGTGTCTCATTTACCCCCCGGCAGGCTGCTCAACACCAAGCAGAATAATTCCTTTTTCCTCTCCCAAAGTAACCTAAAATGTAGGGGTTTCACAGACTTGTTCATGTCAACGGCAGACACTGAACCCTCCTGCCAACCTCAGCATCCAATAAAACTCCTTCCAGGCAGCCATGCTTTGCTTGACAGTGTCTAGACCCATCCTGCAGGCTTCCTGCCTTTTGCCAGCTCTAAAACTGCCCTTTATTCTCGGGCACTTACCAGAATGGCCCTTTCCCAGGACTGCTGAAGAGCCAGAGATAAATCTTAGCGTTTCCTGGAAGAAAATTACCAAACTAGCACTGTATTCATCACCAGCTGGTATCACATCCTCTTAATGCTTTATAAATGGAAAACTGAGAAACAGTGGGCAGAGAAGTTGCCCTCTGAAATGGCAATAAATCACAACAGCATGGAGTGGACTTGGGGATAAATAACTAGGAAACTGAACAATAGAAAGTCGCCTTTTGTAGCACAGGGAGTGCAGTGTCAGCACCCGCCAGCACAGGACCTTTGGCTTTCTGCATTCAGGTGGACCTTTTGTGGAGCCCTTGCAACAGTTTCGATCAAAATCAATTTTTGCTTCTTGCCATTTAATTAACTATGATTTTGCTTGTAAACCACGTCACCTTTTAGGCTGACCTCCATTTATAATGTTACTCAGGCAACAAAATTAGTTTGGTGGGGAAGGCAGGGAGAATTCAAATGCTGCCATAACACAGCTCTGCTCCTCTCTCCGAGCTGGGATGGCAACACCCAAAAAGGAAGAAAAGGAAGCAGCTTTGGGATAACAGCACTTAAATGGAATATTGCTCATATCACACGCCTCATGCCCAAGGGCTACTACTGAAGGCTTCTAGGTGAGCAATTTGGAACTAAAAAAAGCCAAGGAGGCAGCTCTCAGCTTCAGGTATTGCCACGTGTGACATCAGCTCCATCAAATTCACTCCTCGGATTAAAGCAGCAGCCAGCTCAAGGTTATGATCTTTGAGTTTAAAAAGCCTTTTTTTAGGTCCGTCCCAAGAGATTATTTTAAAACACAGTACTACGCATCTGCCAAGGAGTAGAACAGTTGGCTTTAATTGTAAGATGGATTTTTACATAGCTTCTGACCTTTCATCTAATTGAGGCATGAAGAAGGAAAAAAAAAGAGGAAAAGCTATACGTCACTTCAGTTATTAAAATCCATCAAGCTCAGACTTTAGCCTTGGGATAACCACAGCCAAAAAATTGACTTGCAAGTAATTATCACTGCTATCTGCAATAAAAGTTAATTGGACATAATTGAACTAAAGCCCTAATCTGAATGAAGCTGTTGCTGGCAAGAAGCCTGCTCTTGCCTGCACTCTGCAAATGGAACTGCTAGCAGGAAAATGGACAAACACGAGGCTGCTTTACAGTCTGCCCACTGCAAATCAGAGCAGTTCTGCAAACAGCTCGTTAGCTGGGCCAAGATAAAGCCATTATGAGGGCCTGTCCTCTCCAAACACACCCTTCAACTACACCCAAACAGGGCGATGGAGCAGAGTTTCAAAAAACAAGTTTCAGTTTTATAGACCTCTTAATTACAGGCACTGAAACACAAGATTCACGTCACCAGACGCCGTTTTTTATCAGCCCCAAACGCTGTCAATACCAGTACAAATAATGTACTTTTTGAGCACGTAAAGATACCGACTCAAAAGGTTTTCAGTGCTGATAATTTACCACCTTCATGCAGTTCAATAGCCTTTCCTGTTGTAGGACCAGCTTCTTTCATCTCTGCAGCAGAGCAGACAATTAGCTGCTTTCTGTGCTCAGCCCATGCAGGTGGCTGGGGGAAGGGAGCGTTCAACTCAATTCCTGCTGATTCGTCCATTTATATTTTGCATTTTTGTTAACTAACAGACCAGAAAGCAGTTGTCAAACCCCATGCTACTCCAGAACTTCTTTACAATTTTAATTATTAACACTCTGCCCTTCACCAAAGCATATCAAAGCACTTAACAAACATTACTGAAGCCACATAACCACTCTGATACAGGAAAAATTGCACACGACTCCTTCTACAGTTGGCTTCAGGTTTTTTGCCCATATTTATGTTAGAACAGTGATCTCCTGATGATGGACTAGTCTATGAGAGGAGAGATGGAGGGGCAAGTATCTGGCTCACCACAGGTTCCTGACATAATTTTGGATGGAGCATTTAATCTCCTGATGCCACAGTCACTCCCTGTTTAAAGGACAGCAGTGGGTGACAGTTTTCTACCACTGAAGATGATGAAGACAAACGAAACTGCAAAGGAATTAACACCACCTTGACTTCTCACATCAGGTCAGAGTCTGGGCAGTATCCTGAGGACAAATGGACACAGATCACCTTTCCCTGTCCTGAGCACCACTTGCTCACCCCTGCTCCTCTCCATCGTCACAGCTCAGAACAGAACCCCACAGATCAAGAAAGCTGCAATGAAGAACCAGTGACATCAATTCCCTTTCATGACCCAAATCAGTGGCTTACTTTACTTTGCTCAAAGCCCTCACCTCTTTTTAAGAGTATTTTTAGATTTAACTCTGTATTCTGCAACGTGGCAGGAGCTGACAGACAACAGAGGAGTAAAGTAGGTCTTGCCAGGTGTTGCAGGCCACTCCTAAGGTGAAGGAAAGATGTAGAAAAGACAAGTCAGGACAATTGTAGGGCCTGGCCAAAGCTTCAAATGAGGATTTCTGGCTGTGCTTGAAACACAAATACTAGTGGTCAGTTGTGAGACAGATGAGATACTACTTTTACCATGGGAACATATGCAAGAAATAGGAAAATCGACCTGCCTGAAGTCAAAAGCAATTTGAATAACTTTGTATCTGCCTCCTCTCAATTTTCTCTACACTAAAGCACTCTGACCTTTAATTAACTTTCTCCTTTTATATGGTAACTTCCAACTTCAATTTTTTCATGCTGTACTGGTGGGAAATGGGGATGAAGACACAGGCTGGTATGTATCTAATGGGTGTATATGGCTCCATGGATATTTGGGGAGGGAGCAAAGGATGCTACAGCTGAACCACAGCAGCTAAGAGCACAGGCCAGCATTGTCACCAAAATAACTTGCCCTGGATATCAGGCTTACATTCTTATTTTCAAAATGCAAAACAGACTCCCTACCCACTGCAGTAACGTTCACAAAAGATCTCATTTTCCTCAACAAGATACTGTCAGGCACAAGCAAATATTCTTCCCTCCAAAGCACCCATTACCCTCGGGGCAAACTAAACCCAACTTCTTCCTACATGCTTGAGCAGCAGCTCCAACATCACAGCAGCTCTGAAATACAGAACAAGACTTACAGACACGAGCGTGCCTGCTCTCATGTGAACAGGAGGGAAAATTAAGGTTAGTTGAGATGACTTCCATCCAAAGGAAACCCAGAACAGCTTCTACCAAACTACAGGATGCTGCTCACACATACCCCAGTGGAGGTACCATGCATTCCCACCAACAGACATTCTCCATCCTTTATGCAACTTCCTTCTGCCTTCAAGTGATAAGAAACCAAAATACACACTGACCCCTTTCCCATAGGGGACAGGCTGCAGTTATAACCTCAACATCCTCAGCAGGAACAGGGTTATGTGCAGCTTTCCTACGTGCTCCATCTGTGGGAGAAGCACAAGGCCATAATTCTGGGCTTTCCTTCACCACACAGGACACGCAAGAAATGTGAGCTTCCTCATGCCACTCTCGGGCAGAATTCCTCCCTCTTGGCTTTCTTGCTTTCCCAGACCTGAAAAGGAAGTTTTTCTTAGGTACAGCAAACAGCTGCCTAGGCAAAGGGGAAAGGAAACATGAAACAGTTCCCTCTCCTGTGGCTGCTTCACAAAGATCACCAGTTTCATTATCTCTTCTCACTCCACACTTACTCTGTAAAAGCCCTGAATTAAAGACTTAATCACGACTTACAGAAATCCTTGTGGCTGCACATGACAGAAGGAAGACAGTTTTTCCTTCTAAAATATTGTTAGAAGTTACAGATTATGACAGTTCCTGGGTAGGAAAGCAGCTATCTTTCCCTGTTTATTCCAAGCTGATTATTAAAAAAAAAAAAAAAAAATCAGAGATAACTCTGAACAAATTTTACCTCTATTCAACAGACAAACAACAGAGCAGACATTTGTTAGCTATTGAAAAATATGTTTTGAGTCCTGTTTTAAAAATAGATCCACTTGAAAATGAGAAATATTTGCAAATAAGATGAGGCAGAATGCATTATACTTCATAACAAAAGAAAAACTGAACTTGTATATAAAGGAATAAAAATAGGAAATTACTCACTTTTGGACCAGGTGTGCTGGTGGTGTGTGAACATGGGCTCACAGGGAGGATGGACTTTGGTTTGCATTGGTCATGCACGTGAACCACTCTGACCTGTACAATCACACTGACAGCTTGGTTTAGTATTTCTCTCTCTGGACACTGAATTATGGTCCCACACGTGGTGAAATTTTAACAGCCCATTTACAAAGCCAGCAGTGAAAAATACATTTTTAAGATCCAAAACTGGAGATCTCTGTCTGATTATGCACAGTGACAGAGCTTCCTGCTGGACCACAAACACATCAGCTCTTGGATACACATCTTATCATTTGTAAAGGCAAGATAAGACCTCCTTCTGTAGTTGGAGATACCGTGCAGCCAGCTGCAAAGATGAAAAGCATTTTAAGAACCTCAAACAGAAGCTGCAACACATGTACAAAACACCCACCAGCAGAAAATAGAAGCCATCAGGTGAATGCCAAAGAGCTGGACCAGACACTTGGGGTGGTGTTTTCCTGTCAACCTTCACAACAAGGTGCTGGTGTCCTGCTGGCTTGTCCTGACACAGACCTAATGCCCTTATCAATCTCCCAGGAAACTCAAAGGCCACCTCGTAACAGCTCCATAGAAGAAAGGACAAGAAATAAATTAGTGGTGAACTACTGTAAAAAGTCTCTGCTATTCTCACTGCTTTCCTGAGAAGCATGAAAAACGGCCACTTGCACAGCTGGCAGTTCAAAACAGCCACAGGGAAAGCAACATGAACGTGCAAGGTGCCTTCAAAGCCTCTGCACACCACAAGCACCAGAGGTTTTTGTCTGAAGACCTGATAAAACATTTCAGCACAATCTCACCTGACTCCTTCAGCAGCTGCCAACACACCACCTTTACCTGAAGTTTATATTCATGAAATGTTTCTTTTTTCACAGAAAGTTTTACAGACTATAGGATGTTTTTGTTTGCTTTTGTGCCTCTTTCCTCCTCTGCACTTGCCTTTTCCTTTAAAAAAAAAACAAACATACACAGAGGAATAAATACATTGTACAGGCAGGACACAGAAGGAGCTGAAACTGTACCACAGGCAGGGAGATCCCTTGGCATGGCAGACACAATGTGGCTGTGTGGGAGAAGAGAACAAACACTGCTGCTGCAGCCTGCCCCTCAACAGCAGACAGAGCACAAAGGTGAGCTCCTGGTAACGCATCTCCAACAGCCCTGACCTCCACTGTGCAGCTCCCACTAAAAGTATCACCAGGTTTTAATTTCCAATTTGTCTTTCCAGCCACGGAATTGCTTCAGTCAACAAATTCAAAAAGGTAAATTTTTCTACCTCCAATTAACTGCATTAGTAGTGTTTATAACTACGTGATTGATAAATGCTCTACAGAAGCTGTAATTAATGTATTTTTTCCTTGGAACACACACCGAACCCCTTGGCGCTCAGACACTTAATGAAAAGCAATTTATCAACTTGCTTTGAACAGCTGAATCTGACTCCTTAATGCAGAGAAGTAACACACTTTGCTTTGAGCACCACCACTCCGAGACAGGAACGAGCACCGCGCCATTCCGAATGCCATCAGACACCGCTGGGGTTTTGATCGGGATGACAGCCACCAGAGCTCTCATCTCCCTGGCTGTGATTCAGTCTGGCTTAACTGGGATCCTTTCCTCCTGGGATGCAGCGGAGCAGGAGATTTGTGCAGATGTGCTTTTGCAGGATGGGGGATCGGGAGCGCCTCTTCAGGACAAAGTTCCAAATTCTCCCATGCCTGGCACGCTCGCGCCGGGAAGCAGCGGCAGCAGCTCTGAGTATTTCAGCCTGGACATGTGTTCAGCTGCTCACAAAGCAGACAAAAATAAAGTGCTTACAGAGTGTTTGAATGCTAATTTCTCAAATTGAGCGTTGCTTTGTATAGTTGACATATGCAAAAAAAAAAAAAAAAAAAAAAGAAAAAGAAAAAGAGGGAAAAAAGAAGCATTTAGGAGGAAAAGTTTGACACCACAGAATATTTTATGCTGGTATTAACCTCTGGAGGGGATTAACCAGCCTTCAAAGCCTAAAATCTAAACTCTCATTTCTGAGAGTATAGGCTAGAGATTTCCAGTACAGGAACCAGTCTGTACTCCATGTGGAAGACTGAACGTAAGGATTACATATTTCCATTGCACATGTAAGCCTGTTTCCCATTCCTGCAGGGTCCTGCTCTCTTCCATTTGTCTTTTGATGCAGATAAAAGCTAATGCAGATTGCAACTGCTGATACAGAGAAAGGCACAAGACACAGCGAGCCTTTGGACTAAGGAAAAAAGGGACTCAGGTCCAGACTGCTCGAGCACGTCAAGAGATTGTCTTTGAAACTATAAAACTAGAAATGAAAGCACTGCGTTTTTATTTGATTTGATCAAAGAGACTAGAAAGGAGGGGGGAAAAAAATCACATCTTATAGATGCAGGGTAGCATTTAACTACTTCACACACAATACGGGACCAGCTGATCTCATACAGATATGAATTTGGAGGAAAAACAAAGAGGTAAAGTCACTCCAGCTCTGCAGACACTGCCTGCACAGATCACTGCTCCAGGCTCTGCAAAGAGCAACAGGAACCTGTTTCAAAGCCAGAAAGCCACTGGAAGCACATACCCAGCCCTCGCCATGGGCACAGGCTTCCAGTCTCCAGTGAAGAGCAGAGGAGTGAGCTCCTGTCAAATCACAGAAAATAGACTCTGAATGTAACAGCTACTTGAATAAACCACTGATGACTCCCTGTTCCAGGGCTCTGACTGTGGGATAGCAGCACACCGTGGCAATCTTCCCAAGGAGGGCTTTGGACTGCAAGCTGCAAAGGGACAAGACCGAAATTCTTGAACTGAGCATCTGCTCCAGCATGTGCTTGGCACCAGGAGAATAAGGCTCTGCAAAAGTACAAATGGCACTACAGGTAGCAGCTCTGCAAATCCCAAATTGCAGCATGGAAAAAACAGATACCTATCGCTGCCACATTCCCTAAGAGAACAGATTTTAAGTATCTGCTCATGGAAATTGCGAACTGCAGAAGAGGAAGCATTTAGATTGCCTCTGGGCTGAAACCATCTAGGTCTTTGCCTTTCACTAAAAATTAAGCAGAAGTCATTTTAACGAGGCAGGCAGACAACAGTCTTGCACAGGAGATCAAAAAGCTCTCCAGATGTTTATTTTAAATGAAATTCAGAAGCCAGTATAAACCAGATTTTAAACACTGAATAATCCTTACCATAATTTGCATGAGAAAACCAGGCAAAAGGTTCCATCCTACTGCTCTGAAACTCTCCAGGAACATGCAGGGTTGGATTTTGCTCCTAGACTCTTCACATAAGAATCTGAAATATGAACAACTCCACACTGCAATCTGATGGCTGTTAAGAATGTTTTTCCCCTGTGCTGTACACTTGGATGCTCAACACATACACACAGGGGCATACCATGTGAAGGAAGTCTCTGACCTTCCTCATCAAGACTGTGCAAAATTATGGATTTAAAAGCGTCTAAAAATGTCAGTCCTAAATCTTAAACTCCTTCTCCTCTTGCTACTTTCACTGAATGCCTCCTGATTGTGCAAAAGCAGAATATTCAGGCGTCAATCTAAGTAGTTTGGGTGTTACGCTGACAATGTCTCTGGAGAGGGGAAGAGAAGAGAGGACAGATTTCCAATAGCTCAGACACTTCCCTGGAAGCAAAGCTGCTACACAGAAAGGAGATAAATAAAGAGGGAAAGTAACACGCCAGAGAACTTTCACCAAGGTCATGTCAGGATGCTGAACGCTCCCCATCTGCAGGGGAAGACTGAGATGCCTGCTCCACCACACATATCCACTCCCCTGTTGGCAACAACAGCCCTCATTAAACCAAACCGGTTCTAACCATGAAAGAAAGGACATCGGGAAGATGATATTAGCTAACAAATGCAAAAGGAAAGCCCAGCAGAGGCAGCTCTGGATGGGTGCCTTCTGCAGCAAAACACAGCCCCCACGGCAGGTGCAGAGAGCCCCAGCACGCCCTGGGAACGGGCAACGCAGGCTATCCCAGCCATAAGGATGGACAGCTCTGCTCTGATCAATGCTAACAGCTCCTGGCTTGCAGCACAGAGGAGATTCCAGACCCATTCACTCAGCAGAACAGGGATCCCACCAGGAACAGGAGCTTTTAGGACTTTGCTGCTGCACAGGGTGACCTACAGGTTGCAGCTCCTCCTTGCTTCAATCAGGGCTGTGGACATGTGGCAGAACCCTGCAGACAGACCCTACCAAGAAACAACAGCCCTACCCCCAAACATTGTATCAGTTACTGCTGTGCCCTTAATAAGAGTGTTTCTTGCTCGTTTCAGCAATCTGAAAGACACGCTGGGCAAAATTTCAAGCTATGACAAAGTGATCTTATCACTTCTGTGCTGTTCTCGCTACACAAGCCCCTGATTCAGCAGCACGTAATAAAATCTTCATTTGCATGAAAAGCACTCTCTGATCACAAAGTCTTCTGTTCGACAGCCCTCTTCCCATCCACAGTGTAAAGATGCAAGCACCACTGTCATTTTGCCTGTGACTGAGGTGGAATATTTTATTTATGTTTTATTTGGAGAGGCTCTCAATGCTTTAATGCCATCTTTTCCTAAAAAAAAAAAAACAACCCAGTATTTTTGAATAACACAAAAGCTGCACACATCCCAACTATGCAAGTACTGCGAAGTTCACTCAGTATGCTCACACCTGTATTTTTAATAACCGTGTCATGTGAAGGACATTTCATATCAGCACAAGGTGACCATGAACAGTTGTAAAATGCCTTTTGTATTCAACAAGTCCAGCCTTTTCCAGTTTGCCTTTAGAGTGCTCGGTGTCATGGCACACAGCACTCAGAGGATGTATTTCAAAGGAAAGGAAGGTGTAGCCATGCAAAGAACAATGCACTGCCCGCAACAAGATTAATTGCTGTCATGGGAAACCAATAAAACCAGTATCTTGTTATCTTTCTTTACAAAGGGACTGTTAAAGCTTAACTATATTAGGAAACTTTTTCCTTTGGACTAAACCATGAGCCTAATGTATGTGGGCATCCCACATGCCAGCATATGCGATTAATTGGCTCTCGCCTGACGCCGCAGGAGAAAGTCCAACGTTCCAGAGGCAGCGTGGAGCTTTCACATAACCAGCCTGTGTCCTCTCCTGGCTACAGCTTTCTCACCAAGGCCAGCCCCAGCTCCCTGTCCCGTGCCAGGTGACGCCAGCTCCCATTCCCACCTGTTAACCGTGTCCCACGTACGCACCCCAACATCACACCCGGCTCCGAGCGAACTCAGCCAAAGCAGAAATACCTTTCATCACGTCAGCAGTGCGGTCCCCATTTAGAAACGCTTTTCTTTCACGTTAATCCAGTGCCAAAACGTGGTGGTGTGGGCTGTGCTGATCCAGAAAC
Source organism: Fringilla coelebs (assembly GCF_963513975.1). Taxonomy (NCBI): domain Eukaryota; kingdom Metazoa; phylum Chordata; class Aves; order Passeriformes; family Fringillidae; genus Fringilla; species Fringilla coelebs. The sequence goes on along the minus strand of NC_140046.1, from coordinate 4,338,727 downwards.
GGTGCTAAGGATGCTGCTGCCTCCTGTCTATCACCGCACGCCTCATCTCGCGCATGGCCAGGCAGTGACGGCCCTGCGACAACAGGCACTTTAAATTGGGCAGCTCAGCAGCACATGTACACTGAATTTTTGAACAAGCTATTCTAAGCTGCTTTGCTAGCAATTTCTGGCCTGTGCAGTCTGAAAGCGCACGGTTCTGGCCCTCACAAAGAGCAGACCTGTAAATGACATCTTGAGGATTAAGCTGATTGAGATGCAATTTGCCTAGCAACCATTCATTAAGCAGAGTTCAGAAACAGGCCAGCAATCTATTCCACCTCCTTATCTGAGCAGTAAACAGATAACAGTCTCTACTGTGTCCTCTATGCTCCAGTTCAGACACATTGTAAACAGATTTTTCAGAAGTTTAAACTCCTACGGTAAATCTCTGAGAACAATCCTGCTCTCCAAACACGAGGGATTCGGCTTTACCAAGTGTCTTACAAGCGAGAAACAGCTCTGGAAGGAGGGTAATGCAAATCAAATTGTGAATGCATTTGCAGTTCCTGTGCCTCCAATATTTTCTCACATCAAGCACTAAGAGCCCATTGCAGTCGTTAAAAAAAAAAAAGTTTAAAAAAATCTTAATCACACAAGCATTTGGCATTGCTATTCTGATCACTGAAAAAAACTCAATAAAAATCTTATTCCCTTCCTTCATCTTCTGCAAGGAATCGATTGACACTTCCAAAGTCTTTGATAAAGGCTCCCCTGCTGCAGAGAAGAAAACAAAAGTCACGTCCTCCCTCCCATTAAGCATTTTTTCCTCATAAAATAAGCAAGACAACGCAAACGTCATCAGTGGAAATCAAACCAGCTATTTCAGCTCGAAAATTTCAGCTGAAAAGATTAAGCGAAATCATGATTTTGCATAATTGTTTCCCTGCAAGAAACATCTGATAACATCCCATTCTGCTCCAAATTAAACAACAAAGATTAGCACGGACGTATTTAAGACTATATACCTGAATGGTTTGCCTTTGGTGTACAGTTCTTCTGGGAAATCACTGTGACATACAGCATGCTATTACAATTAAATATGCAAGAAAGAAGAATTAAACTGACTATGAATAATTAATACCCTACAATACTACTTCATAAGGGAAAGTCTGGCTGAATATTCCCGCAGATAAGATATACCCAAACACAAGGCACAGCAGAGTTGGCAGCTTTACTTTTATGATGGGGTTTAAAACACCAAGTAACTTTATGGCTGCTACTCAATTCTAGAGGAGGTGCCAGCCATCCAAGCCTTCTCCCGCTGGATTCCCATCCAGCTTCAGAAAAATGGGATAAATGCAACTGTTGCAATAGTTGCAGCACCGCTCATCTATGTCCCAGAGGTAACAGGCTTCCCAAACACTTCCCATTAAAAGGTATAAAGCAATTATCTGGCATCCCAGCAGGGACAATAAAGCAAATATGATGCAACAATTACTTGGGTGATAAGATCAGGCTAAGGTTGTGAGAAAAAACAATTAAAAAGGGTTGCAAGGGCTAAGGAATGCAGCCTACTTTCCCAGAATCTCTCTTAAGGACAAAGATACCATCAGCTCCAAGAGTCGACCTTCCTGTTTCGAGTTTACTGTTCTGGAGGCTGCAGAACATCAGCTGCAGCAAAGCTGAAAATGGCAATTGAAAATATGCCTTTTTCTGCACAACATCACCCCTAAATTGCATAGATTAGCATTTACTGAAGTCCCTGTAAAATTGATGTCCAACTGTTGGCATTTTCCATCAGGCTCCGGCCGGGTCAGCGCAGTGATAACTGACACAAACACATTTGTTGCACATTTTTAGCTGGAAATGCCCAGTTCCTCTCAGTTTTTCCATGCATGGCACACCCAACACCTTTCTGGAGAGAGAGACTTGAAATCCAACCAACACTTGTGATCACTGAGGTGGAACATGGCGCTGCTCTAACTGCTGAAGGTGACAGCATCCCTCTGCTCCTAGCCCCAGGTTGCTCCAGGAGGGTCTTGTTCCTGTAGGATCCAACACTCCAAAGCAAACATGAGCTGAGGGTCTTTCTGAGCACAGGCAAAGCCATGTTCGAAGTATGCTGGCTTAATATTAATTTTCTATTAAAAATTAATAGGATTAAATGAAGCTTGCAAGCCTATGGGCACCAAGGCAGTTATTTTGCTGACGCACTCGTTGCCCAGGGGAGCAGGATGTGAGGGATGGGCTGCAGAGTTCCTGCAGCATCCATGTGGCTCCTGGAGGGAACAGGGGGCTCTTCCCCACACCCCCAGAGGAACCTTGGGTTCCACCAGGGCTGTGTCACCCTGCTCTGTCCAGAAACTGGTGGGGAAGATGAAACCCTGAGGAGATCCTGGTGAAAACCCTGGTGCCTTCCCACCTAGGATCCAGCCTTCTCTGGACAATGCCTCCAAATCTCACCCACGTGCCCCTTTCCCACTTCCCAGAATGAATTCCCTTGCCAACAAGAACCCTGCAAATATCCTGATTTATGTAAGCTTAACCTTCAGTCCCTATTAATGCTAACGGAATAGGAAAAAATTAACCATGGGTGCAAGTAAAAAGACTGTATCTGCATTTCTAATTATACAACAAAACACACCACGTGGCAATACTTCCAAGCACCTTGCTGGGAATAAAATAGCCATTGGACTGAGGCTTCCATTTGGAGTGGATGCAAGAGCAACCAGCACCGAGGCTGTCAGAGTTAAGGGATGAGGACATGAGAATTAAGGGAAATGAAGTGACATATGTGAACGATGATAACAAAAATGTTAATAATTAGAAAAACAGTCACCTTAAAAATTTAAAATTTCATGATCTCTCCTACTTTTTAATGGCTTAGCCTACTTTTTCCAACCTAATTTGCATGATCAAAATAGGCCTCCTGCCAGGAAGCATTAAAATGGCAGCCCCCCATTGAGACAAAACTCCCTTCACCATACGAGACTGAAGGACTAATAACTATTCCTAAAAACATTTTAAATCCATTAACGTTGTTTAGCAAACACTTATTTAGAATTAGTGCCGCTATCAGAATTTGATTGTGCTCCACTAAAGTGTTTTATAAAAGCCTTTGAGGGAGGAGCAGGTCCCTCCCAAACACCTGTGCCATCTCCGAACCTCTCCAAAAAGCTGAGCACCCTCACACCCCGACACGCTTTCCATTCCAAAACCCCAAAGCATTCTCCAAGATCAACCAGACAATCCCCAAGAGCTCTGCAGAGTGCCAGGCTGGGCAGCTGGAAGAACCCTCCAAGATGCACAGAGCAGCCAGACCAGAGTACACCACCCCCACCAACCTCTGCACTCAGCAAATAATTAATATAGACCAAAAAAACCCAGGTTACAAAAATATAAACCTCAATATTACTGATGTACTGGAGATTTAGATTCTGGTAGAAATAGATGGTGGTTTATACAAATTTGTCCAAGCTACGTGTTATCCTTTCAGTGCCATCTGCACAAAACCAGAGTTTTATCTGAGCATTGGATACTAAAATAAATCATTTTCTCCATATCTATGATCTTGTTGGAGACAGACGCCACAAACCTGAGAGCTGGCTAGTGCAGGCTTGTCTAGTCACAAATAAAATTACATCCACATCAATATGATTTATTTTTAATAAAAAAAATAAGGCAAACCAGGCTCTTCATATTGAAACAGGCTCAGCCAGCACCCTCCACGCCCAGAAGATATCATGTACAGTGTGAAATTGTCAGAATAAAACTGGGATTTGCACTGTCATTTCCTCTAGTAAGAAACACCACTACCAAGAGACACATTTTAATTGCCACACGTAATGAAAAGTACCTGCTCGTTCTCCACTTGCTGTATTTATTGCTATTTAAATTCAGGACTGCAAGTCTCAGCAGGATATTTTCTGGTGACTTCAGTTTTTTTAGAGTGTCCATGCCCCAGCAGATTTTTAAGAGTGAATTTGGCTCTCCAGTACAACACTTGTGACCCATCTCTGTCCGTGCATGAGTGAGGTTCTTGGGCTGCACTTCTCAAAGCACCTCGTCCTGAGTGTCCCCTGTGAGCAGGGACCTCACAGTAATTAGCACAATCTGATACTGGAAACTCAACTAATTCTAACATTGATCCCTCAGGACAGCACAGCCCATGATTTGAGAAACGTTTGTCCCAAAAGACCCTTTGTTTCTACCTTTCAAAGTCACCAAAGGCTGGTAAATAAATTATATTCTCCAAAAGCTTTGCAAATTCCTCTCCCCTGTCTGGATACATTCTCCAACCAGCAGCCACAGCTAAAGGTTTATACAAGATCATGAAAGCACCAAACCTGTTTTATTTTTTTATACAGAGCAACTTCTAACATCTGCAGTCACTGCTGTGAGATTGCAAAGGATTTTATTTGCCAAGTCAAGCTGTTGAAAGGACAGATTATAAAAAATAAACACTAACCATTTTTAGATCTAACTTTCCCCCACAGACTGCATTTTATGCCCTTTCACTGGAAATGTTACATCAGAATAAAATCAGATTTAATTGGCTCTTAAATAACTGAACAGCCACTTTAATTTTATTTCAATAGCAATAATTCATAAATCAAGCAGCTGAAATCCTAGCACGAGTGACAAGTAAATAGAGCAGAACACAGTGAAGGAGAGCACGAACACCACATGGTGAAAGGTGATTTTTCTCAAACTTCACACGTCACCATTTTATGGACATAGCAAAGGTGCCACCACATAAATACTCAGATCTCAAACCTGTCAGTTCATCAGCAGTAAGTGCTTAACAAAGACCAGTGCATGATGATCCTTGCCCAACTGGAACTGCTAGGAGAATGGCTGGGATTTTAGCCATGGATGCAATTTCCCTCATGCACACTAGATGGAAGTATGGAAAAATCTTAATTCTTTCCTGTCTCAACTTGAATTCAAGTGGTTGAGATGTTATGTTGGACTGTCACATTCTGAGAAGAATTTTTTTTGTTCTTTGTCAGCAACTTCACTCATGGATAAGCTCTAAGTAAAAAGATGCCCTGAAATATCAAACTAAGCCGTGCTGGAAATTAATAGTAAACATAAGAGAATATACAGCAGAAATACTAAATATATTATCCAGGCTAAGTTTTAAAGTACACACATTCAATTTCTAGAGTATTTGAATAATAATCACTAATGAGATCCTTCAGAGACAATGAAGTTACATTTTTTAAACATCCAGGTTTTTACAAGAAACACCACTTTGCCAATGAATAGAAACAGGGAACAGAAAAGGTATAAAAGGATTCATAAATGCTGCTGCAGTTTTGACTGGAAAAAAACCCCCAACAGATTTGTAGAATATAGTGGGAGAGGCACAGGGAAATAGAGAACCTGAAGTCCTGCAGAACAAGCAGATCAGAGAGCAGCAAACCTGAATGGGATTAAATTACACACAAATCTCCTGGAAACATCTTAAAAGTGACTTGTTCCAAAACAATCCATTTCTAAATTTAAACACTAAAGAGTTCACAGACACAAAAACTAAATCAGGCAATGGTGTGACCAGGAAAAGGTGCTGGAAGAGCTGATTTCCCTCCCCTACTCTGGCTTTTTCATATATTGATTTTCCTCCACACTCATTCACAAATGCTCAGCAGAGCTGTGAACAATTTAAAGTCAAGGGATGCACGAATTACCAGCTCCAGGAACACACCACCCATCTGAGGCAAAAGCTGAGGGCTTTGCTGTAGCTGAAGAAAATAAAAACCAACCCAGAATCAGAACACACTGATGAGCTGGAAGTGAAGGGCAAGCAAATCCCTAATTTTCCCTGTCCACAACAAAGCCAAAGCACATGACATTCCTCCAGCTTAGAAGACAACAAATTAAGAAAACCAGTGCCAGAACAGAAGGATGAATGAAGAACAATGCTGGATAAGAGAATATAAAGTAGGCATGAAGGGCTCCCCTTTCCAGATGTTAAGAAGAATTGCTGTTTTTCATTCCAGGTTTAAAAAAAGATAAGCAGAGGAGGAAGTTTACTTCGGAGAGTGGGAGCATCTGCATAATTTTTTGAAAAAGGTTCATACAAAGATTTCCTTCCAACAGAATTTAAACTAGATCTATACATATATACATAGACTTATGTGGTATTGGCTCAAGACAGTCACCTTACAGTATTTTTCAAAGTGTTTTTCATGCAGCAACTGCCTACAGAGGGGAACAAAATGAGTGGCAAGGGACAGCCACAGGAAAGGGCAGGACTGTGAGACACACATCCTCCAACATGCACACTCCAAGTTTAACAACATGAAGGCAAGGAGAGGGACAGCAGGATACAGCAAAGGATATGCTGGGGCCAGGAAATGAGAAAATAATCCACAGTGCTCAACACTGACTTATGGGATATTTTACCAACAAAAACACACTGGAGCTTTTATTTTTTTTTTTTTGCATGTGTGGCTCCCACCTTAGCCAGGCCAGGGAGATTGTCCCAGTATGAGGAGGGAAATTACAGAGAAACTGGATGTTGGATGACTCTGAAGAGCAGAGCACGGCGTTTCACCTATTTCCATTGCTCTCGCGTGGTTCCCGAATTAGAAACAATCAGAACCCTGCTGGAAACAATATATGGCACCTTAATTGGGTTGGCTGCACTACAGACGTCAGCAATGTATCACTTAGTAGATCATTTTCTGACTGCTTTTTTTTTTCTTTAAAACTAAAAATAGCTGCACTTTCATGGTTCACCTTTTCTACATCACCTTTACTACAGACACCGTAAGAAATTAAATGTTAGCACTCCTTGCCCAGGGAAGATCCTACAGGACCCACACCTGCTGCAGGCAGGGTCTGTCACCTAATTCAGCAGAATTATACTTAAAGGTTTGTCTCAGATGTGTTGCTTTTACAGAGAACTTGTTTTCTAAAACATTTCCCCCTAGTACACTGATCAGTGCATCTGTTTAAAAGCCTGGAACAGTTCACTTATCTCCAAATACATCAACAACCCAGTGCTCCACACATTCCAAGCACTCCAGAATCCCTGCACGGGACTTGGGAACTCACATGAAAAATCTTTCCCAGTTTTCATCCCCAAGTGTTCCACCCCCACTATTCCCTACCAAATCCACACTGCAGCCAAACTGCATTCCTGTGAAATTATTCCAAGAATGAAATATCACCATTTTCCTCATAAACCCTGGAAACTTGGACTGATCTTCACACACAGCATAAACAAATTAAGCAATGGGAATACATAAACCAAGAATAATTCTTAAGCACAATGGGGGAATAATTATAGCAAACACAGAACAAATACAAAATGAGTGGGGAGGTGTGGAGGGACACCCAGACAGAATGTGCTGAAATAAGGAAACAGGACCTACATGATCCATGAGGTTGGATCAGCCATAAGTTAGGGCTGCTGGCTTTTTAAGTGTTCACTTAAATCAAATTACTAAAAACATAGGAACCAGCAGTAGATGAACACAGAGGTTTCTGTCAGCTCCTGCTGTAGGCCAAGCCATGCCCTGCTTGGACAGTAAAATCAGCTTTTGAAAGATTACAACCCCTTGGAAAAATATCTTTGGGTAAAGTTCAGAACAACTTTTCTGGATGTCAGCCAGCAGAATGCCTGTTCAGGAGTTCCATTCCTCAATCACTATTTGGAAAGCTTTTTTTTCTTGAAAGTAGAAAGATTAATAATGTGACAAACTTGTTTTAGCATTCACAGTCAAAGTAACAATCTGCAATTAAAAGAAAAAATTGCTCCAAGATCTGTGTGGTAAAGATTTCAACACAAGTCACAAAATACAATGGGAAAATGGGAATGTGGCATACCACACAAGGAATAAAAAATTCAATTACTCACTTCACTTCGTAGTTTGAGAACGTTTTAAATTGTTTAAACATCTCAAATGCTGAAAATTGGAAAGGGTGGGGTGATAGAGTCATTACAGATACTCATCCTCAGGGACATTTTACCCCAAAACAGCCTCTGAAGAGTGAGTATACTACTACAACAGAGTGACCTGTTACTCACCTGCTGGGTGTAGCATTTCAGTGAACTACATGTTCTTAAAGCAATTATTTAAAAGTGCTGATCATCTGTTAAATAACTCAAACAAATCAGGCTGTGGCTACGTTCTGGGTGGTGTATTTAGCAACTCCATAAATCCCAGAATCCTGCAAGTCACTTCATAAATCTGTGACTCTCCTCACTGTTGCCTCATCAAAGATGAGTGAGCCAGGAATATACAGGATATAAAATGTTTTGGTGATGGAGCTTTTTGGGGTGAGGCCAGCCAGGACAAAACTTTCTACTTCCTCCTCTCCCCATCTCTGTGTGCTGGCCAGTAATAAGTCATGGTCAAAAATGAAGAAGAGTAAAAATGAATGGACAAACCAATGTGAAAAAGTAAAATATTGCACTGGAAGCCCTGATAAAAGTTTCTATCCCACATCCAGGCATTTCAGCAACTGCAGCAGAGGACACAAGGAGAAGCTCCTGCACATGGTCTGAGCTTCTGGGAAACAGAGATAGATACTTCAGTCCTTGACAAAAATCCTTACTTCTCTTGATCTGGCAACAGTTCCCAGAAGCAAGCATAGATACAAAAGCTTATCAGAGGACAACTTGAAACAAATACAAATAAGGCTTAAATGAAGGCAAATATCCAAGCTGCAGAGAACACGATTCCTTAATTTCACATTTGGAGAAAAAAACAATACTATGTGGACATTCTCCAACATATTTTTAATGTTATTAACAGAAATAGCACCCCAGGCTGTGCTCAAGCTGAAAAAGTGTGAAACTGTTTGCAATGTGAAGTGAAAGGGGGATCAAAAATACCATCTTATTAAATGGCATTTATTTGGTGCTAAGTGAATTATTTATTCAATTGAGAAGTTCACAAAATGACAGGGGGGTAAATGCAAGCGAGGTCACTACTTCATGTCAGTATCAAAGCTGATCCTTAGCAGAATTTAAGCACCTGCTTTTTCTTTTATCTCAGCACAAAATGAGATTTCTTTCTTTTTTTTTTTACACTTCAAAAGCCATGTAACACAACAGAATATATGCCAAGCATGCAAAAAACAGAGCATGCCAGCATCTTTCAGCAATCAGCTTTCCCTTGTCATCCATTATGTCAGATTTATCTATTTTTGCTTAATTCTTGCTCCAGCAATACGCATCCTTCCTCTCCCCAGACTATCAGGCTGGTTGGGCTGGAATTCAATACAGCTTCTTAAAATAGTTGAGAAATATTGAAAATATTTGAAGCGATGCCTGCGAATTGCAGCCAATTCATCAACTCCTCTTCCAGCTCCTGCTCGACCTGTGCCCCCCCAGACAAGGGGCAGTTCTCATTTCTTCACCTCAGAAATTCTACCCAGTGTAAATATCATTTGGAAAACAAATAGCCTTTCTTTTATGGAAGCATTTCTCCATGAAAGCTTAGATCCTGTGTTAATTGCAAACCTTACCCTCTGACTCTTACTCGCTTTTGATCTGAACATTCCTCTGCTGAAAATTAATAGTGAAAGCATTTGCTTTAAGTTTGCTTTCTGTTATCATTGCTTTTCCTCTCCGAGTTTCCAGACCCTCTGGACTGGCTTTACAGGACACCAGACCCACCTAAAAGCTCTGCCTGAATCCTTCACTCTGCTGCTGGCTGCAAAACTCTGCTCTCCCCACCTCCAACACCTGTAAGACCCTTGAACAGCATCTCTCCCCACTGCTTTATGCACACATAGATGAACAGACTCTAACAAGTTCAAATTCTTAAAAAGCCCTGATCAGAAATAAATAGGCTGAAAGGAAAATGCAACTCTCATCACTCTGTTCCCTCACTGCCTGTGGAGCACAGAATTTTCTCAGCCGGCTGCTGAATCAGACGAAGTTTCCACAGTGCACACACACACACACAATCACAAAGCCCCAACACGTCCAGGAGGATTTATTCCATCACAAAGTCACTGCCGCTGCTCCAGCACAAATGACATCACTTAGGAACCCAACCTTATCTCCTGAGAGCTCCCAGCTCCCTCCTCTCCTGCAGCGACCGGAGCAACAAAGAACCGGGTTTGTGCAATAAGGAGGAAAAAAGTATTGCTGCAAAAAGTTTTCCAGAAAAACTTGTATTTTCTTGAGAATGTGACTAGGGAAAAATAAAGGGCTGTAGGAAGAAGTGAGTAGAACAAATTCCGGTTGAACTAATCAAGCTGTATCTGTGATTTGTCCTAAACTTGTACCTAGAGCTACCAGGGGAGGGTGAGAGACGCCTGTGAGCCCTCGCAGGTGTTGGTCGGGGAGGTTCACACGCTGCAGAACCAAAACCATCTCAGTACTTTGCTGCACGAGTGCACTGCGAACTGGAGTCCAGCTCTGCAGTTTTCTTCTTCTTCTTCTTCTTCTTCAGACACTTGAAAATCGGTTGGTGGGGAATAAGAACGACGGATGATTTATTGGCGAGACCTGTTCCCTGCCCGTGGGAAAGAGGGGCTTGGAGGTCCCTTCCAGCCCAAACCAGCCTGCGAGTCTCTCGCAAAAAGACACTTTTCTTGGGAAAGAATCACACAAAGGATGTGCTCGCACTGCGACCGCAATCCCCCCTTCCCCCTGACGGCACTTCTGTCGCGATGGCTGACGCACTATCGCGATCCGGGGCCGTGTGCGCGGTACCGGGGGACAGGTAACGAGGGCGCCGGGGCTACCGGGGGGGCTGGGAGCTCCGCGCTAAGCGGGGGAGACCCCGGGGAGGCGGGCCGGGAGCCGGTGTCGCGACAGGCGGCGGGTGTCGCGACAGGGGGCGGGTGGGCACACCGGTGATGCCTCAGCGGGCGGGGGGAGGGGACACCCGGGAAGGACAATGGTGGGGGGGGTATGAACCGCGGCGGTCCCGCCGCGCCGTGAGCGGGACTAGGAGGATGACGATGAGGAGGAGGAGGTGACGGTGGGGCCGCGCCCTCGCTCCCGCCGTGTGCCGCACTTACTCTCGGTGCCCCTGCCCGGGCCTCATGGCGCCGCCGCCGCTGTGCCCGCCCGGCCCCGCCGCCGCCGCCGCCGCCCGCCCCGGCCGTGCTGGCTGCGCAGCCGCCCCCGCGCACGCGCGGCCCGCGCGCCGCCCGCCCCGCCCCGCGCACGCGCGGCCCCGCGGCCACGGGAGCGAGGGAGGGGAATGGGCGGGGGGGGGGGAATAGCGCCGCGCCGCCCCCTGGCGGTAACCGGGGGTAGTGCAGAGAACAGCGGGGACATGGGGGGATACTGGGGGGACATAGGGGGGACATAGGGGGCACATTGCGGGGGACACACTGGAGGGACATTGGGGGTTATGAGGAAGGGACACTGTGGGGACACACTGGGGGATGGGAGGGACACAGGGAGAAGATGAAGAGGACATATGGGGAACAGGGAGGGACACAGCAAGGACATAGGGTCATGGCAGGGGCACTGGCATGGCAGGGAGGACATGAAGGAACATAGCAGGGGGGGCCAGGGAGATGCAGGGGGGGTCAGGAAGGGGACACAGAGGTGGCTCTGCCACAGCTCTGGTGCTGCCCACACCGAGGTCTCAACAGCCACCTTCCCCCACCGCTGGGGTCAGTCCTTCATGGAGTATTTTTTCCACAGGGGAGTGAGGATCTGCACCCCTGCGATGGCCTTGCAAGGGGATAATTAACCTAATTCTCAAGCTCGTTAAGGAGCTGCAGGTCAGGAAGGTGAGACACTCAACGCTTGCCGTGCCAAGAGCATTTCCACTGTCCCCACTGTTGTTCTGGGCACTCGGCTCCATCCCTGGAAGCAGCCTGGGATGAAGCTCTGGGGCAGCACAAGGTGACCCTGACCCCTCCCATGACACAGCTACACAGAGGGGACAGCTTCCCCTTGTGCCCCCACCCCTCCAACCCTGCCCACCCAGCTTTTCCCCCCAACATTCAGAAGTCACAGCTCAGAAAACGGGATCCAGGCTCAGCTGGGAAGGAGGAATGACATGAAAGTGCCCTGGTTTGAGCTGGAATAAAACAGAGGGAAGGTGGTGGCTGTGAGGTCAGGCTGCCAGGGAGAAATAAAGGACAGAACAATCACTTGTGCTGGGATCTCATTTTATTGCAAGGGAAATACAAAAGTTGGACAGCAGCATTCAAGGGAGCACAGCACCCACTGCTCCTGGGGAACAAGGAAGGACACGCTGTGCAGGTTTCCCAAGCCAGTTTTCAGTTGATCTCACATTCCAGATAGAATTCTTCAGCAGAAGGCTAAAACATCTGTTTCACAGTGCATCAGAGAGGGACAAAGGGCTGAGCAGGTTTGGGCTCCAGACCTTTCCCAATCTCTTCCCTGCTGGGGTTTTCTTCCCTCGGAGATGTTAATTTATAACTGGAGTACCTGGATTTCTGGCAGGAAGGTACCCAGTGCTCCAAATACCTGACAAAGAGACAAAGCAAGCCCCAAACACCAGGTCCAGGCACACACACGTGGTGCCAGGCTCCACCATGTCAAGGGCTCTGCAGAGCCAGCCCTGCTCCTCCAGCCTCAGCTGTGCCAGGAGCTCTCTGTTACACCTGAGCTGCAGAACCTGCTGCTCTTCCCACCTTGGGGACTTTAGCTGCAACAGGTGCTGTGTTTGTATCTGTGACCCTTATGCAAAGAGTGAGGACTTGGAAGTGACACAATAAACTACTCGAATTCCTAAAGATGGGTCCATGCTGGTTTTGCATGACAGACAAGGCAGTCAGGCATTACAGATGTTCCAGCTGCCAGCAAACCCCTAAAACCAACTCCCTACACCCCCCAGCTTCAACAGGGCAGGGAGAAAAGTCAACATGAGACCATCAGCTGGGCTGGGCTGGCCTCATCCCCCTGTGTGACCATGACTGAGCCTTCAGAAGGGATTACAAACATGTGCTGATCCTTCAGTGCTACCCTTTGTTTGCTACAAGGCAGGAGATGCTCCTGAACTCCCACGTACAAACACCTGAGAGCAAGGACATGAGACACAGCCCAAAAGAAGTGGGGGGCAGCTCTGGAAATGCAGGACCAGAAATGGATGCAGCTGATTCTCCAGTGTCTGTCCACAGGCCAGATGCCATAGAAGGTCTGGAGATTTTATTTCAGTTTGGGCCATTTCCCCGCAGAATAATATATTCCACTTCAGCCCACAGTAGTAACTCCATCATCCTCTATTTCTGAATTCAACAAAGGTGCCAGGATACCCCCAGGACTGGTTTCTCCACATGATCAGAGAGTTCAAGGGGTGTTAAAACACACCAAGTGCTCAACCCTTCACCTCCACCTTGAGCTTCAGGTGGACCTCACACAGGAAAGCGTTCATCAGGTCCCGGCCAGCCTCCTGAGCAATCCTGCTGATGACCCTTCCTCCTCTTCCAATCAACATCCTCTGTGTTAAAACCCAGAGAGAACATCATCAAACTCACCCAGGAGAACGGTGCAGCCACAGAAGCAATGAGGGAAACTCCAACATTAAACTGTGAGGCAACACAGTTGCCAGTACTGGGGCCATGGCTCTTCCCAAAAGAGAGGGAGCCCAGCAAGGACGGACTTAGGGAGCTCCCTTCACCCTCCTCAGCATCCCATCTTTCTTCCCTCACTCACCTTGTGAGACTCCCTTGGCACCAGGAGGCTCTGCACGATGAGGAGCTCCCCACATTCTCCTTCCTCCCACACGTCTGTCACCTGTGACAGCAATGGAGCCCTCAGCAACCCCAGCACCCCTCCCTTGGACACACCAGCACACAAGAGGGGCCCCTTCACACACAGAAAGGCTCTTAGCACACCTGAGGTGCAAGTACTGAGTCACCCACAGGGCCTGGCAGATCCCACAGATCCAAAGAAAGGGATTCTCATCACACAGCCTGAAATTCCCAATGAAACAGCTCATGGCCGAGTCTGCCTGGGCACACTTCCCACCTGAGTCACTCCATAAGGCACTTCCAGGGGCAGGTACTCCAGGAGCTTCTCCCTGATGATATTATCACAGATCTCTTGAGGTGACTGGCTGGTCAGGACGTCGCTGTGGAATTCCCAAGGGCCTGGCTTGGCTTGCATCAGGAGGTACCTCTGTGGGCACAGCACAGCCCCATCAGCTGCCACGTGTCACCCACACAGTGCCACCACCCCTGTGCTCCTCCTACAGAGAGGGCACTGCTGCTGGCCTGGGCCTGGCAGCAGGGCAGAGGTTTGGTGTTTTGGGCAGGGACAGGAGAAAAGGAAGCTCTGACACCCCTCCCTAGGGCTGTGTGTATCACACAAAAGCCCACAGAAGCCCTGGAGCTGAGACAGCAGTGGGTGGACTCCTTGTGAACAAGCTGCTGTTTGGAGAGCCCCAGGCCAGAGTTTAATACAGAAAACTCTGCAGGTGCAGCAGGGACACATCCCACGTTGACACAGGACACTTTCCCCCCATGCCAGGCCAGCAACAGAAGCTGAGGCTCTGTATGAAGTGCTGGGCTCCCACCCCAAGCTCCAGCTGTGACACAAGCTCAGAGCGGAGTTACCTTGAGTGTATCCACCTCCTCCCCATGGAGAGCTGCCAGCATGAAGATCTCCTGGAAGTGTGGCCAGCCTTTCATCTCTTTTAGATCCTTGGCTCCTTGGTGCTTTGCCCCTTCCCCTGTGCCAGCACCCCCAGCATCACTGCTCTTGTCCAAAGCAGAGCCTTCCTGGGCCTGATTCTTTTCCTGCCCAAAGGGAGACCCTGGGACTTTGCTTTCAGGTGGAGAAGCCTGAGTGAGATGAAGGGGAAGCTTTACTGAAGAACGGGAATCCTGTTTAGGTGAAGATTTCACTTCCAGTTTCTTTCCATTTACAATTCCCTCTGTCAGGTCAGTTGCTACTTCCAGCAGGAGAAACTTTTTCTTTAGTATATCCACCTGAAGCCAAAAAGAGAGAGAGAGAGAGGTGTCAGGATTTACCCTAAGTGAGGTGGTATCTGAAGGAGCCAGAGGAAACCAGCCAGGAAAGCAGCTGCTGCAGGACAGGACAGTTTTGGCCAAAACTGGCACAGTTTTGTGTCAGCACTGCCAGCACAGTTTGCCCAAACACTGAGAACCTGTCAGCTCTTCTGAGAGTCTCCCTAGCTCCTCTTTCTGGATGGATTTAAACCCCAGACAGCAGCACAAATTCAGGGGTGCTTCTCCTTTTAATGGGTACACACACCCCTCAATATTCTGGAGCAGAGGGGGAACCTGTGTCCTTTAACACACCAGGGACCCAAAAACCCATCAGTGCTGAGGCCAGGTGGTGCCTGAAGAAGGCAGGAAGAAGGAGGAGCAGGATTTACCTTGTTCAGGACCAGCACACTGGGGATGTGGGGGAACTGAGACAGGCACTTGAGCACCTCCTTGCTCAGAGAGTTCCTTGTCCAGTGATCTGACACATCCACCAGAACCAGGACTGCCAGGAAAGAGGGAGGGAAATGGGATGAATCCACATTTTCCAGAATGTTCACCTGCAGCTTTAGAGTCTGTGGTCACTCCCCTCTTCAGGAGGGGCACAAAAAGAAGGATTTTACTGAAAACACTAAAAATGCAGCTTACCAATGCCACCCTAATGACATCACGTGTGCTAAATCTCAACATCCAAGCTCAATTATTAACCCAAAGTGCCTCCCCCTGGCACCAGGCAGTTCTTATCCCCTCCTCAGCTCAATATTCCAGATATTTTCTCTGCCTTTCCTTGTCCACACTCCCTGTGCTGCCTGCCAACACCCAGATACCACAGCTGGGAACTTGTGCGGCAGAAAAGGATTTGGCTTGATGCAAAAAGAGTTGAAAACCCACCTAAATCTGCATGTTTCATACTGTCCCATGGGTCTGTCAGCATGGCTTCATCTAAATTATGCCTGAAAGTCAAATACAAATGAACAAACCAGACACATTTCATGATAATTGTGCTCCTCCCTCTCAAACAAGGGGGAAACCAGTGTTTTCCCTCATTCCAGCTGCCACAAAGCTGCTTTAGGGGTTGTGACATCCCTTGTCATGTGCAGATACACAGAACCCCACATAAAAAAGCTCAAGGGACATCACAGGCTCTGTGTGCTACTGAAATTCCAATTAAAAACACTGGAAAGCAAAATATGGCTAAAAACATGCACTCAGCTCACTCTTGTTTTACAGACTTTGCATGGTGAAAATCACATCCCTGTTTTATTACTCTTGCCTGGCAGCACACACCCCCCCTCCCCACCCCAGTGCTGGTACCTTCTGGCTTTTACGGGATTTGTGAGGCCAGGTGTGTCCAGAATGATCTAGGAAAAGCAAAAACAAACGTTTCAAGTTTGCCAGCAGCGAGAGCTCAGGGGAAAACCCCATCTTTGTGCCCTGAGAGGTGATCCCAAGGGACACAGATGAGCAAACACTGCCCTCAGGCTCCAGGACTCACCAGCTGCGTGTCCTCGTGGGTGATGACACCCCGGGCCTTGCAGCGGGTGGTGTGCACCTTCTTGGAGACTGGGAAAACCTGCAGGGAATTAATTAAACATGTTACACAGCCAAAAAAACCCCAGGAAACAGCCTGAGCTGCACCCCAGCTCTTCACCTTCCTGCCCAGGAGCTGGTTGCAGAGCGTGGATTTCCCGGCGTTGGGAGCGCCGATGATGGCGATCCTCAGCACCTTGGGCTGCGGGGGCTGGTCGGGCCGGTTCTGCAGGAGGCGTTTCTGCTCCTCTGCCGGGGGAAGGAGGAGCTCGGAGGGTGCCAAACCCTCCGCGGGTCAGGGCAGCCCTGGGGCGGGGCGGCAGCCGCCACCACTCACCTTTGTCGGTGGCCACGGGCGGCGGGTGCTGGCCCAGAGCGGCGGGCGGGACCTCGGCGGGGATGCCCAGGAGGTTGCCCAGCGCCGAGCTGCTCCCGTTCCAGCGACTGGGAACGCTCAGGATCCCGCCCAGCGCCGAGCTGCTCCCGTTCCAGCGGCTGGGAACGCTCAGGATCCTCCCCAGCGCCAAGCTGCTCCCGTTCCAGCGGTTGGGAATGCTCAGGATCCCGCCCAGTGCCGAGCTGCTCCCGTTCCAGCGGCTCCCCGTGAGGCGAGCTGGAAGAAAACACCGAATTTATCAAGAACGTCCCTGAAACACACCAAGCTCGCGTGGGCCGCCCCCTCCACACGCTGCGTCCGGGCAGCGCTCACCCCACCACAAGGCCTCTCGGCCGGCCCCGGAGTCCCGCATGCCAGCTCCCGCATCCAGCCGCCCCCGGAGTACCCCCGCGGCCCCAGCGCACCTGCTCCCAGCCGGAGCGGCCCCGCCGCGGCGGCACCGCCGGCCCAGAGCGCGGCCCGGGCGGCGGCGGCAGCCATGGGAGCCGCCATGTTGGCGCGCCGCGGGGCACGCCGGGAAGGCGAGCGGTGCCCGCTCCCATTGGCGAATAGCGCGGGGACATAGAGAGCGCGAGAGCGGGGCCAGAGCGCCGCGCTGCCGCGGGGGATTGTGGGATGGAAACGGCCCAGAGCCGGCGGCGCAGGGCGGGGACGCGGGGGCGCCCCCTGCCGGCGCCACCGCAGGGTGCAGGTGGCGGGGCCGCGGGGTCCCCAGTGCCACCAGTGCCACCAGTGGCACCAGTGCTTCCCAGTGCCACCAGTGTCAGCAGTGTCCCTCCAGTGTCACCAGTGCTTCCCAGTGCCACCAGTGTCAGCAGTGTCAGCAGTTCCACCAGTGTCACCAGTGTCACCAGTGTCCCCCCAGTGCCACCAGTGTCAGTAGTGCTCCCCAGTGCCATCTGTGTCAGCAGTGCCACCAGTGCCCCCCAGTGCCCCCCAGTGTCACCCCAGTGCCAGCAGTTTCAGCAGTGTGACCAGTGTCACCAGTGTCCCCCCAGTGTCACCAGTGCCCTCCCAGTGCTCCCAGTGACCACAGTGCCCAGTTCCACCAGGCCCGGAGCCCCCAGGGGATGCAGTGAGGAAGGAGAGCAGAGCCACGGTTCTGTCACTCTCTTTATTGTCCTGTGCCCGTCCCCAGGGCTCCATCGCCGTGTCCTTGCCATCCCATCCCATCCCGTCCCATCCCGTGCCATCCCCGCCCCGCGCCGTGCCGTGCCGTGCCGTGCCGCGTTGCCGGCCGTCGGCAGAACCGTTACCATTACTAAACTCAGTAATGGTAACGGTTTCCCCGCCGGCCGTGGGTGCCCGGCTGTGTCCGGATCCTCTCCCAGCCCGGCATGTCCCAGCCCGGCATGTCCCAGCCCGTGTCGCTCATCCCCGGTGCCCGGGCGTGTCCCGGTGCTCGCTGCGGCGGGAGGAGGTCGGTGCAGCCCGGGGAGTACATCATCTATACTGTAGTGTCTCATAGCCAACTTACAGTATACGATGATATCCTGCCCGGGACAGCGCGGCGAGGAGAGCGGAGCCTGCAGGGGTCAGACAGCGCGGTCAGGGAGCCCAGCCCGTTGTCACCCCGGTGTCACCCTCACCCGTCCCTGTCCCCCGGTCCTGTCTCTCCCTGAGGCTCCTGGAGGCCTCCCTGCCCCAGCACCGCCCCACCTGCTCCTTATCCCTCGCAGTTCCACCACCCCAGAGCAGGACAGAAGTTCTCAGTGCCTTCCCTCCCCAGGTGTCCCCCCAATCCCTCTTTGTCACCCCATTCCCGCCATCCTGGAGAGGACCAGAGGTTCCCAATTGTCCCCTCACCCCAAGACCCCCCTAGCCCATCTTTGCCCCCAGTCCTGCTGTCCCTGAGTGGGATTGAGGGTTCCCAATTTCCTCCCCACCACAGCACCCCCCTGAGCCCTCCTTTTATCCCATAACCCCATCTCAGAGCAGGTTTTGGGGTTCCCCAACCCCACCTCTGTCCCCCCAGTCCCACCCTCCCTGAGAGGACAGCAGCTCCCAGGTGGTGGCACCTACCTGTGGGGGTGGCACTGGGGCTTTGTGGGGTGCTGGATCTGCACCCGCCTTATAAAACCTGCTCTGCCTCATCTGCATATCTCACATCTGCACTGCACAGCTGGATGGGGCCCTTAACCCCTTCCTGCCCAGGGGGGCACCGCCCCGAGCAGCTCCCCCCACCCAGCCTGGCATTGTCCATGGGGGGATTTGGGGTTTGCAAGGGGCCACCCCCTGCATCTTCCACTTCAGGGTGGCCCCACAAATGCCCCATCCTCCTGTGGTCACCAGGATTATCCCTTCCCATAGCTCTGGGGACCCTGAACTGGGAGCTCCCCACTGCAAACTGGTTCCCAGCTGCTGGACAGTGGTGTTGGACAGGGCGGGGTGGCAGCCCGTGGGGAGGGACCCAGGAGGGACATCTGGGAGTGGACAGGAGGGACATAGGGACATCTGGGAGTGGGGGTCACCCTACACAGGCACCCTCAGGTGCAGGGTACACCTGGGTGCAGGGAGCCTCTGTCCCCTGGGGTGGGTGACCTCTGTAGCGCTGTGCCCCCGGCCATATTTACTCCCCTGAGGGACATGACCCCCAGCAGTGTGTCCCCAAAAAAAGGATTTGCCCTCCTGCCTTTAGGGACACCCTGGAAACACATTCCCCCTCCCATGGGGACGTGGCCCTCTGAGGGATGTCTCCCCCAGTTAGGTGTCCCCAAAGGACATGCTCCCCTGGCCATCTGTGTCCCCTGGAGGGATGTAACCCCCAGCTGTGTCCCCCCAAGGGCAGGCCCCTCCTGACCACGTGTGTCCCCAAGAGGGCTGTGTCCCCTCATTGCACATGACCCTGGTCACACTTGTCCCCTGACCATGTGTGTCCCCAAAGGGCTCCACCCCCTGACCATGAGTGTCACCTGCCTGTGCATGACCCCGGTCATTTGTGTCCCCCAGCCCTGTCTGTCCCCACAGGGCCACATCCTGTGCCATTGTGCCGGGCTGTTTGTGCCAGGCCAGGCTGGCATTCCTGGAACTCGCCTGGGGGGAGGTGATAATGATAATCCCCCGCGGCCGGACCCTGTGCTGGGGTCCCGATAAGCAGCAGCCTCCGGCTATCAGGGACCCTGCCCTGCCACACAAGGTGTCCCTGGACCCACTGCCACCTCTGGGTGACAGGAAGAGGGGCAGCATGGCCCACACTCCCCCTGGCCCGGGCAGACCTTGGCAGGAGGGGGCACAGGGTCAAGCCCTGGTCTGAGCCTGTCCCAGGGCATGAGGCTGTGGGGACTTGGGGGCTGCAAGGGACCTCCTGTTTTGGTCCCTCTCATGACCCAGAGGTGTCCTGGAGCTTGCAGTGTTCCCCAAACTGTGGCACAGGCACCCCAGCGTGCAGAGCAGTGACACAGGCAGTGTCCCCGGGTCCCCAAGCCCTGCGAGCTGCAGGTGAGTCCCAGGGCATTGTCCCCATGGGATTATGTCCATGCTGGGGTGGCTGCCAGCCCTGCTGCCTGTCAGCACTCAAGGGCAGCCCTGCCCCATGGCCTTGTCCCCCACAGTGGCAGAGGGGGCCTGAGTGAGTGTCTGTACAGCTGGTGTGGGACCCCAGGTGCCACAGAGACCCTCGAGTGCCACAGCCCCCCAGCAGCCATGCTGCCCCAGGACAGCGTGGCTGGCCCCAGATAAGGAGGCACAGGGAGCTGCAGAGCTGTCCCCACCCTGTCTATCTGCAGGGCCACCCTGCAGGACACATAGGACAGGGCCTGTTGTCCTGCCCAGGGCTCGGGGGGCACATGGAGGGTCTGGAGGGCACGAAGAAACCATTTTCCCCAGGGAGGGCAGTGCAGCAAAGCCCCCCATGCCAGCCCCGTGCTGGCTGTCACTGGTGCTGCTTGCAGGGTGACCCTGAGCAGGACAGGTACCCCCAGACCCGCGCTGCTGTCCCCCAGAGCAGGGAAGGGTGTGTGGGGCTGGGAAAGGGCGCTGGTGGCAGGGCAGGGTGACATGAGCGACTGTCACCAACCTGGCTGCTGTGACACAGCACCTTCAGCACATGTCAGCCCTTCTCCAGACCCGGGGTGCCACTCTTTGGGGTGCCCCTGCAGAGGTCACCCCCTGGGTCACACGGGCCATGCAGTGGGGCTCACTCCTGGCTCCACACTCATCCCTGGGGGAGCACGACAAGGCTCTCCCCCAGGGAGGGCTGGGACACAGAGCCCATGGGGACACGGCGACCACGGGGAAGCCACCAGCTCCCAGGAGCCTTGGAGGAGCAGCGTGAGCTGGAGCCTCACCTCCCCGCACTCCTTGTTCCCCCATCCCCGCGGGAGCCACCCAGGGGACCCGAGGGGGGACAGAGGAGACAGAGCAGGAGGTGACAAGGGTTTATTCGAGGGTTTATTATCTCACGGCAGCGGGGTGGCGGCACATGCAGATAGAGCCCGGCCCGGCCCGGCACGCCTGCCCGGCCAGCGCCAGATCCGCGCCCGCCGCCCGCGGGCCAGCGCAGGCCGGGGCTGATAACGGCGCTGCCCCGCCCCGGCGGCACGGAGGGCACGGGGGGGCCCCGCAGCACCCGCCGTGGGTCACTCCTGGCACAGGACACCGCCGGGAGGGACCTGCAGCTGCCCTGTGCAGGACCCCCAGACCCCCCGCTCCCAGCAGCGCCAGGCTGACTGCACACACCGAACGGTGCCAGCCACACTGAACACAGGCATTGGCACAGGATGGGAAGGGTACGGGCCAGCACAGGGCTCTGGGGGCACTGTGGGGAGGACAGGCACACAGCGGGGACAACCTCCACATTGTCACAAGGCAGCAAAACCACTGGCCGCAAGGGGGACGGAGGGAGGCAGGGGCAGCTGTACAGGCTGTGCTGGAGGAGCCTGTCCCCACCTCAGCGTCCTGCTGGTCTCCCACCCACCTCTGACCACAACTCTTGCTTGAGCAGCTGTGGGGTTGGGAAGTGTCACAGCACCTGGGGACAGCAACCACAGTGGCTTCACTGGCCTCTCAGGGGATGGGTGGTTTTGGCACAGTGCTACTTTTTGGTATTCGTGGTGGTGAGATCTCACCAGGGCTGAGCTGGGCTCCCTCTGTCCCCTGGAGCCCTCCCTGCTTCAGATCCTGTCAGGAAAATTCCCCAAGCATGGGAGAGAGCAGCACCCACTGCTAGTGCTGGATTGTCACCTTCCCTGGGGGATTGACTGCCACCCACCCAGGCTGGGCAGGGCTGCTGGCACTGTGGGGACCCTGGGGGTGAGACACAGGGACAGGGAGAGCTTGTGGGCAGAGGCAGGGCTGGGACAGGGCCCAGGAGGGTCACTGAGAGAGGGCAAGGAGCCCAGGGGAGGGGGGTCCTGGTTCTCTTCCTAAAACTCCCCATCCCAAGCCTCTGCTCCAAGTGCCAGGTGCTCACCCCAGGGCAGAGAACAGCAAGGCACAGGGACTGCAACACCAGACAAGCTGCCAGTCATAACTGGGGATGGGATTGGCCTGAGACAACACAAAGTTAATTAGAAAATAAATCCTCTCTCAGCTTTGGAATAAAAAGAGCAGCAGACAGGACATGCATCTTTCTGGCCCTACAAAATAAGGCACCAGTTACAAACGAAACTCAGATTGTCTTTGATATAAAAGGAATTCCCATGTGTTGAAGGCAGTTGATGTTTGAGTGCATAACAGGGAGTGATCTTCACTAGCTTTGGGTTGGCCAGCCTCATTCCTTGGCCTCGGTAGCTTTCTGGAACAGAGGAAGCTGCAGGAGGGGAAGAGAGAAGCTGTTAGGGCTGCAGGAGGGGGAGGCAGGGCACTGCCTGCACTCTGTGGTGGTCAGGGCTGGGAAAGGAGAGGCTCCCTGGGAGGCTGAAAGCTTCCAGGCAAATCTCTGTGCCCTTAGAGCAGCTGGCATTGCCAGCTGCCAGTGCCCAGCTCACCTTTGTGAGATCCACACCAGTGATGGCACGCACGGAGTTGGGGATCTCAGCCAGCAGACGGTTCACATCAGACATGGTGCTGCCTTTCTCTCCACTGAGAATAACGATCTCATCCACTTTGGAGAGGGGAGCAGACACTTTGGCAGCGATCTGGGGAAGCAGGCAGAGCAGAGAGTGAAGGAACTGCTCACAGCTCACTGGGAAAGTTCCCTACAGGGCCTTACTGCGCCCCCAGGAGACCTAGTCCAGTCTGGGAGCCCCCCCAGGCCGCCTGGAGCAGGGGAAAGCTGCCCCCTCCTCACCTCAGGCAGTGCATCCAGCACTAGAGCCAGCTGGGCAGCTTCTCCATACTTCTGGAGCGCTTCTGCTTTCAGCTTCAGCCCCTCAGCCTCCGCCATCCCAACGGCCTCAATCACAAAAGCCTCGGCCTCTCCGATCTTGCGGATCTTCTCTGCCTCCGCCTGAGCCAGGAGGATTTGCTTCACCCTGGCAAGGGAAACGCAGCCCTGCAGCAGCCTGGCTC
Source organism: Fringilla coelebs (assembly GCF_963513975.1). NCBI lineage: Eukaryota > Metazoa > Chordata > Aves > Passeriformes > Fringillidae > Fringilla > Fringilla coelebs. Next base: position 4,315,461 of record NC_140046.1, on the reverse strand, counting down.
CCTGCAGAGAGCCCAGGAGCTGGGGCTCAGGGCAGCACTGTGCTCCTCCTGCCCAGCCCGGGCAGGGCTCACTCACTTCTCGCCCTCGGCGATCTGCTGGATGCGATAGGCCTCGGCCTCGGCCGGCTGCTTCACGGTGGCCGTCAGCTCCTTCTCCATCCTCACCACCTCCTTCTCCTCCACCTCGATCTGCTTCTTGCGCTCCACCACCTCGATCTCGATCTCCTCCTGACGGATCTTCTGCTGCTCCCGGGCACTCTGGAGCTCGTAGGCCAGCTGGGCCTCAGCAGTCTGCACATGGGGGAGAGGAGAAGAGGCGTCAGGGCCATGAACTCGGCTACGCAGACATAAGGACCAAAACCAGACACGACTCCTGCTATTGAACCTTTTCCCAGTGGTGACATCCCAATCCTCAGTGCTGCTCTTCCCACAGCACTTAAGCCAAATCAGCTCCAGTTTCAACCCTCCCCATCCTTTCCTCTTCTCCAAGTCCCACCAAATTGCTGCAAACAGGAGAGGAATCTGCTGCAAGCTCACAGTGACACACGGACTTGGGTCCTCCACCTCCAGCTCTCCTAACAGATGCAGGAGGAGGAAGCTGACAAGTCCCAGAGCCACCAACACCATCACAGACCCTCGAGGGAACAGCAGTGGGCTGTGGGATACTCTCACCTTAATGTTGACCTCCTCAGTGAAGGCAGCTTTCTGCAACTCAAAAGCCCGTTTGGAATCTGCTATTTTGGTATCTGCCATGAACTTGACATCCAGCATTTCTTTCTTGCACTCTGCCTCCTGCAGAGAGGGAACAGAGAGCAGAGCTTCAGGGCATGCAGTTGGAGCAGAAAAGGCTGCTCCAGGGAAGCCCAGCACGTCTCCAGACTCACCCGAATGCCAGCATCCCGCTCGGCTTCTGCCACTCCAATGTCTGCATCCCTTTGGACAGCTGCAATCTGAGTCTTCCCCAGGGAGCTCAGGTAATCCACTTTATCATAGACATCCTGGGGAGGGGAGATAAGTCATAACCCCTTCAAGTGAGTGACTCCATCTTGCTTCCTTTCCCGCTGAAGCTCAGTGTGGTCAGGCCAGGGTCAGAACATGTCACGACAGCTGCTCCAAACAAACAGGGAGGGCAGGGAGCAGAAGGCCATGCTGACATCTTCCCTCACTCCCAGGAGGCTGGGTTATCAGCCAGCTCTCTCCACGAGCCTGTTTACAGAGGCAGCTACCCGGGTGCTCTTGGCCCAGCTGCCTGGATACAGGACATGCTGTGGCGGCTGTCATGGAAACTCCCGGAGGGCTGGGACAGGCTGTCAGCCTGAGCCCTCCAGCTGCACCAGGGGGGTCAGGGCCAGGCTCTCTCCTGCTGCTCCTACAGCTCTGCCTAGAGCAGCACCCAACATCTGGGCGTACCTTGATGGTGAAACTCAGGATCTCGATGCCCATGCGACCCACATCGGGAGCTGCCACCTCCCGCACCAGCTTGGCAAACTGGTCCCTGTCCTGGTAGATCTGCTCCACTGTCAGGGTACCTGCAGGGGGGAGGAAGGGGAAGCACTTTATTTGGAACAGGTAACACACAAAAATGTGGGTCTAAAATCTCTTCAGGTCTGGGCACAAGGGCATAATCCTCTGCCACAGCAGTGGCAGCAACATCTCAGTCTCACAAGTGCAACCACCACCCACATGTGCTACCTGTGGCCCTCGGGGACTCAGACATCTCTCACTGCAGGCACCGAAAACTCATTTATCACAAGGCCCAGCCACGCAGAGGGAGCTGCTGGAGGGGAGATGTCACCTCTGCAGGCAGCACAGAAAGGTCCCATGTGGCTGCGTGTTGACAGTGATACTGCTGGGACAAGCCAGCTGAGAGGGGACAAAGCCACTCGAGATGCCTCCAGGGGATGAGCCCCTCCATACCTAGGATGGAGCGCAGGTGTCCCTCCAGAGTCTGCAGGACCACGTTCTTCACATCCTGCACGTTCTTCCCCAAGAACTGCTCACAGGCCACAGCCAGGAGCTCCTTCTCAGTCATTATCTTCACCTAGAGACAGGAGACAGAACCAGAGGGACTGAAGGTGCCTGTCCAGGAGGTGCAGGCACCCAGCAGCAGCAGCAGAAGCAGCAGTACTACCACCAGGCTGCCAGGCCCCTGTGCTACCAATGCTCCAAGGGACCACACTGAGCTGTCCCCATGCTGAGCTGTCCCCATGCTGAGCTGTCCCCATGATGAGCCAGGCCACTGAACCAGCCAGAGTGCCCCTGCTCTCTGTGCTGCTGCCCAAACCCTGACAGCAGCTCAGCATGGAGCTACTCAGCAGTGGGGACAGAGCCTGGCCCTACCAGACCCAACTTACAGAAACCCTACAAAAACCCCTGAAACAGCAGTTCAGCCACTGCACCAACAGAAGAAAGAAGAAAGAAAGAAAGCTGGGTATTAACCACCCCTGGCCAAAACCCATTTTGTTACCTTCCTCTTCCTCCTCTTTCACTAGAATTAATTTTTCTGACCCCAAAAAGACAGAGAATGAGAAAGAGTCTGACATGCCCAAGGAGCAGCTTGGGAACAGGGGTTCCATTCAGGGTTCCCTGGAAGGAGGGATGAGACAATAAGGCCACTGGTTTGTCCTGCTGTACCTGGAAGCTCCCAGACATCCTTTGCCATGATCCCAATGTGCCATGCTCAGGACTTGTTTGTTCTGCTCCACACATTCAGTCTGGTGACAGTCCCCAGAGGTGGGACACAGCCACCCCAGCAATGTTTTCACCTCCCTTACAGCAGAGCCAGGCCTAGAAGTGCCCTCATTCCAGCCAAGCTGGGGTGTTAGGATGGTCCTGCTGGTCACGGGGCTGCTTTGTAAAGGCACAGTGAATTACAAATCCCTGTGGGGTGTGTTAGGCAGTGGAGATCTGTGCCTACAGCACCCAGCTATGAGGGGTGCAATCCACCGAGACAACAGCTCCTGGTGGCCATGTCCAGCCTGAGGGCTCAGGCAAAGGGCACAGGGACATTCTGTGCCAGGCAGGACCAGAGACAAGGAGGTCAGAGCAGTCACACAGCTTTCTGGATCCTACAGCACCCTCTCATGGACACAGCCGGGCTGGCCAGTGCCTCCTGTCCCACAGGAGCTGGTGGCACCCTGAGTCCTGCCCTAAGGAGCTTGGCTGGACCTGGTTCTGAGATTTCCAAAGCGCAGATGCTGTACAGGAGCCCTCTGAGCATCCCAGTGCACACTATTGAGGGATTCACAGGCTACAGACCTCATCCTTATACCTTCTAGCACTTTCAGCTGCAAAAGCAGTACAGCTCTTTCTTGAGAGTCTTGTCTGACAGCCCCCCCACACAAAATCACCTCTTCAGAGCCAAACAGCAGCACCTGGCCCAGGCACTGCCAGAGAGCAGGACAGCTGGGACTGACTGTCATCTTCTAAGGGGACAGGAGGTGGCCAAAACCCACCTGCCACAACCCTGCCCCTTGTAATGTTTAGAAACACCAACCCAGGCTGAGTCTGTTTCCTACTGCTGCTTCCCAGACTGGGTCTCCCAGTCAAAATGTCAAACAACCTCAGGCAAGCATGGCAATCCTCTTCTGCATTGTCCCCAAAGCCTCTTGGGATCATTTCAGGGCCAATTCCACAGGGGTTTTTCTTGTCCCTACACCCCAGGCCAGCAGTGTGCTCTTCCCACACAAGGGGGAGTTGGGAGAGCTGCTCTGGAGCTGCACTCAAGAGTGTGAGCCCTGCACGAGGCTCCTCTCACAGCAAATAGGAGATTTTTGCAAGTATCAAAAGCAATTAGACTCAGCAGCGACATTTATGGTGAGCATCTGCCAGCAATTCCACCTCTCCAAACAACCCCCACCCTCGGGAGCTGAGGGGAGGACAGAGCACAGGGCAGGATGTTCATTAGGAGAATCCCTGTGGTACTTAGGAGCAGGGAATGATTCAGCCTCTGGATAAAGCCAACCAGCCTCCACTGCTGAGCTCTGGCCAGCCCACGGGAGCCTGGCTCTGCATGGAATACAGATCCCAACCTCCAAAGCAAAGGCTGCACAAAAGAAAGCAGAGTTGAGCAATTTGTGCTCAGCGTGTTTTGCAGGGTTTCAGGCAGGGGACTGCGACACTCAAATGTCATTGCCATCAGAGGGAGAGCCCTTGGCTGGCAGGGGATCAGAGAGCCTCCTTCCAGCAATCCCCTGTGCAGGATCGATGCCACCACACCCTGCTCCAGCCAGCTGCACTCGCAGTGAGGGGTGAGCACAGAGAATCCAATTAGCTGGAGGCTCAGGAAAATGCTGCACAAGGATATAGAGCCCAGCATGGCCTAAGGGAGCAGCATCCCAGCACATCCCAGCCCCCAGCCAACATGGGAAGGAGGCTACTGGTGAGCACTCATTACATTCCTCCTGAAGAAAAGAACAGTATCCTTATGCACATTAAGCACTTCTATCATTGCAGCAAACACTTTAAAAGCTGTTTCTCTAGGAATAATTTGTTTGGGTTTTTTTCCCTTTTTTTTGCTCAAGCCCTTAACAGAAAAATGTTTGCCTCAAAAAGTGCTTCTGCAGAATTAAGGTAATCTCTGCCATGCACATCCCCAACAGCCTTGAGGCTGCTTTCTGTGTGGCAATTCCTTGGATCACAGCTTTAAAACTAACTGTCAGTGGAAAAAATGAACAGTGAGAAGAGAGAATAACATGAATGAGATGAACTGGGGTCTGCATTTTTAAAACAAGGCACCTGGTGATCCAGCCCTCTGCTACCAGACCATTTTGCAGGAAGGATTTCCCAAAACTAGGACAAAAGGGAATGCTGGCTTCAAAGAAACACCAAATATAGAAGGAAAAGCCTACAGATTTAGGAAAAGAGTGTGAAGGGAGACATGGGTGCACACATTTTTGCCAACCATGCAAAGATCATCGGGGTTGTGTGACACCTTAGCAGCTAAATGGATATCAAGAACTGAAAACTAAGTGACAGATGGATATAAAGTACTGAAAAATAGAAACCAAGGATGCTGGCTCCACAAGGGATTTTTACTCAGCAGCTCCCTTTGGCTCCAGAGCTCCCCATGGGGAATGTGGCAGCAACTTGTCCTGTGACAACACACGTGGACACACAGTGACCACAGCCCTGTGTGCACTGAGAGCCACCCTTGGTTTGTACACCCAATTGCAGAATGAGCTCTCAGGAGTAATTTTCAATCACAGCATCCAGCTGCCTATTGGAGGAGCCAAATTCCCTCAGAAACTAACATTTTCCTCCCAGCATCCTCCCCAGGGCAGACTGTACCCCAAGGACAGACTGTACCAGGACAGCAGACCTCAGACTCCAAGAAGTTTTGGTGTGCTGCCACAAGCAGCAAAAGCAGGTTCTTACATTTGAAGAAAGCTGAAGAGAATAAAAATTCAATTCCAGCCAAAAATTTTACACGCCAGTTTTAGTGCCTGGAGGGAGTAAATTCTTTTTTTCAAGCTTTAACTCACCATGAAGAATTACAAGGCCCATGTGCTAACAATAACAATCCAAAGGAATATAATGCTCAATACCATCTCAGGAGGTTATGGGTCAGTCCTGTGGGGTCACACACAGCTCCAAGGGCACCACAGCACACCAGCATTCCACAAACAAATCAAGTCACCCCACACACCTCATTTGCCACGTGGACAAATGAGACACCAGAAAAAAATTATTCTGGGAAGAGAAGGAGAAGTCACAACCCCCTTCACCACATGGAACATGCTGAAGCATGTTTGTACCAACAAGGACAATGTGATTTGGTACAAAGGTTTATTCCAGAGCAGCTGGCTTCTCTCCCTGGACAACAGCAACTTCTTCAGAGGGAAAATCAGAGGTAAGTTAGAGACATGCATTCCTGAAATGATGTTTTGGAGTTACTGTACCTGTGCCACACCTGTGACAGTTATAGCTACCCCCTCCGCCGTCTCTACGTCCTCACACCTGGGCTGTAACGTCATTATCTCTAGGGAAATCCTGCCAAAAAACGTAAAATGTTTGCACGTTTCCAGGTTACACACCCTCAGCTCTTCCCTTTGCATCTCCTGCCCCAGGCTACCTGCTGCACTCATCACAGGTAATGCAAGGCAGGCACAGAATGCAGCCAAGGGACCACGTCCGTGACTGGAGGCAGACAGGGCATTGTGGCCAAGAAATAGATTTTCAGATAAGTGTTTAAAGGTAATTTATCAGCAAAGGTTGGAATCCAGTCTGGAAATTATCCTGTGGCCCTTTCCCTCCTGCTGGGTTGCTGAGGAGGCAGAAGCTGCAGCATTGAGACCCCAAAGGCCCCTCTGTCAGAGGCTCATTGTGCCATGCTGCTCAATGCCATGGCAGCACAGGGAGGTGTCACTGGTATGAAAGCACAGCACAGAACAGGGATGCTCCCACCCACCTCACATGAGTGCTGGTGCTCGGCAGAACCTGACACTGATGCTGAAGAAGCCCTGGGTTATCCCTACCACACACCTACCCCCTGACCTGGTTCACCTCTCCCTCTATTTTTCCAGTGTCCCGTGACCCAAAGATGGAAATGAGTCTCCAGCTCTTTATGGCCACACCTGTAGAGCATCAGGCACTCAGGAACAGATCCTGCAGCTCCAGAGCTGCCTCAGTCACCCCAGGTGGGCTTGAGGTACTTTGGTCAGTCCCAGCAATCTGCAGACAGGTCACACTTTGGGAAAACAAGGGACATCTTGGGCTATGGCAGGTTCCAGGAAGCCACGCCTGGCTCCTGTAACAGCCATAATGAGCCAGAAAGACGTTGGGGGTCAGGACAAGGAGCCACGGGGCAGAGAGTTTGTGTCAGTGAACATCAGGTCAAACATCTGAACCATGAAGGGGCTGCCCTGGGCTGCTGTGTGCACGCTGAGTTGCTCCAGGATTGGCTGGAAGTGCTGAAACCTATCCTGCAAGTTCTGCCTGCCTTGGCCACTGTCCTAATTAAACTGGCACGCAGACTGGGAGCTGATAAAACACATCCCACTGTCCAGGACATGCACAGGCATTTTTTGCCATGTGTTCACAGCTTTAATCAGATACTGCAGGATTTCAGCCTTCTGAAGGCCTAATCTAGACTTGGAATTTAATTTCCAAACTGTGCTGCTTCTTAGCTCTGTTCACAAGGGTATTTAGTCATTACTGGTTCATAATGCCAGTCCTGTGTGCTGCAACTCATCTGAGGTCTCTGTGCTGTATTTTCAAAGGTGACAACATCCAAAATGGGCAGCGTCTCCATGTGGAGGAAGAAGGGCTGAGTGGGAATCCATAGCCAACACTGCAGAGCCAGGCACAGTTGCAATTTTGAAATGGCACAAAATCTGCCTTCCCACCTGTTCCAAATCCTGTACAGAATCCAACCTGGCCTGCCTGTGCCTCCACACAAAAGTGAGCCTCCAGACGCCCTTCTGCACTCCCCCAAACCTCCAGTGGAGACAGTGCTGGCAAGGAGAGGGTTACAGCAGGAGCAAATGTTAGGTACAGCAATGCTGAATTTGGAATTTTCCAGGAATGTACCTGTCTGCATTACCTATGAACTGTGGAGTGCCACAGAGCAAGTGCTGGAGAAAGGGAAGGAGAGGAGAGTATGGAGATTTCAGCTGTCCCATTAGAAAACCATTAGTTTTCATGTTATCCTGCTGCTGCTGCTGCTCAAAACTAAATGAACAGTTAGACAGTGTGTTAGGAAGCTGGAGGATTATTACCTGTGCAACCCCTGTTACGTACAGGGGGACCCCCTCCGACGTCTCAACATTCTCGCAGCGACAGAGGATGGTCAAAACCTCCAAAGACACTCTGAGCAGGGAGGAGTAAGGGTAGGACAGCAAATACACAGAGCAGTTACCAGAGAGTAAGACACTCGTTGCAAAGGACAGACGAGACTTTCAGGGTTCAGCTTTTCCCTGGTCAGTTTGCCTGCCTCCCACTGCCTATTCCCAGGGCTCCATAATCAGCTTCCCTGGTCATGGGAGGGAGTTTACAGCATCCAGCAGTTCCTTTTAATGAGGATAAACAGGCTGGGGGCTTGTCCCCACCCTGCACACAAAACTGTGCCATCCTGATGTCTCTGTTGAAGTCATCCTTGCAAACAGAAAAATTCCTTTTGGTAATAATTTAGATGCTTCTACATCAGTATTTAAGAGAGGACAGATAAATGAAAACACCAGGGACCTGCCTACCCACCCCTGGCTAAGGCATTGAGGAGAGAAGCCGCTTCCAAGTGCTGTCCTGGGAAGCTGAATTAACACCATTTGGCTTCCCCAGAGGCATATTAGACCACACTGTCTCCCTCACTGCTTTTATTTCTGACCCCTAAACAGGGACAGCATTTTTTCCCCTTGTTTTTCCCCAGTGCTCAAGGTTGCAGCAGGATAAGTGCCCAGCACCCTGCCAGTTCTAACTGTTCCTTTTGTTCCCAGGTTAATGCTACCTGGCGGGATGCCGCTGACAGCAACACAATTGCTCCTGTCTCTCTTGCTTGCAGCACTGGCAGTTCCAGAAAAATGTCCTAATTTCAGAGAAGGAAATCTGTCTCACTCTTCATGTTAATGCAGTGGGCTCCATCTGGGGCACAGCTTACAGCATGTAAGAAAGGAGAATTATGCCCCACATCCCACGGCATGAACTGGTATGGATTTTAAAGCAAAAGGTTTGTTTGGATGCTGGAATTCCTGTCAAGAGCCTCATTTGCTAAATAATGCCCAGACCTCTATCATATAACAGCTCGTTCCTGGCAATCCAGTTCTTGGCCCTGGATTCAGCCTATCAACTTAATAAATCAGCCTCCCAAATGTCTCTGATCTTCTGCACTGGGCAGGTCAAGGTCCTGAACTGCTCTTTGTGCTTCTCAGAAGAAGAAGAGAAGCAACAACCATTTGTTCAATTAACAGTTCTCCCAACAAGATGTCTCACAAAAATTTGGGAATGAAGCTTGTCTGGCTCAAATGCAGCCCTTAAACACTGAGCCCACAAGCTGGGCTTTTCCTTCCTCTCCCACCTCCCATCATGTGCAGAGTGAGGGCAGCCACATGCTTACTTTGCTGGTGAGGTACAGGGAAAAGAGGTTGGCAGGGGCTGTAAGGGTTAACTACAACCTCTGGCCATCATTATAAAACTGAAAAGTCACGTCTTTATCCTTTTCCCTGATATTTTTTTTTCACAGACAGAGGAAACCTGTATCAGTGAACATGAGGGATGTTTGGGGAGGGAGCATTCCTACAGATCCTAGACACAAAGAGCTGTATTAGCAGGACAGCAGCACTACCACAGCATGTCAGCTCAGAGACCAGACTGCAAGCAGCAGCAAGCAAAATCCACAACTGAGAAAAGGGAGAGAAACGGGAACAGTCTGCTCCCAAGGTGACAGCAGTCAGCAGATCTTTACAAAGAGAGACTTGAGGAGCAGAGGGGGGCACTGGTGCACTGCAGGCCGTGAACTGGTTGGTTACTGGGTGAGGGGTTGGGCCATACTGGGCAGAGCTTGGCCTCTCTTGTGGACATAGAGGCTGTTTGAAAAGCACTCCAGCTGAAGCATGTGATTTCTTTTTTTGTGTGCGTCTTTTGCACTGTGGCACCCAGCTGTCCCCATGCCAACAGCCAGCAAAGAACTCCTGATGATCATCCCTGGTTTCATACACAGTGCCTGATCCAGTGCTCCTAAAAATACTGCTGACAGCCCCACTGGGATGATTTTGCCAAATTCCCACTCCAAAAGCCCACAAATAACAGGGTTCTCCTTACCTTTGGGTGTCAGTAATGCACCACCAAGCCCAGGCCCAGCCTCCATACACATATTGCTTCTCATCAGAGCCACAGCAGCCACCTGCAGCACAGCAGAGAGCACAGAGACATCAGGATTACATATATGCACATGCTCTTGGACAGGGAATAACTTACAGGCAGAGGAGTTCCCACTCTTCCTCCTCTCCATGGGCTTCACATGGCAGTTTTCCCAAGGCAACCTTTTTTGTAATTGTCCTATAAAGTTGGAAATAGTATTTGCATAATTCACTATGAACAACAGTAACACACAGAAAGGGACTGCATGTCAAACCAGGGCTTTATTTTAGTTTTGTTCAGCCCTTTTAGCAACCAGAGTCAATATCAGTATCTTCAACTGTGATGTTAATTGCTTTGGAAAGCCACGTAAGAAATCCACCTCCTTTCCCTCACACTGTCCTTAAATTCCCACAGAAGCTCTCAAATCAGCATTGGAACAGAGAAGAACCTTTGAGCTCCCAAAAACCACCTCCTAATCCTGGCTTGTGCAAGTGGCACAGTGTCTGATGCCTTGATGGTCCATCTCAGAGTCGGATGCGCCCAAGGTTCAGGCAGCCTCCAGAACTCTTCTGACACATTTAAGATTTGATCCCAGTGAAGCTGGAAGATGCTGTCTGGATTTTCCTATCTTTGATTTAAAGAACAAGACACCTGCTGCCTTTCAAGAGAGCACCCTGCCAGTGATCAGATTCATGGCTGGGAAGGGAGGAACTCAGCAGTTCCCTGGCTCGGACCAGGGCTGGGAGCTGCTGACTCTCAGGCAGATCGAGCCAGAATTCCCTCTCTCAGCTGCTCTCCATAATCACTCTTACTACAGCAGTGCCCGAGGGCCTCAGCAAGGCAAGTGCTGTGCAAACAGAGCAACAGCCAGTTCCAGCCCTGCGGGACAGATCTCTGCAGGCAAGACAGAGCCGGCACAGAGGAAGAGCAGAAAAGCAGAAAACAGAGCGGCTCTGGGAGCTTTGGGCTGTGGGAGGGGAAAGGGACAAGGATGAAGCCAGCACTCCTTTCAAGAGGAATGACCAGTATTGTTTGCATAGGTCAAAATGAAGAGCAGAAGCAGCACACATCCAGGCCAGCATGCCTGCAGGGCCCCCTGACTGCAGGAGGGGACTCTGTCCTCCTTGTTCTCCTCCTCTTCCTGCTCCTCCTCTTGCTCCAGCTCCCTGTCATTTAGCCATCTTCTGCCTCCTTCCAAATACTGTCTGGCCACACACTGCCTGCTTCACTGGCTTCCATCCAGTGGTTGACAAACCATCAGATCTGCCCCATCTACAATTCTTCACCCTTGCATTTCCGTAAGAATTAAACACAAACGGGAAAAGTCTTCACACACTTTTTCAGATCTCCTGTGCTGCACAGCCGAGAGGAATATTCTCCTGTCACTTCTGAGCCAGCCTTTGGATAGCTTTTTCCTGTAGCTGGAAGGGGATTTCAGCCAGGCAAGCGTTAGAGAAGCTGATGATACAACATCCTGCAGTAACCACAATGCCTTTAACATTTCTTGGAGGGCGTCAGCCCGGTTAGCTCAGCCTTTCAGCCAGGCCCTTGTTTTCCAAGAACAGGAAGGGAGGTGTTCCTGGCACTCAGGAAAAGCAGCACCACATGGAAAGGTATTTTATTTCCCAGGGTCTATGTGGTCTTTACTGAACCTCTGTTAATTTATTCTTAATAATATCCTGAGAAAGCTCTGCACCCTAAACCCACCATTGTTACAGGAAAGTGCCTCTCCACACAGATGTTCCTCTTCTTCTGTAGGAAATGCAAGGAAATACCTTATTTAGTATCACACACAAAATGAGCTCCACATTTGCTTCCTGGTGCTACACAACACAGCTGCAGAGCATGGTCTACTGAGCTAGATTATATGTCAAAAACTGTTCAAAGCCTAAAAAAACCAGGGAAAACTAACACATTAAGGAGGAGTGGGATGCCAGCCAGCTGCTTTCACGCATGCTGGACGTCTGAGCGCAGCAGAGCTCCGTCCTGGCAAGGCTGAGGAGCTGAAGGCTCATTTTCCATGGCAGTCCTGCCGCCTCTTTCTCAATTCTTAGGCAGCGAGTGAAAAAGGAACCAACAAAACAAAATCTTTGCAAGACTAAAGAATAAACCCTCTTGCACAATGAGATTTGGCAGAGAAATTGCCTTTCCCAGCTATAATACGCCCACTGTTCCAGCAGACTGGGTCTCACAGTGGCTTCCACAAACATCCACCGTGCCTCTTCCGGGGCAGTGTGCAGGGCCACAAATGGAGGATTCATAGCCAGGGAGCTGCCAGCCAGCTTGGCCTCTTCCCAATGAAGGGCTCCCATGTTCAAGCAAGAATTCCCAGAGCCAGGAGAAAGCACGTTGTCTGTTTGTTTGGGTTTTTTTTTAATTATGAAATAAGATTAATCGCTTGGGGGTTGGTAGATAAAAGGAGCTCTCAGCAGATGCAGGAAGTGAGCAAGGAAGAAGATGAGCCTCAACAGTTTTGGGGACACAGGGCTCAAAACATCAAAGCTGGGATGATCTGAACAAGCTCTGTGTTGTTTGCTCTCCCAGGTAACTCGGGCACTGAGTTACCTCTCAGGCAGGAAGTGGTGAGCTTTCCAAAATCAGGTCATGGTAAACAGGTTGCTGAGTGCAGACAGACCAGGAAAAAGCTGGTAATTGAAAACAGTTACTGACAAAAGATAATGCAGAGATAGAGGAAGGCAAAAGCATACATAAAGAAAATCACATCCTAGAGCAGGGCCCAGACTAAAGTCAGTGTCTGGTTCTTAGGCCTCGCTGTGCATATAAATTAGGTTTGTTCACATGCAGAAATAGTACAAGGTTAACAAAAATTAATTTCAAAAGATGCAGGGTTCTGAGTTGAAGCCATAAAAGCCTCTGATGGTCACTGCAGTAGATGAAAGCAGATTACACTGGCTATCTTGTTCTGGATGTGATTTATATGAAAATGACTTAATGAGTAACAAGACTATAGAGTGAGTTTAGAATCACATTTAATAATTCATCTCATAAACAGCAACTCAGAGAAGACAAACAACAATGAAGCTACACAACAAAATCAGCGAGATACTACCCCAAAATTCCTTTTGGAAACCAAAAGGAAAGGTCTGAGGCTATTGTCCATATCCTCCTTTCCAAAGAGTAATTTACAAATCCTGGAGATTTAACAAGCACATAACAAGTTAAACCTTGAGGCCCACCATATTCAAAAAGGTGAAGAAGCCCCTCCTGAGAAGGAAAGATCCCAATGAGCTGGGTAAGGGACCTACTGAGCACTCATGCTTTGAGACCAGCTGCAATGCTGCACTCTCAGCAACCCCTGAGCATCACAAGGAGTGAGAAACCAAGAGTGGGGAAAGTGTTTTGGCTTGCCAAAATGACAAACCTAAATCTGCAGGAGCACTCAGTTAAACCTGGCAGGTGACCACCAGTGCCACTGCAAGCTTCCTGCATGGCCTGCCTGGTACAAGAGGTGGAACACCCCAACCACAACCCTGGAAAACAGTTTGAACTGAATGAACTGCATGAACACAGGGCAAAACCTCCTGAGACCCAGCTGAAGCTGCCTGCTCCTTCCCACAAGCTCTTATTTCTTTTGAGGCTGAAGAACTGGAATTACACCATCAGTGTGAGGGTTCAGGTGGCTCTTGCTGCCCACCACATCTTTCCACAGGACATAGCCTGGACCTTCTCGTTCCATTTTCATGCAACAGACTCTTCTCACCTAAATGTAACTTCTGCATTTCTCCTTCCAGAACTGCACTGGGTTTTGTTCAGCCCATTGGGTCAATCTCCAGAGTTTGTTTTGATCCTGATCCAGCTCTTCAAAGCTCTCAAACCCATTCCCAGCTCAGTCTGCAAATTCAATAAGCACATGCTCGATTCCATTATCCAAGCCAAAACAAGGAACTTACTTGATAAATTCTTTCAGCTGAACAGTGAGCTACTGTCAAGTTTCCTGGCAATGGTCTTCCAGGCAGTTTCATATTAATTTCATAATATCTGAGAAACCAGTTCCTTCTTGCACTGTGGACTGTAAGTCTCTTGCAGGAAGGGCTTCAAGAACCTCAAGAAACCCTTATTTCAGGCTTTCAACTTAGAAAAGTAACAAGAAAATAGCACATGAGCAGTTCTTGAAGGGGTAAGAGGGATGCAGTAACAGGATGAAAGAGCTTAGAGCAGCCCTGGAAGGGTTACACACCCCTGACTGCTGGCATGCAGCAGGAAATGTCTACACAAGACTAGAATTAACTGCTAGCTCTTCTTTGACAGACATTAAGGAGCCCCAAAGGGTGTTGCACCCAACTAAAATTTGAGAAACTGGGCTGGAGCATATTTCTCAAGCTGATTTCTGCTCACCTGGGGAGGAATCAGATTAGCTGAACATGGCAAATACCTCTACTTGTCTTCCTGTAGGTGTTACAAGCAACATACTTGTCTCAGTAGTCTCCTAGGAGATAAAGTTGGGTTGGCTGGGTTGCACTCTCCTGATTTTTTTCCTCCTTTCACTCCCTAAACTTCTGCTGAAGTAGCAGTTTGTTCTGACACAGGAACAGGGAGGGCTGTGCCCACTTCTCCCATCACATATTTCCAGGTGTTCCCCTCAGAGCTCCTCTGCTGCAGCTCTTGCCAGCCAGAAGGAAAATGCTTCAACTGTAGAGATTTAGGCAACACTGTTTAGTAACTGTTAGATGAATATGGCCTCTACAAATACAGATTTCCGTATTGTGACACTGTGGAAACATTATAGCGCTGTATTTAAAATTAGCAGATGGACCTTAGCCACAAAAGCTGCATTTAACCAGATTGTAACCCAAACCCAGCACTTCACAGCCCATTTGGCTGGTGGGAACATTCAGATATGGGGACGAACAGGTACTTTGTGTACCTCCCTGAAAACTCTGCCAGCTCCAGCTGTGCTCAGAGTGGGCTCAGTGATGTGCCAGGCTCCTGCCAAAGCCTCCCCAGACCTTGCACCAAGGGAGTCTCCCAGAAGAGTCAGACCCACAATTTGGGGAGACTCAAGGCTCTTCCTTACAAATCCTGGGCTCCACAATTCACTGATGGATCGATCAGCAGTGCAGTTTCTTAGAAGGAGGTCGGTGCTGCTCAACAGGGGAAGGACAGCCGTGCCAGCAGAGTGCTGAGCTGTGCCTGGGAAGCAGCTTCCCAAATAAGGCTACAGAGCTCCACATTCCCAAGGCACAGCTGGCTGCTTCTGGAGCACTGGAGGAACTCGAGTGTCTCACAAGAAAGTGAAAAGAAAGAACAACCCTCCTCTGAAAAACCCACATGCCAGGGGAGGCCCAGGACTAAAGGCCAAGGGGCACAGGCTGAGTAAAGAAAATAAAGAAAACCCTCCCACCAAGTGAAGTCTTTCAAATAACTACCACATGACAATTCAAGACTGCACGCCAAAAGACTGCCTCTAATAATATTTGGTTTATTTTATTTATTATTATTAATTTACCTAAAATTTATTTAATATTATTTTGGCTTATTGGTAATTATTATTACTTTCTCCTTCCCTTCCCCTCTCTCTCTAAATCCAATTTAGTATCACACAAATTAATGCTGGCCCACGAGGTCCTCCCTGCTTTTCCCATGAGGGAAACACGGCTCAACTTCCTGGAATTTCAATGGCTTGTAGCTACAACCTCCCAGTAATGCAGAGGAGCTGCAGGGCCCTGCAGTGGGCGCCCTCAGGATTCAGCAAGTATCTGCAGACTACAGTGGGCAGCAGCTGAGGAAAACCAGCCTGGTGGCAGCTCCAAACCCCATCCCAAGTGGCAGAAGCCGGGGTGATCTCTGCTCCCTTCCCAAAACGCAGCTGCACTTCGAGGAGCGTCCTGGGCTCGCTGCTCCCGGCTGTGGGAAAGCACCACGCCTGGAACTGCAAGCAGATGCCACAAATTCCTGCTGGCTCATCCTGGAAGCTGTGCTTTGTAAACTCCAGAGCTGAACAGAAGCAAACCCAAGCCTTGAGACTAAAGGGCAGCCCAGCACACCTGGGAGCACAGCTTCTCAACCTTCCCATGAACGTGGCATTTCACCAAGCAGTGGCAGTTTTGACAGGGTTCCCTTTGGAGGGAAGCACAGCATCAGCTTTGGATCCCACTGGGAACTACAGACCAGGAGAACTGCAAGGAATACTGCTGCTCTGGGCAGCTGCTGGGTGGGGTTGGTAACTCCTTAGAAGCCACCAGCAGAGTGGGCATATTTGTTTCCAGAACTGCAGCCTGCTCCTGGCATCTCCTCAGGAATTCCCATAACAGGTCTGTCATCCAAGAGAGATGAACTGATAACAGATCAGCCACAGCCTGCTGGAGGCTTTGGCTCCAAAACCACAATAACACAGTTGCAAGCGTGGCAGAGCTGTGACTGGAGGCACATCCTTGATGCTCATAGGCATTTTCTACCGGTGCTCATTACCTTGCAGCTGGCCTCAGTCTGTCACAGAGGGAAGCTCCCAGCCCTCGCATCACCTAACAATAATTAATCCACCTAACAATCATGAATTAATTATAATCCTGTCTGCACAAAGCCTGGTCCATGCCAAAGTGCAGCCTGGAGCTTCAGCAGCACTGAAGCAGCTACAGGTTGAATCAGACATGGGGGATTTCACTGCTGGTTTGTTTAACCCCAACCTCAGTCAGAGGCTGGTGACATTCCACATGTCCAGTGGGCATCACCTGCATCCAGTGCCAGCACCAGTGAGAGTCCAGGTGATGCTCTGGTGAGGAAGCTTCAGCAGGATGTGATGGATGAAGATGGGCACTGCAGGGACAACCTGCAGTGCCCTGCCCCAGGGGGATGCTCACCCAGCTCCCCTTCCCTGGCAAACCACACCCGTCCCCGGGAACAGAACATTTTCCCGGCAATGCCAGCCAAAGCCTGTTTGAGCACTGCTGGTGCCAGTGCCTGACATCACCTGGAATCGGCAGCACTGGAGGTGCTGCTGCTGTGGCCGGGCCTCGCCCACCGCTCTGCACTGCTGGGACCCCACCCCGGAGCCTCAGCTCCATCCCAGCATCTCCCACCTCCCTGACTATTCCCAAATCCCTCAGGGTCCCCTGTGACAGGGTCCCTCCTAGAATCCCTCGGAGTCCCAGGCCCCTCAATTCCCCCCTCCCTGCACACCCGATCACAGAGTCCCCCCCAGACTCCCACAGGTTCTCTCCACGACAGTGTCCCCCCTGTCAGGGACTCCTCAAGCCCCTCAGAGTCCCCTCACAGCCAGGACCCTCGATTTCCCTCTCCCAAGAGGCTCCATCACAGAGACACCCTACCAGTTCCCCAGTGATCGAGACCCCTCAAATAGCTGAGACCCCCCTCCCAGCACACCGCATTAGAGACCCCCCAGTCCCTCAGGATCCTCTCATGACAGGGACCCTCAAACCCCTGACAGTCCCCTCACAGCCAAGACCCCCAACGCCCTGAGGGTGCCCTCCATGTCACCCCGCAGCCCCTCTGTCCCGACCGTACCTGACACCACCAGCGCCTCGTTGGGCCCCACCGTGTGGCAGTTCCCCATGACGGCCCCGCCGCCGGCCGCCCCCACAAGCCCCCGCGCCTCGCACGGCGGGGGCGCGGCCCGCGGGCGCCGCCATCTTGGGGAGGTCGGTGCCACACCCGGGGGCGGGGCCGGGCCGGCAGCGCCGCCATGTTGGGCGCCACCATGTTGGGCGCCGCGTGCGCGGGGGAACTTGTGGGCATGCGCATGCGCAGGAGCTGAGTGTGCAAGGGAGCGAGTGTGACGGCGTGGGTGTGCAAGGGATGAGTGAGTGAGCGTGTGTGGGAGACATGCCTGGTGTACAAGGCACGGTGCGTGTCCTGCAGTGTGTGTGCACAGCCGGGTCTGCTGCTCTGCACACCCACGCTGTGCACACCCGCGTCCCCTTGCACACTCACTCACCGTCCCCTCACAGCTCTGCTGCGCCCTCAGGCCGTGCTGGGCGCGCCAGCGCCGCCGCCCCTCGCTCACCGCATCCCACACAGGACCCCGGGGCTGCGGCCTCACCACCATCGCTTTATTGTGCCGTGGCAGCAGCAGCGCCCTCCACGTGTCCCCCCGCTGTCCCCAAGCCCACCAGGCGCTCGCTGCCCTCCCAGAGCTCCCGAGCCAGGCGGTCATCGCGCCCCGCCGGCCAGGGCACCCGCGGCCCGCCGTGGGTGAAGTAGCGGCCGCTGAGGGGCTCCAGGCCGTCCCGGGTGGCGCAGTCCAGCACGGCCCGGGCCCCCTCGGCCGCCTCCAGGAACAGCAGCCAGGCCAGCGGCAGCAGCAGCGGCTGCAGCCACAGCGGAGCGTGCCGGAACAGAGAGGTGTTGACGAACCCTGCGGGAGATTGGCACGTCTGGGGGGTCCCAGGAGAGGTGGGGTGTCCCCCTGTGCATCCCAGGAGAGGTGGGGTGTCCCCCCTGTTCATCCCAGGAGAGGTGGGGTGTCCCCCCTGTGTGTCCCAGGAGAGGTGGGGTGTCCCCCTGTTGGTCCCAGAGGATGGGCACATAAGGGAGATGCCACAGGAAGCACAGCTGTGATTGTTCCCAGGCACTGCCATGCTTGTGCTGGCCGTGCAAGGCCGGGCTGCGTGGGTGTGTCCCAGGTGGAGGTGCAAAGTGAAGGGAGAGGAGGGGAAGAATGGAAAGAGGAGAAAGGAACATGCAAAGGGACACATGAAAAAGGACACGCTGTATAAATAGATGTGTTGTGCAAAGGGACGCTGTAAAGGGAACACACTGTATCAAGGAACACAGTGCAAGGGGACAAGGTCCAAAGGGACATGCCAAGATAAGGGACACGCCATGAAAAGAGACACTGTGCAGGAGGACACAGAAAAGGGCCACACCATATAAAGGGACACCTGCAAAGGGACACACCATGGAAGGGAGAGATGGTGTGCATGAATTCCCAGTGAAAAGGCTGCAAAGCAGGAGCCCAGCCCCACAGAGGGACACCACGGGACACAGGGGTGTGCAGCTCACAGACACCCAGGCTGAGCTGGCTCCTACCTGGGTGCACGGCGTAGCAGGTGACCTGAGTGCCCTGCTCGCGCGTGGCCAGCTCGCGGGCGTGCAGCACATTGGCCAGCTTGCTGTCACAGTAGTCCTGGAAGGTGGAGAAGAGCCCCGAGGGCGGCCGGCCCAGGGACTCGGGGCGCAGGCGGCCGGCGCAGTGGGCGCTGGAGGCCACGATGACCACCCGGCTGGGAGCGCAGCTCCGCAGCCGCTCCAGCAGCAGCTGGGTCAGCAGGAAATGGCCCAGGTGGTTCACCTGGAAGGGGAGGCTGAAGCCATCCTCGGTCGTGCCCCCGGCGCTCACCCCTGTGGAGCGAGGAGGCAGTGGCAGCCCGTGGTGGTGCCTGCCCCGGGGGTGCAGAGGGGATTTTTTGGGGTCCTGGCATCAACTCACCCGCGTTGTTGATGAGGAGGTGGAGCTGGGGTTCCTGGTGCAGGAAGGTGCTGGCAAAGGCTCTCACTGAGCGCAGGCTGGCCAGGTCCAGATGCATGAACAGCACCTCGTTGTTCCCTGTCTCCTGTGGGCACAGCGGGCAGGGCCAGGGGATGGGGAGGGTTGGCTGGAGCCAGCCAGGGGCAGGGGGATGTTCTGGGGACTGGATCCAGCCCAAGGACTGGATCCAGCATGGGAGGCTGCAGCCTTCCCCGTGGTACAGTGTGCCCTACCCTGGAGAATCTTGGGGTGCCTGGGATGTCCTGTGGGGGTGTCTGAGGGGCTGTTCCTGGGATGTGCCATGGGGTACCCAGATGTACCCATGGGGGTTTTTTGGGGGTTAATCATGTGATGCTTAGAGACGTCCTGTTGTGTGTCCTGGGAGTCTCTTATGGGCATCCCTGCACCGCTGAGGGGATGCCATGGCAGTGTCCTCAGGGTGCCCAGGGAGGCATCTGGGGGTGTTCATGTGATATCCAAGGATGCCCCACGGGGGGTACGTTGGGGGTGTCCTGGAGTTGCCCATTGGGTGCCAGGGGTACCCTGGAGGTACTGTAGGGTTCGGGGATGTCCCGTGGGTGGGAATGCCGGGGGTGCCGGCGCTCACCCTGCGGATGCGGCTGGCGGCGGCCTCTCCCCGCCGGGCGCTGCGGGTCGCCAGGATAACGCGGGCCCCGCACCGAGCGAGCTCCAGCGCCGTGGCCGCGCCGATGCCGCTGCTTCCCCCTGCGGAGCGGAGCGCGGGGCTGAGCGGGAGCGCGGGCCGCACCGGGGCCCGTCCCGGCTCCCCGCCGGTCGCTCACCGGTGACGATGGCGGTGCGGCCGCGCAGCTCGGGGCGGGCGCGGGGCCGCGGGGCGCCGCGCAGCCCGTGCCGGAGCAGCGTGTACAGCGCCAGCAGCAGCCCCACGCCCAGCAGCGCCCACCCCATCCCGCCGCCACCGCCGTTCCGGGCAGCCCCGGCCCGGCCCGGGCCCGCCCCGCCGCGCCCGCTCCGCCCCGCTCCCGCCCCGCTCCCGCCTCCCCGCCCCGGCGGGACGGACCGACCGGCGGACGGGGCACGGTCTGCGCGGCTCCAGGCAAAGGGAGAGCTGGATTCGTGGCGCCGGTGGGAGCAGAGACGGAGTGAGGGTGAGTGCGGGCAGCGCTGCCCCCCAATCGATAGCCCGGGAGATCACAGAACCTCGGGGTGGTTCCGGTGGGAAGGGACCATCGGAGGGCATCTAGTCCGGCCCCTCTACTCAAGCAGAGTCCTCCAGAGCACTGAGAGCTGTGTCTGGACAGCTGAATATCTCCAAGGATAGGCAGTCTGCCACCTTTTGGGGCAGCCTGTTCCAGTGCATGGTCAAGAAGGTCTTCCTCACGTTCAGGTGTAACTTCCCTTGCTCTTATTTCTGCCCTTGCCTCTCCTTCTGTTGCTCAGCATCCCTGAGAAGAGCCTGGCTCCATCCTATCCACTGACACATCCCCCCCACATCGATGTATTTGAGAATAAGATGTCCTCAGTCTGCTCTTCTGTAGGCTAAACAGGCTCAGCTTCCTCAGCTTTCCCTCATAAATGAGGTGTGCCAGTCCCCTGACCTTCAGGCTATGTCTCTCCTGTCCTGAGGAGCCCAGAACTGGAAACATTTGAGGTGAGGCTGGGCCACAATGAGTTGAAGATGTCCCAGCACATTGCAGGGGTTGGACTTGATGACCTTCAAGAGTCCCTCCTACCTCAACCAATTCCATGAGTCAATCACCTTCCAGTCCTCACCCTCTTCCCACATCCCAGGCAGGACACCAGGGTCCTCCAGGGTCCTCCCATCCCACCCCAGCCTTGACTCCCAGCTCAGGTTCCTCTGCAGTCAGACACTCTGGGGAGGCTCCAGGTTGTGGTGACACGAGTGAAGACAGACAATCAAGAAAACAGAATGTGAAGTATTTTTTTTTTATATACAGAATACAGGAAAGTTTCTGTAAAGTCTAAAACGTTACAATTACTATGTACAGTGGAACTAGCTGTTCTGCTGCGGGGAGGTGGCAGAGAAACAAAAGAGACAGACAGGTTACGACAAAGGATCTGCTACAATAGACAATTTGAGGAACGTCATACCACATGTAGCACTGTACACAGCTTTAAAACATTGAAAAATGCCATCACTGATGTATTTACACAGAATCCAACACTTTTCCTTATCTGAAATAAAAAATAGGATGGACACCAGGAAAAGAACTCATTTCTCACTGCCCATAATACACAGTAGCTACTTGTAGTGCAACCATAGCAGGGAGGGATGGGAAAAATAACTGTGGGAAGAAGAGCGCTTCTTTACATTAAATAAAACAATGATATTGTATAGATTTGCTGTATGAAAACTGTATTTCTCTTTTAATATAAAACTATTGTCACTGGCACAAAATAGAACAAGTTTCTGATTATTTTACAACTGCATGGGAACTATCTGTCAGAGAGAGTCCTCGAGTCAGACAGCGGTCACCCCTCGCTCTGACGCGTCCTGCTCTCACTGCAGTTTTCCTTTTAAAATGAAATGTATAGTACAAATATATGTGCAAATGCCCCTAAAACTTGAGCAAAAAAGAAAAATTAAAAAAAGTTAAACGTTCTTCATTTCATGCAAACGGCGTGTGAACAGTCTCTGGGCCGACACAGAAAAATCCCACCTCGGTTTGTACATTTTTGCATTGTAAAGAGTCTGAGGGCGTTTTCCTTACTCCAAAAAGCTCTCTTCCTAAAAATTCCTAGGGAACTGAGTTGGACCGCAGCACGGGCACCTGGTGGGGTTTCAGAGAAAGCTTCTCCTCCAAGTCCATATCTTGTACTAAGGCAGTGTCCCCCTTGGGCTGTTTGGTCGCAAATTCGGTGATGCTGAAAACGAACTGCAGGCAGCCCAGCTTGATGTAACTGCCGTGGTGGAGCAGGGCCGTGCCCTCCCAGCCAGCCCCGCTGCCCCCGATCAAACTGGAGCTGCTGGCTTTGCAGTTACAGGGTTTTCGATGCTGCCCTTGTGCCTGTGAATTCATCACAGCAGCTTCTTCGTGCGCCTCCTCTTCCTGTTTTCTGTTTTTATGTCGTTCTGGAAAAGAATTTTAAAAAAAATGGAAAGGTTTGGGCAGGTCAGCAGCAGCTCGTTTTCATCTGCTGAGGTGCCTCATGGGTAAGATCCTCCAGCCATGAGGGATTTCAGTCTGCAGTGAGCAGCTGATCAAAGGGAAATGGGAATCTCCCCACAGCCCTGGAGAGGTTAAGGCATTTACATATCTATTTTGGCAGCCCAAAAAGAGGAAGCTGAGCAGGTGGAGAGCAGGAGTGAGCCATGCCGGGACAGAATGCCTGCAGCACAGCCCAGATCTTCTCACAGCCTGGGAAGGGAGAACATGCATGGGGAAATGCCTCAGGCCTGCTCCAAACTGGCTGCTCATCAGGACCTGGAGCTTGGTAACTCCTGCCCTGGGGGCTGGAGTAGGGTTTAGGTCAGGGCACAGAGCTCCCCAGGCTGCAGAGAAGGTCTTGTGTAACCCCAGCTGAGCACTGTGGCAAGGCTCCCCTTTTTGCAAGGGGTGCACCAGCCTGTGCAGAACAAGGGGCACCAACAAGGAATTGGTTTCCACCTGCTCCTGCCCCCTCTCAATTAACTCCTTGTGGTGGTACAATACTCACTTATCACACTCTGCACTTTGGCAACAATACTGCTGGGAGGAGTGGGTGTCATCTTCTCCGAGAAGTCACACGAATACAGAACATTGTCCACGGTCGTCCCATGCTCACTGTAGTTCAACAGCTCGTAATGCTTTGTATTCTGGAAAGAAAGGGAAGAGGAGGGAATCAAGACATGAAGTCATAGAATGGTTTGGGTTGGAAGGGACCTTAAAGACCATCTTGTTTCAGCCCCATGCCATGGGCCGGGACACCTTCCACTAGACCAGGTTGCTCCAAGCCCCATCCAACCTGGCCTTGGACACTGGTTTGGGGCAGGCACAGCTTCTCTGTGCAGCCTGTGCCAGGGCCTCACCAGCCTCATGGGAAACATTTCTTCCTAATATCCAATCTAACCCCACCCTCTGTCAGTCAGAAGTGCTTCTGCCCATACACACCTCTTTGGAGCACTGAAACACAACCCCTTTTCCTTGTTGCAAGTAGTTGTCAAATAAGAGATGGTAAATATCCTCCAGCTTCAGAGACCACCAACCTGATCCCCCTGCTCCCAGAACAACCAGCCTTCCTGCAGGAGCTGCATTCTGACAGGGAAGGAGGGCCAAAGCAAAGTGGGTTTTACCTACTGCACTTGAACCAACACATCTTTTGGGAACAGGATATTCAAGGTGATGCACACAAAAGCAAGCATTTTACAGGCACACCTGATGCGAACTTGGCTCGAGACCTGTGCCTAGCAGGAAGAGATGAGCTTTGGAAAGCAGGCACAAGATGGCAAGAGGGATGCCACGTGCTGCTGCAGCAGCCTCAGGACAGAGGCAGTCTGGGATTCACAGGCCTTGTGCAGGCTGAAATGCCAGCAGACATTACCGTGACATGCAGCGTTATACAAGCGGCGTCACGCTCAGCTGAGCTTTGTGGAGGATGTTGACAGAGCAGAGAAGATTTCAGGTTAGCTCACAGAAATCATCTGAGAGCTCAAGACCTCATCCCTCAGGGACCACAAGGCTTTAATCAAGTTACAAAAACTCCACGTGCACATGGGAAGTAACCTGCTAGACTGCAGAAGGAGAACCTGCAGAGAGAGCTCCAGGAAGGGGAATTCTCCCTCTCCCGAGTGACCACAGCCATAGGAGGGTGAAAGGTCAGTGTCTGGAGCCTGCTTTATGACTGACCACTGTGAAGAGATGCTTCCACATAGATTTATGGTCAGGATCCCATTACTGAGTGTGTTTGAGAGCTTGCAGGGCACTGGAAGAATGGCCAAAGCTGGCTGTGGGTTAATCCTGGATCCTGCTCTGGAGCTGGTTGACAAATGGTGGTATGAAACACTCGATCTTGCTTCGAAGACTGTTTCCATGCTAAGAGACATCTCCAGCAGTGCTGTTACTGGCAGGCCTGCTGGTCTGTTTACTTCAAGAACAAACTAATCTCTGGGCTGTAGCTAAGAAGAAACTGTAGGTTTCTGTTTATGCTGTGAGCTTAACTGAAGTTTTAGCTAAATAAATAATTTATAGAAAACTGCAGATGCTATGAATGCTTTGCTCCTCTATCACACTTGAAAACAAGGGATTCAGAGCAGTTCCCTGGTTTGTTCCAGCTGAGGTTTGATGTTGACACATGAAGTTTAGCTTTTATTAACAACACATTCAGATCAAAAAGTATCAGATCACGTCTATGTCCTTTTCTTTCCCTAGACACCAGCAGTGACAGTGCTGACTTGTGGCCAGTCCTTGCCCACAGGCAGTCAGAGAAATCCTGCTGGCAGAGCTCTGTGCTTCAGAAAAGGGTTTGACAGAAAATGCTGACACAGCCTCCACTGGAGTAAAACCCAGCTCTTACTTTGTAGTTCACAAAAGGAGCACCAGACAAAGACAACCTGCTGCCTGCATCTCCAGTTTCCACTGCCATGCACACCAAAAAATAAAAATAATAATGAAAAAAAAAATCACTCAGGCACTCACCTCATCATAGAATATGCAGGCATGTTTGCCAGACACATAGTTACAGTGACCATAGCTTGTAAGGCACACATCCATATCAGCTCCTGTCATGGGGGAGGACAAAACAGGCTCAGTTCATATTGGAAAAAACCCCCAAACTGTCAGGCAGCAGAGAACAACAGACAGAATTAAACTTCAATTAGCAAAACAACAGGGGAGCAACTGCTTTTGTCCTGCTCCCAGGACTGCATGAATAATGCTTCGATAAGCCACCAACAAAGTTTCAGTGGGGGAAGGGAGCCAGCAGCTCTACAAAGGTTGAAGAGCATTTCACTGCTCCTGGGTCTACCCAGAGCACCAGAAGAATCTAAGCAACAAGAAACAAAACCTGCAAGCAAACCACAACTCTCCTCTCATCAGTCAGGCATTAAAACTCCAAGACAGCTGTTCTAGTTATGACACCAGGTGACAGAGCTGCCACCCACACAGATTCAGGCAGATGGGGGATTTCCACACTTCTCGGTACTGCAGAATCCCAGTACAAGCAGCCACAGTGAGTCTGTTTCCTTTGACACCCACTTGGCAAAGGCCTTAGGGAGGGTCCAGGGAGAACCACCCTGATTCTGAAAGGTCAGGGCAGGAAAAAGCTACTCACCTGTCCCAATGTAGAGGGTTCGATAGCACATATTGACTGCACCCCCCAAGCCCATCAGAGGATAGAACACCGCCCGGGCTTGCACTTCCTTTCTTTGCGCTGCAAGATAAAAAGAAATTACTTGAACAATGTTATCAGCTGGGAAAGCTGCTTGACCCCAGTGTCCCTAGCTCAGAAAGCACAGACCCTAAGGAGGATGCAGCCAGCTTTGGCCTAAGCACCGGTTCCCAACCCTCTAGGAATGTTTGTGCATTAAACCTCTTTTTGCCAGTCAGAGAAAATTGCTTTCTCATAACCCACACAAGCCATGCAAATGGGGAGCATTAACACTGAGTGTGCACAATGGAGCCACGCTGAGGAACACACAAGCCTTCTACCCCTGGCTTCTTTCTTAATCTCTTCCACTCTGGGTAATCAAAGAGATCACTCTGCTCTCAAAGTGCCACTTAAAAAGAATCAGTGCTGGTGAATTCACCAACTTTAACAATAGTGATTTCATTTCTAGTGAAGCTGCAGGAAGAACACCTGGGCTGAATGGGGCTTGGCAGGGACAAACCCAGCTCCCAAGACAGGATGATTGACTGAGTGGACTCTTTCACCCTCAGGTCAGTCCCTATGGCACACTTGACAATGGCTGGTCCAGGGCTGAGCCTCCAGAGCAGCTCCAAGTTCAAATCACACGCTCACGTGCCCTCGTTAACTGGACAGAAAATCTTCTGTGGAACAGATATTGAACTCCACTGGGCCACCCTGGCCTAGCCAGGATTTCAGCACTGCCTTTTGGAGGAAAACCCCTTATACACAGAGTTTAAGCCTCTCCTGATACAACATCTGCGGGACAGTGTTACACCAAGAGGGTGAAATCAAAGAACAGAACATGAGGATTATGGAAGACTGCAGAGGTACCTACAGCAAGAATAGTGGCCACACCAAGTGGCATCACAAGTTCCACCTCTGCCTGGCTGCCCTGCATGAATCCTTTCAGCTGCCTGGCTCTGCAAGGCTCACTAAAGGCTTTGGATCTAACATTTCACCAGCAATGCTAAGCAGCCAGTTGGATGCATCATTCCTGCCCAAAAAGGGTGATGGGTTCAGACAGCACCAATCTGCCTTGAGAAAGGCAGGCTGCTGAAGAATTCCAGACCAGGAAGGCAGCTCATACCACAGCCTGCTGCTGTGTCCTGCAGCAGCCATCACAAGAAGACTGACAAAGCATTTAGGGAATGCTGTGATGCTAAAGCAGGCAAGCACAGAGCTTCAGAAAAAGATTACTGACTGACTTCCAAAGATCTTATCTGGGATATTTACCCCCAGGCCTAGCAGAGGGGGAGCAGAGAACTGCTTCCACAGCAAGGCTCTCCAGTTAGTGCTTGAAAGCAGATTAAACTGACTGGCTGTATGCAGAGGAACACCAAGCCATGTTCACCCTGCAGCTTTAGGTGATACTAGTGGTAATAAACAAAGCCAAACTCGGGAATCTGGAGATTTCCAAGAGAAATTCCAGTTGCTTTCCATTACTGGCATTAGTCATATGTAGTGGTTTCAGCTTGACAGTGACATTCTGAACAGGCAATGACAATGTCACACATATATTCTGTGCTCCAGTTCCTCCTGTTCTTGTGCTTGTATCTCTCCAGAAAGAGAGAGTGGGAATTCACAGATTTCTCTTGCCCATCTCAAAGGCAAAAGTGTAAAGAAAAGCCACCAAGCACCTGAGATGAACCTTCCCATCTCTTGCTAATTCTAAGATGAATAAAACACAACTTCCCCACACATTTCCAGCAGAAAATCTGAAGGTACTAGAAGTATTCACACTGCTCAAATTTGTAAATAATTAAGTAGAGGATCCTGATGGAGTTTCTGGTCAGTGGATATCCAGAGCAGGGATGAGAAGAAAGGAAAGCTAAAGGCAGCATCAGATACCAGAAGAAGAGGGAAATCTCCTTCAAGGAATGGACAGTGGCAAATCTATGGCTCAACATAACCCAGCTATTCTAGGGCTGCTCTTACCTTCAATGTGGTTTCCCACAGGAGACTGCTGATGGGAATTGACACTGCTTGCTAGAGACTGAGCTTTGGGAGGAAAGAGCTGATGTATTCTCTGCAAGGCCAGAAACTTGATCAGCTGCTCATCCAGCATATTTATCTCAATCTCTGTTAATAAACAAAAAGCAATTAGTAAGTTATTGAGGGAAAGAGTGCAATCTCAGCTGTAGTGGACTTAGCTGTCCCACTTACAAACCTGCTGTTTGCTTCAACAGCTAAGACTTGACCAATTCTGCAATATCAAGACTCCTACACTTAGGTGAGCTATTATTTCACATCATCTCCTGTGAGAAGAGTGTGAGGACAGTGCCAGCTGCAGCTGGAGTGCTCCAGGTGAGGCAGCAAGCAGAGGTTTGGGGCAACTAGGGTTGATAAAAGCTGAAAATCTGCTGTTTTGGGCCAGAATCAACAGGTCAGTAGAGATGGCCATTGCACCCTTTGGACAGTATGTTGGGTCCTTCCTCTGAAGCTCTGCTACCTGGTTAGAAAGTCCAGCCCTGCATCACAGAGACCTGTAACCCCCTTTGAAGCTGCTGCAGGCTCAGCAACCTCCTCCTGAGGCACTCTGCTAACATTTGCCATCTCTTGCCAAATACAACAAAAGGAAATAAAAACCAGGCCAGTCTAGGAGACTGACAGAAGCAGAAATAAATTATAAAATTAACAGACCCAGTGGAGCATCACCACTTAGGTGACTGCTCTACTACAAGATCTATTGCTGCTGGACTTCACATCTGCCAGGAGCAGCTCTGGATTGCAGCTAGCACCACAACATGGCAGGGCTGCAGGTTTCTGCATGTGAATTCCACCTGGAAAGCAGCCCAGTTGTGATTCTTCCCCAGAAAAGCTTCAGGCAGAAACACTTCATTGGCCTTGCTGCCTTGGCAACACTAGGAGCAGGGAAGCATGTGACATATTTAAGGTAATGTACACCCAGCCCCTCCCTCACCTGACTACAACCCTTCTTTATCTCTGGAACTTTCCCTCAAGCAGAGATGGAATGCTTTAGGGAAGCAAACACACAGGGCTAGCAGAGACTGCTGATGAATTAAATACTCACCCCCGTCCATAAATGCTTTCAGGGAACCAGTGAAGTCCAACATAGCTGCAGAGTTTGAAGTGAGTGATGAGGGTAGAGTTAAAGCGCTTCCTATGGATAAGGTGCTGGGACTGACCTTACCATCTACAGAGAGAGGTGATGGAGAGAAGAGATGTCACTGTGACGTTCACCAGACATGCACCCAGCCCTCGGGCTGCCCTTGGCTGCCAAGCTGCTCCAAAATGACTCATTTTGCTCATAGTCATGCTTTGAAAAAGGCCTGAACTAGAGGCCAGGAGCTTTCTTTTGCTCACAGAAAGGCTTCTGTGTGCCTCCAACACAGAGCCAAACGTGGCTTCTGCCTCGCCTCCAGCTGCTGGAGGAATTCTTGACCTATACATTTAATCTCCTGCTCCCTGTGGTGACACTGGAAAGATGAGCACCAACTCCCCAGGAGCTTGAAGAATTTATTAAACCTAAGAGACATTTGCCAAGTAGCTTGTCTAGGTTTTAACATGAATAAAAAGCACAACTGCCCTGGTTTTATTTCTACACTGTTATAAAGTCTGGGGTGCACATCATTGTCCAGAAGGAATGTGACAGCCATAAGCAGATTCTATTATTTACAAAATAAAATCCTCCTGCTTTGGAAGTGACCGTGCAGCTGAAAGAGGCAGTGGCAAATGCCAGGAAACAAAACCCCTGTTATGTGTTGTCAATACCAGATCTTCTTGAGCTGGTTTGTTTATAACTACTGAAATTTATGGCAAAAAAAGTCAGGAGCAATTTGCATTTCTGTACTCGGCAGCAAAATCTCCACACCACAATTTTTGTTATAAATATATAATCCATCCTGTTAGATGGAAAATTTAAAATGTTTACACCTTTCCCAAGAGACAGTGCAGCAAGTAATGATTTTGTAGAACACAAGCTTTGCACCAGATGCAATTATTTAACATCTTAAGTAACTGCAAAATTATGTAGGGCTCGCAGCGCTCTTCAAACCACAAGCAAGAAGTTTTCTATAATACTGTCTCATTTCCTCTACCAGAACTTCTCCCAGCCTTGCATTTCTAAGCAGGGCATGGTCACTTCAGCAGCCTCAGAGTAACCAAGTTTATTCAGGAGGAGGCCAAGTACCCTGGGGACTGCTTCCAAAGGCGAGGCAAAGCTTAGAAGTTACTCATTGAGGAATTTTAGAAAGGATTATAAAAATATGTTGCTCTGTTGCTTTACAACCACCAGACCTGAGCCACTCCACACAAGCCTGACACTGAGCAGGTTGGAACTGCATCAGAAGTGACACACTGCTCTGTCATGTGCTTTTCAGTGACTGCTCACACCCAACCTGCACAAAGGCTTTGCTGGTTTGAGTCTTGAGCTGGCGTGGGGAGAGGGAAAATGAAGAGAATGCCATATGTGAATGTTTATTCTAGCGAAATTTGAGCTGTGGGCAGTTACTCCAGCATCTATTAACATCTTTGACTTTACGTTTCTATACTAAAAATGGTTATATACACTTTATTATATACCTTGCTATAATTTACCAAGTTTTTTGGGTACAACTCAGGATCCCTGGCATATCCAAGTCCATAACTACCCTGTGTCACACCAACAAACCCTAACTAGACTACAGCTTCCCAAGCCCACACTTCTCCAATATCAAGGCTGCACACATGAAGACTCCAACAACACCTGCAGAAGGGGACACAACCTGAACAGTTACTCTGGATTAGATCCCAGAGAGCTGCTCTTGTGAGAAGGACTGACTACCTTGCAATCCAAATGGCCATTTGAAACAAACCAGTGGTTTTACAGCAGCGCTGGGGCTTTAAAGCAGCAGCTGTTGAAACAGCGAGGCAGCAGCCAAGTGATATAAAGCTACTGTTGCTTTCAAGAATTCAACTGACCTACTATCCTGCTTGTCAGGACAGAGTTCTCCCCTCAAGTATAGGCAGCCAGCAAAAATACATCCCATGGCTCCTATAAAGAGACCTAAGACAGAGGAGACCTGAGAAACTTCTGTTGGCTCTCCACAGAAAGCCCAATTCCCAGTCAAACGAGGGCACACTGCTACGGCCTTGAGATTTCAAAGGAGGTTTAGCCTGAGCTTTTCTCAGCCCCAGGGGCCAAGGCCAGTGGCTCAGCACGTACCTGAAGGTGGTGCTGGTGAACAGAATCTGTTAGTGGACCCAACAGCTGAGATGCCATCTCCTGCAGCCTGGGGAGGGGTGAGAGCCCGGGTGGCGCTGAGCGGGGAGCCCCCGGCCCGCAGCTCTGCCGTCAGCGGCGGCCCGATCTGCGTCTGCACATTCTTCCTTTGCAAAGTGCTGGTGGTCTCCAGGCTGGCACAGGAGCTCGAGATGGACGTAGGCAAACTCGTGACCGGCGCAGATCCCCTTTGTGCACAAGAAACGGGTCCTGCTACGTTCTCTGTTTTGACAATGGTTCCAATGGTGTGATTCAGAAGTCCGCAACTCGCTGGGGGCGTGAGGGGCCGAGGCCACGTTTGCCGATGAGACAAAACAGGTATTGTGTTCCCAGAGCCCGTGAGCCGCTGGGAGTCAGTCAACTGTGCTGAGGATTCGGATGAAACGCCATAGAAATGAGGCCCGTTCACTTTAACGTCAGAGGCTGTCGGCCCGTTCGAAGTCCCGCAAGAAGAGGCCTTCTTGGATTTATCTATACAAGAGCTGCAGTTAACATCTTCCTGTGACAAAGTCTGCTGGGATTGCGAGGAGCTCAAGGAATTCTGGGTGGTAATCCCTGAGGTGCAGGATGACATGGAATAGAGGGAAGGTGTGGGTGCCTTGTCAGCTGCCTGGTAAGGGTTGGCGAGTGAGCCATCTGCCACAATAACAGGCTTAATATCAGCCTTCTCTGTTTGTT
Organism: Fringilla coelebs; assembly: GCF_963513975.1. Classification (NCBI taxonomy): domain Eukaryota; kingdom Metazoa; phylum Chordata; class Aves; order Passeriformes; family Fringillidae; genus Fringilla; species Fringilla coelebs. The sequence goes on along the minus strand of NC_140046.1, from coordinate 4,283,998 downwards.
CAGAGTCCCAAAGCGAAGTCATCTGCTTAGCAGATAAATGTTTCAATATGCTGCACTGGAGCGCAACAACACTACAGAGCCACTGGAAGGAAGAAAAAAGTGCAGGTTAGCTCTGGAGGCAGCAGCACTCCAAACCTCTACAGTTGCTCCATCGTTCACCCAGCTTGAGGAAATCCAGCTGCTGACGCTCAGATGCAGTGTGGAACTACAGCATCTGCTCTGGAGCTCATCTACAATTAGGAAAAAATTTTGTCCAGATAATTTTGCAACCAAAATTATCTACTGTTTATCTCCATGCTGGAGGTAGGACACAGAGAGGCTGAGATTAAGGGAGGGAGAAGGCAGCATTTCCTCACTTCCAAACTCCTCCTTCTTTTCACTTGTTAAATGCTGTAACTCTTCAGCCTCAGGTTACAAACACATCTTTCACTAATTTGGGCTTCTAGCCAAACATAGCCCTCCAACCTACTCTATAGCATGTTGGAAAGAAATGCTGCTCTACCTCAGGTACAGTAGTAAGAGTAGAAAGCTGGGGTGGAGAGCACTTTCCTTTTACACAAAGTGGAGGAAGACCAAAATATTTACTCTTAAATTTTACCATGGTGGATGTGCACCTGCCACATAAAAGAAGCTTGTCTGTGCTAAAAGAAGGACTTGATATCTCCACTGACAGCAACTTAACATGCCCTTACACTGTGGAATCTGGCCAGAAGTCTCATACAAGATTTAAACACTCATTTGACCTTGATTTACATGCCCAATTCCATCCGCAATAAAAAGCGACCCAGAAATGGGACATTAACTTATAAATAAACGTGTCAGAGAGCAGCCTTACATAATCAAAGTGCAAAGTATTTCCCCTCAGCCACGAAATAAAGATGACGTCTAGACAGAAGGCCCTCGACTCCACTCTTAAGGCCAGAGGACTATTGCACCACTTCCCTGAAGTGTCAAATGAGGAATTCTACATCTCACCTGGAAAGTCAAAGTGAAGTTTTAATGCACAAAGGTGTCAGAGACAAGACAAGCTATCACCTTCACATACAAGCTTGAGATTGGTTTCCTAGACAACTGCTCCATCATGACTGAAGTGGAAGGGGATCTTTGTACCAAAGCAACTACACACACAGAGTCCAAGCATTTGACTTAATTTACCTCCTGTTGTTCTGTCTGGCTGGCTAAGTGCTCAGTGTTCAAAAGGTGCTTCTGCAAGGGTTCCTCAGGGATCCCGTTACAGATCAGCTCGCCATCTCTAATTGCTGCAGGCGCGAGTAACGGGGGTGGAAGCCGGTATTGGGACTTTATAGCATCAGGAACCTACATTGTGGAGAAAGAAGATCACACATGAGAACAATTACTCAAGAATGACTAGTTAAACCAAGTGCTTGATCAGCACTAAACTTTGCATTTGCTGCTTTCTCACCCAAAGGAACCCTGCAGATACATTGGAAGTATCAAGGACTGAGTACTTTATATTGATGCAGCCATCCTGAAATTAATAGGTTTCATTCCCTTAGGTCAGGCACGACTTTGGTACAACATGGTGGCTACAGCATAAGAGAAATCATAAAAAAACAGCCAAGGGAAGTCTGTATGGCAGTTGTCAGGCATCCTGGCAACAGACACAGCCTCAAATCTGACTGTAGAGCCACCTTCAGGAAGTTCTGTGTTGTCCCTTCTATGCTTGTGCTAGATTTAAGTGCTTACTTGTAATAATTGAGCCTTATAGTTGAAGGAAAGAGATCTTCTTAAATCCTACAGGTAGTGAGTGCTGACTCCCAGACCTCTCACCAACACAATCATTCAGACTCTGTCTTCTTCCTCCTGCCCCAAGGAGTACGCTGGTTTCCCTTCCAAACTAAAACACATACGCAGGGGTTTTCAGCCACCACTACTCGTTACACATACCTTCAGACCTTTCCTCTTCACTGACTGAAGAACTCTGCGATTCGGAGGGTGTTTCTTATGGATTCGGTTTAAGAAATCCACTTTGACAACGTGCTGAGATATGGTGTCCTGGAACCGGTCAAATACTCGGCACCGATTACTCAGGGTCAAGTTCTTCTGGTTCAGCTGGGTGATCAGATAATGCCACAGGAGTTAGGGATCTGCAGGTCACTCTAAGGCACCCTAAGACTTTCATAATGCCTCGTAGCACTGGCAGTACAGCATCAGCTCAGCTTTAGACTATTTGTTTCCTGCAGCACTAACCATTTCTGTTAAAGGGCACATTGCTGGAGATGAATACAAAAGCATTTAGAGGCCGACTAAGCAGTATCAATGCTCTCAGAAGCAGTTTGTCTGCGAAAAAGCTCTTTGTTTCAGCCCCCTGTTTCCTGAGTATTTAAGTCTCAAGTACACTGCTTTTCCAAAAATGAAAACTCCCTCTTGGAATGAAACTTTTTTGGGTTAAGCATGCAAAGAATTACTTCCCCTATTTGTAGCACTGTGCTGCTTTGTATCCCAGTTCTGGAAGCTCATCTAGATCTTAAAGAGTCCAGTCAAAAACTAGACAAGCTGTCAGTGAGCCACAATCTGAGCTGTCAGCTTCAGTTACAGGAAGGAGTTCCCCCATCTTTATATCTTATTGCAGAGAGCAGCATCATATTCCTTTGGAGAGTGCGTTGCTTGCAGCAGGAGCTTTACAAGCGTTACAGGGAGCAATAAGGGCTCAGAAGCTGTTTTACATTTGTTGTGCTTTGTCCTTTAATGGACCTGCCAGGTTCCACTCCAGCATCCGGTTACCATACTGCAATCTTAGTCCTGCTTACCACCACGTGTTCTATGTGATTTGGGCACATCCATCTACCCAGAGGCATGGCAGTAAGCGGTGGCTCCAGACAATCCATGTGGAACAGGAGTGGGCAATAATCACACTGGATTAGAGGTGCCACTCTGCAACTCCTGAGAAGAGAGAGCCAAATCTTATTCCCTGTACAGAGTATAAATAGAACATTCAGGCAAGCTTGGCTGACCACTTCAGTTTATCCTCTACGCTGTTGTTTGCACCAAAAAAGTAGGATTTCTGATTTGTAATTTGATCTGTATAGACCTTCTTTAAGATCCACTCGAGGCAAAAGCCTTTATTTGAAGCAAAATTCAGAGATCAAAAGGAAATCTCAGATTTAGGTAATTACAAGTTTCCTTAGAGGAATCATGTGTGATGCTGGGATGTGTACATCAACAAGATGTTCTCAGAACAAGTCTCAAACTCCAGGAAAACAACTACATCTGAATTCCCAGGCTTTAAAAAAGCCTTTGCTCTATGACAAAGTAATCAGTTGTTCTCCACAAAAGCCCACCTGAATCCCCATTCCACTTCGAGAAATTCACTCTGACTGGGTTTCTGAAATAAAGGTTTCATTTCCACTGACATTTTGAATTGGGATTGATCTATGCATTTTTTTATGCAGCATTACAAAACCCATCAGTATTTTGTACTGGTTTTCAGATTTACAATTTCAGCACAATATTCCTATTTGCCCTGGGCTTATAAATCTCTCAGTAGGTTTCTATTTCCTAAAGGTCACCTCCTCACACACTTCCTTCACAAACCATAAACAAACATTGCCATTTACCAAACCACCATCACTTCAGAATATTTCTTTGCAGAAAAACACTGAAGACAAGATGGCTCAATCTTGTCAATCTTCAGGCTACATTTCAGAACCCTTTACAGCTGGACCTACACATGCTGTGGTGAACACCTGTTATTTAGCAAAGATTAATATTCTCCCAATTGTTTAGAGGATTGTAAGTAATGAAGGAGAATGGAAAAGGAAACAGGTAATCTACTTTTTTCAGCAAGAGCTTTGCTCCTGTGAAGACTGCAGTTACACTGAAAGGCTTCCTGAAAGAACAAGTACCTGTTGCACGTGAAGCAGACCTTCACCGGCAAGGGAACCAAACCATTGTGGTCTAACTCGTGTTGTGCTTTCTTGACATTCTTTCCTGTGGTTTCTTCCTTTCTTCTCCTCTTACTAGTACCTGAAAAGGAAATTTTTAAAAGCTTTGTGTTATCAACATAGCAGAGGTTTGCCTTCTGGTAGATACATATAATCATCTCTGAAAAGTCAAAGATTGCTGCTTAAAGAACCTCTATCAACCACTAAATCTAGCCTTAAGTGACAGAGACTGTCTTTAAAGGCAGATATATTTCACACTTAGTAATTTCAGTGACACCCTATACATTTAGTCACTACTTTGTTACACTATTATTGCATCATAAATCAAAAATCAAGTATTTTGACAACTGATTCTTTTTCATATTGATGATCTAGTCCAAGGTGAGATGAACAAGCATCTATCACAAGTTCTGATGGACATGGTGTGTAGTTGCAGTGTCTCCACAGATTTGAAAGGCACCTGCTGCTAGGCAGCTGGAGGAGAGCCAGGTACCTCTGCTTTCACCAGCAAGCACCACTGGAGCCACAACTGTCACAGAGTCAGGAGGGAAAAGAAGAAAGATGGCAGCAGGATGCAGCTGCAGACATCTTCACTATCGGCAGACAAGGCCCCGCTCACCTGGAAGTGCTGTGGTGCAGGTCAGTTCATTCGGCAGCTGGAACTGCGTTGGGTTCCTTTCCATGGCAGCAGCAATAAGAAGCTCAAAGGGTCGCTTCAGCTGGGGCTGCCCACAGTCCATTTCTGCAATGGCAGAGTCATCATCCACGTCAATTATGTCCTCATCGACATCATTCTGTTCTGAGGTGGGGGTCTCGGTGCTGGCATTGGATGTGGGAGTGCCAGGCCGGCTCGCTCTCCTTTCCAAGATCCTGGCATGCGCATTAGCCCTGATGCTGCTGCTAGACCTGTCCAACAGGTCTGCGTCACTGGTGGGGGAGGTGGTCCTTTTCCCAGATTTGTCCACCAATCCATTTACCTGCCCCAGCTCTTTCTTCTGTTCTCGCTTCTGCACGACATGAATAGGCAGGCTTATCATGGAGGCCACAAACAAAGCACATCAACCTTGACAAATATGTGATTGAAGACAAACAGCATCTGAAAACGCTTGAGCCACGCACTACAACTTCCCCCTTGCAGTCATTAGAGCCTTGATCAAGAACAGTCTGATGGCAGCTAAGGTACAGGTGACAGAACAGCTGAAGAGAACCAAGCGTGGGGAAGAACATTACCATGTGTCTCTCCTTTCAGGGTAGCTATACTTGAGTCCAGATCAGGACAACATTTCACAGCATCTAGTCCTAAACATTTGAAAAATCACACACTGTTTACTTTGCTACCAACACTGAGAAACTCCGTAGCAAACTGTTCACTGTTGATGCACTTTACTAACCCTGGCACTGCATACAAACCCATCAGGGGTTGAGAAGGTGAGCTTGAGAATACAAGCACAACATCCAAACAACACTCTGCTATCTCCTATCTGCTATCAGGAGTCTTGAACAAGGTGCAGCAGAGGAAAACTATAGATTGCCATCATCACAAGATCCATTTTGCAACAGGAGGAGATGCTGCATGGCCTGGGATGGGCAACTGTGCACTGTTCCAGTGCTTGACAGCATCACCCATATGGAGGAACCAATCTACTCCATCACTAACATGGTCTGCAAAGGGAGCAAAGTGTTTTCAGGCAATTTTTAATATAGAAAAGTTGGGGATTTTCTCCTTTTCTCTTTCTTTTTACTTTATTATTTGTTTTTCGATTTGTGACCTTCCTTTCTATTGTTGGCAGATGGCTGTGCAGCACCCTGGAAACATAACAAGGCAATCACTTCAGGAACAAAAGGCTGAGCACACAGTTTTCTTCCAATCTGTTTTGGGTGTCACTTCAAGGGAACAGTTGCTAGATAGCTTGGTGCAGTTTCTAAACCCTCTGCTACGCAGCCCTATGTGGTCACAGCAATAAGATGTTTACATTGTGCAAGACAGCTTCCTGGAGAAAGAGCATCAAGGCAAAAAAAAAAAAAGACAAGCTACAATATTGCCCAATCATCTCCTTCCCATCCTGTTCAACAGCCCAGGAAATCATAACTCACTGTGATTTCACCCTCTGCTGATGTATAACTGCTGTGAAGTCACTCTTCTAAAAAACACATATTAAATAGAATCAGAGCCCTGATGGCAAAGCTGTATTAATGTGACTCCCATTCTGCCTGCAGACAGCTCACCTCCTTGAGCACAGGAGCCATTCCCATTTCCTCTGTGCCTCAGCTCTCCCTCCTTTCCAGAAATGGGGGGAAGAAAAACAGTTTAAAAGGCACAGATTGACAAGAAGGTATCAGGCACTTCAGTTTTACCTCTTAGTAGTGAGGTTAAAATATCCTAAGGTTCTCGCCAAGACCCCTTAGGTTTCTTTAAGCCCTTTCCTAACAAAACCCTTTGCAAACATGAGCACAAAGAAGCAGCTCTGGTTGTCTAAGTACACACGAAGGGAGAGGGAGGTATAAACCACAGGATTCAGGTTTCAGAGGGCCAGGTGGAAGGGCAGGGATGGTGTCTGTTCTGAGGCTTTACCTTGCGGCGCACGGTGCAGCGGTGGCACATCCACTCCCCCGGAGGCAGCATCTCCTCGCTGAGCGGAGGGTTGCTACAAGAGAAGCACAAAGCAAAGCTTTACTGTTATTTACTGTCATTTCTGGAACTCTTCTCACGTACACAGCCAGAGTCAGGGCAGCTCTGCGGTTCCACTCCCAGGCACTTCCTTTAATTTATGGTGAAGCTCCCTGGATTTGCTCTCCCATACATCCACTTAGCCAGACACCTCCAAGAAGCCAGTCTTCCATGACACCCATCTCAGCTCCACGGTTTCAGAGCACTCTCAGACTTGAACGGCAAAGATAAATGGAAGATTCACTGGTGTGCCACACACACACCTCCCCCCTCAACACCACACCTCCTTAAATAACTTGATTACTCCATGTGAGACCACACAGATTCCCGTGCAGCAAGCACAGTCATACATCCTTGGATTTGCAGTGAGTCCAACTGAACGAGCTGCCGTGAGGTCTACCCACCACCTCCCATGTACTCCATCCCTGGGCACACTTAATGGTAGAAACCACCTTCTATCTTAAGACAACCCAAATACTCTTAAAAGTGTCACCATATCCAGCTTGCCTTGGCTACGAAGCACAGGATACATCCTACTCACATGGATCTGCACTTACTATAAAAGCTGTATCACAGTGAAATGACATTCTCATTTTGATGCTAGAAATAAACCAAAGCAAATTAGACTAAAGAGTAAGGAGGACTATTTTGAGAAACACTTTTCCTCAGTAAAAGGCAGAGCAGCATATGTTAGATGATACACTTCCCTTACAGATCCTACTACTAACTCAAGTACTTTCCAACACCTCTTTATCATTAAGATTTGTTATTTGAGCAAACTGCTGACTGCGGCAGGGAAAATGTACCTGCTGGCAAAACCCAGCCATTTACCATGCAGTGTGGCTTAAGATAATACTTTTAAAAGTTCTCCTGACTTTTGCTAGAGGCAGCTTTCAGCAAGTCTGCTCTCTTGTGCTGAACACACAGATGCACTACCACAGGATCGGGAAACTCCATTTCCCACTGACTGGGAAACAGATTTCAAGGATCCACTGGGACTGACTGGGTTACAAGGGGATCAAGTACAGTAGCTTGTAAGACTGGCCCAAGAAACCCACACAAGCACGGGAAGCTAGACGTTGGTTCATGGCAGGAGTCTCTATACTGTTTATTGCACCTACAAATACCAAACCAAATCTGAGTTAAGCTTTCCAATCTCCAGCCCTGACAAGCCAGGGAGGATAAGATGCATACTTGCTGGCTGGAAAGAGCTGTGCTTTGCAGCAAAAGGAGAAGCTGCCTTCCTCAAGAATCTTGCTCCTAGCACAGGGAAATGGCACAGGATCCCAGCCCAGGCTCCCAAGCCTGGACTGTGAAAACAAACACACTTCCTTTGTTTAAACAGAGTCCCGGCGAGCCTTGCCCCGAGCTCGCCCTGTGCCAGCACTGCCTCTGCAGGTACTGCAGCCACCCGGGGTCACACTCCCTCTTGCAACACTGTGCCTGGAAGACTGAAGGAAGAGCACAGCAAGAACCAAGCTGGTAATAACCTCAGCATTTCTGGTGTCAGGCTCTGGGGAATTCAGTAGAGCCAACACATCTGGCAGCCATTTTGAGGAGGAGTGCAGGGTTTCAGAGGCCTCCGTGTTCCAGGCGCTCCAGAAACGCAGCGCTCTGCATATATGCACTGACATACCTGCAGCTTATGTTTCTCATTTCCTGGAGGGCTTGGATGAACAAGAGATCAGGCTCTAGATGAGAGCACCAAAGCCTCCACTACTGGCTGCTTCACCTCAAATGCTTGGATGAAGCAGTAGCTCCCCTGCCCCAAACTAATCTTTTGCTAACAGAAGCAGGGAAGGGAGGGTGGAAGGAGGAGAGTAACAAATGATCCCCGTGCGCTTGCTGCAGCATAAATCCATGCTGAATCCTAAGGTGCATCCTGCAACAGCTCAGGTTTTACTCTTGCTAGAAAACGAGCTCTTAGATCTGCCTCTACAGAAAGTATGGATTCATGTGGCCCATTCCCCTCTCCCCTCCCAACACCCCAGGGCAAAAAAACCACAGACTTTGATTTGTTCCTAGTGAAATTTCACCCTCTGAAGCTCCCGACAAGCGTGCCTGAACTGCTGGGAACACGTCTGCCCCATTCCGACGTGCGGCGTGCCAGGGATCCACACGCTGCCAGATGCCTCCGGTTATTTGTTTTAACTGTTACCTCAATCTTACGCATTTTACAATGAAACAATTAATACCACGGTGAACCTCGAGAGACGCCTGGAAGAGTCAGAACAGGTTTCTTCTGCAAGTGTGTATGTTATTGTGCCATTTGCTGGGTTTGAACCATGAAATCCTACATACACCGTACTATTAAAGAAGAATTTTAATGAATACTGCTACCCAAAGGCCTGTGGAAGGAGGGGGAAAGATTTGTTTCAGAGCAGCAGAAAGGTTTTAGTGCTCAGACAAGCCTCCTGAGGTTTTCTGCTCACTGGCAGGGCCTAGCTGCGATAGCAAGTGTATTAAAAGACTGATTCTGCCTCTCCTGGTTAATGAACTGTTCATCAACGCAGCTCACCATGCTAACAAAGACTGATGAAGGCTGCTCCTGCACTGCTGGCCTCGCAGCAAGCAGAGAGCACTGCCTGGGTCTCAGCAGAAAGCCAGGGAAGCGCTAAAGAATGCTGTTTTAATTGACTAGGTATGACCACATTCTTCAACCTTTTACTGTAAGCATAAAAGGAACGGATTTTTAAATCTGAGCAAGATACTTGATCTTCATAAGCAAGGTAAGAATTAGCACTTTGGCAGGAGCACCAGAGCCCTTTTCTCCCTATCTTTCATGGGTTCATTAGCATGCACAGCTCCAGCCGCCAGTGTTTGCTGCCAACAGGACCTGGAATTGTACAGCTCCCACTTTATCTTCGGTTACAACACATCTCCTTTCAACCACACACCAGTCAGTTGCACTTTTCAGTACATTTTCACTAACCCTTCATTTCAGAAAGTTTCCCCTTCTGTCATCACAGACAAGAGTGGTGGCCTCTGCTGTTCACCTGGGGGCTTTGGTGTGACCCAAATCAAACCTGCTCAGCAGAATGTGTTTCTGCATTTAAAACAAAGACAGCTCTGAAAAACAAAGGCTGACTTAAAGACACCTGGAAGACTAACTCATACAAAGCCTCTGAAAATTAAAGGAGATATTTATCACTGCCTAGTCAAAAACCACTACACTGCCTATGAAGTCACTTGCCATATAATATCTGCCTCATGACTTTTTCTCAGAAAGTTAACTATCTCCTGAAATTCCTATCAGATGCATTGTCAAGCATTGTTCTGCCATGGTCAGAATGCAATGCTCTATCCTTTAAATAAAACTTAAATGGCTATGACAAAATAAAAAACTCTTCAAGTGCATATTAGGAGTTTTTATCAAGCAAACAATAGCATGAAGCCACTTAGCTTTTCAATTTCACACTCTGGGGCTCTCATACATCAGAAGCCTGTTGTCAAGTCTAAATCCTGTAATTACTCCTCACTTTGCTGACCTCAATAAATAGGTAAACAAGTGCTCCAAGGAATGGCACCTTCTCCAATACAAACTGGGTCGTAGCTCTCAAAGGAACCAGTTATAAGCAGACCTGAGGTTATTTACACACTGCATTCCTGGCCATCTTGCGTCAAAGGCACGTTGACACTACTTTTGGACCCACCAGGATACAGCCAGCTACCAGCTGGGATAATGGTGGCAGGAAAACAAACCAGTGCCTGGTGAAGCTTTCTTCAATAACTTCTCTTTCATGTCAGTTGTTTTCAACAATTGGACTTAAATATTTTTTTTTCCTGTGCGGAGGAAAAATAGTAACACCATGAAAAAATGTAGGCAAACACATTTTTTCCTTCTCAGGATTAACTGACCAAGGCCCAGTGACAGGATGATAATGAAGGATGCTAGATATGTTTGCCAGATAAGGGAAGAAGGCTTTCAACTCTTCTATGGGACTCCTATTTATCCCTATGATGGATAGAGCTACAGCTGTTCTACCAGCTTCATAAAGAACAAGGCTCCCTGGCTTCCTACAGCAGGGCCTCAATGGCAGCTAAAACAAACCAGGAAACCAACCTCACTGTCAGGGCATTACAAGAGCCCCATTGAGAAACAGGGAAAGTTGCATCATTTACAAATTCAGCTTTTTGGAACATTTTTACTGTGCCCAAGTTACATGCTTCTGCTCACAGCTGCTCCCAAACCCGGCTGGAGGAGGACACCTGGAACCCCGAGCCTCTACCTTAGACAGAATAAAACCACAACAAAAAAGCCAACAGCTGCAGCCTGCAGCAAGTTCCTCCCCACTGCAACTCCCTTCCCTTCCTCTTTTGCTCTTGCAATCAACAAAAAGTTCCTGAAGACAGAAGTCAGATTTCAATTACTTCAGAGGTGGTTATTAGGAAAACTATCAGCTCCCTCCTCTCCTCCACTGTTGTTCCTCAAATTATTCAGTGAAGTCTCCAAGTTCTGCTCATTAGCATGGATAAATTGTGGCACTCAGCTGTACAACAATAATCTTCCTGAAAAAGCCAAAGATTTCTCAAGCACCCATTGCAGAGACCACCTAACTTCAGATAAGCCCAGCATAATTTTTGTTCTTTACAGACCTCTAAGCGTGACCTGATCACATTAAAACTAACAGTTTCAGCAACTTTCTGGCCTCAATTAGGCTCCCACTGTTTATAAGTTATACTTATTTTAAGCCAGCAGCACAATTCACATTAACTACAGAGCATCACCCACTATACTTCTACCTGTGGTGCAACAGCTCCGGAGGGAACCTGAGAAAAAAGCTTGACAGCAGGCAGCATAACTTTGTTTACACTGAAGTGAAAGTCTTGAGCATGGACACGAGTTCTAAATTAGCAAGATCCAGCAAGGACTCCTGGACACCACCAAACAGGTCAGGACATGATTATTTTGGCTGCCACTATGCAAGGAAGGGAACCAAAATGACTGTTTCACAGGTCACCAATTATCCCATCATCTGGAACGCTGCATGTGCTTAGCGTGCATCTTTCCAACAGCACGGCCAGAGCTGGAAATAAGGGTTCAGCAACAGACAGAAAACAGAAGCAGGATTAAAACACCATTATATGGGCAGACAGCAAGGAATAAGATGTAACCAATGAAAAAATAAAGGTACACTACACTGTCTACACGAGTGGATGAAGACTTGAACTCTGCAAGGTGTAAGTAGCAGCTTTGCTGGCTATTGCCTTCACTGGGGTCCTACCTTCTCCCTGTGCCCTTGGGCACAGGCAGTCCTGAAGTTTATGGAGAATCAGGGAAGTATCCTCCAAGGCAGAACTTTTTTGCCTCCAACCTGATGAGCAGGAAGGCCCAATAAACTGGATAAGCTGCATGTAAACATGTGATCACCTGATGTAATTAGTTACTTCTATTTATAGAAAGAACCTGGCCCACAGAGACCATTCCCTAGACAACCTGTTTGTTATTACCCTCATTAATGTCCAACTGACAAAAAATTAAAGGAAGTATTGTTTTTTTAAGATACCAGATTTCCACACATAGGTAAACACATACATATATAAAAAATAAAGAGTGTATAGTACCACCAGAACGGCAGTGAGGTTTTTGATTATTATTTTTTAATTAGTTTGACTGGTTATGAACTCTGATATTTGAGACATATTTGCCTAGGGAACCATCCAGCTTTGTATTTATAAGCAGAAACCATGGAAGTTGATAGAAGAATTGTTGACTTTGAAAAATGTGGGTCAGACACAGAAATTCAGACATTTTGCACATCCTGACTCTTGTTTCTTTCCCAGGCATCACTCATGCCTGTGCTGCAGACAATAGTAACAATAGCCTGAATTCAATGTCCAGGTTCATTATTAAGTGTTCAGGTCTTTATAGCACCATCTTCTTAACAGATTAGAAGTCATCTTCTCAAAGCAGGATGACACATAGGGCAGCATCAGGGAAAAGAAAGGAGGCTGAGGAACAACACAGCCCTGGTGAGAATCACTTCATCCAATTCTGTCTTTAAAGAACAATAAATGAAGAGACATCTCTGGTGGGAAAAAAAATAATCAAAACACAGGTCTGAGAGGTTTCTGAGAAGTGAACACATTCAGCCCCAGCCATACTGAACGTGTTCAAAGGAGACGGGTGAAAGGACAGCAGCAATAAGGTGGAAAAAAGGAAAGCAGCACATCAGAAGAGGATGAAGGGCAGACCCATAAAAGCAAAAGCATGAATTTGTCTTCACACAGGCACAAGTGAAGTGTAATTCTGACATCTACATGTGGACTAGGCTTTCCCAAGAACGCTGGGGAAGAGAGAAAAAAGAGCAGAGACAGAAATATCCACCAAAAAAAAAAAACCCAAAACCAACAAAAAATCCTTAGAGCAGGGCATACATTCTTTTCTGCCTTTTCCAGATCACCTTCATATCTTGCTCCTGTTGCTATTCTAGACAGAGATCACTGGGAAGTTCACATGATGCCGTGCCCAAAGTCAGAGGCTGTACAGGCAGGTGTTTCACACCAATCACTAGTGCTTGCCAGAAATTCAGCATGGGGTTTTCAGCCTGCTAAATTGTATCCTCAGGCCAGTGCTTTCTGCAGGGTTCAAAGTCGGTAATCTCCAGCTCCATCTAGTTTGCTTCCAGTGATCGTGCAGAGCAGACGTCAGCAGAAATGGGTTAGAGTTGGGTTCAGGCACTCGATTCCCCCCAAGCTGGCTGAGATGCTCTTTGCCTTTTGTGCTCAAGATCTGATACACCAACAGGAAGAATGATTTATGCAACCTTTTTTTTTTTCCTTTCCCCCCTTCATTTTTGGCTACAGGGAGCATTTACTCCATACCCTAAAAAGGTATGTGATTGCATTACAACTGGTATCTGTCAACCCCTTTATTAAAGGGAAGCTACAACACTATTTTTACTCAGCTTACAGAGTTACTGGATACTGCAGTGTTCCTTCGAGGAAGCTGGGCAGACATCTAACGAGCAGTGGAGCTGGAGACAGCACAAATCGATTACTATAAGAAGGAAAAGCCAGCTCTGACAATCTGTGTCACAAAAATCACAAGTCTAGCCAGTAGCCTGACGTTGCAAGATGCTTTTTGCTTACACTCACTTCTTTCACACCCCTGTAACAAAGCCAGGTTATATCCCCAGATACATTTGCATTTTCACAAGTCCAAGAGAACTTCCTGACTGGTTTAAAAAAACAAAGCGGGTACATCCTTCTCACATGATGTATATTCCAACAGACAGCACTTCCTAAATATTCAGACTGTCACACTTGCTTTCAGGGAGATACACCTCCTTCCTACTCTGGAAGTAGCTGCTCCCTTTCTCCACAGCAGATTCCTGCTATTTGCCACTGACTCAAGGTTTAAGAAAGGCTGCAGAGCACAGGAAAAACTCAAGAACCTGACACGTACCAGTGAGTCAGTCTAGCAACAAAAGCAGTTTAACATCCACTGGTGTGGGTCAATAAACGGAAAAATATATGTTAGTGTTGAAAAACTGTTTCAGTATCGATGTTACAACTGAAATTTCAAATTGACTCGGTCTTACAAAGGGAAACACAGGAGCTCTCCTCTCCTGCAGGTGTTCCTCACACCACCACAACAGCACCTACAACCCAAAAAGGCCCTTTTTGGGGGGTGTGGGGGGGAATTCCTGTTTAGTCCTGATTCTTACTAAAAATACACAGTTCTGTCACTGACAACTGCACGAAGGCACTCCCCACCCGGGGTGTCCTTCACACCCGTGGTAACAGAAGTACAGCCGGATGTCAGACATGCCAATTACCACTGCTTCCCTTTTACCACCCCACCTAAACAACACCGTGAAATGGAGAGAGAGAGAGGAAAGAATTATGAGCTTTATAAGATCTTGTGTAATAAACACAGTAGTCCCCCATTCCCAACTATCAGATCTGCTGGCGGCAGTACAATCTTAACAACACTGAGCTTGTATGTGATAAAAAGACATAAGGCGAGCTAAAGGAAGGTGAATATATTTACAAGATAGTGCCAAGATCTCCATAACAAACAGTCATTAGCAGATTAGTATTATGAATCTAATCCAATTAAGAATTTCCTTTGCAAATGCCTGGAGGAGCTGGAATTCCTCTGGGAAGACCTTTCCATGTTGTGAAAGGCTCCCATGAGTCATGCCTGCAGGCTGACATACCAGGAAAGACCAGCTCTGGAGCAGCAGGAACAAAGCAGTGAACCCCACCTCGAAGCAAACCGCTGCAGCCTCCTGCTCCCAAGGAGTCAACTCAAAAATGGACCTCACAGCGGCACAAAAAAAAGGATTTCTCAGTTCCACAAGTTGTGGTCAACATAAAACTGGCACTTTCCTAAGCCAAGGTACGAAACCAGGGAGAATCCTCCTTGTTCCCTGTCTCCCACTGTGCCATTTTAAACAGCCTTGGAACAATGCGGGTGTTTGATGTACCACCAGTCCATGCAGCAGCCATGCCTTGAAGGCAAAGCCTAAATTAAGTAGCTAAACATCCCCCTCCTCAAATTGGAATATTCGACTTCAGAATCCCTAAACCATGCTCCTACCACTGGACACTGATTTTGGGAACTGCAGCAGAGACCCACGGCTCCATCTCAATCCCCAATACTTGCCCACAGTGCAAAATCTGCTCACACAGTTTAACACGAGCAACATCCACACACACAGGTGAGAGTGGTGGTTTGCAAGTCACCCAATCACGAGTCCCTCAAATTCTTACTGTGAATGATTTGCTGAAGCCCTCAGCTGAAGTCCATAGATTTAGGCTGACCTTATCTGCCTTTGCACAGAGAGATTTAGGACAAAATAAGGAGAGTGAAAAAATCTCATTGGTACAACTTTTCTGAGCAGAGCTGCCAAGACTGATCATGTTACCACATCTGCAGGCGCACACGCAGTGACCCTCCGCTGCCAGAAACCCAGCCAGGGCAATCACTTCCTCCTGCCTCAGGATCCAGCCTGGGCTGGCCCCAAGGCTCCCAAAATATCAGAGCCAGAGATACATAAAAACAAAAGTTAGGTTTTTTTAAAAGCACATACTTAAACGAATACTGTTTTAACAAAGTATCGGTTAAGATGGATACATTTAAATGTTGGGAACAGAACAGCTTACTCTGACCTTCAATATGCAATTACATAAAGTAGGGGTTTGCCAGTCATTTACTGTTAAAAAACCCAAACAAACAGCCTCATAATAAAAACTTCCTTCACTTAAAACTACAAGCTTTTTTCAAGCTGTGATGTAATTCGATTTACTGAAACCCTATTACCTAGCCACTCTTAGGTAGGAAGTTTGCCTCTCCAGCACCTTCCTGGACATCCCCTACTCCTTGCAGCAGGAGATGCCTCAGACCATTCTAAGATTCACCTGAAACACCCACAGCAGCCCAAGATGACCATTAAGGGAAGGATTAACTGAGACAATAGACTGGCCATTGTTTTCCTCCCCTCACAGACTGCATATTCATGTAGAAACCCAAAGCTAGAACAAATGCCAAGGATAAAGCAGCGCATTCTACACTGAATAAGGTGAGGGTTATCGATGTCCTACCAGCCAAACACAACTTTTTCCCATTCTTTGTTCGAAGCACTAAGACAATGTGACTCATAGAAAATACCAAAACTCTAGTTTAGCTTCCTCTGCTGCACTTTGCAGCTCTGCCACTCCTGTTCTTCGACACCAGCACTTGGGTGAAGACTGCCAAATCGGAGGGGAAATGAGCCAAACACTGCAAATATAAACACAAGGAGGTGTTGCAAAAAGTTTGATGGAGGTAGCAGGCCCCGGGACGGACACGACACACTTCTCCCAGCACAGCAGTGAGGAAGCCCAGCTACGAGGAACCTTTTTGCTGAGCAGGGCCACAAAACTGGCACTGTCATTTACATAACTGGTCAGCTTTAAGGGACTGAGGTCACTCTGCCATGCCAGCAGAGCTGCACAGCCAGCGGCATGAGATTTTACAAGAGGGACTTGAACCGCAGCATTCAGCGAGGTTTGTGCTTTTGGGCTCCTCCAACCAGAAACTTGGGCAGGGAGACTTTAAAAAAAAAAAAACAAAAAGAGAGAGAAAAAAAACAAACACAAAACTGTTCTGTGTTGGTTCTCCCTCCTGTTGTCACTCCCCTCCCCCAGCTTGTTAACTAAACTTTTCCTCTCCCGGGGATCTTTCTAATCCTTCGTAATGAATTTGCAACATCAGTCACTTTGCAAACCCCGCTTCAATGTGAATCAAGTTTACTACAAGCTCAAGAAAACACAGGGAATTCTAACAATCACATTGCCAGGAGGAGGATATAAATGGGAAAGAATAGAAGTAGCACTGGAAAATTGGTTTTCAATCATGTAAAGAAGTAGTGTGCATCGTCCCTGGGGGCCTGGGCTAAGGCAGAACATCAGGATGGAAGTGCACTCTGCACTGTTACCCAAAGCAGCAGATTGTGGGCAAACAGGAGAACCAACTTCAGAGCTAAAAATCCCACGTCCTGTTTTCAGGAATTACTAAGGACCCAAAAAACCTCTCTCTGTAAATTCAAACCTGAAGAGAGTCACCTGACCGTGACATTAATCCAAGTATGTTGAAACTAAGTATCTGGCAGGGATTTCACACTTTCCTGTATCCCTCCCACCGGGCCAGTTTATCTGCAGCCAGGCTGGAATCCTCTGGCCTCTCAGAGCACCCATAGCAGCTTTATACTAAACTAGTGACTCCAAAATGGAGTTGTGGGAAAAGCTGACACCCCAACAGATGAATTGGGAAGTCACTTCCACCCACGTTAATTCAGGAGAACAGTTGTTCCACAATATACCAACAAAACTTGCTATTTACCACCTCAGATGTGCAACACTACCAGACTCTGAAAGTTTTGGGAATTTTGGCCAAGTGCCCTCTGTTTTCCAAAGAGAACAACGGGTTTAAGTGCTAAACTGAAGTTGAGGCAAACTGCTGAAGTTTGAGGGTCACACACCTAGCAAAGCCAGCTTCCTCACTACAGGCTTAAACAACTTGATACAGAAGAACCTTCTCTAAACAAGAAGGAGCAACATGAGGTCCTGGGAAGCTGAGCTGGGTTTGTCTCCAGCTGACTGCATGACTTGTGCCAATCATACCTCTGAAAATCCTTTTGTTTTATAATATACAGCTGTATGGGAGCTGATTACAGCTGTAATCAACTGATCACAAACCCTGGACCAATTAAAAGCTACTTTTTTTGTTATGCTATATTGATAATAAATTCAACCTGGTACTAAAGCTCCCAATAAATATTCAGAGAACAGGTAAGCTGTTGACACAAATCAGTTAGAGTGCTCCAGCAGGGCTACTCAAGTGACTCAAACCAAGCCTTGCACTACATCTACTATTCTTTAAATAAAAAAAGGAGGCAGAAAGGAAGTTGCAAGTGCTGCCTTTATGCCTAAGTTTATACCCAGAACGGAAGTTTACTTCCAGCAAAATGTAGGAGGTAATGGGAAGACACATGAAAACAAAACCTGAGCATCCCTTTGAGACAACCTAGGACACCTGAAGGCCATAGCCAAGGGTCCAGCAAAGGTTCAGGAGGAAGGAGGCAGAACCAGGCCCAAGCTGGAGGCCTTCAGACAAAGCCTTTCCACACTGTGCCACCTCCCACAGCAGGGTCTGGGCTGCTGTCAAAGAGATCGCTTGAGAAACCCCAGAAGAGGCAACAAATGGGGTGAAAGAGAATATTCAGAATTGCTCTTTCATTTCTGTTCTCAAGAGTGACTAGTCAAAGATACCCATATATTTTTTCTATAATATTTTTATATAAGTTCTTATACAATTATAATGCAGCTAACTCAGGTACAGCAAAAGCTTTACAGGTATCTCATTTATCTGGTTGCTTCCCACTCGCTAACTACAAAAACATCACCAAATTAAGCCATGAAATTTAGGCATGCACAAAGTGGTCTCATTTATGGTCAGACTTAACTAGGATTCAGAGTTAACTCTGAGCCTTAGGCACAGTTCTTCCATCCCAAAATGTGACTTTTAGCCATCGCTCCAGCCTCGCTAGGAGAACGCTCAGGATGCACCCGAAAGCAACTACGCCCGGCAGAAGGAAAAAACCACCCTTAAATTAAAGCTCATCAAAGACACTGGATGAAAAATAATGATAATTACTATCCTGCTAGTAAATATTAGAGGATCTGCACTACCACCACCAGTAGCACTTCCTCAGGGTAGGAGGGATGATGTCATGGCTGCATGCTACAGCATTGTCGGGTTTGCCTGGCTACACGCTGCTAACGGGACAACTCCCTACAGAACTGTGACCGCACACTCAGCTCCCCTGCTATCAGCAGCCAGTTTAATAAGTGTTCTGAGACCCTCAATTAGCATAGAAATGCAGAATAGCCAGCAAGCAAATGAAAATCAGAAAAAAGCAAGGGGAAAAAAAAAAAAAAACAACAGAGGGAGGGAAAAAAAAAAAGGCGCAGAGGAGACAGCTGTAACAGGGTGGCAAACAAAGCTCCAAAGCATGAAAGAGAGAAAGGAATGTGGTTAAAAAATCTCCCCTAAGGAAGAATACTCTGTACTCCCAAGCTCCAGCTGTTTGACTTGCCCCGCTCCCTCCTCCACTCCATTATCCACTCTGGCTGTGCTAATTTAACACAAACCGCCCGCCTGTGTCAACTGTTGAAAGGGGGGATTTCAGGATGCATCCAAGCTCCGGGTGCAGAAAAAGGAAAAACTTTGGGGCGGAAAGTTGAGGCGCTTTTGGCGTGGTGTCGCTTTGTGCCGGGAGAGCTTGGGAAGCTGTGAGGGAAGGCAGCAAGAGCCCATCCTGCTGCAGCCTCCAGCACCTCGAGCTCTGCCACCGCTTCCACACGCACCTCGATTCCCAGCCGGCAGCCAGATCAGCATGCAGAAAGCTCTGCCTTCATCAACAAAGCCACACAACTCCCAGCAAGAGCACCCGGCAGCCCCCCAGCTCACGGCAGACTCCCCCACGGATGAGACAAGCAGGAAAGAGGAAGGGAAAAAAGGAGGGAAAGGAATAAACCCGGCCAACGTTAAAGTCTGGAGGCCTGGATTTCCACGGGGAAGGTATTTTCACGTTTGAGATACTGTGGGGAGTGTTGCGAGGGTTTGAAAGTCATATATGCAGCCAAAATGGCGCTGAGAATAAAAATATAATTTAAAGGAAGGTCGCCATATTGTAAACAGTGAGGCAGGGAGACAGAGAGACAGCAACCTCCATTATTCCCAGCAGCTGCAGCAGCACGGAAGCGCTGGGAACGTCAGGCCTGGTGCGGAGACGCCACCAGGGCTTCCCCCTCTCCAGCCAGGGCCCTCCGGAGGCTCCCCCAGAAGCCAGGCACCCTTGCAGAGGGGTGAGGTGGGGAAGTTTCCCGCTGGGGAGGGCGAAAGGCCGGGCAGGGGCAGCACCAAGGCAGCCAGGCCGCGCAGCCAGCGGCCTCGCTCCTCCTCCAGGCCTCTCGCCCGCTGCTCAGCACAAAAAGAAAGGAGGAGGGTGGACCCCCAACCCTCCAGAAAGCAGCCAGGGGAGGGTTCACCTCGGCCGCCGTGGATTAGTCTGAGGAGGGATGGACCCAAGCGGGGTTTGCACCTCCTTTTTGTTCCTGTCTGCTCCAGCCGGCCCCACGTCCCCCCCCCTCCCCGGGACCTAACGGGAAGCGGGAGCGGCCGGAGGGAAGGTGCTCTGGGCAGATCCGGAGGGAGAGAGCGCCAAGCCTTACCAGCACTGGAGGTGGAAAGCGGCGGGGCAGTGATCGCAGCACAGCAGATCCCCTCCTTCCTTGCAGCTATCGCAGCTATCGTGGTTAGTGGCCCTGCCACTTCGCCTGGGCTCCTTCTCGGGCCTCCTGCTCTTCTTCTCCCCATCTTCGCTCTTGGGGGGAGCCAGGAGGGCCTGGATTTGCTGCACATGCACACACAGACAGAGCGGGCTCTGAGGGGCTGCACGGACACTGACCCAGCGCCCTTCTCCCCGTGCCCGCCGGGGGGACAGCGGCCCCGGACCCTCCGGGAGGGGATCGGGGGGGGGACAGAGCCCCGGCCGAGCCCGCCCCGCCCGCCCCGTGTCCGGCAGGGCCTCTCCGGGGGCCGGGCGAGCTGCCTCCGTCCCTCCGCACTTCCTTGTAAGGCCACGGGGCTCCGGGGTGGGGGGGTTCCCTCGCCATCTTGCAGCCCCACTGCCCCTCCGGTCCGGCCCCCCCCGCCGCGTCCCGGGCCTCACCTCCATCAGCCCCCCGGAGGTGTCCAGGTCGTAGACGATCGTCTTGGTCTCCATCTTCTCCCACATTCATCCAGCCCAGGAGCGGCCCCGAGAGCCCCCCCCAGCGAGAGGGAGCGAGGCGGGGACGTGCGGCGGTCCCACAGCGGCGGCTCCGCGTCGAGGCGGCGGGGGGGGGGGCGCGGCGCGGCGGGGGCGGGCGGGCGGCGGGGCCTATCCCACGGGCCGCTGCGGCTTGCGCGTCGTCCTCCTCCTCCTCCAGCCGTGCCCGGGGGCGGCCGCGGGGGGCCCGACGCCCGCTGCCATTGCCGCGCAGGGGGTGGGTGGGCGAGGGAGGGAGGGGGCGGCGGCCCCGCGCCCGCCGCGGCCGCTCACGCACCGCGCACGCCCCGCGCACAGGCGGCGCCGACGCTCCGGGCCCCGCGCGCGCACGCGCACTCCGCGCCCCCGCCCCGCCCGCCCCGCGCGCATGCGCGCTCCGCGCCGCCTCCCGCGCGCGGACCTGGCGCGGCGGCGGCGGCGGCGGCGGGGGGGCGGGGGGACGCACGCGGAGCCACTGCGCGTGCGCGAAGCACCTCCCCGTTCGACCCCGCCCGGCCCCGCCCCTTCTCCGCCCTCTTCTCGCGCAGGCGCGTGGCGGCCGTCACGTTCCAACGAGCGGGCGGGGCAGCGGGGACGTCAGTGACGTAACGGCGCGGGGCGGGGCGGCGGAACACGCGCGCGTCGGCAGGGGGCGCGCGGCGCGCAGCGCGCCGGGGTGGCGGGGGCGCGGTCTCGGTTTGTGACGTCACCATGCGGGGCCACGCCTCTTAAAGCGACAGTACCCTCCCGGAGAACACGGGAGGGGCGGGCGTGGGGGTCGGGGTGTCATCGGGGTAGCGGTGAGGTGGGCCCAGGGTTCACCCTGGGGGTGTGTGTGTGTGTGGGTGTATCCCTCTTCCAAGCTGCCCGGCCCCGCTGAGGAAGACGCCATCTCTTCTTCTAAAACACCAGTTTTTATTAATGAAACAACCAAAAGATGGGGAGGGGGGCGGTGTCCCCTCCAGATCGAGGGGGCGGCGGGGGCCGGGGTCACCAGCCCGGGCGGGACGCAGCGGTGGGGGGGCACAGCCATGCCCGGTGCCCCTGCCCACCCCGTCACTGCGGGTCTGGCCGCGCTGGGGTGCCGGGACGCGCGGGGGGGACACGCTGGTGGCGGAAGGGACCCCCCCGGTGAGGGCGAAGCAAGCGGGGGCCGGGGGGACACGCAGCATGCTGGGGACACGGGAGGGACACGTCCCTGCGTGGCGGCGGTGGGAGACACGGGGTTGCGGGGGGACCAGCCCTGTGCTGGGTGGGGGGCGAGGGCGGGGGGGGCACCCACATGGCCACCCAAGCCCCTCGCCCACTCCCCGGGGCTTTGTCCCCTCCCCGCTGCAACCCCGGGGAGCCCTGTCCTTACCTGGGGATCCCCACAGCGCTGCTCCCCCTGCCTGTGTCACTCCTCCCTCGCAGGGACTGGGGGGGATGCTGTTTTTCCCCTGCGGGGGGCTGGAGGGACCGGTGGGCAGGATGGGGTCCGGGGACCCTCGCTGGCTCAGGGACCGGGGGGCAGGATGGGGTCCGGGGACCCTCGCTGGCTCAGCCTCTCATGAGCCCAGTGCGGGGGGCTGGGTGACAGTGGGGCTCGGGCAGAGCCCACGGGGGTCCGGGTGGATCGGGGGTGGTGGCAGGGGGGTGGCCGGTGCCCAGGTGGGTCCTGCCAAGCGCTCGGCTTGAGTCTCCTTGGGAGAGGTGTTCCCAGCCCGTGCCGGGGGCCGGCGGGCACGGGGGGGCCCGGGAGGGGTGGCTGCAGCGCCCTGCTCCACGCTGCCCACACCTAGATGGACACCTCATATTCCCTCGTGTCCTGCAAAGAAAACAGACTGCAAGGGGTTGGACACTCGGCAGTGCAATGGGTGCCTGGGACAGGGATAGGGCATCTCCCATCCCATGAGGAGCTGGGGGCACATCCCGGACTACAGAGAGCCCTGGGGATGTGTGTCCCATCCCATACATGGGTCCTGGATCAGCGTCCATCCTGTACATGGTGCTTGGATGGATATCCCAGGTAGTGTGAGTGGTCCCTGGATGGTTTCTGAACTAATGTGTGGTGCCTGTATGGATATCCCACCCCACGTGTGGTCCCTGGATTGATGTTCCATCCTGTATGTGGTCCCTGACTGAATGTCCATCCTGTGAACAGTCCTTGGACAGATCCATCATCCCATGGGTGGTCTCTGGTGCATGTCCCATCCCCTGTGCTCTTCCTGGATGGATGTCCTATCTAATGGAACACATGACCCCATCCCACACCTGTCCCAGCCCCTGGCACAGGTGGCCCATGCAATGCAGGGTCCCCAGGGTGCCCAGCCCCAGATGGGGGGTGTGGGGACCAGTACTTACTCCTGTCTCATAGGTGGGATTGTCAAAAGCCGACTCCACGGTGATATGGTCGTAGGGGTGGGAGCCAGCAAGGGGCAGCTGCAGGGCTGGCTTCCCCTGGAGCCTGTGGGGAAAGGGCAGCTGCAGTGGGCACTGGGGGGACCATGGGGCACTATGGGGTCACAGGGGGACACTCACTTGGAGAAGTAGAGATAAATGCCCCCGATGAGCAGGGCCACCACCAGCACGGGCAGGAAGACAGCGATGGCCACGTTGGTGCCCTCCAGTGTTGTCCCCGAGGGCACGGCCTTGGCCACAGCTGTCCGGGAGGGAGAATTGGGGGCTCACCCAGGGGACACCCCACATCGGCCGCACCCCGGGTGCCCCTCCACGCTCTGGCACCCCCAAACACCCTCGCCCTTACCATCCAGGTTGCGGTTGCTGTAAAACTCATCGTAGGAGGCTGGAGGAGGCGGAAGAAAGAAACCAACACCAGGGGTGAGAAGTGGGGTGCTGAGCGGTGCCGGCGGGGTGCTGGGGTGGGGGGTGCTCGTCTCACCCGCCTTGCAGATGGGAGGGGAGCCGCTCCAGCGTGAGGGGTGCCCGGGCAGGCAGCGCAGGCTGCTCTCGCCCAGCAGCGCCCGGCCGGCGGTGCAGGAGAAGTGTAGGGTGGCTCCCGCCGGGTACAGCCGCCGCTCCGGGCTCTGCCGCCCGCCCGCCGGCACGCCGGGGTTGTGGCAGGGCTCGTACGTCTCCGCTGCGAGGCAGTGGTACGGTGGCGTCAGCGCTCGCCCTCGGCTCGGAGGATATGCCCGAGGAGGGGACGCCCAACTCACGGATGCACTTGGGGAGGCGGTCACTCCACTTGGGTCCCCCAGCAGCACGGTCATGGCAGGTGAGGGTCCCGGCGCCCGCCAGGACATAGCCCTTGTCGCAGACGTACTGCACGGTGGCTCCCACCGGGAATTTAGGGTTGGAGACCACCCTGCGGCTGTGCTCAGCATCCCCAGGGTCCCGACAGGTTGTCACTGCAGGCAGGAAGGGCCAGTGGTGACGGTGGCTGGAGATGGGCCGGAGGGCAGGGGGTCACTGGTGGGCACCACTCACCCCGCTCGCAGGAGGGTAGATCACCGCTCCATGTCAGGTCCCAGTGACACATCAGGAGGTCAGTGCCAGTCAGCTGGAAGCCGGGGTAGCAATGGAATGTCACCACAGTGCCATGGAGAAGCTCTGGCTGTGAGGACGTCTTCCAGCCATTGGCAATGTCCGGCAGCTCAGGGCAGGTGTCATTACGGGGAACCTCTGTGGGCACGGAAGGCTGAGCAGGGCAGTGGGGACACTGCGGACACCAGGGGCACTGTCCTGCCACGGGCCTCACCGGAGAAGTGGATGACAAAGCCCTGCCGATAGGCGAAGGCACCGGCACCGGGGTCAGACTGGAACTGCACGGTGACATCGGCGGTGGATGCGTAGAGCTTGAAGCGGCCACGGGCGCCCGTGTACTGGCCCAGGATGCGCGCCGTCAGGTCGTCCCCGTCGTAGAAGGTCAGCATGTCCCCCGAGCCCAGCCGCAGCCTGGGGCAGTGGGACCGTGAGGTCAGGGAGGGCACAGATCCTCCATCCCACCATCCCCATCCCATCCCAGCACTCACACGCGGACGTCCAGCATGATGCGCTTGTCCTCCTCCACGTGCAGCCCCCAGATGCAGTCCTGGCCCTTGCCGTATGCCTCTGGCCAGTTGGGTGACAGCACCACCCCGGCCGTGTCTGTCAGCTCCCCGCTGCACACCGCTGTGGGCACACTCCAGGCTTGGCACTGCCGTGGGGCACCCACCGAAGCACCCACTCCAGCATCCCACATCCAGCGCCCACCATGCCCCTCAGCTCCATCACACTCAGCAGCATGGTGGCTGCGGTATCTCTCATGCCCCATCCACAGCAACCCCCGGCACCCTCCAGCACCAGCACCCACCACGGCACGCTGGTTCTGTCTCATTCCACTGCGGGTCACTGGGGTCGACACACTCGATGATGGTGGAGCCCTGCTCCAGCGTGTAGCCAGGGTCACAGCTGAACTCCACGGTGGTGCCCACAGGGTACCGGGGATCGCTGGCCGTGAAGTTCCCATACTTGACGAAGGGCTCGTAGCAATGGCCCTGCTCGAAGGCTGCGGGCACAGGGGCAAAGGTCTGCGGGGGCCGGGTGGGCACAGGGATGTTTGGGTCACCCCTTGTGCCCTTGGCCCCATACCCTCATAGCGCAGCGCCATGCCCGCCGCGGCCCCGCTGCTGTCGGTGGTGAGCTCCACGAAGAAGTGGCGCCCGGTGCTGAGCAGCCCCTCGATGGGCAGGTACTCCACCTCGTAGGAGTCGTACACCGGCGGTGCCTCCACGTTGTTGCCGTTGCGGATGATGAGCCTGCCAAGGCATGACAAAGGCAGGGTGCACTGCTGGCCATGGCCAGCAGCAGCCATGCTTGGGCATGGATGGTAGCCTCCAACCCCAGCCATTTCCATCCTTGGGCATGGTCGGAGGTTATCTTCCTTGAATATGGCCAACAGCACTATCCTTGACCGTGGCCAAGGTAGCCACACTTGGCCACGGTAAACAGCACCCATCCTTAAATATGACTAAGGGCACCCATCCTTGGATATGGCCAATGGAGCCCATCCTTGGATATAGCCAAGAGCACTCATCCTTGAACACAGCCCCCTGAAGGGCTGCCCCAGAGTGCCCCCACACCCCTGCCCCCCAAGTTTGAGCCAAACCTGTCATCGTCCTCTGCCAGTGAAACCTTCTCGAAGTGGAGGTGCAGGCGGTGGCCATCCGGCGCTTCCAGCAGCCAGTGGCACGTCAGGTTGTTGCTGTAGTTCCCGGGAAAGCCGGGCGACACAATGCGTCCCACTGTGGCATTCCGGACTACCCCGCCGCACGCCGCTGTGGGAGAGGGACCGTCAGTGGGTGGCTGTGCCACGCCAGCTGTGCCGTGTCCCCGAGCTGCCGGTGCTCACCGAGACAGAGGGGCTCGCGGGCGCTCCAGAAGGGGCGGGTGGCGTTGCGGCAGACGAGCCGGCGGGCGCCCTGCAGCTGGTATCCCGTGGAGCAGCGGAAACGGGCGTCCCCACCGGGGTGCAGGCTGCTGACAGAGACCTCCCCGAAAGCTGGCCGTGCTGGGAAGGGGCAGCTCAGCAGGTAGGCTGGGGGAAGGTGGTGTTGTTACCAAGGTTGAAGAGTAATGGACTTCCCCTCCAGAACCCAAAAACTGCCTCCCCAGAGCTCTGGAAGTGCCTGGGTGTGGCAGGGCTCGAGTGACACAGTGCTTATGGCAGCTGGAAATTATGCTCAATGGATCCATAACTGCTAAGGCCAATTAGCTCTCCATGAGCGTTCCTCACCTAGTCAGTGCCTGCTTAAAACTCAGATAAACTCCTGGTTAATCCCCACAATCCAAATTAGCACCATGCTGGCAGGGAAGCTCCCAGAGGGTACAGAGGGTTCTTAGCCCCATACCTTGGTAGTGGAAGTGGTAGGAGCCAGGGCTGGGGGGCCGGGGGCTCTGGAAGCGGAGGGTGAGGAGGTTGGCTGGGCTGCGGATGACCTGGCCCCGCAGCAGGAAGGACTCGTTGGCCAGGAGGTTGGGTTCCAGGCCTCCCGCACTCTCCACCGTCAGTGTCTCCCCTTCTGCCAGGCTGATGTTCTCTACCTGCAGGGGACACAAGTGTCACCACGGCAGCCTCACCCGGTGCCTGGCTGGGAGCTGGTCCTTGAGCGGTTTCTCTGCGGTCGATAGCCCGCTGGAGCTTGTCTGTGCAGGGCAGCACCTTTCAAACATGGTTAGCAGGGCCATAAATCATCCCCCACGCCAAGAGCAGCAGGGCCCGGCTCTGCCAGAGCACCACAGCACAGCCAGGCCCACGCTGGCAGCCTTGCAGCCAGCCAGCCTCGCCCTCTGGAGCAATTTGCTATTAATGATGCTAATTAAGCCATGCTGCATGGTGAGGAGCAGCAGCACTGGTGAGTGTGGGCTGGAGCAGGGCTGGTGGTGGAGTTGCTGCCTCTGGCTCACCACCAGCTTTCCACAAGCCATGGCAACTGCCCTGTGGTGGCCTCAGCAGAGATGGGGACACGTGGCCACGTGCCACTGACGGGAGCAGCACAAGGGCTGAGCACAGCAGGGTTTGCTGTCAGCCTCTACTGCTGGCAGATGGGTGCTGGGTGTTCCTGGCCCTGCAGCACAGCTTGGCACCTGCTGGCACTGCTCACACCTTCTCCATTAGGGCTTCATTAATTAAATCTCACAGCACTTCTTTGTGAAGGGTGCCAGGCACAGCAGCTGGTGGGCACAGAGCATCCTGGGGCATCCCAGCAGCTCATGTACCCACATCCCTGTGCCGGGGCCTGAGGGTAGGCAATGTCCTGAGCCAGCTCTCTTTGCTTGGGGACACGGGCATGGGGACAAGGACAGGTGTTTGCTGCACCCTGCACAGACACACAGCCGTGGCACAGACACACACACTTGTCTGCAGGCACTTGCCACCCTGGCCCACCCTCAGCACTCAGCTCACCTTGAGCTCCACACCATAGCCAGGGTAGACAGAGATGGTGTAGGTGCAGTCCAGGCTGCCATCATAGGGGACACCAGTTGGCTCTGGGGACACCAGCCAACCCTCGGGACCCGCCAGCGTCCGGTTGCAGGGAGCTGGTGACAGAAGAAAGCCCAGCTCAGCCTCACTCCACCCTAGTTCCACCCGACTCCCTCCCTGGCGCTCACCTGGCCCCTGCAGGGTGGTGACAGTGGTGGTGGTGATGGTGGAGGTGGTGGTGGTCCCCTCCTCATCCCCTGGCACCACAGTGGCCCCACCTCGGGGTGCCAGGGATGTGCCAGCCGTGGTGGGTGCCTGGCTGGGGGATGCAGTGCTTGACTCTGGCACCCCAGAGGGGGACCACGAGGGGTCTGCACCTGGCACAGCCCCCCACGCCTCCCCCCATGGCCCGGGGCGCCCCGCTGGCGTGGTCAGTGGGTCAGTGGGGAAGGCGGGCCGGGGCAGGGCAGGGGTGCGGGGGGACGGCTCGGGTTCTGGGGGGCCGGGGGCCGGCTGGAGGGCACCGCCAGGGAGGAGGGGGCCGGGCCCAGCAGGCAGGAACGGCGCCTGGGCCAGGTAGTCCTTCTTGAGGAAGGCTTCGTGCAGCAGGTCCTCCAGCAGCGGGTGGTGGTTGAGGATCTTCAGCGTGGGCGCGGTGCTCACAAAGCGAGCCTCCGCCTCCCGCTCGGCCGGCGTGGGCAGCGCCGTCGGCTCCACCTCAGCGCTCTCCCCAGTCTTCCTCGCCAGTCCGTTGTAGCCTGGAGGGAGGAAAGGGTGTGGGATGCTGGGGAACCTGCGGGCTGATGCTGTGTTGGGGAATGAGAGGGAACAGGGACTGGTGATGCATCAGGGGGTCATGCTTCATCACAGACCAACGCTGCGCCCTCAGTGGCGCCGGGGAGCAGAGCCTGGACATGGACTGGTGTTGTATCAGGTGTGGATGCAGCTCTGGGGAGTGATGCTGGTGCAGTGCCACAGACCTGTGCTGCACTGGGGACCAACACTTCCCATGGACCTGCACCACAGGCCAGTGCTGCTCCAAGGGCTAACGCTTCCCTGCACACCAATATGCTCCCAAAACCTGGATGGCAAACAAGTGCATCATCCACACACAGTGGGAATGTGACACCCTCTCCCCAGCATACCCTTCACTGGGACAGCCCTAGCAATTAAGCCCAGGCTAATCAATTCACATCTGCAGCTTGTACCACGTGAAGGCGTGCCCACTCCTCCTGTGAGCCAGCCCGGATGGGGACAGCCGTGGGACTGGGTGTCCCTAATCTCAGATTATCCCTCACCACAGAGGTGGCCATCCCCTGCCAAGGTTCTCCTGGGTCTGCATATTCCCAGGGTGCAGATGTGCAGGTGATTACCATGACTGCCATGACCAGCTGTGCCAGGAATGTCACGGGAGCCTGGACATTTGCAGCTTCTCCAGGCTGCCAGAGAGCTCAGCTTCCTTCCAGCCAGGCTGTCCCTGAGCACTGTGAGTCTGTAGGGAACCCTTATCCCATTGATGCTCCCCCCTCTCCCACTCACAACCACAGGGATTCCCCTGTCACAGCCCCGTGTCCCTCCCAGGCATTAGTTCCTGAACAAATCCCCAGCATGCCCAGCCCAGCAGCTTACGGCCTTTAGACCAAAAATAAAAGAATTTAATCAGCCCTAATGAGTCACCCAGCATCTCCCGCTCCTGCATCGGGCACAGCACCGTCCCCTCTCCTGCTGGGCACAGCTCGGTGCCACGGCAGAGGGGGTGCCATGGTGACACCCAGCATCCCTCCGAGGCCACGGCAGCGCGTGGGCACGTCTTGCCGCCGTGCACAGGCACTGATGACACGATACTGCCAATTACCGGCTAATTATCCCTATCCGTAGCAGGGCAGGGCCCCGCGAAGATTAATTACTCTGCGACTGCTGCTTTTAAGGGACTATTAAGAGACATTATCTTGGGTGTGCAGAGTAGTGGGGAGCTGCTGGGTGCTGGCAGGCCTCCTCACACCGCCGCTACCCACCCCTTGTCCCCAGCACCCCCCTGCCATCGGGCTGGGACACTGGTAATGCCCTGGGCACAGAGGCACAGCAGGGACACCTGCCCACACCAGCTCCAAGGGGTTTGCTTGCCCCCCAGCAAGGCCAGAATTATATTTTAATGGGATCCATTTATTAGAACATAAAAGTTAATGAGTTTATACTGAAGGGCGCCAAAATCTCCGTTGGGCTTTAATAGCAGATTAGTGCTCAGGGCTGTGCCCTGCACCACCACCACTGCCCTGTGTGGTGAAGGCTGGGCTAGAGATGCCCACCCAGCCCCCTGGACACTCCTGTCCATGAGCATCTCACCTGCCCGGGTTGCTGGGGGGCACGGAGGTCCCCATGGAGGCCACTGGCTAAGGCCAGGCCTCCCAGCAAGGATCCTGCAGCAGCTCCCATCTGGACACTGAGCACCCTGGGCTGGGCAGTCCTGGCACCAGGCACTGCCCTGGGCTCTGTGTGGGGCTCTGGGTACCGCAGGATGCTCTTGGCACCAGGGGATGCTTGTTGGGACTCTTGGCCCTCTGGGGATGCAGGCTCTCAGGACACCGTGGGAAGCAGGAGGTGCCCAGCTGCTGCCACCCTTGCCCCGTGAGCATCACAGAATTAGATCCTCCACCTCCACAGATGTCTCTAAGCAGCTTATCTCCAGTGCCACAGCTATGTCCCTCCCATGTCCCCAAGGTGACCAGGGACTGCTGACGTGGGACTGGCTACCCAGCACACACCCCTCCGGGCCCTGGCAGCCAGCAGTGACCCCGCTGAACTCGGCGTGGGCAGAGGGGCTGCCAAGCCCCCAGCAGCCACCTACCTGTCGGGGTCCCTCGGCATGCTGGCCACGGTCACAGCCGGGATGGGGTCCTAATCCCTCCCATTGGCTTTGTCGGGTGGGAGTTTATTAACAGCAGCCGGGAGATGCCGGAGACTAATCCGGCTGTGGCGGGCGGGGCCCCCCGGCGGGGATCGATGCTGCCTGCTGTCACAAATAAATAAATAAGGCGGGACGCGGCCGCCCAGGGAGCCCCGATCGATGCTGCCCGCCAAGACAGCAATAACAGAGCGCCCGACTCAGGGAGGGGACAGGGCAGGGCCCTCGGTGGCCCCAGGAGCATCACAGCCCTGTGGCACGGTGGTGTTCCGTGCCTCAGTTTCCCCATCCGTAGGAGGGGGCAGTGGGAGGTGCAGGCGGGCACAGGGTGAGGGCAGGGGCTGGGCCTCACAAGATTCTAGGTTTATTTTCTAATTTAAAATCCAATCTGGCTTTGCCCCCACGGTCAGGGCCTGCAGCTGTGATGAATGAGCTGTCAGGCAGCCGACACCATGTTCCCCCAACCCACAGCCTCCCTGTCCCACGGCCTCCAGCCCCCTGAACCACCCCCAGCCTCCACAGCAGGAACAGGAGAGGGAGCACACCTTACTGATGTCAGATCCCTACCTGCCCCCTGCCCTGGTGGCCCTGAGGACCTCAGGCAGGGAGCAGGGCTTGCTTCCAGGTGTGAATGCAGCGTGGGCAGGAGCAGGCAGGGAATACAGGTGGGTGCAGGTGGTGGGTGGGCAGGTGTAGGCAGCGAGGGAATTCAGGCATTGTCTGGAGGCAGGCAGGCTGGGTGGGTGATGCAGGTGTGGGTGGGCGGATGCAGGCGGGGGCACACAGATGGTGTGAGCGTGAAGGCAGGGGCAGGTGGGCACGGGCAGGACTGTGCAGCCACCAGCTGTCACCACAGACAAACCACTGGCACCCAGCATGGCAAGCTGGCACCGATGCTGGCATCCGTGTCCTGCCACCCCATGGCCACCGTGGCACTGCCAGTGACCCCAGCTGCCCACGGCCAAGCTGAGACTGTCAGAGCAGCTGGAGCAGGGATCCAAGGGGCTGCCCCAGTGCCCGGGGACGCTGCGGGCGGGTGCGG
Organism: Fringilla coelebs; assembly: GCF_963513975.1. NCBI lineage: Eukaryota > Metazoa > Chordata > Aves > Passeriformes > Fringillidae > Fringilla > Fringilla coelebs. The sequence goes on along the minus strand of NC_140046.1, from coordinate 4,252,274 downwards.
CCGCCAGCCCTGGCAGCTACCGGAGGAGCTCGGCTTTAATATTCATGGCAGCGCTGGCGGGGAAGCGTTTGACCTTGTATGTTTTGCAATTCTCCTTGAATTGAACAGTCATTTACCCGCTGACACATGTCACATCACCGCAACTGGTTCCCTGGAGCATCGCGGCGGCCGAGCGCCGGCTGACACACGGAGCACCCCCGGCACCGGGCGGGCACCTGGGCAGAGCCCAGCGGGCAGCTCGGTGCCCGTCCCTGGGGCTTTCCTCCCTTCCCAATGGTGTCCTTGTCCCCTCCTCGCCACCCACAGCCCATGTAATCCCCCTTCCCCATTCTCCCTGCGGAGCTAATGGGTTTCTACAGCAATTTCCCTGCGTGGCAGCAGCGGTGATAAATTGTATGTCTGCTGCTATTTCAGACCCGAGCGCTGTGCGGTGCCATGTCCCCCCTCCCTGGGCTCACAGCACCTAAATCAGCCCCTCCAGCCGCTCTCCCAGGATTTCCTGTGATGGATACCCCACTGCTGGGCAGCACCCGTTCTGTGCCACCCCACTCTGGCCATGGTGTAGGTGCCAGGCCCCCATGGGGCTCTATGCAAGCTCTGGTCTCTCCCAGGACCCAGCACAGCTCGCCCCTCTGGGGGGGCAGAGGGGCACCCAGTCCTCAGGGCACCCCTGGGTGCTGGGGGTGCCTGCGCAGCGTGGGCAGGAGTCAGGCAGGGTGAGCAGGGCCACGCTGCCCACCCAGCTCCCGTCTCCCCTTCCCTCCGCCCACTGCCAGAGACAGTAATTGAAATCGGTTGCGGGAGGCGAGCGAGAGCTGCTTGTCGGGCTCCGCGTTGGGCTGCTCAGCCATGTCATACTTCCTGCAGACACCATCCCCTCCCATCGCCGCCTGCTCCTGCCAGAGCCAGCTTTTCAGCTGCCCCCATGTCTCTTCAGCCAGCCCCACATCCTGCCGAAGCCCTGCTTTTCCTGGAGGATGAGCCAGCCAGTTCTGGAAGACGCTCAGGGCTGATCTTACAGCCAACATTGTCCCTTGATAACACCCCCCAGGGTATCCGGGGACCACCAGAGCCTGCCCTGCCCAAGCATCACCTCGCTCATCACCCACCACTGGCTGATCTGGCATTTCAAGCACCTCTCTCCATTTTCACAGGGTCAGAGCAGCGCTCTTGCAGCTGATTAATATTTGATCCCTTCAGCACAGCTCGTTACTGCATTTAAATTATATATGTAATAATTCCTACTGGCACAGCGAGCATGCAGGCTGGCTCCTGCTGCTTCTCCTGTGGGCTGGGGGCCGGGCAGATCCCCAGCCTTGGCCAGTGGGACCCCCTGACACCTTGGAGGATGTGATGAGCAGTGCCAGGTCTCAGCACAGGGCAGGCTGGCAGTGAGCCAGGCAGATAGAAGCATCCCCAGCTGCCTCTGAGGGGTCCAGGCAGCCCCTTCACCCACCCAAGCTTGCTCATGGTGGGAGCAGTGCTGGTCCTCTGGTTGTCCCCACATCCCCAGCAGCAGGAGGAAGGGATGCTGCCACTCCCGAGCTCCTGCCTGCGACTGGAGGGAATCCATTACCTCCCTGGTTATAGGCAGCTTTCAGAGGCAATCTTTCAATTGTGCGCATTTAAAGAATTGATTGGAGGCAAAATTATCCTCTCCCGTCAGAGCCGCTGGAGACACAACTTCATCCACCTCCCCCGGGGGCTCTTGGTGCTCCCAGGGGACCCCACAGCCAGGGTCAGCCTCAGCCCCACCCTGGCAGGGAGTGACAGCCCCAGGAGCCCCGTGCCAGCCTGGGGGTCCCACCAGCAGCGCAGAAAAAGCTGGAGGCTCTCTGCTGCTCCAAACCAGGCCTGGGGGTGCCCTTGTCATGCCCTTGCCCAAGGTTTTTTGCACCCCATTTTCCCCCCACTGCTCTGCTCCAGCCCTGCCTGGCACAGCACCCTGCGCTGAATTCATCCCCGCCACTGCAAACCCTGCGGCAGTCAGGCTCCGGGCAATGCTGGGGGTGCCTGGCTCAGCCTGCGCCCCACATCCCCGCGGGACAGCCCTGCCCTCCCGCTCCCTGGCTTAAGAGCATTATCCAGATAATCCTGGCCTGGCGGCACGGCAGCGTGGCGGTGACGAACTCCTCCGAGGCACGCAGGGCACGAGCACACGCGCCGGTAATTACTGGAGCAGGCGCCCGCCTCCTTCCCCAGCCCCCTCCTCACACCGAGACCCCAGGCAACACCCACTCCCCCAGGGCCACCGTGTCCCCCAAATCCATCACCCCTCTGGGCACAGTGCATCTGGCTGATGCTGGACGCTGTGGCACAGCTCATGGGGGCACGGCCAGGCCCTGCGCCCCCTGCCACAGCCTGTGCTGCTTCCTAATGCCCCAGGCTGCCAGGACCCCAAATTACAAGGAGCTCCCTCCAGCGAGGCTAAGATGACCCCCACAAAAAATTCCCAGCCTGCCATGGCTTTGGAGAGCTGGGGAGAGGGGCTGCAGTGGGACAGGGCTGATGGAGCTGCGCCTGGCACTGTACCCCTCGGCCTCACCAGTGCCCTGGGGTCCGGACCCCATTTTCTGCTGGGGCAAATCCCTGTGGACACCAGGGGCTGGTGGTGCCCCACAGCTGGGGCAGGAGAGAGACAGGATCAGACCCTGCACTGCCACCACTCAGACCACATCACAAAGCTCCCCACCCTAGAAGAGGTGTCCAAGACTCCCTGACCCCACGTCCCTCTGACCCATAGCTCATCCCCATCATGCGCCAGACCATCGATGCCAAGTCAAGGCCACAGTGACACTGAGCCTGGTACTGCTGCATGGAACCCCTGGGAGCCCTGCCTGATGGAGGATGGGGAGTTTGAGGCACGAGCCACACAGGCAGCTCCCGGTACATGATGAGGGGATACAGGGTGGACAGGACCCCATGGGTCCCAGCCCTGGGAAAAGCTCAGCACCTCCCAGGGCATCCCTACTTTTAAGACTCTGGGAAATGCACATGCAGTGTTTAATTAACTTTATTGATATTCAGAAATTAGGGGACTGACTAGAGGTAATTGCTCATTAGAAATCATTAAACTGACACAGTAAGCACCAGCCTCCCTTGGGGGAGATCTGCCCTGCTCAGTGCCCTGCTCCCAGGACAGAGCCACTGGTATGGACCCCCCATTCCAGTTCAGCTGTCCCCCCCAGCAGGGCAGGAGATGGGGGTGCAATGGCACTGCCCCACTTGCTGTCCCCATCCTCTGCCTCTCCCAAGGAAGAAGGCTGTGGCAGCAGCCCCAGGCGGCAGGGTGGGCTGGGAATAGCAGCGGGCGCAGGGCCACGGCGCCCTTCCCCGCCTGGGCTCCGCTGCCAGATGGGGAGTTTATGTAACTCCCCGCACGGCTGCTGCCTGCAGCCGGTGCCCACATCCCGCATCCCACCGGGGCCAGCAGGGCTGGACCGCGACCCGCCCATCGCCCCATGCCTGGCCACACTGCTCCGGGGCACCCCAATCCCTGACAGATCTCCCCAAGCCTTGGAAGGTCCCCAATCCTATTTTTGGGGCAGCGGAGCCACGAGGCATCGAGACTGCCGGTGCCCCACGGGCGGCAGAGACAAGGAGCCGAGCTGGGTGTTGGCTGCTCTCCTTGGCAAACCGGCCCCCGCCACCCCTGCGCTCCCCGTGTCCCCCGCGGAGCAGGAGGGGTCACCCCAACGGGGAAAGAACCAAATGCCTCCGGTGCCCCCCAGCCGGCAGCGGGGACCGCACGGAGGGACCGGCTCACGGCATAGCCAGCCCGAGGGCGGCTCGAAGGGCTCGGTGACCGCGGGAGCGGGTCCGCCGTGCCTGCTCAGCCCCCGGTGCGGCGATGCTCCCCCCGCCGGTAACACCGGCAGAGGGGCTGCCGCCGGAGCCTGCCGGGGGCGGCGTTGCACCAGCCCGGCTGCAAAGCGCCGTGCGCGTCCCCGGAGGGGGTGGCGGTGGGGCGGATAACGGGGAAGGGGATTCTCGGTTCACCGGGGGAAAACGGGGAGGGTCCTCTCCGCACCGGGGGGCGAGCACGAGTTGGCAAAGTTTGACGGCGACGGAGGCGGGTTGAGGCCACCCGGTAGCGCAGGGTGGTCGGTGTGCACGGCGGGGATGACCCGGGGTGTCGGTCGGCTCTTACCGTGTGCCGGGGCGCGGAGCAGCGCGGCGAGGAGCGGCAGGAGCAGCGCGGGCGGCGGGCCCATGGCCGGCGGCGGTCAGCACCGCGGACAGCTCCGCTGCGGGCGCGGCGGCGGCGGCGCCCCGAGCGGCGCCCGCCGATACCGGGGACGGCGGAGGGGGGGGGCCGTAATGCTCCGAGCGCAGCGCACACCAATCCAAGGATCGGGGGGGCTCTCCCCGCCTCCCTCTCAGCCCCCCCTCGCCGTAATGCTCCGAGCGCGGCGCACACCCAGTGCCGGGGATGTGCGGAGCGAGGGGGGGCTCTGCCCGCCTCCCCCTCAAATCCCCCCCGCCGTAATGCTCCGAGCTCGCCAATCCCAGGGACAGGGCGGGGGGCCGGCCGTAATGCTCGAAGTGGGGCGCTCGCTAATTCCAGGGATGGAGCCGGGGTGGGGGGGGCTCCCCTCACCCACCCGTGGCCGTAAATCTCCGAGCGAGGCGCCCTCCAATCCCGCAGGCTGGGGGGGGGGGGGGGGGGGGGGGGGGCTCCTCCCTGCTACCCCACCCCCACGCCGTAACTCTTCGAGTGCGGCGGCCGCTAAAGCTGGAGATGAAGGTTGGGGGAGGGGGGTGGCCTAACCCCCCCTTCCTCCCCGAATCACGGCAAACCTTCGGGGTGGGAGCCACCGAGAGCTGTGCGAAAGGTGCTCGGTGCCCAGCGCACCATATCCTGCCTCCCCACCCTACAGAACTCTCACCACAACCACCTCCCTTCCCCCAGTCTCATCTTCCCCATTCCCAAATAGCCCAAATTAGGGCTGGGCTCATCATCCTGCAAGCAGAAATGCACCTGGACCCGGAGCAGCACAGAGAGGGGCCGGTATTCTTTGTGGTGGGGTTCCAAGAGCCCCTCCCCAGCCCCCTGCCTCGGGGTCCCGGAGGGCAGCCAGCCCGGCAGTGGGCAGATGGTGCTGGCACCGGCACCGAGCAGCTCCATGTTGGCTGATGGACGGCTCTTGCGGGTGTTAAAAATATATTAAAAAAAAAAAAATCTCTTTGTTTAATAACCCCCTCCCCATCCCTCCAAAAGCCCAGATGGCTTCGCCTCGGCGGATCCCCCGCAGCCCGGCCAGCCCCGCCGCACACACAGCCCACGCAGCCAGCTCCACCGGGGGGTTAATTTTAATCCCAGGTCCTGCTTTGCATCATTCCTGCCATGGAGAATGGCATGGCTTGGCATGGGGAGCCGAGAGCGGAGCAGCAGCCAGTCCCACGTCATGGGCTGTGCGCCACCAGCCCCGTGGCACTGTCTGTTGTGCCACCAGCCCCACGGCTGTGGTGGGAGCGGGGCTGGAAATGATGCTGGGATCCTCATCCCGGGGGTGCTGCCGGCTCTTCTGCAAAGCACTTTCAGCTCTAAACCCAAAACTTTGATCCGCCAGTAGCGCCATCAATGTTTAATGCAGCAAAGCCCTGGTAGGGCTCGGAAGATGAGCATTTTGAGGCCAAATTGAAGTTTCTAATATTATGATATTCAAATAATTTTAATCTGCCTGATGCATCCCCAGGCATGTACCTGGACTGCTAATGAGGGGCTGCCTTCAGCCGCTGCTGCTTTTGACAGAAAACAAACAATTCTTTGCAGGTGCCATCAAAGGATTGGGAATGGAGAGGTCTGGGGAGGAAAACAGGGGCAAGCATGCGTGGAGCCAACTTTGCAGCTGGGAGAGAAAGATGCCGTGTTTGCCTCAGCTCCCTGGGGAAGAGCATTGCTCCCTAATTCTTTTTTAAGTGTTGGTTTGTGCTTGGTGAAAAACGAGGCCGGCATAGATGGATGATGGGATTTTGGGAAACTTCTGTCCCACCGTACCGTGGACATAAAGGGTGCAGTGGGTGCAGAGTCCAGCAGCCATCACATTGCATCTGATCCGTGCCCAGCCTTGGCCAAAGTTCCTCGTTCCCCACTTCCCCAGTGCCACGTGGATCTGACCTAGGGCAGCTCCCACAGCCTGTGCCAGGCAGTTCCCCAAGCCCCCATTTCCCCCTCCCTGTGCCACTGTCAGTCCCAAATTTTCCCATCCGTCCACCCAGCCCACACAGGGAATATTCCATTTTTACTGAGCTCTCCTGACCCACACCAGCCACTTAGGGAAATGGATTTTTTGCTGCCACAAGCATTGCCTCCACTCAGTATAAACCCAGGTGAAGAGGACATGGCAGGGACGATGGCGACCTTGGCACAGGGCTGGGGGGACCCCCCAAAAATTCACCCTAAAGCAAGTTGAGGTCCTGCAGCTGCTTTTTGAGCTTTGGGGGTGCAGACCTCCCTGATGCCTGCATTCAGCCCTGGTTGGGGTCACCAGCAGAAGAAAAGCAATGGCTGGAGGGGTCCCACAGAGCCCTGGGGATGGTGATTTGCACCCCACCAAAGATCTCACCATCTCTGTAACCTCACAGGCAAGGCTTTTCCGTCCGTTCCATTACCACACTGCTAACAGGAGAGGAGTTCATTTCTACCATTTAACGTTTCACGGATAATTAATTATTCTTCATCTTTCCAGCAAAAAAAGGAAGAGCAAGCACAGGGGCTATTCAAAGCAAAAAAAAGTCAGCTGAAACCCAGGGAAATTGCTGAATTATTTGTAACATCAAAGGCGAGCAAGGATGTGCTGATTTAACGGGGCCCTGTGTGATGCAGAGCCCTGGGCATGGTGGTGATGCTGGGACTGGGATGCACTCATTGCAGCTGTGGTCATGGGCAGTGGGGTGGATGAGGGGTCTGGGGGCACCCCAACCTCTGCCCCTGCTGCCCATCCTCCTCCTCTCACCTCCCCGTGGCTGTGAGCTGCCAGTTCTGCCTTTGCACGATGTTGGGGTGTCCCCATGACCTGGTGGGAGCCTCCAGTGCTCCCCAGTGCTTCATTCATCACCAGAGGCACGTGGCAAAATAAATAATGGTATTTAACATTTCGTTATAACGACAATTAACCAGTAAATAATGCCTTTTACACCGCAGCAGCCAGAGTAAATTAATTCCCCTAATTAAGGGGAATGTCAGGCAGCACGGGGCAGCGGTGGCAGTGGGCAAAACTGGCAGCCCCTGCCTCTCTTATCCCCCACTTCAAGGCATTGTTTCCAAACCCCAGTCACACCCCAAAATTTTACAGACTTGCAAAATCCACCATGCTGCATCCTGGCAGCTCTGGTGAGCCCTAAATCACCCCTATCTCCCGTTAAAAAAATAACAACAGAAGATGGCGACAAAATGGTTTATGGCTGTAATAAATTGTGCCTGGAAGCAAGGAGGGGTTTCCCATTGGCACACAAATGGAAGCCCTGTGTCCCACCACAGCTGGAGCCAGCAGTGACCAGTGGAAAGGAGGAATTACTGGAAGCGGTTTTCCTTCACATGTGTGCCACCCTGATCAGCTGAGCTGCCTGCCCTGCTGGGACCAGGTGCTGCTGTTGGCAGGGGAATGAGAATATCTGTGCCTGGCCAGCTGCAAGGGGCAGGAAGATTGTGGCTCCTGTGTGCCTCTGTGTCCCCACAGAGCTGGAAGGCGGCCAAGGCTCCACCACCCGCTCGGCTCGGCTGGACTCTGCCCCGTTCCTCCCCCTGGTCCCCTGCCAGCGGCCACAGAGAGCAGCAGGGACGAGGACGGACATGGCTGCCCCAAGCCAGCCCCAGAAATCCACCTACGATGTCATTGTCATCGGGGCCGGCATCCAGGGCTCTTTCACTGCCTACCACCTGGCCCAGCGCCACAAGGACACTCTGCTGCTGGAGCAGGTATGGTGACCCCATTCTGCCACGTCCCCATTCCCAAAAGGCTGGGGAGGGTGCCTGCAGACCTGGCTGCCCTCCATCGTGGCACAGAGCAGAGCTGCTGCTGGCACTGCAGTCCCCAGCGCCAGGACACCCTGTCCCTAGCGCCAAGACCCTCATGTCCCCAGCGCCAGGATCCCCATTTCCTGCTGTTTCCCGGTGCCGTGGGCGACAGGACAGGCTGTGTTTCCAAGGTGCCCTCTGGTGCCCATGGGGCTGGTGGCATTGAGGGCGGCAGTCTCTGTGGTCACCCCCATGTCTTCTCTGCCTCGCAGTTCCTCCTGCCCCACTCTCGGGGCAGCTCTCACGGGCAGAGCCGCATCATCCGCAGCGCCTACCCCCAGGAGTACTACTCCCGCATGATGCCCGACTCCTTCCGCCTCTGGCAGCAGCTGGAGGCCGAGACCGGCACCACCCTCTACAGGTGATGGGGACAAGGACGCAGCCACCGCCGGCACTGTCCCCTCCCCGCGGGACAGGGGGCGGTGACCTTTGGGTGGGATGCGGCTTCCTTGGTAGGCAGCTGCCAGTTCCCGGTAATTTATGGGGCTCCACGAAGGAAATGTCATCAAGGAAATGAACATCTAAACGATCCTCCGGTGCCGGTGCCCTTGATGTATTTAGGGGGAGAGTGTGATGTCAATGTCCAGACCCTCCCCATGCACCTCACTCTGCCCCTGTCCCCCGCATCCCACTGTGCAGTGCCCCAGCACCAGGGTGTAACACATCCCAAGCATCACCGCTGTCACCGTGCCTCAGTTTCCCCCAAGGACAAAGCAAGCTGGGGGTCCATGCAGGGAGGGGGGGCAGGGCGAGCTGACATGGCTGGTGGGATGCAGGCAGACGGGACTGGTGATGCTGGGGCCGCCGGGGGAGCCGGAGCTGGAGGCCTGCAGGAGGAGCCTGGGTGTTGACGAGGTCCTTGACGCCGCGGCGCTGTCCCGACGCTTCCCCGGCTTCCGGCTGCAAGCTGGCCAGGTGGCCGTGCTGGACAGCACGGCCGGGGTGCTCTTCGCTGACCGGGCACTGCGGGCAGTGCAGGTGGGTGCTGCTGAGGGGATGGAATGCTTTGGGATGACATGGGATGGTTTGGGATGGGCGTCCCCTGGCTCTATCCTCACAGCCACCTCCTGTCACCCACCCCACCCAGGAGGTTTTTCGCCGACACGGGGGCACCCTGCGGGACGGGGAGAAGGTGCTGAGCATCCAGCCTGGGGCCACGGTCACTGTCACCACCACTGCTGGGGTGTACAAAGCCCCCCGGCTCATCATCACGGTTGGAGCCTGGACCGGTGCCTTTGTGGAACAGCTGGGTCTCCGCCTGCCACTGCAGGTAAAGGTTGGTGGCATGGAGGGGTGGCACAGTCATGGCCGGAGCTAATGGAGTGATTTCAGCCCCTGCGCATCGATGTCTGCTACTGGAGGGAGAAGCAGCCTGGGAGTGCTGGCTTGGGCAGTGTCAGCCCCTGCTTCTTGACCCTGGGGCTGAGCCAAGCCCCCCACGGCATCTACGGGCTGCCCTCCATTGAGTACCCAGGTCTGATGAAGGTGAGCAGGGTGTAGCTGAAGGTGGGGGAATCCCTAACCAGCCCACCCTGACCAGTTGTGCTCCAGGTGTGCCACCACCATGGCAGCCCCACTGACCCAGAGAAGAGGGATCAGGTCCCCTCGAGTGCCCCCCGCCCTGACATCGCCCTTCTGAGCAGCTTCATCAGCAGCTATCTGCCCGGGCTGGAGACCCAGCCAGCAGTGATGGAGACCTGCCTCTACACGGTGAGACCCTCCCTAGGGCACAGATCCAGGCATCCAGGCTCCTGAGCCTTCCCCCACCCCAAGGTGGACCCCACTCTGTCTCCTCACCTTCACACCCTGGCTCCCCAGAACACTCCAGATGAAGATTTCATCCTGGACCGGCACCCCAAGTTCAGCAACATCGTCATTGGCGCCGGCTTCTCAGGTAGGTGAGGGCAGCCACCCCGCAGCCCAGCACCCCAGAGCTGTCCAGGGTCGTGGGGATGGTTGTGTCCCCACCTTCCTTCTCCTTCCCACAGGCCATGGGTTCAAGCTGGCGCCAGTGGTGGGGAAGTTGCTGTGTGAGCTGAGCCTGGGCGAGGAGCCATCCTACAACATGGCCCATTTTGCCATCACTCGTTTCCCGGGTGTGCTTGGGGCTGCACAGTAGGTGCGGGGCTCCAGAAATGCCCCCATGGCATCACACTGGCCTGCAGCTGTGTCCCTGCATCCCGGTGTCCTCACACCCCATACACATCCATCTCCATGTATCTCCATCTCCCTGCACCCTGGGGACTCCCAGCATGCTGCATTCCTTCAACCCCGCACCCCACATAACCTGCATAGCCACGTCCCCATATTCCACCACCCCAGCACCTCTGCATCCTTGCTTCCCCACATCCCTGCATCCTGGTACCCTGCCTCCCCACCTCGCAGCATCCCAGCATCCCCCCCGCCACGCGGTGCCAAGCCATCTCTACCACGCACCCACTCCTGGGGAACAAATTAAGAAGCTTTGTCAGCCTCATGAAGATGGAGCAGGAGCAGCGTGGAGAGACACACTCGCTTAGGAGTCAAGTTAAATGTTTTAATGTTAAATGTGCCATTTTATTATCATTAGATCGCTCCCACTTAATGAAAGCGCATTAGCGCAGCGTGGCTTTATGGCAGCGAGCACCGAGCTTGGCCTGTGTGCTTCCAAGAGATAGTGGGGAAAGGGAAACAACCTGCCAAGGAGTGAGGGGGGGTCCCCGGGGTGCAGGGTGTCCCTGGGGCCAGGGCACAGCACATGGCACGGGGACAGCACACGGCCAGGGCCGAGGCTGAGCCGTGCAGGCAGCCAGCAATGCACATCATCATCTCCTCCGCGTTAATTATTTAACGCCAGCAGGCAGAGGCTCTGTCCCGCTGCTCATCTGCATATTTATGAAGATTGATAAATGATTCAGCACTGGCACCCACGAGGGCTTCCCCCCCCCCCCCCCCCACTCCCCTCCCCAGCACCCATGGGTGCAGCAGGCTCAGGGAAGAGGCCAGGCTTGGCCTTTCCATGAAGCTCTGCATCCTTGCTGGGGCTGGATGCATTCCATCAGACCCTTCCACCATGCAAACACCCCCCCCAAAACGGGGAGACCCCCCCAGGCACATGGAGCAGGATGCAGCCAGTATCACCAGCCAGAAATGACGTTTATTTTCATACTGAAAGTAAAGGGGGTGGGGGAAGATGCACAGCTGGGCTAGTGCAAAACAGCCAGGCAGAGGTGGGGGGCTGGGGGAGGTCACAAAAACCCAGCTGGGCACGTGGGACCCTCTCCCCATGTCCCCCTCCCGGCTGCCGGGTGGCTGCTCCCCAGGGCCCGGCCAGCGAGAGACGTCTTTGGCTCAACTAAAAGGGGCGTAAGAAGACGGCAGGGTGCCGAAGGGGGGAGTTTAAGTTACAAAACAAGGTGCCAGCAGGCACTGAGGAATAAATCCCGGGTGCCGGAGCAGCCGACTCCGCCGCCAAGGACAGACAGGAGGTGGGAGGGTGGGGGGTGCAGCCAGCGAGCCGGCCGGGCTGCTCCTCCCATGGCTGGAGCCGGGGGGCGGCTGCGTGTGTCCCCCCCAACCCGTGCAGAAGAAATACCGGCTGCCCGGGGCGGCCCCCGGAGCTGAGAGTTCCCGGGGTGGTGGGAAGTGGTGGTGGGGGGCTAGGCGGGGGTCTCGGCAGCCCGGCTCTCCGTCTCGCTGGCACTGGGGGAGCTGCGGGAGGAGCGACGTGTGCTGTCCCCGGCGTCCTGCTCGTCGTCCCATCTGTCGTAGGTGAAGGTGTACCGGGAGCTCGTGGGGCTGTGGAAGAGAGCGGGGTTAGGGGGGGTGACGAGGGGCTCCATGTCCCCAGCACGGTTTGGCTGCTGAGATCAACTCCCCTCCGGCTGCAGCGGGAGCTGCGGTGAGCCAGCACGCTGGCAGCCAGCTGGATGGAGCCTTGATTGCCTCCTTTTTTATTCTTTCCGAGATATTTGGGACATGCCTCACTGCAAACAACTCCTCGCTGCGCTGAGCTGAGCCCCTGCTCTGCAGTGGGGCCGAGCTGAGCCTGCCCAGGAAAAGGCTTGTGGGCCTGAATGCCAACACCAGTGCTGCCAGACACCCTGAGGGTCCTGGTTGTACTTGAGCCCAGGGCTGGGTGCTGGGAGTGTTGCTACCCAGTACCCCATGATGCCTTCCCTTCCTTTGGGACGGACAGCTCAATGCAAACACATTTCCAAAAGACTTTTTTCCCTTCCTCCAGCCGCTCTCCTATTCAGCCCTCGGAAAGGATGAAGCCTGCTTTGAAACTGCTGCCAGCAAGACCAAACATACCCTCTCCGCATCAAACAGCATGCAGAGCTCCATAGCCCTGAAGGCTGATGCCATTCACACCACAAATTCCCATCACAGTCACCCAAAAGGGCACAGAGCAACTCTGAGCTCCAGCAGCCCAACCTGGGTGCCCCCCAATGGGTGCTGCCTTCCCCCCATGCTCACACACTGCAGTGGGTGCGTGTTAGTACCCATCCCACTCCCCTCTGCTCCTGGGGGCTGTGCTGCCCCATCAAACCCTCAAAAATTTCCTGAAGGAATAAATCCAGATGTGTCCTGGCCGATGGCTGGGGAGCCAGGAAGGGATTAGCACTTCCTGGTGTCCCGCAGCTGCTAATCCTGACCACGCTACCGCGGGCAGCTGCCGGTCCCGCTGCGGCCACGCCGGGGATCTCTCCAAGGCTGGAGATGCCCAAAGCAGGGCTGCTGCAGGCACAGAGGGCTGCCCCATCCCGGGGTGCCCCATGCCGGCGGAGGAGAACTCCGGAGTCAGGAGAGGGTTAGGGCGAGCGGTTAGTGGCACACGGGGAGGTTCATGCTGCACGGCACACACTGCTCCCACCTCCTGCCTCAGTCGCTCTCGGGACGGTACAGGTACTTCATCATTAGGTTGTCCACCTGCTTTTTCCGCTGCTTTTCCTCCTTCTTGCCCCGGGCAGGACGTGTCGGCTCCTCGCTCCCTGCCCCCCGCGGGCCCTTCTTGACACTGGAGGTGCTGCGGTAGGAGCTGGTGGAGCCGGAGGAAGACTCGGAGGAGGAACTGGACTCGGATGATGACTGCTGCTTCTTCTTCTTCTTCTTGGATTTCTTCTTGCTTTTCTTGGCACGCTTCTTGGAGCTCTTCTTCTTCTGCTCCTCCTCTTCCTCAGAGGAGCCCGAGCTGCTGCGGCACCGGCAAGTGTGCCGGGAGAAGTCGAGGGCGGACGCGGAGCGGCGCAGGCTGCCGGAGGGGCGGTCAGCGGCGCCCAGAGGGGCCGCACTCCGGACGCTCCTGACACTGCGGACACTCCGGCCGTCGTCCCCCGAGTCGGGGCTGGAGTAGCCCCTGGCCTGCAGCGGGCGGTAGCTCAGCACCTCTTGGATGGCGGCTTCCAGGTCGGGGTCGAGGTAGGAGCGGTGCCGCACGGGACGGGCGTCCCCGGGACCCTCCTCCTCGGAGGCCGCGCTGCGGGGCCGTGGGGGCACCGAGAAGCTGCGCCCCAGGAGGGGCTGCCCGCGGGACCCCTCGTCCGCCTCATCCAGGCGGCTGCGGGCCAGGGAGAGCCGCGACTCAGGGCGGCCCTCGGGGCCCCCGCGCCGGCTCCGCAAGCTGCCGGGGCTGGAGAGGGCGAAGCTCAGCACCGAGCACCCCTCGTCCCCATCGTCGCCGTCCTCCAGCCCGCGCCAGGAGGCGGAGGAGACGCGGCTCACTGGGGCGGAGGCGACAGAGGCTTTCTCTACGTCGGTGGCCGAGAGGGACCACCGCTTGTCCAGCCCTTGGCGAGCCCGGCCGCTGGCGTCGGCGAAGGCGCGGGCGATGACGGCCGCCCGGTCCTGGGGCTCGCCGCCGCGGGCCGCCCTGCGCGGAGGGCGCTCGGGGGAAGGCGGCCGCTCGCCCAGGGCGCTGAACAGCGTCTGCTCGTCCCCGCGGCCGCCTATGGTGTCCTTGAGGCCCGGCCGCTTCCTGTAGCTGAGGGAGCTCAACACCGACACCGGCCGCTCCTCGGGCTCGGGGCCGTCCGGCGGGGCTGACCTGTGCCGCGGCACCGCCGCCCCGCACGCACCGGGGAGACAAGAGAGACACGGAGATGAGCGGGAGAAGGAGGGGCCGACGAGGCGGCCTCGGCAATTTGCGTCAGCGGGAAATGGCATCGTGGAAAAATGTCATGTAAATGGGGGAATTGTTCTAGCCCAGCACTTTGATCCCCCTTTAAAGTGTTGCCTTCAATTTATTTCATTGTCGGCTACCTGGAGCCGCTGCGTTTGATTCCCGACTTCAGAAAAGGTGGAATTATCTCCAATAACAAAATGTTTTACATCTGCACCGCTGAATAAATTAAACCAATTAACAGAAACCAGCTCAGATCTTTCCCCCCTGCTCGGCAGAGGGAGGGAGTCCCCTGGGACTCCTGGAGCCCTGCTAGGAAATTGGGTTTGGATAAAAGCAATCTGCGCTCAGCAGGCAAGCGTTTTACAGGGGGAAGGGGAGTGGGGCTGTGTGCCTCAGCCCTGTGCCGTGCGTGCACCTGGGCATGTTCCCCACCTCTGCCAACATTTTCTGAGAGGTGTGGGGAGAGATGGGGTGGGGCTGCAGAGGAGGGCAGGATGGAGTAGGTAATCAATCCTGGAGAGATGGAATCCTGCAGAGAGCTAAAGCCCAGCACTGCAAGCCCTGGGGAGGCAGATGGGGTGGGGGCTATGTATGCCCCATATGCCTCCATGGTGGGATGATGGAAGGCAGACCAGGGAGTTCCCCCTGGGTGGGGGGATGTGTGTCCCCAATGAAGACTGAGCCGCTCACCAGCATTAATCCTTCCCTGGCCATCCACACAAGCACCAGGTGGGAACACAACACCAAATGCCACATCCCACAGGCACCCACCCAGCCCTATCCATGTCCCAGCACAGCTCAGCCTGTCCTCTGCCCACCAGCCCCGTGCCCAGCCCTGCACCCACCTGCTGCCCTTCAGGCTGCCATCATCAGAGAGCGCTTTGGAGGAGCCTTTGTTCTTGGAGAGCCAAGACTTCACTCCATCCACGCGCTCCTCCAGCTCCGAGTCCACATCTGAGTCACCGTCACTGCCGGAGGAGCGGGTCAGGGTGGAAGAAAGCAAGAGGTCAGCAAGGGGCAGTGAGTTTTTGGGTGCTGGAGAGATGGAAGTGTACTGGAAAGCACTGAACCCCTCCAGCACCCACTGCCTGTGTACCCTGGCATGGGTGAAACCCCATCCTATGGTTCTGCTCCATCTCTGGGACACAATCTGCACACACATAGTTCAACCTGCAAGTCAGGGGCTCCCTGAAGCACCTCCAAACCCCTGTGGCTACCCAAGGGGCTCCTGCACCCTCTGCCCAACATCTCCCTGTCACTGCCTGGCTTTGGGGCAGCAGGCAGGGCACAGCTCCAGAAACACAGGAGATTTCTAGCTCCGGGATTGGGAAGGAAATAAGTGGGTTCATTTTATAGGCTGCCGTGGAGTGCAGAATTACAGCGAGGAAGAGCAATGCTGATGGCCCCGGGTAAACAGGAGTTTAGCAGGCGGAACAGAAACGGCTCTGGCACGGCAGGTGCGGGAGCACAGCGGGCAGATTTACAGCCCTGCCGTGCCCCAGAGCCCCTGATTTACGTCCCGGCGTAAAAAAAGTCCTATCTGGCTTAAACCATCTAATTTATAACGGCCGTTCGTAACCATATTGATTGCCTTTAGAAAGAAGGTGCTGTCTGCATTGCAAAATCCATTCCTCCACGTTAAAAGCATCCCTGAATAAATCTCTCTTAATACCTCACCGCTTACTGCTTTCATTAGGGCTGTGGCAGCACCGTCGGGATCTATACGGAAATTGAAGCGGTGTGGTCCCCTCTTGCCACCCCGCTCCCACCAGGCCACTCCAAGGAAGGGAGGGGATGTATCACACAATCTCAAATGGCCTTTTATCCACCTGGTTTTGGGCTTATTCCCTGCCTGGGAATGAAAGCAAACAGCACAAGGGACAGGCAGGGATAGACCCTGTATATGAATCCTTCTCTTTTTAAATTCAGAGCAACGAGCCGCTTTCCATCCTGTGCATCTCCCTCCCCTGCAATACATCCAGGCAACGCTGGGCTTGGGGAAAAAAAAAAACACCAACAAAAAACCAAAGAATGACACCAAAAAAAAAACCCCAATGAGCTCCAAAAACAAGCTCTGGGGGCAGCTAGGGTTTTCTGACCAATAGAATTAAGCTCCACATCAAACACAGTTTATGTCCAGGCAAACGTGCCATTAGTTAAGCAGGACCTGGGTCATGGGAGCGACCCTGGATGGGGTGTTAGTGTCAGCAGGGCTCCATTGCTGCCCCAAGTTGACACATTTGTCATCAGCCATGGCAGAGCATCACCCCCCACCCCATCCCCGGGGCTCATCCCGCCCCCATGCACGGGATGTGGTTATGTGCCCTGCCGTGCTGTGCCGTGCTGTGCTGGGCCATGCCGTGGGTGCTGTTAGGGCATGCAGAGTTGGGCCAGTGGCATGCGGGACCCCGGCCCCGGGGGTGAGGTGGGGGTTAGGGGAGGGGAGGAAGGAAAGAGATGCTCCTCACATTTTACTCTTTCTTTTCTGATACTTTGCCACCATGTCCTGCAAACTGGGAGGTGTTGGAGGGGGCAGGGTCAGAGGGGGGAGAAACACAACAGAAAAGAAATTAAATGAAAGAAAAAAACAAAAACAAAAACAAGTGGGTGGGGAAATTAAATTATGGGGAAGGGTCAGGAGAGGGAGGTGAGGCTGCCCTGTGCCCCTAGAGTGGGGTTGCACCCAGCTGGATCCCTGCATCCCAGGTTGGGTGCTGGAGCTTATCCAAAGTAAGGCAACAGAGCTGAGGAAGGGTCTGGAGCTCAAATCTGATGAGAAGCAACTGAGGGAGTTGGGGGGGCTCAGCCTGGAGGAAAGGAGGATCAGGGAGGACCTTTTCACTCCCTACAACTTCCTGAAAGGCGGTTGTAGCCAGGGGGGATCAGGTGCTGCTCCCAAGGAAAAAGCAATAAGACAAGAGGACATGGCCTCAAGTTGTGCCATGGGAGGTTTAGGTGGGATATTAGGAAAAATTTTTTCAGCAAAAGGGTGGTCAGGCATTTTAACAGGTTGTCCAGGGAAGTGGTGGAGTCATTGCCTGGAAACATTAAAAAAATGTGGCTGTGGCACTTGGGGACATGATTTAGTGCTAACATGGCAGTGCTGAGTTAATGGCTGGAGTCGATTCTCTCAGAGGTCTTTCCCAACCTAAACAATTGTATGATTCTATAATTCTATCCTGGGCTGGGCTGAATCCCAGCATCCCAAACCTCCTGCCAGCTTGTGCTGCCCTGGCTCCTAGGGCTCCCTGGGCTGTTTCCAGCCAGCTGGCAGGATCCTGGATGCATTTCAGGCACCTCCACAAGTGGTTGAAGCTCATAGGGGCTGCGGGTGGACGGAGGGATGGATGCACAGATGCATGGACTGATGCCTGTGTGTGCACAGGTGCCCGATGCATGGATGGACAGACACGGGTGCATGGACAGATGCACGTGTGCACCATGCATGGATGGATGCACAGACAGCATCCTGCCAGGGCCAGGCAGAGCCAAGGGGCATTTCTGAAGTGGCAAAGGGAAGCGGTGACCCCCAGGGATGTGGGGAAGCCAGGCCCAGGTGCTCTCACCTGTTGATGAGGTCCTCATTGCTGTCACTCTCCATCTCATCCTCGATGGCCGCCTGCAGGTCCCCGATGCGCTTGAAGGCCAGCTTCAGGTCTGACTGCAGGCTCTGGTTGGCAGCCTCCAGGCTCTCCAGGTCCATCTCCTGCGGGGAGGGAGTGGGATGAGCCACGTTCCTCAGGGAACACCCCCTTGTGCCCGGCCTGGCCCTATCACGGGTTCCTCACCAGCTCGTGCTTCTTGCGGCTGGCTTCTGCCTCCTTCTTGGCCAGCTCGCCCATCTCCTCCTTGACATCGCGGAGCTGCCGCTGCAGCCGCTTGTTCTGCTCCTTCTCCCGGCTCTCGGCGGCTGCGCGCTGATCCCGCTCCTCCGTCAGCTTCTCCATGTTCTCCTTCAGCCGCGTGGCCAGGCTCTGCCGAGCACCAGGGTCACCCCAAATCCCCCCACGGACCTCTCACCCCACAGGCCCACCCTCACCCCGATGCAAGGATGGATCCCCCTCCCATCAATATACACAAGGAGATGGAGGAGAAACCACCCCCTCCCAGGGCCAGGGAAGGGGCAGAACAACAGCAAGGGCTTTGTTGAATTGGAAAAATAGATTTAACTGTGTGTGAAGTAATTAAAACATGTAACGTAGGGAAAAAATAGCTCCCGTTCTCCCCCAGCCACTGAGCCAGCCGCTGCATATTTATGGCCCCGGCAGAGAGAGTGGAGAAGGAAATAATAGCTTGGAAAATATGAAGAGGAGAGCTAAGCTGCCGCGCTCCCCGGCAGAGCTGCGGAGGCAGAATATAAAACAGGCTGCGTTCGCGGGACTGGGGAGTCTATAATTTCCCTAAGTCGATGCAGGGAAAGAGCAGCACTTTGCCGGGCTGGGCGGTGGATTACTGTTATCAGTGCTTGCAGGGAGCCTTCCCTGTGGAGACAGGGACGGGCTGCCAGAAGGGGAGGGCTGCAGCGTGGGAGGTCGTGGGGAGGGGAGGCACTCAGAAAAGTCTCAGGCAGCTTTGTTAAGGTCCTGTTGCACCCCTGTCCCAGCTGGAGCAGAGGGAAAGCCCCGTGACTACCTCCAGGCGCTTGACTTGTGTCCTCTCAAACTCCAGCCTGGTCTCCAGCTCACGGATCTTGGCCTCCTGCCGGCTCACCAGCGACTTGTCCACCATGGATTGCTCCAGGAACTCCAGCTGGCTCTGCAGACCTTGCAGCTGCGGGAGAGGGCACAGCCTCAGCCTTGACCACAATCACCCTGCTCCCTCTGCCATGCTGTCCAGGAGGAGAGCTGCTGGCCATGCTGGCTCCCATCCTGATGGAGAGCTTCCCACCACACTGCTCTGCACCCCATGGTGCAGGACAGTCCTGCATGCTGCGGGCAGCAGGTCTCTGGGTGCCCCCCATTCTCCTAGGTGCATCCTCACCTTCTCCTGCAGCTCCTGCTTCTCCTTGCTGACCTCCTCCAGCTGTGCCTGGAGGTCATTCATCTGTGCCAGGTCCCGGGATGCCTGTAGGACACACCAGGGCCATCAGTGGGGATCCCACTGCACTGGCTCCAAGAGGGATATCTTGAGGGGGTGGGGTGGGTGCAGCTGCTCCCCCCACTTCACCTGGGCCACAGCTGCCTTGTGCTTCTTCATCAGCTCATTCATGTCCTCCTGGTCCTCCTCCAGCCGGCTCTGCACTTCATTCTTTTCCCGTTGAAGACGGCTCAGCTGCTCCTCCAGCTGCAGGGAGACACATGTGTCTCCCACTGCATCCCAAGAATGGGGCACTCACCCCCCAAACCCACTCCAAACAGCGTGGGGCCAGCCTGGGTGCAAATGGGGCATGGCCCCACCATGGTTCATCACAAGCCAAACCCACTCACCGCTGCCTTGGCCTTGGCAAGGTCATCGATCTGCAGGTGGAGGTCCTCGATCTCCACCTCCATGGATTTCCGGGCCTTGACAGCGGCTGCACAGGTGAACTCCGACTCTTCCAGCTGCAGGGATATAGCTCAGTGCCTGGCCAGGGAACAGGGACACCCTGTGTCCCTCGAAGCCTGCAGTATGAGGACTGTCTAGATGCACACCTGATTCTTGAGCTGGGTGATCTCCCTCTTGCTGGGTGCGTTGTTTTTCAGGTGGTCCAACATGATCTGAGCATCAGCCAGCAGCGCCTTCGTTCTCTTCAGATCCCGGCGCAGCCGCTTTTCCGTCTCAAAGTCCCGCTGGTTGGCCTGTGGCAGCAGAAACTTTGCCACAGCTCCATGCTAGAGGGGTGTCCACCCCACCATGGCCACCTCAGGGTCCCCAAAACAAGGCAGATGCCCAGGTGCCCTTCACCCCACCTGCTCGCTGACAGCAGATAACTTGCTCTCCAGCTCCCGCTTCTCTCTCAGCACCTTCTGCTTGTCCTCATACTCCTCTTCCAGCTGCACCTCCATCTGCTTCAGCTGGGGGACAGACAGGGGACGGCCAGTCAGCGCAGCGGGGAGGGGTCATGACCCCTCCTCACGTGTCCCCACAGCCTGGAGACACTGGGTGACCCCACCAGCTGGGTGTTTGCGCAACCAGAGGCACAAAGCCCGGCGTGCGCCGGCCCGGGCAGCAGAAGGACTGGTCGGACCTGCCGGGCCGGTGGAGCCGGGCTGTGGTCGCTGCGTGGGAGCCGGGTGCTGCATGACGGTGCCCAGCTGGCAGCTCTCAATACCCAGCCAGGGCATGGGGATGCATCCCAGGCCCTCCTGGGCAGAGGGGACACAGCCGAGCCCTACCTTCTTCTGGCATGACTGCCGGATCTCCTCCACCTCCTCATCACGGCTCTCCACCTCCTTGGCGTGGGTCTGCCGCAGCCGCTCCATCTCCATCTCCAGCCGCAGCTTCGCCTGCAAATGGTGGGGATGTGTTCAGAGCAAAGGGGACGTGGCGACCCCTCCATACCACTCTCCAGTCACCACTCACCCTGAAAACCCCCCGGTCTGAGGCCAGCTGGGCTGCCCGCCCCATGGCGACCTGCCGGGCCATGGCACGGAGGGCCAGGAGCCGTGTCGGCCGCGGCGATGCCTGGCCTGACGCCGGGCTCAGGGCAACCGCCTCCTCTTCCCAGGCAAGCCCGGCCCAGGTAATAACAGCCCTGCATGAAACCACCCCACCCAGAAACCTCGCCCCTCCCTGCTGTACCTGCTCCAGCATCTGGATGGTCCCAGCCTGCTCATCCAGTTCCTCCTCCTGGTCTTTGACCTTCGCCTCTAGGTCCCTCAGCTGTTTCTTCACCTTGGCCAGGGAGGCTTCATCCTTTGACTCCTGGGAGGAGATGTCCTGCAGCTCTGCCTCCAGCGCCTCTGCCTTCTGTGTCAGCCCTGCGATGTCCGAGTCCCTGTCCTGTGAGAGACAGGGTCACCATCAGCTTGGGGAACCCACTGACTGGGAGGCTGGGGAGGGTCTGGGGGCTACTCACCTCCAGCAGCTGCTTGAGGCCAAAGACCTCAGCCACCAGCACATCCTTCTCTCGGCTCAGCTTCTCCCGCTGCAGCCGCTCCCGCTGCGCCTCCTCATGCGCCTGCGAGAGCTCGCTGTCAAACCTGCACAGGCAGAGTGGGGTGAGCACTCAGCACCCCAGGGACTGATCCTCAGCCCTGTGCCAGGGGCACTGCACGGAGCATCCCCTTCCCTCAGCAGCAAGCACTGGGAAGGGTGGTGTGCTGCTGAGTGCTTGTTTGAAACACACTGTTGATGAGTCTTTAATTGCTACCACAGTGACACACTCAGACGCTCCTCCTGATGCCTTCACTCCATGCTAAAGGGGAGTGCAGCACCTGCAGCACCAACCCCAGCAGCACATCAGCTGTTCTCCAGGGCCAGTGTGTGCCCGTGGGACCGTGGCTGCCAGTGGCAGGGGCTTGGCTACTCCAAAGCAGCTGGGGACACCAAACCTGCCAACCAGGACATGGAGGGGTCTCTAGGAGAGATGGGCTCTTGTGGTACCTCGGCTCCCACAGCTGCATCCCAGTGTGGGAGTTCCACGTGACATGGCACCGGTCCCATCCCCAAAGGGGACACACAACCCCCTGGACGGGACACAAGCCCCTGTTGAAGGAGTGCTCAGCACAGCCTGTAGCCAGGCTGCCACATGGCAATCTCTTCCAGTGCCCCTGGGATGGGATCAGCTGAGTTTTCTCCAAAATCACTGCCTTTGGGGCTTGGAAAACAACCCTGCGCTTGAGTTTGTGACCTGCGTTAAACACCTCGGCAGCTAATCCCCATTTTTCCTTGCGCTGGGTAATAAACAGCTGCATTAGCACAGACTCCAATCCGCGGAAATTGAAATTAATTAGATTGGATTCTCTCGCTGTATTTGTGTGTGCGATCATTACCATAATGAGATGAAAGCGTCCCTGCTGCTTAATAACGTTAGCAAACTTTGGGGCTGGGAGAGGGGACGGGATGGCAGCGCGTGCCGAGTGGAGATGCAGGGCACCAGCAGCCTCCACCATGGGGCATGACCCCACATGGATGGGGTCACTCAGCTCTGGGACCCCCAGTAGGGCATGGGGATCCCCTCAAAACAAACACATCCAATTTGGGCAGCCCCATCCCGCTGGAGACACCTCGGCCAAGTACGAGCTGGGGAGGTGCCCAAATCCCTGCTAAAATGGTAATGCCACTTTGCAGAGGCGTGTCCCCCATGTCCCCCCCACTGCCAGCGCAATGTACCCACCTCCTTTGCTTCTTCTCCAGGTCATGGTTGCGTCCCTGCTGTCCCTCAAGGTGCAGCTTGGTGTCCTGCAGCTCAGCAGCCAGGCGCTGGCACTTCTTCTTCAGCTGCTGCAGCGCCCGCTGGCTCTCCTCACTGTCCGCCTGCAGGTCCGCCAGCTGCGGGCAGAGGTGGGCAGGCAGTGAGGGCTCTGGGATGCCACCATGTCCCTGCTGTCCTAGCCATGCTGAGGGGACCAGGGAGTCCCCAGAGCTGAGTCCCCACTCACCTTGCGCTCCAGCTGCCTCTTGCCCTGCTGCTCCACCTCCAGCTTGTCCTCCAGCTCCTGCTGCAGCCGTTTCTTGGTGAAGTCGATCTCCCGCACTGCTCGCTCGTATTTCAGCCGCCATTCGCCACCTTTGTGGGGAAATGTGGTCACCAAGGGGCTGTGGGGGTGGCACAGGGAGAAGGGGACACTGCAGGGTGTGCCAGCAGCCAGCACTGCAGGACAGTACCTGAATCATCATCGTCGAGCTCCCCATTGAGCTCAGCCGCCCGGATGAGCCGAGCCTCCATCACCTCCATCTCCATCGACTCCATCTGCTTCTTCAGGGCATCGTACTTGGCCTGGGAGGGGACATGGCCGTGGTGAGCACTTGAGGGGGACAGGAGACACTGAGGCTGGGGAGGGGCACACTTACCTGCAGGTCCTTCATCTCCTTCTCAGCCCGCAGCCTCTCAGCTGTCTCAGCGTCCAGCAGCTGGGAGGCCGACTCGCCGGTGTTGCGCTCGTCCGTCAGCTCCGACGTCAGTTCTGTGATCTGGGGGTGCCAGGGGGAATGGGACCGTGGGCTGGGGCAGGCTGGCACGGCACCGTACCCCATCCCAGCAACGGCAAAGACCTACCCTGCTCTCCAGGCGGTCGCTGTTGAGCCGCAGCTCGTTACGCTCCTTCTC
The DNA here is from genome assembly GCF_963513975.1 of Fringilla coelebs. NCBI lineage: Eukaryota > Metazoa > Chordata > Aves > Passeriformes > Fringillidae > Fringilla > Fringilla coelebs. The sequence goes on along the minus strand of NC_140046.1, from coordinate 4,228,961 downwards.
CACCTTCTCAAGTTTGCTCTTCAGCTGCTGGATCTCTTCCTGCAACAGAGCGGGCGGTGAGGGAGGGGGCAGGCGCAGGGAAGAGGCTGGCGGGTAGGAGGCTGGCAGCTCTTTGCCCCTCCCCAGCACCCCCCCAGCACAGGATGAGCAGGGTGGGGGCTCCCTGGGGCTGCTATCCCCTGCCAAGGGCTGGGCAGGGACTTTCCCCAACTCGCTCCGCCGTCGTGCCGACTCCAACCCCATAAATGGTGTCGAAATGCCAGGCAGTCCCAGAAAAGCTGCAGCGGGGGTACCCACATCCCCCGCGAGAGGAGGTGGGAGCAAATCCACACATCAGCAGCTCGCTGAAGGGTTTGGGTGCACCCAGCCCAGGTGGGGAGCGAGGGGGCCCGCCAGGATGCCCAGGGACCACCAGGCAGTGCTGTGGAAGCATGTCTGGCTGCTAACATCTTCCTCTCTCTTCCTCTGGTCCCAGCACAGGCTGGAGGTGCAGCAGGTGCCCCTGCCCAGGTGCCCCCACCCAGGTGCCTGTCCCCAGCAGGTCGGGGTGAAAGCTGAGCCAGGCAGCAGCTCGTGCTCGCTGGGCGCACCAGTGTCTGGTTGCCAGTGCAAGCGGAGCCCCCGCATTTGCCTCTCGGCGCACGGTTTCATTTCCATTCTCCACGCTTGTAATTGGGCTCAAGCAACAGCCGGCTCTCGGGATGCTAATGACATGCTGATTCGCAAATTAGGGAGCAATTCGAGCCTGGCATTGACGGGGCACGGGCAGACAGACGGGGTCCTGCATCTCACCCCATCACGGGCTCCCGCATCCCAACCCACTGTGGGATCCTGTATCCTAATCCACCACAGGATCCTGCATCCCACCCTTTCCCTGGGTTTTGCTTCCCACCCTGCTTCAGGATCCTGCATCCCACCCCACCATTAGCTTCTGCATGTGACCCCACCATGGGGTCCTGCACCCCACGCCACTGTGGGGCCCTGCCCAGGGCCAACGCTCCCCCAAGCCCTCCCTGCTCCATCCAGCACCCCCAGCATTGATACCCACGTCTTTGCCGCGGATCTGGTCCTCGGTGAGCTGCACCTCGATGAGGGGCCGCACCGTGGTGAAGAGCTTCCACCAGGGCCAATCCTTCACCCCTTTGTTCTTCTTGATGTTCTTCTGCACGCACCGTATGGCCAAATCCTGGATCTGTGCAGGGCACGGGGTCAGCACAGGGTATGGGGTCAGTACAGGGCCACCAGCAGGGCAAAGCGGGGCGTGTGGGTGCTCAGCACCCCTGCCAGCACCCCGGCATGTTTCCCTTCGTTAGCATTTGGGCTAACTGCACCAGCAAATCTGCTGTTTGATCCTCTCCAGCCCCGCTAAGTGCAAATCCCGGGAAGACGAGGCGCTGTAAGATGCCTATTTTACACCTCCTCTAATGATGAAAGTAGGAGCTGAAGCGTGGCTTCATCCTTCAGCGGCGATGCCCAGCAGCCTCCCTGCCGGTTCCCCCTGGCCCCCCGGTTCCCCCTGGCCCCCCACGGCTCCGGGGGAGGCGGGAGGAGGAGGTGCTGGCCCAGGAGGCGCAGAAAGGCTGCACTGCCCATTTTAGGCGAAATTGTGCAGCAGAGTGGGGAGGGGAGAGTCGCTGGGACGAACCTTTCTCTTCTTGAAGTGCTGCCGTGCCAGGAAGCCCCTGCACGCTGCCTGGAAAAGGGTGATGTTCCTGCTGGTCTGTGTGTCCCGCTGCTCCTCCAGCCTGGCCAGCGATCCAGCCCGGAAAAACACCTGTGGGAAGGGAGCAGGACAGCGATGGGTGCCGGCATCCCGCCGGCCACGCTGTGCCACCCTCCCGCTGGTGGGGATGTGTCTCTCCCTTCCACAGCCGCTGGTCCTGTCCCACCATGGGGTTTTATTCCCCAGGCATGAGGAATGCCGTGGGTGGGAGCGAACAGTGCTGCCCTTTTGCTGTCCCACCGTGCCATGACGCACAGCCCTGCCCACACCCACACCCGGTGGTGTCGGGCACCATACCCGGCTCAAGCCCATGTGGTAGCTGCTCTTCTCCAGGTCCAGTGATTCCAGGAGCTCCTCCACTGCCTGCAGGGAGAAAGAGGTGTCAGGGCCAAGCCCTTTGAGGTGCAGGGGACCCTGGACCACAGCAGTGACTCTGACACAGGGCACGTACCCGCTTCTCATCCACCACGATGTAGTTGCGCCCGTGCTTTTTGGTCAGGTGTGGGGCCAGGACATCAAAGCGCCGCCTGAACTCCGCAAACACCATGTGGTCAGGGTAACCTGGGGAAGCAAGGGAAAGTGGGGCTGTGTGGATGCCCAGGGGATGGCCAGGGACAGCCCCATGTGCCCTGACATGCTGGTGTTCATGTTTTGGGAGAACTGACAGGGTCGCCCCATGTGACATAAGCTCCCCATGGGGTCAGGTATAGCTGGAATGCCCTCAGCCTCCCCGTGAAGTTTTCCTTGGCTGCATCCTCCAGCAGTTTTGGCTGGGATCTGAGAAGAAAGCGGCCAGATCCCTCCTCGGGGGGAGAGCAGTGACACGTGTTGCCTGTGCAAGTCCTGCTCTCGCTCCACTCTGAGCTACAGCCAACTCCTGCATCAGGTTCCAGCACTGAGCCTCCATATCTTAATTAACGATGAGGTATTGATGGGAACATTGACCCCAGCACGGGCGGCTGGCCACGGCCATCGATCCAGGAGGTGTGCAGGTGGCATCGATTTCCAATCATGGCACGAAGGGTCCGGCCTCCAAGCAATAAACCCTCAGCCGGGTGGCTGGCCAGCCAATGTATCGATAAATGCTTTGCTAAGCACAACCCAGAGGCTCTCGTTCCAGCGGGACAGGGGCTGGATGCCAGTGGGATTGCTGCCAGGAACCAGCGGCACGAGGGGAGACACCCAATTAAGGCCATGCCTGTCCCCAGTGCAGATAACAGCTCAGCAGGGGAGGGGGAACAGAGACAGGACCACCCTGGGGAGAGGCTCCAGAGTTCAGAGCAAGGGCACGTGCTGAAGGGACTCCTGGGGGGTCTTTGGCTCTCCAGTGAGAAGATGCAGCTGGCACCTCGGTGGTGCCCCTCCCCTGGTGCTGGTGCCAGGGCTCACCTTGGCGGTACATGCGGAGGGCGTCGAGCAGGCGGGAGCCGCGGAGCTGCGCGCGCAGGAGGGGCACGTCCAGCTGCATCAGCCCGGCCTCGCAGTGCTCCGCCGGCAGCTCCAGCTCGCTGCCGCTCACCCGCCGGCACAGCACAGCCTGGGGGTCCCCACCACCCCCTGCCTTGGGCAGGAAGCAGTGCACAAAGTGGAGCTTGGACTTCTTGATGCTGTCGATGAGGGCGTCCTGCGGGTGTGGCAGAGCGGGGTGAGCGGTGACGTGCGGCGGTGCCCCAGCCAGGTGCCCCAGCCAGGTGCGGGGATCCCCCTTGGCACCCCCTCACTCACCACTTGCAGCTTGATCTGGATGCAGAGGGATTTCTTCTTGACAGCAGCCACGCCGGTGGTGAAGGTCTTGCGCATGCTGGTGGCCCGGCGCAGGGCCAGCTGGGAGCCCCCCTCCAGCCCCGCCACCGAGCCCGACAGCACCAGCGCCGACCCGCCACGCCCGGCAAACAGGCTGCTGATCACCTTCCTGCAGGGCACAGAGGGCACGTCACCCCCCAGTGCCACATCTCCCCCCTGCCATGCTCCCACCCCAGGACCCTGCTCACTTTTGGGACTCCTGCAGCAGGACAGAGGCGTTTTGGGAGGCCGGGTTGTGCTTGACGTAGTTGAGCCATCCCGTAGCATCGTACTCCACCCAGTTGGTCCCCGAGCTGTGTCCCAGGAGGAAGTGTCGGGGTTTGTCACTGGGGAGCAGCGGGTTGTGCCCTGCAGGGAAACACAGCACCAGTGGGCACAGCCCTGGGCACCAGTGTTTCACTGGGGCATGTCACAGAGCCCCAGAATGGCTCGGGTTGGAAGGCACGCACCCTAAAGATCATCTCATTCCAACCCCCTGCCATGGGCAGGGACATCTTCCACTGGAGAGGTTGTTTCTGGTCTAGTGGACACATCCCCATGGTTCCAGGCCCCCCTCCATACCTTTATTACCCCCTTCCTGGGGGCCATAGTAGGAGAAGAGCCGCTCCAGCAAGGAGTCCTCGTTGCCGCCCGGCTGCAGCGCCTCCTCCTCCAGAAGCCACAGCAGCCCCCGCGCCTCGTCCGTGCGGGCCAGAGACCGGACCTGCAGGGTCACCACGCTGGCAGCCACCCCAGCACACCAGGGTCCCCCAGAGCAGGGACATGGGGTGACACAGGGCCACCCAGGGAGCAAGTAACCTCACACCATGTGAGAGGGCTCCCGATTAGTGATCACCCAAAAGGGAAAGGGTCCATATGGGACACTCTGGCAGCACATCTCACTGAGGTGGAAAATGCAGTGCTGGCCTGAAACCCAGCACAGGTATGGGGCCAGAAGCCTTCACCAGCAGGGACTGGGAGACCTCAGGGACTGAAGAACCTTGGGGACCCATGGACACTGGAAACCTCAGCACCTTGGGGACCAGAACACTTCGAAAACTGGAACACCCCTGAAATCTCCAAGCCCCCTGCCCACAGCACAGGCAGCTCCCAGGACAAGAGGGGAAAACCACGCTGGGGGATGCACTAAGTATGTGGGCTGCACACACACTTGCACCCATACTCTCATGGCCAGCACCCTCTTCCCTTCTACCACCAAAATGCCAAACTGCTGCCATGATGTGGCTGGAAGGAAGAGTGAAAAGTGCTTACCAGTGCCTGGTGTGAGGACTGGTCTACAGCAGCTATGGAGCCAGAGGAGCTGGGCTCAGCATCAGCCAGGGCAAGCTCTATGTTCTCCTGGTGAGGGGGAACAGAGAAACAGAGGCAGATGAGCACCCACACTGCAGAGTAGCAGTGAGAGGGAGTGTGAGCCCATCAGGGTGCTGGTCTTGATGGGGTTTAGAGTGATGTGGAGTGCTAAGGGAGGACCAGGACACATGGAAGGGTCCCCATGGGCTGTCAGTGCTGAGATGGAGAAGAAGCAGTGACCACCATCATCACCATCCACAGCCACTCCACCACCTCCCAGCCCAGCCCTCCTGTGCTCTGAACCACAGCCAGCACAGCAGCCCTGGGCACTGAGCATCGTGTCAGAGCTGCTTTGGTTGGACTGCTCCAGTGATCACTGAGTAAGAAATCATGAGATTGTTCATGTGGGTATGGGAGGGCAGGAGTGGAGGAGGCCGTGGCAGCCCTGGGTGTCCCTGGTACCTCCTTGTATCGCTCCAGCTCGCGGGCGAAGGTGCGCTGGTGGAAGAGCTGCTGCAGGCGCTCCTGGGCGTAGTTGTGGCAGAGCTCCTCGAAGGTGGCCCCCCGGCTTTGCCCTGCCAGCTTGGGGTTCTGTGCCCCGGGGGTGTCCACCACCGTCACGGAGCACACCGAGTGCTGGCTCGACTTCAGCGCCCTGGGGGGAGCACAGAGGGACTCAGTGGGGTCAGTGGGTGCAGCCAGGCACCCCCCACTCTCCTGCTGGCCCCCCCAGCACGTACCTGTTGAGGAGGGAGATGAGGAGTGTGAAGAGCTCGGAGTACAAGCCAGCTGCCATGCCCTCCAGGCACTCCAGCGCTGTCAGCTTGGGACCTGGCCAAAGCAAGACTGAATGTCCCCAACCCGGCATCCCTCGGGGGCCACCCGCTGTCCCCACCATACCTCACCCTACCTGTGCCACTGTCCCCCAGGGGAGACTCATCGGGGCCCTGGCGGAAGGAGGTGGAGCGCTGCAGGGTGCCCTTGGGCTGGTGCTTGAAGATGGCAGAGGAGAGCTCCTCCAGGCTGCAGCCCAGCAGGTAGGCGGCTTTCTGAGCCCACTCATGCCGTGCAAACTGCTTCCTCCCAGCTGAAGGGTGGAGAAGGGGGTTCAGGGCCAGGCAGGGCACCCCTAAAAATGGGGAGCGTTTCCAAACAGGCCTGGGGTGATCTTAGGGACCCACAGAGTAGGTTAGGGATGATGGGCACAGCGGGAGCACACGTTTTGGGCTTTGAGGAGACACAGATGTTTGGAGTCTAAGAGGAGATAGGGGTGAATGGCTTTGTGCAGCTGCAGGCTGAGCCACACTGGTGTGGAGCACAGACCCCTTGCCACCACTACCCAGGGACCTCTGAGGCTCTGAGCCACCCCACACGGGGACATGTCCCTGCTGGGCGACACAGCCACACGGCAGCCAGACAGACACACGGACGCTGGGGGGCGGTGGGAGCAGGTTAATGGTGACACACAGGGACACGGAGGCGGGGTGAGGGTGGCACGGGGGAGGGGGAAGCCAGAGACACGCGCGGAGAACGGGACTTTACCTTCGTCGGCGTCTGCATTGCAAAGGGCAGCATGCACCATGCGAACAGAGACACGGGTTAGAAACAACGGCACACGATGGCACGGGGACGCCCTCCTGCCACCACGCCACCGCACATGCCACGCCTGCCCCCTCCCCAGGCACTGCTGCAGTGACAAACCGTGACCAGCCTGCGGGGTCCCTTCCCTTTGAGCATCCCACACCATGGGCAATGTTGGGGAGCAGCTCAGCTCTGCCCCAGTGCATGGGGAGACACTTTAGGATCCAAGGAAATTGTGGGGCTGGTGCAGCTCAGCTCTGAGCACTCCCAGCGTCCACGAGGTGCAGGGGAGGCTTCAGCAGCAGCAGCACAGACCTGGGGGTGGGACGCCCACCCCAAGCAGGATGTGGCCATGCTCCCCCCCAGCAGGATCTGGGATCCCTTCCCATGGCAGGCTGCCATGGAGAGGTTGCAGAGTTGCCTGAGCAGCCTGCTGTGGTGGCTGCAGCGGGGCCCTGCTGCCCTCTAGTGCCCTGAGAGCACCCCATGGGCCAGCACTGCACCCCAAGAACACCCCACAGGCCAGCCCTGCACCCCAGCGTGCATCCAGACCCCTCTGGTCCCTCCTTCTTCATCTCCAAATCATCTTTTCCACCAGGGCTGCAAATTCCCTGGATGCAGCCACCAGCTCCAGGTGCCCATTTGGGGGTGACATGCCCAGCTCTCCCACCAGCGTACAGCACCATGGGGCTTCCAGCACAACAGGCAGAAAGAGAAAGCCACAGGGAAAGAAGAACAGCCCCCAAAGCCAAATTTGCCATCTCCAGGAATGGAGAGCAAAGCTGGTGCTGTGAGAGGCTCACACCCACGTGAGCACTGTGTGCCAGGGCAGCCCTGACCCACACCAGCAATGGTGTGACAGGACTGGAACTGGACTCCTCAAGAGCAGAAGGCAAATTTGGAGCTGCCAAGACCCAGCCAGGGTCAGTGTTGGTCCCAGCACACCAGCAGCATCCCAAGGCCCCATTTCAGCCCCCAAATCAGCATTGCATGGCACCCCCCAGAGCAGAGCCCTCCCCACTCCCATTACCAGCTCCATCTGCCAGTGGGTCTGCAAGGAGGATGGAGGGAAAGGTGTTACACTGGGAATGGGGGACACCCCCCAGCTGCCTCAGCCCCACCCAGGCCCCCACTCTCCCAGGTTGGCAGGGTGTGGACGTGTTCAATTCCCACCAGTTAATGAGACCACCCTGACCACGGGGACAAAGCTGGGTGCCCCAGAGCACTCAGGGTGGCAGGGCACTGTCCCTCAGCTGACACAGCCTCCCACCCTCTCCCCCAGAGCTTGGCTGCGCTGCAGGCTGTTTGCAAGGTGTCTCTGGAACCCCTCACATCCATCAGTCCCAAATCTCCCCTCATTAATGGCTCCCAGCTTGTTACCTTTGGTTGCCCCAGCAGCTCCCAGATGGTAGATGGCCCCCAGGATGAGCCAGAAGGCTTTCTGCTCATCTCCTGAGATGCCCATCACCTTCATAGCTGTCAGGAGCTTGCCAAACTGCTGGGTTGCCTTCTGCTTTTCCTCTGGCTGTGGAAAACAACAGGAGCCATTGGTCTGCGAGCCCAGCTCTGCTTCCCCCTGCACTGAAATTGGCCAGAGACCCCCATCTTTCCCTACAGCTCCCCATGGCAACAACCTTGGAGGGTGGCACGATGCCAAAGACATTGTTCTCTGCCAGGTGGTTGAAGTGAAGCTCAGTCCTGCAAGGATAAACACCACGATTGGCCCCATGGGGTCGGTCCCAGAGACCCCCCCCACGATGGAGGCCATGCCCTCCCCTCCAGCTCACCTCAGGGTGCTGTCAGAGCAGGCCAGCAGGTAGTAGAAGACATTGAAGGTTGCCTCGTTGGCCGGGTGCCGGGCCACGCGCAGCTTCTCCAGCAGCAGTGTCTGCCAGAGGTGGGACAGTGAGGAACTGTCCCCAAGTGCCCCACTCCCACTGAGACACCCCAGCCCACCCCAGCCTCATCCTTGCTGCCTGCCCAGGGTCCTCATGGAGTTGTGAGAGTCTCCCTCTCACTGCAGGGCATCATGTGAATGCAAACATCACCCAAGCAGCCCATGAGCATCTCTCCTTGGTGAATGATACTACAAGAGCATGGAGTACATCTCCTGGGTTTTAAGGGCTCTGCTGTTATCACAGCAGGGAGGTGTCTGAAGACACATTCCTGATTTTGGGACTAACTCAGCAAGGACAGGAATCCCATCTGATCTGGGTGTGAACAAGGACAAGAGCAGGATGCCAGGCTGCTGAGCGCTGCAAGCATGGCTGGGGATCTGCGGCAGAGCTTGTAGCGTAGGAAACATCAGGAGAATCACAGAATGGTTTGGATTGGAAGGGACCTGAAAGATCAACAAGTTCCAAACCCCTGCCATGGGCAAGGACACTTTCCCCTATCCCAGGCTTGCCCAAGCCCTGTCCAATCTGGCTTTGAACACTGCCACAGGGGATGGAGCAGTTACAGCTTCTCTGGACAACTCCTGTGATATCTCACTCCTGTGACGATGGACCAGCTCCCACACCGTGGGGAGCCACGCTGGCAAGGATGGACCAGCTCCCATGCTGGGGGGGCCACCCTGGTCCCCTCACCTGTACAGAGGCAGACGCCACCTGCCCGGCCTGGTCGAAGTCCAGGGAGATGATCTGCGAGAAGCGGGTGGCATTGCCGTTCATGCCGGTGCTGCTATTGCCAAAAGCCTCCAGGATGGTGTAGAGAGCCTGCCACTTCTCCACTGCAGGAAGACAAGCAGGGCAGTGCAGGGGCCGTGCAGTGGGCAGGGGGCCGGAGCTGGCTGGCCAGGTGCTGCCGCTCCCTTGCACCGCAGCAGCCCCCAGGAGCACAGCAAAGGCACCGGTGTGACACAGTGACAGCAGGTTTGGCACGTGTCCAGCCACTGCCATGTGCGTGGGGCTGTGACCGCAAAGCAAGGGGCGTGTGCAGGCAGGACAAAGGGACGCCACACCCCCAGAGGCACTCACCGGAGAAGACCTTGCCGCTGCTGCCGGCGATGGTGGCGAGGTACTGCACCAGGTGCTGGCAGTTGGTGGTTTTGCCGCTGCCGCTGGCGCCCAGCAGGACGATGGCCTGGTCCTGGCGGCTCATCAGCATGCTGCGGTACGCGGCCTGCGCCACCGCGTAGATGTGCGGGGACGTGTCCTCCCTGCGGCACCCCTTGAACATGTGCATCACCTGATGGGGACGGGGAGGGCAAGCGGGCAAGGGTCAGCACCCTGCCACCCCCACCGCCCCCTCCGCGCTCGTGCCAGCTGCTTGTCCCCTCTGGTGTCCCCCCAGAGCAGCGTCACCTTCTCAGAGTACATGGAGGGGGAGCTCAGCGGGTTGATGATGACCATGGTGGGCCCGGCGTAGGTGTGCAGGAGGTTGCCGCCGTAGCGCTGGCGCAGCGTGTGCAGCGTGCTGGACTCGTTGAGGTAGAGGAGGCTGGCCAGGTCCTCCACACGGTCGCAGGACGGGGGGTTTGCCTGGCAGCGAGGTTGAGATGGGGTGGGTCAGGCAGGGAATGGGGATCTGCCCCACCAGCCCCCGCCCCGCAGCCCTACCTTCTCCACATCGTCCTCCTCCACCTCCAGGACGGCTCCATCGTGGTCCAGTTTCACCTTCACTTTGCCCTCGGGCAGGGGACTGCCTGCCTCCGGCCGCAGCTGGCTGCCTGTGAGGGGCACAGGGCACTCAGAGGGGCTGTGCTGGCAGCCCCCAGGGACACTGCAGTGGGGTCAGGGGGCTCGCTGCACCACAGGAAGGATGGGGTGCTGTGTCCCAGCAGTGCTCACCCAAGGAGAAGCCATCCCTGTGCACCAGCCACACCTTCTCGGTCTCGTACCAGGCCTCCTCCGCTGCTATCTGCTCCTCCGTCTTGGCCTGTGGGACAGCAGATGTGGAGAGGCTGTAGTCACCTGCCCCTGCCCTGCCTCACCCCCTCCCCTCATCCCTGGGGCTGGAGGGAGCAGGGCTGACTGGCCACAGGCCATGTGCTGGACAGCCAGGCCACCTGCACCAGCCAGAGAGCCTCCCAGCACATATCCTCACTTTGCCTGCTGGGGACCTCAGTGGGTGCAGGGCTGCAGAGGGCACCATGGCCCTGCCACAGCTTGAGGTAGACATAAAGACACAGTGACCCACAGGCACATTCACTATGGCCAACTCGGGAGAGCCTGGAGGGGCCAAGCTCCCAAACCACAGCCCTGAGAGCAGCCAGCCGCAGGTCAGGATGCAGGGACACCAGACATGCTATGAGGACATGGGACATGCTGCGGGGACATGCTGTAGGGACACAGGACACACTGAGGCACATAATGGAAGAATACAGGACGTGGCACAGGACTCTGACATGGGAAATGCCAGGCTGGTGGCCAGCACAGTGGGGATGTCCCTGGCACAAGGAGAGCAGGACGAGCTCCGGAGCCAAACCTGAGCTGCAGCAGGGACGGGGCCAAGGGGAGCTGCCGGCGCATCGTCCGCTGGACCCTGGCGAGGCCGAGAGAGGCGGTGAAGGAGAGAAGGGCTCAGCCCTGCCCCACACACAGCACGGAAAGAGGGGAGGGGGAGCAGCAGGGGCAAAGCACCGCTGTGCCAAACCCTGCGGGCGCTCCACGTGCCACGGCCACCACTGTGGGCAGCGGCGTGGCAAGTCCAGTGCACTGCTGGACAGACACAGAGCTGGGAAGGACACTGGCCACGAGGCCGTGCTGCCAAAGCCCTGGGGCTGGGGGTCACGCCACTGACCCCGCTCTGAGCTCTGCCAGCACCACGTGCCACAGCTGCTTCGGCACGAGCCATGCATCCTGCCTATGCCAGCACTCTGCCCCTTCACACCCTGCTCCACACCCCTGCCCGCCCCAGTTGTGCCACCTCCACTGAGGGCACCCTCCTGGGACATCTGGCTTCCTGGCATGACCTCGCTGGGGAGGGGAGAGGCACCCAGCCCCGGCTGCCCCCGCCGGCCCCATGGCAGCCCACGGAGCAGGGTGGGATGGGGGAAGCCTTACACTCCAGCACGAGGCACGGGCGCAGACACCAGCCCAGCGGCAGACAGAGGATGGCAGGGGGTCGCTGGTGGAGGCAGAGGGCTCCTGAGGACGGGGGTACAGTACCTGGCTGGGTGCCGAGGCGGAGGCGGCGGGGTCCAGCTAACGGCAGCAAGGAAGGAGGAGAGAAAGAAGAGAGGGGGTGAGAGGCAGAGAGGAGAAGCAGCACCCTGACAAGCCACAGGGCCCCAGCATGGCCATGATCACACAGCACCACCAGGACATCACCCATCCCAGCCACCAGTGTGCCTGGGCCCCTACAGGGATGCAGGCAGTTCCCCATCCCCAGCACAGTAGTCTGGGCAATGATCCTCAAATCCACCAACAGCCCTGGTCATCCATTCCCTGCTGCCAGTGTCACCCACAGATAGACCATGGGGCTGGCAGCCAGACACAGGGTTACAGTCACTGTGTGCAGAGCACATGGCACGTCTGGGGCAGCCACACGCTGCCCATGCCTCCCCGTCTCTGAGAAGGCGACACGCAAGCACCAACACCTCTGGAATTACAGGAGTGGTGAAGATCCTCTCCAGCCGGAGCTGCGCCTCCTCAGATGGGCTCAGCACGGACGCAGGGCCAGGGGAAGCAGGGCCAGGAGCAGCCTAGAGGCAGAGCACCATTAGCTCCAGGCCAGCAGTTCCACAGCCCTCAGAGCCCTTGCACATGGGCACCAGCAGGGCCATTGCAAGGGCTTTCCCAGCCCTGCAGCCCATCAGTGCTTGGGGTGGGTCCCAGGGTGAAGGCACAGCTGGGTACCAGTGCATACCCACAGTGTCCAGGGACCTGGGTCCCCACTCCTACACACCTGCTGGGGGGCAGCTGGGGCATTTTTCACAGGGGTCGGCCGCTTCTCGCTGGTCTGCAGCTTCTTCTCCACATGAAATGGAGGGGAGACAAGGAGCAGCATGATGGAGTGGCCACAGCACACACGACTGCCCCAAAAAAAGTGACTCCCACCCACACCACACATCTCAAAACCACTGCAAACCATGCAGGTGAGCTCACACCATGCTGCACTGGGGGCACAACCCGCCGCCGGGTCAGAGCATCCCCCGCCGTGCACACACCGGTACCTTGTGCCTCTCCAGGGCCGTGGGTTTCAGAGCAGACGCCTTTGCTGGCTCCGCTTTCCCTCCTGAAAGCTGCACTGGAGGCTCTGGTTTGGCTTCAGGGGACGGGGACAGCTTTGTGTCCCCACCAGCAGGCTCACGGGACTTCTCCTGCCTGTCCCCCGGCCGGAGCCGCGGCCGGTGCTCCTTGGTTTTGCCCTTTGCCATGAGGGTTTTGAGCCCCTCTGAGATCTCATCCTTGGGCTCCGGCTTGGCAGGGGCTGAAGGCACCATGGTGGGGGGAGGTGGCGGGGCTGGGGGAGCTGGGACAGCAGTACGGCCTGCTTCCTCCTTCCTCGGGGGTGGCACTGGCTCAGGAGACTTGGCATCTCGGCCTGGCTCCTTGGCACTGCCAGCGTCCTCCCCTGGCAGGACTTTGCGGACCACCTTGCGCACCACCCGGACCACCTTGCGGCGGGAGAGCCCCTGGCCGTCATCCCCCTGCGCCTCGGCGGCTGGGCCCTCCAGCCCATTCTCAGCTGCCCCGTTCAGCACCGGCTCCGGGCTCTTCCCTCTCCCAGGAGGTGGCTCGGGGCTCTTCGCAGGTTCGGGGCTCTTCACAGGCTCAGGTTTTGGGGGCTCAGCTCTCGGGGGCTCAGCTTTGGGGGGTGCAGATGCTGCCTCCTTCGGGCTCTCTGACTGCAGCCACAATGACAGTGATGTGAGTGGAGGTCCAGCCTCCACTGCTGTTTGGGACATGATGGTGCCCAGGGCTCTGCCCTGCCATGGAGCACAGCTCCTGGCCAGACCCCAGCACTGGGGACACAGCACCCTTCCCCACCAGCCTACAGCCCCACAGTGGATCCCAGGGCAGGGAGCAGTGGTGACCTCCCTGCCCCACAAACAGTAACCATTCAACCCTCAGGCTGACTGCATGGGGGTAAAACTCAGTGCTCAGCTGAGCCCATGACCCTGCATGGTGTCCCCAGGCCCTGTCACAGGGGCTGTTCCCACCAAGGACAAGCCCCATCCCCAAAAGCTCCACCCTGCCCGTGCCCTGTGACACTTACAGCCCCATCCTCCTTCACGGGTCTTTTCACAGCTAAAGATTTGTCCTCGTCCTTGACCTGAGGGTCAGACAAACAAGAGGAGCATGTTTCAGCCCACTGTGGGGCCTTGCTGCAGGAAAACCTCCTGGGACCATCACTCCATGCCAGCCCAAATTTGCAACCCACTGCAGGGACAAGGACGTGCGTCCTCCCAGGCTTCCCATCAGCCAAAAAAAACGGGGATGAAGCACAGAGATGCACCCTAGTTACAGCAAACCCCAAAGGTGGGAGAGGTATGTGCTCTCCCCACCTGGCCTGGGCCCTCTCACCACGAGCAGTCAGCGAGGGAGGTGGTTCAGAGTCCCACCACCCCTCCTGCAGCATTCTGTCATTCTACACGTCACCCCCCACCCGGTGTCACTGCACGTTTTAAGTGTCACCAGCTAATCTCTGCAGCACGTGGGACATGCCAGATCCCTGCTGACCCGGGGAAACCGGGGGCCTCTGGGGGGGTGGGCAGCCAAATCCTGCCCTGAGCTGTGCCTCTGAGTGCCAGGACTCAGCTGTGACACTGCAGTGGCAGCGTGTGGTGCATCCTGTGGGCAACACACCCCGACTGGCCACCACACAGCGGCTCCTGGGAGGCAGGTGGCACTGGGGTGGCTCACACTGTGTTAGGGGCTGCACCAGACACTCACAAAGCCGTTAGTGATGTGTTAGTGATCACATGCATGGCCGTGTTGGTGACACCAGCCCTGGCCAAGCTCCCAGTTGCCCAGCACAGCCCCTGTCAAAGCAGCACAGTGAGGCTGGGAGTGCTGCTCCAAACATGGTGCCAGCCCTGGGCAAACTGGGGGAGCTGGTCAGCAGCGTGACCCAAACGTGGGGCGCAGGCAAACATGCAAGAGACACTTCCCTTCTGCTCCCAGAACGCAAACCGGGATGAGAACGCCATGGTGATGTCTCATGGAGCTGCAGCCCTGGCTGGGGAGAGAGGGAGAGGTGAGACCGACTGGGACAGCGCACAGAATGCCAAACCACGGCACAGGGAACAGGCACGTGCCCTTCCCCACCTGGGATCCTCAGGAATGGGGGTCTGAGCCCACCTGGACCTGCTCAGCAAACAAACAGTGCCCACAGGAGGGGCTCTGGGGACAGACAGGTGACCAGTCTGAGACCCAGCAAAACTCACTGTGTAAAAAAAACCCCTTTAGTCAGGCTGTAGGACTGTGGCCCCATTCCCCTGACCAGGCCAGCCCGCTGTGGTAAGCAAATGCCAGGGTGAGGGAAGTGATATTTTCTGCCCCAGCTCCCTGCTTGCCCTGACAGCCTGGGTTTATTCTGAGCCTGACCCCATGCCAGAGGCCAGGCAGCTCTAGTGGGACCTGCTGCCCTGGATGGCACCCACTCTCCAACCCCAGGTTGTGCCACTGGGGAGAAGCCCCCTCTCAGGGCCAGGTGTGGCACCGGGGAGCACCCGGCCACCAAAACAACCCAGCAGTCTGGGAGCACATCCCTGTCCCCCCAAACCGTCACCATGGCGTGAAATGCCAGTGCCTGGAGCACAGGCTGAGCATGGGGGTCTGCACACAAACCCACCTGTGGGTCAGAACCCCCAAACCCTCTGCCCACAGCGCTCCCATCTCCAAGCAGCCTGGCACTGCCACAAAGGTCTCCAGAGAGCACCCGCCATGAGGTCCCCATAACAAACACCACCAAAACGCCCCGGGGGTGGGTTCAGCCACACAATCCCCAATCCCAGCACCAGAACCATCTCCCAGGTACCCCCCTGGTGCTCCCCCAAGCCGTGCTGGCCACGCTGGGAGTCCCCACCTTACCAGAGGGAGCCGGGAGAAGGGTTTCCGCCGGGGCGAGCGCGGCACCGCACGGGAGAGGCACTAGTGGGGCGGCAGCCGGCAGCGGGGACAGCTGGGCTGATAGGGCCACCCTAAAAATAGCCCAGGAATGCGAGGGCCCCGCCGGCCGGAGCAGCAGCAGCCGGAGGGAGAGCTGTGGGGGGGGACACTGGGGCCTCGCCACCAGCACCGTCACCGTCACCACTGCCAGAGGAAGTGATGTGGGCTCTGCCGGGGGGAACTGCCCGGCCCCCGTGCACCGTCCGCCCGGGGAGGGTGGGAGACACCCCCGGGCCAAGTGCAGCTGCGGGGCTGGGGGGGCCAGGCAGGGCTCTGTGCCTCACGGGATGGGGTTGCACAATTCACACCCCTGGGTGCCTGGTGTGGTGCCAGGCGGTGCAAGCCTGACGCTTCTTGCTCCTCCTCTGGCTTTCCCATGAACACCAGATCCCCCCCCAAAATGTTCTTGGGGACAGATAGCACCCCAAGAACATGGTAAAGATGTTTTCGTGGCAAAGCTGCCTCTGGAAGTTCAAGGTGTCCCTGGAAACAGCGGGAGTGGGGCAGTGGACAAGGGGATAAGGGTCAGGGGCCTCCCTGTGTGGGGGCTGCTGGGAGGAATTGGTGGCAGGGAGCCAGGCACGCTGGTGGCATGGAGGAGCAGTGGTGACACAGGCATGGCACATTGGGACCCCAACTGGCAGCTGAGCAGGTCCCTGCCCAACCGAAGTGAGACAGATGTGCCCTGAGCAAAAACAACATTCCCAGAGGAAGCAGGGGGTCCCAGCCTGGCACACCCCCCTGCACAAGGGACAGGCCACATCAAACACCCTTGGCAGGGCTGGCATAACACAGCAGAGAGTGTCTGCAGTGACACAGGTGTCCCCAGGTAGCACAGGCACGCAGCCACCTCCACTGGGATGCCCAGCCCAGCTGTTTGGTGACAGCAGCATTTCTGCCTGGCCAGCATATTTCTCTCATTCCCAAGCCAGGAAATTCATCAGACACACACACTGGTCCATGGCTGAGCCCACTGGATACAAGCCCCGTCCCAAGACCCCTCCACACTGGGACACTGCAGCAGCACCAACCCCTCAGTGAGAGCAGAAAAGAGCCAAACCAAGAACTTGCCAAGCACGGAAAAATGATAAAAACGCCCCTGACACGATGAGAGTCCCACACTCCCACCCTGGTGGGACACGGGGAACCCAGCCATGCCACGGCACAGTGGCTTGCACCCTGGGGACAGCGACCTGCAGGGACCTGTGTGCCTGTGGACAGTGGCACACAAGGTCAGCCAGCGCAACCACTGGATGCCTGTGGCCCTGCTGAAGCACTGGAGTGGTCAGAGGCGTTTCTGGAATATTTCTGGAATATTTCTGCTGGGCCGGCACATGCCGGGGCCCTGCCTGAGGAATTTAGCCGGTAAATAAATAAATACAGTGTGGAGCCCAGCCAGCCCAGCTGCCCCGCACTGGGAGCAAGGCTGGGACACAGAGGGGATTTCACCCCAGCCCCAATGCCCGGCCATGGTGTCCCCTGTCACCCCACAGCACTGACAGCCCCCCAAGAGGCAGCGGGTGCTGGCATTGCCCAGCAGGTCTGCAGGGACAGACCCAGTGGGGGGGTTCAACCCCCCATGGTGCACAGAGAGCCCGGCACCATCCCACTCCAGCCAGGGAGGGGCTTCCAGAGCAACAGCCCAAAATATGTCTATAATTTCCTGTTTCAAAAAGGATCATTTTTATTTAAATTAGGACCAGAAACATTCCAGGGAGCTTAGTGGGGCCTGGGGGAGAGCCGGGCCTCCCTGTGTGCCAGCACCTTGTGTGAGGGGACCCCCAACTGCACCCAGCACCCCAGTCTGGGCTCCCTTGCACCAGCAAAGCCACAGCGTGTCACTCTGGTGCAGCATGCAGGAGGAGGAGGAGGCATCCTGTGCCAGTGCTGTGTGTCAACCCCACAGCGCAGTCACTGCCAGGCTCTGGCCAGCTCCCACCGCCTGATGCCGTCAAACCACACCATGTTCCAGCACAAGGCTGCACGTTGCAGCCTCTCCCATGCAGCCCCAAGGGCACTGGTGTCTCCTCTCCCCGTTCCCAGCCCAGCACGGTGCTCCTGGAAGGCACAAGCACCTCGCTGGCTCCCTGTGTGCCAACATCCAACGCACTCCTGCCTCCGTGCCAAGGCACAGCCGTGCCCCGTGTTCACACAGGGCTATCCAGGCTGCACTGCAGTGCCCCACATCCACACAGGGCTATCCCACCAGGGGTTATCCAGGTGTTCACACAGGGCTATCCCACCAGGGGTTATCCAGGCTGCACTGCAGTGCCCCACATCCACACAGGGTTATCCCACCAGGGGTTATCCAGGCTGCACTGCAGTGCCCCACATCCACACAGGGTTATCCCACCAGGGGTTTTCCAGGCTGCAGTGCCCCACATCCACACAGGGTTATCCCACCAGGGGTTTTCCAGGCTGCAGTGCCCAGTGTTCGCACAGGGCCATCCCACCAAGGGTTATCCAGGTGTTCACACAGGGTTATCCCACCAGGGGTTATCCAGGCTGCACTGCAGTGCCCCACATCCACACGGGGTTATCCCACCAGGGGTTTTCCAGGCAGCAGCGCCCGATGCCTGCAGGGCTCCGGGGAGGAGCTGCGGGAAAGCCACCGCTCTGGCTCGGCACAGACTCCACCCCGCAGTGCCGGCATCTGCTCGAGGAGCACATGGAGCCCCGTGGTCACCTTCATTCCATCCTGGCCACCAACCCGCAGGCAGAGGGCCTCGCCGTGCACAGTGTGGCTCTCCCCAGTGCAAGCAACCTGCTCTGCAGGCACAGGCACCCTCTTCCCCCAGGGAAGGCTTAAAAATACACTAAACAAGTCCAGTTACATACTAAACAACACCACTCTGCTGCACCCCCGGCCACCTCAGAGGGGGTCCAGCCCCGCAGGATGCTGGCATTTGAGGGGCTCTGCTGGGGTGCCAGCTGGCCAGGATGCTGGTTAGCCTGCAGCAGGGTCAGCGGTGCCAGGCAGCAGGCGTGAGGGATGTGGGTCACCCAGCCATTAAGTTTCTATTTATACAGCAGCAGCAGCAGCCGCGTACGCAGGGCTGCGCACGCCGGCAGCAGCTCCCGGCCCCTGGCACACTGTGTGCCTGCCCCAGTCCCCGGGGAGGATCCCAGTGGGGGACGCCAGCGTGGGCAGCAGAGCAAGCAGTGTCCTTCTGCAAAGTAGCCTTTGGAATTTCCTGGCAGTGAGGAGCAAAGCTCCTTTCTCAGCTGGACTGTGCTTTGTCAGCAAAGAGATGGGGACATACTTCCCGCAGGCAATGCAGAGCTGGGCTCTCCTCTAGCAGGAGGAAAACCCAACCCAACAGCACCCCGAACGCTTCGGGGGGCAAAACCCACCAGTGATGATTTGCAAGACCTGATGCATCACCACTGCATCACTGCCACAGCCTCCCACTCCTCCCTGCGCATCGCTCCTAGCTGGAGCAGCCCCAGTATCCGCTGCTTCCCACGGCCCTTGCCAACCCAAACACCCCCACAAGGACGCTGGCGCTGGCAGAACCCCGGCCCAGCAGCGCCCGTGGCAGGGACGGCGTTACTCACATCCCAGGCAGCACGGCGTGTCCCCTGGCCGCCCCGCAGCCAGCAGCGGCTCAGCTCGCTCAGCTCCAGGATGGGCTGCACCTTCAGCTGCACCGTGTCCCCCGACTGCCGGATCATCTCCACGATCTCATCCCGGGATTTGTTCTCCACGTTCCGCCCGTTGATCTCCACCAGCCGATCGCCCGGCACCAAGCCCAAGGCCAAGTCTTTGGTGCCGGCTCCGGGCTCGGCGAAGTGCACGACGCGCCGGTACACCTGCCCGTCAGGGCCCCGGTCCAGCATGGTGGTGCGGCGCAGGGAGAAGCCGAAATCGCCGGTGTTGCGCCTCTGCAGCTCCAGCTGCCGTGGGGTGGGGGGCTGGGGGGGCACCAAGGCGGGCAGCCGCAGCTCGGCGGGGAACTTCTTACCGATGAGCTCCGGCACCCTGGCATGCAGGGAGGCGGCAGAAGGGGTGCAGGGCTGTCCGGGGGGAACCCCCTGCTTGTCCAGTGGGGTGTCCAGCATGCGCACCTCCACCTGAGGGGAGGGGGCTGCTGAGTGCTCAGAGGGCGTGGAGGTCTCTGAGGTGCTCTCATCCCGGCTTTTCTGGGAGAAGGAGAAGCGTTTGACAATCACCTGGGAGTTCTGCTTGGCCAAGGAGCCAAACTTGGCTGCCCGCTGCAGCACCGAGCCCTTGAAGTTGGTATCGTCCGCCTTGAGATCGTCGCTGGAGCTGGCCGTGCTCAGGTGGCCTGAGTCCAAGATGACGCTGCCCCGGTTGCTGTCAGAGTCAATATCTGTGAGGTGCAGCTCGGAGCCACTGGCCACTTTAATGGGGATGGGGTTGGAGATCTCCAGGCGGGTCTTGGAGTCCCTCTTGGAGGCACGGTTGAGGTTGAAGAAGCCCCGGCGCATGCTCATCTCCTCCAGGCTCTTAAGTTCAGCTGCTGACATTCGCTCCTTTTTCTCCTTCTTCTTCTCCTTCCGGGCCCCATCCTTCTCTTTGTCCTTCTTCATCAGGTTAAACATGGTGGATGGAGGGCTCGGGGCACTCTTGCCCCCACAGCAGGGCACTCGGCTTGGGCGCTGGTCACGGCACAGCCGCCTGTGCAGAAGGACAGACAGGAAGGGTCCCATCAGAGAGCAGCACGGACAACACCCACCCACCACCCCTCCATCCACCCCACTGGTCACACCAGCTGCCAACCTCCAGCCCCTGAGCCATGTTCCAGTATTCCCCCCTCCCTGGGGATTGCAGCACCACAGGGCTGAGACTGCCCCAGTTGATGTGTCCTCGTCCTGGCTGGGCATCGAGCCCCAGGGATGCAACAAGGATGGCCCTGTACCCCCAGGGTTGCCTCAAAAGAAGCCCAGAAGCCTGGCAGTGCCTGGCACTAGGGCTGACTGCAGGCAGGACCCTCAGCAGCTCAGAAGCCGTTTTGGAGCAGCATGGGTGGGCAGGGAAGAAAATATCCTGGTGGCTTTTGCAGCAGTTACTGCCAGCAGGGACACTCCCCAGGGCAAAACCCCCCATCCCATCCAGGCACCAACGTCCTGCCTGCTGTTCAAAAGCCCCTTGTTGAGGAAACAGAGGCCTTTCTGCTGCTCATCCTGGCTCTGGCCACCACAAACCACAGGGGCTGCCGTGGGCAGGGTCCCCACCAGGGAGGAGCCGGAAACACGGCCTGGAGCGAAGGTTGCTCTAATAAACAGGAACCTGTAAAATCACATCCCTCCCAACACTGATAAGTGTCTAATTTTAGCCAGGGCGACACAGAGGCTCGTGACGCTGCCGGCGACCTCCAGGAACAGTGGCTCTTTCATTTGGGCATCCCGCGCAGAGCGGGGGGAGCACCCAGTGCCCGTGGGGAAAACTGTGGCTGGGCAAAAAACCCAGCTCCCTCCTGGAAAACCCCATGTGCATCCAGTGCCTGGGGACACCCAGTGCTTGGGGACACCCACAGCCTCACCCTGCATGGGGTGCTGTGGCACTCCTCTGCCCCTGGGGTAACTGGTAGCCCCCCCCCAGCCTCCATCGAGCGCTTGGGCTGCGGATAAACAACTCCAAAGTGGAGCAGGCGGCTGGCAGTGCCTGCAGGACGGGCTGACAGCTATATATAACAGGGCAGGAAACTGCACAGGAACTTAACCTCAGCACAAAGGACAACAGGAAAGCTCCCCACGTTTGAAGCATCTGCTTTAGAGCTCTCCGACGGGTGTGGGGATGAGGTTGGGGCAGCCATAGGGATGGGCAGCGCTGCTCACGGCGGCAGTGCAGGCTCTGCCTGGGGTGCATGGATGTGCTGTGCTGTGCCAAGCTGCACCTTGGCTCCAGCACAGCATCAGTACTGCATCACCATCACCGCCTGGACCATCTCCCTGCAAGGGCACATGGTCTGCACTGCCCTTGAACACACCCAGTGGGACAAGGGAAACCCGTTTTCCTCTTGACAAAGCCATACAGGGATGGCAGGGAACTCCCTGAACCTCGCTGCCCCTCGGGGCTGGGACAGGAGCACACGTGCCTGGGAGAGGCCTGGCCACAGGGCAGGTGAGGACAGAGCCCTGCAAGCCATGGCACAGTGTTGGCTCTGGGTGTGTGATACCTCTGAGGCAGCGAGGGGAAGCAGCCTGAGGGACAAGGTCAGGCTTGCAGCTGCAAGGCTCCTGGCCGTGGCCAGAAGGGCTGCCACAGTTTTGCCCACACCTAACCCTAGCCCAGCCCCAGGGCTCTGGCTGCTCTGCCCTCCCTGCAGCAACTGGGGCTTTACCCAGACCCACAGCAGGACCTAGGCAGGCAGGGCCCCAAAACACATGAAAACAACCCACTTCCTTTCTCCTCTCCCAGAACTGCTGGCTGTGGGGTGACCACTGACCCGAACCAGGGGACAGCACAGCTCCTTCTCATGACCCCCAGCAGGTGCTGCCACAAAGGGCACCACGGCTGTGCCATCCTGGGAGCTGCTCCCTTGTGCCAGGACCTCAGCACAGACAATGGCAAGGAGAGAACCCGCACCTGTTCCTGTCCCCACTGTGTGCCACGTGCCGCCGTTACCACAGCTGCCTGGGCATCCCTGAAGCTGTACAAAAGGGCTGCACCCAGTGCTCACCCCATGGCAGGGAGGGGTGGGATCCTTCCCGGGGGTCCCTTGGGAGCAGAGCCACTCACCAGGCAGGTGCTGGTTAGAGCCAGGGTGCAGGAGACAGGCGGCCAGCGCGCTCTTTGTCCTCGGTGGTTTCTCTCCCGGCACACAGGCTGCCTCCCAGCCTTTGTACGCTCAACAAAAAGGGGGAACAGCGTTCCCAGCCGCATCGCTAATCAGGCAGCACTGGCGGCCACTGCCGCAGCCACGTGTGCCCCACTCAGGGCCACAATAGGCAGCAGTGGGGCAGGCAGACAGGACTTTTGTGGGCTGGGGAAAGGACGGCAGCATCCGCCCTGCACTGATGTCCCCAGCCCGTGCATTATGCAATTGTGGTTTGCTCCCTTTTCCCCAAGAAGCCTCCCGCCACGGATGGGTGCAGCCCGATGCCGTGAGCAGAAGGTGGCTGCCGAGCGGCTCCTTGCTTCTGATTCAGACCCAACGCGCCTTCCCTGACTCAGCCCGGGCTTGCTCCGGGACTCCCCTCGGCCAGGCGTGCATGAGCCCTGACAGGGAAGGGAGAGGCACCCGCCGGCGCCGGCTGAGCTCTGGGATCGCACGCGAGGATGCTGTTGTGACACTGGGCTGGCAGAAGATGAGGATGTCACCTTGGAAGGGCCAGATGGCAGAAAGGGAGACACATCTCAACGCTCCCCAAGCCAAAATCCTCTCTGAGCCACCCAAGCAGGAGCTGGATGCACCGTCCCCCATGTCCCCCCACCACAGCCATGAGCCCCCGTGTCCCTGCCAGGGCGCCGGGGAGTTCCAGGCAGGGAGGAAGGCGTTCACTGAAACTCCCAGCCACTCCTTCCCTCCTCGAGACGCAATCTCGTCCGACACGCTCCCGCGCAGGGACCTGCACGGCAAGTTTCACGGTCGCCTGCCCTCCCTGCTCTGCTCCCTGATGCCGGCAGTAGGGCTGTGCTCCCACACCACTTTGGCACACGAGCTGGTGGCTGTCCTCTCCTTGGGCACACCGTGTTGGGGGAGCTCATACCCTGGCTGTGCCCAGCCAGGAAGGGATGATGCCGTGCCAGGGAACAGGAGCTGCTGGCAGCGATTCCGAGCAGCCAGGCCAGCTCCTATGCAGGGCAAGTGGGAGCTGACCCGCATGATGGCTCCTTGCTGGATACAAGTTTTCCACAGAACAAGGAAATTTAGGGGGTTTCCAAATCCCTCTGCAGCGCCTTCCCTTATGGACAATGCTGGAATGTGTTAGAGGAAAACAATCCCGGATCCACCTGAGTCACAGCCAGGATGTGCCACCAGGCTCTCCCCAGAGCAGGATTTCAGGCCCTCCTGCTGCAGGAACCCCAGGTCCAACAGCAAAGGGGACCCAGACTGGTTATGAGGGGTCACCCCAGGCCAGGAGGGTGCATGGGGTGCAAGCACGTGCCTCTCCCCAAAGCTGGGGAATGACACAGCTCAAGAGGTCTAACAGAGTAGATCCAGAGCTAGTGGGGCAGGATTTTGGCAGGGCTGCCAGGTGGGACATGATTCCATGACCAGCTGGAGGGGTCAGGTGGGTTGCAGCCCCGTTAGCACAGGACGCACAGCTCCCTCATCACCCTTATCTGGCCCCAAATTCACAGCCTGGTGGCCTGCATGGCCCAGCCCACAGCAAAGGTGAAGGGCCGAGCCACAGCTCGTCAGTGGGCAAAGTCCAGGGCTGATGCAGGTGCTGTGGGAACACCCAGATCCCAATGGGAGCTGGGATGGGGCAGTGGGCAGAGGTCCCCCAGTGCCAGAGTGCCAGGGCGAGCCTTGGGGTGTAGGAATACACTGCCATGTGCCCACACTCTCCTGTAATTGCCCTAAGTTTAGCTCTGGCACTCGCTGACCAGACAATTTGCATCTCACAGGCCGGCTGGAAACCACACGATTTAGGGACGCTCGTCCCAGCCCTCGCCCGATGCTCCATAAATCCCTCTCTGGGAAAATTAACAGGCACTGGGCTGGCCACAGCCCCGTGAGCCCCCACCACCCCCAGCACAGCAGCTCGCTGAGTGCCACCCACCCCTGTCACTCTAAAAAGGCGGCTCAGGTGCCAGTGGCACCGGCCCCAGCAGCGATGTGGTTAGCGGCGAGCCTGGCTAATGGCTTTGGATGCAATTCCCAGGTGGTGTGGGAAAGGCCCAGGCCAGCGGGTTCTCCCTGGAAGCAGGGCTGACCCTGGGAGCCCTGCAGCGGGTGCTGGGGTACCCAACACGGAGCACCTGACACGGGGCATCCTACAGGGGGGGACACACGGGGACACCGCAGGCAGAAACACACCCCGCATAAGGTGACACACACATGCAAACACGCACACGAGTGACACCGGGGGCTGCACAGGCGCTGCGAGACAAGAGCGGGCCATGCGCACACCCGCACCCCGCAACCGGGGGGCGGCACCGAGGGGGTCCGCACCCACCCACCCACCTACCTACAGCGGTTGTGCAACGCCGCGGGGGCACAGGCACGGGCACGGCTGAGCTCGGCTCGGCCCGGCCCGGCCCGCCGGGGGGGCGATGCAGCCGCGGCCCCCCCCGCGCCGGGCGGTGCGTGCCGGTGCCCCGGCGGCGGTGCGGGCGGCTGGTGGCCGGTCCCGGTGGGATGGCGGCGGGTACTCACCCAGCGGCGGCGGCGGAGCGGGGCCCGGTGGTGGCGGCGGCGGTGCCGGGCCCCGGCGGCGGCGCGGGGCGGGGCGGGGCGGGGCGGCCCCGCACCGGGGCGGGCACTGCCGGCTCTGCGCGCGCCGCCCGCCGCGCCGGGCGCGGCTCCGGTCGGCACGGAGCGGAGCGGGGCGGAGGAGCGATCCTGCCCAGCCGAGAACCCCGCTGAACCCGCAACCTGGCTGTAAGCACTGTACGGACCGGCGGCCGCAGCCCGGCGCGCAGCCGGTATCGGCACCACCGCCCCCGCACACCCACGAACCGGCGTGACCCAGCACCCCCCCGCCGACGCACACGCGGTGTGTGCACACCCCCGGTGTGACACGGTGACACCCCGTCCATCCGGCACTCCCCGCAGGCACACACCCCCCGATCCTCACATACACGCTGTGAGCTCGCACTGGTGCGCACACGCAGCCCCGTGCATCGCACAATGCACACACGCACTCCTGGGGTTCTCCTTTTCGGAAGAATCCCATCAGGAGCAGCAGTGGATCCAGACAGGGAAGGCTCCAGGCTGCCGGCCCGAGAAGGGTGTCGGATGCCTGCTGGCCCCAGGGCAGGGAATACAAAGCTGGCCATGGCAGAGCTGCCTGTGGAGCCATTCTGCAGCTTCTCCTGCAGCACCTGTCCCCAGCGAGGGCTGTCAGCCTGATAGTCAGGGACTGACTGTGAGGGCAGTGGCTGCTCTGCCCAGGAGACAGCCCAGGGTTAACAATGAGCGTCTCCCAGCACATCCAGCAGCGAGAGTGGCACAGTCTTTGTTACCACTGGTGTCCGGCTTTGGGACGTCACACTGGGGCTGGTCACAAACAGTGACAATCCTGGGACAGATGGTTTCAGGATAAGCCCTGCCACGCCACTGCTGGGACAACCTCCTTTCCTATGGGGTGTGGGAGCAACTGGGCCCAGGGAAGCTGCAGTGGGGGCTTTGGGAACAGGGAACCCCAAGAGAGGCATCCACAAGCTTTTTCCAAAAACACTTTTCAGGCAATGCTCAATTTCTGACTGGGAAGCTCAGAGAGATGACATGGGGACTGCCCAAGGGGACTCTCTCCAAACCCCTGCTGCCATCCTACCATTGCTAGCTGAATCGTGTGGTCCTGGCTCTCCTACCATCAGGCTGTGAGCCACTCTTGGGACACACCTGTCTCGGTGTCACAAGCCCCACTCCTTCGCAGTGGTAAGGCTGGCTGTGATTTCCAGCCCACAGCCTGTGTCCAGGACACAGCCCCACAGCAGCAGCAGAGCAGGACACATGAGGCATGGCAGAGCAAGCTGGCAGCTGAGCAAGGAGCCCTGTGCTGGGCATGCAGTGGTGGAGGAGATGCAGCCCTTGCAGGACGGAGGACGGCGGCAGTGAGCACAGCCGCCTGCTTTTGTCACACTGTCCTTTGTCCCAGGCACGTGGCACCAAGTGCAGGGAGCCGCAGCCATCCGGAGAGCAGGGATGGGGTCGAGTGATCTGGAAGGGCAGCAGAGCCTGTCTGAGCATTCAGGAGGGCTTTTCAGCTGCAGGGGTGAGAGGCACACACTGTGTGGCTGTAGCTCTGCCCTGCTGCCCGGGTGAACAGCCAATTACAGCCTGCGGCAGCTCCTGCTTCCTTATCACACTGGGCAGGTGGTGATGGGCTGATGCCGGTTGGAACTGCCAAGCTGTGGGACAGCAAAGGGTCCCCAGTACCCCACAGCTCTGTCACCCTCAGCCACTCACTGGGGCCACTCTCCTGCTGCATCCCCAGAGCTAAACACCCTGTGTTTTCCAGCAAACTGACCAGATGTTCCTGTCCACATGATCCTATCTGGCTTTGTCACAAACAGGTTGGGTTGCCCTGAGCAGCTCTTCCTGGCAGAGGGTTCCCCAGGCACCAGCAAATCCCACATCCAAGGAAACTCTCTGCGTTGCCCAGGGTTTTCTGTGCAGAAGCAGGACAGAGCTCTGGTGCCAGTGGCATTTTGCGTGCCCCTGGCAGGCACACATGGCTGGCCAGGGCAAGGGCCTGGAGCCGGGCTGGGAGGGGAAGCATCTGTTTTGCAGCACCGCGGGGCTCCCTAAATAGGTCACTGCATTTTTATAGTCTCTTGGATCTAGAAAAACCAGTTGTTCTGGACAACCTGTGGACCCGCCAGCATCACTGGCTCCCCAGGCACTTGCTGCTGTGCTCCTGGGTCCCTGGGGGGAGGGCACCTGCCCCACCAGTAGGGTGAGGGGTTGGGGGTCCACAGCAGCCTGAGCCAGACTGGGGTCCTGTTATCTTCTGAGACTGATCCATCCCTGGCCACGACCAGAGTGCGCTATGCAGGCTGTTTCCCCCCAGTTTGCCCCTGGCTTGGGGTGGGCTGCGAGCTCCAGGCTTTGCTCTGGGGTGGTTTTCAGGCAGAGACAGTTTTCCTGTTGCAAGGGGAGGCAGGTGCCCGTGCGGGGCGCGGAGGGGTGCGCAGTGCCACCCACCCACCGCACAGCCGCATGCGCCGGCCGTGTCCCATCCTGCTCGGGCTGAGCTCTCCCTCTAGTGGCACCAGGCTCCTGGCAGAGCCTCCACGCTCGGGGGTGGCCGCAGCCGTGACCGGGGCATGTCCGAGCGGTTGGAGCGAGCTGGAGGGCGAGCTCCGAGCTGACCTCCCCCGTCAGCCAGGATGCCCCCAGCAGGTGCACAGGGAATGTGCTGGGTAGGCTCCGCACGAGCATCCCACCACAAGCCCCATTTTGGCACCTTGCAGAGCACAGGTGGTCCTGCCCTTTTCCGTTCCCCGACCCAAATTTGCTGGGATGTGTCGGTACTGTCAGCGGGCGCGCCCGGCCTTGGGGATGCAGCTCTGTGTCACAGCCATCCCCGCGGTGACACCGATCCCACCCCGACCCCCATCCCGCAGCAGCCAGCGAGGGGAAGGACCCCCGCGAACCCAGCTGCCCCCATCCGGGCAGTGCCCTGCCCGCAGCAGGGCTCCCCCAGAACCCCGCCGAGCCCCACCAGCCCTGTCTGGGCGGGTGCCACCCCGCCGCGCGTCCCCGCAGGGTCCCCCGGGCCGGGCGCCAGGCCCCGCCGCAGGCAGCGCTGACGGGGCGCTTTGTTTTGTGCGGCCGCGCCTGCCCAGCGGGGAGACAAAAGGGGCAGTCAGACGCGGGCGAGCATTGTGCTGGCAGCCATGCGCTGAGGCAGCAGCCCGAGCCGCCACGCTCGCCTCGTGACCCCCGACGGCCCGGGCTGTGCCCGCCATGGTGCCCCAGGGCCTGCAGCGTCCGCCCCATGGGAGCCCCGCAGGAGAAGGGGGCTGTGGGGCTCGTGGCTGGGGTGACTGCACGGCCGAGGCCTCCCCAAGGTCATGGCAGGTGTCCGGGCTGTGGGGTTGTGCTGGTGGCAGCGCTGTGGGGAGCGCTGGGGCTTGGTGTAGCCGTGGGACATGTCTGCCAGGGCCACGCCAGTTCTCACCTCCAGCCTTCCTTGCCCATGATGGGAGGAGGGTGTCCATGCCAACGCGGTGGCAGGGGACACACCTTGAGTGGTGAAGCGAAGTGACAGTGCCTGGTAGACACCCTGCCGAGCCCACCACCCGCAGGGTCTCACGGGGAGGTGTCCCCGCCGTCCCCACGGTGCCAACTGGCGCCAGGGCCAGGCCAGCCCCCAGGCTCACCCCGTGACGGCGCGGTGCATTGCCCCTGGAAAATGCCAGCGCGGTCAAATCGTTGAGTCATTTGTGCCCAAGATTATCTGTGCAAACAGCCGCCCCGATTATTTTTTTTTTATTATTATCAAATTTTTTTTCTTTTTCCCTAAGAATGTGGCTCAGACCATGGGGATGAGCAGCTGAAATCTCCGGGGATCAGCAGGACAATGCCAGAGCAAGCATTGTGCTGACGGCTCTGCAAACGCTGGCACCGGTTCCCGGCCAGCAGTACCCTATAAAAGCTGAGCCGCTGAAGTAGGCAAACATTACATGGGCGAAGCAGCAGTAACCGCCTGAGCTAGGTGAGTCCTGGACCGATGCGGACCTCTCCCACCTCACCCCTCTGCTGCCAGCCGGCTGGGCAGACACCCTTCCTCCTGCCTGGTGGCAAAAGACACCCAGAGGGACTGTCGCTGTTTTCCGTGGCATAAGACAGGCTCACACGTCCCCGCTGGCAGCCGGGGGGCTGAGAGCCCCTCTACAGCAGGGCACCCCACTCCCGGCACCCACCGGCACGGCACGCCGGCTGGCATCTCCCACCGTTAGCCAGGGCTGTCCGTGGGAGCCCACCGTGCCTCCCAGGGGACACCGGGCAGGGAGGGGGGATCAGGCGGGTCTGTTGGACACTGCCAGGCACAGGGCAGCCCGTGCCCACTGGAGCCCCTGCTCTGGCTCAGGGGTGCTTTTCCTAGTGGTGGTCTGGCCTCAGGGAAGGAGAAGGGGGATTGGGCACTATGCCCTGGCGGGCGCGCAGGCTCCGTGCCATGGCAGGGAGGAGGGAAGGGGCACTGCAGTGGTGAGAAGGGAGCACCTTGCTTTGGATCTGTCCCACAGCCCCCTGCTCTGTCCTGTTCCCCATCCTGGGGCTGGCAAGAGGGTCTTGCTGTGACTGGTGTGGCTTGTCCCCAGCAGTGGGGCAGCTGCCCTTGAACAGACGCCGTGGGTGGTGGGCACAGAGCTGTCCCCAGAGGGGGATGCACAAGGACATGCTGCAGTAAAAATGGTTTTTCCTTCTTTCCTTCTCCAGACACCGATCCAGCAGCAGCAAAGATGGCTCAGACAAACCCTCTGCCTGTTCCCATGGGCCCGTGGAAGGTACGTCCTCACATTCCCTGTATTTCACCTTTCCCTGCGTGCAGGTAGGGAACAGGGAGAAGGGCAAAGCCCATCCTCTGGGGCCAGGAAAGCTGCAGAGCGGGCTGAAAGGCGAGGAAACAGGAGCACAGGAAACAGGCACCCCTGTCCTCTGCCCATGGGAATGTGCCTCCTGCCTGCTGAAATACCTCCCGGGTGTGTTTCATAAGGCTCTTCACAGCACCCAGGGCCAGCTATGCCCTGCTCTTACCAGCCATTCCATGACAGGCAATTGCAGGGTCCCCAAAAGCCACCGGCTGTAGTTCTCCCTCCCCTGTCCATGAGGACAGGGCGAGCATGGGCAGTGGGCGCTGTGGAGAAAGGAGGGGAGCGGCCCCAAGGGGTCTGGCAACAGCCCCAGGGACACTGGTCGAGGAGGGAGCCGAGAGGGTGAGGAGGAACACGTGCACAAGTGAGGAGCATCCCGTCGAAGCCTGGAGCTGTCGCGGGAGAGGAAAACATCAGCCGCAGCCCCCAGGGAGGTGCCCCTCGCCCTTTCCCCCGTTAATCCTCTTTGCCCTAGAGCGTTCGGAGCAGAGGCCGGGAGAACCGCCAGCCACAGCCCTGCCACCCGCCCGTCCCAGAACGGCTCCGCTCCTCTCTCCGGACGGCAGCGCTACCCCGGGAACTGATCTCCGCAGGGGTGAGCAGGAGAGCGGAGCGGGGGCCAGCCTGCGGCTCCCCCGACACCAAGGCAGGGCGTCGCGGGGCCAGCAGTGCAGGGACGCGGAGGCGTGCGGGGCTGTGTCCCAGGCCAGAGGGTGCCCAGTGCAGCCTCCGCTGGCTCTCTCCCTGACGGAGCCACCCTCCGTCCGTCTCCAAGAGGCGCTGAATTGCCTGGGGCCACTGCTGGGCAGTTTCCAACTCGGCAGCTCGCTCTCCGTTCCAGATCACCGTGTACGACCAAGAAAACTTCCAGGGCAAGAGGATGGAGTTCACTTCGGCCTGTCCAAACATCATGGAATGTGGCTTCGACAACATCCGCTCCCTGAAGGTGGAATGTGGCGCGTGAGTACCCAGCTGCCAGTGGAGGGGGTGCTTTCCCAGGCGGGCTGGCGGGGAGAGGGGTGCCCAAGCGTGGAGCGGGACCAGCTGTCCCCGCTCTGCTTGGCTGGAGCCACGCACCACAGCCAAAGGAAGCCAGGCATGGGGGGATCCCACCCTGCCAGGGTAGAGCAGTCCACCCCAGGCAGCACTGATACAGAGAAAGGGCCAGGGGACAGCGGCAACACCCTTTGGCATCACCCAAAACTGCCTCCTGAAGTGTTGGACCAGTCTGGTTTGGAGCAGGGTTGCTGCCCAAGGATGCAGAGAGGGTCAGTGCTCAGTGAGTGGCCTGGTCCCCGTCCCGGAGCACCAGCCCTGGAGAACCACCTCTTGCCCAGGGCCCAGCCCTGCTCTGCCCTGTGCTTTCCCTGCCACTGCACAGCTTCCTAGACCAGGGCACAACCTTCCTGCAGCTTCTCCAGTCCTGAGAGGAGTAGGGAGCAGAGCTGGGCTTCTCCCTGCTCACGGGAATCTTCCCTGGCACAGGCAAGGCACCTCCCGAGCAGCTCAGAGGGGCGGAGTGTTGGGAGCGGTCCCCGGGTGCGCATCCCGCCGGGGCGGGGAGCAGACGAGGCAGATTTGTGCTGCTATCTTTAGGACGTGTAATGCTAATGGGATTACAAGCAGCGTTCGTGCTCACGCTGTAATCAGCTCCCTGCTCCAGTTGACGTGCTCCTAATCAGGCTGTTCACCTTGCATAGGGTGGGATAGCTGCAGGACGTGGCTTTGGGGCTCAGTTTGGGTCAGTGGCAGGAAGCCCTCGACCCCCTCAGCACCCTTTGTACCCCATCAGCAGGGGATCCATGCACTGCACAGCCCGTGCCACCCACCCTCTAACTGCCAGCCCAGGCTCTGTCCCCCTGCTCTGCCTGTGGCCCTGTCCCCAGTCTCCTTAAGGGGACTTCCCCACCCTGGGGACAGGCAGTGTGGGCAGTACCAGGGCTTGCAAAATGTGTCCTGAAGGGTGGAGGCATGCCACTCACCTCTCCTTGTTTGTTTTCAGCAAGAGAGGGAGGCAGAAAGGGGAAAGGCCATAGGTCCCTGCCCTCTGCTCAAAGCCAGATGGGCTCTGCCTGCTGTGGGCATCAGGAATTCAGGTCTTTCCAGAAGTGTCAGGTTGTAATTGGGAAACAAGTAAGAAATGAGGCCTTTGGGAGAGAAAGGCAGCTGGGGCATCCAGAAGCAATGCTGGTCTGCATAAATGATGACAGAGCAACCAGGGCAAAGAGCCACCTGTGCAGGATGGACCCCAGGATCTCCCCACCTCCCACTGCAGCCAGGGATGCCGTGTGGGTGCCTCTGCAGCACCAGGTGCAGTTTCACACTCCCTGGGTTCTCTGCCCACATCCAGCACCGCTTCCTCTCCTCCCAACCTGGGCAGAGGCCAGACCCCAATCTCCTCCTTGCACCTACATCCTGCCCCTAATGCCAGCTCCCAGCAGGATGGCCCGAGCTGCTGCAGGAAGCCCTGGCAGCCCTCGCTCTGTTTTTGCAGCTGGGTCGGTTACGAGCACACCGGCTTCTGCGGGCAGCAGTTCATCCTGGAGAGGGGAGAGTACCCACGCTGGGACGCCTGGAGCGGCAGCAACGCCTACCACATCGAGCGCCTGATGTCCTTCCGCCCCGTCTGCTCCGCCGTGAGTGTCCCACCGAGCTCTGCTCCCCTGAAAATGTCCCAGGCCACGCCAGGGAGGTTAGGAAGGGAAAATACAGGGGCAGGCTCAGCGCTCTTCCCCCCAGTCCCAGCAGGATTTGCTCTTTCTGTCCTGTTTTTTAAAGCTTTGGAGGGAATTTCTGGGTAAGTTGTACATGACCAGAGCTAGGGGACAGCCAGCCTGAGACAGTAGCTGTGGCATAGCTGACATCTCCCAGCCACCCAGAAAACTCCAACCAACCAGGGTCTGAACACTTCCCTCTCCAGGAACCCTCTGAGTAATGCCATAGGGAGAGACAGCCCTGCCACTCCCACCCATGCTGGGGAGGGAGCACCACCTCCCCCTCACCCCCTGCTCTCCCCCACAGAATCACAAGGAATCCAAGATCACCATTTTTGAGAAAGACAACTTCATCGGCCGCCAGTGGGAGATTGCTGATGACTACCCCTCGCTGCAGGCCATGGGCTGGGCCAACAACGAAGTGGGCTCCATGAAGATCCAGTGTGGCGCGTAAGTGACAGGAGCAGCAGGGACAAACTGCCATCACTGTGCCACCAGGGTGGGAAGGGGACACCCTGTAACCCCCCTGCTTACCTCTTTGTCCTTTTCCTCCAGCTGGGTGTGCTACCAGTATCCCGGCTACCGTGGCTACCAGTACGTCCTGGAGTTTGACCACCATGGTGGAGACTACAAGCACTGGAGAGAGTGGGGTTCGCACGCCCAGACCTCCCAGATCCAATCCATCAGGCGTGTCCAGCAGTAGCTCCCCACCTCCCAGTACATCTCTGCAAGGTTTCGAAAGCTCACCAGCTCCCTCTTGGTGCTAATACTCCCCTCCCGAAATAACCACCCCCTCTCGTACTGCCACTGCTTATGGAACAACACTCCCAAAACGGTACCGACTGCCACAATTGCCAATAAATGTGACTGAAAGAAAAAGATAAATCAGCTTGGTGTGTGTTTGCTGGGTGTGTGTTTGGGACTGAGGTTGCACATCCCCATCACAGGAGCAAGGACCAGACTCTTTCCTACTTGTTTTAAGGTGGGTGAAGTGAGGTGGGGCTCACACTGAGGGAGGTTCAGACC
Source organism: Fringilla coelebs (assembly GCF_963513975.1). Classification (NCBI taxonomy): domain Eukaryota; kingdom Metazoa; phylum Chordata; class Aves; order Passeriformes; family Fringillidae; genus Fringilla; species Fringilla coelebs. Next base: position 4,195,583 of record NC_140046.1, on the reverse strand, counting down.
CCCACTGCTGCACAGAAACCCTTGTTTATTTCCCTCCCTGCCCTCTCCTTCCCCTGACTAAGTAAAGGACACCTGGATCCACCCCACATACACACACACACAGCTCATGAGCTCTATGGCCAGCACTGCCAGGCCTCTGGGATCCAAATCCAGGCTGCTCCTTGAAAACGCAAAAAAGAAAGTCACACTGACACCCACAAACTTTAAAATTTTTATTCAACAATTTACATCACTTATTGTCTGTCTTAACGTATTCGATCTACACAAATTTCTTTTTTTTTTCCTGATAAAATAATAAAATTTGGATAAATTTTGAAGACCTGTTGGTGCAGAATAAACAAAATTTCAGGTAAGGTTTTTTTTTTTTTTCTTTTTTTTTTTAAACATTTAGTGTGAAGTATGACATCATTGGTAAAGATACATCATGCCATTACAGCTCATGGACATTACCTATCCTTACAGTCCGTGACATCACCCACACCAGCGCAAGGGGCTGCGCCAGACACAGCTACAGCAGGTTTTACACTAAACTCCTCTAGCCACCCTCTCACCACTGGGAAAACGCCTCCGCTTTTCCAGCTGGGCACACCGAGTGCATTAACCTAATCGGAAATTACCGGGGAGGGGAGAAGGAAACAAAGACTACCTTTACTGATCCGTGTGGTCGCACACTACAACATCGACACCAAAGAGGGGCTGCCCCTCTCCGCAGGTCGGAGGTAATTCAGCTCCTGAGCAGGTAGAGCACAACCCCTCGCAGCGATTTGAATACAAACCAGGAACGAAATGAGAACTTATCGACGGGGAAGGGGGGCAGGAGAGGAGACAGACCCTGCCCGGCTCTGCCTGCAGGGAGCCCTCCAGCCCCAGCTCGCAGTTGAAGCGCGCGGTTGTGTTTTGCACCGCCCTTAACACTGAAATATTCAGGGAAGGGAGAGAGAGGGGCATCGGTCCCCCCCAGTAAACAAGTTGAGGACCTTCAGAGGCTGGGAAGCCGCTGAAGGTGTGTAAGTACACGTGTGATGGTAGATAGAAAAGCAGCCCTGTTCTGTATGAAAAAAAGCTGTCAAGTTAGTACAAATTTCTGCCATGGCGAAGGGAACAGGAGGAGAAAGCTGTCAGGGTCCTTCTCCCGTCACAAAATCCCGACTCTCCCGCACACAGGCTCTGGGCTAAGCAACATGTTTCCAAAGGTGGTACCTGCAACCCAATGCACCTAACGCATGAAAACAAAACCAAAATAAAGCTCTCACCCCTGAGGCTGGAGGGAAGCCAGACTCCACTCCAGCCCCGCAGCGGGATAGTGAGGAACCCTGCCCCTCCTGCCTCACAGTGGGAATACACAGCAGTAGGATTCCTCTTGGTTCATTTTGTCATTAGAAGCCTTGAGTTTGCCCACGCCACCGGCCTGCAGCGCAGTGGACTGGTCTCCATCCCCTCCCCAAAGCTGCTTTGCGTGGAGGCTCCCTGTCCCCACGGGGACACTGGTGGGTACCACCACCACGCTCTCCCCAGGGACAAAAAGGGCACTGCTTCATCCGACAGCACAAAGTGTATCTGAAACACAAGCCAGCACACCCCGCTCCCTCCAATTCAATTACTAAAGTAGGCTCTTTAAAATAAAAAAATAATATATATATATTTATATAGCTATACAGAGAGTTACAGAGAAAGCAAAGGAGAGAGAAAGGCTACTAAAAAAATCGAGAAGCGCCAGTTTTCTGCTACAGCTGTCAGCAAAGAACTGTCACCTTACATCATACCCTCCGAGATGGTGACGAGAATGGAGGCAATGACAGCACAGGAATGCAAAAGAGGGCAGATAAGTCACTTCTGGTAATGAGACACAAATTAAACTTTCAAAACATGTGCATAGCTTTATTCATCTGCTTCAAACTAACCTTTTCACGGAGCTTCAGCGAAACCCGAGTGTGCAAAATGCATTTCTAAAAAATAATGCAAGCAAGCTTTCACATTTACTGTGGCAGAAGTACAGAAAGACTCGGACAGAATCATCACACGCTGGGGCGGGAGATGGAGAACCCAGAATTGCACAGCTTGGAGTTCTGAGTCACTGACTGCAAACACAAGCGTTTGGATTTCGTTAACTTCAAGCAAGGCGTGTTGACTTCTCCTTTACAAAAAAATCTTGTAAACCCCACAGAAACAAGAACCACAACCTGGCAGGGAATAAATCCCCTGGATAATGGGATCATGGTGCCACAGAGAGCCTGAACTCCAGCAAAGCCGGTTCCAGACCTCGGCTTGTTTTGGCTCTGCAGGTGAACCGTGGCAATGCCGATTTTTTGTCTGCAGAAGAGCGAAGCAGCTTTTCCTTCTCTCTCTCCCACTCCCCTCCGAAGTCACAGGTGCCACTGCACAGGACATCATCCCCAAACTAAGACAGCCACTACACAAGCTGGAGTCCAGGTCTCATTTTGATCCCAAGGGTCACTGGGACACTGAGGAACCCTTGACTGTGGATGGGGAGTGGCCCTCGCGGCCAGCTCACACCCCACCACCTCTCTCCAGAAAGACTAAGCACACATGCAAGGCACATTGAGTCGGATGTACACACACACCTCGGTGTGCAAAAGAGCAAACGCTGTCTGAAAAAGAAAAAAACTAACTAAACAGGCAGAAAGCTCTGGCCTATGTATTTGTAGACTATTTTCCAGGCAGTTGTAATCCCCAAGTGTTTTTCCTACACGACTTTAGACCTTCCTTACTCTTCCCCCACTTTGCAGAGAGGTACTTTATATTCCTAAAGGATCTTCTATAAGTAGTCAAGTAAAATCTCTTTTTCCCCCTCCAGTAAACTCCTCCTCCAGGGTACACATCCCGCACCACGGTCCAGGTGTGACCCATAAAGAGAAGAGGTTCTGGACCTGCCTGTGCCTCACGGCAGCACCTTGATGCAGTGAGACCTCCCTCCACTGCTCCCTAAGCCTTTTACTGGCAGGTTTTGGCTGGGTGGATGGCTTCACCTCACTTTTTTCTTGGAAAACATCCAAGCCCAGGCACCGAGTGCTCCCCAGGTGGAGAAGGAGCTGGTGGGTCCCCAGCACTGGGATAAGGGCAGGACGGAGGCCATGCAATCCTTAATACTGCTGGTTAACTTCACATTGAGACAAAGCATTCAAAAGAGCTTTTTTAGAGATGAGCAATTTCCTTCTATAGATAAATTTTCAAATAGAAAACAAATATATTAAAACCAGAGACGAGACAAGAGCTGACTGAGGTTTTTCTACCTTACAAGTTACTCAGGCACCTTTCCTGCACCACCAGCCATGGAGGAAGGAGGAGTTGAAACCCTCAGGGATTTGCACTACCCTTCCAATAGCAGCTTGAGAAAAGGAAGGAGAGAAAAAGAAAAAGAAATAATAAAAAATAAAAAAGCACAGTGTTCTCTCAAGTTAAAGAGTTCTCCTTTGCTTGCGTTTGCATAGAAATTCCCATAGGTCAGCACCAAAATCAGGTCCACCCCTGTCCTACACCCCAGCTCCCCCAGTTCCTACACTCCCCCAGTTAGTGGCTGTGTTACAGGAGGGTTCAGCTATCTGCAGAGGAACTACATGGTCATGTTAAAAAAACAAAACAACAAAAACGAAAAACAAAAGTGCATCACACATTCTTGATTTTCAGGGTTACTTATAGCAGCAGCATCAGCATTAATCCAAGACAATGAACAGTTGTAGATTCGTTCTTAAATGCAGCAACACTTACTGAAATGTCTTCAGGGAAGGGCATAAGAGGGTCCTTCTCAAAAATGAAAATTAGACTATTCAATATGGACAAAAAGGATATAAAACAAAAATTAAAGACACAATCTTATTTACATTAAAAAAAAAAACATTCTTGTTAAAATATCTTTACAACACCTAAGCAAAAAAATATGTATTTTAAGAATAAAGCAGAAACTCCTAAAGCAGTATCCATTTTTGGAACCCTTATTTAGCACCTGAGGAAAGACCGTATGGAAAGCAGACAGGCTGGGGATTTTTTTTTTTTTTTTTTTTTTTTTAAGAAAACTGTAAGTTGTATTTTTGCTAAATGTTCAGAAGTTCGCAGTACACAAGTTTCATACCACAGAAAGAAATGAGCAATTCTTTTTTTTGTTTGTTTGTTTTCTTCTTTTTAAAGATCTTCTACTCTTTAATAAGGCTGTAGGAAAGGGACACTGCTATCTTACAAAATGGCTTTAGAGCTCTGGACACGTTGTATGAAGCTTTCTGATTAACAGTCAAGATAAATCCAGCTCAGCATCCCCTGGTGAGGGCACAGGCAGGACTCTTGCTCCAGTCCCAGCACAGGGAGTGGGCTCATCCCCAGGACATGAGGCCACCACAGGGCCCTTTTACCTCCCCTGACATCCACAGCTCCACTCTCCTGTTGCTTTAGAGGATCTTGGGCAGGACAAAGGAGCCAGCCTGACCCTGGGGTATAACATGTACTGGGCAAACCTCTAAAGCTCTGCAATCCCTGGAAGGCAGCACATCGAGATCTCCTTCCCACCAGGCCTGGTTCCTGCTTCCCAGCTGTGTGCACTAGGGTTTTCCCACATGGAAAAACACTCTGGTGGTGGCCAAAGCCAGAATTACTCTGGGTTTCTTGGCTATTCCACCACACAGCCTTTCTCCTGCCTTACACACCAGTGTGAAAACGTGCAGCAGCTTTGAAGTGGGTGAATCCTTGTTCTCTCCCCTCCCAACCTAACCAGCTCCCTTCTAAACAGCCTCTAAGAAAACAAATCACCACGGATGGACAGACAGAAAAGTCTTCTAGAAATGAGAGGACAAGACTCCTGAAAGCTTGGGACGCCATAGCAATTTACTGAATCAAGATCAAACCCTGGACACACAGGAGAACGACCAGCAGTTCTGGCTGTGAACGCCATCACTCCCTGATGTCCCTGAGGTCACCCACTGGCCACTTGGGAAAGGACACTATGGTGCTATTGTGACACTCTCTTGAAGGTGAAAGCACTAATTACACACACAACTGGGAGCACAACTTCTAGTTCTTTTTTTTCCTATTTTTTTCCAAGCAGGAAGCAATTTTCCTTTCCATTTAGCTAGCTGGCTCACCCATCACCCACTCCCAGGCACTGGACTCACAACCTAGTGAGAATTGGGTTTCTTTCTACATTTCAAAGAAGTCCACAGCAGCTATGAAAGGCAAAAAGTGGGATTTACTAGCTCAGAGAGGTTTGAAGTGGGTTAGTGACAGAATCTACGCCCTGGAGCTACCCACTGGTCAAAGAGACAGGAGATTTCTACTAGGTTTCACAGAAGATTGAGGTGGGTTTAAACTAAAACCAAACTCCAAGCAAAGCTTGAAAGCCATTGCTTTGCCAATCCACCAAATGGGTGGAGTGGGAGAGAGCAGAGACTCAAGGCCCCAGACCACTATGATGGAGCAGCTGTTAAAGCACCTCCTGGAGCACATGAACACTCCATGATCCACCAAAAGCAAGCAGATCCCAAGCTGGATCTGGCTGGCATGACATGCTCCAGTCTCTATTACCCAAGACCCCGTACAAGACACACCCAAAAGAACCTGCTGGCAGAGGAGGAGAGGTGGGGAATGACCAGAGGAGAAAGGAGACAGCTCCTGCCTGTGCAGGAATCCTCACTCCAATAAACAGACAGCTCGGAAAGGAAACAGAGGAAAGGGACTCACAGCGGGAACAGAAATGAGAGAAGCCTTAACCTGAATTAGTATCTTCATAGCTAATAAAAAACCAGGTCATGATCTCACCCTTAGAGCTGCTTTCCAATACTAGACATACTGAAGGGGTTTTGTTTAAAACTTTCTTTACTCAGTGTAATGCAAACAATGGCACAAATAAATACACGCTCGCTCTCCTCACAAGTCAGATGCTCACACACGCCGGCTCCTCGCCCCCACAGACACCCTCGGGTGCACACCCAGGACAGGAGGCTGCTGCTCCCCTTCCCAGGCTGTATTTGGTTTATGCTACAGTACTAATACTCTGAGTCAAACAAAACAAAACAAAACATGAGACTTATCAGTAACACCTTATCGTTATTTCAATGTGCTAAATTAGTCACAGCTCAATTTCAGTTTGTTTTTTTTTTCTTTTTTTTTTCTTTTTTTTTTATAAGTTTACACAAAAATAATCAGAAAACAGATTAAATCTTAAGATATTTTTAATAAGTGCTCAGTTAAGAATTGTGTGAGGACTTGGGGAGGACTGCAGACAGCGACAGGGTGAGTTACACGACAGCACGAGGAAGTTCCTTCCATGGTCCTGCCTGGCTCTAGGCAATAGTCTATCCCAGAAACACCAGGGAGCCGGAGCTACAGGAGCTCAGAGAGAGGAATTCCTAACTGCTTAGCGCTGAGCACACGCCGTGGAGCTCATGGAGACAGACAGACAGACATCTGAACAGAGGATGGTCAGAAATACAGCAGAGAAGGTGCTGCCGAGGGTGTTTCTGGATGGGTCCCGCTGGCGAGGCAAAGCCACAGAGATGAGCATCAGGGGGAATCCAGCCCAACCCATGGCTGAACCGAGCTCCTCTCAGCATTTCCTTCGCTATTCAGGTGACAGACTGGACTAGGCCAAGATGAGAGTCCTCAAATATTCAGCAAGACTCAGACCTTTCTAGAGGCGCAGGGTCAGCGCTGCTCAACTCCTTCATCGCCCCAAGCACGGACCTGGGGCAGGGGTACAGGACAGCACAGGCCCCAGGGAAGCAAAACAGGGTAGTTTTGTATTTTTCTTTCTTTTTTTTTTCTTTTTTTTTTTCTTTCTTTTTTTTTTAATGGAACCCAGCCCTTAAGGCGACAAGTGACTACACAAGGCAAATAAATACACAGCAGAGCCTTAAAGCCAGTAAAACAAACTGGAAACTTTGCTATTAGTCTTCAACTTTTTGAAAATAATAATAATAATAATAAAAAAGGAAAAAGAACATTTCTTCTACCTTCATTTTCCCAGCTCCACTACCCAGTTTGTTCAACACTTTAAAGCTCAGGAACACCCCAGCTCTTCAGCAGTGGAGCTGGAGGCAATTCCAACTTTTGGCAAGCAGTTGGGAGACTCAACAGAATTAAAAATAGGAACGTTGGAGGACTAGATGTTGGGCACATCTGTAAACATGTTATGCATTTCAAAGTTACACACACCTGCAGAGGTGGTACAAGTTTATAGGTGAAACAGAACTATTTGCGACTGGCCAACCACACATTTCTGAACCTGGACTGATACAATACATGATGACTATATAGTATCACACTCAGTATTATACTATATAGCTCTGGATACATCAAATGGAGTAGGCAATCCATAGTCAAATGTTTAAGCGTGGCAGGAAGTGAACGAACGTCTTACACAAGGTACAGAATTTCAGTTTCATTGTCCCACCATGAACTCAAGTGTCTCATTCAGGAACAATCTTATTAAAAGTATAAAAACAATTAAAAAAACCACATGCTACATAGTCCTACTAAAAAAAAAAAAAAGAAAAAAAAGAAAGAAAAAGAAAGCGATAGAATCATAGAATATTCTGAGTTGGAAGAGACCCATCAGGATCGAGTCCAACTGCTGGCCCTGTGCAGGACACCCCAAAAATCCCACCCTGTGCCTGAAAGCATTGTCCAAACTCTTCTTGAGCTCAGACAAATTTGGTGCTGTGACCACTTCCTTGGGGAGCCTGTTCCAGTGCTCAACCACCCTCTGGGTGAAGAACCTTTCCCTGCTATCCAACCTAATCCTCCCCTGACTCAGCTTAAGGCTATTCCCTGTCACTGGTCATGAGAGTCAAGAGATTGGTACCTGCCCCCCTGCTGCCCCTTGGGAGGATGTTCTCCCCTCAGTCTCCTTTTCTGCAGCTGAACAAACCAAGTGATTCCCCTCCAGACCCTTCCCCAGCCTCATGCCTCCTTGGGATGCTCTCTAACAGGAGTCTTTTTAATGTTGTGGTGCCCACAACTGCCCCAAGAACTCGGCGTGAGGCTGCAGCAGTGCAGAGCAGAGCAGGACGGGTCCTGCTGGGCCTGGTGCCCCCAGGACATTGCTGAACCCCCTGGCTGCCAGGGCACTGCTGACTCACATCCAATGGGCCGTGGACCAGGACCCCCAGCTCCCTTTCCATGGTGCTGCTCTCCAGCCTCCCAGTCCATCCAGGGCTGCCATCCCAGGTGCAGGATCTGACACTCACCCCTGTTAAACTCCATACAGTTGGCGATTGCCCATCTCCAATTTGTTGAGGGCACTCTGCCCTTGAGGGTATCAAAAGTTTCTCCCAGTTTAGTGTGTCAGCAAAATTAGTATGTCTTTGAGTCCTGAACTCAGGTTGTTAATGAGCTGTTGGAGAGAAATGGGCTGAGGATGGAGCCCTGTGGGACGCACTGGTGACTGGACAGCAGCCCAATGGCTTGATGGACAAATCTAAGCACAAAGGGTACTCCAAAATTTTGAGTTTATCTATTCCTCCTAATGCCCCAGAGGGTCCAGTCTCATTTAAGGAGACATCAACTGCTGCTGATTTGCGAGAGTCAGGATTAGGCCACCAACACCCATGATGAGCACTGGGTACATGGGGAGCTGGGGCTGGCCAACAAACCCATTTCTGCTTTATTCATTTCTCACTCTTGCACTGGACCCTGTGAGCTTTCCACCTTTTAAAAAAACCCAGAAAAACTATCCAACCCCCAGATGATTGGGACACATTACACAAGCTGCAATGGGACAGAGGGGTTACACAGCTGGAGTCTGCACTCTGCTCAGCCTTCCCTACCGCTGCTATGAAGCTTTCCTTTCCCTGGGATTATTTTTTTTTATTTTTTTAAATTATTATTTTCATTCCTAAGTCCTCCATTTTTTTTTTGTAATAAAATATATTTTTATTAAGAGATAATTAGAAGCAGAGCCCGGAAATACACAGACTGCATTAAAATATAAAAGAGCATTTCCAAGGGGCAGGAAGCCCAGCCATTGGCGTTCTATGGACAAATTGAAAAGGATTCAAATTCCCATTTTTTTCTTTTTTTTTTTTTTTTAAACTTTTTTCTTTTTTTTGTTATTTTGAAATTTTTTTTAAGAGAAAAAATAATTCAAGAAGGGTGAAAGTTAGCAGAACTCAATTCCTCTTCAGTTTTCCAATGAAAATGGGAAAAAAATCCAGCACATTTAGTGTTAGGAGACAGACAGAGCAAATATGAAGCACCTACAGTTGAAAGCAGAAGATACTTTTTTTTTGTCTTTTTTTTTTTTTTCTTGCTCCCAGTAATACAATGGCATTAAACTGTGGGAACAGTGGAGGTTTTTTTTTGTTGTTGTTTTTTTTTCTCCATATTAAATGCCTAAACAGATTGCTTATTTTTCCATGTTGTCTTTTAAAATGAAATAACTCTTCAGTTGCAATAGTCCAACGTGTAACAGGAGCCAGGTCAACTGTGTGACTTCACCATGCATCCTAGAACTGCAGTATTACCATCTTTCCCTCAGCAGAATGATCCTTTTAAGACAATATCACCAGCATAGGATTGCTGCTTTACTCCTGGCAAAACATGCGGATTATAATTCTCTGAAAAAAAAAAAAGAAACTCTGCAAACTTCAAGGCGTTTCTCCAGCATTCAATGGAAAACAAATCAGAAAAAAAGGAAAAAAAAAAAGCAAACAGGGGAGGTGGAAGGGAAAGAGGAGATGAAGGATGGTGATTCATCCTGATTTCCCTGTGATTAGTGTGTCACTACAGTCACAGAACAAGAAACAGAAACCTTGTCAAGTGGAAATGCCTCTCCAGTGGGTTGCTGTTGCCCATGTAGACGACAGCAGGAACTTTGAAACCGGGCTTGTAATTGAGTCTGTATTCCTTATTCACTTGCATTCACTCTTTAAACAAAAACAAAACAAAACAAAAACGAAAAAAAAGAAAATCTATTCAGTACCGGAGATTAAATAATCACGTGTGTAGTCTCGTTGAAATAAATTTTCAGATTCCTTAAGAAGTCTAATTACTTTCAGTTGCCATTTTTAAATAACTATATATATATTTGTATATATTATCCTGTGATTCTAGTTATGGTTCCTCTGCTGCACTGAAGATTTAGAAGGAGCATAAAAGCCTTTTTGTCCCCCACGAACAGCACAAATGCTGCAGACAGGTTATAACAGGCAGTCTTGTCTTGCTACCTTCATTGATCCGGGCGATCCATGGCTTCATCATAAGTGATTATCCTTTTGGGATCTGGAAAGAAAGCAGAATTTTAAGTTTTGGACAAGCTACTTTCAGGCCCTGTGGCTGAAAATAAACACAAAGTACTTGGCTGTTAACAGACTTTTCCTTCGGATGTCCCTCTCCTGCAAAGCCACCTCAAGGCCAGGCTGGCTCCCCCAGAGCAGAGCCTGCTCCCCACAGCAGCACACAGGTCTCCACATATTGCTCTTCCCACAAAAAAATCTCCTCTCAGGTGACTTGTGGGGATACACCAGAATTTAAAACTTATTATTGGATGTGACACGCAACACCAGAAATAGAAAGCAATTTTGTATACACATAAGGAAGAGTCATTAAATCTAATTTGATACCGGGTTTATTGCTCTTTTAGAGACTCTGCTTCTCTCCAAGCAGCTCACCATTATAGCAAAGCTTTTTGTCCTGACTTTCAGCAATCTGAAACAGAGATAAATCCAGACTACAAACCACAGGGGCCGAAGAACTGAACCCAGGCATCTCCAGTCACAGAGACAACCTGCTCTCATTCATCCCCCCTCCCAACACACACAGCAATTATGTTCATTTATCCCTTCCAACATCCTCACCTTGCTTCTGCAAATTCCAAACCGCTTCCATTTCTGTGGAGGCAAAAGGAGACCACTGTTATTATGCAGATTGATGCTGCCATTAGAGACCACCCCAAACACACTTTCATTTTCCAAGTGTGGCAGTTGTGCCTGGACTTTCAAATGGAGCCAAATCCCTCCCACCCAACAGCACAGCCCCAGCCCAGCCCACAGGACAACACAAATTTGACATGAATAATCCAGCAATAAAAGGCAAAGGGATAGCTGTAACGTGGTCTTAAGGGTCAGAGAGCCAAGCTGAGCATCAGAAATGTCATCACCATTCACCAGTTCCTACAAATCACAATCTAACTTCAGCCTTTACTACTCTGACTCCAACGCTGCTTTGCACATTACAGCCTCAACAAGGAGCCTGGAGAGATGATTTTTACAAGTTGATGCTTAGTGAGTGTGAAATGAGAAGTGCTGGACACAGCGAGCTGCACATGGTTCACAGCATGCATGTGCTGAGGCACCAGGCAAGGGCTGCTGCGAGAACCTCTCTGCAGAGCTGCTGCCAGCACTCTGTCCAGGAGCAAGGTGTGATGCTCCACACACCTGGCTTGCAGGTCTTCCCACAGTTTACCTCTTCAACACGTTTGTAGGCTAAAGACAAACCTTTCCCAGTTCTCCCTGGACATGCACATGCTTTTGTTTACCTTAGAAATAGCAGTAAAGTTAAATGTTCTTTTCATTAACAGTGAGAAACAGAAGGCTCTTCCCTTTAAAATATCCCCCAAACAAAGATGCATCTTTAGAGAACCATTCAAAATAACTACTTTGAGCTGCTATCATGTTGGAATTTCATGAGCTAGAATATTTTTTAAGATGCTGACTGTACCCTGTGCCCAAGTTCAATAGACAAGATTATAGAAAATTGGTATTAGTTGGAACACAATCTTCCAAGAACCACTTTCGAGTCTCTTTTCTGCCAGAACGGGTGACAGGATCTTGGTAGGGGCTAGGAAAACGGAATGGTAAGAGATTATCAGGCCACATGGGCTGTGCATTAAAGCACAAAACAAGGCAGTAAGTCAACTAACCAGCATAGAAAAGGAAGAAGAAAAAGCCCTACAAAACCCACAGCCTCAGCATGATGTGTGCCAAGTGTCACCTCCATCAATCGCCTCCCTTCTCCAACCCTTCATCTGTCCTTTGTCCCCTACAATCTCCAGCTCCCTGGGGCAGGAAATTGCATGCAAATAAATATTGCCAGCCCTCCTTGCACAATTAAACCTTTTGTAAGGAAGGCCCTGACAAAATTTTATGAGGTCTGTTATTTTTGCGTCAGGATAGTAACAGCAACACTTTGCACTTCTATTGGGGAGCCCTAAGTGCTTGGGGAATAGTAGCCAGCCTCTAACACCCCAGGGAGAGAAGCAGGCTGGCGAGGGACTGCTTCCCTCATCTGCCAGATGCAGATTCCCCTGAAGTAAAATGAACCAGCTACTAAAATTACCTCCTGTGGAGTGAGTTTTCCATTCAGCACAGTTTGATGCATCATTTCCTAACAGCTAAAGAACATCTCCCATTTTAATAGCTTTCCCCAAAGGCAGGGGACAGAAAACTACTCTCCAGTTGTTGGTTCCTGCACATTAGAGCAATGCTTGAGCATGAAATACAAGGCAGAGCTGAAGCAGCACCACCACCATATCCCCATGCACAGACCATTGTCTTGTGCACCTCATTTGGCCTTAACACCTCTGGACACCATAAGAATGTGAACTCCATGTATTAAGAGTACCTGACAATAAGACAGATATACAAGCAAAGATACTGTTAAGAACACACCAAAAAACGACTAAGTTGACAAAACTCTCTTTCAAAAAAAATCTAACACACCTACAGCCTTTTCAGACTTCAATTTCCCCTCTCCTTCAGAAAAGGAGGGTGGTGTAAAGTGTCCTGGACATCCCTGACACCTGGACACACTGGCTGGCAGGTGCTCAGCAGGACCAAAACCAAAGACCATCAGCAAACAATGCAATAACAGCTCTTCCTAAATGTCACCTGCCACCAGCAGAGCAAGGTCCTCCCTTCCACCTGGCAGCACAGGGGACAGCACAGGTTAAAGCACACTGACCAAGTGAAACAACTTCACAAGGGAAAAGAAACTAAGTCCTAGGCTAACTACAAGACAAAACTAGGGAAAAAAGGGATTTTTTTCAATCTTAAAATGGAATTGTATAATTCATCCTGCTTTACTTGGTAATACAGTTAAGTTTGCCTGCCAGCTCGAGGCTGTGATCACCTGTGACTGACAAAAGGCACTGTGACAAATGCATGGCCACTGGCATGGGGTGACTTGGTGACTGACCTGGTGGACAGGCAGCTCAGCAGAGCCTCTGCTGCCCAATGCCTGGCTCCAGCCAAGTAGAAGGAAAGACAGCCCCCAAGAACTGGGCATGCAAGAGGCCCCAAGCCTGCTTTCAGCCCTCCTTCTTGGAGCCCAGAACTCTTTTCTTGAGCCTCTTTTCCCTGGATAAAGCTTCCAGAGTGAGTTTAAGCAAAGGACTCCTACAGCTGCTCACCCTGCATGAGAACAGGGGTATCCTCACCATCAGCCCAAATCCAGTCTCTCAGATACTGCCCTAAAACTGCTGCTTTCCAAAGACCTGCCCAACAGGAGCCTCCATTCCCAAAACCAGACATGGGGCTGGGGAAACAGCAAACTTTCTTCTCAACTCCAACCCAGCTGGAGAAAATGCCACCAACAAACCCTTGCACAACCCAGCATCAAAGCCAGCCCAAGCCAGGGGCAGAACTAGGTCACCTCCTGTGCCCCTTCCAACATCTCATTTTCCAGGATAATTTTTTTTACAATTAGCTGGCTTCTTCACAGCCCTCAGGCTCGTGGTTTGTTGAGGAACTGCCTGGGGTAGGCAGTCCCAGCCACATCCACCTAAACCACTTTTCCTGGGGACTATCACTGAAACAAAGGGTCACTGGAGGAAAGCTTTGATGTCAGGAAAAGACTAAGGCACAATTTGGTGAATTGTGCTAGGATTCCTCATAGGTCAATAAACTTTACAGCAGGACTGGTACCTAACCTTGGAGGAGAAAACAGTGTTTCTGAAATAACTTGCTAAGACAGGCACTTTTACATACATTTTCTTTGCTAGAGAGGCAGCTCCTACTAAAAGAAGTGCCTGCACAATGCCATGCTACTACTTCACTGCCCTTATAAATCCCAAAATTGTCCCTAAAATACAACAGTAAAGAAATAACAAGAAGGGACCATTCCTGCCTGATGTTTGCTGTTTGTACCTGCAGGACAATGATTAAGTATAGGGATTTCCCTGGAAACAAAGCAAGAATAAGTATTCCATGCTGTGGAGACTCATGGCTGTACAGCACGCACTGTACTCATCCTGACAACTGGAAAGAGCAGGGACTGGAAGAAGAATTAAATCAGCTTTTGCCCCACAGCTCAAGCCCCACAAGGCCATAACCAACAGAGCGAGCTCTAACCCCTTCCCATCACCAGGGGGGATGGGAAACCGAGGCTTTTTTCCCCCTTCTCCTGATGTAAAGGATGAAAATTGCTGAATTCACAGCTCTGCTATTTCTTCTGACCCAGTTCACCATTCCGGCGAACGCCACTCCTGCCTGGCCCACGCTGCCTTGCTCTATTTTCCATGCTGCTCTCCTGCTTCTTCATGCAAGCAGAGATGCTGCTGCTGCAACTGAGGTGCTCAGAAGGAACAAAGCAGCAGCACAGGCAGAAATTCAGGGGCAAGAACAATGGAAACCCTGCAGTTCCCTCTCCTCCACCCATGAGGTCTTTGCTGCTGTGCAGCTGAGCTGGAGGCCTCAATTATTTGCTTTTTAGCTCAGGACAAGCAAATTATTGAGCTTCCCACCACAAAGTGGAGCTCAGTGTTAGTGACAGCCTGGCCTGAAGACTGCAATTGCCTGAACATGACAAAATTCTCCGAAGTGTTGACAATTATTCTGATATGAAATGCTTCATCCAGCTGTCTTTAAAAGAAGGACTGAAGCAGTAAGAAGATGCTGGTTTCAATACAAGCAAAGCTGACATACACTTAGCCTTCCTTATCTGAAGGACCAAAATATCTGCAAGAATCAGTTTTACCTCAAAAAGATAAGGATTTTGGCAATGCCACACCAAGGCAGAAGTTCAACTCCTAAGCTAGATAGGGGACAATGACTTGAAATGAGAGCACTACTCCTTCCTGGGCCTTCCAGTCTCCCATGTGAAGCCCATCCCTGTCTCCTGAAGCACATCCAGAGCAGGCCCACCAGTGCTGAGCTAAATCAGATCTCCCTTGGTAAATCAGATCTGTCATTCCTGAGCGTTCCAAGGCACCACCACAAACTGCAGGCAGCATGGGCTGTCAGTGAAGGCAGCCACATTTGAAGAATCGTGTTTTACACTCAGGCAGATCAGATGATCAAGGGAGTCTTTCTGCCCTTTAAACAGAGGAGGAAAGAAAGAAGCAAGGCATGAAGCAGGGGTACAATGAAACCAAGAGGAAGGAAAAGCTTCCCGGAAGAACAAGAGAGTGCATCATCATCCTTGCTTAAATGTTCCCAGTGCTCTGACTTCTGGAGAAAAAGCAGTCAGGGTACAGGCAGAGGAACACAGGAATCCTCCACCAGGACCTTGCTGTGCTCCTGCCAGCACTCAGGGACACTGTGGTGAGTTACAGGAGCACTGTACCAGAGCCAGTTCTCTCTGTCTCTCTGGGTGCCACCTCCTCTACCCATCTTTCCACAGGGAAGCTGTGAAGCAATTACAGTTTATAATGTCCTGTGCAGTTGCTGGGCAAACCATGCACAGGAAAGCCTGGCTTGCTGGAACAAAGCTACTGACTAAGCTGGAGGCTTTCCCAGAGAAATTTACAGTCCAGGATGAGGATCCACACAACCTGGTCACAACTGCAGGCACAAACAGTGCAAGAAAGAGCGTGCACATTTGTGACATTCAAAGCACTGCAACCATTCACATTACAGCTCATTCTTCTCTGCAAACCCCGGAGCTTCATCCTTGCACTAAAACACTGCACGTGGAGTTCAGGGTAGGGAACACACCAGCACCCCAGAGTGCTCCACACTCACCCCTGTCCTTGTCCTGTGATCGTTTCTCTTTGTGTTCATAACCCCAAGGGCAGGGCAGATGCAAAGATCAAACTACCGAGACTTTGCTCAACAGCAAACAGATCAATCTGAGAGGGAGAAGTTCACGAGATTCTCAAAATCAAAACCGAACAGTCTGAGAGCCCGAGTGCCCGGAATGCCCTAACACCGACCCAGGCAAACCCAGGGGCTCTCCCCAGCAAGGAGGAAAAGGCAGCTCGTGAAAAGGAACCGAGCGAAATCGCTCTTTTCCTACTGCAGAGGAACTGGCTGGCTTGGAGCTGGACTTCAGGAAAAGAGCCCAAGATAAACGGAGAGCACAGTGTGGGAATTAACCCCCGCACTGCTGTCCTGCAAACACACCCGCAGTTCTGCTTTCGAGGCATTTCACAGCCACGGTGGCTCTGGTGCAGGAGCACGGCCATGGAGAGAGGACAGGAACCACCCTTCCTCCAAACATCCCTTAACCCATCTCACCCCAAGGATGAAATGCAACACCCACCATCTTCACGGAAGTACTAAGACCTGGCCTGATCTCCTGCTTTGTAAGGCTTTTGAACACCAAATAGGAGAAAGACAAGCCCAAGGTGTTTGGAGCACCCCAGCACTGCATTAATGACAATGCTGATTAGTAACAGCCATCATCTTTTACCCCTAAGTAACATCTTGAGGATGGCACATACATAACGTGAAAAAGAAATTAGCAGAGATGAGTGCTGGGGCAGGATCGGGTATCCCTAGGCCATCATGAGGGTGTTTGCTCTGGATGCTCAAAGCAAGACCATTCACATGCAGAAGAAGAGCAGAGAACAGTATTTTAACGGGTGCTTTAAGTGGCCATTCTTGCCAACAAATGTAATTAACTCCTGTGTTTAGAAGAGCTCAACGCAGCCAGGCTTTGAAGTTAACACCTCCTTGAGAGGACATGGGATGGGAGTGTTCTTTATTTTCCTGTTGTTCCTATTGTTTCACTGAGGTCTGCCTTTCACAGCAAGTGAGAATGGGAGAGCTGATGAGCCTTGCTGGCAGCACAATTGCTTCTCCACAAGTTCAGGCTGACAACAGAGAGGCAAAAAGAAGTCTAGGGAATATTTGCAAAATTAAGAAAAAGATCACCGAGGATTTTCTTCCATGTTATGCTTTCTGATGGGAAGCTGGGATTTAAACTGCAAACAGCCACAAACAAAGAGACTAAAAAGCCTGCTTTAATGCTGGAATAAACTGAGCAGAAGGGAGAGGACCCAGATAAAATCAATTGATGAACACTGTTCTCAAGAATACTAGAGCTTGAAATGTTAACATCTTGAGAGGGAGATGACCTGGAAAAAATATTTGGAGTTATTATTTTTAAATGACTGGGCTTATTACTGTTACAGGAAGGCATTCGAGTTTATGCCATACAGAGCTTGTGAAGTGGTAATTCAAGAACTTCGCAGTGGGTGAAAACAGCAAATTTGCCAAAGTCAAGTAGGCACCCTCTGCAGAGGGGAGCGAGACTTTATCCCTATACACATGTAGAATACTAAGCAAAAAAAAGCGTGATTGCCTTGCTCCCTTCAGGGCAGAGGGGTGCAGGGAGAGGGAAGGGGCTCAGAAAAAGGAACTGCCTTAGTGTTGGCCAAGACTGAGTAAATAACACTGTGACAAAAGGGAACACCCAACCAGGCTCCTGCTAACACTGAGCCAGCACCAAAAGCCAAAAACTGCAAGTCCTCAGAGCTTCTGGGGCTGAGGCTAAAGCAGAAAGCAAGCCATGCCACAGGCTTCCCTCTCTTCGTTCCCATTTTAAAGTGTCTGTATCGTGTTTGAGTCATTTTAATCTCAAAAAAAAAAAAAATCAGGAAAAAAAGGGAGCTGGACTACAAAGGACTCCATGAAAGCAATAAAATCATCTGAAAGATGTGGCCTACAAAGACAAGGAGAGAATTCAATCTGCAGCTCACAGAGAAGCTGATAAGAAAAGATTGGTCTAGCTGTTGCCATAATACTCAAGGGCAGGGAAAAAGTGTGTGGGGCACACTTAAAAAAAAAAAAATCACACCTACAGTCGTAGGAATAATTTCTTCTTCCTTCAAAGCCATGATTTCATGGTCTGATCTGCCCAGGGGAGAAGCTGCAACACTTTGGTGGCAGAGGTGTGAGTACAGACTATGAAGCTTTCACAGTGACAGAATATCACCTGCTACAGCTGGAACAGTGCAGATGAAACCACACATTTAACTCCTTCCAATGCTCAGTGGCTTACGAGGACCTGCTAAGTATCATCTCTCTCAACATCACTCATGCTTGTCCGCGGGAACAGGGAAACAAATACCTCTTAACATTAATTAAACAACCCTTTGAGTAACTTCCCCAGACCGTTATTGCCATGAGAGGATATGCAAGCAAAGAAAAGGGTCATTTTTAAAACAATTAGAATTGCTGGAAGGAACATACCATGTTAGAATATTGCACTTCTAAAAATAAAAGAAAAAAAAAAAAAGAGAACGCCCTTAGGCAGCAAGCTAAGCCATTACCTTTAGTGTGATATAGAATAGCAGCCCTCAGGTCAAAAGAACCCCAGCTATCTTTCCTTTCTAGGCCTCTCTGGTACCTCTGTTCTTTGGCGGAGGCTAGCAAATTGTTCGTAGGAGAGGCCAGAGGATTCTCTACTTCATAGTCTTTTGAAAGAAACACTAAAGCACCTTGGCTACCGGTGTCTGCCTTTTGTAGGTCACCTGTGTGATGCGACTCCAAAGCTAAGACACCACCCTCAACAGCAGTCCCAGGCTTAAGAACAGCACTAAGAATTTGAGGGCTAGTCCGTTTATCCAGCTCATAAGCCTTAGGAAACACAGGTTGTTCAGTTCCTGAGGGAATGATTTCAGGACACTGTGAAACCAAAGTGGCAGGATATTCCCCTTGAAATGTCACTTCCATTAACTGATTATCCGCAGATTTCCCCACAACGGTTTCAGGTCCAGCACTGGGCTCGTTTATGAAAGACAAGCCCCACTGATTCTGGAAGATATCCCCCAGGTTTTGCTGATTCGTCTGCGAAGGGAAATCGACTTGCGCTGTCCCCAGGAGCACAGTTTGCATATTTGAAGGGTAGATAAAAAGGCCAGATTTCTTTTGTTCGAGGGCTGTCGAAGTTGTACTCATGTCCTGGGGTACAGACTCGGAGGAGGAGGAGGTCGATGGTACAGTACTAGCAGCAGTGGAGAGCAGTGGCTGGGCCCCTGGGGAATACACACTTCCATCGGTCCCAGCGAGGATCGGCCCGTTGGAGAAGCTGGCAGAAGTGACAGATTTCATAGCAGACATGGGGACTTGGGACAGTCGACTTGATGTCTGGGCCTGAGTTTCCCCAGCAGATGATGAAGACGATGAGGATGACGTGGATGGGGTTTGAGCTGCTTTGTTGAGGTTTTCTTTAACTTTACTTGCATAACTAATTTTGGGAACGATTTTAGCACTGCTATTGTCCACTGGAAAAACTGGGGGTGGTTTAAATAAGGTCCATGAGTCCTCTTTAGACGTAGCCGACGATGCGTGCTTCCCTTTGGGCCGGTCATCAAACTTCTTGCTGCTAATCCCAGGTTTGGCATCAGAGTTTTTCCGTGGTACATCCCCGAGCCCAGGCTTTCCCCTGCCTGCTCCACCAGCCCCAGCCTCATATTTCCAAACAGGCTTGGTACTTTCAATTCGGTTCCCCTTTTGTTCACTATAATCAGGCTTGAAACTCTCAAGTTCCTGTTTCAAGGTTGGTGCGCTGACCTCCTGCTGCATTATTTTGTCCTGTACTAGATTCAAGTTCTCACAACCCTTGGCACTGTTGCGCCTGCCTTTCCGTTTTTTAGGCGTAGTATATCCACTCTCGGAGCCACTACCATCGTTATCGGCCCCTTTGCCTACGTAGCCATTTGTGATGTAGCTGGAATTATTGGTCACCACTCCGTTTGGAATAGACACTCCCTCTGGCTTCTCCGAGGACTGGTTTTCTCTGTGTTTGTTTTCGTAGGACTTCTCATTCTTTTTGTCCATGCTATTTTTCTGAATGAAGTTCTTGGTTTTGATTCCAGCTTTCCCCAAAGCACTGGCCTTCACAGTCTGCTTTGGGGTGACATTAGAATCTACGAGCTGCTGGCTGCCATTGGGTACCCTGGATCCTGGGGCGGTGGCTTCATCAGAGCACAGGCCCTTCAGTGACACTTCTCGTTCTCCTGCGTTACCATTTAGCTCTCCGTAGCCTAGAGGGAAGCCAAACACAGCAAAAGGCAAGAATTAGAATGTGAAATGTTAGACTTGTCATTGCAGAAAGCTGTAGTCAGCCCCAAACATATCCAGTTTCCTCACGCAGACATTTTAAAATAGGAAAATATCTAGTCTCTGAGGTAAAGCTGCATAAATTTATTTGCTGGAACCCACAGCAAGAAGGGTTAAGCAGGAAGGACCAGCCATGACTGCCTCCCGCATAACTGAGTGACATACAGATAACATAACAAAGCAAAAGAAAATACAGATACTATGCCAGGAAAATATACTCTACTGAATATCACTGGCAAGCTGGAAAGCTATTTCATCAGCTACTATTTCCAGGTCACAGAGAGGAAAAAATAAATTCCCAGGATGCTTCAAGACAGCAGGATCCACTGCCTTTATGACAAGATCTGTGGAGGTTCAGGATACACACTGTGAACAAGGGACAACTCCTACCATCTCCATCAGCTCCTGGGCCTGCAACACCAGCAGTGCTCCTTCCCACCCTCCTCCCAAATGCCATCTCAGTTAAGGGGTGGGAAAAAAACCCTGCAGTACTTCCAAAAGGACACGTGCAAGTCCAGGTGGAAGATGGAGGGAAGAAAATGTGGCCACATCTCCTCACTGCACTTCAGGATAGTGACCAGCACCTCCCTACACATGCTCCCAAGCACTGAAAAGGTGACAGCACTAAGAAACGCATCCCTGCAAGGGCCCTTCTGCTGCCACCAGCAGCGGGTCTCTTCCCCACTGAAAAACTTCTATTTCAGAGTCCCCAGGAGAGCTGGTATGAGCCTGAGACCCAAGAAATCAAGCATTTGCTGGGGGTTTCAACTCCTAAAACCATGCGATTGTGCTGTAGACTGAGCTTTCCTCTTCCCTTCTGAAGTTCACTTCCAGGTCTTACGGTTCTGGGAATGCAATTCAAGCAGAGCTGGAAGCCCAGCACGGTCCACACTGAACCACCCCAATTTCCTCTTTGCCTTTTCCTTTTTAAACATCTCTGGCCAGACGCCTGCTGCTTTCGAGGACCCTGGCTAAAGCCCCAAGAGAAACCCTGAGCCCCAGTGGAGACAGGGAGAGCACAGCGTGCCCTGCTCCACAAACACACTCCAGCTGCAGAGGGATCCCTCCTGCTCCTCTGACTCATCCGTCCTCCTTCCCGAGGCTGGAAAGCCTCACATCCCCCACAGCCACTGACCCACCTAAGGCTCCATCTGCAGCCACGGTGGCACGGAGTCAGCACAGAGAGGGAGTCCCTCAACAACTGGAGCGGGCACAACTCCAGCTTGGAAGAAGAATGTTTTTGTTGTTGCTGATGTTGTTGAAATTAACTGCTGTAACTAAAAAATCATTGTTACCCTCACATCCTGGAGCCTCAGATGTCTGGCAGATGTAACAGCTCAAGTTCTGTGCAAGTCGGGAACACAAGAATCCTTGTAGGAATCTTTACAGAAATTCCACAACTGAGTTTGCCGAGGGGGATCAAAAAGGATTTTACTACAAGCAAGTATCTGTAACCACTATAACTTTCAAATATGTTGTTAAGAAAATTAACCATAAATACTTCACCCCAGAGAGAACTAGAACGGTAGGATCCTCTGAAATTAAGTATTTCAGAATAGCATGAAGAGGAAGCCCTCTCAAGAGCAGTGTTACAGCTGACCTTGTATGACTCAAGACTTCTGACACCACTTGTTAATGAAACAAAACAATAAGAGTGGTCATAAGACCATTGCAGATGAGGAGTGAAAGAATAAAATGAAGAACAAAATCCATTTCAGTAAGTCAGTGTGTCAGCAGTTTCTAGTTCCAATTCTCAAGCATTCACAGCTCAGCTGCCTGAGTTTTCTCCAAATCAACATTTGGCACAGCTGGCCTTGGCCTGGACACGGAGGTGCAGCAACCAAAATTTAGGGGAGAGGAAAAAAACCAGGACGGTAAGAAGAACAGGTGAATAGGATCTGGCAAGCTCACGAACCGTTTCAGAGCTGGGAAGGGAGGGGTGCCAGCCTAGCCACACATTAAAACCCTGGGCACGCTGCGAACAGTGAAATGACTTCTCAACTTATTTTTGCTCGGTAACTTATTTTAGCGTGTGCCCGATCAGGTCCCTCCCTGCCTGCCCAGGCAGCACATGGGGCACGGCCGACCCCGCTCTGCTGCTACCAGGCCCCCTCCCACCTCCCGCCTCGTTATGTAAAAGGAAAATTCAAGGGAAGGAAAAAAAAAAAATGTACGCGGCACTCCGGCCGGCTGGCGGCCACGCACTCGCTCTGACCCCGCAGAAACCCCCCCAGAGGGATTGCTGGAGCCGGGGAGCCCCCCAGGAACGCGGCGAGGGCTCCGGCCCTGCCCGGGGATCGGCTCCCCCCGCGCCGCTAACCGGCCACCGCCTCTGCGGCGCTGCCGCCCGGCCAGCGGCGGCTCGGCACGGCCCGAGGGCCGCAGCCCCGGCCCCGGCGGGGAGGAGGCGGCCGAGCGCCCTGGGCCGGGCAGGGCCGCGCCGCCTCCCGCCGCCGCCGGCGGGGCCGGGCCCCTCCGCCTGCTCTGACTCATTGATCCTGGCGCTCATCAATCGCTCGGCCGCCCCCCGCGCCCCCCCGCGCCCCCGGGGCCCGGCCGGCGGGGGCAACGCGGCCCGGCCCCACGTGCCGGCGGGCGGCGGTGCCGGCGGGCCCGCGGCTCCCGCAGCCCCAACATGGCGGACAGGAAGCGGCCCCAGCGCGGCGGAGAAGCTTCGAGCCGGGCCGGGGGAGGCGGCGGCGGAGGAGGAGGAGGAGGAAGAGAAGGGGGGCCCCACCGCCGCCCCGCGAAGGTCACAGGCCCCGTCCCGCTGCCCGCTCCAACCTGGTCTCCGCTTCGGCGCCTCCGTGTGCTGCGGGCCGCCGTGCTTGTGCTCGTGGCGGAGCGGCGGCTTAGGCTGGGCTCGGCCGTCGGGCGGCGGCAGGTAGGCGCTCTGTGGGTGGTGGTGGTGGTGCCCGTAGTAGTAATAGTGGTGGTGGTGATGGTGGTGGTGGGGCTGCTCCTCCATGGGGGGCGGCTGGCGGGGCCGGGCCGGGCTGGGCGCTCGCTGCTGGGCCGTGCGGCTCCGGCGCGGGGACGCGGCTGGCGCGGGGGAGGCGGCGGACTGGCAGCGCCCGCCCTGCAATCAGCGAGCGGCGCCGCCGCGCCCGCCCCCCGCCCCGCCCCGCCGCACCGCGGCCGGGGGAGAGCCGGCCTGGCCAGTGCGGACCCGCCCGGCCGCCCCCTCCCCGGGCCAGCGGCAGGTGAGGCTGCCAGGGACGGGCGCGCTTCGCCCCCTCCCCGTGCTAGCGCGGCAGAGCCAGAATGAGCGGCCACGGCGGAGCCGCCTCCGTCCCCGGCCCTCGCCGTTGGAGCGTTCCACAACCGGCGGGGAGCGGCGTGCGGCCCCGGGGGGGTTTCACCGTAGGGTCACCGGGAGGAGGGCTACCCGGGATGCCGCAAAGCCGCGTTTTGCCGACATGAAGCGGGTTAACCGCGCCCCGGGGCAGGCGAAGAGGGTTGGAACAGCCCCAGCGGAGGGGATCTGGGCAGGGATGTGAACACCGTGAGCGGCCGGGCTCCCAGCAGCAGCCGCGGAAAGCGCGGAGCAGCAGCAGCGCCCCGAATCGCTGCCGGGCCGAGCTGCAGCGCTCCCGCGGCAGCCGGAGCTCACCCGGCTCCAGGGCTCCACCCGCAGCCGCCCGGGCGGACCCGCCGCTCCCCGCACGGACCGGCCACCGGGCTCAGCAAATACACGTGTCCATCTCCGGGAGAAGCACCGGAGATTTAACTGATGCTTAACAAAAATCAAAGGCTGATGGGGAAGCCCGAGAGTGTAAGGAGGAGAAGTCCTGGAACTTGACAGAATTTGCAACAGATTTCATATCGGTTCAATCTCTGATTATCCCCACTTGAGCACGTTCCGAGGGGGGTGGTGGAACTCCTGCCTCTGCTCCAGCCAGCCTCCACTGCAGGAGGGCAAGACATTCAACTGCTGTTTCTCGATTCCTCCTCAAAACCAAGGCCCAATTCTCCAGACAGCACTGAGACACAGGGCTTTGGGTTGCATGGATCAGTGAGGAACTGAGGCAGGAGTTAATTAGGAACGTAGGAAAAGGGCAGAGAGAATGGGGAGACCCAGGACTGACACAGGCTGGAGACAGAGTCCTGCTCCGAGTTATTCACTGCTCTGATGTGATTAATTGCCTCCAAATAGTCCCAACAGTGTGCACTGCAGCAGACAGGGAGGAAAAGTGACAAAATAAAACATGTACATGTAATTAAAGACTGTTACAATTAATGGGTGTAATATAAACGGGCTCCACAGATAGTCCTGAAAATAGTATGGACTCGCTTCTCAAGGCTTTTCCTTGCAGCTTAATCCTTTGTTCTATTTCTTCACCATTTTAATGAACAAAATTAATGAAGTTCATGTGTCTAGAAAAGCCCTATCAGACTTTGGCACTGTACAAGAGCCCTTGTCTGGAGATTTTACAGTTCCCAAGCTTTATTTTAAGAGAACACAGTTGAAAGTTTATGCCTCAGACAGAGCTTCCCACTTCACCCTCCTCTTTACTACACAGGAGGTAAAGCTTTTCCTTACCAGAAATACCAACTTCGACATTAATACAGAGGGTTTTTTCAAGATTTGAGGTGCCTGAAATATCACAAGTTCTCTGCCAAATCATTCCTGCAGTTTACATTTCTTTCAGCACAATGCAAAGCCATTTAAAACGTGATGAAACCATTTAAGCAAGCAATGATGAACTTTGGGCTTTACCCAAACAATAACGGTCCTGGTCCTTTCAAACGCTGACTCATTGAGTGACCTCACAGTGCTTAGGAGACAAGTCTTAAAATGAGGAGTCGGGCTTTAATCACAGCTGACATTTTATTGGTGGCTTGGAAGAATTTATTTTTAATATAGGGAGCTGCCTTGAAGATTTAAACTTCAAAAGACTCTGAAGAAAGCAAACAATTATAGACAAATCGTCTCCACACATAGACCAGGACTCTGAATACAGAGGAAGGTCGGCTGTCTCTCTTTGTGAAAGACAAAGCAACTATGTCACTGCTTAGAAGTTATCAGTTATTGTTATCAGTATTATATTATCTAAAGCTTGCAAAAGTGAGAAAAAAAATCCAAATTAATACAACCTGGGCCTCATCACCTAGCACATGAAGCACGGGGATCCCACACCCCTACGTGGTGTGTCCACACATGGTGGGCCTTCCCCACTTCCCACTGATTCCACATTCCATCCTCAGGGATGTATTTTAAAGGTAAGAGTGGTTCTAGCAGGCAGTGCTGCCCCGTGGCCACACTGGGACATGTCCCCTCCAGAAGCAGGAGTTCCTCTTAATCCCACTGGTTGCCCAGTGTTGCACCAGTTATAATGTTTATTAATATTCAACAGCTCTTCAGGATGTGTTCTCTGAAAAGGGAAGCTGGAGATTTCCATGTCTGCTGATTTGCAGCAGTTTTCCTTCTTACTGCTCTTTGGCAAGCCAGCAAAGAGGCAATTTTCCTTGGAATTCCACACCCAGTGCCAAGTATTCCCACATCCAGGCACAAAGCTGGGCACAACCAGTGTAATTTCTAACTCAGTAATTTATTCAAAGCTCTGTTTTATGAAGCTTTGAAGTGGATGGCTTTGCAGAGAACCTGCCATTTAAAGCTGCAAAATTAAGGCAGCAAGGAATGAATCAACTGCTACAGGAATCATGAGAAAGTTTTCCTGGACAGTCTGACCCAGGATGAGTTTTGTATTCATATTAAAATGCAGTTAAACTGAGAAGCTATTGAAGTTATTTTTTCAAGAACAAATTATGTCCTTTCAAAGGCAATACTCTTTAAAACACTACATTTAGTTTCCATTAATTGTTTTTAGGTAAGTTAAAAGTGAAATTATAAAATTAATCCATGAAAAAAATAAAATGCTTGCTTTGTAATATTTCATGTGCCTGTCTCTTGTTTAAAACTCAAAACTGGGAAACACCAAAATTACCATATTTATAGATATTGGGAAGGGCTCTCACAGAAAATATGTGTGGCATTTATTTACATTTTTTTGCCACAGTGTTTTCATTAATAGCAGGGGTTCAGACTTGAGAAATTCTCCATATTCCAGCACATCCAACTTCACTAAGCACTCCAGCAGACCTTTAGTTCCAAGTAGGATAATAACCACACTGTTCAAAACCTTGCCACGTTTGGCTGCTGGCATCTAATGTGTTTCAGTACAAGGCAGTTGGGATTTACCAGTTGATATTCAAGTGTTGGAATCTCAAAATTAGTCCTCAGAAGCAGTTTAGCCAAGATGGATGACAGGGTACGAGTGCTGCTCACAGCCTGACCACAGCTATTCTCACAGAGCTGCTGCAGTTACATTCAGGTAAGGAGGAGCTTCTCCTTGACTCCATTTTTGTACTCTGCTGTGTACATTATTTATAGGTACAAAGCTGGTCTCTTTAAAGACTTCTCTCTCTAGAGGCAGCTGGATAGTAGGCATTGTGTTAGAGGTCTTAAAACCCAAAAAATGAAAAAAGGATTTAACCCCCTAGCTGAATCATAAAAATTGTAAAAAAAAAATCATATTTTACTCATCTTTCCCATCCCTAGCAATTTAAGCATTTCCATTTCAGCACATGCTGAATTATGATTTTTTTTTCTGAAAGCTTAGTTTCCAAATGTCATAAGCACACTATGCTAATCTTTCATTCACTCTCCAGAAAATTAAGGCAGTCTAGCACCAAAAATAACCATAGGGTATAGTTTTGTGAGGCAGCAAAACTGACGTAATGGCTGCTCCCAAAAGGGAAGGTCATCTCTCTCTGCCCTGCCCTCACAGCAACACTGCTACTTCTCAGAGCCCATTTGAGAAATTAAACTAAAAAATAATTCTTCAGAAGGAAAAGTGCACATTTTTATTCTGGTTAAGCATCCTAAAGTTTCACAGAGGAGCCAGACAAATATTAACACCCTGAAGAATGGGCTGTCACTACAGCAGCTCAGGAGTTGCCTTCCACAGCCAGCCTGGCTGCAGGGATGACCTTCTGGGAATTGGGCAGTGGGGACACAGCTGGGGTTGCAGCCACTTAAGCCATCTAATTTTATTTTGCTCATATTTGTGAGTCAATCCCCTTGAGTGGCCAAAGAAGGATGGCGTGACCATCCTTCAAAGTGTTTTGAGCAAGCCGTAACAGAATGGCTGTAACCAGTGGGACTTCTGGTGGGTACATCCATTGTTTAACAGCACTCAATCTGAGGATCATCCCTGTTGTAAAAACACTGAAGTGTTCACACAGGCATGAGTAACATCTGCTGCCCATAGCTGCATGCAAAATTGTCTACTAGAGTGCAATTGTATAAACTGGAGGCAGCTTCTTGGACACATACAAGAAGCAGAATGGGAAGCAGGCTAGCAGGTTCAGCCACATTGTTCATTACTTCTCTAGGATTTCAAAGAATCCTGGCTTTCAGACAATTCTGGATCGCCTCCTGCTTCCTAGGATCATAACAGGGACCACAGAGAAATCCACACAAACACCTACCAAGGTGCTCTTGCACAAATTCTCCTGCTGCACAGGCAGTCCAGCCTGACTTACACAGGGAATTGCATCGGTCACTGCTTGCAGTGGACTTTGACCTCTGGAAGACAAATGACAAAAAGCTCAATCCACAAATCCCAAGCACTTTTTATCTTGTTATACAACACAACAGTCACAAGGCTGCTAGTCACATTTCATTCTCATTTCATTTGGATACCAAGCAGGTATTTTGAAACAGGAATTAAGAAAAAAAATTATTACTTTTTAAATGTGGGTTGGGTATGTCTGCATTTGGTACATGGGGACTCCTCTGCTTGTGTTTGCACTCAGGATCTCAAACTTAGCAACGCTCAGCACTGACAGAACACCAGATCTGGAGGGGTTATTGTAACTGCTGCTTCATTTTGTGACACAGGGCAATGATGGTTGACTACAAGATCAGGGATTGGGAAGAGCCCTTGTCTGAAGGAAATTTAAAAAGACTGGAACCATTCACCTTGGAGAGAGTGAATCAGAAAGAACATAGTGAAGGTATTGCAGAATGCATAGCTTAGAGATAGCAGCTGGAGAACTTTTGTTCACCTTATCTCAAAACATAGGAATGCAGGAACATGAACGGGGAAAAAAATTGTAAATGAAAAGATAAGCAACCACCTTTTAATGTTTTGCATAAAATATATATCAGGATTCACTGATAAGCTACATAGTGAAGAGCAAAGTATTATTAGTTTTCTCAATGAATGGGCATAATCCAGCTAAAAGTAAATATTTGACATCTAAAATAGAGATTTTGTTAGGATTACTATTATTTGGAGCACAAGTGAGCTTATACCTCTTGGGATTTAAGAGGCTATTTCTGCCAGGTATCTAGGGCCTGGGGAGCCCAAATAGAAGCAGGGTGAAGAAGTTACTTTTGAAAACTCATCTCCTCTGAAAAAATCATGGACTGAATACAAATGAGACAACTGATGGGCTCTAGTTGGGGAGGAAAACAGACTGACTGTCAGGGCAAGCAATGGGCACTGTGCAGCAGATGCCTGTTAACATCCCAATTCCACAGGAGTTCCTGCATCCTCAGCTTACTGGAGCTGTGTTCTATTTTATACAATTCAGGTATTTTTGTTACTTAGTGAGGACTGCAGGAGTCAAAGGCTAACCCTTGCCTGTATTTAGACCTACTTCCTTATCTTGGAATCTGGTCCACAGTGCCACTCTCA
Source organism: Fringilla coelebs (assembly GCF_963513975.1). NCBI lineage: Eukaryota > Metazoa > Chordata > Aves > Passeriformes > Fringillidae > Fringilla > Fringilla coelebs. The sequence continues at coordinate 4,166,650 of NC_140046.1, read as the reverse complement.
TTCTCCCACACAGTTTCTGTACTTCACTGCTTACCTACTCATGAGGACTGAATTCCAGGACAAAGGCTGTTGTTCACAGCAAAGGGTTTATGGAACAGCTATTCTGGCATAGCTCCCCAGGTGGAGATACAGTTCATATAGGCAAAGGAACTCACTAAATCATCTCCTTAAAAGGCAAGCTACACCATCAGAATAAATCATCTCCACATCTTGGTTTTTTGCATGCCATTACTGCTGCAGGGTTAAGTCTGGGATTTTTACATTCCAACCTGCGTAACTGTTCTGGCAAAACTAATAGTTCCTTGACCAGGAAAGGGCTGATGCACCAGGAAACAAAACAACAACCACCAAACAAACAAAACACACCAATAAAAAAGATATTGCCTTATTTTCTTAACTGCATTTTTTGGTAGGTGTTGAAAGGAAGAATGAAGGAATGAGCCACAAGCACTGGCTCTATTAACAATGGGAAGGGGAACTGTGTCCAAAAGTTACCTCTGGGGTGGAGAAAAGCAGCGGAACAGCAGTACACAGCAACCCTTACAAAAGGGTTTATTTACTACATGTATGAAACAAAAATATGATGTCCTAATGAATTTATAGTGGAGCCCAAGTAAAATCTAAAGACATATAACTGAACCAGAATTCTAGACATAAGACCACCCCCCCCCACACTAATTCATTCATCAAGTCCAATTAATAATATTCACTCTTCATTATCATCTTTTCACTGCAATAGACCTCATGTCAGCCCCAGGAAAGGATGTGAGTCAATCCTTGACTAAATGCCTCTGATTCATTAAGGAACCAACACATATAAAATCACTTAAGATTGAAAAATGCTAAGGTTTGCCTCACTGATAATTTTCTAATGGCTGCTAAGATTGGGTTAATGGGAGAAAGACGAGAGAGAACAGCACTACATCGCTATGGAAACTAGAATTTTCAAAATAAACACCTTTGCAGAACTGAGGTTGCAGATCTAAAATATCTTGGTTTTGATGCCACCTCCCTTTACCATGAGATCCAGCCAGGCTGACCAGTCAGGCATAGGGAAAAAGCTTGCATGTGGTGACAGAAGATATCCCATGGCTGATGTTCCTTATTCTGGTGTAGGTATGGGCTCTGAATGAAAACTTCAGTGACTGATTTGTTACCTGTACACTTTTGGGGGTCTTTCTGCCCCACAGCCTGTCTGGCCAGGCCAATGCAAAATGAATCCATACCACTTCAGATGGGAAGTGTTACCTTTATCCCACTATACTGATAATCCTAAGTATTTGCAGTCTTTTTTTAATATGTAGAGATATATATATATCAAGTGAACTATGAAACATGATGTTTACAGCTTTGTGAAGTTCAATTCCCTTACTCACCCTGGGAAACTCCTTACCCTGGAAATGGCTCTGCAGCAGTTACTGTTTAAGGGTATCCATTCCTTTGCTTCCTGTTAGTCACAAATGGAAAATACAGTGGGTAACTTCTCCACTTGTGCCTGGGCAAAGGTTTTCTCATTTTAGACACAAACATACCTCCACACCCCACTTACCTTATATCATCTCACTGATTGCTGCTGTAAACAAGTCAAGGCTCTAGAAATGCTGACTCACAGTGCTAAGACTATGGGAAATATTTAGAGCTGCTAAAGAAGCAAGGCCCAGCAGGTTTCCTGCCCTTCCTCCTTATCTGCAAGCCCCTTGCCATGACAGGCTGTAATGAAGGACCTTGCTTCCTGAGAGGAGGCAAAGAGAAGGTACTTGCTTCCTAAAGATAGGCCAGATTCCTTTGAATTCACAGTTGCTAGCTAGTAATTGCAGGCAGGGGAAGACAACCCCCAGTGCTTACAACCAGAGGGCTACAAATCTTGAGAGATTAATGGCTCCTGGGTAGGTTTTCTTGCCCAATGCAGCATTGCTCACTTCTGTGCACTTCCTGGGACAGAGTCAAGTTCCTTTAAAATGCTTCAGTATCTGCTACAGAAGGCTGTTTCTTACCTATGGACTTTACTGAACCGGATTTATTACTGATTCCTGCCTTCAGCACAGCTGAGTCAGAGCAGACAGGCAAATCACTGTTTGCTTTGGGAGGGTTGGTACTGATCAGGACATGGGCAAGCAGCGTGGGGTGCAAATTCTGTTTCCGTGTGGGTGTGCCAGTGCAGGCAGGGAGAGGGACAGGGACTGGTGCTCACACTGAGCCAGGAGCCGTGGACAGAGGTGGGGAGAGTGAGGAGATTTGGGCTATCTCGACAGGAGCCAGTCTGGGTGCATTCTGCCTGTGTTAGCACACTGCTGCGCCCAAACTAATCGCCTCTGGATCTTATCCAAACGACAAGCTGAGTGCCTACCACATCAACAGCCTGTTTTCCCCACTGGGAAAGGACCTGTTGCAAAAGGCAGAGCATTTAAAGAAACAACAAAGTTTTATACCCACACAATTCATGGGGCAAATAACTTCAGAAAGCCTAAGGAGCATGGAGCCCTTATGACCAGCTGGGGATGGGCAGGTTGCAGTGCTGCTGCCTCCTCCTCCCATTACCTACGCAGCTCATTTGCAAAGAAGCAGAGACTGATGAGCTACATTTACAAGCTGGGCAGGGCAGACCAAGGAACAGCTCTCACTGAAGGGAAGGAGCAGGCTGTGGTGAGAAATTACAGTGCTCAGAAATGACTGTACTAACTGGTCATGATGAAAGCATTGAGTTGATTTCACCTAAAACCTGTTCTAACTGCAGTCTGCAATTAATGTGGCCTGTAGCATCTAAATGCACTAGAAGCACACAAGTAGGGATGCAGAGCTCCCTTTTCTATTGGCAGCTGACTTCCAGCTGCACATCAAATGAAATTCTCAGCAAGCTGATCATGCGCATAATTCTGTCTATACTTGTCAATATGGAGATGTATTTGGCTGAAGTCTCCCCCTTGTGAGGCAACAGGAGCCATTTTAAATAGGTGGGGACAGAGGCTGGTCCTACAAGACTCACACTACTTTAAGAGAACAGTAACTATAGTGCTTTTGCCCTATTTACAGTGCTTACTCAAAGCAAACCTGAGGTCTTATCAGTCCTTCTGATAGTGACAGTGAAGGTGGCTCAGTGTGAAGATGGCCCTGCATGAAGAATAGATTGGATCATAAATGCAGAACAGCTGCTTAAGCAGAACACCAGGAAAAGAAGCAATGATGTTGCTGGGCAGAGAAAAGCATTGCAAGAGCACACACATAGCCTCCTTCCTCCACAGGCACATGCGCACTGCAATCACTCAGTCACATTTCTCTCCAGCTTCCTGGTAGCAGCATCAGCAAGTGCTTTCTGTCACATCTGACTGGCTACAGGACGCTGTCCTCATCTGACAGTATTGACCTGGCCTCGATTTTTCACATTTTTGTTGTCTCCTTCCCCTCTTTCAGCACTATGAAAGCACCAGGCATGAAACCTGCAGCACAAAGGAAATTCTCACTAGCACAGCCTGCTGCAGTACACTTACCTCAGCAGCACAGGAGCTGCAGGCATGGCAAACCTCACATAACCTACATTAGATTCCCATAATGTTCCAAATCAGGCATTTAACTTCCAGACTTGGCTGAGACTCATCTCCATGGCCAGACTTAGTATACACAACAGAGACTAAAACTCTGAGGATCATGGTGTGCAGCTTTGCTCCTTTGGTAAAATGTAATGCTCTACAAAAACAGACAGTTCGACCCCATAAAAACAGCCTATTTTTGGCCCAAGAACAAATATCGAAATCCCCCTAGAACTAAGGGCTATCCAGATTTCTCCACATGCAAATTGCACTGTAAAAGATCAGCTCTCTGGTTGAATGGCCACAGCAAAACACACTTGACATTGCCATGGCCTAGCTTCTGATCTGCCGCTGGCCAGAGGTGATGTCATGGGCTGTGATCACTGTCTGGAAATGAGGAGCAAGAAACGCTGCATTGGCTGGCCAGCCCATCCAGTGACACATCCTGACATGGGCCACAAGGAGACAGGAACAGACTGATAACTTTCAAACATCATGGAAACAAAAACCCCAGGGAGAAGTTGTCTGGGTATGAGCACACTAACTTGACCAGCAGCAGTGGGTCTGCCCACGCCTTTGACACTTTAGCCCATCTCTTCCTAGTCCCTTCCCACCCCTTATCACCTCTCTTTCCTCAAGGCTTTTCAGCTAAACTGCTGCTGTCTCTACTTTGTTTATCCAGTTCTACCTGCACTGAACAGGAGCAAGAGTGCTCTCCCCCTGATGTCATCACCACCTTTGAGAAAAAAGCTGACCTGCAAGCTATTTTTAGCCACATTGTAAAGTTGTGGATCTATTTTGGTCACATCTCTGTATGAAAGCTGCAGGATGCTGACAGGCTCAATGATTGCCTAGGGCAACAGGGGCTTTAACTGGGAACGGGCACAGCTTGCAACTTTGCATTAAAGCTTCTGTGCCCTTCCCATGCCATAGGAGTCTTTAGACCAAGATTTGATTTCCCTTCCTTTTAGAAAAGGGTAGCACACCTTCCTGAATTCTGCTGGATACCAGCGGCTCTGCAAGGCCTTTGGAGTGAGGGCCTCTACTATTTCCAGTACTGCAGAAGGTACTATTTATTCTGTGGGCTCCCTCAGTCCCATTTGCCTCATTCCCTAGGTGCAATTATGAGTTCACAAAAACACTGGACAAGATTTTATCAATCTTCCTTTGAATCAGACCTCTGTAAAAGATCAATAAACATTAGACTAGTGCCTGCTGAGAAGTCAGGGGCATATAACTCTATGTAGGTAAGAGGAAGAACAGAAAGGAATCATTTGCATAGCAACATGTTGTTCTGAATACAGAGTAATTCCTGGGAGCTCTGGGGTACGTCCAGGGCATCGGGCAGAAGGTGCCTGGTCTAGACAGTTGTTTTCTCTGGAGTGCCCAAGGGTTGGCTGCCAAGTTTGCTGGGGCTCTGTAGCAAGTGAAAAGCACAGGCAAAGTAAAAGTCAAGGGAACTGGATTTAATAGAATTAAGCCCAGAGATACAAAAGGAATCTTGAAGGATATGAGGTAAATGAGAGGAGAGAAAAAAACCCAAACAAACTGGTGTGTTTAGGACAGAGAAAAATGAGTCAGATCTATAAAGAAGGAACAAGAGAGTAACTATATGACAGTTTATGAACAGCTGTCATCCAGCCCTCCCAGAAAATGTGCCTTAGGACTACTGCTGTCTGCAGCTACAGTGCATGTTTTCCCAAGACACCTCAGTGGTGTTAACAATTCCACACCTTCCTCATTTGGAACAAACCCCTGATGCAGCAAGAAGAATCAGAATTTATCAAGTCAGATTTCAAAGTATCTCTCCTGTATTTTTCCTCACAATGTTCTTCTAAAGGTGATTTGTTAACAGTTCTTACACTAAAACCTACATCCTGATTCTAAGGTGAGCCACTCCTTACTTCACTGATGCAACTTGCACCTGCTTTCATGAGTCAGCACAAGCCACATATCTCCTCCACAGCCAGATCAGTGCCTGCTAACAGGATGAACCGTCCCAGGCAAACACTGGTGACCTGTTGCAAACAGATTTGATATGCAGACCATCACTGTATTTCACTGGGTATTTCAGCAGAAGGAGCTGGTTTAACTCATTTGGTCCCACACAAGCACTAATCTGTGTTATACACTTTGCAATCTTCATGCCAGGAAAATCAGCTGGCCATTAACTAATATCTTATGACATGTAAATTAAAACTAGCTTAATAAGAATTTAACTTTTTAGTCAATAGGTGGAAATGACATGGACAGAATAGTATTGTTTAATATGCTGTTATTTTAGCAGGACAGAATGGAACTGTCACAGTTCACATCAGACACAGAGATGTGTCCAGCAGCAATATGTCAAGACCTGTTGGATCAAAAAGCTCAATGAAGTGTTTTGTGTTTCAGCTTCCCCCAGAGCTATGCACAAGACTAGCAGCAAGCATTACACAGTGAAAATGTTTTGGTCAGATGAAATAACATAGCAACATGTTGCATAATTCCCCTGCTGAGCTTAAGCAGCCTTTCTTTGGGACACTGCACAAGCAGGATAACAAATACAGCACAAGAGTGTCTGACAGAACAGATAATCTATCAGCTCCTGTATGGTGGACCCATGCTCCTGATAGCAGAATTTTGCTGGTGTAGCGAGTAACTACTTCACCTTTCATGATCTCTCTAGATTCTTAGTTTTCATCCATTATCATCTTATTGTGAGAGCATTACTGGCATCATCACTTGTGTCAACTGATTATTTAATGGAGATATCCTATCACCATCTCCCCAATGTAGATATTTTTCTATTAAATATCAAGAAACTGATTTTTTTTTTTAATATCCTACACCTGATCTATTTTCCGATGTGAAAACACCAGGCATACAGTAACAAATCACATGCAGCTCACCCCATAGACGTAGACAGGGGCTGTCCACCAATTGTGTGGATCCCGGCAAGAGCACACACCACGCTGGAGCTGACGACTGCAGTTGTTCCCAATCTCCTCTAGGGAGTGCAGTCGGAAAGGAAGAGACGGAACTGCAGTGCACATGCCAGCTGGGAATCGGTGACTCAGGATATTCAGTCACAAATGGTGTCTGTCCATTTCCAGCTGAAGGCAGGGAGGAGCAACGAGGTTTGAGCTTGACCTAAGAGCAGAATTCTACCAGAACCCCAGCTATGCTTCATTGTGTGAGAGAAAGGTCTTGATACTAAAAATCAAGATGTAAATCAAGCAATAGGACTTCAAATACTAGATCAATAATTTAAGCCAACATCCTCACAGCTGAATGCAGCATGGACAACACTTTTATGGGGATTGCATCTCTTATGGCCTAGTACATCACGATGTGCATCCATCAGATCATCCAGCAAAGGTATGCCTAGTCTCCAAACATCATCCAGGCCTTGGTCTCTGCACAAAGAACATCGGACATTATTTTTTAGAACTAGATCTATTTTGTGTGCATGGTGCACAGTGCTTAGTACTGGTAACTGGGCAGACCCATCAACTTATTTCCCTATGGATTCACAAAACAGCTAAGGAGATATAGCACCTGTCTGATCTCTGTGGCAAAGAATCATGGATAAAAAGGCCTAAGGTCACCTATTTTTTCCTCACACATGATATGCATGCATTGATTCTGTGACCTGCTACACCTTCCTTAAAGAAGGACTAGAATGTAAAATATATCTACTCAGGATTTTTGCCCTCTTCCCCTATCCCAAAATAATAACAATCCATGTTCCCAGACTCAAGATAAAAAACTGTTAAGAACTACAGAGGTCATACTACCATCTACCCAAGGCAAAGCTTAAGAGAAGAAAGTCATCAGGTAAGAGTCTGTGCAGGAGGGACATACATACATTCAGACAGATGCCAGAGTTGATCCCAAGCGCAGCAGAGGATGTTGATCCCAAGCACAGCAGTAACTTGCTACAAAGTTACTGACACTCTGTGACAAAGCAGGTCTGTAGAACCAGTGAGGAGCTGCAGCTTTGAGAAACCAAGAGACAGTAACTGTTGCTGCCTATGGACAAAGTTTCCAGGCTGGCACAGACAACTTTGACACATACAGAAATTACCTACAGCAAAACAGGAGCAGACATTCACATGTCCTTAGGACAGCAACCAGACCAACAGTCAGGGATTTCACTTTCAGTTTGAGTAGCAGCAGATGTCTGCATACCAGAAGCCCCACTACTGACATAAGAAAAAAACAAAGAAAAGTCTGTAGACACTGTGATAAAAAGGAACCATCAGCTCTTTCTTGTCCTTGCAAATAACAGAGCATCTCCTCCCTGACATGTCCCATTTACTCTTAAATTTTCCCACCAGCATTGATTTCTGTTGCTGTCTTGAATAATACAGGTGTTTTTTTTTTTAATGAAAGCAGGGAAAGGCAGGCTTAGCACCAAGAGATCCTCAGAAATCTGCAAGAATATTCCTGGTGAGGGCATAATTGATTTCCAGGGAGATGTTTATGATGTATGCATTATCACAATCTCAGAACTTCATTCCCCACCTATTTAGGATTCCCACATTGGATTACAACCTGCCTTCACATAAGAGATGCTGAAGCTTTCAATGAGGTCACGCCAGACTCTGACAAGCACTGACGGGTGAGTCATGCTGCAGTAGCCAGAGATACTAGCAACACATTTGTTAATCTGTATGCAGTCTAACTCTTTTTTTGGTCTAGAATCTTATTCAAGGGTGAAATACAATGTCTCAGAGATAGGTGACTGCAGAATTGCTGAAGAGCAAGGCCACAGTTTCACAACTGTTTTATGGATTATAAGAATCAGTGCCTGGAAGCAAGTTTACAACACTGAAAAATGTTGTTTTACATATAAAATCTATAACACATGAGATCAAGATCCAGATAGGGTCAACAGCAGAGCTGCTCATGGCAGACCACTGGAAAAGCCACCATGCTAATATGAACTCTAGGAGTTCTCAGAAGAGTTCCACCAACTCTTGTCCAGCAGTTCCAGTCATCCTCTCCAGCAAACTCTTCCAGAGACTACCTCCCTGTACCATAGTCAGCTGGTGTAAATACACATCCCTACACCAGCCAGTCTAGGACAAAGGCCAGGGTAGTCACAGCACTGTCAGGCTGGGGTCTGAGCTGAGATAGCCAGCACTAACCCAGCATGGTCAGGCACAGAACACACTCTTCTGCTGACTCAGCTACAAGGTAAAACCTGTGGAGAAGGATAGGATCAGACAACAGCAACTTCTTGAACCACCACGGCAAAATTCTCCATGGAAGCTTTGGAAATGAGGCAAAAAGGATAAAGAAAACCATGGAACAAGTGAGATATAGGGAATAAGTGCATGATAGCAGAAAAAAATTTCTTCATCTTGGCTAAACTACTGGACAGCCAGGAAAAAGAACCAATAATAAAGAGAAGAGACTAAGTAAATCTAAAAGAAATCCCGCAGATGGAGAACAAAGAAATTAAATGCTGTTGTATTTTCATTGCTGTGAAGCTAAATTAAGCTTCCTAAGACAAGCAGAGAAATAATTGGTTTAGATTTCTATTCAGAAGACAGCATGAGCAGCAAGTGCCAGTGGAACAACTAACAAAAGGTGTCTTCCCTCAAAGAAAGCAAGCCAGCAGATTGCATAACTGAAATGAGTTTCCTCCCAGTTTCACATTATTAGTCACCTTTCTCCCTTCTCTGCCAAAGGCCTCTTACCCATCCATCCAAGGACCAGAGCCAAGGCCTTTCCCGTGCTGCTTCTCTCCATCAGTCACTCTTTAAGATCAAGGACTCTGTAATACTGGTCCTGGTACCCATTGCAGGTACTCTGAACCAATGCTAGAGTAAAACCCCCTTCAGCCCTGCTGTTGGGAAAAAATCTGGGATACCTGAACAGACTCTCCTTGTTGTCAGCTGTCATGGCCTAAAAAACAGTTCCAAAATTCTGAGAACATTTCAAAGGAAATTTATTGCAAAGACCCATTGAAGAGCCCTCACTAGCAGAAGCCATGCTACCTAGAGTCCCTTGGAAACCTGTTTGACTTAGGTGGAAATGACCTACTGGCATTTATTTGTAATTGCCCAGCATGGCAGTGGTTGGGGAAGGAAAAGCTGTTGAGTCACACTGCAAGCCACTTTTCCACTTTTGTCTGGTTTCCCAGAGGGCAGAGTCAGAAGGCTGAGATTCTGTTTATGTCTCTGACACTCATTTCCCATATGACCTTGGCAAGTACTTCTTCTTGTGCCACCATTTCCCCATTTCCTAATAGCTAAAACCACTCAACTCATGGAACAATCATAAGTGCACAGCAAGGAGCATCTAATAAAAGGTAAGAGAAGAGTGAAGTATTATAATTGTTGTCATAGAATACAAAAGCAGTTACGTAATAATGTCAGTATTGCTTCATTTTTGTCCTTACAACACAAACTGTCAGAGGGACACTGCCTGACACGGTATCTTCATCCCAGTGGAAGTACCCAAGCATTTACATCATTGATACAAAACCAGATTGTTGTAATCTGGAAGACTCTACCTCGTTTATTTTGACCAGCCTTTCTCTAGAACATGTTTTTCCTGTATAACCTCATAACCCATAATAATGGCCCAAACTGCACTATAGGAATGATGGCAGGTTTCATGTGCTGGTAAAATCAAAACAATTCCTCACTTGTGCATTGCACAACTAGTCGCTCACTAGAACACACAAGTGCTTATCTTCTCTGCAAGCAGAAAACAAACTGAAAGTTAGTTTCTAAATTAGTACATCATACATACAAAGAACACTTTCTAAAAATCTCAATGGCATGAAAGAATTAAATTGGCTAAATTACATCCGGCCTGTACGATAACAAGTTTCTAAGAAAAAGCATTGATAACTGCTGTCCACAGCTGCTATATAATTAATAACTAAATTCCTCTGCTTCAAGTTCTACGATTTCTTCTAAAATTTACAGTTGTTTGCTTAAGAATGGCCAGATTCAAGCAGCATTTGGACTAAAGGCTGAGTAAGGCATGGCTGTAATTACAGCACCTGAAACTGTGCCCTAATCACACTCTTATCTTTCTTATCTACTGCAAGTATTTATAAAGCAATGATTACTGTTCTAGGCCCCATCACTGCTCTGAGTTAGTTCTGAACCAGCACCTTCATATTGCCGTAAGAAGCTTACACTGCTTGAACTGGTGTCATTCTGCTGAGACAGAAAGCCAAGCTTCCCATCACTTCAAGTCATTAAAAAAAATAAACTATGACACCTCTACAGGAGCAGGGGTGTTAACCCCAACGTCCTGGCCAAACTCCCCGCTCGAGTAATTACAATGTGCCTTGAATAAATTCTTGCCACAGTTTCCGTTGGACTTGGTATTGTTCTCTGCTTCCTCTCCTACAATATCATGGAGAGCTGGTGCATGCTCTTAAAGGTCCTGTCCATGTTGGAATGTCATATGGGCCTACTCCAGGGCCAGCTCTACAGCAGCACATTGGGAGCAATGTGTTGAAACCAGTTCTGCCTGTCAGCTGAACCGCTAGGCAATTTGTAATATTTATTTATTGATGTTCTGGCACCTCCTTCAGACGGAATTAACTTTGGGTATAGCTATCTGACAGATAGACTGGTGCAAATCCCAGATGCAGACATACATAAACCTGTTTAGTTATTTTCTTAAGTGGACTAAATTTGCATCAGGAAATTAGCAAATGAAGCTGAACTAACTTTCTAGATGCTTACTATGGTCTTTTGAGAAGGCAGCGAGAACATGCCTAATGCAATGGACTAGGAAAGCTAAATGTGCTGTTTAGTTCAGTTGACGACCATAAACATAATTTTCACGCTGGCTGTTCCTTCAGAATTTCAGTTTTTCCAAACAGTCTGTTCACAGACTATATTGTATATTTTTGAAGCAGTCACTGAATACATATCAAATGCAGATCTAAATTTCAAGTAAAATATTTTATAGTAAAAGGCAAAGCATTATTCACATTTTTCTGCAGCCACTGTTAAGAGACTCTAAGGATTTTTACCCAGACCTCTCATTATCTTTCACATGTGTAACACTAAGAGCTGTGGCCCAGACTCTCTGCTGGCATTTGCTGGGTTAGCTCCATGGACCTCGCTAGCTCTCATAATTCATGAGCTTTACAGGCAATTTGTCTGCAGGAAGAAGTACAAGATCAAGATTCAGAAGAACCTGATTCTTAATTCCACCTTTTGACCCCGTGGGCGGATCACTCTCTCTTACTGCTCCATTTTGTTCTCCCATCTCCAAAAGCAAATTATACCCACTAATTCAACAAAACAAGTACAAAACCAAATTAGTATCAATAGGCCATGCTCAGCAGATTCACATTAAACACCATTCTTCCAACATTGGAAAACACAAATGTTTACCTTTCAAACATGCCCTTAATTTCCCCAGAAGCGTGCCTCCCGTATTATTTCAGAAGACAGAAACTGTAGTTTCAGAAAGCGGATGGTTTTATTTTTGTGTCATTACAAAAATGCCTTTTAACTTGTCAAATGATACACTACAAATATCTTTGGCAGATGAATAAAACCAAGTTTCCTGTCAAAGCTGCCAACTTCAAGGTTGAGATCATCAGATAAACCTTTAGTTTGCCTCTCCCAATACCCACAACAACATATGTTTGAAGTGATCCACGTTTGTCTCACTTTTCCTATTGGGATTTGAAAAGGCAAAGTATCAGACCACTTTGGGACAAGTTCACAAAACTCTAGATATGGTCTACAATGGTGGTGGCCAACAACATTCCTCAGGTGGCCCCCCTCCATTCCCAGATTAAAGTCCCCAGAAGCTCTGCCCGTCTAAAGGTAAATGCAAAATTCACCTAAACCTTAACACCTGCAGGACAAAAAACTTTCTGTTAGATTGTGTGGAAATTGGAAGGAGGTTTGTTTCATCCGTTTTATTTCAGCAGTAGCAGTAATGCTGGATTTACAGAGTTGTATAATTTCAAACTGGGGACATCTCAAAATTGAGTATTTGCAGGGTACTTTATAACAGAGCGCGCTGTGCCTGCAGTGTAATTCTGAAGCCAAAAACGGAAGCCATCCCTACAAACACACCTTTGACAAACTTTGTGTCTTATGTAACTGTTTCTATTAATTTATTATCAGGACGTCAGTACAAATTGTTATTTTGATGATTCCTTGTCCTCATACTTCTGAAAGGGAAAGCAACGATAAACACAAGGGAGACTGACCTCAGTGATTTCCTCTGTTCAGACAGGAGCACAATGCGCTCAAACACCATGACAAGGAGAAGTGGACTGTTTAGAATTCCTCCAGCTGTAATCTATAGTAAAAACAAATAAACAAATACGTGACTACAAGATGCGATAATTAATCCCTGCATGAAGCCAACTGTTATCTCTGCTTCGTAAATGGAGATACCAAAGCACACAAAGGCTCAACAACCTACCAAGTTCAACACCCACCACTGAGAACCAAGAGTACAGTTTAGGAGACCATGTGCTCAGCCCATGAGATTTTTTTTCCCTCTGCTGGCCAAAACCCAGATACAGATCGGCCAAGGGAGGCTGAAATACACCCATTTGGTGAGGGCAGCTGCACTAGAGCAGTCACCTCCCACCTCCTGGGATGGTCACTGCCTGTAGATGAGCTGCTCCTGGGTAGAGAGACAGCTCCACTTGGCTCCATGTCCTCACCATAGCCAGCCTGACCCAAACCCACTATTCTCTGCCACACTGCCCCCAGAAAGTTCCCACCCGTACCAGCCCTCTCCCTTACACCTCTTCTCCCCACACATGCCAGGCCCCATGCACCACCTCATCTCTCTGCCCTCCCCACACCTTTTCTCATTCTCCCTCAGGCCTGTTGTCCCCCAAAACCCTGGCTGAACTCAAATGGCCTCAGCATCAGCCCCCCACCATCTTTTCACCCAGGCCCCTCTCACCCCTCAGTGTCACCACATGGGGCTTCCACAAACCCTGTTTCCCAAAATCCCCTCAGCACGCCCGTGTGCCAGCTCCTTCCTGTTCTCCTACCCCTCAGCAGCCCCTCACCTGTCCCCTAAAACCGCCCCTCACGCAAAACCCCTCCTCACACAAGCCCTCACAGCTGGTTACTCTCTCCTCACACCAATGACCCCTCCCCAAGAGCCCCTCGCACCAAGGGCTCCTCTTCACACAACCCGCCACCGCCGGCTGCCCCCTCCTCGCAAGAGCCCACCAGACCAACGCCCTCTCCCCACAGAGACCCTCACACCGACACCCCCGCCTCGGAGAGACCCTCACACCGAGAACCACCCGCCCCTCACAGCCAGGAGCCCTCAGCCCGCCGCCCGCTCCTCACGCAGCCCCGCCCGCCCCCGCGCCACAACTGCCCCTCCGCCGCCCCCTCGCGGCCCCGCCCCTGCTCCCCCCGCCGCCCCCAGCCCCTCCCGCCGGCCGCGGTGGTGGGGGGGGAGGGAGAGGGCGGCGAAGTCTCGCGAGAGGGGCGGGCGGGGGCCGCTGGCTGCGGGCAGCGCGGAGCGGCGGCGGCGGCGGCGCAGCCGGAGCCCGGGCGGCGCTGAGGGGAGGTGGCGGCGGGGCGGCGGCAGCGATCGCGGCCCGGCACACGGACCCGCTCCGCCGCGGCGGCACGGCCGGCGCCGCCCGCCCTCCCGCACGCCGCGCCTCCGCGGCGCGGCCTGGCCGCGGCTCGGCGAGCGGGGCCCAGGCAGCGGCGGCGGCGGCGGTAGTGGCGGCGGTGGCGGTGGCTGAGCGCTCCGCCGCGCCCGCCCTGCCATCTTAGGTGCCGTGCCCCGCCGCCTTTGTGCCCGCCGCGCCCGGGCACCCGCGGGGGCCGGGCCCGACGCCCCTCCGGGGGCGCCTCCCCCCGCGGGGCCGCCGCCCCTTGCCCCGCTCCTCCTCCTCCTTCTCCTCCTCCTCCTCCTCCGCGGGGGGCCGACCGGCGCTCCCAGCCCGGCTGCGGCGGAGGGTAAGGCAGGCGGTGCGGCGGGGGGCTCGGCCGGGGCGGCCCCGGGAGGGTGCGGGAGGCGGTGGGTGGGGGGGGTGGCCCGGTGGGGCCGGCGCCTCCCCCGCCGCGCTCTGCGGCAGTGCCGCAGGGTCGGGGCCGCCGCCGCCGAGCACCGGCGGGGGAGCGGGCGGCGAAATGGCGCTTCCCGCGGAGGGGCGGCCGCGGGCGGAGGGGTGTTCCCCGCTGTCAGGGGCCGCCGGAGGCCCAGGGCTGGGGCCGGGGCCGGCCCCGCGGCCAGGCGTGCCCAGCGCCGCGGCCCTTTTTGTCCGCGGCTCCCCCGGGGGCTCCGGCGGCCGAGCCCCGACCCCCAGAGGGGCTTTGGGGTCCCTCGGAGACCTGCGCGGATTTATGCCCTTTTATTTTTTTCACCCTTTTTTTTTCTTTTTTTTTTTTTTTTTTTTTTTTTTCCTCCATGCCCCTCGCTCCTCCCCAAGCGGTGAGTTTTCAGTGTATATACCATTTTGTTCGGTGCTGGTGTGGGATTTGGCTGAAAGTGACCTATTTTAAAGATCTTTTATTGCTCCCCTCTCAGCAATGCATGTGGCGGCCGATTCCGTTACCCAAATAGCGTTTCCCAACCATTTTAATTTGTCAGATTAAAACATCTCATGGAGGCTGGATTTCTGTAACCCGCGTGTGGGTATGTCGTTAGAAATATCTCTCACCCAGCTTTGCTGCAAGCATCTTTGGAGCATCAAAGTTGACCTTTGTCACTGTGAAAGCAGAAATAAATACCAAGGCGATACCTGGGAGATGCAGTTGTACCATTGTGTTGGGCGCGGTACAAGAAATGGGGGGGGGGCGGGGGGAGAGAACCAGAGATTAAAATGGTTGTTGTCAAATGTAGATCTTTACATGCCTTCGGAAAAAAATATGACAGATCGGTAACAGCCCTGAGGACTTCTAATATATTTTCTGAGAAAAACGTTTCACGTTTATCGTGCTTGTCTCTGCTGCTTATCATGGTACGGAGTATTTCATTAGGTGGCATTTTAGTGGCTCTGTTGGTTAAATAGCAGTTGCATTAACTAGTTGAACAAATTGTGTCCTTCACCTTTCACTATTGCTTTTTGAGAGCCGTTACAGCAGTGTGCCCATGCATGCCAAGGGCGGATTAATAAGATGTTACCTAAAGGTTTGGATGTTATTGATTCCTTACTATTAATGCTATTTATAGTGCGTTTGACATGGCTCTTGTTTTATGTATTTGGATAAAGGTTATCAGCTTGGAATGCTTCACATGAAACATTTCAAAAATACCACCCCAAATATATATTTTATATATATATAAAATTGAACAATATAGTTCAGATCCTCAGTGTCTGAAAAACAGCTTTAGCAGATAGCACATAATAGTGAAAACCGTGGAAAACTGATACATTTTGACACTAGGGCACATTTGTTTTCCTATTTCAGGATTACAGAATAACAACTTCTGTTGCAATAAATACAGTTTTTGATATGCTTTTCTTGAGCCTATATTTTCCTTGCCTTTGTGCCTCCCCATAGTTAGTGTGCCATAGTTTCTGCTACTTATGTCCAAGGGCAAACCGATTGGCTTGAGCCTTCATATTAGATTCTCCACAACATTGGCCTAGTTCTGACTGGTGTGTTTGCCATTTTTAGGACTCCTCTTCCTTTTATCCATTTGCTGAAATACATTGATAAACTTGAACCTCAGTTTGTCCTGTGAACTTGACAGAAGGTTTTTCTCCTCTGTTAACAATATCTCAGTGAAGAGAAGGTGGTTCTGAATTTTAAGTTTAATCCTACAGCTGCCTGAAGTAAAAACTCTTTGGATAGTTGGATATTATTTTTCTTTTTTAAGCTGAATGAATTAAGTGTTGGCTGTACAGGACCAGATGTTGGCATTAAAATTATGCACAGATAAGGTGGCTTAGGCCTCAAGTTAGACTATTTGAAAAAGTTATTTATGTCCTGCTGTTAAATACCAGTGTAAGCTAAACTAAAGAACTTTAAATGTTTACTTACAGCTAAATAACATTTCCAGTTGTGCAGTTTTCATCTCTAGCTCTATTCACCAGTTTTTGTCTCCAGAATAACATGTTTTTAATGAGTAGTAGGACACTCTCAGGTTTTATGCTTGGTGAGATTCATTAGAAGAGAAACAAATATCACACTAATAATTACATCTTCAGATGTATCCTAGTAGTGGATTTCCTGTAATGAGGATGTTTTGTAGAGAACAATAGATATGGCAGCAATTTCAGAGATTTGTTTTAAAGATGTTGTAGGTAGCTGACTCTGCAGTAGTGAGTTCCACTTTGACACAACCCTTGCATACTCAACATTAGGTGGTTTCCAGGTACTTGGTTTTCAGATGTAATTTTCTTTCTAGCAAAGACAGACTGGATATACTGCTGCTGTTGTCTCTCATGTCTGTCACTTCTGCAAGGATGTACTTCTGATCTAACTTAGTGGGGAGTAAGGTCATTTCTGAAATATGACTCCAGAACTTTTTTTGACAGTATAGGTATTTTGTCAAGTAAGAAGATAATTAGGGTTGATCTGGCTCACTTTGTGATCCAGAAGTGGTGAGGAAACTATGGTAAATACCACTTGCCTTGTTCCATTCTCAGTGTGTTTTGAAGAACACTCCCATAATCACTAAGATCCTATCTTAGAAGCATTTTCTGTTGTGTTCCTGTTCATATTAAAATCATGTAAACAACATACTGTTAGATTGAAGTGCATACTAGAAATTATAAGAATCTTTGGTGTAACCCGGGGTGAGCCACTCTCTTGTCTTCTGAATGGCAGTGGTGGTGGGTGGCCATTACCTTTTTCCTGTTAAAGTATGCTGTGTAGTGTCAAGGATTTTACTTTTATTTCCTTTGTGATCCTGGACAAAGGGAAGAGCTGAGCTTCAACCCTGGGCTGGAGTCATGTCTGAACTGGAAAATTTCCTGGGTCTGACAGCAGGTTTTCAGTTCTGTCCTCTCCTGATTAACCGTGGTTGGGACAAGCTTGTCTGTAACAGCACAGGGCAGGATGATTTAATACTTTCTGAGACCCACATCTGTCTTTTCTTGTATAATATTGAGTGTGTCCTGCCCTTCTCCACCAAGTGCTCATTCTGGATGGACACGGTGCAGGATGAAGCCCTGGTATGTGCAGCCTCCTGCTCTCTGGCAGGTTCCCCTTACTGAGGTGTACAGTCCTGTCCCCCACCTGCTTCTCCATGTGTCGTTCCATTGGCTCTGGTCTTTGATCCTGCACCAGCAGAAAGCTAACCTAAGGAAAAATACAGTTTTGTGTCAGCTTGGTGATCTGAAATGGATCAGTGCACAGTGAGGTGAGGTTAGAGACAACCCCAGGGACTGGGCTGCACCACCAGAGCCAGCAATGAAGTCTAAAGACAGAGGTGGCTGGTGGCCCTTCTTGGTAAACTTGTAGTGGTTGGGTTTCAGGATTCTTTGTTTTTATTGTCCTTTAACATGCTGAGGCATTGCTAATTATACATTGATTTCTCTGTGGAGAAGAGACTGAAAAAAACTCAATGGACAAAGGGTCAGAAAATCACTAAACCCCTCATGTGAAGTTCCAGAGGGAGAGTCCCTCCTGTGAAAAAAAAAAATATAAAAACATGAAATCAGAGATGAAATGCAAAGTGTCTGAGGGAAAGAAGTGTGCAGAATATAACAGGAAAAGATAGAGAGCTGTTTAAAAGCAGAGTTGGCTTTTACACACTATTCCTTCCTCTTTGCCTAAGTGCTCATTTACAGTACAGAACATGGAGGAGGAATACTTTCTGAAGGCCCTTAGAAACACAGTGGACATTAGCCAGCACAGTGGGGGCTCCAAACGTGGTTTTTAAAGCAATTTTTGGACAAATACTCTATGATCACTGGAATTACAGTATTTTTTTAATTGTGAAAGGGAAGCCATTAGGAAATTCTAATACTTGATGAGAAGTCAGTGCATTATTACTCTTGATTTTTTTTTTCACATTCTGATAAATCTTTGTTTCTTTGCCAGAAGAAAAGGCAAGGTAGCCACTGTAAACAAAACATGAAATTGCTAAAGAGGCAATAAGTTTTGTCTAAACAAAGGAGTTTCTCCAGTTTAATCAGAGCTTGCTTAGGACAGATCTACAGCATTAGTTACATACCTATAGCTTGGAGGTGAGGTTTCCTTAGGGGTTGGTGAGGACAGTCCAACATGAGTTAGAGTGCTGATGGCTTCTTAATACAACTGGACAGTAGCTCATAGTTTTGCCTGCTGTATTGCTTGGCTGGAAACAGTTGATTTTTCTTTAGGGGTCAGAATGGGGTGACAGCATGAGATTTACATATTGAGTATTGTCCTTAGGATGGAAAAGGCTTGAAATGTTTTGTTTGGGGAAAAAGTTAGATCTTGAGGGAAAAAAGTAAAAGTCACAAAACTCTAAAGCTGGCAGGCTCTTCAGTTTTCTGTGCCTGTGATCTTCCAATGACCCTTATTACACTCCTGGCTACAGCCATACAAATATTTTCTTTAGAGTGAGATGTAATTTTATAAAAACAATTTTCTCCTGTGCTCATTGAGTTCAGCATGTTTACAGGGCAGCCTCCTATCAGAATGTGGGGGAACAGTGCCCGTGAGTTTCATTGGAAGCTTTTATTGCATGTCAGCTTTATCAATTGATATTTGAAAGGAATATTTTTGATGTTTACTGTTAATCTCAGGGATTTTTGCTATAGCTTTAGACTGAAAGCCAATATGTATTACACTTGATTTCTTAAAATGTGAATAAACTTGCTTTCAGCCTTTCACTTAGTTCACCTAAATTTTGAAACTTCTTTTACTTCCCTTTAGCCTTCTGCCATTAGTTGAGCACTGCTAAACACGGATTTTGAGGGGTTAGGACTTTAGGATCAGTCCTTCCCTTTGCGTTGCTGGTTCAGCTTCAGTTCACTCTGCTCTGGCTGATTTCTAATGTCTGGAAAGCTTTGAGGTCCAGGAGCATGGGAAAGAGGAATATGCAAGTATGTTGAAAGTGTAGGGACCATTTATTTTAACATTTTTGGCTTGTTCCCCATCCATGTGTTCAGTCTGTTTTCAAGCACCCAACAATCCTTCCTCTTCCCTGACATTCCACTGCTCAAGGGCAGTAACAGACCCATGAGCCCATGCCCAGAGAAATGTTGTACTGAGATTTCTTGGAAGGAATCTCATGTGCTATTGCACATATTTGTTATTTTTGCCTCCTTCACCATTTTTAATATGCAATTCTCATTTCCCACCTCAGTCCCCTTTTATTTGATGGCTGTCCCTCCCTCCTCAGCCGAGATGAGAGGAGAGGTTATTTTTGCTAGTGCTGTTTCTCAAATAGGCCACGGGTATCCAGTAAGTAGTGCAGTAACTTTCTCCATCAGTTATTAGGATTTCTCAAGCTGTGTCCTGGTGGCAGTGCAACATGTTTCTCCTTTAGTTCTGGCTTGCAGTTGTCACTAACATTAACTCCTCCCAGTTCCCACTTCCTTGTAACCCAATCTGAATAAAGATCATGGGATTTGAATGTGCCTTGCTTTGCTGCTGCTGCTCTGGATGTTTGGGTTGTCTCTGTGCTCTTTGTAAACTGTGCTGTGATCTTCTTTTTGGCTTTGCCTATTTCAAGGAGCAGTTGACAGTTGTTAAAATCAGTTCTGGGCCAGCTGTGATTTGATGCGATTAAACTGTGTTAAATGTGTTCCAGAACTGTTTCCTGGCCTAGATAGCAAACTAGTTAAACCCTGGGTTTGGAATCTATTTTGGTATGATTTCGCCCTGTACCCCTAGGTAAGCTGTGTCCCTCTTTGAGGGTCAAACAGAACACAGGGTCTGTGCACAGCACACGACCTTATGCCTTTAATCCATCACTCTCCTGTGTCTCCTTGGGCTTTTTAAATTAGTCTTTGCATATCGAAGTCTTGTCTTGAGAATTATGTGCTGGACTGGCTGCAGTAATGTGGCTTTGCCACTCATAAAGACCAAGGTGCAGTGGTCTGATTTTTGCTGGCATCAGCTGAGCTGGTACAAACCCCCCTTTATACTTGCTTGGTACGTCCGGGTATGCAGCCAGGCTCTTAGATTGGGGTTTTTATGAAGGCTTGCAACTTCAGTTAAAAAGGAGGGTAACCTTGGCCTTGACAAAAATTCCTGCTGTCTCCTAGAAGTGCACGTCAGAGTTGGGAAGGAAATAATGATACATTTCAGAGGCAGTGCCTTGCAAAGAATGCCAAGCTCCATTTTTATTATGGTTTAATTGCCATATAGGCAAACTCTGAACTCTTACCTGTGTTTTTGGCTTAATTTTCCTTCTTCCCTTTCCACACAAACCCCCCTCTAACACATGCTTTGAAGTGTTTAAAACTAGGTTAGTCTCTGGCTGGAGGTGTGTGGTAGAACCTCCTTTTAATTCTTGCTGGGACCTGCCCGTTTTGCAGCAAGAATGCAGGCGAACCCATCTGAATGCTGATCATCTGTCCTTTGTAAGTGATGGAAGGTTATTTTTCCCTTCATTTGACACGATACAGGAGCAAGGAAATCCTAGAGCATCTCCATTCCAGAAGCCACCTTGGGTGGCCAGATCTGTACAAATTGGAGTGCTCATGGAGGTGGGGAAGGGGGCTGAATTTAGGTGGTTGCATGACAATCACTGGAGATATTTCCTTCTCCTGCTTTCAGAAGATGTTGCTGTCAGCTGCTAGCTCAGTAGTTGACCACATTCTTAGCAGATCAGCCTACACATATGTCCTGAACTGACCAGAGAATTCAACATTTCTATTGCTGACTGGAGGGACAGAGCACAGGGAGCCAAACACTAAGATAATCTGTACTTAAGAAGACATCTGAATACATGGTTTTTTATCCAAAAATAAAATGTTATGGAAGAAGAAAGTCTTCATCCTCACCTTTGCTTTGATTTCATTACAATACTGATGATGTAAATTTATTTGCAAAAACAAGACTGGGCAAAAGATTCGTTCCTGATTTGACAATAACATGCAGAGTGCTTTGAATACTAGACTAACGTGAAAATAGTTTACTTATAAAGTACATGATTTACCTTCACTAGCTCATAGTTAGTCACAAAACCATAAAGAACATTTAAAGAATTATTTGCTAGTTTATTGAATAAAAATTTGACATGGAATTTTTGATGCCCAGTTTTAAAAAATATTTTGGAAAAGCCCTTAAATTTTCCCAAATATTTTAGTGCTTTTTCTTGAATGGCCCTTATATCTTGAAAATACTAATTAGGACATTATTTTAAGTCTCTTATGTTTTCCTCTGTTGTTGGAATTGGTAATAGTGGACCGCTGTGCAGGTGGGCCATCACATTGGGCTCTGGAGTTTCTCCACAGTGGCTGCTCCAGCACCAGGGTGTGTGATCCTCATTGAATAATCTTCCCATTGCTGTGGGAATCTCTGGTACTGAAAAGTAATTACTCTAGTGACAATAAATTGGTATAATCACAATGTTTTTCTGTAGGTATTACAAATATTTTCTGTTTAAACAAATAGTAATAATTAATATTAATATGAGAAATGAAATATTAATACATAAATAGAAATTTAAGCTATAGCAAAGAAGTATTATCTTTCATATGTGATGGTTTTATGCTTTTCTCTGAATTAGCAGGATAGTAATAGTAATTGAAGCTCTGAATTTCATCCACAAATCTCAAGGTATTTCAAATGGATGATAAAGGCATGTTTATTTTCAACATTCATGAGGTGGGGATACTGAAGTACTGAAGAGGTGGAGAAATGAGTAATTTGCTCAGCATGGCTGGTGGTGTTGGGGTAGAAGAATTTGTCTCCTTGGTTCCCAGTTTGCATCAGCACCTCCCAGGTTGTAAGGTGGAAGCAGAAGTGTAGGAGATGCTGCTTTGCCTGTGGGGTGTGGTGGAGCAACACAGACCTCAAAGTTCAGCAGCAGCACTGTCCCAGATCTCCCTCTGAAAGTCTGACTGATCTGCTGAAAATGCAGGGGATGGGGCTTCTTGTTTCATCATAGGAGCACTGTGTAGATTTTTCTTACCATAATGGCAATTTAATGCTGGTCATGAGTAAGCTGGCTAAATCTTGAAATTTTTAATATTCTTTTTTATTATGATGTGACTTTTTGCTGATTTTTATCTTTACATAAATCTGAAAAGGGCTTTTAATGCATTGTAATTCAGTCCCTGAACTTGATGAACAACAAACTTAAGTTTTTTCATTTTTGAAGTCAGTCACCCACAGGGATAACTGGGGACTGCCCATCTAATTAAAAAATATTCCTGTGCATATAAAATTGAACGACTTGGGTATTGTCTGGACATTTTTATGGAGATCTGTGGAGGCAGAGTGTATCTTTTCACCCTGTTTGTGCAGTCTCTGCCACAGCTGAATCTCACCTTTTCTTCAGGGTCTAGTTATTGTGTAATGCAAATGCACACTGCTGTAAAAAGCTGAAAGGGTTCTCACCTGGTGCCCTGGGAAGGAAGAGGAGCTTCCAGCCCCTGTGCCTGTTGGGAATCCATAAGCATTGCAGAGTGAGCCATTGCTCAGCTCATCACCAGTAACTTTCATCTGTTCTAGATACTACTGTACCTGTCTTTGCAGTGTGGGGATTCATTTAAGGCTTATCTGCACAGCAAAATAGCTGGGGCTTACCTGGAAATAATAAAATTAAGAATTTTGTTGCTTCAGTCATGCTTTTAAACTAGAATAACCCCCAAAAAGCATTAAAACCTTGAAGTCTCAGTACCTGTGTGAAAGTGCTCAGTATTTTGGGACCTTGTTTTTCTGAGGGATTTTTGTTCCATGTTGCCACAGACTAGGAGTGTGAAATTTAGCAAGCTTTCTCCAAAAGCTGCTTTCAGCTTTGAAACTAATGTTACCTGTGCTGGTTTGAAGTAGTTCATACTTGTTTATTATGCCTGTTGCAAAATCTGCCTACCTATTTACATAGGTGTTGGGGAAGCAAGGATGATATGGAGCAGCTTGAGTGGAAGGAGAGGATGGTGTGAGTTGTGGTTCTACTTGTCTGCTTATTTTCTGGTTTGGAGGCAGTGAGCACCTGCTGATTTAGGGGTTTTCTGTATGTGATTTCATGCCTGTGATTAGCATTTCTAAGGACATGACACATACGGTCTCACCACTTAAATACATTCTGTAAATATGTAAACAGAAAATTACAGAGATGGTCATTGTCCAACTGTCCTGACTGGTCTCCAGAGTCAACCCAACAGGACTCAGCACGCTCCATTGGGCCTATCCAAGACAACAGAGCTCAGACTTCCAACTTAGAAGCAGAATTCCATCTTGGGTTGGAGTTACCATCTGTTTTTGATGCTTCCTTAAAGGCAATTGCTTGTTTCATTTTCCTTCCTTTTAATCCCTGAGGCAGGAGATTGAGATCTTCAGATAGACCCTGGAATGCACTTACTGTTTCACTGTTGGAAGTCAAATTCTATACAAAACATCAGCTGCTTTACAGAAATCTGTAATTGCATTTGATCTGAAATCAGCCATTGTTATGAGAGGATTTCTCAGGGTAGTTGATCACAGAATATTTTGAGTTGAAAGGGGTCACAGGGATCCACAACGATCATCAAAATCCAACTCCTGAGCACCAAGAATCCCACCATGTGTCTGAGGTCTTTGTCTAAACACTTCTTGAACTCTCTGCCTGTGACTGCTTCCCTGGAAAGCTTGTTCCAGTGCCCAACACCCTTTGGATGAAGAACCTTTTCTTAGTATTTAGTGTAGAGTAATAACAAGACATTTGAGTTCCAAGGAGGAATGCGAGATCCTCTATGAGGGCATATTTAAAAAAATTTTTTTGGGACAAAATCTGAGAATAATCCCTGGTTAGCTGATGCTCCTGGTGGAACATTGTCCCTAAGTTAATAACAAGTCTCAGTTTGTTTTGCTGCTTTGAGGAATTATTAGTGTTCTGTTTGAATTCAGCTTGTACATAAGGTAGAGATGGCAGTCTTCTTAGTTTCATGTTCAATTACCAAAAAATCACAGCAAAAGCAATCAAATGCTTTGTCACCATTGTGCTGTTCAGTAGGTATAAGTGGAACCATGTGACTACTGAATACTTAGTTACTTCCACTTCTGTAATTCTCTTTGTTTGTTTCCTGCTTTTTGTTGTTGTTGTGAAAATTAAGTCATAAATTGTGTGAAGCAAGGAGAGTTGTTGTGTGCTATCTAGTTTGGTGTCTTAAATGGAGATTTTGTTCCAAGATTTGGCAGGTACTTCTCACTTAAAACCTGTTGTTTCTGAGCTTGCCAGTCCTGTTGATATGTTGGGTTCAGGTATTACATGAAGGGTAAATCTCCTTGTGACATGGAGCAGCGAGTGCACATGTTCTGTCAAGGGCCTTTGCTGAGATTTAATAAATAGAGACAAGATATGAACACCTTTTCACCACAAGAGGTGTGTTTTTATCCTGTGCAGGTGCTGCACTCTGCATGCATGCACACCTAGCAGTTCCTCTGTTCCTGGTGCAGCATGGCTCGTTGCTCTGCAGGAAGGATGCTGCTCAGAATGCCTGCCTCATACAGAAAAAATAACTTCATAGAGCATTTCAGAAAGAGCAGTTTCCAATTTGCTGAGTGACTTAAACATGCTGTACTTTGCTTTATTTCATCATGGTAAAAGCCACTTGCCTGTGTAACTCCTAGCCAGCAATAAAACAGGTATAAACAGGCAGAAAACAATGTAGTATTCAAGGTATCTCTAGAGGGGAACAGTAGCTAAAAACTTTTTAGCATGATTTTTCCCTGGCCTGGAAAGGAGCAGGAGGACTGTCCCCTTCCCCATTTTCATGGGCTGCCCACATGGGTCAGGGGTCTGAAGGGAATATTTGGTTACCTTCAGACCCACTGAGTTTGAATTATCCAGAAGGCACCAGCCAGAAACAGAGCTGGTGTTCTGAGCTGTTTGAGGGAGAGCTGCTTCCCTCCTGTTTAGGTTTTGTTTTTTTTGTAGGTGTGATGTCATCATTCTGCGAGGTCTGCGCCGCCGCGTCCTCCAGGAAAACAAAACAGGGTGACGAGACCTGAATGTCAAATGCAAAAAACAAGCAGATCTGATTCTTCCTATCCTCCCTCCCCCTTTTTCTTTGAAAGGAGCTTTCAAGCTGACTTTATACAACAGGAATTAGCTTAATAGAAAAAGAGAGCAAGAGAAGCAGAGTTATTTCTTTTCAGTTCTTGCTATCAAGTTCTCAAAAATAACTCCTTCCTGCCTTGCTGGAGGATGGGATGCATGTTTTGTGCCAGATGCAATTATAAGGGCACTTCATGAGTATCCACATATTCCTTTCAGAGATCTTTTATCTTTTAATATAGTCTTTCTCTGTTTTTTATTATTTTGGAGATATTTAAATGAACACTGCACAGTGTCTTCTTGCCATGCTTATGTGAATTTCTACCAGGGAACTGTCCCATACATTTGAGGTGTTTGTATAGATATCAAGGTAGTACTAGCAGCAGCCTTCCACCAAGATTACTTTTGGGCCCTGGCCAGAGTCAAGGGAGCAGCCAAAACCAACTGCTGGGCTGATATAACCAGGATGATTTTTATTCAAGCCTTTGGAATTATATTAATATAAGAATGTATTGGAATTTTTCCTTCTTTCTGGGAGCCCTTTTGTGGCCTGGCAGCAGTTGGCTCTCATGCAGCTTGTTAGCTATACTGAGCAGTACAGTTCCTGTAAACATGGATAGGTTTATTCTTTTTCAGGCTAGAGCTTTAGATATTCCCTCATTCAGTTCAGAATGACTTTGCAAAATAATCTGCAGAGAGGCATTTTGAGGCTTTTGGAAGCTCTAAACTGAGTATTGATAGTGAGAGGATGGGCTGGTGGTCTCTGAGAAGCTGTCCAGATGTATTAAGAACTTCTGGGCAGTGAGCAACACTGGAGCTGATATTTTTTGCCCTGTTATGTTCAAGAACCTTAATTACTTCTTGGTTGCTCTTTATAGCTTGTGTCCAAAAAGTAAATAGTGTTTTCTGGCATGGCCTGTTGAGCTCTCAGTAGCTCCCTGTCCAGCTGGGCTGCTCGGGTGAGCTGCATGCATGATGAGGGAGCAGTTCTTGCTTTTTGCTGGTTGGTTGTTAGGGATGTATCTGCCCAAGGTATCAGGAGGTTGTCCTACTTTCCCAGTTCAAAAATCCAAGATCCTTGGAATTTATAAAATGGACACCTGATGTTCCCTTTGTTTATTAGCCAACATGAACAGTCAGAAAATAGCACTTCTTCTAATACAGGAATTGTTGCTTGAAAGTTTGCAGTTGTTTTTTTTTCCTCTTATTTGTCTGTTCCTACTGACAAACAAAAGTCGTAATCCATTATTCCAAACTGCTGAAAGAGGCTTCAAATTGCCAGGTATGAAATCGTGCTGCTTGTTCCGTTACCAGTAGGAAGCGGCATGTGAGATGTTTCAAAACCTACAAAGGAGAAAGTTCTTTGTATGTGTGAATTCAGTATTCACAAAAGGTGTCAGATTGACAGCCATGGAGGTTGTGGAGATGGGAATTTTATTTATCCCTGGAGAAGGTGCAGTGCAGACTGCAGTAGTGCAAAAAGTTCCTGTATTATTCTGCTGTTACACCCTAGCTGTGCCCTTCACAGGCAGCCTCTTGGGGTGAGGAGCTCCTCCTTTCTCTGTGCCCCTTCAGGGAGCTGGCTGACAAAAGGATGTGAGGGTGGTTTTTTTTGTGTGTGATGTGGGTGCTTGTCTCCTGAAATCTAAAGAGATGTGGAAGGAATTTGATAGCATCTACCTCTAAACAGCCACTGGAGCAGAGACAGCCTTCGGCCCCCATGTTCTCTGACTGGAGGCAGGCTGAGTCTCGAGGGAGAAGATGTTAGTGGTCATGATTCTGGTATTCAGCAACTTAGCTGTTCTTCTGCAAAGATTTACCGCTCTAGTATTGAAACTCTAATGCAGCCAACTACTTCTACTTTGTCTGAAAATGTTTGATAAGTTCTCCCGGGGAATGGGAGGTTCTTCTCTAGGAGGTGTCATGTAAGAGGAGTGTGATAAGAATTGTCCATTTGCCGAAGTGGAGGAAGAATATCAAGCCCTTTTTCTGAGGGGGGGGGGAAACCAACCAAACAAACAAACACAAACCCAACACCAAAACAAACCAGCAGGTGACAGATTTTTGAACATTTTTACCACCTCTCTGGCAGGATCCCTTGTGCCACTGCTCTCTTGGAACTGTTCTTGTGACTGTCCTTCTTCCCTGATGCTTTGATTCTTCACATCTTGCTAGAGCCAGGCCCCTCCTGTCACATATTTGCAGACCATTTTAAGGAGGCCCTTCAAACCATAGAGCTCAGTCCTGCTCCAGCTGTGCTGTGTGGTTATTGCTCTGGGTAGTGGCTTTAATCATCTGCAGCTCCCATCCTTCATTAGATGGCGTGATTGTGTGGCTCTGAGCAGTGTGGCTTAGCTTGGACCAAATCACTGATTGCCTTCAGATCAGCAGCTCCTGGAGACAGCCAGCACAAGCCAGGCCAGGACACAGCCTTCCAGCCCACTCCCTGCCAGCAGGAATGCTTAAGGAGAAAAATAAGATAAATTTAACTGGCTTTTTGTTTGCAACACTACTCGTTTATGTCTCCTGAAGATCAGTTCAGTCTTGGAAAAGTCACCTGTTGGAAGCTTCCTGCCTCACTTCCTGGAAAAGCTGAGGCCAAAGTCCTTGGAACAGGCAGGACAATCTTGTTTTGAGGAAGTCCAAGTGTGAGAGCTGGTTCCGCCATATCTCAATTAACCTTCTGTTTAAATGCACAGAAAATAGTTTTGTCCATTGACTGAAGCAGTCAAATTATTGTTCCCCTCAGCTAAAGGGTAGGAGTGGAAATGGTTACTAATTATTTCTTTTTCATTCATTTGCTTTTGTGAATGATTGCTGAGAACAGCTGGATTAAGTGGCTTTATATGTGAGCACACAAAGAACTTGAAATATAGAGGTGTTTGGATTTGTGCTGTTGAAATAGAGCAATTTCTGATTACAGTTTTCTGTCACATTTAGGATGGATGTGTTTCTACATAAGCTGAAATTGCCATTCCAGCCTTAAAATGCTGTAGCACTTGGTAGATGCATAAAAGTGGCTTAAGGTCTTTCCTCCACTCTTCAGACCAGAAAAAAGTTCTGCATTTCTTACTTGAGAGTTGAAGAGTCGGTGTACTAGAGCAAATTTGTTAAAAATACTGAGTTAACCCAGGTAGAATGAATCTTGAGAATTAAACCTGCTTTGTGGGCTGTATTTATAAATTGTTGTTCCAAGTATTTGCTTCAGGTGCAGATGTTGACCTACCTCTTTCATCCCTTGTGTTCAGGACAATTAGTAATACTGCCAAACCAGAAAAGATACAGATAATTTTTTAAAGCAAGTTCTTGGAGAAAAGGCATAGTCATTTTCCTTCTGTGTGTGCAGAATGATGTATCAGCTCAGCCTTTTTCTCTAGTGGAGAGGCAGTCATGCACAAGGATGTCTATATCCATGGTTTGATGGACTTTTTAGGAAACTTGTAAGGAGTGATGTGCTGAATGTTCTGGGTGTGTTCCACTGCAGTGGATTCATCTCCTGACTCCACAGTGCTTGCAGGTGCTGGTGTTCAGGGAAAGCACAGCTCTGTGCATGTGTCTTCCTCCTAGCAATTTATTTATGTGTATAAAATAATGCTATAGGCAGGTAAAGTATAAAGGTTAATTTGTTTATGTTAAGTTCCATCAAGATGGAGACTCTGTATTTGCCAAGCACTTCCTTAAATGCGGGTGTGTTCCCCAGTGGGACCCATCTTTGCAGTGCAGTGGCAATAAGAGGGTGAACCAGCACTGAGTGTTGCTGAGGCATTTTGCAGCTCCTAGTGCTGGAGCAGGCAGTTGACCCTGGAGAGCAGCAGAAGATGCTCCAGCCCTGGACTGTGAGAGATCAGAAGGACTTTTTCCTGCAAGAAAGGCTCCTCTTTTTTCCAGTTCCTAGACTGTCAGGAATCTGTCCTGTGTTCAGTGAATCATTCCTGGAGAGCACTCAGGCAGTGTGGAGGAGGAAAATGCCTGGTGTGAATGCAGGAGGTATAAAAGTCAGATGAGAGGGGAGAGATAAGAATATGTCAGGACAGAGTGCAGTGAAACTGGGACTGCAGAGGGGTTGGAGAGAAAGGAGTTGGAGCTGATGGAGAACTGGAGCTGGAGGTTTGCAGGAGAGGTGACTTGGGAGCCTGGGGAAATGGGGAGGGAGGCAGCAAAAGAAGATGGGTTGGCAAGGGAGATGGCAGTCTGAATTCTGACACTTTCTAATTTTGGAATGCTTGCCTTTGTAACCTTAATAATTTTGTTCTAATACACCAGATACAAAAATTGCATTATATGTTCTGAGAAATTTGGTTACTATGGTAATGGGTATATAAGTACATAAGAGATGAGATGTCAGCAATCAGAACAGCTGTAATGTAGCACACAAACCTGTGACTACCAGAATTTGGGAAGCAGGCCCTCACAAACTTCTCCTGCTTTAGTCTCATTTCTCACTGCCAGGATGTGTGTTCCTGTGTGAAAGTGACATCAGAGCTTCTACAACAAATCTTCCTGGGTTTTAGAATTATTATATATAAAGATATGAAATAGAAAAATATAGTTTATCAGTTAGAAATGGAAAGATGCAAAAGATTTGAATATGTCCCTTGATACCATGGTGATTTTTAAACTTTAGTGCTATATATCTAGGAAATAAGCAGATGTGGGAAATGGTGGTGGAGGATTAAAAAAAAACAAACAAAAAAGCTTCATTTGGGACAGATGTGAGGAAGGGCTGTTAGGATGGTCTGGGAAGTCAGTTCTCTCTCCTGCATCATAAAGGGAGACAAAACTGGCTTTTTTCAGCTAACAGGCTTAAGGGGGACTGTTCTATCTCTCCTTGTGCTTATCCCTCAGTATTGAAAAAGGAAGAAAACTCTCTAAACACTAATGCTGGTGTGGGAAAAAGAGTAAGGCAGTGTAAACTTAGAGTAATAAATCTGTAAATCAGTCTTAATCAGTTCTTAATCTTAAATTGGTTCCTAATCAAAATAGGAGTGGGGTTCTGGAGCAGCCTTGTAATCAGAGTAGTGGTTTTGAGAAGTTCTCAGGAGTTGGTTATTATTTGATGATTAGATTCTATTACAAAGTTGCTTAAAATAGCAGGAGCAGGACTTAATTGGACCTTCAGTCCTGTGATCTTAACAATTCAGTTGAGACATCCTCTGTATATCTGAGCCACAAATTGTTTTTGTATTAGTTAAAATGAGCGTTTTCCCCATAAAAGCAGAAAAAACTCATCAAATTAAAAGGTTATGCTTGTTATCTTAATACTTACTGAGAACTATTTTTTGTTTTAAGTGAAAAGCTTAAAGAGAAGGGATTCAGGCCTTGCAGAAACCAGTGGAGAGGCTTTTCTTCTAGTAGGTAGAATAGTAAAAAAAGGGGATTTTTAAAATTTGTTTTTGTTTGGTTTTGGTTGTTTGCCTCTTCCCCTTGTTGTATGCTGTGTAGGAAATGGTTCTGCCTAGTCATGTGAAGACGAAAAAAAATAACCTGAGCTGGAGTAAAGCAAATTGCCAGGACTTCGGGGAATTCCAGCAGGAAAGGAGGTGCTCACGGGCTCTAGAAACGTGTGACATAATTGCTCATTAAAGCTATCCCATTTATGGGTACAGATAATCTGGTAGCACAGATTTAACAGCTATAAAAGGTTTTAAACTCTTTTGAAGCTGAAATATGTTTGAACCCCTTTTTGAATGTGCTTTAAGTTACAAACATAGGTGAGCAGCTATAAATCCTTGCTGCACTGCCGGTGTCTGTGTGCTGCAATGGGTTGGTCACTCCTAAAGAACAGAATAATCTTTCACTGGTCATCTGTTCTGACAGGGCTTTTCTGCCTGTGCCCAGTGCTGAAGGGCCACGGCACACATGCACTATCCTAGAACCTCTCCTTATTTCCCTGCAGCCTTTCAATAAACCTTTTTTCTATTTATGATAGTAATCCTGTATTTTATAAAATCCTATGTTAAAAGAACTTGACCTTTTTCATAGCAAGGTGTTTTGGTGGTGCTTGTTTGATCCTAGAAGAATAGCAGCATAAAAATTGTCATCTAGGTTCTGATACCTCGCCTGTCTGGTCCTATCTGCTGTCCCTGGCAGTGGTGACAACCTGGGTGCTTTGGAAGCAGTGCCAGGAGCATCGAGGAATACCTTACCTGACCTGGCTGAGGATGTTCTTACTCCTGTAAATGTTTGAAAAGCAGTTGCTGGTTTAAAAAGCAGTGTTTCTGTCTCTTGGGCTCAATGCCTCACAGTCATTTCTGCAGGTTAATTTTGCTGTTTATACTTTGATTGGTTGAATTCCTTTGCTGTGTTATAAACATGTTGCTCTTATAGTTAATGGCTTCTCCTTTTGTTTTTGGAGTCTGAGCACTTATCATGTCATTGTTATTTATGATTTTTAACTACTCTTACACCTTTTCTGCTCAAGCTTAGTCTTTTTAGGCATTTGCAACTTCCCATTTCTAAGGCTTTTTTTACTGTACTTCCATTTTACTGCTATATGTGAATGAAGAATAATCTCCAGCCATGGCAGAGACTTCAAGTACTGTCAGAAATTCTGTATTATTTTTCTGATTGATTCTTCATCTTTTTTTTTTTTAAATCCAGTCTGAAATTGTCTTTGGCATAATTGTGCAATAATTTCTTCTGAGTTTTCTGCAGCAGGCTCAACTCCTGAGTTATGTTTACTTTAAGAGTAGATGTTTGCTTTATGGTTCTTTACTTTTTTGACCTTTCATCTCCTGTCTTTTTGCTCATTCGTACTCTTTTTTAAGGTACTTGTGTAATTTTTGATGCTGTCAGCTGCCCTAAATAAAACTTGTCATGTACCTTTCCCTCCCATCC
This sequence comes from Fringilla coelebs, assembly GCF_963513975.1. Classification (NCBI taxonomy): domain Eukaryota; kingdom Metazoa; phylum Chordata; class Aves; order Passeriformes; family Fringillidae; genus Fringilla; species Fringilla coelebs. The sequence goes on along the minus strand of NC_140046.1, from coordinate 4,134,221 downwards.
AGATCTTAATGGATGGATTCCATTCCATTCCATTCTTGTGCTGGATTCACACATTATCTGTGGTCACTCTGGTTGCAAGAACCTTTTCTCTTGTTCAAAATGTAATTAATTATTATCTGACCTCTTACTTTTTATAGTTTTGTATCAGTTCAGAGGTGATGATTCTGTTCTCCACCTATGACTAATTCTCACAGTAATTTTCTGTACTTTTTCCACTTCTGTTTGAATATTCTTTTGAGTTGTTCTGTTCTTTTAATGACATATAGTCTAGTGCATAAATGGTTCGTTTTCTGCTTCTTAGTGTAGCACAGTCACCAAGTGATTAGCATGTTGCTCCCACTAATTAATAGTTCAGTTAATTCTTCTGTTCAGTTTGGTTGCAGCCGTTGTTGGGAGCTTCTGGAGCAGCAGCAGCTGCTGGAAGGGGACAGCAGCTGTGACAAAAGCTGAACGTCACTCTGGAGCTACGTCAGACTTTAGGGCAGCTGCTTACTCGTCCCCATAGGTCAGTAATGTTTAATTTAAGTGTTTATGGAAGGACCAGCTGTCTTGGTCTGTGACAGCACCTTACCTTACACCCAGTTATCTTCTTTGTGCAGGTTATTTACTTTCTCTCCTGTTCCCTTGTTCTCCTGTGTGGCTTTTTTCAGGCTGGGCAACTGCCCAAGGCTTCTCGCTGTTGGTTTGTAAGATTGTTCCTACAGAATCTCACAGAGTTCTCCTGGATTTTTCTGTTTCTGTTTGGCTTTATTTTCTGCCTCAGGTTCTTCCTACTGGTATCAGTTTTGCCAGGTTTATACTTGCTCAAATAAGAATCTGATCTGTGGACTGGAGGGTTGGACACAGCTTATTGCAGGAGTGGGAGTGTTCTTCTGCACTCCAGGGAATTACTTTGCAAGCTCAATTTAAACTTTTTTTTTTGTTTGTTTTTTTACTGATTGACCAGAAAGACTTTGAATTGCTTTCTTTCAGGCCTCTTTTCAAAAACTATGGTGATACTGCCACTTTTTAATTACTTCTTTTCTCAAGGGTAATTATCTATGTTGTGAGCTTCAGAAGCTTATTTCTGAGTTATTTATGCTGAATCCAAAATAGCTAATTTGCTTACGTTTACTCTATTTATTGTTCTGGGACAGAATTGCTTAGGGGTCAAGAAAAGGTTTCTTTAAACTCAAGTCCCATTAGGATATCTGACTAATTTTTTTTATGGGCAGCTGGAGTTTCCCAGTATTTTTGCCTCTAGACCTAATTGACTCTCATCAACTGGCCTCTTGCTAACCTCTTCCTGGCCAGTGTGCTGCCAGCACAGCATCTCCCACACTGGGTCCCTTGTAACATGTGCTCCTTGGTTGGAGAGATGTGGCCATGGAGAGCTGGCTGTAGGTGATGCACTCACAGAATGTTTGTTAATGTGATGCTTTACATTAATAAAGGAGGATTTGGCAACGACTGTGAACTTACTGAATTGCAAAAGAAGGGGGACAGAAGATTTCATTTTTTTCCAGTTGCCTTCCTCATAGCTTTGCTAGCCTAAGGAATCACTAAATTTAGAGCTGACCTTCTTAATAAATGTACCAGAACTATCACAAGCAAAGACATCCAGGAGATATTAGTGTTGAATATGTCAAGGAATGGTGAACACTTCTTGAACTTTCATAGCATTGGTCTTTGAGAAATGAACGTTGGCTCTTCTTCAGCTGTTCTGTAGGTCCAAGTTTTGATCTTGTGGGGTATTCTGCTTTAAATCGTAGGGGGAAAAAAGCAAGATTGTTTTTTGCATTAATTTTTCTCAACTGCATTGTTATTGTCTTATATATGTTGTTTAAGTGGTAGGGTCAGTAGTACATTTGGTGTGAGTGACATTGTAAACATTGCCAGTTAACAAAACCAGTATTTTCAGTAGTACAGGTAGTGTTAGGAATGTTTGTGTTTGCTTATAAGTGACATATGAAAGTTGTCAAAAGAGATTTAGTTTGTTCAGAATATCTTGTCTTTAACACAAGGATACACTTACCCAGTTAGTTATATTTTAAATAGAAATAGAAAACTTGAAAGATTGTGAAAATAATTAAAAATAAATATTTACACCTAGCCCAGAAACACAGATCCTGGGCTTGTCAGAGAAGGTTTGGGAAATACAACTTTCTGACCCTTTTGTTAGTAACATTCCTGGAAAGTAAACACCCAGAGCAGAACAGCTCAGCTGGATCAGAAAGTGTGCTGGAGTAAGTAATTCAGGGAGTTGATGATGGACATTTTAGTGTCAGAATCTTGAGAGGAAATCAAAGTAAGGCACAGAGTCTACAAGTACATGTATAAGAGAAATGCAAGGAGTGCTCGAACATCAAAGTGTCTTCCTGAGGCTATTCTGTGAAAAAGTATAATGAAAGAAAAAAACAGAGGTAGAAAAGCAGAGAGAGAAAGAAAAAAACCTGCAAAGAGTTTTTTTCAGGATAGAACCATTCCTCAAAAATCTTTTAAAAATAAATTGAAAAGGGAATCATAGTAATGGTAGGCTTGTTCCTTGTCAGATGAAGAAAGAAGGACTGAGTGGGGAAGAAAAGCCTGTTTGAACTTAGTTGCTCACACAGACAAAAAATTGCAAGAATTCACTGTAATATCCAGGTGCAGATTCATCTTATCCTTCTAATCTATTCCTTCTAGAAATACCTAGGTGAGGGAATGTGAAAGATAAAGGGGACAGCATTTCATGCCTGTTCTTTGCTGAACTCCTATGGAGAAGGTTCTCTGTTCCTGTGCAGGAAGCAGAACTTTGTTTCAGAGGTGTACATGGGGTTAGGGACCATCTGAAGTGCCCTTGCTGCTATAAGTCAAGTGATGGAAGTGTCCAGTGTGGCTCTAAGATCTCACCTGCTTCAGGCTTAGGCAGCAGAAGGGTCTCCTCACCTGGAGATGAAATTATTCTGTTTTTCCCCTTCCCCTGGAGACTGGCAGAAAGCAAAGGAAAATCTCATGTACATGAGCTTGGAATGAAAAGCAGGGTGGAAGAGAATCTCAGTGGGGCTTCCCATGTTCCACAGGTACCTTCCACAATCCAGTTTGCTCATCCCATTCCAGGTGGTTTTATTCTGCTTGTAGTTGGCATTATTTTAGGATGATCAGTTTGGTGACAGCTTTTTGGATATTTTTCTGAGTATTTAACATTTTTCTAACAGTTTCGTGTAGAATGTCATTCATCTGCATTTCCCTTTTCCTTTGTGACTGACAGCCCTGGTGGATCCAGTGTGGAGAACAAGTGTGCTGAAAAGAATGATTTTAAGATCATTAAGAGAAAGGCAAGTTCATTACTTTGTCAGCATTTTTTTGTCTGAGCTGCAGCTCACGACTCAGTGGTAAAAGTAAGTTAGCAGGATCCCAAGGGAGATGTTCCTGAGTGCCCTTTGTCCCCTTTGCAGGGCATGGGAGAAATTAAATGCCCCTTACTGCATCTCCAGCCTTTTCTTGTTTCATTTCTGGGTTTTTTTTGGTTTTGTTGTTTTGTGGTTGTTTTGTTTGGTTTTTTTTTTCCTTAATTGCCACTCTAGGAAAAATTCCAAATTGCAGAACTAGGAGGAGAAAAAAATAGCATGTTGTTAGCTTGGTGGGAGAGGCTTAGCCAAGTGCACAAGGAGTCTGTGATATGGGGTTTTGCATGAGTCAAGGGACTACAATTCCTGTCTGTTCTGGGAGGTTTGAGGTGCTGATGGACCTTCCATTGTGACAGTCACTGGAGCACAACTGTCTTGATGCCATCTGCCTGGGGTCACTGAGGGTGGACAGGAAGCTGATTTTGAGCTATTCAAGGAAACAGCCACCTTCTGCTGTGAGCAGAGTAACTCTTCTTCCATGTGTTCAGAGCATGTTGAGGCCCTTGAGAATTACTCTGCTTTTGTCAGAACAGGAAAAAAAGGGCTGGCTGGGTGGAGCAGAGCCTGGGTTAAAAGAGGTTTGAAGAAATGCAAAGCAATAAAAACTGGTTGGAGAGATGTGTATATAGTTTTGACAAGCTTGCTGGAGGGATGAGTGTGGTGCAGTGATCAGGAATGTGCTTTCCCAGGAATCATGGAGGACCTGATGAACCTGAGTCCCTCTGTGTTTGCTGAGCTGTGCAGAAGGATGGGTACAATCTTGAATCTGACAGTATCACGCTGGCTGCAGGTTCCCTAAATTTCAGAGGAGCCAACAGGACTCCTACTGTCTGTGTCCTTGTGGAAAGGCCCCACCACTGGCTGGCACTTGGCTTTGGGAACAGTAAATAAAGTGATGGGACCTGTAGTGGGTAATTCCTGCCCTTTGTCTTTCTGGGTAAGGTAACTCCATGCATAGAATTTGTCAGGCTGAAATTTTAAAGGCTGATTGAAATGCAGATCATAAAATTAAGTCAAGGGTAAGTGGCATCATTCCTAAAGTCAGATATATCAGCATTGCCTGATGTTTGTTCATGTCTTCTGATACTGGAGCTTCATCAACTTTTCTGCTGTCTTCCCATGAACTGTACAGCCCTTCCACTTCCCATTCCAGGTTAAATTCTTACTTTTCTTAGAGTGCTTTCATCTTTTTTGTATTGCAAGCTTTTATTCTGAGTTTATAGAAATGAGGAGTGATTTGTCTGCTGCTTCCAAAAGAATTTGTGCTTTCAGGTCAAGTATTCAATACTACAGAGAAACTTTTAAAATTCATTATTTTAAACATTCTTATAATCTGATCATTCTTTAGGCATTCTTATCATCTAGCTCTTACTTCAAGTGCAATTGCAAGTAAAAGAAAAAAAAAATTGAAAGTCAGTTCTTCCAATAGTTTTGGTTTATCATATTTAGGATAGTTGTGGAAATTTTCAGTGTCAGCTGGAAGCCATTCAGGAAATTTTTAATAGTGTGTTGAGAGGATAATTTAATCTCAGCTTCATACACTCCCTGGATCTGACCCATATGCAAGTAACAGAAAATCCCTTTTCCCATTTTTGATAGTTGTATGAAGACACTCATTCCCCATCTTATTTGATGCTTGCACATTAGATCACGCCAGAAAAAATTACACTAAGATTTAGCAACTGTTTGCACTACCAGCAGTGCAGATTCTTAAAAAAATCTAAATATCCGTTTCTAAATGATGGGTAGTTGTTTTTTAGTGGTGTGAAGGGTGTTTTTGTTGGTTTTTTTATTACTTTGAATAAGAAGATCTGCAAAGAACCAGTAGCTTTTGTGTTGAATATTCACTTTTTAGTCTTTGCTGTTAGTGTCAGCTGTGAAGATCATAGGGGCTGTAACTGGTCTCCTGCTTGGTTTGTTTGTTTTTAAAGTGTCATATATATTCAATGAGGGAAAAACACAGTGTAGCTATGTTTGACAGCAGAGAGAAGTTTTTATAGATGTTACTGTGCTAAGTGTATGGGATACCAGATGACTATAACATAAAACAAGATTTATGTCTCAGACTGTAAATAACTGTGTTTATAGTTCAGTAATAGAGGACAGCTTTCCTGTTGGCCTCCATAACTATTGTGGAAGTCTGTGTGACTCTTCTTCCCAGTGAAATGGGGAGACAAGGGATGATGGATGCAGAAATCTGTTTGTTGTTTCCATTTTGTGCTCACATGGTATTTGTTTAGCTCTGGTTTTCATATTCTTGTTGGATGTGTAAGTTCCTTGAGATGTCATTTGTAGGGACAAAGCTTGCTGCTCTTCAGTGCTAATCATCTACAAGCAAGTGTGGGGTGTAATTTGGTTTCTGCAAACTTTTGAACCGTCTTAAGGAACTGAAAATGCTGTTCTGTATCTCATAGTTCTAGTCACTGTCACTCACTGATTTGGTCTGAATGGGAACTTGAGAAATAATATGGACAGGTGATAATCTCAATGTGTGATTGCCTTCTCTTCTGCAGGGAAGGCCAAGCACATTCTCTTAGTACATTGGTGTATATTACCTGACAATGGGTATCTGTGACACTGACAGCTGTCAGAGAGTTTAGTGTAGTGTGGACAGATTTTAATTTCTCTGAGGTCTCTGTAGCATTAGACTGAAATATGCATTTTAGTTATGGCAACTGACCATTTCGAGCTTTGCTTGTTCTACTCTGCAGCATCCCAGGGGATGTTAGTCACAGGGGTGGGTCTTAACTTCAGCTTGAGATGACATGGCAGAGGCAGAAAACTCCAAAGAGAACAGGTCTTATCCCGTCCTCATCTTCAGCCTTCTTGTGTCAGAGGTTCAAGGGGTGTGTGTGTACCTTTAATGTAGCCATAATTACAGGGATGTAACATCTTATCGATTCATAGACTTTTGTGGATGTGTGCATGTGGTTTCTGCTAACTGATAGTTGTTCAGATGAAAGTAATTTGATAAAACATTTTGGCCTGTAGTCAGTGTCATTTACACCAGTAATGGTAGCCACTAAGTGTAGTGAGTTCAGACTACTGTGTGGAAATAGAGCTGGGCCAGTCCTGTGCCTTGGTCATTCCCTGGTTTGCTTTGAATCTTTCTCACATTCCTACACCACCTTATTGGTTAAGAGGGAAGTCCTGGTAGTTGTGTTTATGCAGTGCAATATTCTCTTTTCCTATGAGTGACACCTAGGAAAAAATGTGGGTTTATTTTTTCTAATTTTAGCAGCCTGCAAGGTGGCCAGTAGGTAGTCACACAAAGTCGGAGGGTGCTGTATCCTGTTTGTAGTGCCTGTCCCTTGGCCAGAGCCAGGATCCAGCCACCTGATCTGATCTGATCTAAAGTGAGATGATCAGTTCCATCCACTGGGAACAATTGTATTTAACAGTATAGCTGCACCAATCCAAAAAGCCTGTAGTGAATAGACTGCACTGGTGGAAGAATGTAAAATACCCAAGTGCAACTTGACTGTACTTCAGAAAACCAGCTGCCTGCTGGTATGTGATTTAATTTTCAGGGCAGTTTAGTTGTAGGGTTGATTTTTTTGTTTTAATCCTAAGTCTCGCCTGTATTTTTAATACACTTAAAATAATGCAATGGCTGCTTTGTGTGCCACTTCTCCTGCTTTCCATTTCCCCACAGCATTCAGGTGTCATTACTGCAAGGCAGGAGGCAGAGCTCTGCTGCTGGCACTGCTGGGCTTTGGCAGGCAGTGCCTGTTGTCTGGGTAAAAAGAAGAGGGAATTTAATATTGTAGCATCCATAAAAATTGGAGCACTTCATTAAGCGAAACTGCGTAAAGCTTTCTTATGGATGGAATTTACATTAATGCATTTTACTGCTCCATCTGAGGAGATCAAATGATAAGCACAGTGTCATGTACACGTTTGTGACTATTCTGTTAAATAGATTTTAATACTCGATAGTTTTTTGTCTCATGCATTTCAAAGCAGCAATTATTTCCAAGGATAAAGATAATGAAATTTTTCTTGATGTTCTCAAGAATAAAGGGGAATAAAGTGTATTTTAAGGTGTATCACGGTAGGTGAGGAGCTCTGCTCTGTCCCATCCCACGCCTGTGTGTGTGTTGTCAGTGGGCCTGGTAGGAGTTTCAGCTGCAGGAAGAAGTGTTCCTGTTGATGACATTTCAGAGGCATGCTCAGAAAGGACGCCAAGAACGAGTCTGGTGGCTGGTTTGGCGTGGGGGGTCGCTGGGGAGGGGGAGAAGGCTGTAATCCATCTCAGCTGCGGGCGCAGGGGTTTTCCCCTTGCGCTGGCTCTCACACGCACGCTCGCTCACAGGGACATGTGACTTTTGGCCATATTAGCAGGTTTATCCAAGCCTAGCCCCTCTGACTAACAGATGTAGGGAAAAGGGCATTCTGGGATTGCAGCAGTTGCTTTTGAACAACAATGTCCTTTTTGTAAGAATCTGATGCTTCTTAAAAGATGGAACATGACATCATTACCGTCGATCCAAGAAACATTCCTTCAATAATACTGAGTGTGCTCTGGTTATCAGCTCCCTTCCCCCAGCTCCTTTCTCTTGCTTTTCTGACATGCTTTTTGTCTATTGTTTTGTTGGGGGCTGTAAATGTGAAACAGTTGTCTTTCAGTGTTATGTGCTTGCTAGAACTGGAATCAAGTGGAATATTGTTGATATATGAAAAAGAAGGAAAAATAACAAAACCCCCAATTTTCCTCCAGCTTTTATAAATGTAGTGTGCTTCAGGTATGGGCTGAGCTCGAGCTAATTATTTCCCTTCCCACACGGTATTAGTTATGGTGTTATGCAAGGGAAGGTGGGGATATCGCAGTCCCGCTCCTGTACATCCCACTCGGCCTCCCTGGCAGCTGTGTGCAGATGCTGGTTGTTCCAAGGCTCCTGCAGTGATCCTGCATCATAGGAAACGTGTGAGTGCTCAGCAGTGCAGTGTGGCAGAGTTGTGAGCAGCTGCATATTTTCTGTAAGCGTGTATATGTTCTTCTCCTTGGTCCACCACTGGGATTTCAGTGTCAGCTTTTCCTTCTCCCCTGAGAGCGGGCTATCATGGAAATGCATTCTAGGTTGCATTATAAATCTCTTTGAATGCTGACTGCTTGGAGGAAAATGCTGGATTTTGCTTCCCTTCTGTGCTTTCTCTCTCCCATGTATGTCTTCCTCAGAAAAACTGGAGACTCCTATGGAGTTTACAGCCAGGTACATCTCAGCTGTGTTTCACAGCCAGGCTCTGCAGCAATGCTGGGAGGTCTCTAACAAGGAGCAGGCAGGCTGTGGCACTTGCACATGCTTCAACTCTCCAGAGAAGAGAACCACTGAGCACAAACATGCAGGAATATGTCTTTTTCCATCCTTGCAGGAATTGCTCTGCAGGGACTGGAAAACAAATGATTCATTGATGGTCTAGAGGCTTGGAAAAAGGTGGAGTTTATAGTGTCCAGAAAGGGAGGAGTAATTGACAGGGCCTTCTGATGTGTTGTTTAAACTCAGGCTTGTTGTCTTTCACATCTTCCTAATGGAAATAAACCTCCAACTTTTTTTAAAAACAAATTTGAGATACGAAATAGAAATAAAAAAAGCACAAGCCAGACAGATTTTTTTGGAAAGAAGAGAGATGTGTGATTAACTGTTTGCCAGTGACAGAATTGTTTTTATTAGTTATAATTTACAGGGATTTGATAGGAAATCCGAATACCTCCCTTTAAGAGGAAGAGAAAAGGACTTTTTATTTATAATGGTTTTTTGGCATCACCTGTTGTAAAGATATAGTAAGATTTTAGCACAACTTAACAGTATACTTTTCTTTTGGATAGATTCCAAGACACAAAGCTTGTAGTAAATGGAAGTGAACTCATGGTGCAGACAGAAAGAATTTTATACATTCCCAGTTGTGTCTGAAGTTGCAAGTTCCTCTGAAGAAAGTGTTTGCCAATGGCCTATTGTCCATTGTCTCATATGCCAATCACAATTTCAGTGTGTGTTTGCCTCTGCTGAAGCAGAGAGAAGGAGGAGCAGCGGGTGTGGAATTGGGTATCTCCTGTTCTGGGTGCTGTTTCTCTGAAGAAAGGGCTTGCAAATAAACCTCTGAAGAGCAGGCACTTTGTGATAGACATCACAAAACCCAGACAATTTTTTAGGACACAGTGGGTGTAACTCTTCAGAGGGAGGATGTCACATTAATGTGGACTCGCTGATGATGAACTGGTTGTCGCTGTAGGTCAGAGATTCTGTGGCTGCTCTGCAGGTGATCGAGCAGATGCTGGAGCATGGAATGCGCCTCATGTTGTGTTTTGATTTTGGTTTCTGTCCTAGCTGAAGTGCTTGACTGGTGTCACAGTGGGGCTGTGACATTATCCCAGCACACTGGGTGTGTTCCTTCATGCACCAGGGCTGCTTGATCTGGAGGAAGCGGAAGCTGCTTTGCTGTGGCTTGTTTCGGGCTCTTTGAGCAGAGGATAATCAGTGAAGAATTGCAATCTTTTTCTTGCAGTAATCCATGCTGAAGAGGCTCCATTCATACAGATGAGCCAAGGGTTGAAGCAGCACTTTAAACCCAGATAGTCGGTCGGCTGACTGCCCAGCAGGATGCCATCAACCAGCCGAGCGGGCAGCCTGAAGGACCCCGAAATTGCAGAGCTCTTCTTCAAAGAAGATCCAGAAAAGCTCTTCACAGATCTCCGAGAGATTGGCCATGGAAGCTTCGGAGCAGTTTATTTTGTAAGTAGCACCGTGACTGGTGAATTTTAGCTGTGTTTCTTTTAAACTGTGGGTGTAGACTTTTTTGAACATAATGAGGAAAAGAAACTAACTGCTGTGACTTTTTTTGTGTGGTGTTTGGGGCAGAGATGTTATCTTGTGTGTCTGTACAGTCTCAATCCTTTCACAAACTTGCAGTCTCTGCGAAGTGTTTGCATACTAAAAAAACCCTGGAAAGTTTATCCTTGCCCTTTAGGTGCATCATTATGTTGCAAGCAGGGATTTATGTGCAAATTAAAACGTGGACTTCTGCTCCATCAATTCTGACTGGCAGTGCACTTCTCCTGTTCTGATCAACTCCTTATCACCTCTTGTTCCTTGAGAGAAATTGAGTTCTCTTCCTCTTCGTGCATACCCCGAGGCTCCCTTAAAGCCATTCTTTATGTTTGACACCTGAGTGTTGGTGCTTTTGTTGTCATTTGTCCTGTCACATCCATTCCTACTGCAGGCAAGAATCCCAGTATCCATCTGCATAATACTTACCTGACATGAACGGGATCCTCATGGCAACCTCATTGCAGCTTGCTGGGTGCTAACCAAATATTGTGGGGCCTTCATTAAAAAACACTTTCCTCAGAAAACCTTTTCACGTTTATAATTATAGGAGGTGTGGCCAAACCTGCCAGTTTTCCTTCAGAAAGCCATTTGTGTCACTATTTTATGAGATGCCTATTCAGTGTTAATAATTGCAGCAGACCATGTTGGGAACCTTCCAGCACAAATTTAATGCAGCACAGATGAACTAATTAGGAAAAGCTTCTTAATTTTGTTCCCTGCTTAAAACTATGAGCCACCACTGTCTGGGAACAGATCTGGGGGAGGAGGTGTTTTCTAAAGAAACAATACTCACCTGTGGCCTTAAATTCACCTCACTTTGGTTAAAGAGTGAATATCAAGGGAGGGAACTGACAAATCTGTCTTTCTGCTGTGTGGAAATATTATTGAAGAAATATTATGGAAGGTTTTTGGAACACTGTGTCTTGCACGGACCACACAGATATGGAAACCCATAATGCAGCTGCAGATAGGCTGTGAGCTGGAAGCAAACAGCATTCCCAAACGCCAGCAGGAGGCTGCCATGGGGTATTTGTAGCCTGCCTGAACTTTGTCCTCGTGGTAAGGGCTGATGGCCCATTACCAGCATCATCTCCAAAGCAATTGCAACTCAGAGGCCATTAATTTCTAGCCATTCTTTCTCTTTTTCCCCCACCATTTTAAATCACCAGTTCATTATAGATCGGTATTTACTCACTATAGAGTGCAATTACTTGCTGGCGTTTGGATTGTGCTTCTTTGTCAGAAAGTACCTCCGATTTGGCACTTGCATAAACACAAGTCTAAGCAGTGCATCACACAACCCCAGCCCAAGTTGGGGCTTCATTTTTGTCAAGAGAAGGTTTCTGATGAAGACACTCTATTGCTGTTTCTGTGTTAGGAAGTTTAAACCTGTAAGTTTTGTGTTGTGTCTTTTTATTACTAATGGTTCTGAGATGTTGAATCTGAAACTGTTCCTTGCAGTGTGCCCCATCCTTCAAACAGAAGCCCAAAAGATCAGAGAGACAACATGGAGAGGGAAATTTAATGTGAATTAAATAAGCATGAAGAACTAAAACATAGGGGAGTCTGTCTCTTGGGTACTTTATTCCTCTGTTAAGCTAGAAATAAAACTTCTTACGTTTCTTAACAAAATTTTGATTCTGCTATTGCAAACAATTAAACTTTCTCTAATTAACTCAATACTGGATTATAGTTAATAACTGCTTTAAATGATATTACTGAACCCAGTGACATACTCCATTCTTCTCTGTGCATACTTTGCCTGTATCAATGCTGAAGCTACTCTGGTCACCAGATGTTGATCCTTTGTGTGGAGTTTTTGGAAGAAAGCAGGATATATGTGCATACATGTCTGCCATAAGACAAGCCTTGCTCATTGGGATGGTTAAAGGGAGCTGGCTTTGCACATCCTCCTGGCTTTTGTCTAGGAATTGTTTTTCAATTATCCAAGATCACAGAGAAACTAAAAAAAGCAAATACAACTCTGTGATTTTAATAATTCTGGGGTGTCAGCCAGGACAGTTCTTCCTCTCTAGGACTGTAGGTGTTCAGCAAACTCTGTCAGGTATTGTTTGCTTGGGTTTTCTGATGCAAAGCATCCTCTCTCCAGGCAGCTTTCATGGCATACAGCCTGCACCAAAAAATGTGGTTGATAAATAGATGTGGGGGTAATTACCCAATAGAAAATCCATATAATCCTGGAATCTCCCCTACCTTATTTAAAATAGAATTTAGTGTTTCACTGATAGTTGTACTCATCTTCCTTCCCTTTTACCAGTGATCCCACCAATGGGTGATATATATTGATCTTGCTCCTGTCTCTTTGTTTCTGCTGCATCCTTCATAGCAGAAAGTTCCTTTTATTTTTTTTTCCTTTTATAATTGATATGAATTTTGCTGGTTCACCTCATGGTTTTAGTTTCTTAGAAACTGCAAGTCTGGCACCTCTGAATCATTTTTGGTATTATCCTTACCCTACTCCCTGCTCTGCAGTGTAATAATAGCTTTTGCTTGACACAGGAAACCTACTACACTGGAACACTGCAGATGGAGCAGAAGAATAACCCACTCTCTTTTGTTAGAGCTGGGTTCCTTCTGCTTTACTGTAGTATTTTGCTTCCCTGCTTTATTGGCAGTTTTTCACACAGTTGAATGTTTCAGAGATTGTCTTTAGTCAGTAAAGATCTAGCAGTCAGAATTTTATTCTAAGTTTGTCTCAAACAACAAAAATAATCACACCCCACCCAACTCTACAATTACTATCAGTGAGAGGATCCTCTCAAACAGAAAGAAAAGTAAAAATAGTATTGGTTCAAGCTTATCATAGCCAGTTGAAATAAAGGCTGACAGGGAATTCTGGGAATCTCTTTAATGAACAGCAGAATTAAAACATGACTGAAAAACCTTTTTACAAAAAGCAGAGCCCTAGTACTTCATTAATCCATGTTCTGGTAGGCTGTGCTTGATAGTACAAATATATTAAAATCAACATTTTCATCAGTCACCAGTGAATGCTGTGTTGCACATTATTCTGATTTGTATCATTTGGCTTCATGTCCAGGTTGATTATTATTATCAGAGAGGCTCAGAGGTCTTTTCCTCCACCACCCTCCTGTGCTGCTGAAATTTCTAACAGAGGAAATCTGGGGTCTTATTTGGAGCCATCCTTCCTGCAAGGTGCTGCCTCTTCTCCTGCTATGGAGAATGAGCCCTTGCTTTGGTGCTGAATTAAACAAAGGTTCTTGTGTGGTCCTTGCCTTGCATTGTTGCTGTGTGAAGTCAGGAAGTTTGCCTTTGAAGTGTGAAAAACTATGTACATTTATGGTGCAGTGTAAATAACAATACTATGAAACTGAGAAGTGTCATCTGAAGATGGGTCACTTGGATTGCTGCCATGTCTCTCTGTATCATCTGCCTTCCTTTAAGACACAAAAGCTAATTTTTGGGAGCACTGGGGAGAAACCTACTGCAGACACTGGTGGCTATCTCCAGTGCATCATGTGACATCTTTCCATATGGTTTGAATGGAACTGGGTGGCTGAGCCTTGCTTCTGTTTCATGTGGAATGGACCTGGGCAGGGAGAGAAGTTGATTTAGGGAAAATCCCTTCTACTTGAATCAGAGCTGCTTTTATTAGCTGTCATTTTTAGCTTAGGTCACAATGTTTGACTCCTGCAGAGACTTGGTGGGTGCTGAGCATGGAAAAATGTCACACCTTGTCTCCCTTTCGCTTTGGAAAGAAATTTCTCATTTTTGCAGCAGTCACACCTCTTGGAAGATACTTTAGTTTAATGCTCTGCAAAAGTTAACTAAGAATAGAGATTATTTGATGATTGTGTGTGGTTTGCATCTTCTGGAAAGGTGGGGCCTGAAGGAACTGATGGATTGTGTTTTCCTGTTACAGGCACGTGATGTGCGCACCAATGAAGTGGTGGCCATCAAGAAAATGTCATATAGTGGGAAGCAGTCCAATGAGGTATGTAGAACATGCTGTATATTAAACCTTGATCATTGCAAATAATTACTATATTGGGATGATTTTAGTTAGCTTGGGTTCCTGCAGGAGAAATATTTTATATAACTGTAAAGGTGAATAAGAGTACTGTGTAAACAAAATAAATCGGTTTACTGTTCAGTGTATTTCTGTGTAATCTGCTCCTGAAAAAAGAGAGGTGGAACTCTATTCTTTCAGATACAGAGGGCTCTTTTTGGGACCACAGAAATGTGTAGACAGAAAAAAGAATTTTAAATGATGGGTTTGTACATTGGTGTCTTACTGCCCTTAAATGTTCCATTTTAAATACCTTTTCAAAGAAACAGGACAAAGGAATTCTAGAAATGGATACAGTAGTGAGAGCTTCCAAGGGAGCCTTGCTTGTACCAAGTAGTGAGGCAGAATGCATCCCTCCCTGGAATGACTGTGCTCATGAGCTGCTGAAACAAAGGCAAAAGAGTGGTGAATGAATGAGTGTGAAATTCTGAACAGCAGCATAATTCCAGAAGAACTGCCAGAGCCAGGGATTAAGGCAGTATTTGCAGAAGGGTCTGTAGAAGTGGGCCTCTCAGATTTAGACATAAGGTTTTTTCATGGCCACCCCAGATGTGTCTCCTTTTCCCTGGGATGCTTAGCAGAGAGAGTTGATTTTATATTTGAAACATTTAAGTGCTAATACAGATTCTTGAAAAGCCTAAGATGACACGAGCAGCTAATTTGATATTATTTCTGGTAAATACCATCTATCAAATCATGGCGTGATTTTTCAGCAGAAGTATTTCTCATAAGCCTGTTGTCCAAAGCATTTATGGTTCCCTCCCTCCATTCTCTGTATTCCAATCTTAGCAGCAGTCTTGCTCTGATGAGTTCGACTAACAGCTCATTGCTTTCTGTGCCTGCCTTTTGTGTATTGATCATCTGCACTCCAAGGAGCTGAACTATTCCTTTCTCTGTGTGTGTGTGTCTGTGTAGGAGGTAGAGGTGGCAGTGTCTCTCCAGCAGTCCTGAATTCTAGCTTCAGAGTTAAATTTCCTATGCCTGTTTCTGTTTTGTCGCTGCGGTGACTTGTTTAACTGTGTACTGATGAAAGAATAATTTGTACTTGCTACTTGTCCTACTGTTTTAATTACTGTGAGCTATAAATACTCTATTCACATGAATGAAACAAACTGTGCATGCTTCAGAAATAGCTTTTGTTTGTCTTCAATGCGTATGTTTCTTTATTTTGAAGAAAGTAATAAGAGCAGGGTTAAAACACTTTCTATTTTACATCCATATTTATTTGTTTTGTTCAGAAGTTCACCAGAGTTATGATCGAGCCTATGTAAGGAAAATTGATTAAGGGCATTCTGGTATCATTTGGTTTCATAATAAGATATTATCATTGGTGGGAAAAATTATTCTCTCAAATAAGGTCATATTTTATACTAAGAATAGGTTTAAAACCTTTGAAAAATGTAGTACTGTGCTCTAAATGTGATCTTGGAGCTTTTTTTTATGCAGGAAATCATGAATACTTCTTGGCTAATACATCACTTCTCTCTTCCCAGTGTAGAAGTTTAGCACGATGCTTTCTTGGTTTGGCTTTTATTGCTTAGTACCTCAAGGCCTCTGGGGCTGAAGGTAAAAGGCAACTAAGTCACTCCAGTGTCAGTGAGAGAGTTTATGTTATGGTTGCCCTGTGTCATTCTATAGCAATTCTGATGTGTAGAAATGCTTAATGTAGTCAATCAGCTGCCTCAGTTGTGGGCTTCTGTGTTCCGTGGTTTCATGTGTTTCTCTAACCCTTAAATTTTTATTGAGGTTTTGCACGTTTTCCAAAGCCTTAGGGTAGATGGGCCCTCTGTCCCTCTGTGAATACTGCCCACATACCAACACATGAGGAAGAGTGTGCTGAGAGATTAACAGGACCTGGAAACCAGCTTTTGAGCTTTTTGGTGTTGGGTTCCTCTCCCACTGGTTAACTTCAGAACTGATACTCTCGCTCAAAAACATTTGCTGTGTCAACACTCTTACGTTTATGGCTGCATACTTAAATGGTTTCAGCTACTGCATTTGGTTTTGAAGGTACTTTCTGTAGTTGTGGTTTTGCTGTGGCACTCTCAGATTCATGCCTTTCCTGCCTGAGGAGATGTGGATGTGCAGCACATGGGGAGACTTGGAGGTCTCCAAGGCAAGCAATGTCAGTGTCTAGGCACACATTGGAACTTGACATTTTGGCCTCTTCTGTGCTTTAAAGTTGCACTAACAGAGCTCCCCTTATTATAAACCTGGCTTTGTTTTATCTGTTTATTTTTTTTCTCCAGTACAACCATTCCTTTATCTAGTAGGTAACTCATTTTAAATTGGCCCTTGTAAAGATTAAACCAGTAATAGAGAAACATTATCAAGAATGTACTCAGATAGTTGGCAGCTGATAAAGGGAGCCACCTCCAGTGTAATATAGTGGCTAGTAGGGATAGGTCTTTATAGTAACAAGAGTTGAGAGAGGCAGCTGATCCTGCTGAAGGACGCTTATCACCTCCATCTCTTTCAGGTTGGGGTGTATGTTTGATTTGACAACAGAATTGGTATCCCTTAGTAGAGGATCACCTGTTTTTTGAGGACTTGTTCAGATATTAAATGTTTACCAGTATATCCTATGCACACATATAAATATAGAAATATAAAACATTTATATTGATGAGACATCCTTGCATACAGCCTAATCGATCAGCAACTTATTTTGTAGGTCTGCTGAGGAGTTAAGCTGTGAATATCATAGTGTTGATACAAACTTACTTTGATTTGAACCTTGTGATAGTTTTGCCTCTGAAAATGTTTAAACTACATAGTAACAACAACAACAAAAAGGTAACAGTTCTAAAAAGTCTTTCTGTTCCTTTTATTCCCTACAGAAATGGCAGGATATTATTAAGGAAGTCAAGTTCCTCCAAAGAATAAAACACCCTAACAGTATAGAATACAAAGGCTGCTATCTGCGGGAGCATACAGCATGGGTAAGCAAATGCTGCTCTGCACTTCTCTTGCCTTGGTTGAAGGTGCTTTGAAATCTCCAGCTGGATTTTAGAGGCACCTGAGCACTGGTGTTGTACATACTGAGATGAGCATGGCCAAGGGCCTTGCAGGTGCTCAACAAAGTGAATTTACTTTCTGGAACCAAGATTTAGGGAAATTTCCCTTTTTGCTTAGATTAAGTGTTGCTGTTCTAGTGTATTTAGCTTGGTAAACTGAGTATTTGAAATAATGTGCATCCAGCACTAATAAAGTTTTGTAGTGCAATATACTAAAGAAGTAATATTATTGAACTAATAGTTTAAGTTGTAAAGACTGTTTTGTGAGTTAGCTTCAATAAATCTGTAGGGCAAAGTTTTAGTTTCTCTTTTTGAAATCTGACTGGGACAGAATCTTAAGTAAATCCCTAAATAGCCCTTTAATACTCTGATAAGCTTGTTAAGTGCAGTTTAACATTCCTGTTAAGTATGTGCATATAAAATATGATATGTAATACAATACCTAACTGGTCATGAATGTGCTTTGGCCTTCCTTACAAGTGGTGTTGCTTGGTATCTTACATAGGAGGGTTATGCTTAATTCTAGTTAGAGCTGCACTTTTGTGAGGGGTCAGTGTGACAGTGCTGGGATGGAGTTTGTGGTACAAGCAATACTTGCTTTGCTATGGCAGCCTGCACTGTGTGTTCTAGGAATTAGTTCTAGATTTCTCCATACAAGTCTAAAAAACATGTATTTACTATTACAGATTTTCTAACTACTTTGATTTCTTCCTATAACAGCTTGTTATGGAATATTGTTTAGGATCAGCATCAGACTTACTAGAAGGTAAGTGAGTCACACATGTTTATTTGATGGAAAGTCAGAAGTAGAGTACTGAACTAGGGGGTTACAGCATCACAGAATTTTCCTTGAGTTTATAGTTTTGTTTGGGGCCAGAGTGTGTATAAATAGGAACAGTTTGTCAAGTTCTTGCATAGTTGTAGTGGCTTTTCTGTAGAATATTGGTTTTCCCAGGTGCTTTGTTTCTCCTTGGTTCATGCTGTTTTAAAGTTGTCAGTCAGTGTTCATGCTGTTTTAAAGTTGTCAGTCAGTTGTCATTTGTTTGCTTCTGAGTTTTAGATTCTCCTACTGTGACAGTTCAAGATTCACTTCTGAAAACTCTTGCTGTTGATCCTAATGCTTAATAACAACTGTAGGCCTGTTGACTGGAATAGCACTACAGCAGTGTTAGGGTTGTGCTGATGAGGTCTTTCATTAAATGGTCATTTTTCTGTCAGGCTTCTTATAGTGGACTGGCTTTGAAGAGATATGTGTGGCCAGTAAGTTGTTCCTTTCCTTGCCAGAAGCATTTCAGGACCAAAAGCTGAGCTGCCAGAATCTGATCTGTGTTACTACAATTTATTTGTGTGTGAATTGCTGTAAATTTTTGGGGTTTGGAGTTTCATTTCATTAATGGAAAACTCAATACTGAGTCTCAAGAAGTTACTTGGGAGACTGGTCACATAACTGACAGAAATGTAGTTTATGGTTGGAGAGTGGTCTCTTTGGTAGTAAATAGCTGCTGGTTTACAGTTAGAAGATTACATCTGAATATAGAATGTACTTTGTGAAGTATTTTTAAATTTGCTTCTCATACTGAACCCAGCGAAAATGGACTTTTAGTATTTCTGTTTACATTGTTAACAGCACTGACTTGCATGTTGCAAACTGTATTGTTTTCTGTAATATTGAATTTCACATAAATTCTTTCCTTAAGTTCATAAAAAGCCATTGCAAGAAGTGGAAATAGCAGCAATTACCCATGGTGCTCTCCAGGGATTAGCATACTTGCATTCTCACAATATGATCCATAGGTAAGTTACATTTTTGCTGTCCCATACATACTTACACATAATTTGTTTTGTTGACTGTATCCCCTCCATCCCAATTTCAACATTGTAAGGAGAGATCTTCTTTTCACAGTATCCATATGCTCTCAAACAAGTGATTAATAGTAGTCTAAAAAACTACCAAGACTAACATGTAAGAGAGAGTAATCCAAAATCAAGGGCCACTTTAAGCAATTAACCTAATGGTTAAAGACTTTGTGTTTGGAGGAAATGTGAATATTTTGCAGCTTGAACATGTGAATATTGGTGGGTTTCATAGTCTTTCCAACAAGGAGTTTTCTTCTTTGGAGGAGAGTAATACTGACACTTGTGTTCTGTCACCAGAGATATCAAGGCAGGGAACATCCTGCTGACAGAGCCAGGACAGGTGAAACTTGCTGACTTTGGGTCTGCTTCCATAGCATCTCCTGCCAACTCATTTGTGGGGACGCCATATTGGTAAGCCAAGAGTTTCACTCATTTCTGGCTTTGTGAAGTGAATGGATCATGTATTGGCTATATAATATACTTGGGCTTATTGGAGCTAGCTTTGTAATCTTGCTGTTGTGGTGATGATCAAATGTACTTTGTTAGGAAAAAAAGTTTCAATAGTAAGCAGGCTTTGAGTTCTAAGAAATTGTGTATCCCTGTGTTTGTATTTCACAAAAAGTAATAAAAATATTTTGCTTTCTGCTTAGACTGACCTAAAGTGATAGAGGTGGGATTGAATCATCTGTAATATATTTTAATCACTCCCCCCAGTGGTTTAAACAATTCATGTATTCTCACCGTGTCTGGTTGTTGAAATAACTGAAGTGTTTTTTCTTTCATAGGAAAGGCCAGGTTCACTGAACCAACCCCTTTGCAGATCCCTTGTATGCTTTTGATCTCTTACACCTAATCTGTGGTGTTTACTCAACTGCATGTTATAATTATTTCACCACAGTTGGTCAGCCAGCTAAACTATTGGAAATGTGGGAGGGTGAGAAGGTGGTGATACTCACAAATGGAAAGCTGGGCAGAGCTCTGGAGAACATCACACAGCCTCTGCAGGCCTGCACTAGTGTGGGTTCCTGATCTTTGTTCCCAGTATCCCATAGTCATGTCTGATAGCTTGGGGAATGATTTGTTTATGGTAGCTGAAATCAGGGAAACAGCCTTTGTCATACTGATAAAGATAATGGGTTCCACTGCCTATTTTGAGCACCAGTTTCTTTTCTTAGGATGGCCCCAGAAGTGATTTTAGCCATGGATGAAGGGCAGTATGATGGCAAAGTAGATGTTTGGTCTCTTGGAATTACCTGTATTGAGTTAGGTAAGTTATTTCCTTTGAAAAAAATTAAAATGTTGTTATTTAATACCTAGAACTTATTCAGTTGAATCTCAGTGCAGAAGATTTGTGCTCCCTTTCTTGTCCTGGTTTCTCTAGGCCCTGAGTTTTAGAGAAAAGAGTGAAATGTGCTTTCTAGAATTCCAGACCAGGTCTCCAGTTTGATGTTTATGGAACTGGTGTTTTCATTACCTGAAGAAAGAGAGTTATGTAGACAAAGAGAGTGGCCAAGTGATATCACTAAGGGTGTTCACATTCTGTGTGGGAGAGGCAGTTAACTTATGAACTGAAAAACAGTCAATTGCTGAACAGCTTTGGAAGTGAACCAGTAAAGGTACCAATGTGGAGATACATTTAGTGCTATAAGTTGATACTGTTTCTGTGTAAATTTAATATACATTAACAAATTCTTCAGTGATGAGGTTCTGGAGAAGTTGACAACTTCAGAGCTGTGTTCAGTGTGTGTTGTCACTCCTGAATAGATTTTTTTTTTTCCCCTTAAATGAAAAGATACGAAATAATCCAATTTTGAAGTGGTAACCTGAAACTCAAAGCCTAAAGAAATGATGGCATTGCTATTAGAACAGACCCTTTAAAGCAGGCTGTGAGTTTAAAGGGACAGTGTTAGTATGGCATTCTGTTTAAATTTAACACATCATGTTTTCTTGGAACAAGAACACCCTGGCTGAAGCGCACCATGCACGCCACTGCTCCATGCACCTGAGGCTGTCCTCCCATCCTTGTCAGATCTGATTGCTCCTGCTCCAACCCAGCCTCCATAGAGGAGCAGCCCAGCCAGGCAGTGAGAGCTCTCAGGAGCACACTAATCCATGTGAACTGCACAGTTTAGCTAAAAATGCTGTCTGGCATTCCAAACTGTCAACTTCATTTTCTTCCAGGACGCAAAATAGATTCTTTCTTCAGAGCAGAGATTTTGTTTGTTGGGTTTTTTTTTTGCATCTTGGTTGCCAATATAAAGCAAGTTGAAGGGGTGTGACTGTCATGACAGAATCCTGCTCTGAGTGGAGTAAGGAGACTTGGCTGGCTGCAGGGCTCCAGGAATGCAGTGAGCTCATGGCCACCACACCCCCGGGAGTCCTGCACGCTGCGTTCTTGCAGGATGAAGCGTGTTGGGCTTCGTCTACGGCTGCTGGCGTGGTGGGAGGTGAGACTAGGTCAGGACAGCAGAGCAGTGTAGGCTGGATCTGTGTGCCTGGCTCATTTGTGTTGCTTTGAGTAAGCATGGGAAGGCAGCAGGGAAATGAGATGTCTTGTAGTCTTCTCAAATTATCCCTTAGTCTTAGAAATGGTCTTATTGAGGGCTCAATTTCAGGGTTTCCAGAAGATTTCTGTTTTATTCAGGTGAGCTAAGAGAGGAAAAAAAAGGTAGAGAGAACAGTCAGTTAAAATAGTTTAATGAATAATCTGTCTGATCCTTGATAGCAGCAACTAGTTATCTGACAGATTAGAGGAGGTAAAGTGCTGAATTTGAGGAAAGACTTAAGTCCTCAGTCTACCCGTTCTGAGGAATTTGTGGGGCTTAGTCCATCCTGCCATAGCCATGAGTGAACCATGATCTCTGATCCATAGTTCAGTGCTACTGTTCAACTCAGAACTGAGCAGACTAAGAGAAGTAGCATTATTTTTTTCCTTGTTTATTTTTTTGAGGAAGGAAAGTTTTCTGTTGCATTTTCAGTAGTGTAGGAACATCCTCGTGGCCTGACCAGCTTCTCTGGAATGTCTATGGCAAGGCTGAGCTTTATAAAGTTTGCCCCATAAACATTCTGATGAAGCTTCAATTTTGTTGTTACAGTGAGATCATCTCCTTCCTCATTAGGCTTTCATGCTGTGTCAGTCTATAAGAGTAATACAAGCTTGAAAGAGAGAAGAGCCAAAGAGAGAAGGCGACTCTCAAAATAGTATAAAGAGTTGGCCTGTTGCTGACTTCCTGCCCATGTGCTTAGTCAGTTAAGTGTGATTTGATGGTTCTTGTAACCAGCTTTTTCTTCATCACTGCTGTCCTGCTAGAAATAAATATTTCTTAGCTTTTTAGCAACTGTAGATTAAAAAAAACAAAGGGGGTGTATGAAGCCAAGAATGCTTGGTGGCTAAACACCCAGTATAGAGCTTACTGTTAACTTACTCCTATTTTAGTACATTACAATGAGTCAGAGAACTCAACTATGATAAACCACGTAATTTAAAAGCTTGAGAGGACAAGGCATTTGATCTTCAAAGGGCTTTCATCTTCTGCAATGGCACAGGACTTATGCCAACATATCTGTCTGATTGCAGGGTAGGGTTGGTTTGGGGTTCCATGTTCAGGCATTCGGGATTTTGCTGATGTGGTTTTCTTTTTAAAGAGATGTAAACTGTAAAAAAAAAACTAAATAAATAAATAAAAAGAACAACAACATGAGACTATCTCCCTGTATAAAAACTTCTTTTCTCTTGTGTGCAGCGGAAAGGAAGCCTCCTTTGTTTAACATGAACGCAATGAGTGCCTTATATCACATAGCGCAGAATGAATCCCCTACACTACAGTCTAATGAATGGTGAGTATTGCTGAGGGAGGAATGTTGGAGGGGATCGCTGTAAATGGACTGCTTTGTCATGCTGAGTTCTTGAAATGGCTGGAGTCCTGTTGGGAGGATGTGAGCTGGAAGGTTCTCGTTAGATTCACCATACATTTCATACACAAAATTCACCAATTACGAAATACATGTTTGAGACTTTTCAGTGTAGTAGGAACAGGACAGGCTGTCGGAAGAACTTAAGATCCTGTAACAAATTGCATTCATGGGTCAGTAAACTTTTGAAGCTCCCAAGCTAGCCAAAACTGTGGGGTTTAGTGGTTTTTTTATCACAAACCACACTGTCAGTTTCTAAATCCTGTTTTGTTGAAGTATTGCTTTGCAAGATGAAGACACAGCTTGTGTGTGGCAAGTGTCTGTTGCATAAACTTCAGAAGAATAAAGCACAGTAGTAACATTCTGTGCCTCCCAGCCTCAACAACTGGCTTTTGAAAACAGTAAATACAGTAAACTAATTTCAAAAGTTAAAAACTTCCTAATTATGGTTTACTGAACCATAGTTCTTGGCCTAGGAGCTACAAGCATCCAGATGTGAGGATCTTGACTCCTTAATGAATTCAACTGGGTCCCTAACTTAGGTGGATTTTTTTTCCTCTCCTTGACACAGGTCTGATTATTTTCGAAACTTCGTAGATTCTTGCCTCCAGAAAATTCCTCAAGACAGGCCTACATCAGAGGAGCTTCTGAAGGTTGGCTTGCTTGTCCTTTCTGTTTGCCATGTGGTATTAAAAGGGGCTGTGCCCTGTGATGATCTGTCTCACCTACTGTACAATGTTATGGTTAATGATGCTCAAACACCTTTGAATTGTGAGTGCTGTGGGGTGTACTGAGCTGACAGCCCTGGCTTTGCTGCCTGTCTGCAGTGTCTCAGAATGTTCCCCAGGTGACTTTCCAAGCCAGCCTTGGAGTTCTCATCATAAAAGGTCACTCCAGCAGGTGACACTGGATGACCATCGACTTGTCGAGAGTTTTAGTTTGTAAACTCAATCATTCCAGTGATTATAATTAATCCTGACAGAGCTGCCATGCATTAGCTAACAAATACCTTTTGTTACTCCCCTCTGTGATCTCTGCTGTAGAACACTCCAATGTGCTTTATGCAGTACCTGAAATCCACTGCTGGGGAAAAGGAGGCAAAATAAACCAGTTTTTCCTCCCTCTATTTTTCCTTGGCATGAAAAAGCCTCAGCAGTCTGCAGGCTTTTTCTTGCTTTATTTCTTAGCTTCTTTTTTAATTCTTCATTTGTGCTCCTGAGTGCTGCAGGTACTTGGCTGTGCTCACTGTAGTGTGGAGACAAAGCCAGTGGGGTAGATTGTTGCAAAAGGCTGACATGTGAACAGAACTCACAGAGAAGTTGGGTGTTGGAACTGCTTTTTTGTGTGACTTTGATGGATTTCCTTTGTGGCATCAGGTGGCATTCAGAATTTTGCTAACTTGTCATTCTCTTTACAGTGCTTCTGACATTTTGGGTTTCTTTTTATCCTGGCCCTGCTTCTGCTAAACAGTGTTTTTCCAAATTTTTTGCATTGCAGGGAAGTGGATGCTATTTATGAAGGTTTTATCAGCACCTTTTTGCATGGTTTTACCTAAAAATGGCTCTGGGGACTTGTGCCTCTTTGAAAACTGTCTATTCAGAAAGTAAATGCAATTATCCAGGAAAGGTTTTGGTGTGGGTGTGTAGTCCTGCCATTTCAGAATTCTACAGATTGGTTTTATTTTGAGCAACGTGCTGCAATTAAAGAGAACATTGATGGAAATGAAACGTTTGGGAACGTATTCCTTCCATAACTATAGTCTGAAACAGCTGCATGCCACTTTACAGGGACAGGTAGGGAATGTGCCATGTTGGAAACAGCATTGCAGTTCTCCAAAGGAACAAAATGAAAGTAGTGGTGGTGTTAATAATGACTCATGCTTCCACAGCACATTGCATCTGGAGACTGCAAAAGCTGCTTCTGACATACATAGACAGTTCTTGCTTTACCTATGGGTAAAATATAGCCACCTTTGCAGAGAAATGTGGGGAATATCTCCAAGAGAAGAGCAGAACACGGGGAACTGTTCCAGGACTAAGCTCTAAGGTTCACAGCCTATTTTATGACTCAGAGCTGTATGATGAATATTTGATTCCCAGGCTTTTCTAAACAAGGAAAAGGGTTTTTTTTACTGAGAGTTAGCTGATGAGTTAATTAACATTTGGTTAAAGATACTAGCCAATCTAGCACCTTTAACTTTTATTTGGTATTTATTGTTCTTCCCTCACTAAACTGCTAGTAGACAATGTCTCTGAAGTCTAGGTTTGTAGTGAGCACGTTTTCATGGCATGTAAAATGCTATTTCTGGGTTTTTACACCTTTATTTTTTGGTACAATCATTCTGAAATCTATCTGGATTGCAAAGTCTGAAAATAATGCTAGTGTTAGCTGTGAAGGTGCTCTCCTCCTGTGCAGGGAAGAGGGCTAATAAACCCAACTAGAGCTCATCACTGTGTCCTCAAAGCATGTGCATTGGAGGCATGAGAGGCCACTCACCTATTTGTGTGTTCTGCAGCACATGTTTGTTCTTCGAGAGCGGCCCGAAACAGTGTTAATAGACCTGATTCAGAGAACAAAGGATGCTGTGAGAGAGCTGGACAACCTGCAGTATCGTAAAATGAAGAAGCTCCTCTTCCAGGAGGCCCACAATGGCCCTGCAGTGGAAACACAGGAGGAGGAGGAGGTGAGAGAAATGCTGGATTTCATCACTGAACCACAGAGAATGAGAATGTCATTTAAATAACCACAATTCAGATACTGCTGAAACGAAGGGAGGCTGTTTACACACCTGGCTGTAAACACTGTCTCCCTCTTTGTGCTTGGAATAAAGCTACCTCGAGGCACAAACAAGGACAAACAGGGTAGATGCCTAGTGCTGGCAAGAAGCTGTGCCATGTGTTCATGCTTGAACAGTCAGCTTCCAGTCCTGTAAATCCTCGCTTTCTTTGCCTGTTTATGAGGCTTCATGAGGACTCTTTAGCAACTGCAGTTAACCTCTGTTTTGACCATATGTACTGAGAATGTTGTTCTAAATCTAAGGCATTGAGGTTTTTACTTGATTTATTAAAAAAAAAAAAAAAGGAAGAAAAAAACAGGTCATCAGGGAAATTGATTTCTCTTTTTTGGGTTGAATGCTGCAGTCACCATGCAGAGAAGGAGACTCTGAATTCTAGTTCTCCTGTACAGAAAAGAGCCTGCAAGGTGCAGGATCCCAGCTGAGCGCTCAGGTGATTCTGGTGTCACAGCAGTTTCTGGTGGCACGCTGTGGCTGATACATGATAGAGTTCAGCTTGTTAACAGGCTCGCTGTTGAAAAGAATCTGACATCAGCCAGTTAATCTTGACAGGGCTGACTCTTTCTCTCCCCAGCATCCCACAAGAAAAATGTTTCATGGCAATGCCTGGAGGGTGGAAAGTGCCATGACGTGGCAGGTGCATGCCTTTAGAGAGAAATGGAATGAATATTCCATTTGGTAATGTCCGTGGGTACCGCTGGGATGGGTTTGAATTTTCTTTCTAATTCCTTTCTCCTAGGAACAAGATCATGGTGTGGGCAGGACGGGAACAGTGAACAGTGTCGGAAGTAATCAGTCCATTCCTAGTATGTCTATCAGTGCCAGTAGCCAAAGCAGTAGTGTTAACAGTCTTCCAGATGCCTCGGATGATAAGAGCGAGCTGGATATGATGGAGGGGGACCACACCGTGATGTCAAATAGCTCTGTCATTCATCTAAAGCCGGTAAGCCCTGGATTCTTACTGCAGAACTTCGAAGGTGTAAAGTGGGAGAGAATTTGTTTGGCACAAAGTCAGCTGTTCCCATTCCCAAGTAATTATCTGCAGTTTAGATTATTGTGCTCCAGTGCACACTCATATGTATATATATGAGTGTGGACTGGAGACTTGGGAAGGTGGCTGTGAAGATGGTTATTTTTGTTAATTCACTAAAAATTATTTTACTAATAGAGTTGTTTCAAAAGCAGTTTGCTTTATCAAGAGGAGTTGGAATGGGAGGTTGTAAATAGGTTTGTTTGGTGGCTACCCTTAACATGCATAGCACTGCCTTGTGGGACAACAGGATGTGTGACTTCCCCTTTTTACCTCCTAGTTAGATAATTCTAAAAGTCAGGACCTACAGTAGAAGCCAAAATTAGTTCTGCAGCACCCAGCTTCCCAGCACTTGATTTGAATATTTTGTTAATGAATAAAGTGTAGGGAAAAAAAATGCAGCAGAAACCACTTCCCTGCTTTCCCTGTGCCAGAAGAAGGGTGGGCTGGGGAGTGCCCTCTGAGCTGGGCTGCCCTTGCCATGGAGGGGTTATCACTCCGTTTGCTCAAAGCACTACCATTTCCGCGGCTAATGATAGGTGTGGCTAGAATGTCTTGTTCTTTGCCCAGATATGCAACAAAGACACAGGTATTTCCTCAGGGAGTTAATTAGTGTATCATATCTAACTAGTAATCACTCTGTGATGAATGACAAACTCAAAATAAGAATGTGGAATACACCATGACAAATTTTAAAATTTGCTTTGAGGTATTTCTGCAGTGGGTGTAATGAAAATCTGCCTCTGTCTTTCAGAGCTACAAAGATGTTGTTTTTGTCTTTCAGACTTGATAAAATCTACTTTATAGCTTTTCTGTTTTGTTGCAGTAAACTGTTTAACTCAGCTTTCACTTTTCCATTATTTTCCCTCATTTTCAGCTTTGGTTAGTAATCTTTCTCCTAGTAATAAAAATTCAGTATGAAATTTCTGAAAGCGAAGGTCATAGATCAGAACTTTTGCAGTATATACCTTCATCAGCAGGAGGATCTTTCAGGGCTGATGAATGTAAAACGTTTTCTTCCTTTCAAATAGAAATTAAAAATCTTTAGTAACACAGTTTCTCTTTATTCTCTGTCATGAATATTTGCTGCTAAGGAGGAAGAGAACTACAGAGAGGAGTCGGATCCTCGGACAAGAGCATCAGAACCCCAGTCTCCTCCCCAAGTATCTCGCCACAAGTCTCATTATCGGAACCGAGAGCACTTTGCTACCATACGCACAGCGTCGCTGGTACGTGGAGGGGAGAGCTCTGCAGGAAGGGATGCTTTGAACACAGCCCTGTGCAACTTCTCAGAGCTTTCAGAATATCACCACAATATGAGCAATTTCTCAGAGCTTTCAGAATATCACCACAATATGAGCTATCTTCATTGACTGAGATACTGGCACTGAAATAATTTAGCGTCAGTTAATAAAAGCTTCAGTGAGATACCTGGGCAAATGTAATTTGTGTATATTAAATATTTTAAGTCTCAAATCCAATGTGTCCCATAGAATATAGGAAACCATTTATAATAATAAGCTGGTTTTTATTTTCATATGCATATTATGAATATTTGTGGGTGTGTGTATGTATCCACCCTCATTGTATTAGGCTAAAAGGCCGTTATTTAGTACCAGCTTTATAACAATTGTACTGTTTTTCTGCTGGAGCCCATATGAGCTTATCTCCTTCAGCAGAATTGAGTTTTTAATCTGCTCTGCTGCCATTAGGATGTGTGCTTTTCTTTACAACAAAATCATATTTCTTAACTGAATCGTTTTCTTTTGTGGTTTGAAGACTGCTGAAAAGCAGATTAAGCAGCATTAACTTCCTCTGGCCCGATGTGGTTATCTTCCTAGGTGACAAGGCAAATGCAGGAACATGAGCAAGACTCTGAGCTCCGAGAGCAGATGTCTGGCTATAAACGTATGAGAAGGCAGCACCAGAAGCAACTGATGGCATTAGAGAATAAACTGAAGGCAGAGATGGACGAGCACCGCCTCAGGTTGGACAAAGATCTCGAAACACAGCGTAACAATTTTGCTGCAGAAATGGAAAAGCTAATTAAAAAGCACCAAGCAGCCATGGAAAAAGAGGTAGGTGGTTATGGTTTATCAGACCAACCCATGTTTTTTAAATTACATTGAATTGTCCACTTCTCCTCAATGATGCAGGGATGACAGTGTGGACTCTGAGATGTCTTGTTCTCATGAGCCAAGCAAATTGGTAATTAGAAAAAGGTTAATACATCACCTCCTTACACTGAGGGGTTATGTAACTAGAGAAAAGGTATGTCCTTCACGACAGTGGGTTGTACTGAATGTTAGAATCTTGACCCCAGAAAAACACTGAGGGTTTTCCTCTCTCTTGCCATGTCTGTGCTGTCAATAATTGTCTGCCATTGAGTGTTGTGGAGGCAGATTAGCCTTAGGAGAAATGTGTCAGCTACACTTAAATGTTCACTGTCTAGTTGTGCATGGATATGGGGGGGCTATGCTTTTAAATAATTGATAATGAAGTGGTACTGCCTACAGCAGTTATTATAGATTTTTGTTCATCTCTGATCTCTCAGTGGAAGGCTGAGGATATAATTTATCATAAGGTTTTGATTTTTTAAGGCAAGATTAGCTGAACAATAGGGCTGAGGGAATGTGGCAGTGGAGGAGGACTCTGCTGGGTGCCTTGATGGGATGGGGAATGAGGAGAGAGTGAGGACAAGCTCCTCTGACTTGGACTTGTCCAGAGATGTGATGAATATTGTGGTGGCTACCATGAGTTCTGGGTCTTGAGGCTGAAATTGGACATGAGCTATAATCCATTGGGACTCAGACTGACTTGCTGCTGGATTTGCTGTAGGCTAAAGTGATGGCCAACGAAGAGAAGAAGTTCCAACAGCATATTCAGGCCCAGCAGAAAAAAGAATTGAACAGTTTCCTGGAGTCCCAGAAGAGAGAGTATAAACTCCGTAAAGAGCAGCTGAAAGAGGTAACTCGTCTCCAATGAGAAGTGTGTGATGCAGTGGGAGAGTGGTGGGCATGTGAAAATAAAAGTGACACTGCACCACAGATCTTCCACAGGATTGCAGTGAGTTCTGCATTTCATGAGCACAGTCCTGCGTGTACTATATTTGTTTCATCTCTTTGACCTTTGAATAAGAAAATATATTTTTTTAGTTAGTTGTTGGTAACTATATGTTTATCTTGTGAAAGTACAAACCTCTCCATTGTTTAATGCTGCTTCTTAGCCAGAAACATGCAAAGTTGGCAGTCCTGAGGAATGAAAAAAGTTTATGAAAGGTCATGAAGATTTTTCTCATACATTGTTGTTGCAGGTAGTGGCCATTCCCTGCAGCAGTTAGTGAGGTTTCTTATCACTTAATGATATTCCTGTACAGGAGCAAGAGAACAGAGCAGTAAAGATGATCTGCATTTTTTGTAAGGAAAATACCTGTAAAGCACTATTAATTTTAATGGAGAAAGCTGTGTAATTATTTAATAATCATTGCATTTTAGTGAAAATCGAGATCTCTCTGAAATGCAGAGAAACTGTAGCATCAAACTTCCTGATTCTTTTTGTGGAGTGACTGAAACCGTAAGCACTATAAATATTTTTTTGAAAGAACCATTTAATGCTCAACCATCAACTTGTGTGACACAACTTTGGAACTTGCTCCAAAGGGAAGTATTCCCAAACATAGGCATTTCCCAGGAGAAAAAAAAGGCTAAAGAGCAGCAGAGCCAAGAAAGATCTAACAAAAACTACAGTAGCGTGGGCTCTTTATAATAACATAGAATCTTTTTCTAAGTGGGCAGTAGATCACAGAGCACCAAGAAACACTGATGAAATACAGAGGAGTTCTGTCTCATACTTCAGTTGAAATGTATCACAACAAGTCTTAATTACTGCATGGGCATCTCTAGTATGCAATTCAAGCAAGCAGAGTCTTTTGGCAAAGATACTTTAAGCTGTGTAGTACAAATGTGGAAACTCTTAAGTTTTACCTGTGAACTTCTTTACATTGTTTTTGTGAGTTATGGCATCTCAGTGAGCAGCTCTGCCATGATGAGTTGCTGTAAAATGGGTATGTGCTCTGATCAGGCAAGACACAAAAAATTTTCTGATGTGCTTCATGTGGCTGGAGTTCTGTTTGAACAACGGGATGTGAACACTTTCCTTCTCTCAGTCCTTTGGGAGGCTGTAAAAATGTTTACCAGACAGCATGGCAGTACCTCCAAGTGTTTTCAGTGGCAACCCCTCATTTTGCCATTTTCAGCTGATACATTGGTCTGGAAACTGTGGACACAAACCAGTATTTTGGCCAGTGGAAAAAAAAAAAAAGGCTGTAGTTGAATTTCTTCCAGTCTGTATTGTCTCCTGGTATTTCCTTAGTGTTCCTTACATGATGTGATGCATTTTGAAGAGGCTGAGATGGCACCAACTTTGAGAAGAGAGAGTAGAACATAGTTCAGTAGTTTATTAGTCAGGTCTGTCCAGTTTGTGGCCAAAGAACTTAATATAACTATTCCACAATTAATCACCTTGCGATTATCAGGAGCTGAATGAGAACCAGAGCACTCCAAAGAAGGAAAAGCAGGAGTGGCTCTCTAAGCAGAAGGAGAACATCCAGCATTTCCAGGCAGAAGAAGAGGCCAACTTACTGAGGCGTCAGAGGCAGTACTTGGAGCTGGAGTGTCGCCGCTTCAAGAGACGGATGCTCCTGGGCCGCCATAACCTGGAGCAGGACCTGGTTCGGGAGGTAAGGGAACAGGCAGAGATGAGACCTGGATGCACCTGGGGGAAGTGCATCTCACAGGAGCACCTGCAGTCTGACTCAAATCAAACAGAAGTGTTTGTTACCACATCCAAAGTGTTTTGGTAGAACAGTGGTTGGATGCTTTGCAGTACCATCTGGTAATCCCTGTGGCATCCAATGTACAGGTTAATGCCCTATTGCAGGAGAATTGTTAGTCCAAAAAGTCATCAGACACAACAGTTAACAGAAAATGCTTACTGTGAATCCTGTTGAGCATCTAGAACAGGAAGAAGAAAAGTGAAATGAGGAAGGAAAAATTACCGGTGGCGTTGCTGTCTGCTGCTGATAAGACCAAGAAACTCTGTGGTCTGTCCTCAGATGCCTTGGAAAGAGAAATGCCCTTGTGAACAAAGTGAAATGTCACTTCGTCAACGGAAATCCAAGTAAGTACAAAGAACCTAATAATTCCCTCTGTCCTCCTGCTAGGAGCTAAACAAAAGGCAGACACAGAAGGACCTGGAGCACGCCATGCTGCTGCGTCAGCACGAGTCCATGCAGGAGCTGGAGTTCCGCCATCTCAGCACCATCCAGAAGATGCGCTGCGAGCTGATCCGGCTCCAGCACCAGACCGAGCTCACCAACCAGCTGGAGTACAACAAGCGCCGCGAGCGGGAGCTGCGCCGCAAGCACGTCATGGAGGTCCGGCAGCAGCCCAAGAGCCTGAAGGTACTAGGGGGTGTAGGAGCTCTGAAGGCGCTAAGTGGTGTAGGAGCTCTGAAGGTGCTAAGGGATGTAGGAGCTCCCGTTCGAGCTGGTGGTAGTGGAAAGCTGGTCCATTACAGCCCTTTTGCAATGCAAGCAGGGCCAAGGTGATTTGAAGCTGGTTAACTTGAAGAGCACCATAGTGGTGATCAGCCTTACACAGTATTGTAGGTAGGCCACAGCAGCGCTAGTCCTTCTTCTTCTTTGAAAAGCTCTTCTCATCAATGTCCCTTCCTTTCTGGGGTAGTTTTAAATGCATTTAATGTTCACATTATGCTTTTTTTTTCCCCCTCCTACACCATTTTCTGATCCTTCTCTCCCCCATATACAAAAATAAAATCAGTATTTCTGTAATGAAGTAGTGTCATTTAAAAACAAAACCCAAAAGCTTTGTGTTGCCGTGTGCATCAAAATGAACTTCACTCTCAGTCTTGGCTAACTCACCTGGTTAGTGTTTTTTTTATTAAAGCTGGCATGGTGGCAAGTGGGGAGGGGAAAGAGAGAGACACCAGCCAAGTGCAGTGTCCTCAGGAAGCTCCTGGCACTGACCTTTGCTGTTTGTCTCTTCTGGGTTTCTCATGCTGCCCTTGTAGCTCTGGTGGCTGACCAGAATTATGGGGCCTCTGTGATTGAGGCTTTTAGTGTTTTTGTTTAAGCCTTCACTTCATCTGAAGAAGTCCAGTGGTTTATTTTGAAGTGTCTGAGAAGGGTGTATAAGGCCTTTCACAAAGCTGCCTGGTACATTTCCTTTGAGGAGGCAGACTTCTTCTCTCCACCCAGTGTTCAGCTGTGCCAGTAACAAAACCAGTGTATGGCATACTGAGCATGGGGTTTCTTTGTTGTTCTACATCTTTCCTCTTCATGGTATTTTCCATCTGACTTAGTTTTCACCACCTGCAAGTTATCTTCTTACAGAGAAAATAACCAACTTGAAAACACAACATCAGGAAAGAAAAAATGATACCTGATTTGTCAATATTAGAATAATATTAAATAGTGAAAACCTGGCTTGTGAGAACAAGGGACCATCTGATCACTGTTGAGAATCTCCAAGGATATAGTGTATAAATAGCAGATGACTTCACAGGGAAGCTGTGCTGCACTCTGAGCTGAATAAAACTGAAGCAGCTGTATTAGGTTGATCCTTCTGAGATTAGCATGAATGAGTTCTGCCTCCCCAAGGTGATGTGGTGCAAACGCGGGTGGGCAGCATGTCCATTCTCCTTCCCTGGCAGCAGGATCTGTGGTACTTCTGTGCTGCAGGGGCTTTGCTGCCCTCTCACCTCTGCAGACTCTGCAACCCCTTCCCTTTTCCAGGGAGGACAGGGCTGGAGCGTTTTGCAGGGAGCATGGAAAGCTTGCACTTTGCTTTGCATGGCTGTTCTGTGATTAGTGAAGGATTTCAGGCTTGAGCTGTCAATCCTGCACCTTTGCAAACAGGCAGTGCTAACAGCAGAGCCCTGGACAACCGTTGGGTTTGTAGCACAATCCCCTCTTTATCGAGGCTGTTCTCTAGCATTAACTCCTTCTCCTGCCTCTGACTAATGCAGGCAAGTATTCTTAATTGAATAGATAATTTGACCATTTGTTCAGTTTCTCTCCCCAGCAACGTTTTCCCTCAAGGGCACATTTCAGGCTTTCCCTTTGTTATTTAGTGAGGCCCTTTGTCCTGGAAGCAGGTTTTTAACGGTCAGTGTCTGTTCTATGACAGCACCAGAAGGACCCATAACTAGAATTCACCCTTCAGTGAAAACGGCTGTTATTATTTCAAGTGTGTTAATTGTGATGCAAATACCCTCTTGCTGGTATTTCACAATACTAGGTCAAAATGATCTTGTCAGAAGTCTGACTGGAAATCTTACCCCTCCCTTCTGTTTCCTGTTGTTAAAGCCTTTGGATTGGGAGCCTGTAAACAGTCTGGTGTCCAAGCAAGACTTCACAAAAAATGAGGACAAAATAGGTTGATAGTGTTTTGCTGTGACCAGGTCCCTGATGGGAATGTGTAACCTGCTGACACTTCCCTTAAGGGCAGTGAGAAACAACCTTAAAGGTTTCCTGGAAGGAAATAACTTTCTGTGAAATTTAGAAAGGTTAAAAGTGATGCATTCCTCTTCATGATACATGTTTTGATTTGAATGAAACCCATCTTTGTCCTGTTCTCTGCATCAGGTTAACAAACTGTTATTGTTGTTTTATGCAGCAAATTGTTCTTGGGCTGGGGGTGTTGTTTGATCCCACTGCACTTTTTGAGGTTGCTGCAAGTGCTGTGCTTATCACCTGCCCTGCTGAGCCCTGAGTTAGTGCCAGGAGCAGGGAGTGGAGGGGCTGATTTGACCATGCATTGAGATCTGCCTCCCTGCTTCAGATCCCTGAGCTCTTGCAATTTTCTCAGACAGGAGTCTGGTCCTGTGCTCTGTTTGTGCCTCTAGTGCTTCAGTATTTGGCATGGTGCCTAACAATGGAAAGGCCCTCATGTCTGATTTTAGTGATTAGTGTTTATTTATTTATTTGTTTATTTTTACCATGGTGAACTTGACCATCAATTAACCATCATCACTCATCACTTCTGGGTTTTGCTTTGTTAGTAGTATCTCTGCCACCCATCCCATAGAAAGATACAGAGAAGTCCAGAACACCCTTCTTTCAGGATCTTGAAAAACTTAGTACATGTTGAACTTTACAGGCTGCTCTGAAGGCAGGTAAAAGAAAAAAAGTAATTTCTTCAAGGTCATACAGCAAAGCTGGATCCCAATACCTTTTCCAGGATTGGTGTCCCCCAACCCTGTGGGCCATCACAGCTATGTCTCTAAACAATACAGAGATGTTAGCAAGTGTAAAGGGAGGAAAACTCCATTTCCAGTAAGCCTCCACTGGGACTGGGGAATTGTTTCGTTTGCTAGACCAACACAATACTACTGTTTTGTGGTGTACATTTTAAAGCATCTAGTCTTTTTTGGGTTTCTTTATGAAAACCAGGCTCATAGTATCAAGGGTTAGAATACATCTTATATTCATCAAACCCTCAATGGAAAAAGCATTGCTCTTTTTTCCTGTCCTTTCCCATGCACCAGATCTGCTTCTTTTCATAACATTAAGTGCTGTTCATATATATGTGCCATACAAGCACAGTCGTGTAAGTATGGCTTTTGGTGCTAATAAATATTAGTCCTGTCCCTCAAGAACTTTTCTTGAAAAGCAACACCCAGGACTGGATTCAGTCCAGTGACAAATGTGAGGCTCTTTGTGCAGAGACAGCTGTATTTAGGCTGGAGCTTTGTTATAAAAGTGTCTGTATTGTAATTGTTTTGCACAGTAGCAGTGTCAAAGCAGCTGCAGCAATAGTCATTGCCTCTTGTGTATTTTGCTTCCCTCCTTGCACTGTAGATGTTAATATACATTTGTGGATTCTTGAACTCATATCCTTAATATAATCCTAAATATCCATTTGAATGGATATTTCGCTCATTTGAAACATGCTGGTTTTTTCTTTGTGTCCCCTCCATCTTTCCAGTCAAAAGAACTACAGATAAAGAAGCAGTTTCAGGATACATGCAAGATCCAAACCAGACAGTACAAAGCACTGAGAAACCATCTGCTGGAGACCACGCCAAAGAGTGAACATAAAGCTGTCCTCAAACGGCTCAAGGAGGAGCAGACCCGGAAGCTGGCTATCCTGGCTGAGCAGTATGATCACAGCATTAATGAAATGCTCTCTACACAAGCTGTGAGTCGCCTCCGAGGGACCCAGGGTTCCTCAGCCGAAGAGGGATGTTTGCATTTTAACCGCTCTGTATCCTGACAGTAGGCTTTCTGCTTCCTTGCTGCACGTGCCATTCCCTGCACAGTCCTTCCTCTGTGTTTAGAAAGTGGAGTTCAAACCCAGAGGAAAGACCTACCACCCCCTCCAGGCAAGCTGAAGCTGAAGCTGCTGTAGTAGAGATGCAGAGTGATGCATCTGTGTGACCAGTGAACTGCTTTTGCATGAAATGTGGCAACATAAACATCCCTGTTAGAGCATCATTACGTAGTGTGCAACTGGCTGCTTAACTCATTTAGATTTTGATTTGCTGATGATAACAACCCAAGCATGTGCCACCGGTGGAAGATGCTCATTGAGTCATGGAGGAGTCCACAGTTTTGACTGTAAATCTGAGGTCAAAGTGTTGTGAAAGTTCTGTGATTCCTCTTTAAGAGATTCCTTCTTTAAGGAATGACCACATGAGCAATGCTTCAAATCCTTGCTACAGCTTAATGTGCACTTTTCTTTGCAATTCTTGCATATTGCATCCTGCTCACATCACTTTCTACACAAATTTAACACTGTGAGGCAGGGTAGCTGGCTTCTTTTATGATGGGAAGTTTAAAAGTTCAGTATCATGTTGCTTTTAGGTTTATTTCATTATATCCTTGTGCCCAAAGTCCTGCATTAGCAAGGCTCTGGACTTAAGTCTCCTGGGTAGAGGTAATTGGTTAATCCAGTTGAATAGAGCAAGAGAGCTTCTCTTTGCCTCTAGCGAAAGGAGAGCTGAGGATGTTTGCACCTCCAGCAGTCTGGTCTCTGCAGTGTGGATCGTGGTTCCTGAGGCGCCACTGCTCATCAGCATCACTTGCATCAGTACTGTGGGCTCACTGTCACCAGTCTTTGTCACTATAGGTCCTCTGTTCAGCCAAGACAAGTACAATAGAGACCAATTGTATTGCTAAGAAAACAATGTCCCAGCCCATTCTCCCCCTCCCCACGGTCCTCCCCTGGAGTGTCAGCAGTGGTTACCCCGTGGTGAAACGTCTCTATTGTCTGTCTTTCCCAGCTGCGTTTGGATGAGGCACAGGAAGCAGAGTGCCAGGTTTTGAAGATGCAGCTGCAGCAAGAATTGGAGCTGCTGAACGCATATCAGAGTAAAATCAAGATGCAGGCAGAAGCCCAGCATGATCGGGAGCTGCGTGATCTTGAGCAGAGGGTGTCCCTCCGCCGGGCCCTCCTGGAGCAGAAGGTAAAGTGGGCATGTGAGCATCCTAAGCACACTCCATATTTCAGATCTTAAATTCCACTCATCAGTGGCAGATAAACTGCTCTTACTTTGCTGTATATAGTAACACATATCATTTGGGTGTTTGTCTCTCTGGGGTTGAAAGCTCAGTGACACATAGACTAAACTTTCTGCCAGCTCAGGCCTCCTGTGTGAGCAGCTTCTGGCTGGGATAGAGCT
Source organism: Fringilla coelebs (assembly GCF_963513975.1). NCBI lineage: Eukaryota > Metazoa > Chordata > Aves > Passeriformes > Fringillidae > Fringilla > Fringilla coelebs. The sequence goes on along the minus strand of NC_140046.1, from coordinate 4,096,661 downwards.
GCCTGAAGTGTGCCAGAGGGGGGATGTGCCTCTCTGGGCAGAAAGGAGAGAGAACTGTACTCTCTGTCTCTGAGCTGGAGATTGGCTTTCCTGGTCTATCAGAGAGCAGACAGTAACAACCTAAGGCTGGGGGCTGCAGTGTCCCTATGAAATTATGTGTCTTATGAGCAAACTCAAGTAGCCAAAGCCACAGGTGTGGTGCTCCTGAGGTCTCAGTTTGTAGTTGGCTACAGGTGCTTCTTGTTAAAGTTTGCTTCAGGTGCAGTGCTAGATATGTGTGTAGAATTGTGATTGGCCTATACAGACCAAGAGAAGGTAAATGCACCAAAAACTGGTGAGAGGAAATAAACTGCCAGCCTTCCTCCTGCAGTTGTTTTCCCTTTGGACTTGCCCTATAGGTGTCAGCCATTGCCATTCACAGAACATTTCCCAGTTCTGTTCATCAGTGTGTAATAAATTAGGGCAATTACTCTGTGGCCTCGAGGTTCTTCACACTGAAATTCTTGTAGGGCCTAATGGATGGATGCTGGATAGTCCCCAGAGCGCTGCTCCACCTCACTGCCAGCAGAGGGAGCACCCCCAGGGAGGCAGCACAGTCCTGCTGGGCTTTGGGCTCTGCAAGGAGGCAACTGCTCTCAGAAAATAGATGAATCTGTGAAAGCAGAGTTCCTGTGTGTCACTCGTGTGCAGTAGCTGTGTTTAGACACCACTGCTAGTTGTTTTGGTCCCAGCTCCCGTCACAGCCTGGCACGGGTAGGGATTTATCTGGAGGTGCATTGCCCTCTGGTGGCATGAGCAGCTCGGGGAAGAAGTGCCACAGTGAGCCAGTGCTCCCTGCTCTGTGGAAGCAGCATATATTGCAGATAGTGTTAGAAGTTGCAGTGAAGCCAGCGACTCAAAGAAACCCACATCAACCAATAATGTTGTAGAAGTTTTCCATTGTGTACCAGGATTGAAGTCTCTGTGCATGGAAAACCCCTGTGGAGGATTTGGCATCAGTAATGGGGATAGGAATCTTAACAACACTATTTCACAGAGAATAAAAACAGATAAAAATATCACCTAGCATAATTTTTCATTTTGTGTCCCTATATTGCCTTAGAATAGGAAAAAAATTGACGGTGCTTCTGCTTTCATAGGTTCCTGTAGCAATATGTGCAGTCTTGGCACATGAAAATCACAGGTCATGCACCAGCAGTGAGACCTTGGTGGGGTTCCAGTCACTTGGCAAACGTGTGGGTCCAGAGGCAGACACATCCTTCTTTTGCAGGGGTATTTTTTTGGGAGGAGAAGTGATGTTCTGTTTTTGTAAGAACTAAGAGTTATGAATTTTCTGGTGTGGGTCCCTCAGTGATGTCACCTGGTGTTTGTTGGCATGTGCTAACTGAAGCTGGCAGCCAGAGAAAGGGCAGGTATGTGCACAAGATGAATGTCTGCATTTATATGCACAAATAAATGTGTAGCCTGTGGCAAAGTCAGTCCCTGGTGTTCAATAATAAACCAGATTCCAGAAGTTAGTGTATGCATAGAAATCTGCTTCCTTTTCAGCAGGCTGCCTTTACTTTTGGTGGTGCCCAGTCACCATAACTCACCAGAGCATGTGTGTGATGTCCAACCCTGGAGTAAGGAGGGAGTAGCCAAGCCCCATTGATGTGAAATTTTGTTTGTATTGCACCAGCAATGAGCATGTCCCAAGAGTGTCTTTAAAAGAGTTTAGATTTAGTCATTTCCTTCCCACATGCCTCAGACACTTCATTTTCAGAGTGGTTTGGGTGATGTCACTTTAACAAAGTGTCAGGCCTTTCAGTGAAGTTCAGTTGCACCAAGTCCTGCATGTTACAGTCACTGAGACTGAAAATGGTGACATGCTGAAGACATTGAGAAAGGAGGATTCTACTTAGCAGGACAGGAAAAAAAAAAAAAAAAGCTTTTTAAGGAGCTAATGTTACAGAAGGTACCTTCTTCCTCCACTGCCTTAGTGGCTTTCAGCAGGAATAGTGAGCAGGGCTGCTCAGTGCACAGTCTGTCACTCACCTAGAGTAACAGGCAAGTGGAGAAGGAGTTTCTGAAAGCTCCAAATGGCTCAGGAGATGACTCATGCTGGAGCAGATTGTTTCCTCAATTCCAGATGAAATTGCTTTGCATATTCCCTGACTCAGGCAAGAGAGTGCTTACAAGTACAAGGCTCTGCCTGGTGCCTTCAGCACAGACCCAGATAACACCTCTTGGCCATGTTGCTGCTGACAGCAGGGAGATGCCAGTGAGCTGTGCTGAAAGTCTTGGCTCCTGCTTTTTCCCCATTTGGTCTTTTTCACAGAGGCCAAAAGAAGCTTTTTCAGTGCTGGCAAGAAGATAATGGGTTTTGGTTCTCCACCTGACTGCAAAGATTTCAATAAGAAAGGCTTTCATCCCTCTCTGATGGGTGTCAGGAGGCCATAGTCCTGTGTTTTCAGTACTTCTAGTGCTGATCCCAGTGCCCCTACCAAAGTAGTCTTGGAAACCAATTTGGAACAGTTTTATGGGGTAGAAATTGGAGTTGCCAGCTTGCATATCATCTAGCTAATAATCTGCCACACAACTCAAACAGCACTGCCTATGTCCTTCAGCCACACACCCTGGAAAAAGTATCAGGGCAGTGAAATACGAGAAAACCAAATTAGGAAAGGGGTGGTAGATAGGAGGTGATAAATACATGAGCTAAGAAAATCTGGCCCGTGAACATTAGAGAGGAAGCTGAATGTGGGCTTGTGCATTAAGTCTTAGAGAAAACAGCAGTCATCATCATAATCATCATTAGATCCAGCTACAGACAGTGAAGGTCACCATAAGCTGGGTTGGCAGGCTGTACCTGAAGGTGCTTTCCCAGTAGGCATCTATGGAAGCTGTAGACTTTGCTGTATCTCAGAAGATTAATCTATGTTAAACTGTTGGTATCAGTGTAAACTTCAGATTCGCATCCCTCAAATGTCATGTGTTCACCAGGGAAGAGGGACCAACACCCTCCAACTGGCATTCACCATGCTTTGGGCTGTATGGGTCTTTGAGACTTAACCCTTAAAAAATTCACCCTTTTGTATTCAGAACAGACTGCGTGTCCACAGACATCTGATCTAGAGCCAGTTTCCTGCACAAATGCAGGAAAAAGTCCCTCAGTAGCTGTTACAGGTCCTCCAGAGGCTGTGCCAGTCCTGCTGCTACAGACTGTCTCTTTTTTTCCTTCCTAGATTGAGGAGGAGATGCTGGCGTTGCAGAACGAGCGCACCGAGCGGATACGAAGCCTGCTGGAGCGTCAAGCTCGCGAGATCGAAGCCTTTGACTCAGAAAGCATGAGGCTAGGTTTTAGTAATATGGTTCTTTCTAATCTCTCCCCCGAGGCGTTCAGCCACAGCTACCCGGGAGCTTCTGGCTGGTCCCACAATCCTACTGGGGGTGCAGGACCTCACTGGGGTCATCCCATGGGTGGCCCACCGCAAGCTTGGGGCCATCCAATGCAAGGTGGACCTCAGCCATGGGGTCACCCCTCGGGGCCCATGCAGGGGGTACCTCGAAGTAGTGCTATAGGGGTCCGCAACAGCCCCCAGGCTCTGAGGCGGACAGCTTCTGGGGGACGGACGGAGCAGGGCATGAGCAGGAGCACAAGTGTTACTTCACAAATATCCAATGGTTCACACATGTCTTATACATAACTTAAACAATAACTGAGGGTGGCAATTCCACTGGAGCTGTCTGCCAACAGAAACTGCCTACAGACACCAGCCCAGCAGCCTCCTCAGTGCGGTGCTGACGTGTGGAAGCTGGGTGCACATGGAATATTGTATTCATTTTGTAAAGCATTACGTTTTGTGTTTACTAACTGGGATGTCATAGTATTTGGCTGCAGGGTTTTGGGGGGGTGGTTTTTGGTTTTTTGTTTTGTTGTTGGTTTTTTTGTTTTGGGGTTTTTTTTGTTTTTTTTTTTTTACATTTTGGAGGGGTCTTGGGAGGGCATCTGAGAAATATATGCAATTAGTCAGAAGAGTTGGCTGGTGGTCATCACACTGACAGGACAGAAGGGCCTCAGACTGCCCTCATCATGCCATCCATGTAGGAAGTCTGAGGGAGAATGGAGACCTCTTCCCATGTCCATGAATTTCGATCTGCCACCCTGCATAAACCAGGCAAGCTGCCTTTAAACGAACATCCAGGGGAGGAACAGCTGGATCTTCTGTTCCATTTTTATTTGTCATTAAATTGGATAAATTTCTAGGGTATTGCCTCTGCCAAGAGGCATTTTCAAAGAGTTGTAGGTGAGGAAGAAGGTGAGAAGAGAGGCCAAGAGACACCAGGGCTCAACAGGGCCCTTCTACCCAAGTGCGTGCTCCATGTCGTGTAAGAAGTGACATTCTGTCAGAAGGCACTGGTCAGCTTCCTGAGAACTCTGTAGGTAAACCTGTCTGGGGGAACAGGATAGGAATGTTTGAAATGGTCTATCTGCTTTGGCACTCCCTGACTGTGCTGCTGGTAGCTCAGATGAGGTTGGGCAGAGGAGCGTAAGTAATGCACTTGTACAGCTAATACTGTGACATCTCATTTTAGCTAAGCATCAGAATAATTCTTGGAGCCCAGCGTAGTCCTTTTTGCTCCATTCAGAAATGTTTAGACTTTCAGCCAATCAGTCTCAAATGCCAGAGGTGTTTTGAAGGATGCCATAGTCACAAAATGCCATTGATCGGGTTTTTCATTATTACACTACATCCACCAATTTATTACCTTTTTGGCTTGTTGCAATTTCCTGTTTACATGTAGCGTGTAGCCAACTGTTGAAATGTTTAGTTGCCATGGTGTACCAGAAGGAGCTGAGCCAATAACTCTTTCCCAGCTGATGACTAACCCACATCACCACTGTAGATCTTGTTGCATGTGAGGCTCCTTTTTTATTATTTTCATTGCTGCAATACTTCACAACTTTTACAGTCCCTAGAGATGCTGTGATATTTCGGCAGCGTATCACACCATGTGAGAAGGCACTACTTCCAGAGGGCTCATTGGAGCTGCTGTACTACTGAAAGGAAACAAAGGAGGTTGTGAAATCCATACAGTGATAAAAGGTCAGGGAGTCTTATAACTGAATGACTTTGTTGGCGTTGTGTCATCCCTTAGTGCTGGGAACCAGAGATGCCCCCATGCTCTCGTGCCAGTGCCAGGCCGGTCTCGGTCAGCCAGGACTGTGGGAAGAGCAGGTAGATGAAGTTTGGTTTGAGGCAAAGCTTTCCGTCTTGGGGACTGACCAGCCAGGGTTCTTTGTAAATGTTTTTCCTTGCACACTAATCATCTTGAAGAAAACACTAGCTGCTAACTCTAGGATTTGCCTTTAATATGTTTATAGGGCTCAAAAGCGAGGTTTTCCGAATGTGTTTGTCCACGTGACATATTTATATAGTAAATAGTGTCTCGCTGCTGTTCAGTACTCGCCAGGGCAGCATTCTTTCGTTAGCTAAATTAACATCCACTCCCAGTCCTCAACTCTCTGCCAGTGTCTGGTGAATCCAGCTGGGATTTCTAGCATTGGGATGTAGCGTATCACTCTAACTGAAGATGGAAACTCCACCATAACATGTTTGAGCAGCCCCTTTGTAAGGAGTTTTGTTGTACTAACAGTTGACAGAAGCCCAGGAGGAGGTGGGGGTCCCTTGGAGGTGCCTCTGGATGCTCCTGGGGGCAAGTGGTGACTGTGAATTGTCCTGTCCTTTCCTCTGCTATGTTTTTATGTGGAATTGGATGTTTTGGGGTCACTCTTTTGCATTGCAGTGTTGTTGAAATGAAGCGAAACTCGTTTAGGAAAGGTACCTGTGTTTTCCTAGGTTTGGAAGGAGAGACAAAACCAGAATGAAAGGCCAAAATTGTACTGGGGTTCACCATGTGGTTGTGGAGGATGTGCCCAGAGCATGGTGCTAACACAGCATTTTGAGTTCAGCTCCTCTATCCCAAACAGCAGCAGCTACAGTGGGACAGGCTATACCTGCAAGTTCAGTGGGTTCATTCTTCTGCTTCTGTTATGGTTTGAATTTGGTCAAAGTCTCTGGCTTAAATTGAGCTACTTCAACAGAATTCTCTCAACACATCTATTTGTGTAATGTCAAGCATGACTGAATGCTGAATCCAAATGATGGCTATCCCATATTGGCTTTTTTGTATTCAAAAAGAATTGTGTAGTAACCATTTTTACATGTATATCATGTGCAGACCTGGACTATTCCAACAAGTTAATATTTTAATTAAAATAGTTTGCAAAAACTGATTCAGATCAACTGGTCTAAATGTGTGTGTCCCTGTGTGTACGTGGGGGAAGACATGCTGTCCCAAAACTGCCTGATCTTGAGAGGAAGCACCTCATTACACAGCTGTAGCCAGAGGAACTCAGGGTCAGGCTGTGCCTTGGAGGTATTTGAGGAGGCCCTTGGTGTTGAGAATTTTAATGCATCTCAGGTTTATTTCTGAGATAGATGAACAACTGTGCACTCGAGAGATGCAAACGCTCTCTGAATCAGTTTGCAAACTCTTATTTTTAAAAGTAAAGCGTTTTTAAAAGTAAGGCAAATTGCTCCGTGTTGTGCTCATTGCAGTCATGCCCTAACTTGGTTTTAAAATTACTGTGATCTATAAATTGTGGAAACTACTCCAGTACCTCAGCAAAGATGTTCTCTTGCATCTCTTACGTTCATATTTAACACTGGGGAACTCTTCTGTGTGGACAACTTGCAAACTTTATTGCGGTGTTTTTAAATCACCAGCTTGACCCCTGAAATCTCTTTTCTGTGGTTATTTTTCTCACCCCTCTGCAAAAACCTGAAGTTCTGGTGTAGCTTAGCCCAGAGATGGAAAAAAACCAGAGTAGCCAGCATTTTTACCTCTTTCTGATTCAAATTTCCTTTGATTTTGTTTAAAATCAGTGAAAGGGACCACATTTTCCTTATTTTCCATGGTCCCAGGGAGCCAGCAGCCACCTCTCCCTTCCATGTTGAACATTACATGCTTTCTTCCTTGGATGCAGCACTGAAATGGAGGCCACAGCTCTGTTTCACCTGCATTCCCTCCAAGCCTGTGAACTTCAAAGAGGTTGAACAACTAAATACATGGTGTGATACCAAACTTTCCACAGAAAAATTCCCTGCAGCCATTACTTGCCTGGCTTGGGGCCAGGCTGGCATCGCTCTGCGTCCCACCCAGCCCTCCTGCGCCGGACGAACGGGCACTGCACACTCGCTGTGACCTGCACAGGGGTGCAGCCAGGGCAGTCCTGGGGCTGTGCTATTTTTTAAACCCCCAGGACCCCTCGCCTCCAGGCTCCCAGCCCCTCGACCCTGCTTACGTGCCATTTCTTGAGAGGCAATAAATCCTATCGTACCACTGTCTACCATTACTCTGTTGAATACGCACATCTCTCTGGATATATATATGGTATCTCATTTGTATATATTTATATACTCTGTATGTACGTGTGTGTGGGTATAGGTGCACACACACCTCATGCTGTGCATTTCTGTCAGGGCACTTCAGTTCTGCTGTTCTTTAGCGCTCCTGTTTGTGAGCAAAAGCAACCCCTCAGCAGGGCTCTCGGGGCGAGGGCGCAGACGTGGCACAGGCTGTGCTAGGGCTGAACCCTCGCTGAAGTGCAGCCCTGGTAATTGCAGCTTGCTTTTTCTGGGGCATGAGAGGGTAGGTAGCTGCTGCGGGTGTGCTTTGAAGGAGAGAAGGGAGCTTCCTGAGGGTACCAGAAAGTCACAAGGCAGCAGAGAAGAAAACAAGATGGTTTAGCGATAGGCAAGCAGTGGAGGCAATGTAGGGATCTGCTGGGGAGGCGGCGAGTGGGCCGGTGAAGTGCTCAGCAGGCTGAGCTCAGAGTCCCCAGCTGCGTCTCACCACAAAAGATCACAAGCCCGGCACGGTCTTGGCTCGCTGCACCAGCACTGGCTTTTGGCATTCCTGAGGTGGAGCCGCCGCTAGCTCTGAACATTGACTGCCTTGGCGTGTGTCTGATACCTGGAGGTTCTTAGGTTGTGTGGAGGGGCAAAAGAAAAGCTAAATTGGAAGATTTTAAGTACACGTGTGTGTACTTAGAGACTTAGGTCTATGCATCCATATATACACACAGAGATGCTCGTGGTCCATTCTTTATTCTGCTTAGGCCCTGTGTGTTTCGTCACTCAAGTCCAGCCAGCAGTGGACAGCCTCGTTCCTCTCCTGGGTGCTTGCTCTGCAGTTCTAGTAAATCTTGCCCTGGTCTTTCTCATAGTAGAGGGGTGAGTGCCATGCTGAACACCACCAGCTCCTCAAGCTGTGAAGACCCTTCTGACCTTCTCCTTTGTCCTCTACAGACCTCATCTTAGGGAGGCATTTGACAGTTCAGGGGATAAGCGGTTCTTGCATGTATCAGGTCACGCATTTTCCCCAAGGACACCCCGCCAGTTCAGCAGAATGCCAACCCTGGGCTCTCTTTGTGCTACCAGAGAATTCGGAGGCAATATTCCCCCTGTCCCTTTTGGAAGGTCTCTTGCAAGTTGTTATAAGAGAGACTCAGGTTTGGTTGGGTCATTCTTACCTTTTCCCAAGGAGTAGTGTTGTCTTTACCTGTGCTCCTGCCTGTAGGATGTTCCCACCCCAGTGCTGGCCCACAGTAAGCCCAGAACCCCATGCCAAGGACAGGGGAGCAGTGGATACCCAGGCAGGGATGCTGGTCCCTCTGCTGTGGTTGTCTGAGTTTGCACTTTTACAAATCGATTGAGCCTAAGTCTTTTGATGACTGTATGTCAGGCGCTTGGAGGGTTGGGGCTTGCTGTTTAAGCCAGAAAAGAAGAAAACCTGATAGATCTAGTGGTTTTAGTAAACATCACCCCACCAGGGAGCAGTGGCAGCAGATAACCCAGGTTCCTGTTGCACAATGAAGTTCAGCCAACTGGGGCTGTGATGCTGCCTGCTGCATCCCTGCCCCCTCCTCCAGGGGAAGGAGAGCCCTTTGTCAGCTAGGGAGGGACTTAGTAAATCGGATTTGCCAGCAAACAAGCACCTTAATCACTGAGCTGTGGGTCTCAATACTTGCACTTCACCTGAAGGCTCCCTGGCGGGGAGAAGGCAGTTTGGTTCATGACCATTGGCTCTGCACCTGCCTGGCATCCTCAGAACACCCTTAAGCCATGTCCTAGGGAAAATAAGACCCCAATACCAGCTTCCGCTCTCCTTGCTTTCTCTGAGTACACACAGTGAGACCAGGAACCAGGAGGGCCAAGCCTTGCCCCCACGGATGTGAACAAACCCTGGGGGGAAACTTCTCCCCACCTTGCCCCTCCGGCCCCCTGCCCCGCTCCCCACCCTTGAGTACGGGTACCTCAGAACATGCACAGTTTGAATTTTCACTGACAATTAGTTTAATTATTGTCAGTGAAAAGAATTGTAATTATCTGTAAATATGTAGTTAACAAATTGACCTAGTTTCTGTATTTTTTAAGTTTTTGTACTAAAATTTATAGATACAGTATGTGCCAGCTAGCAAAAAGCTACTGTAATTGCCAGTCGTAGTTCAGCATGCACCTAATCCCCGAGACTTGTCCAGTGATGCTGTAAGGAATTTGTGCTTAAATATTGCAAGCTGGGGAGGTCAACAGCCACTGGCCTGGGGCTTTTGGCTTCCAGCCTCCGGCTGGGTTTTCCCTGATGGCTGTGCGGAATCTCCTTCCCTTGGGCGTCCTGTACCGCACGGAGGGCAGTGCGAGGGACAGAGCGGTGGCTTCGAGCTTGCTCTGGAGCTGAACTCAGTGGGAACCAAGTTCAGGTTCTTTGCTGCAGTGTAATACCGGCTTGGGACTATGTTTTTCAATCTCTAGAAATGATCTGTTTTTCCCCTTCCAACTCTTTTTGTCTTAAGCCCGAGTTCATCTAAATCTACTGGAGGAAAAAAAAAAAAGAAAAACAACAAAACAAAAAAAGACTTTGATTTGAGGTCGTTGCCTGCTTTTAGTGCCAGGATCACACATTTCTATGGCAACTCTGAGCTCAGCAGAGTGCAGAAATCAGCGCAGGGTTGTTGACAAGCTGAAGTCGGCGGACGCTGCCTCTGCACAGCTCCGGCAGAGCCCAACTGTGCCGGGTGGCAGCTGCCAAGGGCGAGTTTGGGGGTGCAGTGTGGTGGCTTGTGGGGGTCCCAGTGTCCCTGCCCCACCTCAGCTGGCTTGCCCTGCAAGACCTGCTGCTGAGCGAGGGGTGGGCTCCTAGGAATGGTCAGGATCTGTGCTCCATGTCCTGTGGCAGAGGCAAGCCTGTGAGTCAGTAGCTGTGCTGAGCATCCTGGGAAGCTGTGAGCAGAGGAGTCTGAGCACCGGTGAGGCCGTGGTCTCCGGGTCTGGTTGTCCTGGAGGTTGTAGGGAATGGGAGCTTGTAAGGATTCAAGGATCAGAGAAGGAGAGGCAGACGTGCGTGTACGGGTTTGGCTTTTGGCAAGCAAACCACCCGCTTCCTTTCTTCAGCTTTTCTTCCCTCCTAATCCCCTGCAGCTCTTCCCCCTGCTTTGCTTGGAACAGGAACATTTTTTTTACCTGCCTAGAAACAGCTAAAAGATTGGGGGGGGGGGGGCAGCCCTGATGTAAATAATTAACGTTGCAAAGTGAAGTGTGTATAACATAAAAGGCTACAGCCCTTTGGTGACTTGTAAATGCTTTGCGAAGGTTGTGGTATGACGTGGAGGGGCCAAGCGACCTGCCCGGCCCCGCAGCCATCGCTGCCCCACCGCCACCGCGGGGCCGGGGGGTCGGGACAGGATGGGGGGGACACCCCTCGGCCGTGGGACCCCCTCTCGGTGTAGTGGATGGGAGGGTAGCGTAACGTGTGTAATACGGATAGGAGAAGCTGTGTGAGGTGTGTATAGTGTATATTTTTTAAAAATAGCTTGCTTGTGTTGTGAAGATTTTAAAGACAAACTTGAGAATTCTAGCCTAACTATTAACACAAGTTTAACATCAGTTACCCCACTGGGTTCAGAGCCTCTTGAATGTATATTCCTTTTTGTAACCTAAATGACCTATTCTTCTACCAGTCAGCCAGACATCCTATTTATATTTTTAATTTTATATATTACTTTCCATTTGTTTTCATTATTTCCAGCATGTTTCTGGGTTTGGGTTTTTTGTTTGTTTGGGGGGCGGGGGGGGGGGGGGGTGCGGAAATGTTTCTTTTTGCACAAGAATTGTGTGAAGTCAAGGAAATGTTAACTCAAACCTGGTATTTTCCAACCTGTTCCCCCTCCCCTTCCTCTCCTCCACCCCTTGTTGTGGTTTTTTTTTTTCTTTCTTCCGCCAACAGTTTGGGATTTTTCTGGGCTGGGATGCAGCGGGTGGGAGGAGGGGATGGCTCTTTTCCATTTGCAGCTTTTGTGCAAATGCCAGGTCTTTTTGCCAGTCAACTAAAAAATGCTTCACTTGCTGGTTGCTTTAAAAAGGAAAAAAAATTAAATAAAAAACAAAAATGTAACCTTATCAGTGCGATGTAGACCCCGGCAGGAGGAGGGGAAGTGCACACCTGTAGCCACACACCTCTGGCTTTGGCTGCAAAACAAAAGCAAACCTTTCCTGGTGAGGAGGTGACCACAGGGCAGCTGCTGCCCAACCCCGTGGAGGGTTTGCTGGGCACGAGCTCCGTGTGCGTCCGGGCTCGGAGCCGTGCCGGGAGCGCCATGCCTTGGGCTTGCTCTTCCCCCTCGGGGACCGCCTGTTCATGTGCACAAACCCAAGAGCTGCCTGCTGATGACAGCAAAGCTGTTGCTGCTTTTCCTCTCCTCCTCCTCCTCTTCCTCCTCTCCCCCTCCCCAAGGAGGTCCAGCTCCCCAGCAAGAGCTCACCCAGCGCCCGGCCCCAGCGGCGTGGCCGTTTGCTCTGGGGCATCATCCAGGTATGGCCAAGCCCGGCCGGCGCCGTGCTGTGCCACAGAGCATTAAATAGAAAAAAACACACACATATCTGCTGTTTTACTATGAACACTGGTCTGAGGTTTCCAGGCTCAGCACCACGGTGATGGGCCATGAAGGATTTATCCAGGGGAATTAAACTCCTTCTTGCTTCCGTGTCTGGTAGCACCAGCTGGTATGAGTGAATCTACAGGTGTGCGTTTTCCTTCTTGTAGAAAATGCCACGAGCACTAACTGGTAAGGCTTAATGTACAGTATATTGTCAGTATTCTGGTATTCTTCTGGTTCAACATACATTATAGCTCATATATAACCTGTATTAATTGTATAGATTGTGCATTTAAAGCTGTTACCAAGTTGTCAGAAAATAAGAGAAGAGAAAAAAAATAAGGTCATATGTAATATTTTGTTTGTAAGTATCCTTTGTATCATAGCAAAGGAAATGTTAAAAAAAAAAAATCAACTGTAATAAAGTAATTTTAGTACACGGAGTGTCTGCCTGCCTTTGTGAGACCCTGCCCCAGGGGGGCTACCGCGTGTAGGACCTCTGCCAGGTGAACACGGGGGTCTCAACCGGGGGACCCCCCCACCTGCGGGGCCGCGGCAGCCCCTTCCTCCTCTCCTCTGTCCGCAGGAACTCAGCCATGGCCCTGAAATATTCCAGCACGGCCTCGTGGGCCCAGCAGCGCCCCGGCCCCCGCCGGGGGAAGCCGCAGTGCCCCCCGTGCGGGGTCAGCAGCAGGAAGAAGTAGGGGCTGCTGCGGAAGAGCTCCCTGGGCAGGCTCTGGCCCGGGGGGCCGCGCACCGGGTCATCGGCGCTGCAGAGGCACAGCACCGGCACCGCCGCCTCGTCCGCGTCGCGCAGGGGCTCGTTGCGCTCCCAGTAGCTCTCCCAGCTGGTGGGACGGCTCCGAGTCCGGCAGAAGAGGGTTTCCTCCAGCTCCTGCAGAGAGCGGCTGCCCAGGAGCCTGTCCATGTCCACCACCTCGGCCAGGGCCCCCGCGTACCTGCGGGGATGGGGCGGCCGCCGTGGGCTTGGAGGTGCAGGGGTGCTGCCAGGGGCTGGAGGCAATGGGGACACTGCTGGGATGCTGGGATGGGGGCCACAGAGAATGTTGGCAGCAGCTGGGACATGCTGCCGTGGGAGGAGGAGGGTCATAGGGATGCCCCTTGGAGCTGGGGGCTACAGGCATGTTGCCATAGGGTTGCCACCAGCTTGTGTGCCCATGGGCTGCTCGACAGGCCCCTCCTGGCCCTGCATGCAGAGGAATAGGGGTGACCTCGACTGGCCCAACCCCAGAGTGGCTTAGGAGGCCCATCCCAGCCCTTGCCAGGGATCCTGGAGGTCTCCACAGCACAGCCCAGGTGCCATGACAACGGGAGACAGCCGGGGCTCCTGCTTCGTTACCGTGACAGCAGCATTTGCAGTGGGAATCGGGAAATAGGGAGGGGGGAGATTCTCTGCTGCCCACCCCTCAGCACCCCGTCCCTGCAGTAAACACTGTTCCTTGCTGCACCCATCTGAGATTTGCTGCAGCTTCACCTGTCACCTGTTTGCCCCTATGTTTTGGGGTTTACCTGCATTTTTTTTGGCTCCCATCTGGCCACCTGCAGGATCCCTTTGCCCCCACAAGCTCTCAGCACCCCCCAAAGAAGTGCCTGTTTGCTCAAGGCCTTGGCCCAGGGCAGTTTGTCTCCTGTCTCAGCCAGTGCTTGGTCCACTCGAGCCTGGCTGTGTTGGGCAATAGGGAACCCAGACCCCTTGGGAAGGAACAGCAGCAGTCGCAGCCCCCAGCCCAGCCCTGGGTTGGCATCACAGTCCCCCCATCAGGGCAACGGGAGGGTCAGGTGCTGGGGACAAGAGGCAGTGTAGGGACAGGGGCCAGCCCCACTCACCCCTCAGGGTCCGAAACCAAATGGGGGCTTCACCAACTCCTCCCAGAAGGAACTGTTAGACCCTGCCCCAGATGTCCCAGCTCAGGAACCCCAGGATGCTGCGACTGCCCCAGCCAGGCTGGGGACACATGTGGTGGCCCAGTTGGCCCCATGGCAGCCGGCTCCAGGCTGGTGTTCATTAACCAGCACATTTTGCTGCCCTCAGCACCTCTGCCCCTGCACTGGGGCTCCCGGTGTCGGCAGCAGCACCCACCCCATGCACACCCCCAGGGATGACCGAGGGGTTCCCGGGGTATCCCCATCCACCTCCCCAAGCCCAAGGGACTGCACTGACCTGCTCAATCCCTGCTTGAGGTGGAGGAGCAGCGGCCACTCGTAAAGCCAGGGCATCCTGGCCTCAAACCAGTCCCGGCCACGGAAGATGGGGGAGAGGCAGGCGGCGGCGGCCAGGCGGCTGGAGGAGCCGCTCTCGCCCAGGTAGGCGAGCAGCAGCCCCGAGCCCGAGCCCTCGCTGACGGCCAGCAGCGAGGCAGACGGATGCCGGCACCGCAGGTAGGTCACAGCCTCCCGCAGGTCCCCGGGATCCCCGAAGGGCTGGAGCCGGGGGGTGGTGAGGGGACAGCCATTGTGGCCCCGGCGGTTGAAGATGACGGGGATGAAGCCCCGCTCCAGCGCCCGCAGCCCCAGCTGCAGCAGCCCCCCCGTCACCTTCCCGGCAGCGTTGGGAATGAGCAGCAGCACTGGGCTGGAGACCCCCCCGCCGCCACCTGCAGCCCCCCACGGCCCCACCAACCAGTCCAGGGCAATCAGCCCAGCGTCGGACAGCTGCAGGAGCTCACGGGCCACCACCGGCTCCGGCTCAGGTGGCTGCAGGAGCTGCCACAGCATCTGGAGCCGGGGCCAGCACGGCCACGGCCAGCGTCCCCCCCGCAGCGCCGCTGAGCGCCCCAAGCTCCGCACCAGGTGCTGGGCCAGAGCCGAGGGCTTGCACAGCAGACGGCAGTGCCCCGAGCCCTCCTCGGCCATGAAGGGGATCCCCTCCTCCTCCTCGTCCTCCTCTCCCACGTCTCCAGACACCTCCAGGCTCCCTGCCCAAAGGCACCAAGCTAGGAGGCACAGCCCCACGAGCACCGCGGCTGCGGCTGCCAAACCCTCCAGGAGCAGCATGGAGGCGGCAGGAGCCTCAGCCGGCAGCCCCGATGGTCGGCGGCTCGCAGAGGGATGGCGGGGCTGTGCTGGAAAGCCCAGCCCCGGGGCTGGGTAAACAGCTGGGCTGTGCCGGGGATGGCGTGAGCCGCCAGCAGGGCCAAGGGGACTGGGTGAAACGGGACAGACACGTGGCCAAGCCCTGCCTGGTGCCGCAGGGGTTGAAGCCCCTGCAGCCACGGACCCTCCATGATCGCAGGAGACGGGGGCAAGGCTGCTTTTGCTGCCTAGGGTAAGGGTTACACCTAGGGTTAGGGCTTTCTAAACCACAAAGCCCAGAGCTCCAGGCACACTGCAGCTGCAGAGGGCATGCCAAGGAGGACACAAAAGTGCCACAAGGCGCCTGCCTCCACAGCTACTTCCTTGGAATCAGCCCTAGCCCAAAGCTGCTTTTTAGGGGGATACAGTATGGGTAAATGAAGGTGTATAGAAGGCAATCTTATACCCCAATGAGTTGCAGCTGGACCAATTACTAAAGATTAGAAGCAGGCCTGAACTTAACAGGCCACACCTGTAGCCAGTAAGAGCAAGTGGTATAAAAGAGTGGATTGGTGGGATCTGGAGTAAGAGGAGTTAGATGACTGCTGCAAGGACCAGGAACAGGCAGTGTGTAGAGGAGCTCCTTGTGAGAAATATCGAGGAGATATGAAATCCTTGTACTATAATGATGTTAGAACTTGTGCTATCTAAGACAACAAATGGCGACCCCTATGTGATTTGGGACTAGAGTATAGTTCCCTGTGGTTTTGCGATGATCTGTGGATTCGGGACTAAACCATATAACCCTGTGGATTTGGGGGAACAGGATTTGACCATAAATCCCATGGATTTGGGGAAACAGGATTTGAATACTAACCTATTGGCAAAATATATCAATTACAGCTATTGGTATTTGTTGAATATGAGTGTAAAAGACCTTGGAGATGGGTGCTTTGTAAACTGGGAACAGCTGTGGAACTGGACTAACATTTAGAAATATATATATCTGTGCTGTGACATGCTGTTTGAACACTTGTATAACTCTTAGTTCTAAATTAAATGTACAGATATGTCACGGTGTTAATTTATTTGAATATGTACTTCCGGAAATGCTGAAACTCTGTGGTTAAAAGAAAAAAGGGGGAATTGTAGGGGGCCACACTATGGGTGAATGAAGGTGGTATAGAAGGTAATCTTATACCCCAATGAGTTGCAGCTGGACCAATTACTAAAGAGTAGAAGCAGGCCTGAACTTAACAGGCCACACCTTTAGCCAATAAGAACAAGTGGTATAAAAGAATGGATTGGTGTGATCTAGAGTAAGAGGAGTCAGATGACTGCTGCAAGGACTAGGAACAGTCAGTGCACAGAGGAGCTCCTTGAGAGAAACATTGAGGAGCTATGAAGCTCTGGCGATACAAAATCCTTGCACTATAATGACGTAAGAACTCATGCTATTTAAGACAACATGCTTTTGCTGCCTAGGGTTAGGGTTTTCTATACCACAAAGCCCAGAACTCCAGGCACAATACAGATGCAGAGAACATGCCAAGGAGGGCATGACCTAGGTGTAACCCTAGGCAGCAAAAGCAGCTTTGGGCTAGGGCTGGTTCCAAGGAAGTAGCTGTGGAGGCAGGCACCTTGTGGCACTTTTGTGTCCTCCTTAGCATGCCCTCTGCAGCTGCAGTGTGCCTGGAGCTCTGGGCTTTGTGGTTCAGAAAACCCTAACCCTAGGCATAACCCTAACCACAGCCATCAAATCAGTCTTGCAATGCTCACACCTTTATTGATACAAATGTACAAGGACACATCTTACAGTGGGGAGTGCAGCCCCATTGCGGGGCAGGACGCCCGGGGAGGGGTTCAGGACGCCCGGGGAGGGGGGGCCCGCGGGCGCCCAGTCCAGTGTAATGCCGTGGGTGGCCTCGGGGGTACCGGCCACCCAGAGAGGAGTTTTGTGGGGAGAGGGGTACAAGGCCACCGCCGCCACGGACAGCTACAGAGGCTATGTACAGGATAAGTTAGGCGCGTGCCGCGGGGTGGGCAGGGGGCTGTACAGGGGGATGCAGGCACCTACCCCGCAGGCTGAGCATCAGCTCCTTGATGGCACGGGGGGCACGAGGAACCCCGCACCTCGGCTCCCCAAAAAGGCCACTTGCAGCCATGCTCGCCCCAGGTGCCGGCTGCTGCCGGAGGGAAGGGAGGCATGGAGAGTGAAGGGGCCTGGGGACATGTGGGGGACTCGGGCTGGCGCTCACTGCTTCTTCTCACGAGTGGTGATGGTGACCAGCTGCTTGGCGGCCTTGGCGATGTCGTAGGCACACTGGATGACCTGCTGGGTCAGGAGCTGGTAGTCCACGGTGGCGCCGGGCTCGGGGGGCACAGTCTTGCGGCACTCGCTCTGCAGCCGGTAGGCGCTGGCGTTGAGCAGCCGCAGGGAGCTCCGCACCGTCTCCAGTGCTGGTTTCTGTGGCAGAACACAGCACCAGCGTCAGAACCTATGCTCAAGGGGCTGACAGTGTCTGGTGGGGATTAGAACCACCCCAGGGACACACCGCTCTTCCTACCTTCGGGAAGAGTGATGCCATCTCTGTCACAGCCGAGTGGATCTTCTCTGAGCAGGGCATGAAGCTGGTGGCAAGGGCAAAGGGTGAGTAACACGGAGGACAGCGGCTCCCGACCATGGAGGGTGACAAGGCATGGCCCCAGCCCTGGTCTGGGTGTCCAGAAGAACCCTGAGGTGGTGCCCTGGTCCTACCTATCATGCTTGGACTCTTGTGCTGCCCGCAGCAGCTCCTGGATGTTCTTGGTGACCTGCTCAGTTTTGAGGATGACGTCCTCCGTACTGGGCAGACCGGGGTCCAGCTCCCCGTCCAGCGGGTCCAGCTCGTGGGGGAAATCCTCATCCTTGCTCAGCTCCACATACCGCTTCCCCTCCATGCTGCAGGGACCAACCAACCGCCCTGGGTCAGTATCAACCCCATGTCCCTCTGTCCCCATGTCCCCTTCTGCAGCCCCCAGACCCACTCACCTGATCAGAACCTCACCGGCCTGTGTGTTGTCATAGTCACTGTCAGTGCCACTGCCGTGCCGGTCCAGCTTGCTCTGGAGAGGCGAGGAGCTGTGTCAAGCCCTGCCCAGCCCCATCCCCACACAGGGTCAGGGGTCTCCCCACCCCAAAGGTTGTTCCCTGTCCCTGATACTTCACCATGTGTCGGGCACCATCAGGTGGGCAGGAGAGCAGCGGGGAGGATGGAGGGAAGGGCACCGAGGAGGCAGATGGACCTTTCCGGATCTGGAGGGGGAAAAGAGGGGAAGTCCATGCTGAATGGGGTGCAGAAGGGTGTGGAGCCGACCCCGGTGATGTGCAGGGGAGGACGAGCACAGGGGACACCACCACCCTGCATGCAGGAACATTCCGCAGCTGCCATCCCTTGGGGAGGTCCCCGGCCTGACCCAGGGGGGTGCAGGGCGGTGGGGGGACAGGACATCCCAAAGGCCACATCCTGGGCAGGCGACAGCCACCATGTCCCATGCAGGAGCCGCCCCCGCTGCGGCCCCCTTACCCGGTACACGCTGGCCGGGATGTGCATGGAGTACAGAGCCTCGTCCTCCACCTCCTGGCGACACACGAAAGGTTACGGCCCCGCGGGGATGGGATCCAGCACCCTGTGGGGCTGGGGGGACTGCTGCACCCCAAAACCCTCCCACCCACCCCAGCACACTCACGCCGGGGCTGAAGGGCTGGAGCCGGGTCACCAGCTCCTCCACCGGCTGCCCGAAGGGTTTCAGCGCCGAGCCCGGCTCGTACATGGAGAAGGCCTGGCGGTCCCGGCGGTGTGGGGGCGCCGTGCCCGGGGGGTGCCCGTGCTCTGGCCGCTCGCTGGGGGCCGGGGTTGGATGTGCAGGACCAGTCTGCTGCCGGATCTGCGTGTTCTCTGCCTGCAGCTTGTGGATCTGCAGCCAGGAGAAGGGGGAAGGCATCAGCTAGGAGGGGAGGGTACGCTGAGGAGGGGAGTCCCGCTGGCCCCACACCCACCTCGCGCTGCAGCCGGCGCAGCTCATCGCTCAGGCTGTTGTTCACCTTCATCAGTTGCTGCACCTTGGCCTCAGAGGCAGCCAGAGCCTTCTTCACCTCCAGGTACTCCTGCAGCGTGATGGGGCCATCTGACAGGTCGGAGGAGTCCATGCTCTGCAGGGAGAGGAGCTCAGCGCTAGGATCCCAGAGGTGAGGGTTTGGGAGGGGGTCCAGGCCGGGCCCGGGCTCACCCTGGCGCGGTTGTTGCGGGAGGCGTTGCGCAGCAACTCCTGGTCCGTGTCCTCGTCAGAGGCGACGCTGTCGTAGTCGTGCTGGTCGTCCAGGTCACTCTGGCTCCGCAGCGAGTAGTCGAGGGCGTCTGGGGAGGGCAGGGTGGGTGCTGAGCACAGGGCAGGGGGAAGAGCTCAGCCCCACCTCGCTGCCCTCCGTGCCTCACCTGTGGGGCTGAGCAGACTCTTCCCTTGCTGCCGGCGCTTGGCTTCCCCGAGGATGTCGATGAGCAAAGTGGCAAACTCCCTGGCGTTGAACCTGGCCAGTTTTTGCCGGCCCTGAGGGCAGGAGGGGGAAAAAGGGGGTGAGCAGAGGTCTGAGTGCACAGGGGGGCTGTGTGGCCTAGAGGGGCCCTCACCTGGTTGCGCGTGGCTGAGTACTCGGGGTTGACAGGGAGGAAGGGGACGGCGCTGCGCTCTGTCACCAGCGTGCTGTGGTTCTGCGTGGTCAGCCAGACTGCAGGAAGGCACCTGGTGTCAGATCCCGGGGGACACAGGGGCTGGACCCCCCCGGACAAGCAGGCTGCAGGGCCCGGAGCCGGCAGGACGCAGGCGTGGGCGCAGGGCCAGCCTGCTGGGGTTGGGAGCGGAGCCTGGCCAGGCTGACGGGAATCGCCTCCCCCAGCCACCCAGCAGGGCTGGGGTCCCCCCATAACCCAGTAACAGGACCCCAAAAGGGCTCTTCACCCTTTCAGGCACCAGCTCGGCACCCCCCAGCCAGGGGGAAGATGGTTTGACGCGTCTGTTGGCACCCGCCCCGCCACGGAAATGGGATTGCCCCCACCCTGCCGCCCCCCAGACCAGGGGCACCACTGCAGGCTGAGCCCCCATCCCTGGGGGATCCCGGCACCCACCTCCGGCAGCACCCCAGCCCTGGCACCCAGTGGCGGCCCCTCGCGCTGAGCAAACCTTCCCGGCCGGAGGAATGAAGAAGGAGGGGCCTGCGGTCCCGGCGGACGCGTCCGGATCGGGGGGAGCGCAGGGCTCAGCCGCGGCCCCGCCGGCTGCTCCTCCCCCGCGCCGCACCGCCCGCCCCGGCCCTGGGGGGCTGCACCCCGCACCCCCCGCTCACCCGCGTCGTTCTCCCGACGGTCCACCTCGTCGTACACGTCCATGGCCAGCTCCTCGAAGAGGCGGTTGCTGAGCTGCAGCAGTACAGGGGACAGTGTCAGGGAGATGAGTGGAGCAGGCGGGACACCCCCCAGCCCTGCCCTGGCCCCCACTCACCGCCTGCAGCTTCTTCTTGGCTGCCTTGGCCAGTTCAGAGAGGTCCAGGCTGGGGGGTACGAGGAGGGGGGAAACAAAAGGTGGGGGTTATTCCCAGCCTGTTCACACCAAAACAGTCCCCAGCTGCACCCCACCAAGACAAGGACCTCCCCCCTCAGGCATCGGGGGCTTCACCAAGCAGGGCTGGCAGGCAGGCACAGGGGGATGAGGTGGCAGGGGGTGGGTGGGACCCCCCCTCCCCGAGTGCCCCCCAGGTGCTGGGCAGGGCCGAGCGGCCAGGGCTGCAGGGGGGCCCATGCCAGCAGCATGGGAGTCCCCGGAGCCGAGAGCCGAGCGGACAATACCTCTGTGCCATGCACTTTGGGCGCACCCTGCGCTCCGGAGAAGGCAGCGGAGGGAAGAACAGGATAAAGGCGGATGTTAAACGCGCGGGCACGCCGACCCCCCCACCCCCCAGGGACGCTCCAGTGACCGGGGTCCCCCCTCAGCCCAGCGGGGATGCTGGGGGGGACATGGGACAGGGCAGCAAGGCCACGGGCGCCAGGCACTCACCTGTCAGCCATCTGTGGGATGATGTAGTGCCCATTCTTGTGGTCTGCACAAAGAGAGGGGTGGTGAGCAGGGCCACATGCCCCCTCCAGGGTAGCCCCCTCACCCCAGGACCCCCTCACTCACCCGGCTTCCTGCCGCAGAGGTAGAAGGCCAGCCGGTCAGTCAGCTCGTACTGGCACTCCACCAGCCGCTCCGCCAGCTCGTGCTGGGCTGCCTGCCTGTGGGAGGGCCGGCAGGGGTGATGCCCACCCTAGCTGGGGGTGCAGGCAGGGGTGACCCCCTTCCCTGCCCTCACCTGGCATAGTCTATGGGGGTCCGGCCGTTCACATCGGGCGCCCCAGGGTCGGCACCGTAGACCACCAGCAGCTCTGCCTGCAGGATCTGCCCGGCCTTGGCGGCCACATGCAGTGGTGTGGTGCCCTTCTCCTGCGGGCATGGGCAGCCTCAGCCCTGCAGCCTGCATGTGGCATGAGGCTCCAGGACCCCCCTGGGCCCCACACCACCTCTGGGGTCCCTGAGCCCCACCAAAGCTCACCGGGTGGAAGAAGTTGGCCTGGGCACCCAGTGAGAGCAGGCGCAGGCAGGTCTCCAGGTTGCCCGTCCGCACGCTCGAGTGCAATTGCTGCAGAGGAAAGAGCTGGTAATGGGGAAATCTGTCCCCACTGCCACAGGGGGGGATCCCTGAGCCCCCACCCCACCTTGCTGAGGTCCTTGGCAGTGACGCCGTCATCATCCCGGCAGGGCAGCTTGTGGACGAAGGCCAGCATCTGGTACTTGGCACGGATGAACTCCGACTTGGTGGGGCTGGAGGGTGGGCAGTGGGTTTTGGGGTGAGGAGGGGGCTCCCAGCCAGTGCTGACCCCCTCCCCACAGCACAGGGGGCACTTACTGCACTTTGTCCTGGGGGTTTGCCTTCCGGCGCCCGCTCTGCACTTGCGCTGGATCCAGCAGCGAGTGCTCCCAGATGGAGTTGGCCCCGTTGCTCGCCAAGGTGTGCACCATCTGCAGGGGACAGGCAGGGCCCAGTGGGCACGTGGGGTCCCAGCGTGTGTCTCCCCACATTCCAGTGTCCCCAGCACCTACCTGGAGCAGGGTGGCGGGCCAGGGGCTGTGGCGCAGGTGCTTGACGATGGAGATGTGGCGGCCCAGGCTGCGGTGCACGCTGCAGCACTCGTCACAGATGAGCACCCCGCGGTTGATCGACGCCCAGCCAGGGTCTGGGGGTGGCATGGGGGTGTCAGCGGGTGTCCCCTCCCCATGCTGTCCCCTCCTCATGCATCCATCCAGCAGGGGGGATGCGTTGCCACAGCAACCATTTCCCGAGAGATGGAGAGGGGCTCAGCCCATCAGCAGGGGAAACCCACGGGTTTCCCATAGCAACCACCAGCCAAAAGGGGGGCAGGGTTTGGCCCCCCACCATCAGGAGGACAGCTGGTGGCAGGGATGATGCCAGCACACTCGGATCAGGGGCACTCCGGCTCACTGCGAGGTCACTCCCCCCCAGAGCCCCCGGCTGGGTGTTTGGGGGGTCCCGGATGGGGGCAGTGTGCCCTGCAATGGGTGGGCACCCCCAGTCCGTGCGCTCCTATGTAGAGTGGTCAGCAGCTCTGCAGCCTCAGCACCCCAGCGCAGCCAGCCCACAGGACACGCCAGCTCTGGGGCAGGTGCCACGGCCCCCCACGCTGCCGTGCCCCTCCAGCCCCGCCGCTGGCCCCGGCCAGCCGGACTGGAGCCCTTTGTGTCCCCGCCGGGAACAAAGGATCGTTTGAGCAGCCGCGCTGGCCCCGCGCTGGCACCAGCCCCAGCACCCGCGGGGGCACCGCTCCCGGCCAGGCGGCAGCTCCCCACTCCTGCACCCCAAAAATGGGTCCTGGGGACGAGGGGGTCCGGCCCCGTGGTGTGGCCGTTGAGCTGCAGCTGTTCACAGCAGCATGAGGACAGGATTTGAGGACCCCCGCTGGGTCGCAGCCACCTCCCCCCCTCCCGGGAAACGCAGCCAGGCACGGGGTGACGATGCTGAATGGCTCCCAGGTGTCCCCTCTGCCGGGCACGACGGGGGAGTCCTGCCACCCTCTGCCCAGCCCCACCCCCTCCCCTTGTTTCTGTAGGTCCGACACAAACACCACACTGTCCCACGGCGGGGGCAGCCCCAAGTCCGCGGACACAGGGCCTGGGGAGGTGGCCACACTGATGTCCCTGAGGGGGGACAGTGGCCCCACGACCTCACAGAGGGAGGAAGGCAGGCGGGCAGCCAAGCCTCCCCCACTTCCTTCCTCCCTGCAGGGTCCCGGACCCCTCCCCACGCACCCCCCAAAAGCCCTGAGGACCCCGTGTTGGGGGGCACGGCATCCTGCCGTGCTGCAGTGCCCCGGGGCCGGGGTGGGGTGGCCGGGGGGAGCGGTGGCCCCCCCAGCCTGGCAGCCCCGCGCACGCAGATGGCAGCGCCTTGGCAGCCGGTGCGGCGGCATCTGTGCCTTCGCACCCGCTGCCCACGGCCACCGCCGGGAACAGGACGCTCCGTGCGGGGGGAGCCGGCCCGGGGCCCCCCAGGCGGGTGGATCCAGAGTATCCCTGGGGCAACAGCCCCTCCCGCCCTAGGTCCGCTGGGATGTGGTGGGATGCGGGCGGGCACTGCAGCAGATCGTGGTGTGCTTGCACAGGGACACTCCAAACCCTGGGAGGATCCTGGACTCCAAGGGAGCTCGCAGCACCTCGATCCGTGCATCGGGATGTGGGGTGACACCGGGACCCCCAGCACTCGGCCCCGCACCGGTGATGGAGGGGCTGGGGCCTGCCGGCATCCCTGCGTGGGGCCGAGGGAGGCCGGGCAGAGGGACCGGAGAACCCCACGGGCACCTCCCCATGCAGGGCCAGGCAGCGCATCCCCGGCAGCGACAGCGGGTGCTCCCAGCGCGCTAGGAAACGGCCTCTGGACTTTATAACTCATTTCCTCCCATGGCTGCCAGGCGATAAGAGATTGGAAGAAACTGTTTTCCATTTCCCCTGGCCGCAGCAGGGAGCCCCGGCACCGCCCCGGGAACCCCTGGCCCCCCGCTTGCCCGCCGGCACGGGGGATGCCTGGAGGCAGGGCAGCCTTTCGCCCACGCGTGCCGACAGCTCTCCTGGCAGGATCCGGCCATTGGCACGTGGCCGGAATAATTTCGGCACAGCCTTGGCCCGCGGGCAGCTTTCCGGGGCCGGCTCCGAGACCCGTTCATTCATTGCCGTGGGGCCACCTGCACCGGCTACGGGCAGGTTTGGGGTCCGGCCCTACCGTGGGCAGGGTTTGGGGGGCCAAACCCTCCGCGACGCCCACGGGCGCGTCCCCAGCGTGGGGGCTGTGGGCACCGGCACTGCCGGGGATGGGAATGGTCTTGCCCAGGCTCGGCTCTGGCTTGCAGCGCGGCGGCCGCCCGGCTCGCCCGACCGGCACCGCCAAGCCCGGATCCGGCTGGGGTGGGTGCTGGCTGTGGGCTGCAGGACGGTGTCCCCCATCATCCTGTCATTTACAGGGTCACCAGCGCTGCTGGCACCGACCGGCGCGTCCCCAGGCTGTGCCAGCAGCCCCCGCGCTGGGGTGAGAAAGCCGTGGGTGGTGCAGGGGGGCGTGGGGGCACCCGGGGTGCGCTGGAGCGGCACGGAGGAGGGCGTGCGGGGGTATCGGGGCTGTGTCTCGAGCGTATGAGGGTATTCCAGGAGGCGAAAAGGGGGTGCAGCAAGGGGGTCATGAGTTTCATCAAAGCGTTTCACTGGGGGCACATCAGAGGGTTCCTGGGGGCAGGCGGGGGACTCAGTGGGGCTCCCTTGGGTGTGCAGAGTGGGGTGCAGAAAGGAATCACCAGGGCGATCCTGGGGGCACTCAGGGAGCTGCAAAGGGGTCTCGATGTGGGACGCAGAAGGAGATGCAGAAGGGGTCATGGGGAGCCGTCCGGGGGCAAACACCTCGGGGTACAGCGGGGCTGACGGGGGTGCGGGGGACGCACCGGGGGTGCCGTGGGGCTCAGAGGGGGCTCTCGGTGGCGCGGGGGGGCGCGCATGGCAGGCTCCGGGGGGAGCCGGAGGCGCGGGGGGGCTGGCGGGGCCGCACCGGTGCCGATGCGGGGGGGCCCTTACCTGGGGCGCTGCAGTCGGCGCACACCTCTGCCCGCGGCGCCTTCCGGGACATCCTCAGCGGCGAGGCGGGCCCGGGCCCGGGCCTTTGCGCCAGCGTGGGGCGGCGGCGGCGCCCCCGGGCCCGCCGGGGGAGCGGCGGCGGGGAAGGGGGGGGGGAGGGCCGGGTGGCGGGGCGGGGGCAGCGGGGCCCGGGGCGGCGGAGCCGGGGGCTGCCGGCTGCTCCCAGCACCCGGCGGCTCCGCAGGAAGCGGCGCAGGCCCGGCCCCGGCGGAGGAGGGGCCGCACCGCCCCCGCCCCGCCACCGGCAGCGCTGCCGCGGCCGCCCCGCACCGGCACCGGCACCGCCCCGCACTCGCAGCCGCACCCGAACCCGCACCGGCGCCGGCACCGCCCCGCACCGGGACACGCACCGGGAACGCCCCCGCCCCGCACACGGACCCGGACCCGCACACGAATTCGCACGGGCACCGGCACCGCTCCATACCCGCACCGGCGCCGCCCCCGACCCGCACCCGCACCTGCAAACGGCCCCCGGACAGCCCGGTTCCGGACCCGGGCACCTCATCTGCTGCTGGGCATCAGCCCTGCCCTTGCTCTGCTCCTGATCCCGGGCATCCCCTGATCCTGACCCCAGTGCCCGCCCTCGGTGCACTCCCTGTCCCTTTTTCAGCCCAGAGCACTGCCCTGTTCCTGCTCCCAGCCCTTGTCCTGTTTATCCTGGAGGGGTGGCACTGGTTCCATTTCTATTCTGGATCCTGTGTAACCCAGTCCCAGCCCAGGGCACCTCCAAATTGCTTCATTCCTGCCCTGGACCCTTGTTCTGGATCCAGCCGCAGTCCCGGGGCAGCCCCAGCCCTCTACCCTGTGCCACCTCTGACATTGTGCACCCCACTCCCGGACACACCCCTTCTCCAGGACGCTGGGTTGGGCCACACGCCCTTTAGGGGGCTCAACAGGGGATTTTGGGGTGGGTGGGTCGATTTGGTGTCTGCTCCCTGCTGCGACCCTTTAGGTACTTGGACCTGAGGGAACACCCCGTGGGTGACCCACAGGCACTGCGGGGGTCAGACCCCAGCGGGAGCCGGGGAAGTGGGGCCGCACCGTGTCCCCAGCACCGTGGGGCAGGCGAGGTGACCTCACCGCGGGCTGTGAGGAGGTGGCTCATGACGTCATGGGGCAGCGGGCTGGCAGGGGGATGGGGGATGCTGTGCGGGGACAGGGGCGGGGGGATGCGACCACCGCCACCGCCACGGCTGAGCGGAGAACAACACCGGGGGGGTTCCCGCCACGGGAGGGTGGGGAGCAGCGGGGAGGGGGCCAGGAGCGTGGCGCCGGCGGAGGCCGGGGCGGCCGCAGAGGCCCAGCCTTGCATTGTTCTCGGGCGGCAGCCGGAAAACGCGACGCCCGCCCGGGAGAGACGCAGGCGGAAAAGGAAACGGGGCTGGGGGCCCGTGCCTGGTGCTGTGGGGGCAGGAGTCGTGGTCCCCCCACAGCCCCCACCTGGTCCCCACCTGCCGCCTTCACCCCCTGCCCCACCTTATGCTCGGGCCCGCTGCCCCACTAGGGGAGCGGAGGTCAGCTGGGAGGGGGAAGATTAGCCTGGGAAAGGGGGGAATTTGGGGAGGATGCTGACCGCTAATGGGGCGCCCCTTCGCAGGCCCCCCCGCGGGATCGGAGGCCGCGGTGGACGGGCTGAGCGGTGCGGGAGGGGGGCGAGGAAAGAGGAGGATGAAGATGAGGAAGAAGAAGGGGGCGATGCCGGGCAGGGCAACTACAAGTCCCATGAGGCCGGGCGGTGCGGGGGGGGCCGGGGAAGCACCGGGCGGGAGGTGGCGGCCCGCCCCGCCCCGCGCCCCCCCCGCCCCGCGCCGCGCCGCCCCGCGCCGCGCCCGCCGCGCCGCTCCAGCATGCACGGAGGATGCTCGCGTCTTGCTCGGGCAGGAAGGGGCCGGAGGGCAGGTACCCGCTGCATTACCTCGTCTGGCACAACCGCGCCCGTGACCTGGACCGGGAGCTCAGCGCCAAGCAGGTGGGGCGGCGCGGGGACACTCCCGGCACGGCCCGGCCCGGCCCGGCTCCGCTCGGGCTGATGCAATGCTCGGGGCCGGGATGAGGATGAGGATGGAGATGAGGGGGGTGATAAGGGTAGGGTCGCTCTCTGCGCTGGCGGGGCTCTGGGGGTGTGGTGTGTGTCCCCACCTGCACCCCTGGTCTGTGCCTGCTGCCCCCCGGGGCTGCCACGGAGCGGTGGGTGCCACCCGCGGGTCCCCTGCATCCTCCAGCACACGCAGCCCCGAGCATCCCTCCGCACGTGTCCCCAGCTCCCTGCTAGGCCTCTGCAGACCCCCTGGCCCGCACCCCGCTTCTCAGGGTATTGCCAGCCCCCTGGGGGTGCAGCATTCAGCTCCCCACTCTCAGGGTGAGCCCCTCTGGGGGCGGGGGGCAAGGGCCCTGGTGCTGTCGGGGCGCAGCCCCCCAGCCTCACAAGGGTTCTTCTCAGGGTGAGGGGACCCACTTTGTCCCTCAGCCCGGGAACCTCCCAGCCGCCCGGTGATGGAGCGGGGTGTGGGTGCTTCCCCGGCGGGTTCCCAGCCTCCCTCTCCCCCGTGGCGATGCAATTCAGGTAATTAAAACCCAACCCCGAAGACGCAGGAAACCGCAGGCGCTGGAGGGAGGCTGACGGGGAAGCTGTGCTGAGCATCCCCAGTCTCTCGGCCCGGGTCCTCAAACCCCAAGGTGCTGAGGGCCATGCTGGATGGACCCCGGCGATGCATGGAACGGGGGTCATTGTGCCGCGAAGCTCCCGCCGGGATGCAGGCGATGGCTCCCGCCACACCCGTCTCCATTGTGGGGTCCAGCCGGAGGCTGCGCCAGCGTCGCCCCGGTCTCCCACCCCACGGCCGGTGTTTTTATTTTCGTGCTGATTTGGGGTCAGTCTTCCCAGGAGCTCAGCGCGGCAGAGATCAAAGCTGGGCTCGGCAGACGGGGAGGTGGAGGGGCTGCGGGGGGGCTCTGACCCGCTTGCCTGCAGAGAGGCTCCAGCCCTCCAGCCTGGGAAGTACGGGGGCTCTGCCCTGGCCCCCACTGGCATTTGCTGGGTGAGAGCAAGGCCAGCCATGTGTGCACCCCAGGGGTGCGGTAAAGGGGGGGCATGGGTGCTGCATGCCAGACTCTGGGGCCGGTGAGGGCTTAGGGGAAGGAGGTGAGAGCCAGCCCAGGCTCCTTGCTCTGTCCAGGGCATCCAGGGACACGGCTCAGCCCTTATGCCTGCCAGAGCATCCCCCAGCTAAGGGGCTGGTGCTCTTGAAATGCTGGAGGCTGGGTGCCCCCCTGCCCAGGGCTCTGCCCTCCCTCTGCCTTGGTGACCCCCGCAGGGCAGTGGCTCCACGTGCTGCCCCTCCCCGGTGCAGGTGTTTGGGGTTGGAAGCACTGGGGCTGCTGAGAGCGTTGCTCCTCTCCATGTTCTTGTGAGGGCTCTGTGTCTGCCACCCCCAAATTGTCACCATGGGCTCCCATCCACACTTGCCTCCACAAGGGAGCAAGGGTCAGTGGGTCCCCTTGACAGGGACATCATGAGGATGTGGCAGGCAGTGACATGGAGCCTGTTGTGCCAGGACACCCCTCACCACAGCCTGCCTCCTCAGGCGTGACAGGGACCCGGGGCTGTGCAGGGACAGCAGTGCCTGGCACCATCTTCCCGTGCTGGCTCATGTCCCCTGTTGCTACCCAGGAGCAGGAGCTGGGGTTCTCCAACCCAGGGACAGCCCCAGTGGAGGGACGTGCTGTGCCACGTGCCTGGCTGGCACAGGAGGAGCGACCGAGCTGCGGCTCTGCACTGCACCGCTGCCACCCCAGAGCCACCCCCGGCCCTGTCCTCGTCCCCAGTGGGTGTCACGGCCCCAGGATGGGCAGCACCTGGAGGTCTGTGCTGTGGTCCCCAAGCTGGAGCCAACCCAACACCAGGGCTCAGGACTGAGCTCTTGCTGGCCAAATCTGGGTCGCGCCATGTCCCTTGGGATGGCTCCAGCACCATGTCCCCACACTGGGGACCCTCATCCTGCCCAGTGCTGGGGCAGGGCTGCAGCTGGGGAGCCCCACTGAGCCTGCTGCCCCCGCCCCCACCTGGGGGGTGATTGCCTTAATTAGAGCCGTTTCATTAGTGCAATTAAAAAGCAGCAGTCGCCTGGAGAGCATTGGAGCGACACATTGACTCCCAGGGAACTGGGGGGTTGTTTTGCTCCCGTGGTGTGGGCAGACTGGGGGGGAGGTCCCCCTATGTGGTGAGTCCCTGGGGATGAGGGACATGGGAATACAGAGCCTGGGCAGGGACAGGAACATCCCTGGGGCAGCAGCAGTGCAGGACATGCCCAGAGCAAGGCAAGCGAGACTCTGGGCACCAGGGACTCCCTGCTCCACCCCTGCCCATGCCCAAACACCTCTGGCTGCCTGATCCCAGCTGGCACCTTTGGCTCCTGCACCCCAGGTTTGTTCTCCTGAGGGTGGCCTCCCCAAAATCAATTATTTGGGCACTGCCCCACTGCCAAGTGCCCTGGCAGCTTCTGAGTGCCCTTCTCCAGGCACTTCTACCCCAGCACAAAGGGTGCCCCCCCTTCCCTGAGCCATGTCCCCAGCTGGGCATGGGTGTGACGCTGCTTCCCACATGGGGAGCAGGGCCCGTGGGTGCCGGGGGTGCCCACCCGCCACCGCACCAGGGATTCCTCAGGGCTGGCTGCGTGCCAGGCTCCGGGTTTGGCACAAACAACGGCAGCCCCAGCGACGGCTCCCCAGGGCCCCGGGGATCCTCCAGCAGCCGCTCCGCTCCCGCAGCCGCCGCCCCCGGCTCAGGCAGGGGAACACGTGCGCCCGCCGCAGCCCACATCGCCCGGCCCTGGCAGAGGGGGGCTGCCGGCAGCTGCTGCCTGGCAACTGGGCACAACCCCCTCCAAATCCCAGAGGTGGGGGCTTTTCTGGAGCTTGCAGCTGCATCGAGATGTGCAGAGCTCCGTGAGCTGTGCCAGGGGCATCTGTGCCCCCCACTGCCGTGCCGTGCCCCTGCTGTGTGCCTGCCTGCTGGCTGCAGCCCTGCCTGGCTGTGATGAGGTGTGCTGGGTGCTGGCAGCCGCCACCGTGCTCTCCATGCCCTCCCCATGGCTTTGGCGGTGGCAGCAGGGAGAGGCTTCGAGGTGCCTCTCTTGGGGGAGGTCAGGGGTGGGGCTGCTCTCCCAGATACTGTCAGATGTTGGCTGCTTTCTGTGTCCGGGAGCTGCACATCTGTGGGAGAGCACTGGAGAGCAAGGTCTGGCCACCCCAGTGATCTCAGATTCCTTCCTGGCAGGCCGACATCGAGCAGCTGGACCCCCGAGGACGCACTCCCCTGCACCTGGCCACCACGCTGGGCCACCTGGAGTGTGCCAGGGTGCTGCTGAAGCATGGCGCCGACGTGGGCAAGGAGAACCGCAGCGGATGGACAGGTGAGCGGGTGGCTGCTGCCCTCCATCTTCCTTCAAGCTGCCCTGCTGCAGACACGGGCATGGAGATGGGTGTGGGCATGAGCATGGACACAGATGTGGGCATGAACATGGGCACAGGCACGGTAAAGCTCCCCAAGGCACTGCTCACTTGGTGCTCTGTGCCTGTGGCTCCTGTGCAGCGCCCAGCTCTGCAGTGCCATGCTGTGCCGTGCCATGCCATGCCACGGCCCTGGGCACTGCCCCTTTGCCCCACAGTCCTGCAGGAGGCTGTGAGCACCCGTGACCTGGAGCTGGTGCAGCTGGTCCTGCGCTACCGCGACTACCAGAGAGCCATCAAGCGCCTGGCGGGGATCCCCGTGCTGCTGGAGAAGCTGCGCAAGGTACCTCCCTCAGCAGGGCTGCGGGGCTGTGGCCACAGGCTGCCCCTGACCCCTCTGTGCTCTCCACAGGCCCAGGACTTCTACGTGGAGATGAAGTGGGAGTTCACCAGCTGGGGTGAGCTCGGGGCACAGCGTGGCTGCGGGGGGAGCAGGAATTTCCCAGCTGAGTCCCCCAGCCCCTGCATTCATCCCCATCCCCAGGTTGGGGGTCACCTGCCCCCTTGTCCCCTGACAGCCCAAGCTTGCAGACCCCCATTCTGCCAAGGCATTGTGTTCCCCAGGTGTGTCCCCCACCCAGCTCAGTACTGGCAGCCCCCTCGAGGGTGCAGATGTCCCCATCCCCAGCTGGGCTATTGGCATCTCTCCCCAGTGCCCCTGGTGTCCAAGATCTGCCCCAGCGACACCTACAAGGTGTGGAAGAGTGGCCAGAACCTGCGGGTGGACACCACGCTGCTGGGCTTCGACCATATGACCTGGCAGCGGGGCAACCGCAGCTTCGTCTTTCGGGGCCAAGGTGAGGTGACACCGCCTTGTCCCCTCCATGGGGAGCGGTGCCGGGTGACACGGCAGGGACCGCGGTTGTCCTGACCCCATTCCCTGCAGACAGCAGTGCGGTGGTGATGGAGATTGACCATGACAGGCGGGTGGTCTACTCGGAGACACTGGCCCTGGCTGGCCACGACCAGGAGGTGCTGCTGGCTGCTGTGCAGCCCACCGAGGAGCAGGTGATGGGGCGGCTGACGGCCCCTGTCGTCACCACCCAGCTCGACACCAAGAACATCGCCTTCGAGAGGTGGGCTGGGGTGGCACTGAGCCCACCCCCAGGGGTGCTGGCACCCCAGGCTGTCCAAGCAAGTTCATGGTCCCCTGTCACCCTAGGAACAAGTCTGGGATCCTGGGTTGGAGGAGCGAGAAGACAGAAATGGTGAATGGGTATGAGGCGAAGGTGAGGGGCAGGGAGTTGAGCTGCCCAGGGCGGTACGGCTGGGTGCAGCTGTGAGGTGCCCACCTCTGCCATTCCCCCTCCTCATCCAGGTCTATGGCGCTTCCAACGTGGAGCTGATCACACGGACACGGACCGAGCACCTCTCAGACCAGCACAAGGGCAAGAGCAAAGGTGGAGCCAGCACGGGCTGGGCGGGCAGGGCACCCCCGGCTCTGCCCTCACCCCCTCCTCTCCCACAGGCTGTAAGACCCCCCTGCAATCCTTCCTGGGCATCGCTGAACAGCACGTGGGGCCCAACAATGGGGTGAGTGTCTCAGGGGTCGGAGGGGGTGGCCCTGCAGTCAGACCTCCCCTCTCACCCCACGGGGCTGTGCCCCCGTGCAGACGCTGATCACGCAGACACTGAGCCACGCCAACCCCACTGCCATCACCCCTGAGGAGTACTTCAACCCCAACTTCGAGCTGGGCAACCGGGACATGGGACGGCCCATGGAGCTCACCACCAAGACACAGAAGTGAGAGGGGGAGCAGCAGGCAGGGGCCCCCTGTGTCCCCACCTCCGCTGCTGCAGAGCTCAAGGGGGGGACAGTGGGGGTCCCCAGCCCCAATGCCTGTCCCTGGCAGGTTCAAGGCGAAGCTGTGGCTGTGTGAGGACCACCCGCTGTCCCTGTGTGAGCAGGTTGCCCCCATCATCGACCTCATGGCAATAAGCAACGCGCTCTTCGCCAAACTGCGGGACTTCATCACCCTGCGGCTCCCACCCGGCTTCCCCGTCAAGATTGGTATGGACTGGGCTCTGCTGCTGACCTGGCTGGCACAGCCAGCTTCCCTCCTCGTGTTTTTTTCCCTTTTCCTGCAGAAATCCCCATCTTCCATATCCTCAACGCCCGAATAACCTTCGGCAACCTCAATGGGTGTGACGAGCCAGTCAGCTCCCTGCGGCACAGCCCCAGCAGCGAGGCTCCCTCGCCCAGCAGCGACTCCTCCAGCGTCAGCAGCTCCAGCTCCCTCAGTATGTGGGGGGACACGGTGAGGTGGGATGGGAAGGGGTCCCACTGGGGGTACAGCTGGTGGAAGTGGGTCACAGCAGGGTAAGGGACGCACAGCTGGCGGGGTGGAGTAGGAGGGGGACCTCACAGGTTCCCAGCCAGGCCAGCTCTGCTCTCCCCACAGCCTCGTGCCGAGCGTGTGAGATGGACCCGGCGCTGTTCGAGGTGCCACGGGGGTACAGCGTGGTGGGCACCCACCAGGACGCCCTGCGGGAGGATGAGGATGACCTGCTGCAGTTTGCCATCCAGCAGAGCCTGCTGGAAGCAGGCAGCGAGTATGACCAGGTGGGCACTGCCACCCCTTTACCTCCTTCTGGCTGGGAGATTCTGACGCCACCTGGGATCCTCACTCACCCCACCTCTCTCCATCCCTGCATCCCACGGTGGTTGGTCAGAATTCATGCTGGGGGGGGGCTGGTTTTTAGGGGCCACCCTCCAAGCACCCCTCTATCACCGGCCACAGGTGACCATCTGGGAAGCACTGACCAACAGCAAGCCGGGCACCCACCCCATGTCGCACGAGGGCCGCCGGGGAGACAGGTTGGTAAGGTCTGGCCAGCCCCCGTGGGGGGAGTGGGTGTGGGTGCCGGCCCCACGGGGACCCCACTGAGGCCCTGCTGCCCCCCAGGACTCCCCAGCACACGGCAGCCCCGCGTCCCCCCGTGGCCCCGGCGGCGGGGGCCGGCAGGGCGCCGGGCGCGCTGTTCCCCAGCTACGCGGAGCAGCTGCGCCTGGCCATGGCGCTGTCGGCGCGGGAGCAGGA
Source organism: Fringilla coelebs (assembly GCF_963513975.1). Lineage (NCBI taxonomy): Eukaryota > Metazoa > Chordata > Aves > Passeriformes > Fringillidae > Fringilla > Fringilla coelebs. The sequence goes on along the minus strand of NC_140046.1, from coordinate 4,062,842 downwards.
GGAAGCGGAGCGCCGGACGCGCCAGGAGGAGGAGGATCTGCAGCGCATCCTGCAGCTCTCTCTGACGGAGAAGTGACCCCGCACCCCCACTGAGCCCTTCGCCCACCCCAGTGGGGATGGGGACGTGTCTGGGGGACACAGAGGGGGAGTGGTGTGGGGGGAGCCAGTCCAAGAACTGCGGAGGGCAAATGGGGAATGGGGGAGCAGGATTTGGCCCTGGGAGAGCGTCCCCAGAGCTGGGGCAATACTGGGGTGAGGTGGGGGCACCCCACAGCAGCACAGGGTCGGGCTGGGTGTTAACCCTGCACCTGGGGTGGCAGGGACCAGGGAGGGTACCCCACGGACTGTACCCCTTCTCCAGGACACCCCTACTCCCCCAGCCACCCTACGGGGTGCTGCTCAGCCCCTCACCCCAGGGAGGTGGTGGGGGGCACATCCTGCCCCGGATGGGTGGGCTGCCAGTTGCGTGGGGTTCCGGGGTGCCCCCAGAGCCAGGGGACTCTGCCCAGCTCCCTCTTCCCCCCCTGCCCAGGCGCTACCAAGTGCACTTACCCGGGAGCTGCTCTGCCTGCCAGCAGGGGTGGGGGCTCAGCCCTATTGTACCCCACAGCCAGCGAGGGGCTGCACAGCTGCCCCCCATGGCACGGGGACTGCTGGGGCAGCTGAAGGGGTGCCTGTGGAGGGCAGCCCGGGGTCACCCCCCCTTACCCCTGCTCGCACTCCTCCACCCTGCTCGGATGCCCCCCCCTTGGCAGCGCTGCACCCCCTCGTCCTGGGCACTGACCCCGAGAGAAACCTTACGTCAAATGGTGCTAACCCCGGCCCCCTGCCCCGGCTGCTCCCCCTTTGCACACGGGGGGCCGGGGGCTGCGGGGTGGGGGGGGCTGGGCTCGCTCCCCTGGGACTTTTCATAGCTGGTGCCCCTCCCTCCACCCACCCGTGCACCCCACAGCAACATCTGGGCCAGGGCCGGGGGAGCCCGAGCAGCTCCGACCGCGGCCAACACCAATAAATGCTCTTTAATGTTCGTCTCTCTCGGCCTCCCTCTGCCTGGGCCGGGGGGTCACAGGAAGCAGGAGCTGGCAGAGGGGTGCGGGCAGCACCCCTGGCACAGTGGTCCCTCGTCCCTGGTACTGCCACGCAGCCAAGGGTGGCTGAGCCCTTTATTAAAGGGGTCCAGGAGCAAAGAGCCAGTTGGGAGCACCCGCCGAGGGGCCGATGGGGCAGGGGGAGGTGAGGGGGTGATGGGGAGGGGGTGTAGCACCGTGCACAAGCACATCCTGGCCGGGGGGGCCCGGCAGTTCCCTGTGCTGGGAGGCTGCTGGTGCCCAGCGTGCAGGTCCCCGTGTTGGGGTGCTCGGCAGCCCCAGCCTGCGGGCGCTGAAGCGGGACCCCTCGGGTGCGGCAGGGGATGCCCCTGTGACACCCCGGGAGCAGGATGCGACTGATGCCTGTGGAGGCAGGGTCAGGGTCCGACCCCTCCCTGCCCCCTCGGCTCCTGGGGAAAGAACACGGCTCCGGGCTCCTGCCCAAGGTGGGGACTCGGCTTTAATCCCCGGCAGGCCGGAGCAGTCCTGGCCCTGCCCGTGGTCGTGGCCGTGGCCACCGCGCTAGTCCGTGCCGTTGGTGAACTGGCCGAGTTTGTTCTCCAGGTCGGAGATGCGCTTCTCCTGCGCTTGGACCGTCTCCTTCAGGGCACGGATCTCCTCCAGCACCTCCTCCAAGGCTGGCTGCTGCAGGGAGGGGGGACACAGGGTCACCGGCGAGTCTGGCCCCTCCCATGCCACCCCAGGGCAGGGGGACAGCCCTGCTGCCACGTCCCTATTCCCCCGACACTCACAGAGAAGTCTGAGTCGCAGGTGGAGTGCCTGCGTCGGGGGCCTGGCGGGGGTTTGCTGTCCAGGATGTTCTTCTTGACCACCTTCAGCTCCCGGTTCTTGATGGGGACGTACCCATCCCGCAGCGAGATGAGGATGGGCTCTGCATCCTTCCCTGACAGCCACTCATCTGCCTCCAGGGCTGGCTCGGGGCCTGGCGTGTCAGGGTAAAGGTCATCCTGGAAGAGGTCTGACTGCGGGGGCAGAGAGGCCGTGGTGAGATGTGGGGTGTCTCTCCCCAGGCCCCCATCTCCCCTGGGACCCCCCCAGGCTCACCTTGCGTGGCACCGTCATGACGATGGGCTCGCACTTGCGCTCGTGCAGCTTGAAGAACCTGCGTGGGGCACAGGCAGTCAGGGCCCAGCTGACCCCCCTGACCCCTCTGGCTCCTCCCAGCCCCCTTGGCTCTCACCTGGCGATCTCACACTTGCTGACATCCAGCCCACGCTTGGGCATGAAGCCCATGCCCCGCTGCGGCTCCTTGCTGCTGTAGGTGTTCAGGTAGTGCACGTAGGGAGCCTCGTCCGTGATCTCGAAGTACCGGATGCTGCTGTCACCCTGCAGGGTGGGGACAGTGTTGGCCAGCCCTGGCACCCTCAGGGACAGGGTGGCATGGGGGGTGCACCCCGGGGAAGGGGGGTTACCTTCCCGCAGAGGTAGACGATGCTGGAATCGGCGTCGTAGAAGGGCAGCAGGACCCCGTTGCTCGTGTCCATCTCTTGCAGGGCAATGGGCTCCTCAAAGTTATTCTGGGGGGCCGGAGCAGTGGTGGAGGGGTGTGAGCAGTGACCCCAAAACCCCCACCCTGGTTAGTCACACACATTAGCCACGGCACACTGGGGGACAGGGCTTGTCCCCTCTGGGGTACACAACCCCCCAGGCAGGCAGCTTGGCATGCCCCCCCAGCCCCCCTCCTGTTTACCTGCATGGCTGGGTGCCCCCAGCCTGGCTGTACCCCACTTCCCAAACATTCCCAGCCTCCCAGCCCCCTCCCTACCCCAGCACTGCACGACACACTTGGGAACTTGGCATCTTTTGGGAGGGGGATGCAGCAGACACAGCATCCTGGGTGGGGGGGGGTTAGCAAGGGGTCTGGGGGGGCCAAGTTCCCAGGGCAGCACTCCATGCGGCCTCGTTACCGGGTCCCACAAGCCCAGCTCCCGCTGGCTCATTCTGGTAAAGCCCGTGGTAAAGATGTGTCCTTCCCGTGTGAAGATGGCCCGCACGGGCCTCAGCCCTTCGTGGGGGGCAAACCTCTCCTGGGGGGAGGGGGAGACAGTCAGCACGGGGCATGGGAAGGGGGGAACGTGGAGGGGGTCCGGATCTGTCCCCCGGAACAGCCGTTGAGTCCTATTCCATGGTGCTCCCTGAGCGCACGCGTTGCCAGAGAGCATCCCCGGCCCCCAGAGCGTTCCTGGCTGGGCTGAGATCTGCGGGATTGGCGCTGGCCGGGCTGGAGCTGCTATCTCGTACCAGGTCCCAGAGGCCCAGCTGCCGCTCGCTCATCCTGCTGAAGCCCGTGGTGAAGATCTTGCCATCGGCCACGAAGATGGCGCGGATGGGCCGGGTGCCGTCGTGCGGTTTGGTTTTCTCCTGCGCCGGCGTTAGCGGGTTAAATCAAACACAGAGACGCGCGGAGCGGGGTTAGTAGGGTCAGGCAGGCACTGGGGGGGACCCCGCGGTGGGATGGGGGGGCACAGCAGGGGCACTCACCGCTATGATCTGCTGCTTGCGGGGGTCGATGACACGGACCTTCTTGTCCTTGCAGGTGGTGACCAGCAGGCTGCCGTTGCGGTTCCAGCCCACGTTGTAGATGAGGTCGGTGTGCATGTCATCCAGAGCCAGCAGCATCTCCCCGGTGCCCACATTCCAGAGGATCACCAGGTTGTCGCAGCCTGCAGAGGACCAGGGGGCAGGTGCTGTCACCCCATGGATCTCCCGTGACCCCGGGGAGGGTGACCCGGGACCCCCTTACCTGCGCTGAGCAGGACGTTGCGGGCGGTGGGGTGCCAGGAGATGATGCTCACCCGCTTGGAGTGTCCCTCCAGTGTCACCACGGGCTCCGTGATGTTGCGCACGGGGACATAGTCGGGGATCTGCCACACCTGGGGAGGGACAGAGTTGGGGATCACCCAGTGTGTGAGCACTAAGCAGATGAGGGCCTCGGAGCCAATTAACCTCATAATTAATCCCGGCTCATCCTGCGGGGCGGGCGGTGAGGGGACACCAGAAGCGCCTCCATCCTGGGGTGCACCCCAGCACTCGGGGTGCTGGTGGGCACAGGGAGGGGGGCACGGCCGGGGTGCAGCCCCCAGCCCCCCCCAGCTATTCCTGCATGCTGAGTCGCCAGGGAGGGTAAATTTAGCACAAACTGCTGCATCATGGAGCGAGCAGCCGCCGCCAGCGCGAACGCATGGCACCGGGGCTAAAAATAGGCCAGTGACACTTCACAGGCGGCGAGGGGGGGGGATGCTCTGCATCGATCCCCCTGCACCCTCCACCCCCTCCCACGCAGCGCCCAGCCTCTCACCATGACAGTGGTGTCCTCCGAGGCGCTGGCGATGACGTTGTCGTTGTGGGGACACCAGTCGATGTCCAGCACGGGCGCCGTGTGTCCCGTCACCAGCGGGTGGTTCTTGTCCACCCGTCCTGTCTGCAATGGTGAGGGAGCAGGATGAGTCCCCTAGGAGAGACTCTGCCAGACCCCCCAAAGCCCAGCCTGGCCACCACATGGGTTGTGGCACAAATGGGGACGTGCAGGGGATTCTGGCAGTGGTAAGAAGTTTGTACCTGCCTTGAAGGGGAAACTGAGGCACAGGGGGCAAATGGGGTTCACCTGGCACAAGGCCTCAAAGGGACACAGAGGAGAATCATGCGTCCCATGAGAGGCTGTTTTGTGTCTGCTCTGATGGCAAGGAGGGGGTGGGGACCCTCTCCCAGTCTCTCTGCCAGGGTAGGCAGGGCAGACCCCCCTGGCACTCCACTGGGTGCTGCTCCCCAGGGAACTGGGGCTGAGAGAAGGCAGCTGGGGCTTTTCCAGATCACCTCGCTTGCCCCAAGGATGTCACCCTTGGCAGGTGCTGATCGTCCCCCAGGTTGTTCCTGCCCTGAGCCCCCACATGAGGAGGGGGTGTTGGGGCAAAGCTGAGGGGCTCTGGGGCCACAGCAGGTCCCCAAAAGCAAAACCCATCAGCATGTTCCCCCCAACACATCTCAGCAGCGTGACCAAACCCCAGCACCCTCCCACTCACCTTGGCAAGGGGCAGGACAATGAAGGCCCCGCCACCACCGGACTCCACAATGATGGCCACAAACTTGGGGTTGACAGCGCAGAAGGAGCTGTCACATGTCACCTTGGAGACACGGATGTCCTCGTACATCTGGTCTGCCTTCACCGGCTGCCCGAAGACGTGCCGGAACTTGCTCTGGCGCACCACGCGTCGGCTCATGGCTGGGGGGACAGGTCAGGCCACCACCTCCCCACCCTGGCACGGCTCGGAGGGGGTTCGGTCCCCTCGGGCCTCGTGCTCCGAGAGACTCCTCCTGCTCTGGGCACAGCGGGAAGCCTGGGAACACTGAGGTGGTGGGGAATGAGGATGGGAGATGGTGATGCCCTGACCCCACTGCAGGGAGCAGGGGCAGCCCTTGTGCAGGGATGTGGGGGTGCTGCAGGTGCTGGGGGGTGTCAGCTGGTGGCCAGAGCTATTTGAAACTGGGCAGGGACAGGGAAATGCCATTACACACAGCTGTGCTATGCCCTGTGGCTGTGCCATGCCCTGTGGCTGTCCCATGCCCCACAGCTGTGCCATGCCCCACAGCTGTGCCATACCCCACGGCTCTGCCATGCCCTGTGGCTGAGCCATGCCCCACAGCTGTGCTGTACTCCAGAGCTGTGCCATGCCCCATGGCTGTGCCATACCCCACAGCTGAGCCATGCCCCACAGCTGAGCCATGCCATGTGGCTGTGCCATGCCCCACAGCTGTGCATACCCCACAGCTGTGCTGTACCCCACAGCTGTGCCGTACCTCACAGCTGTGCCATGCCCCACAGCTGTGCCATGCCCTGTGGCTGTGCTGTACCCCACAGCTCTGCTATGCCCCGTGGCTGGCACTGGGGTTGGCACATGAGCTGCTCCAGCAGAGTAGCAGGGTGGAGGGGACTTTGGGGCGGACATAAAGGTGCCACGCACCAGGTCACAGCTTCTCCCCTTGTATCCTGTCCCCTTGTCTTGCATCTGTGGCTTGAGGTTGCCTGGCTTGACCCAGCACCCGGGAGGAGGGCTGTGCCTCCAGAGCTGCCTGCTGGCGGCTCACGCCTCCCTCCATGGATCCCTGCCCCGTGCCACAGATCCCTGCCACCCACTCTGCACCCCCACCTGGGTAAGGGCTGGACCTGGCACAGACCCACAGCCCCATGGGCACACTGGGGTGTGGAGGAGCCCCCCCTGTGGCCTCAGTGGGGTCTTCAGCCCTCAGCCACAGCTGGGCACGATGCCCACAGTTATCCATCTCACCCCTCCAGCCTGTGCTGCTCCTGGGACCTGCCCCAGGGGGAGACTGAGACACTCAGGACCACAAAACCCTTGGAGCCGAGGCTCTGCAGCACCCATGAGCCACTGGCTACCCTGGGGAATCCCCTGTGCTCTTCTGGGTACACAGCCATTGTCAGGAGCCACATCCAGCCACCAAAGCATGGCCAGGCACCCCTGAGCCCAGCCCACAGAGCCGGTGTGGGCAGAGGCAGGAGCAGATCTGCTCCTCCATGTCCCAGCCAGTGGATTTTGCACAGGGCACATGCAGCGCCCGGCCAAACCACATCTGCCCAGTCCCTCAGTGTCCCCGGAGTCCTCACGGCACTTCAGCATCATCTCCGGCTTGGCTGAGCTAGGTCTAAGGGGCCCAGAGCTTGGCTACCAAGCGGGGCTGGACCACGGCACTGCTGGTGTCACCCCTCCCGGTCTCAAGCATGGTCCCCATCCCTGGGGAGGAGCGAGCAGGCTCCGAGGGGACGCTCTCCCAGCACCTCAGCCATTGCCAGCGGGAGCAGAGTCCGGGGTGTCAGCATGCAGGGAAGGAAGGGACGGCCTGGCTGTCTGGGCAGGGTGCAGGCAGAGGGGGGGTGCAGCTGGGGGGCAGATGCGGTGCAGGTGGAGTTGAGCAAGGTGCAGGCAACGTGTAGGGTGCAGGAGGGGTTGTTAGGAGCAGGTGGGGTGCTGGCAAGGTGCAGGCAGGGCGGAATAGGGTGCAGGTGTGGGGCGCAGGCGTGAGAGCTGGGTGGGGTGCAGGCAGGGATGGGATGGGATGCTGGCAAAGAGAGGTGGGGTGCAGGAGGGGTGCAGGCAGGATACGGGCAGGGTGCGGGCAGGATACAGGCAGGACAGCCCCGCTCCCCGCTCCCCGACCGTGCCATTACGTTGCCACAATTGAATCCGCAGCGACTGCTCGGGAACGACCAGAGGTCACTGTCCAAATATAGCCATCTCCGCCGGCGGGCGGCGAGGGGCCGGGGCCCGGGGGGCTCAGCCCCGCTCCCCGCGTCCCCCCGTCCCTCCCCACCGCGCTCCCGCCGCCCCCGCCCCGCGCCCGCTCCCACCTGCGCTCGGCGGCTCCTCCGCGCCCGGGCGCGCCCGGCTCCGCGCTGCGCCCGCTCGGCTCCGCTCCGCCCGCTCCGGCCGCGCTCAGCCCCGCTCCGCTCCGCTCCCCCCGGCCCGGCCCGGCCCCGCTCGGCTCCGCTCCGCCCGGCCCCGCTCGGCTGGGCTCGGCTCGGCTGGGCTCGGCTCGGCCCCGCGCGGTGCCGCTGCCGCAGAGAACAGCTGAGCCGAGCCGGGCGCCGGGGCCGGCACAGCCCCCCCGCGGCGGGCACCGGAGGGAGGGGAGGGGGGGCCCGGCCCGGCCCCGCCTGCCCCCGCACCCTGCCCGGCCCCCCGCTCTGCCCGCGGGGTCGGGGGCAGCCCCGGCACGGCCGCCCCCCGCTCCCACCCTAAATGCGGGGGGGTCCCAGTGGTGCCCGCAGCCCCTCGGCGCGGTGCGTGGGAGCCCCTCGGGCTGGGAGATGGGAGGCAGGAGAAGCCCCCTGAGCCTTTCTGAAGTACTGGGAGAGACCAAGGGGCGGGGCATCACTCCGAGGGTCACTTCTGCACAGGGCTGCGACCCTGCGATGGGTCCCCCCACAGCCCGGGGCCAGCCCAGCCCCACAGGGACCGTGGCCATGGGCTGCTCCTGAGGCTCCCAACACTCACGGGGGCATCCCACGGGTCCCCACCTCCCCCAGGAAAAAAGGGTCGGCAAGCCCACCTCAGCCCCAGCCCAGCAGGATGGTTACAGGCACATCCAGAAATCAGATTTGGGATTTAGTGAAGTCCAGCCCTGCAGGGATGCCCTGGTCCAAGGGGATTAAGGGATTGTAGGGCTCGGGGACCAGAGGGAGGGGAGCGGTGGTTCCTGGAAAGGCAGCAAAGCCCTGGACCCTACAAGGGCACCGTGTGGAGCTGGACGAGCATTGGCTGAGCGGGCAGGAGGGGGCAGCTGGCAAAAAGGCAGGGAAGAGGTGACATCCTTGTTTGCCCGGCCAAAGGGGTGGCAGGGAGGGAGGGAGGGGGCTGCAGAGGCACCCCTTGCTCGCTCTGTCCCACCAGAGCCCTGGCTCACTCCGTGTGTCCCGTGTCCTTAACTCCGAGACACATCCCCAGCAAATGAAGGAAAGGCCCTGGGAAGCCTTTCGCAGGTGCTGGGGGGAGGAGGAAGGGATGGGGCACCCCAGAGACACTGCCAGACCCGCAGTGACAGCCCTACACCCTGGTGCCCACTCAGTTCTGGCCTGGTGGGAAGCTCCTGCATGGATGGTGAGGCTGAGCCCAGGGAATTTGGCTTTTTCAAGTCCCTTGCTCACAGCAAAGCCACAGAGACCCTTGCACTGCCTTTCTTGCCGCAATGGAGCAAAATCAAAACCAGAGACAGGTTTTCCAGTGTCCACCCTCATCCCCCTTGGAGCTGAAACCCAGAACCCTCCTCACAGCTCCTGTGTCTGCAGCAGTGCAAGGAGGGCACCTGCAGTGACAGTTTGAAATACATGACCCCCAGAATCTTCCCTGCAACTGCAGTGTGGTCTGGAAGTACCTCTTGCTTGGAAGCACAGCTCCAACACTTGGGACAGGAGAGGGCCATCCATGAGAGAGAACAACCCCACTCTGGCTTTCCAGACCCCACTGCCACCCCACGTTCTGGGAGCAGTACAGATCACTCACCCTCAGCCCCGATCCCAAACAGGAAGCCACACACCTTTGTCATCTTCAAAATAAAACTTTTATTCATTCAGTAACAAGAACATTGAATCTGCACATCAGTGCACAAGTTCACATTTAAAAACAGCTGAGCACATCGGTCATAAAGTCTTTAAGGGGGAAGGGGACGATCCCAGCCACTAAGGAAGATCCAGGAGGGGCAGAGAGAAGCGCTCCCCTCCCTGATTCGCAACCCCACCGCCAGCTGCTCGGCCCTGGACAATCCCTACAAACCAGCGCACGGACGTCACATCTCCAGAAAGGAAAATAAAAGGCACTGGCACCTTCTCTCGTGCCAACAGAGATGTCTGCAGCGTGGGCGGGCTGTTAGCACCTCTGGCAGCACTGCCGGACAGGCACCGAGCCCTGCGCCAGGCCAGCGCCTGCCTCTGCCCCACACCACGGGCTCGGGGCCCCTCCCTTGGGGAGAAGTGGGGTTGTCTGTGTGGAGCCAGGGCCAAATTAAGGCAGGATGCACCGTGCAGGGAGCAGGGCTCTGTGGTGGGTATGGCTTCCTCCTGCCAGAGAGCTGCGAGGCTCCTGGAGCCTCTGGCAGGTGCAGTGCCCCTACGGCCACGGATTCCCAGCTCGCTCCTCCCAGGAGGTCCCCGGAGCAGCTGGTGGTGGGGCAGGATCCCTTCCACCAGGTCTCTGCTGGCAGAGGGACACCGAGCTAATCCCTGCTCAGTTCAAACATCCGAGTGACCCAGAAGGGTGTCACCTCCTGCCACCCGCTGGGACTGCGCCCCCAGGAAAGGGCCGAGAGGAGAGAGATTTGTACAGGTCACAACTTCTCAAGCAGACCGGACACACACTCACACACACACACACACACAGAGCACCCACACGCACCACCGAGTGCAACAGAACGCAGTGTAAAACCAGATTCACGCACACACAGTCCGTTTGTGCAAGGCTCACACGTTACAGTACGGCCGGGACGGGGCAGCCATGGCTGGGATATTGTACAGGAGTCAATGTAAACAATAAAGCGTCCTCCGAGAGGCTTCGCTAGAGACCAAAGAACAGTTGCTTTGTACAAAAATGCCCTTAAAACAACACGTTTCTCCCAAATCCCCTCTACCCTGCGAGGCTTGTCAGCTGCTGAGCACCTTGGAGGTGCTGCTGCTCCTTTTGGTGCTCAGCAGGTCACAAGAAGCTCTTGTGGGGTGGCTACAGGAACCAGGAGAGAGAAATCACCTCCCATGAGCCACCAGCATGGAGAAGGGACAATCGTCCCCAGCAGAGACCTCTGATGCCAGGGGCTTGGTGGCTTCATTGCCCAGACACTGGAAAAGGAGGTCCATACCCCTCCAGTCTGTCCCCTTCCTGCCATCCTGCTCAGAGCCTCCAGACCTCCAAGGCCTTCATCACTCTGCAAGAGAACCACCTTTCCTGACTCCCTCTGCCTGCCCACAGCCTTCTCAGAGAAAAACCACTTGTGCTGGGCCAGAGCCAAGGACAAGGGGACAGCAAAGCACCTCCCTGCAGGGGCCTCTGCCCCTCTGCTGCTCTCCCCAGCTGAAGCACCCGGAGAGCAGCTGAGTATTGGAAGGAAGCAGCATTTCTGGTCTGCATCGAAGACCCTTCCCAGAGGGCATTTCTCCTGAGATCAAGCTGGGCAAAAAAAACTGATCCTTTTCCTCCTCCTGCTTTCTCAAGGGAAAAAATTCTACACAGGGCTTTTCCCTCCTGAGCAGATCCTGGTCACCAGGACATGCTGCCAGCCAAGCATGCACCCTCCAATGCAAGGCAGGCTGGTGGCAACCAGTCCCTTCCACCCCTGGAGGGCGAGACAGGCACGTCCTTGGGGTCAGAACGGTGGGCATGGGGCCTGATGAAGTTTGTGGGGGAGGCAAGGACTGAACCTGTCTTTCTGCAGATGACATGAGCCACTTGGCCTTTCCACAGTGCCTGCCCTGCTCCGGAGCCAGCTGGAGCGGGCTAGGAGAAGCCACATGTCTTTCAGTGTCCCAAAGAAGCATCTGGCCTCCTGGGCCAGGGGCTTGGGTGACTCCTAGTGACTGAAATGGCCTGGGAAGACGTGCTGCTTGACCCGGGCCAGGGCTGTGCTCCAGCACGGGTAACAGCCCCCTGCCAGCGTTGAAAGGGAGGGACAGTGCTTGTGGCTGCTGGAGCACAGACAGACACAGACCTTGCTCAGGCTGCAAGGCAGCACAGGAGGACCCTGGGGGCTACAGGAGGGCAGCAAGGTGGCATTACCTTGCCAAGCAGCTGCAGGCTGAGGACACCTCCACACCCCTTCCCCAGGGCAGGCAGATGCTGCTTCCCAATACTCCGGAGTGCTCCAGTGCCACGTGCTCCTCTCCAGCTCAAGGGGAGTTTGTCCATCTGAGCCTGCAAGGCCCTGCAGCTTTAGGGCTGCTTTCTAGGCATGAGCTTGGCTGCTGCTCCTCCCACACCGCGTCCTCTCCATGCTGGGCTTCAGCAGCCTGAGCCACTCTGCATCTTCTCTTTGCTTTGCTCCTCCCCAGAGGGCAGGTCTGGGCCCCAGCCAAGCAGCAGCTCAGACAGGACCTGCCACAGGACTGTGGACAGGACCCAGAGCTCCCCTTGGCCTTTCCCTCTGCTCCTACAGCACAGGGACAACTTGCTGATGCACACAGCTAGAAATGAGGAGCTCTGATTTAGCCAAACTGCTCAGAAACCACAAAATAACTAGGTGAAATTTGGAGGAGAGCTTTCACACACAGTTCCTCCAGGGAAGCAAGAACCTGCAGAATGGCCCGGAGCAGCCAAAGGCTTTCCATGTCCAACTGGCACCCCTGGACCCCAGCTTCCAGCAGGAAGGAGATGGACAGACAGACAGTGCACCTCCCACAGTGGGACAACGGGGGTTCACACAGGACTGAAGGAGAAGGGACACATTTGGCATCCAGGCTCACTTTTGGAAAGGGAAGACAGCTTATAATGTCAAATCCACTCCCATGTCTGTGCAGATCACAAAGAACAGCACTGAGTTTGAGTCACGTGGGTTTGTTTTCCAGTTTACAGAATGCAGTCTTGCCCTTCTTTTTTTTAAAAAAAAACATAGAAAAGACAAAAAAAAATTATATAAATATCATATATACAATTTAGGCAAAAAAAAAAAAAAAAAGGAAAAAAAAGAAAAAAAAGAAAAAAAAAAAGAACAAACCTCCAAAAAAGAATAAACTTCCAGAAAATATTTTCCCTCTGGGTCTAGAGTTAGGAGTGACAGCAGAGAGGACAAAGCTATGCATTAAGGGCAGTATGTCATGTAACAAAAAGAGCTCAAGTTTTGGGAGCCACCAGAAACACCCGTGAGCATGGCAGAGGGCAGAGGGAAACTCAGGCAGCACGAGAACAGCTTTGGGGCAGAGGGCAGAAGACAGATGATATGGCCATGAACTTGGAAGGCCCACAGCAGTATTCAAGTAATGGGAGGGTTAAAACCCTAATGAGACATTTGTTTTAAAAGAACACTGGCTTTGGGGGTAGAGGTGAACCTGGCAGCTCCTGGAGGAGCTCTGCCCCACCTCAGCACAGAGCAGAGAGCTCTGTGTGCCCCATGGCAGATGGGAGAGCTGGTCTTGGTGCTGCCCAGGATTATTAGAGCCCAACCACTGGGAAGATTTACCCCTGTGTGCTCCTTATGGGGAAGCACCAGCTGAATTGAGCCCAGGGTGATTATCCTGAAGCAGCTTTGTGGGGGATCTGCCAGCATGGTGGAGTTCCAGTTTGCAGAATAAAAGAAATGCCAAACAAAGGGACCTTGGCACAACCTTCACATTTACAGGGGCTCTCACCCCACCAACTGCCCAGCACCATTTCAAGGCATGGGGAAAATTCAAGTCAGGAACTAGGATCTGGTTGTAAGCAAAAAACTCCACCTTGCCAAAGCAAGCCAACATCAATTTTCTCATTATAAAGGTGTTCTTTTAAAACAAACTATCAAAAACAACAACAACAAAAAAAGAACATTTGAGGTTATCTGAGTTAAACTTAAAAAACCCAAACAGTCCTGCAGTCAGAGTCACACACAGAAGAACCAACCCACACCTACATGCGCCAGGAACAGTAAAATGACAATATATATAAAATTAACCAATAAAGTGCATGTTCCTTATATTACACCTGCCCCTTGCGTGAAAGCAACACCACAGGTTCTGGGTAAGAAATCACAGCCAAGGGCCCAGGATCACATCGTGTTGTAGAGGGGATTGGTTGTCCGCTTTTTGTCATTGGTCTTTTTGAGCCTCCTCAGAGGGTGAGTTCTCCCGTGCTGCTGCCGTGGGGCAACAGCCAGAGCTTGAGATGAAGACAAGGAGTCCAGGACCTGCACCTGGAGCAGCGGAGGGCCCTCCCCGGAGCTAGTCCACGTCGGATCTGCACTGGAGCACAAACTCTGCTGGCTGGAGCTGCACTCTTTGGCGTACTGAGCCAGCGGCCTCTCCACGGGCATGCTCTGGGCAATGCACTCAGCTGTTCTGAGCTGTTCCACAAAATGCTTTGTGGGCTCTGGGGAGGAGAGGCGATGCTTCCCACACCCGCTCTCCGAGCCCCTCTCCGACCTCCCCCCACAAAAGCCTCGACCGAGGGCAACGCAGGTGAGAAGCACGGGGTTGGCATTGGAAGAGGCCGCCTCCCTGTCCTGTAAGTCGTCCTTGGAGAGCTCCAGGCGGTCCAGTTTGGCCAGGGATGCCGAGCGCTTCATGTGGGAGGGTCTGGTGAGCCCTGCGTGCCGGATCCGAGCCTCTATTTCCTTTGCCCGCTGCTTGACTGGCCCGGGGCTGCTGGAGCGCTCCTCCACGCTGAGGCTGCTGGAGCTGTGAGGGAGGCTGTAACACAGGAACGAGATGTCCAGAAGGTCCATGTTTTCAGCACACTGCCTGGTGAAGTCCTCGCCGCTCTGCTGCCTCGAGATGCCAGCACTGCCCCCGCAGAGAGGCTTGGGACCGTCCCTGAACGGCAGAGTCACATCTCCCTCGGTGCCACATAGTGGGACAGGCTCATCGTCTGTACCCGTGCTCTGCTCGGTGACACCTTCCAGGTGAATCACACAGGGGTAAGGAGAGCGCTCGAGGCTGGCTGGAGGTGGACAGGTCACCTGGGCAGAGGGAGAAGCAGCACCAGGGTGAGCAGATATCCCACTGCCTTCCTTGCCGGGGCTGCCCACGGCGAAGGCAGCCTGCTTGCGTACCGCGTGCTCCGGCGGCGAAGGATCCGCTGGAGCCTTCTCCGAGCACATCGAGGGGTTCAAGTTTTCATCCAAAGACGGGGCGGCCGGGGCCAGCCCGCCCTGCTCACAGCTTGTACGGGGGCGCTGCTCCGCAGGCTTGACCGTCAGGGTGTATTCGATGATCTCGATTCTCTTTGGGAGGAGGGAGGGCAGGGATGGCTCCTCCGTCCCGTCAAACGAGACCACTGTCCTGCGCTCTTGTGCCGCTGCCTCCTGCCCCGGGCTGGGCTCTGCGGGCAGGGATTCCTGGGCAGGGGCCCCGAGGGGTGCAGGCAGGTGTCTGCCCACCGACTGCTCTGCCCCAGGAGGCGGCAGCGGCTCCTCCTGCGCTTTGTCCCCCTCCGGAGCCAGCTCCAGGGGCGGCTCCTCGCTCTTCCCCCGTGGCAGGAGCTCGGCAGCAGGGGAGTCGTTCCTGGAGTTCTTGCGGGTGGGTAAAGTGCAGGCTGGGGCCGTGTGCTGGTGCTCCTGCTCCTGCCTCAGGCGCTCCTCGAACTCCAGCGTGGCTCGCCGGACAGAGCCGGGGCACCACTTGGGCTCGGGCTTGATGGAGCCACGAGGCTCCTGCTGCTCCCCAGAGCTGCTTTCCTCAAGGTCTGATCTACCAGATGACAGAGACGGGGCTTCTTCCTGCTCAGCTGGCAGAGGGTCCTTCTCCTTCTCCTGGTGTCCAGCACAGGCTCCTTCACTCTGTTCCAACTTTTCTGCTGCCCAAATCACCTCCACTGGCAGGTCATGCACCGTGTTCCTCTTTGGTGTCTGGCTGAGGTTGGCTGAACTCTCCTTCTGCTGGGCAGGTCCTGCTCCCTGGTTGATTGACTCAATCTCTGTGATAATTTCCTTCACAGAAATGGCATTTTCTGAGTGGGATCTCGTGAGATGACCTGCACCAGGCAGCTCAGGGACCTCCTGCAACACACAAACAGGAGAATTACAAAGTGCATCAGCTGTGCTGACATGGAGCAAACAGCAGCAGGTTAGAGAAAATAGGGGTGCACGTCCCCAAAGGAACAAAAAAAGCGTGTGGCAGTGATCACTTATGTAGGTTTTTTACTGTCTCTAGGACTGAATTTAACATACTCCAGGCTGGACTGGCACTTAGACTAAGATCTAAGAACCTTAATTGCAACAAACTGCAAGGCAAAGGTAGCTTTTTTTGTTTTTCTAAATGAAGGAAAGTCCAACAAACAAAAAGAATCCTAATACTGCTAAAATACCATTTTGACCTGAAAACACGACAAATTCTCCTCATGTATGGAGCAAACAGAAGAACAGCAAAAAGAATGACCAAGCATTGAAATGCTCTGATTTCCCAGAGGAAAATGGCTAGGGGGACTCCCAGTCCCCACAGACACTCTCTGCCAAATCACAGGAGAGAGCATTGGCCTATTATATTTGGAAGAGCCTTACTGCCTCACATGGAGATGGAAAAGATTCAAGCAATGCAGGATGGAATTTAAATAAGAGAAGCTCCCAGAAAATGATGGCTCCGGACATCATCAATCCCTGTGAGAGTCCTGGAGGCTGAAAAGCAATTATAAGAAAAAGGCCCCTAAATTTAGAGGTTACTAAATTTTGTCCAGACCATCTCTCTACCCAAGAGAAGTGAGCCATGACGTGCCCAATCCCATCACTCCAGACTTGGACAGGTTAATTTCTTCCTCCAGCAGTGGAAGCTCTACACCTGCCTTGATTTACTACCCCAATGCTGGTGCTTCCCAACCAGGGAACAGGGCCAGTTTTGCCCCATTCTTTGGTGGATTTCTCAAGTCAGATAAATATCCATGCCAATTTGGATGTTGGCTGGGCTCAGGGTCTGGCTATATTAGTGGGTCAAGTCCCACCTTTCTGCTCTCCTGATGCAAAACTCAAAAATAAGTTTCTCATGAGAACAGCACAGCAGGTCAGGTCAAGGTCGGCTCATGGCCTTGCCAATGCCAGCAAACTGATGTTTAAGGAAAAAGTACAGAAAAGGGCAAGTATCTAAAAGTGAAGGAAGGGAGAAGCCTCTAGCAATCCCTCCCCAAACTCTGTGTCTAGAAAATCCCATCCACACCCACCCCACAGCCAGCAGAAAACAGCCCAGAGATAGGGTCGAGCAGCATTTCCTAAAAAACCTGAGCAAGTTATTTTAACCTTTTGTTGCTCTTCATCTGTGGAAGAGTCATCAGATGGCTGAGGAGAGTTTCCAGGGCTGTTCCTTCGAGCATCTGCACTCCCATCTGCAGCAGCTGGCACTTCCAGCACAGGCACCCTGGAGACCCCATTCCTCCCAGTCCCTTGCTCCTCTGGCCTGGAATGGGAGCAGGTTCGGGACCGGCTCTCCTGGGAGAGCTCCACGAATTTCTCCAAAGCGCTGAAGAAATCAATCCTGTCTGTGCTGAGGTCTGTCACTTCAGGCTGAGGGTTCTGTTGGAGACCTAGGGAATTCTGGTTTGGGGACTGGGGAAAGTCTTTTAAGCATGAAGTAAATTCTTCCATGGGAACCAAGTGCACGTTCATATCAGGCTTAAGGGCATCTTTTTCCAGATCATCCACTGTCAGATCAGGAAACTCCGTTATTTCCAAGGGGTGCTGGAGCTGCATTAAGGCCTCAGAAGCACGGCAGTTGTCACGGGGGACAGAGTCTACACAACACCCTGCTGTACAGCCATTGATATTGTTCAGGTTCAGCTTGTCCTCCATCTGCTCAGTGTGGAAGTCTCTGCAAGTAAACTCTAAGTGGATCCTTCTCTCCTTCACACACATGTCCTCGATCATGTTTGTGTCCTCTGGGAGCTGCTGCTCCCTGTCCAGCTCAGCTGAGTAGATGGGAGACATGGGCTGCTGGTTGTCATTGGTCTTGGCCTCTGAGATCTGGTCAGCTGAGGTGGTGATCTCCTTTTTGTTCAGCTCCAGCCCAGCCTTGCAGATGGGCTCATGGTGATCTGAGAGGTCGCTGTCCGAGTGTGAGCGCCAGAGTTTGTTGTGCCGCTGTTTGCTGCAGGGAAGGAGAGCAAAAGAAAACAGTGAGTAACTTCTACATACCACAGCCAGATCCACCTTGTTGCAAGAGACACAACCTACAACAGAAACTGTGCCAAATGCTGGAGTCACTGACCACAGCTGTGGCTTCACCTGAACAGTTCAGGGCCAGACCTGCTGCTGGAGAAGTTGACCCAGTAACGAGCCACTTTCCAGGAGCTAAATTCCAATTCTGCTCCCCACATCCCTCCCTATTCCTCAGCAGTGCTGGATCCATCCACTCAAATGCAATGTTTAATTGGCTGCAGAATTTCGTCTTTCTCAGCCAGCATTTTTCCATTTGCTAGCAGCTGAGTGGTGACCAGAAGGAGAGAACCTCTTGTGCTGGACACAAGCAGGTGGTGGACACTGAATAAAGTCCAATTTCCCTCATGATTCCTTCTCTGAATAACTTCAATTATCAATAACTGGCTCTTGTAACCAAGGGAAAGGGTGGGATGAGTAGAGGCGGGTGTGTGCAAAAACACACAAGACATCCTCAACAGTAAACACACAGCCCAAATTACCACCCACCTTCCACAGGAAGGAAGCTCAGAACTCCTCCAGCTCCTGGAAAGCCCCTTTAGGAAAGACTGAGCCATCAAAAGGCCAAATAACTGCCAGTGGCATTGCATCACCTTCCTCAGCTCCACCTGCCAAAAACCCCAACCCATGCACCTGGGCTTACAGAGAGCACTGCAGGCAACTTCTTGCCACGAAATGCCACAGCTAGCCCAGGCTGCCAGGGTTTGCTGAGTGGCCACGGCCACAGGGATGTGTTTCCACCCACTGCCCCTAGGAGGAACACAGAAACCACAGAAACCTCCTTGGAGCTGCAGATCTTGCAAAACCCCTCCAGTCCCTTGCTAGCATGAGCAGGCGCTCCCAGACACATCCAGTGGCCATGGTAAGTTAATTAACAGATGGTGCTCAGCTAATTACCATGTGCCAGTTCAGTTGTGGGTGCCCAAAAGCTAAGGAAAATAATCCACTGCAGATTTATCCTACCAACCCTATAATCAGTGACAACCTTCCTGTGAGACACAGGGCAGAATCAGGTCCTGTCACTGGAGAGGAGGGTCAGGATCAGAGGCCAAAGACACTGTCCTGGGGTGCACATGCTCCTTCTCCAGAGGGTTTTGGAGCAGTCTGACACTGGCAGCAGAAACAGGCTTGTCCCTGAGGCAGGTTCTTGCTTGGGCTCTGTATGGAATGTCATCTGACATCTCTGCTCATACAGCCTGGGCAGCTGCTGGTGTTTTCTGAGGGCACTTCAGTGCTCAGATCCAGCTCTCTGCTGCACATTTAATTTTGAAAGTCAAAATAATCCTCCAGTGTGAACAACTGGCACAGATCTGAGGACCAAACCAGATGTCAAGCACCACTGGCAGAGGTGTGCTGTGCAATCTTCCAATCTGACAGTTCCCCAGTCTGACAACCTGCATGAGGTGCAGGTCAGAGAACAGGAGCCCACTTCCCTTCCCAGAGCCCACAGCTGCCTCTTGACCTTCGTGGGAAACATCCCCAGTGCTTGTACCCACACCAGCTTTGGACCAGGAGCCCTCCACACCTCCCACCAGCTCTCCAGGCTTGGGTATAAAACTGCTGTTGATTCACAAGCTGCAGAAGGCACAGGAGATCCCAAACACTGGTTTCCTGTAACTTATCTATAACTAATAACAGAAACAGGCCTGGCTCAGCCTTGCTGTGTTTATCAACAGAGGGAGGGGACAGTTTAACTAACCCCAGGAAGTATGACAGTCCCAAAGAGCAAAACACACTTGTTGTTGTGACTAAAAGCAGGCAGGGGGTTTTCATTTTACAGCTGGAAAACATATCCCAGTTGCTATAACCCCAGCACAAAACCGTAACTGGATAGTGTGAGCACATGGCTGCCCTCACATACCTTCCCCCTGAAACTGGAGCAGTCACATGAGTGTCAATCTGTTGGGGTTTTTTTGGTTTTGTTTTTTTTTTACCTGTCCTGGAATACTGCAGCAATAAACAATGCAGCCAGAGGGCAAAGCTAAATAACACAAAGAAAGAGGGGAAAAAAGCAGCTTTGAGATAAAGAGGGACAGTCTCTGCAGCATGGAGGGGCCATTCCTTGCTTCAGTGAAGCTTCATTTACTGCAGGCCTTTTCATCCTACACAGATGTAACACGTTGCTCTTGCATTTTTTAAAGCCTCACAAGCAATCCTGTTTGTGCCATTGTACAGGGACTTGCAGAGCAGGGTAGGACTTCAGTAGAAGGGAGGCCACATGCTAGAAATGGTGGCAGCAGGAAAGATATACCTCCAAAAAATAAATTACTAAAAGACAGGGAAAAATAATCCTTAACCAAAATGTTTGTACAGGGTGGCTTTGCAGGCATGTCACCAGCTACCAGACTGGCAGATTACCCAAACCAACTGCTGGGCTCAGGGCTGGAAGATGTGAGATACCAGCTGCTCCCATACCAGAGCTCCTCACAGGTGTTCACCAACCTGTTGGTGCATTTTTCACACCTAAAAAAACTTCTTTTTCTCCATCCAATCTACACCAATGAGATCTAATTTTCCAGTCTGCTCAATGCACACTACACTGGGCAGGTCACCTCTGGGCCAGAGTTAAGCACTGACCTTTACTAACTGGTGCCAGCAGCATGTTTGGTGTCACATGAGGCACCCAAGGCAGGTGTGGTGTCTGTCTCAAGGGGTTTCAGTCCAGCAGGGCACTACTTTTTAAAATTGTCTATTCCACGTGATCTGTCCTGAGACTTGATACTACTTGGCTGCTTTTTAGAAAGAATGAGGGTCACTGTGGCAGGCAGGGTTTGGGGAGCAGGGGAGAGGAAGGATGGGAAGAGCTGGTGGATGAAGATTCTCTGAGTGCACCTGGTCAGGGAATAAGTCTGGAGGAGCCCTGAGGTTGTTTACTTGTGCAGAGAGGGAAAGAGGAAGCACACTCCAGTGACAGGGGAGCTCAGACCAAGGGTTTGGTGTAAAAATTGGGAATCCAGGCCTGGCCCAGCAACAAACACAGTCAGGCTGCTGGGAACAGGTGGAGAGCAAAGGAAGAAGAAGAAGTTATTACAATGAAAGTGGACAGAACGGACATGAAGAGACAAAAATCAAGCAGGGGACAGAGGTAAGAAGTGTGCGCTAAAGACAGTACATGAGTGACAGAGCTGCTGTAAATAACAGCATATAAAACAATGACTGGACTAGTCCTTAAAGCTATTTTCCAATCTAAATGATTTTACAAAAAGCAGGCATGTCCCAGTTGCACCAAAAAGCTTTGAAATTTACTGTTTACTTTGGTCCAAACCTGCTAAGATCACCTCCTGTGGCAGGAGGCTCAGATTGGGTAACTCTGTTTGCTGCAGATCTGCTCCCAGGCAAAGCACACCAGGATCCCAAACAAAATACCATAACCTGACAAAACAGAGTATCAGTACCTCCTTCCTGCTGATCACGTGAATACATTGCTTAACACAGCCTAGAAACATGCAATATTTATGTCTTTTTGCTAGTCAGGTGATTGGCTTGGGATTACAACACACTTGCCCATACCCAGGCCCAGCTCCAGACCAGCCTCAGGACTCCAGGCAGGAATAAACACCACTGTTGCAATGCACAGAACATCCTGTCCCCTCCCCTCACACCAACACTTAGCAAAGGCATCTAAATAAAACCAGACCAGCTGCTGAGGAGGGGCATGTTCAACAGGGAACTGCGAGGAGACAAAGCGAGTTCCCTGCCAAGTGATGTTACAAGCAACAGGGACATCATTTATCTCTGCTGGAGCCTGCATAACTCTGAATGCTGCACTCAGATAACACTTCATGGGATGCTACTTTCCAAAAACCAAACATCCTAGAAGTCAAACAGCTTCCTGACAGCTCCTGGTTACACCCACCTTCCCAAGCTGAGCTAACCCTGAAAACAGAGCGCTACCTTTCCTGAGAACCCGACCTTGCACAACACAGCCATCCAAGCTCTGCCTGAAGAAATGGAGTCAACCATTGTAGTGTTACACCTCAGCATGGAAAATGAGGATCAATCCTTGCACCCACCTGGCCAGCAGGATCCCTTGGTACTCCTCCAGCTGCCGCATGAAGCTGGGGTTGGGCTTGGTGACCGTGCGCCGCTCCTTCACGTAGTCGTAAGCCCTGTCCAGGTTCCAGCCGTACTCCTTCATGGCATAGGCAATCACCGTGGAGGCTGAGCGACTCACTCCCATCTTGCAGTGCACCAGGCACTTAGAACCATTTTTCCTAAAGTGGGAGAAAGAACAAAAGAGGATCACTAAACAGAAAACAAAAAAACAGTAACTTCTTTACCAGAGAATTATCGAACATATTTTCAACACTGTGGCCACAGCTGGAGTCTGGGATGTGATCTGATAATCCAATTTACAAACTGGAGCAAGACATACAAAAAAAACTGAAGAACAAGGTCTTGTTAATATTCCTAAGAGATTTTGTTACAACAGCTCTTCTGAAGCTGTTATTGCAAAGTGGAAAAACACAGAGATACAGGAAAACCTCTGAAGGCTAGTGTGGTACCCTTGAGCTCAGCCCAAAAGGCCCACTGGCATCAAGCCATATTCCAAGTGAAAAGAGAACCTGGTGTCACAATTTAGAAACACATCCCAGAGACATACTAAGCAGTTCAGAGCAGCCTCTAGCCCAGAGATGCTCTTCTACTGCAAATCACAAAATGAAAATGATGTGATGCTAGGTAGGCAAGGAGGAAAATCAGTTCAGAAAATCAGCAGGAAAACAAAAAGCTTAGTATATATCTTCTAAATGGGTGTGTTGTGTTTTCTGAAAAGACTTACTTTGCCTTGGAGATGAATTTGTAGGTATCATTCCAGTAAGCCAGAAGATCTGTAGCTTCTTCATCATAAACCCTGATATTGTGGTATTCAAAGAGCCCAGGGAAGAAATTATCTATTTCTCGAGTCACATTCAAAATGTACCGTACCCTGCATGAGAAACACAGCCAGTTCAAAGAGATGTCCCACTGCTACACTGCAGCCTTGCTTTGCCTTGCCAAGGGCATTTGGAAGTGCACTCTTCAACAAAATTCCAGGGAAACAGGAATTAATGCAAGGAAGCAGCAGCTAACACAGACAATAGGTTTTGCTGGGCACTTTAGAGCCTGATAACAGAGATCCATGGATAGAAACTTCCTCTGCACAATGTCAGGTCACACTGCCCACCACCTCTGTTCTACATGTCAGCAACACTTGTGCCACAGGAGCTCCTGCAATTAGTGTTTGCACACCTTCTCCAAGCCCTTTGTGAATCTCTCCTCCTGCTGCACCAAAACCACAGGAAGATGGAAGACTGAGCCTCCCCGTAACACCAGAGCTAAACAAACACATAAAACAACGACAGAGAGACTTAACAGACAATGAGCCACTGGGGAGGATTTATTTCTTATCCCTAAATTTTCTGGAAAGGAAACTGCTAGAGAAAGCATGTGGTATTTATGTACACAGCACTCAGTATTTTTAGCCCTGAGGGTTACTCGTAAGATGCTTATGAAATGCACTCATGCTGGGATATCAGGCA
This sequence comes from Fringilla coelebs, assembly GCF_963513975.1. Taxonomy (NCBI): domain Eukaryota; kingdom Metazoa; phylum Chordata; class Aves; order Passeriformes; family Fringillidae; genus Fringilla; species Fringilla coelebs. The sequence continues at coordinate 4,039,900 of NC_140046.1, read as the reverse complement.
GAACAAGGGAACTGCAAGAGGGTGACATCCCTTTTCCCAAGCAGGTATGAGATCACTAGCAATCAAGTAGGACCTGTTGGACTCAAGGAAACCACAGCAGACCCTGAGCTCACCAGGAAGAGTCGATTTTGCCAGGCTGAATTTCTGAGGTACAGAATTACACTATCAGTTCAGCAGCATGATTACTTTTTTCCACTGGTTTGTCACAAATAAGCCAAACCCATGAATAATTATTTAATTGCACAATCTTGGTGCTTATAACCACCTGGTCTAGAGAAAGGACTATCTAAACTTGAAAAGTAGAAAGGGCAGGAAACAGAGGAACCCATTGGTGGGGTTCCTACAGGACTTTACTTCCTACTGGGCCCCACTCAGAGGAACAAATGCTCTTCTCCACATTTTCCTTCCTGCACAGCCTGGAGGTCCGAAGTGCCTCTGTAATCAGTCCAGAACTATGGGCTGGGGCTGAGGGCACAGAGCCAACTATGCAGCATCCAGTTCAGTAATTGCAGCTTTTTACTACTTATAGCTATGAGCTTGCTGCCTTCCTTTGTTTGCCTTGGGGACATTAGCCAAGGTCAGGGTAAGATTCTTCTACATTAAGGTGCCTGCTTGTGGGACAAGGAGTTTGGAGGAAGCAAGAGCTTGTTTGGATCTGCAATCCCTTAAATAAGACTCAGGTTACACAGCAGGTAGGGAATGGAGTTTGTTGCACAGAAAAGTGTGGCCAGGCTCTTGCTTTTAAGCTGATGGCCTGAAGCTACTCACCCTCTGTTCTGCAAATCTTCCAAATTGGAGGCATTCCATTCTGAGCCCTGCAGGGAAAACATGCAAAGGGACACATCAGGCAGAAGGAAGGCAAGGCCAGGCAACTGGTGGAGGGAGGGATAGTGGACCAGAGGAGGAAGCTGACCAGCCAAGGGTTGGAGAGCTGGGGGTCCTTTGAGCACAGGGGTACACAAGGAGCAACCAGAACTGATGCTCAGCACCTTCTCTCACCCCATTAACCAGATCCCTTCTGCAACAAGAAGCAGCTCTGCCAACAAGAGCCCAGCACTCTGTCTTGGCACTTCCTGCAAACCACTGACAAATCAACCTCAGCAAGACAGGACCACTCCACCCTTCCCCTGGAGGCTGCTGCCAGTTCTGCCCCACAGAGGGGAAGCTGCCTGCATTTAAGAACCATCCAGGTGCTGTTTATACATGAAACACCCATCTCAAACATCAAAGGCAGCAACACCTAAGCTCACTTGGGTTACACCTCTTCTCCCCATGTTCAAAGCCTGTGTGAGGAGAGAAATGAAGATATTTAACTAACCCTGGCTAGGTAACCCTCTCCTCTGCAGCACACAAAGGGCTCCAAGCTGCTTGCTTCCTGCTCAAACACAAACCTGACTGAGGACAAAACCACTCAAAGGCTTCCTTCAAAATTTAAGGTGCACAAGCTCTCTGCTTCCCTGCCCTAAAATGGCTCCCAAATGGAAAGATGATCCAGATGAAGATGACTGATTGTATTTACCAAGGCCCAGACTCAGTTTAATGTTGTCTCTTTCAGTCAAGGAAGAACAATTTAATTCAGGCCTGGGAACCACCAGTTTCCAGAGGTAGGGAGAACAATGCTGCAGGGGTGAAAGCCTTTTCTCCTGTCCTTTGATCCACAATTACCAACATCATCAGTTCTCTTATTTCTTGCTTAGTTCTTTTAGCACTCCTTAAATGATTCCACAGGGCTCTTGCATCCACCTGGAAGGAAACCGCTCTTTGCCTCTCTGAGCCCTCACAACACAACCCTGCCTTGCAGCACACAAACTGCTGGGTGAAGCTGGTGCCCAGCCCCAGCAGCACTGCTCCTCACCACAGCAGCTGCTCTGCAAACACTTTTATTTCACACATTAACCACAGCTCTTCTTGGTCCTGCCTGCAAGCCTTGCTTGAAAGTCTTCTCCCCATTAAATGCCCTCAGAGTCAAGACTCCAAGCCCTGCAGTGCATCCAGCTGCCTGTAACAGGTTTTGGCCAGCACCATAAGCCTGTAACAGGTCCCTCTCTCTCCTTATAACACATAGTCTGCAAAAAAAAAAATCCATTACATTGTAGGTACTTCCAAGTTTCCTGGCTCTACCCCAACATGATATCCTGGGAGTGCTCACATTAACAGAGACCATCCCTTCTGAGCCAGAGATTGGGAGAGGCCCTCTTCATTTGGAAAGACCAGCTGGTCCAAGAGGAATGGCTTTGTTTAAAGTTGAGCCAACCTCACAGGCTAGACAGCCCAACCAAACCTGTGTCCATGGCTCCAGGGCTGGGAAATCCAGCGGAGCGCTGACTCACCAGAAGGAGCTGCAGTAATTAAGACAGGCCCCAGCAGCAACTAAGCAAGCAAAACATTAAACAGCAAAATGTTTATGTTTCCTTAAGTGACTTATCTCCAGGATTCTTTGTTAGTTTACTCTGTTCCTCCTGGATCACAAAAACTCAGAGCTTTCCATGTTAAAAGAGTGTTCATTCCACCTGGATGTCACACAGCTCCCCTCCCTCTTTACTATGTTATGTCTTCCCCAAACACAAGAACTTGGCATGTGGGTACCCTGGACAGTTAAAGCCACAAAACTGGTTTTACATCAATGGCAACAGCCCTGAGAAACTGTTAGAATTAAGACCTTGTCCCTTCCATCCACTAGGGTCTACAGCTTGATGCTATGTGGCAAGGTTTAGTACAGCCAAAAAGCCAAGCTGCTCTTGTTCATTACTGTCTTAAGAGTATGTGATCCCAGGATCAACCAACCTTTCCTTCAGAATTCCTTTCACTTCCTCCAGAGGCCCCTGAGTCAACCAACCCATAGTGAAAATTGTTAGGAGCGTTTACTTTTGTATTCACTGTTAGACTCACCAAAAAGACATGATCAAATATCTGTGTGGGGCTGTCCATCTGCCCAAGGATCACTATCATCTCATTGTCAATGAATTCTTTGAACTCCCGCAGGTTACACACCATCTGCATCTCCAGCTCCGTGCGGATCTGCAGGGGTACGAGGGACACAAGGAAGTCATGTGAAGCTTTTGTTCTGGCCTTTCCTCATGGCATGAAGCACAGAGCTCTTTAGTTTGCACAACAGCATTTCCAGTGCTCCACCCTCACCACTCACCTCTTTTGAGGTGATGTTTTCCAAATCTTTCTGCATCATGATCTCCCTTAATTTGGTCTTAATCAGCCGTTCCGTGCGTTCCCGCTCAGTTGGGCTGTCAGAAGGAAGCAACAGAGTCACTGGGAGGGAAAACAAACTGGATTCATGACACTTTTAAAATAGGTATAGACTGTATACTCTGTAGAGTCTCGGACTCTCATACTACTTCCCCCCAGGCATGTCCTCAGCTGGAGGGAATTCAGGTGACAGTAAAGCCCAGTTTAGATTCACAGTTGTATATGAAAGCCACCAAGTGAATGCTCCTAATCCATTGTAGTCATCCAGAGAACCCCTGGTATTTGGTAAAATTTAAATTGGGAAGGCTGCATTATACCCTCTGGAGCAATATCTAAGCCTCTCCCTACCTTTCTTGGAAAGGTAACAGCTCCAAAACTCCTTACATGGAGAGACGAGGGCAGCTAAGCCTCTGCATTCCTCCCGCCTCTGCTGCCAGGGGCCTTATCACCAGCTGCAAAAATAGCCTGAGTAACACCAGGGGAAGCTGCAGCAGAGCAGCAGCACGGAGCTGGCTCCCCCAGCATCTTTAGAGGGGACCCAGCAGTGACATGTCCCACCACCTTTCCCTTTCTCTGGAAGGCTGCCAGGGTGGGGAGGGCATGGATGTTACAAGTGTTCAACTGGTGGTTCACAAATAAAAATCATGGAAGTTCCTGGTTCTTTTAATCTCATGCATTATTTTAGGATTCCATTAAGAGAATGCTGTTTAAGTGTCCCAAGGAAATCATTCAATTTCAAGGTGCCACCAGGGAAAGGGTGGGTTAGATAAAATTTCTATATGAAAAGCTACAAGAAAATATTAATCTGTCAGCCTGCCAAAACTTTTCAGCCACCCGCCTTGTACATTAAAAAACAATCAAGTGTGAAGACTTGTTCACAGCTGAACAACTGCTTAGCATCATTATTCACTCACTAGACTCCAGCAACAGGAAATATCTGGGAGCATAAATCAACCAAAGGCACTATTATTCTGGGAAAGCAGCTGGGCCCAGTGAAATAATTACAAAATGGGCAAGTGAAAACCCTCACACTTGGCACCACATCTGGTCACAGACTACCTTTCAGGTTATATGGTATCAGTACCATCAGCAGATACTAATGACAGGGGTGGTAAACCTTGAATGTTGATACAGCTTATAAATTTTGTCTTTCCGAACTGTCTACCCATTTACCTGAAGTCCATACATAAACACTTCACTTTACAGCAAAGTGAACTGAGTAAGGATAAAAAGACCATGTTAGCCTAAACATGTGCTCAGACACGTGCCAGTGTAAGAGCAAAGTCCAGAGAAACCTGCTCCTTCCAGGCCTGGAACAAGAGGACAAAACCAGCAGACAAGGCTGAGGTACACCACACCTCTCTCACCAGGAACATGGGACTTACCTAGCAGAAGCAAAGGTCTGCAAGCAAAGCCCAAGGTAAACAGCTGAACTGAAAACAGAGGAGATGCAAGGGGGCCCAAGGAGGGCTAAACTTCCAGTGCTGGTGCTTACCTAACCATGAATCCACTTATTACATGGAACAGGAAGCCTCTCCTTTTTAATACCTAATTAAGAGCAATCTCTTGTGGAAACTCTCTCCTCATCTGGGGACAGTCCAACACTGGCTCAGCAGAGCCAGCCCAACTTACACGTCTGTGAAGAGGGCGGGCGAGTCGGGCCGGTGGGACTGCACATCCTGCATGGCATTCCACTCGTTGACTGATGACTGGTCAGAGTTGATGTGGCTCTCATAGTAACTGACCCACGTGAGGAAGAGGCTCCCTGGATAGTAGTTGTTGCTCCTTGCCACTTCACAAGCCTTATGCAAACTCTGCAGAGCAGACCTAGCAAGGGAACAACATTTGTCAGTTTATCATTTCTTCCTCAGGCACTATCAAGTACTAAGCAGCAGCCAAATCCAGGATGCTGCTTGTGTCCCATCAGTTGGTACAAACCCCTGGCACTGTGCACGAGGCTGTCCTGCAAGGCTGTGGATTCCCACATGCTGCCAGACCTTGCATGTCTTAATTGGAGCAAGCCTGGATAGCAGTGAAGGTGCCCACAATTCAGAGGGCAGAGGCACCCATGTCTCTGGTTCCAAAATCTGCTACAAATACCCAAGCCCTAAATAAGATGCACAGAGTTTGTGTCCAAGACAGGGTGCTGACAGCTCCTACTGTGCCATCAGCTGTCCTGTGTGCAGGGCAGGAACACCCAGGAATCAGACATGCACAACCAAGGGCTCAGGACTGCACTGAGATGTTTAGGTCTGCCCCTCTCTCACTGCACGAGGGATGTCAGAAGTTTCTTCAGCTGCTGCTGGGAAACAAATCCCCCTCTCCTATTTTTAGCTTATTTTAAATCTTTGACTGGGATCAGAAGGATCCAGGTCAAAATCACTGGGGTGACAGCAGCATCGCTGACAGGCGATGTATTTTTGCAATGCAAAGAAGCTCGAGCCAGAAATACTTTCATGATCACTACATGAACCACCCTAAAAGGAAAGAAAAATGCAAGCAGCTTCTCTTTCCTCTATCACAATGAACATATCTCAAAATATTTCAAACATATACTCAAAGCAATGTGACTTTGGGCTCCAAACAGCAGCCCTTTGCAAGGAAAATTACCTTATTCCTTCCTGCTCTCAGCTGAGACAAAGCTGCTGTACACCAGCACTTACATCTCTTTTTTCCTTTGGTACCAAACTTCCTTCCCTGTCTCTGAAGGAAACTTCTGGCTGCTCAAGCAGGTCTCAAGATCACAGTAACGTAAAGCAGCACCTGGTTTTTAAGAGCTTAAGCAGCTAAAACACCTGGAAAAATGATCACTGGGACAGCTTCTAGTAAGTACTTACCACATTGCCTGTACAGACACGGGCTTGAATATGTGCACTCTGTTATCTGTCGATACACTGAACCCTCTGGTGAGAAGAAAAAAGGCAAAGTAAAAACGTCTCCCAAAAGTCACTTTTTAGTTAATAACTGATAGTCTTAGCACATTAGAACAGCAAAGGTCTAGCCCTATGCATACACTGCTGAGTTCAGCTAGCAAACAGATGAAAATAGCACACTAAAAGCTCTAAGATAACTTCTTTAAGCAGCTGCTGTTTGGGAACGAAACTAAGACAGTGGGACAGTGCTGGGCTGTGCTGTTTACCTTGGCAACACAAATTCAGTGCCACAGCTGGGAGCAACAGAGTCCAGCTAAAGAGATCCTGGGGCAGCTACCAAGGAAAGAAAAGTCATTCCATGCACTGCACTGGACAGCCTGAGTAACTGGCACAAACAGGAGTCTGCACGTCAGGTGTCTATTTGGCAGAGAAACATCATTCTTGCTTTATGTTGGGCTGAGTGCTGCCTGCTGCAAGCATGATGGAGGAACACATAATAGGATCCCTTTAAGGAGCTTTCACTACACACCCACTCTCCAGTAAAAGCTCCTTTACTCCAGCTTAAACACACACATAAGCCACAGTCTCAGTGCCTGTTTATTCACAGATAAGTCAATTACTGGTGTTCCCTGCCACAACCACTGTGATTGAGGGCCTTTGAGCCTACTAACCTGATACAGGTCAACAGAGGAGGGCTGCTGGACCTGTGAGGGCTCTGCAAGCACTGGAATCCTTCCCCATACATCTTGTTCTAAGTTGTATTAACACAGAACACACAAAAGGCACTCACCCATCCCCATCCAGGTGGATCAAGGTGTCACTCCAGAGAGGCAGCACCAAACCCATTGTACAAGTGCTACTGCAGTGAGAAAGAGAAAGTCAGTCTATCTACTACAGCACCATGTTATTATTCTAATTTCATGGCAATAGTTGCATATTTTTGTATTCATCAGCAAAAAGAAAAATCCCACTGTTGCTTCAGAAACAAACAGCACCAGTGTTGTTCTACAGGGGCTGGCAAGGATCACTAACCAGATTCAGGACACAGCACTATCCTTTCAAGCAAGCTTGAAGGGCTAACACACCCAGGAGAAGAGCAAACAGGATCCAAAAACACTGAACTTTGTGCAGAAGGTCAGAGGGGGCTCACAGTCTTTGGTCAGCTCAAGGCTTTCTTTACAGATTAATCCCTCTCAGGCTCAAGAGGTTTGGTTCTAGCTCTGATTTTGCAATCCACAGCTTTATTTTCTTGTTTGTCCCTCAGCCACAGCTGCTGGGGACTGGGAGCAGAGCAGTGCAATAGCAGGATGACTGGCAGCATGGCAAGTTGGCAATCTCAGCCTATCACCTGTGGCTGACTCCTGACCCTTCTTTGCCCTCAAGAATGAGCACAACAGCCATACCATACAGACACCTCCTGGCAATCCCATTCCTCTCTCAAATGCTTTGCTCTCTTTGCCCTCACAGTCCCCCAAGATTTCTGTAAGGCTGAGCAAAAAGCCAAGTTAAAAGCAGAAACTAAGTGATGGAAAAAAGGCAGGGGCGGGGGGCCCCAACACAACCTCCTCCATGTTGTTAAATGAAGAGCTGAATCTCATAAAGCTGCAAATCTGCTCCATAATCAAAGCAGCACCTTGAAGAACTGAATTCAACTGCCTCCTGCTCTTAAGCTTGCACCAGTGCTCCCAGATTTCCAGCAGTTCCAGCACACTTGCCAGTCTCCAGCTTAAGAGAAGAGTGGGAAGAGGGAGAGACCAGGCTTTGGCGGGTCAGGCAGGGAGCCCTGGAAATGCACACGCCTGGTGCCCAGCACCAGGAGACAGCATGCAGCTATTTCTGTTGACAACATGAGATGAGCTCATGGAAAGATGTGTTTCTGAAAGGCTTCCCAAGGTGGCTGGGGTATTTTTAGTGATACTGTTCAGCGAGCGCTTATCAGAGACCATAGCAACAAGTCTACATGGAGTTATAAATACCGAGTGGGCTCGGGGAGGGCAGATCACAGTGACCATCCAGAACCCCAGGAACTCCAGCAGAAAGCTAAAACGACCCTGCTATGTTATTAGAGACTGAATACCAGTGAGCTCTCAGTTATCAAAGGTGGCTGTGCTGGTACATCACAGCCAACAGCGAGTTCCAAGCTCACAGCAACCTGTGCAAGGACAAGTTATTCTTGCCCCAAGGCAGGAGCATCTCTAAATCACAGCTGTGTACACATGTGCAGAGACAGGAGCCAGGGGCAGCATCAAGCTGGTCCCCCATTTTAGCAGGCGTCACTCAAGCTCAGCACCCAAACCAAGCATGGTGACTGCTGTAACCAGCAGGCAATATTTGGAAGGCAATTTCTTAGCCAAATAGTTAAAAAATAATTTCTAGTGATCCTACTAACTACCTGGAAGTAATTTATTCCAACTACTGTCAAAAGCAAGACTCATTCGTGTAGCAGCTGTGCTGGAGGTAAGCATGAGCATGAAACCTTCCAAAATTGAATATCCAGCTGATTGTCTTCCAATAGAGACCAAGATTTACTTCAAACTCTTTTTAAGAGAGTCATGCGCCTCCATGCCCTCTCCAAAGTGCCCACTGTCCCCTTCTAAATGTGAAGTTTCTGCCCTTGAAGCTGCTGGGTTGCTGTCACCCAGCTTACAGCCCCTCCAGCAGCAAACCTGCTTCCCAGCCACATTCTGCAGCCTTGTGGAAAGGTCAGCAGGAATTTAAATGAATGAAGCAGAAGCACTAAACCCTGATGACACAGTGCTGCCTGGGGACAGCACATGGTGAGCAAGATCTGCCATCACCGACCCTGACACTGCCATCAGGCCTCTGTGCCATGACCTTGGCAAAGGACTGCCTGACAGTCCCTTTCTTATTACCTGTTCTCCTGCCTGCTGAGGTCCAGCTCCTCTAATTGCAGCTTTTTCTTTCTTTATATGAAGACTGTCCCTGTCTCTGGTGTGCAGATGCAGGGCTTGGGGACCTTACCATTCAGAGGTACTGAACATCCTCACAGAAGCCTGATGCTTGGAGGAATGAGGGAAATGCTGACCTGCACTTACCACCTCCTCTCGAGAAATAAAAAAAGGCAATTCTGAATCTCAAGAAAAATGTTAGGCTAGAAAAGCTGGAGCAGCCTATCCCCAGAAAACACAGGACACCAGACAGTGATTTCTACAGTTAACTTGTGTGGGGGTGAGCACAAGGACTTCCCCACCTGGACACTCTGAGTACCTGTCATTGGAAGAGAAATCCATTCCTAGGACGATGCTCTCCTCCGTGTCTTGTCTGCCATTGGTGGACACCACCACCATGTATCTAGTGCGGTTCTGGTAGGTACTTTCCAGTCTTACAGCCTGAAGAAAAGAAGGGGAAGAGATCAGCAGTGCAGTCAGCAAAACACACATGATGACCTTTACAGGCCACTTCTCATGCTGAGTGACAGGCGCAGAAGCAGTGATGCAGCCTGGACTGGTAGGGATGTCCCAGGCTCCTCAGCTGGGTCAGAAGTGCTTTACTCCCACACAGTGCCCTCCTCGACAGCTGGCACCTTCCTGGTGCACTCTGCACACCTGGCTGCAGGCCCTGCTCTGTCCCACCAAGGCTGATTTTGAACAAGCTACAGCCCTCTGACTGGTCCCAGCCCAGTGAGCTTTGTGGACCATCAGTGAGACAGATGAGTGTTGAACCTTCACCTTCAGAGGGCTTTGTCCCAAGAACCAGAGCTTTCCTTTAAACTATGGTGTGCTACAACAGCTCCAACGAGTCTCTTTCCACCAGCTTCCCAGGCAGCTGGACAGACAACCAGGAACTACTTCATACATGGTTTCCTGCTGGCCCTTTGAATTCTTCTGGCAACTTCCCCAGTGCAGAAGCAATCGTACTGCCTTACACCTGGCAGGAAAAGATATCCCTATGACTAAGCTGTATCCTTCACTGGTTCAGATTGCTCAGGAAAGGTGAAAGTCATCGTGCCTCGTTGCTCCTGCCACGTTCACTTGTACCCCAGTGCCAAAAGTGCTCTAGGAGGACTGGTGTTCAGCCCAAAATCCCCCAAATCAAATACTACTGAGAGCATTCAGAGTGCAATGGAACTTAGAATGTCAGAGCAATGCTGAAGCTCCTGGAAGACTGCACTGAGGTGAGCTGCTCCTCCAGAAGCCACAAGGAAGTGAGAACTGAAGGGACTTCAGGAAGTCTTGCAGACAGACTGCTGGTTAATGAGGAGCCTGGGGAAGGGAGCCCAGCACTGAAAGTTTTGCTTATCAACACTTGCAGCAAGCAGCCTTTACTTGCAACGCTTTTTGGACTCTGTTCCAAGCTGTTTGCAGCTATTTTAGTCACAGGATCCCAACCAGAGAAACTAGGACATCTCTAGAAAGGAAGTGTCTTAATTCTGCACACTAAACCTTAACTTTGGATGGCCCAATCCAAACCCAAGACTCTGTCTGGTCTCAGTGTTTACCATACTGTTAAAGTGCTGCTTGAACTTTGAGCAGGCCCTGCAGAGAGCAAACAGGGGTGGAAGGAGCCATCCCAGCTCAGCCTTGCATTGTGCTGTGGACAGATTCCTGCCTGCTGCAACAGGACTTGGGCCCTGAATTCCTTGCAACCCAGTGGTTGAAGTCTGAAGTGGTGATTGACATCCTCCACAAATAAAACCCAAATTCCTCAAACTCCTGAGCCATGGCTTGTGTAGACACCTCTTGGTGGCCCTCACAGGAGGTCCTGGCTCAGACACCCCACTTGAAACAGTCATCCTTAAAAAAGCTAAGAAATTAACTATTGTGTGAGATCTCTCAGGAGCAAGCTGCTTTTCCCAATATGCTCCTTCAGTTGTTCACAGCTTGGTCTTGAGGTCAGAGCGGCACCTCCCAGCTTAGAGGAAGCCCCCTCTGATCTCAGAGCTCTCCTGTCCACCACCAGCTGGGAAATCTTGACCACAACATATGGTGGAGTCTACAACAAAGGTTAAATCAGTGCCTGGCAGCTGAACAGAGCTCGCCCTCCCAGCAGAGTGCTCTGTGGCAGGGAATGCTGAGCGTGGCATTGCAGGGAGCAGCAGCTCTGGTGATGGGGTGGAATAGCAAGTGCAGGCAGGAGACAGTGTTGTCAGAATCTTCCAGACTTGCCCAGTTGGACCAAAGACCAACAGAAACTACCCAAATGCTGATGCCAGCAGACAGCCAGAGACTGTGCCCCACCCCATCTCCTTAGGATAAGTCATGCTAAAACCAGCCTTATTTTCCTTCTTGCTTCTTGAGTCACTGGGATTCCTTTGGGAACACGGAGGATCAAAGTGGTCAGTCCTTCAAGGTGCGAATTCTCCCAAAGATGGTTGTTTCTAGAACTAACCACTTGTGGGAAACAGAAAGGTGCTCTTCAACCTAGAAGAGCAAGTAATCACCAAGGTCTTGGTGGTTAAAGTAATTACCTACATTAGGAACCAAACCTCAATAATCAGCACAGACTTGCCTAAAATGGGAGCAGACAGACACAGCTGCCCCGTGTCTGGGGCATCCACACAGGAGTTTCTGTTCTGCTTCTCTTGAGGACAGTCCAGCAGCAAGAGGATTAACAAAATCTAAATTACTTTGCTACACCAATTTGGCCAGCAGTAATGGGAAGTTTTGATGCAAGACCCTTTAGAACAAGGCAAGACAAACAGTGAGCAAAGGTCACATAGCTACACGCTGGCAGGCTGGGATTTTCAGAGGCCAGTTGAGAGAAACAGGGCATGGCTTAGTGTGAATCTCTGGGTTCAACACTTACACCCTTAGCACAAAGTGAAGAACCACGATTGGGCAGATAACATGTTTTGCTAAATTTAATGGAGTATTAAAAACAGCAGAATTGACATTGTAAACCAGCCAACTTCTAAAGCTGCTATTAGAGCCCCAGTGTGCCTATCAAACCACAAATGAAGCTCTAACCTTTCCATAAAGTGGTAGTTCACATGCTCACCTCTTAGCAGGAGCACACCAAGTGCTCTGATGCCTTTTAAATGAAGATATTTGAAATCCCAGTTACTGTAAGAGGATTCCTACTGTAGGGAGTCCCTTGCTTCAGGGACTGTGATGAGATGGAAAGCTCTTTCTCAACCAGCTCATCCATACAGAGCTGGCTTTTTCCTCAGTTGGGAAGGTTATTTGTAGTCTGGTCAAAACAAGCCCTGTAGTCCTTTCAGAGCCAGCTGCATTCTTCTTAAGTTTTAGGCCCACCTGAACACAAGCCAACTTTATCTTCTGCTGCATTCTTGTATCATCAGAAGTATGATGTGATATTTCACCAGCCCTTATGAGCAGCACATTCCGAGAAGTTCATACTGACCTTTCACGCTCCACAACAGTAGGTGTTTCATACAACAGCACATTTCTCATGGAGATAAATGATTTGAAGACAAAAAAAGTGTGTGTCCAACTTTCAAGTTCCCAGCTCTGCTAAGCTACAGGAACATATTCAACCACTTTGCATTCTTAACTCCTTTTCCTCCTTCCTACTGATCTTACACTGGTACCATGGCTCTAATCCTGCTCTCACGGAAGGCTAAAAACCTCTGCCAACAGCTCCAAGAAACAAGAGTTGTTCCAAATTTTAAGTATAGGTTTTTAGAGGATTAGATTCCTCTACTGGCCCCTGAGCTGTGAAGCCGGCCCTCCGAATGACAGCAGCCAAGAAAATGAAGAGAATGCATTTCTCTCAGTAGTGTTTATATTTCAAATCTCATTTGTATCTGCTGTTTTATGAGAGAGTCCATTGCAGCCCTGCACACCCTTCGTTCGTCAAGAATCAATTAAATTCAAGTAGACTATCAAACTTAACCTCATGCAAGATTTCAGCATTCCAAATGTAGCTCTGGACAAAAGGGTTTATGTCTCAGCCCACAAAGTCCTTATTCAGCTGTTAAGGCTAATTTGTCCCAAATCACACAATGTAGCCAGTGATACTGCTGAACAATGCCCTGTTCAATAGTTTCCAATGTTCTAACCCTGGCTCAAATTCTGAAAAGCATTGAGAACCCCCATGCCCATCACTTTCACTGAAATTTTAGTGACAGCAAGGTGTGCCTGGCAAAATCTGGGGGAGTAGGTCCTTTGGCTTGCTCATGGCAAATTATTTTTGGTAGTCATTTGGGAAACTAAAGCATTCCATAGTAACCTTGGCTGTTTCCTAGCTATACTCATCCAATCAGCCCATCTCCAGCACAGCTCAGGAGGATTCAGCAAACCAGAGGTGTTGGAATAACATTTGGGATGCTGGCAGTCCTTCTTTGGGCAGACGTTGCTAAGATGCACCAAGAAAACACAGGAAACAAACGTCAGGCTGCTGAGTGCTGAAAGGTACAGACTCACTGCAGTCATGCCTGGCCCTGTAGAGCACTTCAACATGTCCCAGGCAAATTCCTCACTGCTCACATTTGGCTTCTGCAGCTCTTCAGGACTGTGCATCAATGCTATGGACAGCAATTCCTCATTTTACATCATTATAGGAGGCAACGGCCCAGGAAAGCAGCAGACCAAGGTACAGTGCAGGTCATGGCTACATGGGGATCCTGCATGCTCCCACCTGCTCAGCCATGGCCTTTTGGGATGCCACAAGTCAGGACAGCAGAGTGAGGAACACAACTGAAGGGCAGACTCACTCACACTGGTCAGACATAAGTCACCCACTCTTGATTTAAACAGGACACCAAGATAATTCACCCATCCTCTCTGGCGATTGTTACATATTTTTAGGGAGCACAGATAGTCAGTATTTGGTTCAAAGACAACCTTCTAGCCATACAATTTGTCTCACTGAACAACCAAAGCAGACCCTTCACAACTAGCTGCTTTCCTACCTTTGTGGTTGCAAAGACTCCCCAAACCTGCTGAGGAAACCACTCCAACACACACACACACACCACTGCTTCCCTGAGTTACACAGGTGTGTTTGTCAAGTGGTGCTTAACCTTTGCATTGGTTCACAGGAGATAAGCAGAAAGCCAACCTACCAGTCTGATGTTGTCTTCTGGGCGGAGCAGGATGAACATGGCCTGCAGGTGCTGCTGGAGATCCCCTGCGGGCAAGAGGGCAAGGTGAATGCACAAAAATAGTTTGAAATCACATGCAAGTTCCTGGCTGTCCAGCCAGAGCAAATGTCCACTGAGAAACCTGACACGTCACCGGGAGTGTCGTCACTGTCACTCCCACCTACTCAGAGATGGGAGTTTTGTCATCTCTTAGTCAGCTGCTCTTTGCTCTGTGTGCTCACCTGTTCCTGCGTTACCATGTTCTCTCCTGCTAAATTCTGTTATCTTTTTTTACAGAAATAAGCAGTGTTTCGGTACTCTTTGTTCCTTTGACAGACAAGTCAACCTAGTTAGAAATGGACCCCTCCCTGTGGTTCAATATCTCATTCTACTATGTTCTCCAAATCAGAAATTCGCCATTTCTTTTACTTTAGCTTATTACTCAGTGCAGAAATACTACCCAGGGAAAAGTATACTCTCCTTGGAATGAGATTTAGTCCAGCTTTAGAGCAGCATGTGCCCACCTATGGCTGTGTACCAACCCCACCCAAAAGCAGCTAAGAACTGCCACCTGAAAAATCAAACACCTATAATTTTTTCCTAGAAAACACTTGCAACAGCATTCCTGGTGAAGCTGAGGAAAAATAAAGGAGAATTAAATTTAGTGCATGACTGTGATTTAAAGTCTTATTAAGAAGAGACAAGTGTCACAGGTACCCAAAACATTTCAAAGCATTTCAAAGACAAGTGAGATGATTTTCTGTCAGCCCTGCTGCACTGACTTCTCAGCACTACTCCTGGCATGTAGAGAGCCAACATCATCCCCTGAGTACCAGCCAGCAGCAACTCTCCTGCAAGGGGCTGGTTTTTCAATCATTACATGGAAAAATTAATCTGCATTCCCACAAAGGAGAGTTCAGGGCTGCCAGGTGGGGGGCACAGATCAGCAAGAAGAGAAGCCTTTACTCTTCCACCCTCTCCCATTCCCCCACAGCCAGGAAGCTGAGTCTAGGCAACACTGCAAGGAGCAAATATTCAGCAGGATCAGCTACAAGAACCTTTTCTAGGAAGGCTGGTTAATCCCCCTGACCTCCCTTTCTCATTCACCAATGGTGCCAGAATCCATGTTATTTCACAGACTCTCAGAAATCAGGAAAGCTTGGACACAGAACAGCATCCAGAAACACCAAAATAGGAAGGAGAAGAAAGGAAAGGCTGCCCAGTGAGAGTACCTGATTTCCAAATGATTTTTATAGCTGGGGGAAGAGCAAGGCTGAAGGGCTGTGCAGCCCCTCTCTGGATGGGACAGAGACAACCTTGCATGGAGCAGGTTACACAGGACACTGCAATCCCTGCTCTCCTCTTCCTTCCTCCTTGAACTGCATTTCAGCACATGGAGAATGAGTCAATGCCCTGGGAACGCATTTTTAACTGGGGGTGGGAAAAATGAGGCACTCAGCAGTGCCAGGGAAATCACAAAGTATCACCGGCCACAAGCACCTGAAGCTGCTTCCTGCCCATGGACACTGTTCCCAGCATGGGAGTGGCTGGCACGAGTCTCCCTAAATAGAAAGTATTTATGGAGATAGGGTAGTCAGGAAGGCCAAGTCATCCATCAGGTGCTTGTTCTGCCAGGAGTGCCACAACGGGATCTCCCCACGTCATTACCAGTGCAAAATCCTGACAACACTGCTCAGTTCCAGCAAGTTCCAGCTAATAATACAGTGGGAATTGCTGAGAACTGTCAGTCAACAAGCAAAGGTCCCCCTGCACCTCCTGCCCACAGCCTGGAAGAACTCAGCAAGTATTTGACTCATGAAGCTTCCACATGTTTTCGTCTGAAATGAAAGATGCTTCACCTCAGCTTTTTCCCTCTCCAAAATGTAGCAGTTCCCACTTATTGCTGCCAGTAATTCAGGGACTTCTTAAGAGCCAAAGTTTCCAGAGCTTTAAAAAAAAAAAAAAATTACCTGGACTACTGGATTATCTCAATAGTTAAAGAGAGGAAGTTTTTACAACAACCCTTTCTGCACAGCTCAACCAAGGAGCTCCATTATCCTTCATCCTCAGAAAGTTTACCACACTCCTCCCTGTTCCCTTGCCAGCCTTAGGATCTCCAGAGCTGGAGAGTAAAGGATTGCTTCCTTGGCCAGCTTTAATCAACTTGCAGGGTTTTCAGCCCCAAACACACAAGGCATTTTGTAAACTTCCTGGATTAAGAAAAACCAAAGGAAAGGCTTTAGCATGCCAGAATCAGCACAAAGATATCACATCCTGTCCTGTGAAGAGCTGGCTTTGCTGGCAGTCATGGCAGGGCTGCTGCTTCCTATCACATTGTCCTGTGCCAAGCAGATGCTTTTGTTTCCTTGAGCTGGCAGGCAAGGTGCAAAGCATGGGCAAGGGTGGGATCTGAAAAGTGATTCACAGTATTCCAGAGATGGCAAAAGCCCCAGGGAAGTTACATCCCTTTCTGGCCTCCTCCAGCGTTGTTTGTTGTGGAAGAGCAAGCCCACCATCCCACAGAAGTTTGCCAGGTGGCACAGGACCACCCAGGGAGAGGAATATGGACAGCTGGTACCATATCTAGTCAATCTGCCAATGATTCCCATTGATGGAGGTGTGATTAGAGAAATGGGTGTGAGCATTAATTATTTCCTGTTACAATTCACTCTTCACGCTGGATTCTAGCGCCTCTAATGAATTAAAAAGGCAGGTCAGGAAGGTCAGTCAGCCTTCCTAGAAAATGCTCTTGGAGCCACTTGAAATACTATTGCATCTATAGGCAGCAATTCCATACTGGAAAGTTTTGTCTGCTCTCTACCCCTTTCTAATTTTGTGCGCCAGAGATAAGTCACGACACACACAGGGATGGAAGCTGAGCATGGATTATCGGTGTCCCAGAAAGGAGGCAGCTGCACACACTGTGCCAGCCACGCTCTCCACATCACTGATTTAATTCTGGTGGCACAGATGTTTTGCTTAGGAAGGTGACACACTGATTCCCTGGTGCCTTGGTCTGCTGATACTAGAAAAATTCACAGAAGTCTGGTGCACACTCAGACAAGGGACTCTCTTCCATAAAACCCCAAAGCACCATTAAAAAACCACTGGAGCATTCCCATCACTTGACAGGCAGGGAAACTGAGGAAAGGACAAATACTGATACCTCATTAAATCTCACCCTGTAAACTGAAGAGACAGGAATAAAATAAGTCTTCTAAGAACAAAAATCCCACCCCTTAGGCAAGCCAGCCTCGGCAACACCAAACATCTCGCTGTAAGCAATTACAACACAGCGGATTTGCTTCCTTGGCAATCTGGCTTCCAAGAGCTCTGGGCCGATTAGACAAGCAATTATTTTCCACCAAGGTCTCCAGACCTCATGCAAATCAGCTGGAGCAAGTAAATGAGGCAAGCAGAGAGACTCAACAGCTGTTTGTGCTGCCTTGCAGAGGTTCAGCAGGAAAATCTTTGGGCTTCCTCAGCGAGCCAAAGCCCAGGCAGCAGTGCCAGGGGGACCCTGGGCTTCAGCAATGGACTTTGGAGAGATTAAACACCAAGACAGGCCAAGAGAAACTTTTTAAAGTCTGCTCACTCGACTTTCGCACTAAAGGACATTTCACTTCATTCTCGACCAGAAAGGCCAGCTTTAATTTAAGTTTCAGAACATTTTCTTTTGACAACTGGTAATTAATGCATCTCACCAAAGCAATTTGGGTACCACTTGTGCTATGTTTGAGTGGAAGTATATAATTAAATGCCTTCTGACTTAAACTTTTTCTATAAATATGTTTGCAAACAGATTTTGAGGTGGCCAGTCATCGCATACATAACTCTGACAGATGCAGAGGTGGATGACAGTCTGATGGTGTCAAAGTACAAAGGGATATATACCTGGAACCAAACCAAATCACATTTTTCCTGGTCATCTTCTAGCAAAGCACGTTGACTCCTGTTCTTTGTTTCTATCTCTGTCCCGTTTGCAAACAACTGAAGGTCTCGATTTATTTTTGTTTCCTGCCAATTGCTTTATGGAAGGTAAAAATCCCCACACTATCTGATGCCTGTGAAACACCACCAGTGATAAAGCACCATACAGCCAATGAAAAAAACCCTACCCTGAAATGTTTGAGTTATGATATTCAGAGCAACTTTTCAAAGAGAATCAAAGCAAAAACACAAATCAAACTTCCAGCAGATAAAGGAGGTAGAATTATAACAGACTCTCTATTACTCACTCTGCTCACACCTCTGAGAAGTCACACTGACTTTGCTTAGAGGTTTCCTCATCCCCAGGTGGAGGTAAGTCTGGTGAGCCTCCTCCCTCTCCTCCATCATAACCAGTTCCTTTCAGATTAGGAAGGACCATTACTCACCCAGTATCACAAACTCAGGCTTTCGCACTGCAGTGCACAAAGGTTTGGAAGGCAATCCTCCCCTCCCTCTCTCATACTGAAATTACAGGATGATATTTTGTGGGGCACTCATTCTCAAGTCTCCATCATGCCATGACTGCTGCCCTAATGTCACTCATTTGAGGATCCTGTTTGAACAGCAGAGTTTTGAAAACTTTCTTTCCTATCAGCATTGAGACTGGCAGGTCAGGCTTTAATACACACATGGGCCAGACAAATATGTGTCATCAGGTGAGAATGAGCTCAAGAAAGCTGAACTCTGAAACAGGAGGGAGCAGACAAGCCCCAGCCATCGATACCTCACTTACCTGCATGTTTGTTGCGCCTGTGACTGATCCTGGGAGTGGATGACCCATTTCCTCGTGGCAGGAAGAGAGCTGCACCTTTCACAGTGAGGAAGCTTTCGCTGATGCTGCAAGGGGAAAGACAAACGGGGAGTGAGGAAAAGTGTCTTGTCTTCAAAAAGGAAAAAAGCAATGAAAGAGACAGGTTAAAAGCACTGAATGCATGCTCTGTTCTTTTGCAATGAAGTGATTTAGACCAAATTGTTCTGTTGGTAAAGAACTTTTTCCCCCATGTAAGTACTGCAAACATTCAAAGCATAACTGAGAACAACACAAACAGAGAAACACTGAAAAGCAGAACATATGCTGGTGCCACTTTGCCTGCAGAGGTGCAACCTGAGCAGTCAGAGGGGATTAACCTATGGCTACATTTTCGATTTGAAAGTCAAGATGACAGATCCACATTTCTAAATGGTGATGAATAGAACAAGCCCACGCATCTGGGTAATTATGGACTCTGTTAACCCTGAGCTTTGTGGATCAGACACAGCTGATGCCCTGCAGAAACAAATGTCTCCCTTCAGCAGTTAGCCAAAAGAAAATTAGTGTACACAAAAGATGAAGAAATCATAAAACTACTCTCTATGAGTTGCATGATGATTAACTCTCAAAGACCTATAAATCACAAAAGCAAGAAACTGTAAATATGCTGTTGAAATTGGTCATCACTTCATTACTTGATTTTGCCCTTTCTGAAGTCACATGAGGAGAGAAGTTTGTAAAAAGGGGCAATGAAGAATTCTCAGGTACTGAGGAACAGCTGGTATTTTAAGGACATCTTCCAGCCCTTCTCTTGCAGATGCACTGGTTTGTGGAAAAAGCAAGACACGCTCCAGATTCTGCAATGCAGCCATCCTGTTGCATACTCGAGGGTTCCTGCTTTTCTCAGAATTGATAAGACAGTCCTAGAGGCTTTGAAGAAAGCCAGAAACAATTCTCTAGTCAACAGGATGGTTGATGAATGTGATAAGACAGGATGGGAGAGTCTCTGGCATCGTGCATCCCAACAGCTCCATGCTTTGAAAAAGATGTTGGCTTGTCCTTCAAGACAACTTTCATCCTGAGCAAGAGGCTAGGAACTTTTTTTCCTTTCTCCACTTAAGCAAATATCAAACTTAGTTAGTTATTCCCTTCCTCTAAGGGATGAGGAAAAGGAAATTAATAGAGTAAAAAGCCCTGCATTATTTGGGGTTGACTGCTTTAGCAAAGGATTTTCTGACTAGATTTTTAGAAGTAAAAGAATTAGAAAAGCTTGTGTTAAAGTTGGATTTCCCCCTAAGCTTGAGCACATTTCTGGGCACCTCTCCATTTTGCTGCAAGGGATATAAAAAATGAAGTTTTCCAAGCTCCAGAAAAGCAGATGCACAGAGCCAGAAAGACTTTTCTCAAGGCTGCAGCACATCCCAATGTTTAGACCGTGCTGTCATACCCTCAGCACTCCAGAGTGACAAAGTTTCTCCCAGAACTTTATTCCTAAAATTGAACCAGATGTCAAACATGCTCTGGATGTTTCAATAAAAACAGAATTTTGAAAAGGAGAAAATCACTCATCCTAAATTAAAAGGGATCAGAGAGTTCTCTATTTATATTTAAGCTAAAACTAAAAAATAGTAAGTTCATTTGACACACTGAACATATTTCCTTAGACCATTCTCACATTAAAAATTTTGACTAAGCCTTTCTAGCTTTTGTTGACAAGTAAATCCTCTCCAGGTTCTCAAGGTACACAGTTTCTTACAGCCTGAACTAGAGAAACACCAATTTATCTTAAAAACACTTAAAAAATAATAATAGTATTCTTAATTATAAAAATAAATTCTCCTCCTCCCATTATAATCTCACTACAGAAGAAAACTGTTAAAAGATGGTAGGCTGCTGAGGAGGAGAAAGAATTCAGCACTCACAGACAGCTTTCACACTGTTAATTTTATCAGCAAAGCCAACCACTAATATTAGCAATCCTTTAGCCTGTGCCTGAGGTTCCCCCAGAAGGTGGAATTAGCAACTATTTTTAGTGGATAATGTAGCATGGAGCTAAGAGGGCCAGGAGGTTAAAAATCTTCTCAATTCCATCACTTTCCCTTATCATCAGCTCTCAGCCACCAGCCTGGAAAGGAAAGAGCAGCAGAACTAAAGAGATTCCCATCAGGTGCATCCTTCCAGGAGGCCACCTTCTCTCCTTAGGCCAGGGGAGCCTTGTTTTGGGCCATTAACCACTGGCTCTGAGTGTAACTTGGTAGGACTAGGGAAAGGGAAAGTAATTTCCCATACAAAGGGCTGGAGCAGCTGAAGAATGTGGCGAAGCAGATCATTCTTGTGGAACAAGGAGGTCAGGCAGGGAGGGCAGCACCTCCCACAGGGCAGGAGCAGGGCAGGAGATGGCCATCAGCACTGCTGGGAGAACAGCAGCCCCATGGAGACAAGAGCCTCGTGCCAAATCCAGCTGTGGGGACACTCCCTGTGCAGCCAAGGCACACTAGTGGCACCTCTGGCATCACCTGCCCTCAATTCCAACCCCAGATGCATCAGTGTCCAGAAAAGAAACCCGTAATACACACACACAACACCAAGCTCTTGGTTTGAGATTCAAGCAGTAAAGAAAATCTTGGGAGGAAAGGCAGCAAATTCATGGGAAAGTCCAAGCAGCTCTAAAACTAAATTCAGCAGATGCTGATTTTGGGGCCTGTGATGCACCACATGGACAAAAAAAGAGCAAGCACTGGCCTGACATCCTCTGTGCCACACTCAGATGGCTGCTCCATTTGGGTCCACCCTGTTTGGACAGTCCCTGCCATGATCTTCACCTAAAGCATCAGGCCAAGATCACTGTCCCTGCTATATAAAGAGAAGGAAAAGGATTCCTTGGGTGGGACACTAACAGCAGGCCCCAGTCTGAGACACTTCAAAACCACAAAAGGTAGAAAAGATGTCTGTGAAAAGGGCAATTAAGGCTCTAAACAAGTGTTGCCATCCACTACTGATTTCACCCTGCTGACAGTTCAATGGCTTCCAAGCATAACGTGGGCTTTGAAATACTTCACAAAACCTGGCTTGCCAGAGCCTACAGGAGCTTCAGGGCTCTTTGAAACACTCTCCTGGAACAGACTGGTGTTAAAAGACACTCAACATGGTTAGGGGAGAAGTTGAGTCCAGGACAGCAGAAGACAAGAAGCCAACTTGGCACAGGTAACAAAGCTGAGCTGGGTTTTATCAGCACCCCAGGCTTGTCATCAGTTGTCTGCACTGCACAGCAGGTTTTTTCAGGAGAAGACTTACTCAGGACATACCTATGAAAGAGTTCCCAATCCTCAGCACTACAGCTGGGGGAAAAACCCCTTCTGTTCCATGTTCACCTCTGCAGTGAAGCAGCAGCCTCAAGGCCACCAGTGATGTGCTATTTGTAATTCCCTGCTCACTGGGAAGAGAACCAGTGCAAGCAGAGGACTTAAGCAACTCCTACAGAAATCACTACTTGTACCAATTTTTCTCCCAGGCAGAAAAGATTTCATAGAAATTGTACAAGCCACATCAGAACTATTTAAAGCCTTTTGCACAAAAAGCACAGACACTGCCCTCAGAAGCATCTGTTTCTAACCAGCAGTAACAGCTGGAAACAGAAGTGAATCTGTGCTCCCTGATGTGCTGCCCAGGGCTGAACTCCTCCTGCACAAGGAAATCACTGCACAGTTCAAACTGAATTCTCATTATGCTACAAAATGAGATCCACACAGAACTTAAAGATGGCAAACAAATAATTAATGCCTTCCCAGATGTTACACTGCACAGCTCCAGTCATAAACTGCAAGCCCAAACACCAAACACTGGTTTGAGGACATAAAAGAGAAAGTGCTACTGGTTTAGGGGCTGTGCCAAAGAGATGTGATAAATCACTGGATGCACTGTCACGACCCCCTGGACAATGCCTTCCAGCTCCCAGCCAGGAGCCAGGTGAATCTGCACCACCCTCCAATTTCCATGAGAAACCCTCAGTCCTCAGTAGAAAATACTCAAAAAGGAACCTTGCTGTTTTGCTCTTGAAACAGCTTCACAATTATAGGAGAGAAAACCTTTTTAGGAATAAGGCAAGGAGGCACCTGAACGGCTGCTGGCAATGTTTTATCCTAATAAACACTTAATTAAGTTATTGAGAGCCTGGGGATGACTTTCCAAAGTCTGCTCTCCTCACTCATCAGAGCAGCTCCTTCCAGCAGGCTCTGTCCTGTCCAGCCCAGCCCTTGGTCGGGCACTTGCCAAGTAGCACAAGCAGAAAGTTGGCACCATTCCCTGACAGGCTCGGCAGGAGAAGTCATTCCATGCACATCCTCCCACACAACGTACAGGACAGGTCAGTGTGGCAAAGGCCAAAACCTCCTTGTGCTGTCACCTCCCCACAGCCATGCCCAAGACACATGGGCACTTGCAAGTGGTCACATCCCCTCACCCTGCTCACCCTAATCCCTAGATGAAATGTGAGATTGAAAAGTGGTGGTAGGGGAAAAGAAAGTATCAAGGTACTTCACATTAGGAATGGAAGTCCACTACCTGTATGATTTACAGAAATACAATTTCTCTTAGTGGGTATTTATTAACCAGAGCCCTGCAGAAAAGAGTGTGAGGCAGCTACAATGGGATTTCAATGCCAAGCCTGGCTCCAGCTGTAGCTCCCCATGACAAGAGAGTTGTGCAGCCCCTCAACAGCCCCCCAGATTTTGTCCTCATATGAGCAGCCAATGCTGCCTTGCACACCTCAGCTGCCAGCTCAGCTCCATCATCTTCCTTTAATCCAGCGGCTGCAAAACTCAAACCAAACCAAAAGGAAATTCCAAGGCTGGCAGGAGTGGCACAGCAGGCACCAATACTTAGCTCATTCCCGAGGTGTGGAAGGAGGGAGAGAGGGCAGCTGGGGACATGTGAGCGAGCTCAGGAGCAGCCAGGACTGCAAGAGCAGCAATTCCCCCGCAGCCTGCTGGGCCTGGCATGGGAGAAGTAACAGGAGGGCAGGCACAGCAGCCTGCTGATTTTTTCAGCACCTCAAGCCACTTCCCTCCCTCTCCCTGCTCCCCTTCTCAAACTGGCTGTTTCCCCTTCTCCACAGGCAGGCCCAGGGCCTGGCATCACACCTGCTCTGGGGGCAGCACTCACTGCCAGCCTCCCACCCTTCACCTGCCCACAAGAAAAGTCCTGGTTAATAAAGCAGCAGTCCCACAGCCCAGGGTGCACCAGCAGCTGGGTGCACAGCTGGATTATGTGCAGCCTAGCAGCCCAGGGCACTTCTCCCTCAAACACCAGATAAAAGCACTGCATTCCTCTAGCATCCCTCCCCAGGGAAGTGCCTCCTTCACCTTCACTGTAGTTTGTTTTTCAATAAACAACATCCCTACTTCCCTTGTTTACTTTTTAAAGCACCTAGTTTAATAACTGCCTACAGTATTAATGAATTAAATAGAGGGAAGCAATGTTTGGCTTCCAGTTTTTTGCTCCTAGGCAAGGGATTAAGGTGCTTGATTCTCTTCACACAGAGGGCAGATCTCAGAGCTGTGTAAAGCACAATACCAGGTACTAATAAAGAAAACCCACCAAAACCATACAAGGAAAATGAAAAGGCAAGGATAACTCGGGATTGCCCTGCACTGACATTTGTATTCACAGGGTCAGCTGGCAGCAAACACAGACAAACACAGGCTTCCCTCATACCCAAACCAGAAACAAACTCAGTGCTGAGCAAAACAAGGGCCACAACTTACCAAGAAGGGGTCAGTGACACTGTCAGCAGAGGTGACACCACCGAGGGCAGGGAGAGAAAAGGGAAGTGGTTCTCCACCAAAGGCCATCTCTCACCACTCAGCACTTTTGCAACTTAAGAAACAGCCCAAGGAGAAAAACAAACTGAGCGTGGGAACCCACTTGGGCCCAGAGGTTTGACGCAAACTGCATTTTTAGCAACATCTGCATTTGTGCCTTTTTTTTTTTAAAGGAACTGTCTGCAGGCACTTCCTCTGCTCCAAGGTGGGGCTCCCTGGAGAGAGAACTCAGCTTCCATGACACAGACAGGCATCATCATAGAGAGATCTGCAATGCCAACTGTTATTCATCCACATGAACTTACCCACTGGTCCCTTCTCACTAGCACCAGGTCACCTTTTCCCTTGTTTTGGGCTCCAGTACGGACAACTTCTGAAACCAAACTAAGACAACTGGGAAAACTCAAGTTTGCCAGAAGACAGTCAAAGGAGAGGATGGATGGGTGTGAATCTGAATTCCAAAGGACTAATTTCTTAACCTTCTTCCAAGCAAGGAGAGAATTTCTGCTGAATTCAGAGAGGGTACAACTTACCAAAGGGAACCCTGAAGACCACGGCTGTGTGTGCAAGTGAAGAATAACTGCTTCAGGTGCATGAAACAACCACACTCCGACACAGTTTCAGAGACAGGCTCAAACCAGCCTCCAGTTATCCCACCAGGCTGTGGGGAGCTTTGATACCCACTCAACACCCAAGTGAGTTACAAGTCTGCAAGTCACACCCACTGCTGGAACCAACCATGACATGCCACCAGATCATTCGAACTGAGCTCAGAAATACCTTTGCGAACTGGGGCAGCTTGGGTATGCAGGAGAGAGCAATGGCATCCTTTGGAGACTGCACAGAAGACAACAGCTCTGGGCTGAGAAACTTATCCCTGCCAGAAACTCATCCCTGCCTCGCTGCCAGCGAAGGGAGCAACAACAGCTGCTGTTTGCAGCCCAAGATTTCAGCCCACGCAGCTGCGACAGGGCTGCACTGCGCCGAGACAGCCCCAACCACCTGCAGCATTCCTCTGCCTCCCTGCCCCGAGCCTTGCTCTGCAGGGCTGAGGTTCACACTCACATCCTATGTATTCCCTCAGAGGCAGGGCTGGGATTTATTCCTTACAGGCAAAGGAAAGCAGGCTGGGTTTTGTTTTAAGCTGGTCAGCATTTTATGGTGTCTGATGGAAGTGAAAGTCCATGTGGGTTTCCTGTTCCCCTCATACTCTTGGCCTACAGATGAACCAGCTCAACAAACCCCTAAAGCTCAAGCAATGCAGGCAGAGCCCTGGCAGGGACATCAGCTGCCTCCTCACCACCCAGCCCTGTGCCCAGCCTGCTGCTGGCACCTCCAGATTGGGTTTCACTGGGCTGCTGCTGAGCGCGTGCTCCTACAGTAACCCTGACACAGCCCTCCCTGCGCCACCTCGCCGCCCAGCCTGTCCCCATGGCCTCTGCCAGCCCTCAGCAGCCTCGGGAGGGAGGGAGGGAATGAATGTCCTGGTGCTGAGGCTGGGGAGAGGGAGATGTGCTGAGCTGAGCTGTGGGTGTTGTCGCTGTTGAGCGGCAGTGTGGACTGAGGGGACACCCCGCTGATGACAGATCACCAGGTAATGATTTATTTCAAGGAATATGAACCTGGGCACAGGTTGTAGGATCACCAGGGCAGTGAAGAAGGAAATTAAGCAGGAATGATTTATCACAGACTGAAAAGGACCCATTTTCCATGCAGCACAAATAGCAAAAAGCTTTACTGCCATCTCCCTGGCTATGCAGCACAGAGGGAGTCCCAGCAAGGCACGTGTTGGTGGCCCATGTTCAGCCTCTGAGGCAGCTTCAGAGAATCCATCCAGAGAGAAAGAAAAAGATTCCAAAAAGCAACAGCAAAACAAGTTGTGCAAACAAAGCCCTGATGTCTCTGGAATTTGAGACTGAAGATATGCACAAAATCGTTCTTCCTGCAGTCCAAGCACGAGCACGGCAGTTCACGGACTAGGAAGGGGACGGCTAACACAATTAGGATGCTGATTAAGAAATCTGGGCACTTGGTGTTTACAGAAGAAATTTGATTCTTTGCACTTTTTAAAGCAAGAGACCCAGACCGGAAGAGAGACCATGAAAGGAATTTGTTTTACATGATAGTCCCCAAAGGCTTCCAGGTCTCCAAGTCAAGACATTCCCAGATGAAAGCTCTACATGACATTCTTCTTGTGCCATATACTGTTTAAACATCCTTTGGGCATTTTTAATGCATACCACTGGGTTCATGGAGCAGGACAGCAATACCCAGGAGAACACTCCACAGTGTTTCACCACCACATGCCGTGCTCTCACCAGCTCAGCCTGCCCAAAGTGAGCCAGCTGCTGTGGTACCAACAAAATGCTTTCACAAATATGTTCTTAGAAACACTTAAATCAACATCAGAAAACTTCCTAGGGATAATCTACCACATCAAGGAACAGAGAAAAATAACCACCAGCTTTTTGATTAGTTAATCCTCAGGAAGAACACCCCTCTGATTGACACATACTTATCTTTTTTCTCTCCTAATTAAAGCAGTCCATGTTGATTATCTTTAAACCACACAGTAATCTCCTCTGCCACCAGAGTTTGAAAGCATTGCCTTCATACACAGCACGTTTCTTTTTAAACCTTAAATGACAGCTGACAGACCCTCCAGCAGTTAATTAACAACCTGGTCTCTCCCCACTACGATTAAATGCATTTAAGATAAGATATTTTATAATAAATTTTTATGCCAATCTCCCTGCATGTCACTGTCACAGACCTGACCATGTTTGGCCTGACTGGCAGTGTCCCACAAGAAGGACCCATCTGCTTTAAATACGACTGTAACACCAGTGACAGGAGACACACCGAGGTCAACTTACTGTCCCTCCCTGCCACAGCCAAGTCCAGGCTCCCCTATATTTAGACAAAGAATGTCCAGCACTTT
This sequence comes from Fringilla coelebs, assembly GCF_963513975.1. NCBI lineage: Eukaryota > Metazoa > Chordata > Aves > Passeriformes > Fringillidae > Fringilla > Fringilla coelebs. Next base: position 4,012,320 of record NC_140046.1, on the reverse strand, counting down.
ACAGATGAAAGGAGATCACTGACTTGCCTGAAGCAAGGCCAGTGCTGGCTGCCTCTCTGAGATGGGTGTGACCAGAGGTGACAAGTCCCGGCACCCGTTCAAGGCAGAGCACCCGGTGTCCCCACTCCCTCCCCAGCAGCCACAGCTCCCCCAGGCACAGCCCCAGGATGTGACTGGTCGAGGAGGATGCTGCTCGGTGTTTTTCTGGTCTCAGAGGTTGTGGCCAGCACTGAGCATGGCTGTGGCCAGCCAAGGATCAGAGCTCCTGTGGTCAGCCAGGGATCAGAGCTCCTGCTGTCTTGAGAAGCAGAACTGTGCCAGGACTTGGCTCTGCAACCACCCCAACCAGGGCATGGCATGGAGGAATTACACTGGGGAAGCTGCCTGGCTCTGATCACAGCCTTGTTGGCTGCCCTCAGTAAATACATTAACAGACCCCTGTAAATAGAGCACCAAAACAAGGACCACTCTGTCTCTACACAAAGAAATCAATGCTGAATAATAAGCCTTTTCCTCTTGCTAAGAAGAAGCAGATGCTTGTTTACCAAAAGCATCAAAAATCATCAAGAGGCTGTTGGATTTGACTCATAAAAATATAGAAGGAAGTTATTTGTTCAGTATTTTAACTTCTGCAGCACTCAGCACTTTCAATTTTCCCTCATTCTTACTGCATCCTCCCCATGCAATGGTATTTGATCCCTGAATGACAGTTTCCAGCAGGAACAGTAAAATCGGTTTAGGAACGACTGTCCCTTTAGATTAGCAAAAAGGACAGTCAGCAGTAGCCAGTGATGTGAGATGGTTTGTGGGCTGTTTCACAGAGAACTGCCACGTGCCAGGTTTCTTTCAATAGGTTTCAATTTGAAACTGGAAGTCACAGGGAGCTTTACCTCTTGTGATGATACAGCCAGTAACTGGGCCATTGATCTGCTCCTCCTTGCAAATAACACCAGGGACTTTATTTTAGGGAACAGGGAGGCCACAACTAAGGGAGTACAAACTTAAATGTGGCTGCAACTAGTAACTTGAAATTTTAATCAGCTAGAAGTAAAGAATCATCAAAGACAAAGGATCAGGAACATTTTATAGTTGGAATAGTTTAATCGATTCTGTGCCTTCAAACCAGGGCAACACTCAGGACAGTTCCTTGCACAACGCAAGGTCAATACAAACTTCAGATTCAATTTAAAGCTGCAAACCAAAGAAGCAACACAGCTTTACTTTGGGTTCAGTGACCCAGCACTGAGGGAATGGGGTAACAGCCTGGAGAGACAAGGCTGCTTGTCCCCAGGAGCTCAGAGCAGCACTCCCAGCACACCTACCCTGACAGCAGCCACAAAAAAACCACTCCAACATCCTGCTGGTGTGACAATCAGCCTCCGGAGCCATCAGGAAAAGCTCTCCAAATCAGACCATGAGATATAATTATGATCCAGTTCAAAATGCAAACTCAGCATCACTTTCCCATCCAACTCTTCCCCCCGCGGATGTTACAAGTTCTTCCTGGAGACAACATCCCATATGACTCTGCTTTTTCTTTTGGTGCTCTGAATAGGGATCAGCTTACCAGGAGTCCTTTACTGCCGAAATAATTTCCATTAATCACTCACCATACAGCACTTTAAACAGAAGCTGACAGACTGTGGGATGTCTAACACCAGCACAGCATCTCCCAACTAAAAAAAAAAAGCTGAAACGAAGGGCACCTTAAGAGGCAAAAGGAACTGGGAGATTCTAAACAGGAGACACGAAAACTTCTTCAAAATGTTCCTAAGAATTGAATTGTTTTTATACAGCTACTTTAAATACAAGCAGGGAAGCAGTAGTGTGAACCATCCACTGTTCATGGTATCTGCTCACAAAAAAAGTAAATTAAAGGAAAAACAGTAAAGTGCTCCCTTTGAAGCATCACCATGCAGTTTTGCATTTGTGATTTCTCAGCACAGCTGCAAATTAACCAATTCTTTTAGCACCTTCATGCAACTTTCAGGGGGATGTCAATTCTTTACTTCAAAATGCATATAAAGGAGTTTTTAACTCAACATAAAAACCCTGCATAGTTTTGCTGACTAAGACTCAGACTGGAAACACATTAAATAAAAGTTTTATTTTACAGGAGTTTGAACTCAGAAGAGTAGAGATTCCAGATGTGTTTATCCCTGCAAAAGTCAGGTGCTAAATTTCAGCAGAATTAGCACTTTAAGCAGTTTGGCAGCCAATTTTCTGTGGTTAACTCAGGTCTTCGTATTTCCTAAAAGCATAGAAACCCCTTTAAAAACCACACATTAAAGTAGAAAGACCATCAGAATACTAAACACTGCTATGTACCACAGAACCAGCGAAGTCTCTAACAAGAACACAGTGTACTTTAGGAAAAGGCTCTTAAACAGCTTTTTAAAAGGCTCCAGAATAGATATTTGCTTAATTTCAAGCTAGAGAGCCTCTCATAGAACATTTCATTATGTACTTGAAGGAACTAAGGACAAAAGAGTCAGGAAGATTACAGCAGTGTCAAGGTTTTGCTGGGGACTGTGCTGGGAATCTGGGTGGTGTCCTGGTCCACCTCCTGACCCCACTTCCCAAAATGCAGCTCCTGGGCTGGCTCAGACACCCCCACACACCAGTCCTGTTCACACACACGGGGCACAGCATCACCCACCTCTGGGGTGGGTATTTGTGTCACCCCCACTTGCTATCAAGGTACATGGATATTCCTCTTTTTCTTTCTTGCAATTTTCTCATCATGGCAAACTAACAAGAAGGCCAGAAATGGTGCTGACAAACTGTTTGTTTTTATTTAGACTAACTGTCTTTCAGTCTTTGCGCCACAGAGGAATGTGGCTGCTCCACTCTGCATTTGTTTTTTGATTTCTCCATCTCTTTAGCAAAGCAAATAAAGGGAAAAAAAACAACAAACCAACCCTAACAATAACAACAACAAAGCCAGTGACAAGCTCTTCACACACCACCATGCAATGAGCCCTTTAAAAACCCAAACAAACTAAACAAACAAAAAACCCCAGTAAAACTCCTCCCACAATTTGGGTTCATTTTAATTCAGTATCGAGTTGCAGAAAGCAAGCAGGAAACTAACAGGAGGACAAAAGTAAGACTAATGGTAGCTTTCTACACCTTAGTGCAAACGGGATTCCCTCTTACTTTGTAATCTGACCAAGGTAAATTTAGCATTTGCTAATCAAAATGACCCTACTCCAGTCCCACCTGCCATTTGGAGTCTCACAAAACACCAGCAATACACCCAGAACAGAGCTGCCCGTGCCTGTCAGCTGCAGGTGCCTGAGCCAAGCCACAGGTAACAGCCCTCTCCAAAGCATCCAGTTGGGATTCTGGAGGAAAAGAGGCTGCAGGGCAACAAGAGGCTCAGAGAAGCAAATTTATTCTCTTCATGCTGGCAAACAAATCACAGGGAGTGAGGAAATCCAGTGCAGTATACACAATAACACCACAGTACAACTCCAAGCTCAACTCAACAGGGGTCCCAGTCCACCCTGAGCACCTCCAGACAGCTCTGGACCTTGGGATGAATTTCCTCTGATCCACCTGGGTGCCTCCACTGAAGCCACACTGCAACAGCCAGATGTCACAGATCTGTGCTCTTCCAGGGAAAAGCTGGAAGTTTAACAGTGCAACCAGACCCCAACCTGTGGCACCCCCGAGGAGATCCCGGGCAGGAGCCAGCCCTGCCTGCTGGGACAGCATGGAGCTCATTAAGCCATTGTGAGAAGTGTGTGAACAAATGAAAGAGTTCGCTAATAAGTGACAAAGATCATTTGTTTAAAAGAAAGGACTAAATCATTTCTGGTTCAGCAGTCTGGATTTAGCCTACTTGTAACAAAGGTGTTTTGAGGAAAAGCACTCTGCTTAAATGGCTTATTGCAAGTAAATCAGAGAGGCCAAAGAGCTGAACACGATGTTGATGAGGGGCAGATAAGTACTGGATCAACAGGAATATGCACTGAACAAGGAGGCTGTCACCTCAATATAATGGAAGTGCCCAAATTTATCAAGTTGCCAACGCCAAAAAATGCCAATCCTACACTGAGATCTTCCAGGTTGGTTCCTATGTCACTCTCAGCCTTCAGCAACTCTGGGACTTGTCTTTTGAGTTTACCTTTACAGGCATTTCTTCTCCCCAACCTCCCTCATCCACAGGCTGATGTCCTTGAACCAGAAAGCTGCTGTCTGTCACAAAACACTTGGTTAATCCCACACAGCCCAGCATTAGGTGGCTGCAGAACAGCTCTTGCCAGTCTGCAGCTCCTTCTCAAGCTGCTGGATTCAAGCTCTGGCCAAGCTGCACGTGGAAAGCAAAGGGGTGGCTTTGGAAAACTTCAGCAAAAGCACAAGTGTTTACTATTAAGGACAGGAGTGAGTTTTGCTCCCTGTGCTTGTGAAAATTTAAGTCTTCAACCAGCTGCTATGAAACACCATTGCTGGAAACTCAAGTTGCAGATTTGCTCTGTACACATTACATATGTTACACTGGAGAAAAATATTTGCTGAACTAGTTTTAAGCCCATACGGGCTGATAATTTAAATGTTGTTTGTCAGACCAATACAGGGGAGACAGCAGCACTTCAGAGTCTACTGCAGAATGGGATGCAGAATTTTAAACTTTCTCTGATCCCACAAACACTAGTCAGAAGCAACTGTCAAGAAAGTTAGCTTGAAGTTGTTTTAAAAACAACGAAGCAATATTTTAACCAGGAGCTCTGTGATAAAGGTGCAAGGACGTAGAGCGCTGAAAAAAAATCCCAGCCAGCTATTAACTGGCCCCAAAAGGGTTTTTTCTGCTGATAATCTCACTGGGGTCCTTCTGCTTTGTGGTCTTTAGAAAAATCCCAAGCATTTCCAGAGACAGGAACATCTGCAGATGTTTCAAGACAACACAATCTCAGAGTCAACTCTACCATTTAAATCCTTTTAAAACATTAATTTGGCAGCCCAGCAGCGTGGGCTTCCTAACTAAAACATATTGCTCAAAAAGAGTGCTGGTGTGGGGGGTTTGTCCTTGAAACACTGGTTTGTGGCTCAGGTTTTGATTTGATGTCTGATAACCATCTCTGTCTCTCTTCCAGCCCTTACCAGGAAGGATCAGTGAGACAAATACCCACAGCTTCCAGGGGAATAAAAGGAAAAGCCAAACAGGAAAAGTAATTATGAACAATACAGCCCTGGCTTGGTTAATGATCAACTCTGCACAGACCATACCACTTTTATGCAAATACCACAACCTATTTGAACAGTTTTCAGTAATCAGTGGGTAGTAAGAGGCCTCTTAAGCACTGCGTTTGTTTCGTCACAAGCAGCAAAGAAATAAAGATGAGAAATCTCTGACGACTCTGCTCTGTCAACAGGAAGCCCATCCACTGTGCAGGGTGAGCTCAGCTGCGTGGAGGGGTGGGCAGGAAGGGTAAGGGGTCAGGTTCCCCTCCCTGCACATTCCCATCACATCCCTGATGGAGTACGAGGCTGTCTCCTGCAGCCCTACAAACCCCGAGCACACAATGCACACTTGAATGGAGAAAACAACTGCTGCAGTCTGCCCTGATCCTACCAGGCTCTACAAGACATGAAGGGCTCATCAACCACTTTCAGTGTTTCAAGCACTGCCAACCAGAGCAACCCTCAGCTCTTAAGGCAACTTCAGCCAGAGTTGACAGTGCTAACTGGAATGACTCTGCTGATCTTCCAGGCTTTTTGCAGCAGGGTCCAAGCATCTCCTCCTTGGCTCTTAAATATCACTGACTCTCAGCACAATGGCAAAATACTCACAAAGCTACAGTGCTTGACAATGGCACAGAAGCAATTAAAGATTTCCAATAACATGCTGCTCAGAGGATTGCACTCTAATTGCTGAATGGTCAAGGGTTTTGGCAGCAATAACATTGTAAAGAGATAAAAAGGTTGTAAGGCTTCCCATACAAGAAATAAATAAATAAGCAGCTCTCCAAAGAATGGCAAGAGCAGCCACACACCTATCCAAGTTCCGGACTTGGCACTCGGCACAATTCAAGATTAGGTGATCATGAAATTTCCCACCATAAAGGCCACGGCCGTGTGACAGAGGAAAATGAAAGGGGTGGGGGAGGACAAAGGGCCAAGCAGGTTATATAGCACAGAGGTGGCATCACAATGAGCCTGAATTACCCAGTGCTGCCATTTACTGTACAGTTTGTAATTACCTGCACAGCCTCTGAACTTCCTCTTACACTGTCAAGTGTTGTTTCTTCACACTCTGCACACAAGGGCTATCACTTAGAAGAAAACTGATTACAGGAGAGAGCAACAGGCTGCTCAGGCAGGTCTGAAAGGACATTTTGTATCTACTTATCACGGAAAATAATTCTGTTTAACTTCTTGGGTGTATTTTTTACCCCCTAAGAGCTCCACCATAAACTCACAATACTGTGAAGAAAGTGTCTACTCCTGTTCCTTCTTTTTTCCCCCTCAAAGTTTAAAATACATATAAAAAATGAGTTAACATCTTATAATAGAAAATAGACTGGTATGAGGCAAACACAAGAACCATGGAAAGCAGTGAGCCGATCTGTGCTTTTAGATCCATCTGGCTTTTTTGGAGGATGAAGGAGTAAACAGGGGTGCTTCAACATGTGCTCAATCTCTGCCCAGGGAGGGCTCCCACTGCTGCCTGGCAGAAAGGAAGCCAAGGCAGAGTCAAAAGTATTTAAACACAACAAAAAAGGCTTCAAAATGCCAGAGAGATGCAGGCACCAAAGGAAGTGGTCAATCCTCAGGTTCTGAACAAAGGCTGAGCATCCCTTTGCACCTTCTTGCCCTGCCAAACACAGCCTGGTAAAACTCACACAGGAAGGATGTGGCACAGCAAAAGTAAGAGCTGGGTTTTCTCAAACCCCAAGTGAGTGCTCTGATGGCTGGGTCATCCTGCTTTGTCACTGAGATAGAGGAAAAGTGGGTGACAGAGGAATCTGGCATTACAGAGAAACTTGGAAAAGCCACTTCAGGGACACCAGCAATGAAATGAATAACTCAAACTTGGCCAGAGGCAAAGGAAGCAACTGCAGGCAGGAAGAACTGATCCATGGCAATGCCTCCAGGTTTCTCGTCAAAAACTCTTTGATATTTGCAGACTCTCTGAAGCTTTGCTTTTTTCTTTCTATCTTTCCTATCAGCTGCCTTAGAGTTTTAATAGACCAAAGTAAATTTTGAATCCTACACACAAATAAACTAGTAAATCAGCAGAATTCCCCCTAGGTTCAGTGAGAGCAGCAAGACTTTCTGGAACAAGTTACAACTATAGATTCTGAGCATTCTGATAAACACAAGTCTCCCGGACATTATTTGAATCCTTGTGAACCTGAAATGAATTAGACCCAGACCAGCTGACTACATTACTGGCTAAAAGCGTCAACACAAGAGTAATTTCTGCTGATCTCTGAAAGTCAGAGCTGATCAGCCAAATACATCTACTAAAGAATACACTGAAACAGAAGTTTCTGATAATGTTTGGGTCACCCCTGCCCTTCCCACTCCACAGAGAACACATTTTTAGCGTAGCAAACAACTAAATCTGGATTTTTAGGTCTTGTCCATGATGAAATAAGGACATCCAATATTAATCAGCCTTTGTGAAATTGTAATTAGGAGCACAAACTTTAAATGCTGGCCTTTACTAGGCCAGCCTGAGAGCCACAGCACCATCCTGATTGAGAACACTAGCAAAATATTAATCCAGCACTCAGCCCTCTGAGAACACTTCTGCGTGGGCCAAAAGCTCTGTCATTCTCATGCTTATTAATCTTCCCTCACAGGAGGCAAAGGACAGCGTAAGCTCCACTCTGATAACTCCGTTATCTCTCTCCCCAGAAAAGGAAAGGGTGGTCCTTCCAACCAAGTGGCCATTTAAACCACCACGAGGCACTTCGCTGCAGGGATCCGTGTGACATGTGACGGAGGGAGCAGAGACGAGCAGCATTTCCCCTTTCTTCTGATCCCTTTCTGTACAGTCTCTAGCCGTGGGTTAAGTGTTTGAGCAGGGGATAAAACAAACACCTTAAAAGCACTTAAATTGTTACCTGGCTACCTACTCTAGCTCGGTAAATCATCCCGAGCTCCAAGGAAATGTTTCAGCCCACAGTATGTTAGGTTTTCACCACAACTCCAGAATTACTGCAACTTCCCAAAGCCCAGGGCATATACAGTTTGCATCATTGCTTTGGAAGAAGAGTTTAGGTACATCTCTGTTAAACCTACATTATCAGCAACCGCAGGGAAAGCCCTGATTGTTTACAGGCAACACTGCAAACGGAAAAAATTACTAATTACAAACATTTTGGGTTGAATATGAGACTTAGCTGAACTGATTACCAACTGCAGCATTGATTGCTAGCGCTCACAAAAGAAGGCACAGAGTCCTGGGACTCATTTCCATATGAAGCATAAGCAGAGATATCTACTAAAGACTTCCAGCTGCAGTTCTAGCAGGAGTTTCTTGCGACAAGAACACAGTTCCAGGTGGGACCCAGCACTTTATCTGTAAGCCTTTCATGATGCTTTCAAGAGATAAAACAATCTGTTGGCTTCTTTAAAGAAGTATCAAGCATGGCTAGACCACAGCGACTATCTCTCTGAACGCCTTATCTACCACCCCATAGCTGCCACTTCCCTCCTTAATCCTTCCAGCCAAACCCCACGATTCAGGCAGTGGCTGTTAATTGTTTATAAATTAAATGATTATTCGTATCTGCATATCAAAGGCGGGGTGGGTGAAGCTGGAGAGACTGATTTTCCATGCGGCTTAGTTTGGGACACGGAGACACGGCACTTCAGAGCTGCCCAAGACTGACAGTACCTAACAACTGGCAGCAGCGCACGTCTCTGCCTTGTGACCCGCAGGTGCTGAGTTAAGGTCTCAGACCTGCTCCTGTGGCTGCGCCCTGGGACACCCCAGCCCCGCAGCCCCCCCCTGCCGCTCTGCGATAACCCCAGATCAGATAAGGGGCTGATCTCTGCTTCGAGCCCAAAACACGGCCAATGGATGCGGGCCGGGGATCTGCAGCCCGCTGTCAGCGCCCAGCCTGCCGGGGGTCCCGCACGGCTCCGGCGGCAGGAAGCGCAGCCCTGAGCTGCCCGGGCAGCTCCCGTGTTACACCGAGAGAAGCGCTCGGATGGGACTCGGAGTAGGGAAAAAAGAGAATAATCAGGGAAGTGAGCGGCGAGGGAGCAGCAGCTGCCGGGCGCTGCCGGTGCTTATCAGCACTTGCACACTGCGGTGCCGGCCAGGGGAAAGTTTGCCCGGAGGTTTGGCGGCGGAGCGAACTACGGGGAACGGAGGGGCGAGACGAGAGGGGAGAGGGGGGACAGCGGAGTGAGCGCAGCGCACGCCCGGGCAGGAGGAGCCGCCGGGAGCCGGGGCAGGCGGAGCGGCACCGGGAAGGGGAGTCTCGGCGGTGTGTACCGGTACTCACAGCTGGGCGATGGCGCCCTGGGAGATGACGGCGTTGTCGGAGAAGTAGGGGATCATCGCTCCCCGCCGCGGCGGCCGCCTTGCCCCGCGGCATCGGCACCGCCGCTCTGCCCCGCGCCCGCCGCGCCGCCCCCGCCGCGCAGGCGCGGCCCGAGGGCGGAACCCGGATAGGCCCCGCCCCTGCCCCGCCCATACCCGCACGTGGCGGCGCGGGGAAAGGGAGGGGACACGCGGGAGCGGGACACGCGGGAGCGGGGTGGATCAGGGACACATGGAACAGCGACAGGCGGGACCGGGACACATGGAGCAGGGACAGGCGGAACCGGGCACATGGAGCAGGGACAGGCGGACGGTCCGCCCCGCTCACGGACCGGGGTTCAGCTGCCGGTTCCCCCGGCGGGCGGCAGCGAGGGACGGGGCACAGCACCGCGCGCGGGTGCGCTCAGCTTTTCCTTTCCCTTCCCTTTTCACTTCCCCTTTTCGCCCCCTCCTTTTTTCTCCCTCAGATCTAGCCAGCGATGCTGCACGCCCTGCAAACGGGTTTGATGCAGCACATCAAACGATGTTTTGCAAAAGGCAGGCAGCGACAACTCGGGTGCTTAGGAAACGACCTTAATTTCTCTTCTTCTGCAGGAGACGGGGGGAAGAGTTCTTGGCAGTAACTTTCATATGCAGAGACGCGACAACTTGCTTTCTGCCAAAGGAGAAGAGAAGCAGCTGCCTTTCAGTGCTGTTTAATCTTTAGTTCCATCTCCCCTCGAGAAAAGGAAGAAAGGAAGTTATTTAGAACGAAAGTCTTGTCGTTTGGCTGCTGGGAATTACAGTGTGAGGGAAACTTAATACGGTTTTCCACTGGGGAGAGCCGGGGGCAGCTCGATCCCACCCTGCACTGCCCATCCCCGACCAGCATTCTCCAGCCCTTACACCCAGCGAGCAGAGCGGGCGAATAACCAAGGAGCCTTGGATTGGAAGCAAGCTCAGTTTTGTGTTTCCATAGGAATGCATGACATCCCGGCACAGAGGAACGCGATATATGAGTCTTAAGTCATCTGCTCTAGGTGGCACATGCCCAGCAAGGAGGCACAAGTGAGCTGGCAGGAGAAGATGTGAGTTTAAACACAACTACTTGTTAATGACATCTACTCAAGAGCAAAAATACCAAGGCATCAACTGCAGAGCTGCCCCTGTGATGTGGAAGCAGAGCTGGAAGCCAAAAGCTTCGTCAGCTTTATTTCCAATTATTAACTAAAAGTTTCAGAGAACCAGAGAGAGGTTGAAAAAAACCAACACAGTGTGATGGCAGCTGCTTCAGGTCTTGATAGGAGACTTGACATGAACAAGAAGAGACTTGTCTGAAAGGTCTTGACCATCTCCACTTCAGGGACAAGCAGAAAAAAGGGCAAAGCAGTGGAATTTGTGATTCTGCAAGTTTTGCTAGGGTATTGCTTGGCTGCAATAATTTAAGCAATGTCATCCAATATAGCCAAGAGTGCAGCTCTGGTAACGGTGCCTCACAGCTGTAAAGAAAATGCAGTGCCAGCTTGCTGCAATGCCAAAAAAAGTCATTTTGTTAGGCAGAAATGAAGTCAGTTGCAAGAAGCAATGGAAAAATCAGGACTAAGAAATGGAGGGTAACTCAATCCTTCCAGAGGTCAAGAGACTGGCAAGAACCTCATATTCAGTAGTAACACATACCACACATTCACAGACTGAAAAACAAGCCCAGAACTTCTGTTCTATTCTAATTAATTACTTTAGGGCTTTATTCAAGCATTGTAGAAGACTAAATGTACTTAGATACTGTCCAGACATGTCAGATTTTTTTACACTTAACTACCATTACAAGGCAAGCCCTTAAAACCTGCTGAAAACTAGTGCAGTGATTAACTACAAGCAGCTACTCATAACATATGGATAATAGATTTGTAAATGAATTAGATCTAGAGTAATACAATCATGCACTGCATCTCCATATGCCAGGGAACCAAGTGATGACAGAAATAACCCACTTGTTTTCTTTTTGAACCTTTAGAGAACAGAAATAGGAAATCCTCAAATAAGTTCGTATCTTGAAATCTGCACTAATAAAAACTATTTGAAAACTATTTGAACTTGGGTTTGTTGCCATAAAGATTAAAACCCCAGCCTGAAAGTGGCACTGCTTTCAGGTACATGTTAGTGAGATTAACATTTCAGTTCCCGCTGTCCGTTTGTGGAGACTCAGAGCATCATTCAGGTTGGAAAAGACTTCCAAGATCAAATCAAGCCTTTGACCCATCACCACACTGTCAACCAGACAACAGCAATAAATGCTGTGTTATTTTCATATTTTGCTTTTAACATCAGACTTAAGGAACAACTCTATTTCTTTGTCAAAGCTGCTCCTATGTTTAGACACGAGTAAAAGTTTAGACCCAGTAAACTGATCTCTCAGCATGCAGGAGCAAGGAGCAGGCAGAAAGAAAGGGATGCACGAGATGGAGTTTAGGCAGCAAGTCACAAGACAGCCAAGAAACTGCTCCTGGCTGGAAGCAGGTGCACTCTGCTGGGACAAATACACAAAGAATTTAAAGTACACGAAATTGCAGTGATGACAGGTAGCAGTGTAAATCACCGCGGTGCTGCAACAGAGCATGTGAGCAGAGCCATTAATCACTGCATGACAAGATGTAAATACGCCTGTCTGGGGTCTCAAGTGCTGCCCAGCCCAGTGCACCAAATGACACTTTGCTGCAGGGCAAAGGGCACTGCTTGTCTGAGTTCTGCTCAGCACTTCCCACTCCCCAGGAGGCCCCAGGACCAGCGGGGTGGCAGCAAACCCTGCAAGGCACCGTGACACCACAAGCCTGTGGGGCAGCAGGATCCCATTTAACCTTTGAACACCACACAAATTAATAAACTGGAGTTATATACAGCACGTGAGACACGCTGTAAAAACACCCATCCCCAAACCTTTGCTACATTAAGGCAGCAGCTAGAAGCAGTTATGGAAGCACAATGGAAAAAAAAAAAACAAATAGTGTGAAGGATGTCTGAGCAAGCACTTCAGGAGGGGGGAGCAGAGGGAATGCTACCAGAGCTGCCTCTGGAAAGAAGTTTCAGATGCTGGAAGGAGAACATGCATGCACAAATCTCTCATATTGACTTGTAGTGTTCAGTCTGGCAGATGAGGCTGACAACATATTGTTTATTCATACAGTCATAATTTTCCCTGGTGTCTGCATTGCAAAACTCCACTGCCACAGCAGCTTGCACAGTACCTTCAGCTGTTTCCTTTCCTGGTGCATTTCAGCAGTTTTTGATTTCACACTGGTGCAACAGAGTAATCCTGTGTCCTACACAGGACTAGCACTTGCTAATGGGCTTCTCCTAGTCCAGCCCAGGTGCACAGGTCAGAATGGCACTGGCATGCCCAGATTTGACACTTGCAGGAGGCATGCTCACAGCTGGACACGCAGTCATGTCAGTGCACATAGTCCACATGCAAACAGGGCATTCATCAAGCTTCTGTTTCCATCCAAGATCAACAGCTTCAGGCTGAATTGCTGCTTCTTGTCAGACCACACAAAGGTGTGGGTGTCATCGTGTTCCACCCACTCTTATCCCACAGGGGCTTGCTGAGTGTCTGCTCACGTGTTAACATGATTAAATCTGCAGCAAGATTGTCTTATTAGGCATCTTCAATTTTTAGTCTACACTAAGGGGCACCTGATGACCTCTTTTCATTTTATAGTACACCTACCAGTGAGACTTTCTCTGGTCCCTTCAGTTTCTCTCTTTTTGAAGAACCCTAATGAACACAATATACTGTCATAGTCTTTCTAACTCCAGTGGGTGTCAAGAGTTGGGTATTATTAAGCCCGTCTGGACTGAAGTCCAGGTACTCTGCAAAAGCAAGGAATGTTCTGTTCCTACAAACATGGAAAGTACTACAGCTATAACACTGGTCATGTTCAAGGTAAAGGGGACAGTGGGAGGCTGTCACACATAGGAATTTTGCCCTCATTATTATCAGTATCACAGAAAAGACAATGCAAAACCCAGCCCCACGTTTTCAGGGGATGAAAAAAAACTCGTGAAGCTGCTGTGACAAACCTCCCCCTCAGCCCCAGCACATCCTCTCCCCGCCGAGTGATGTGCCACGGCCGTGTCTGCTCTGCCACCTTTACTGCACATGTGGAAAGTTTATTCTGTACTGCACAGCAGCTGTTTCCGGTGATATTTACGAAAAGTTTTGAAAACAACACGTCCCTTCCCACAGCCGAGCAGGGGAGTCTTGCACAGGCACCGCCGGGGAGCAGAGGTAGCAAGTTCATTTCCGTGCACAGAGGTGGGGCCAAATCCTTTTTTGTTCTCACCGGCAGCTAACTCGGTCTTTGTCCACAAAGGCAGCTGTGTCTGCATCAGCTCTGGTGGGAAAAGAGTCCTAAGGGGTAGCCTTGAAAAATTTGCTGCCACACTGAGCTCTTTGAGGGTCAAAGGACCTGATGACCCTGCATTTTTGGTGGGAAGTCATCCTTTTACTGTGAGGATATGTGGCTTTAAGCACTGAACAGAGTCAACAGATGAGTGTGAGTGGATTAAGGGTCCAAATAGATGATTTATTTGGGAGGAGCCTTAAATTAGTGCAGCAAACCTGTAAACAGGTAGAAACTGACTGGCTGAGAGCAGCACTCATCTCCTACTGCTGCCTCCACACCTCAGAGGAGAAGCTGATCTGTCAGAGGCCTTCTGGATGGTTCTAGCATGGGAGACAAAACCTTCTGCATTCTGCAGTCCAATTTATCAGGAAAGCATGAACGATTTCAGTAGCAGCCATATAAACAAGCCAATGCACGCAGGGCAGGAGATAGAGTACAGCACAGACACAAAGCTTTCCCAGTGATAACAGACATACCACCCACCAAGGCAGGGCTTACATACACCAGCTGGATTACACACAGCCAGGGAAACTTAACCAAGTAATTATAAAGGAGCCCATATCTAGTTAAAACAAAACCAAACCAAACAAAAACCAAAAAAGAAAGGGAAAAAAAAAAAAAAAGCAGGGGGAGGCAGGAACAGGGAAAGCACGCAAAACTGTACTTTAATCCTGAAGAACCAGTCAGAACAGGAAGCCACATTCTAAATTTGGTTATTTAAGCTGTCAAAGAGTATTTCTGTTTCCAGTTCTTGAGCAAAGAAATCAGCCAAGTACAGGGGTAGGGAGATAAGCATCACTGAAAGAACAAACCCCTGCTTTTAAAGCCCTTTGGTCAGCTGCCCATCATGATCGATGATTAGGCTGCCTAGTTGAGAATTCAACACCTATTTTGCAATATTATCTGTTCATTAAACCCTTCCCTCACCAGGCCCACATCCAATCACTGTACAGTTTACTTATCATTAAATCTTCGAGGGTCTGACACAGAGAGGTCAATGCTCAATTACACCTTTTTTACAGAGCCTGAAGCTAAGATGACTGAAGGGACCCTAGCAGGAAAAGGGACACAAGCAGCAATGTCTGCTCTCAACAAGCAACACCAGTGTAGGTAATGTATTATTTCAGTGACCTGTGGAAAGATCTAAATCCTCCCAACTGTCAAACCATCCACTCACCCAATTTTATAAAGGAATGTTTTTCACACAAAGACACAAAAGAGCTGAATGGCAATGAGTCCAGAAACCCTGGCTCAGATTATCAAAATACATTTAAGTGTCTGAAATCCACGAAATGCTGAAAACTCTGAAAACTCATGTTTAATTTTCAAGTCTTGTGAAGGTGTGTCAACAGGAAAGGGAATTTCAGAGTTTCTATTCTAAAGGAATAGAAATCCTTTAACTTAGAGCATCTGGTTCATGCTCAGGAGGAGTCAGAAGCATGTATGGAATCCTTAAGGCACCTCTTGGTCAGCCCCTCCTCTGTGACCCTCTGAAGGAGCACAAGTGTGTGGGAGCAGCTGTTCTGGACTCTGGACCCTTTTGGTAGCTGAAGGATCTGACCCACCTTCATTCCTTTTACTTCCCAGCTTGTCCTTGCCCTGTTCCTCATTCTTCTCCGTTCACACGCTTAGAATGACAAATTCAAAACCACTTTTCATATGCATTCAGATTTTGAGCTAGCTCCCTGTGTTTACCTGGTAATTTGGCAGTGCAACGATATTACTCTGCTTGATCCTTCAGCCTGAAGATCACACCTGAAATCATCTCACACATTATTGTGATCCACAGGTATGTCATCAGACTGGACTGAACATGTTGCAACCACAAACAGAGACCTTGCAGTGAACCAGCCCTGCAGATACCTGTTACTAATCTAATAAACCCAAATTTTACTGCCAGCTCAATACCTTTGCTCACAGTTTGGTGATAAAAGAACTGGTATTCAAAAATGATGGCCACTGTAATGAATCTGGCCCACAGAACTTTTTCTGGTGGTCAGCAGAGCTGGCAAATGACCAGAACTGTTCTTTATCTCAGCATTACACTCTCCCCAAGCAGCAGTAGTAAATGCCAGAGAGAGGCTGAGCTGTCACTGAAAGGAAAAACAGAAAGATGAATTCAGGAAACACATTCTGAAGATAAGGTTCGTACTACAAGAGCTTAGTAATCTCCAGCACGGATAAACACACGTTTTCCTGTACAGCACACACAGAGCCCCATCTTACTCAAGATGGAGTTAACAAACTGTCTTGCACACCCAATAAAGATCCAGCTACTGTTCAAGTACCAACAGAGTAATGGTTTGACAGATGCAGCAGCAAGCAAAGGCAGCACAAGGAAGGTTTGGTTGCCAGAACTCAGCACACGGCTTTTGGAAGTGTCTCTTGTAACACCAGAGAGGTTTTAAGGATAACCAGGAGGGGCAGGAGCCACATCACCAAATGGTGATGACACGCATCTCCAAAAGTCACAGCAGTCACAGGATGCTGCAGATCCCCACAGCTCAGTGTGGAGTGTGAATGAGCCTTGGGCAGTGCAGTCAATTCAGTATCACACGATCACCCCCCATTTCTCACAGGGACTAACACATATTGTACAACAGGTCTCAGTTTAAAAATCAAACACCTTGGTTTACAGTTTATTGAGCTGCTGCCCTGTAGAAGAAAGCACATGCACCTATTCCACTTACTCTTTGAAAAGCAACTTTTATATTGCTATAAACCATCAGCTCCTGCATCAGACTGTGGTCTTCTACTCCTAAAACAAAGGTATTTACTCACAGCTTGAGACCTTGAGGCAACTTGGCACATCCAACTGTTATCATGGCAATAATCTGATTTGCTTTCCTTCCCAGTTCACTCCTGGAAGGAACTATTTTGACCAAAAAAAAACAAACCAGAAGGTAACCATACTTGTGCTGCAGAAGGTGTGGGGTTTTTTTTCTTTTTAAATTATAATTTAACACCACACTCTTGCCTCCACTTGAAGAGGGGAGGACAAGCGTTTCTGAGAACATTTTCAGGTAACAAGTTTCAGATTTCAAGCAGGATGTAACCACTTTCTGTGGCACCTGGAGGGAACGACAGGCTCCTCAGCTTTACCTGAGCAAATGGACTTTAGTCTGACCCACTGCCAGGCCATAAAAGTTCAAAGAATCCCTCTGAAGTCCCTGGCAGCTTCGCTAGGCAATACAGCTCACCCAATTTTATATGCTGTTACTGAGCAGCCTCAAATGCTGCATTTCAGCAACCAGAGCAGTTTCAAGGCACACAGAAGTGGTAAAATCATGGTGTGGAAATAGAGGCACCATTTAAAACATAAAACCCAAAAAGCAAGCAGCAGATCCTGACAGCAAATCCAATGCAGCTGCAGCACGGCTGCTCCCCCGGCGATGTGTTTGTCAGCAAAACAAAGATGCTGAATCCTTGCAACCTTGGCACAGAGCACACAAAACCTGAATGTCAATACCTCAGCGGGTGTAAACACAACTCACAGCTCAATACATGTGCATTTTAGGTAAATTTTAACAACCTCGGGATGCTGCAAAGAGCTCATTAACACAGATGCTCCATTAAGAGTGTATTCAGTGTGGCAGCAGCATGTCTGGGGACAGGAGGGATGTGCAGGCCAGTTTAGCTCCACAGCCTCCAGACAGCTTAATAAAAATGTCAGAACATAGCTATGAAAGTAATAGATGTAATAAATAGATTGTTCAGGACATCTGCTTATGCAGCTCAGTCTTGGTTCCACTAGCCAAGAGTGACAGGGACTGGCTCGATCAGAGCAAGAGCCTGGACCTGTGTCAGGGCTTTGGGGATCTCACCTATAAAATGCAAAAATGGTCACTGCTACAGCTGGACACGGAGCAGGGCTTAGGTGTGAGAAAAAATATTGCAGAAGCCAAGCTGGTTTCACCTATTTGTTCAGCTTCAGGTATTGGCAGCATTAACTTGCTGGGCTTTTTAATAATGGATAGAAATATTTGTAGAAGTCAGACCTATGTTCACTATACCCAAGTACTTTCCTCAGTAGGAAAACAAATCATTCCTCTTTGCATCAACACAAAAGAGTTTGACAGGAAATGCCATTTCAAGCACCTTCCAAGGATTACTGCAGAGCACACAGGAACTCTCTTTCTGCACTCTGATAGCTCTTACCATCTTTTGGACAAAAGTTTAGGCAGATTCTGCTAATTCCCAAAGCAGAAAGCTCCTCAGTCCACGATGGTGCTGTCGAGTGCAGACTTGTCAGGTCATTTGAATGCTCTGTAGAGCAGGTTTATGTTTAAACAGCATTTTCACACAGTTCTCCCTTCTCTGTGAGACCCAGACCAGGCAATCACAGGCCTCTGTGGTGTTAGATTAAAAAAGCACACGTCAGCAAACAGACAGATCATTTTGTTTAAGCATGGTGATCACTTACAAGTTTAAGCTTCTGTTTGTAATTTATTTCTCTGCCTCTTTGGGGGGCATTTTAGTCTGCTGCTCTTCCTAGTCTCTACTCAACAAACACTGTTTCCCTGCTGTCCTGCTGCCAGGCTTTCCTGCATGTTCCCCTCACCTCAGTATATATCCCATACCTCATCAGGGAGGGAAGATAAACAGCAGAAACCTAACACAAGAAGCTATCTAGATTTTGCAAACCACAGGATTAGCAGTGCTGTTGAGCTGGATCTGAGTGTAACATTTCTTCTGAGACAGCAATCCCCAGGCTCTGCAGAGACCTGGGAACACAGGAATGGAAACAAAGGCTCTACCCAATGATTGTCAAGACTGACCAGTGCAAAAATCTTCTGACACCAAACAAGTCCATGTGCTTATGCTTAGGACTGCACTAACTCCCTTGCAAGCATTAACACCTTTGTGCACCAGGATCCTATTTAATAACCTTTGAAAAGTTATTTTATTTATGCAAACACACATTTAGTCCTACCACAGCAGTACTCCTGGCTTCAGTGTCCAGTTACCAGGATGAGTTTGGACATGCCTGATGCCTGACACGCTGAGGTTGCACATGAACACATTTTCCATGACTGCAGGAGACAAAAGGTCTCCTCACCAGAAGAATTTTACAAACAGCAAAAAAAATCCCACCCCAAACACTGACCACTGCCTGGAGCTGCAGCCAGGTCACCTGAATGAAGCCTCAGGAGAAGTGGGCCGTGCCCAGGCAGGCAGTGAGGAATGTCAGGCTACTGCAGAGCACTACCTGAGTGACACTGCAGCTGGAAACACACTTTTCCTTTTAAGCCAAACTCAGTCTGTAGCCTTTTTACTGCCTGGATTTTTAATAGCTGCTACTTGCTATGTTCTTGTGAAAACTGGGGATTAGATATACTCAGGAACTGTTTATGGACATCTGCTGCTCCTCCACAGCAGGACTCCAGGTTCACTACTCACCCCATCTGACTCTATTATTTTTATCCTACTGTAATCAAACACATTTAACACCCACCCCCTTGTTCCTCCCCAGAAGGAGTTTGGTTTTAGTTAGCTCTGTGACCCCAGTAACAGGAGTCACAGAGCTCAGATCACCACATCAACAGCAGGTTGTCATTTCCTACCCCAGGAAGTTATTTCAAATATATTTAAAAAATGCTTATTTCAGACCTAACCTACAATGGTTGCTAAGTGCCCACAACAATTAAATACCTCCCATCCCTTCCAATACATTATGTATACTGAGATCAAGTCATGGGTTGATCTTGTGACTGCTGGAAGGCCAAGAGTAAAATGAAAAATTGGAGTTTAGCTGAGTTCAGTTTGAGCCTTCGGGAATTGTGCTTTCCAGCTCTCCTCTCACTCATGAAAGCTGTAAAATGAAGAAACAGCAATTCTTAAATCATCATTTAGGGCTAGGAGACTGAAGTAAACAGGGCAGTCACCTTCCCTGAGCCACAGAATCACAGAACTACAGTGAAATAATGGGAATGTGCAACCAGGACATCCTTTTCTTTTGCAGATTTATCCAAGTTGGCCCCAAAACACAAAGCCCAGATCTTGTTGAAGTATTTTAAATGCTAGATATTATGGCTTCTGTTGCTACCTACTCACACAAACAGCATTAAGCAAAGAACCGTAACAGCCAGAGAGCTCATAAAGAGAGAACCATTTCACCTTCACTTCCCCTTTACTCCCTCTGGAGGGAATCTGAAGCCTTTCACAAAATCTAGTTGCAACATTTTAAGCCAAGAAAGTGTTCGTGCCATTGGAGAAGTCACCTGATATATACAATTTTTGCTTTTATTAAGTTCAGCTGAAATAATTCTTTTGATGGCTTAGAGGAAAGGAGATAAAGCTTACAACACCCCAAGAAGTTTTACCCTGCAGACAATACTACATTACAAAAATCACCATTACTTGTCACCATTCAATCAGCTGAGTTTCAATGTTTATTTTTTAGCAAATAACATTTACCAAAAAAAGTTCTTCCTGAGGCAACTGAAACCAGTATTTACAAGAGGTGAACACCTCCCTGCAAAACAATCCCAATTAAACAAAAAAATCCCTGAAAATTCTCAGTATCTCCTAATTTTGTAACATAAATTTGACTACCTGCATCAGCACATCCACAAATCCACTGAATGTGCTATTTAAGCAGCAGGTGCCTGTATGGATCAGGCTCACCCCTGATGGCAACAGGGACTTTTTAACCAGAGAACAAGAGTTTATTAGTCTGGTTATGCTCTCAGAATACTCTGATAGTGGACTAAATCCTGAGAAGCAACACAGGACACTGGAGGGAGCTACAGAAACAGCAGTTTGGAGAATATATTCAGACATCTTTGCCAACTGTTCCCCATATTTATTTTTTAGTGTGCAACCTGACTTTGCCCATTTCCTGCTGCAGCAAACCCTTTACTAGAACCCATTTTTCAGTAAGGCTCATTAAAGATGGTTGTGCAACAGCTACAACAGGCAGAAAGTGATGTGTGTTTGCAGGACATGCCAGAGGAACAGCAAAAGCCCTGTGGAACATTCCACACAGCCAGGCATCCTCGAGGACTCCTGTGGGTGACAATCTTACCTTCTGGGCTGGGACCGGCATTCTTCTTCCCCGCTGTCTGCCTCCTGCATACATAAGGAAAGGAGAAAAACATTAATATCTTTTAATACATGCAGAAAGCAAAGGCTTGCATTTCACTGGTTTGATTGTGTAAGGCAAGGGGAACTCTCCCTGCTCCTGCATGCAGCTGTCACTAGAGAGGAACTCACTTTCTGCTCAGCTGTCACTTCATGTTCTCTCAAAAGCCTTTTAAAAACTCAGTGTTACAGGAATTTTTGCCCCTGCAGGATTTTGCATGCTTTTGCATGGGCTTCCAGTGACCCTTGCCAAATATGGCAGGCCAAGAGCCAAACACATAGTTCACTTCTGGGCAAAAATCTCTGAGTTTTTATTACCTTTATGGAGATCATATTAATTCATAGTCCAGTCAGCAGTCAAGTGTAAAAATCCACAAAACCAGCACGTAATAAACCTGACAAATCAGACTGAGTGAGCACAGATATGACTAGAAAGGGGAAATTTGACATATTACGCTGCTTTAGATGAGATATTAATATGCACAATCTCTAATGTGCTGTGGAATTTTACTAGGTCTACCTACTACAGCCCAAAGCAATACCTCAGCAGAGAGACCTCAGCAATTAATTCTGCTTCACAGTACATTTATATACACCCTGCCAGGCACTGGAGGTAGGGTACAGGATCTGTTGTATCAGTGAGAACTTACTATGTTAATGCAGGTCCACAGGGAAAAAGCATTTTAAAACATACCAAGGGTTTTGTCAGGGCAGGGGCATCCCTGAAAATCAGAGTTCAGACAGAGAAAGGAAAAAGATAATTTTGTTCTTGATGAACTGGGCTTCCCTCCTTCAGGTCTCCTTTGGCAATCCTGCTAGAACATAATTCCAACTGAGTTCCCTGTGGGTTTACAAGAAGTTGACTTGGGGGGAGCAAGAGAAAGAGGTCAAAAGGAAGGGGAATATGTTTCATTACATGTAGAATTGCTAAAGACATGATGGGGTTTTTGAATAAAAAGTGTGTGTTTAGCTAGAGAACAAGTTCCTCAAACTCCACAGTAAGGCAAAACAACTGAAAGAGCCCTTGAAATCTCCTTTGTACTGCTCAGGAACTCAAACTATGCAAACATTTTTAGTATTATAATGAACAGCCATTTCTACCTGCCAAGGAAAATCCTTGTCACAGCAACTGGCAAGCCTGGTGTGCCATAGCCAAAAGTCCCACAAATGACAGGAGAAGATCCTGAAATATGTAGATCATTATCTTAACTCCCCTCAAAATTCAACCCTAAGGAGCTCAGTGTGGAGGAGGCCAGACATGGCCCAATTAATCACCATCTGTCTCTGCTGAAACTCTTACATCTCTTTGATACCAGACATAGATGTAGCAGGTTTGTGTGAGGAACACATTCACTCAGAATATAACTGACTACAAAAACAGAACTGTAGACTTGTGTGATTTGAGCAAGAGACCCATTGCCAGTACCTGGGATGCTGTCTGGAACAAAACTAACCTCCAGCAGCCTCCTCCTCATCAGCAACTCTGACCAGCCTGCAGCCTACTCCTTCCCTGGACCTCATATTTTGTCCTGGATTAACTGAGTGGTCAGATTCAGGCATCTGAACCACCTTCACCTCATCCTTCTGCAAATGCATCCATGGACAGAGGGCGTCAAAGAAGACACAGCCAATGCTGCCGTGTTCCACAGATTCACTCCAAGCGGCTGCTGCCACTCCCGCAGTGCCGCTCTGAAATCCGGCAGGCACAGAACGCGCCCGGGTGCCGGTGGGGAGCCCAGGCGGCTGCAGTGGCGGCTCCTCCCGCTAGAGGGGAGGGCAGGACAGGACAGGACAGGACAGCGATGTGCCCGCTCAGGTGCCGCTCCGGGGACGAGCAGGCTCCGAGGGGACACGGCCCCAAAGCTAGCACCTCCAAGCTTTCTCGCCGTTTCCAGCCTATTTCCAAAGGCGAAGAAGTATTGCTGCCAGTACAGTTCATCAGCCAGGACGCGGCTCAAACATTCCTTTCTGGGGACATCGTTGAGAAGGAACATGCTCGGACAGCATCCTTGGAAAGTGAATGCAGCCATTGGGAGGTGTGACCTGTGACAGCACTCCAGCTTCCACAGCTGCCTTTGCACAGGTGGTGACAGGAACTTTGGATGCTGCCCCAGCTCCGGGTTCCCCGTGCCCTGCAGCACCCGTGATGTGACCACAGCGACAGAGCCAAGAAATGGCAGCTGCCACAAATGCTCCTTGGAGATTCCTGATGCTGGATTGCTCCAGCCTCAAACCAGCCTCCTCCACCAGGCTGCACAGAGGAGGAAGCTGAGCAGCACTGATGAGCTCCAGAGGGAGTCATGCCCTGCTTTCCTTGACCAGAAACAGAGGCCTCAGGGGAAATGGAAGGAATGAGTCGCATAGCTCTAAACTAGGCCACGATATTAAATGCAGTTTAAAGTGAAAGATGAAAAATTCCATCTCTGCTCCTTTCAGGCCATGTAGGACAGAATATGCAAAACATTAATCCTGTTTGTGCTTTGATCCACTGCCAACTATCTGTCATCAAAAGGGCAAGGGAGAGGAGAGAAATTTTGGAGAGCTGTTCTGTTCTATACAATGGGAGTCACTCCATGTCACGCAAACAATTCTGCTCTTATAAATCTCCTTTTTGCAGACTGATGTAATGATAAACAAGATTCAATCTCCACTCTTACATACAGGGACTGGAGCTGTCTGCTTGGATTTAACATCAGGAACATCACAGCAAGTTCCTGTACTGTAAGATACGATTATTAGCCTAAGTCATGCGCCTAATAATCACTACATTTCTATTAACCAAGGAACATTTCACACAGACTACACCCTAAAAAAACATCTTTCAAAGCTTAAAAGGATTCCCATTTAATAACTGCTGGCTATGTATGATTTTATGCCAACATACCTGACTGTATAGACAATGCCTGGGAAGTGTTTTTATCAGGAGTGAGTGGTCACAGCCAGCAAATATCAAAAGAGCACCAACAATTTAGAGAGTTTTCACCTCTTAAGTCAACATCTTACTTGTAGCTGTGAGGTGAACACTTCAGACACTACAGAAAATTAGTTAATATAGATCCCCCCAACCCACAGCAACATTCAGATGTATCCATACCATCAGAGGGGCTTTTCAGTTAACACGGTCAAACGTCCACCATGTGGACAGCTTTGGACTCAGTCTCAAAGGAGGAACTACAGAGCAAAGGACTGTAATTAAGTGAGCAGTCTCCCAGCTCCCTGCCTACATCTCATCCAGTTGTTCAGACACACACTAAGTGTCTCTGAGCCGAACATGACCTTTGTTGAGAAGAAGGCAGCTGCTTCAGTCAAAGCAGAGGCTGTGCAACCAGGCACTGACCCAGTGGTTCAACCATGCAAATGCTCCTCTCACAGCATCCGCCAGTGTCCCAGTGTCCCTTTGTTCGGGCTGCAGCCACACAGAGCACTGCACACTTCTCTGTACGGGAGCTCTCCTCGTGTGCCAGCAAACATTAAGCAAGTCAGTACAAAAGCCACCCTCCCACAACTCTTTCCCAACACATGGATAACCCAGTCTGGTCAAGTCTTGCAGAGGGTGCCACTGCTGCAGCCACAGCCTCTCTTCTAATGCAACACAAGGCACACAGAGATAAGAGCATCCATGGACAATCAGATTCCTTAGGGCCCAACTCAACTCCTGACACAGACACGTGGTGACTGTGGACATGCCCTGGGGTACCCAACATCTGCATGGAACTGGCACCAGATGCCCAAAGAAGTAACTCAGTGGAGGCTTATGAAGTCCAAGGGATGAGGATCTGTGCATGGACATCACACAGAACTGAAGTTCAGCGCCTTCCAAGATGAAATATTTGCTAGATTCCTGTTCAACAGCAGACCATGCACAAAGCTGATCCTATCAATAATCTCAAATCATCTGCTGGAACAAAGCAAGACAAATGTTTGAGTCGCACTGCCAAATATCTATTACACATTTCTGTAGCAGAGGGACTTTTCTGCAGTAGTCTAAGTTGTATCAATCTCTTAAATAAACTGTGTGAGCAAAAAGCCCACACATGCTGCATTTGCAGTATGGCTGAAGTGCCAGCAACAACACTGCCTGGGAAAACGAAATAAGGGCTGACTCCAAAACCTGGGTTGCTAAAAGGTTCCCGTTTCCTTGCAAGAAGCCCAGGACTACACACAAATTCACTGGGGTTTGAGGGGAGATGCAGAACCATACCAGGTACCACTTCCAGTCTGACCATGTCTAGTAGCAGTCTGGTACTAAAAAGGGTCACTTAGCCATCAAAAAAAGGGCATCCAGAGTCTGCAAATTTCACAGCTGCAACATGGAGAACCAGAAATCTGTGGCAGTTTGTGTGAACCAATTTACTCAGTGTATTTTGGAAACCATCAGTGTGGTTGCAATGTGCAAGTACTCGCTCATAGAGGAAAGTTCTCAAAGCTGAACTGAAAACCAGTTCACTTCAGACTCCATTGGTCTCTGGAGGTGGTTAACCTTAATCATGAATAAAAATTATGAAACTAATTCATAAAGTCACCTAGCATGCTCTAGAGAGGAAGCTTACTGCTACTTTTTGAAATACTTCTATCTGCCATCAAACACATTTTAAAGTAGAAGCTGCTACCAGGAAGCCTTTAAATTCGACATAAAAGTTCTTCAAAAAGCTGAGCAAACCAGGCCACAAACGAGAAAGGGGAGAACTGCACTGTTTTGCATAGAGCTTTTACCTCTCCTGAGCCATAGGGATAAGGGACAAAGAAGGATTTCTCTGGCCGTTGCTCTCTCACCCCTCACTATTTGCATGAAATGTTTTGAATGAATGCTGTTTTCCTCCTCACATGTCTTCTGCATTTGAGGTTCCACATAAGCAGTACCCTTCTGCAGCCAAGTGTTCATTCAGAGGTTGGCATTCCTTCTAGATTGTTTTCTGTATCACTTTGCTATGTCAGTAATTGGTATATTTAGGTCAAAGACATTGTGCTCCTGCTTGGGAGAGAGAAAAAAACAAGTTCCTTATCAAAGCTTTCATCTTCCCGCTGGAGCAAAGAGATTTATGCAAACCTTGTTTAGATTAGCACTCACTAAAAACTGCAGAACTAAAACTCAGACACTTCAAGACAAAAATTACAAGCCTTCAACTGGTACAACAAGAGTTAGGATGAGAAATACAGTGTGACACAGCCTGCCACACTACACCACAAGAACAGATTAAAAAGCAGATTACTGTCAACTGAATTTCAGCAGTGAAATCAGCCTGCCTGATGAGGAGTATAACAGCTTTTGCCTTAATCAGAGACCCACCTAAGGGGAAGGAAAAAAACCCCATACATGGCAGATATTCACTTTAAATATCCCTACATCAAACACGTATTAAGATAATTTTTCTCTCTAAAACTATGTAGTAGCACATCATCTCTAGCCACTTACAGATACTAAGGAAAAAAACCCAGCAGAACTTTTGCCTCCCTGAATTGACCTTCCCCCTGACTTTCAGAAGGCACCCTGCAAGTATGATAGAAAAGAGAGGTATTTAATGTAATTATGATGCTTTGGTGGATTTAATGTCTACCAGAACCCTAAAGGTACCTGCTTAATCTCCTTTTAGGCAAAGCTAGTTACAGTGTCAACTGGAAATCTTAAAATCTAGGAGCATTTGTTTCCCTAGAACAGTAACAAATGCTTATGGTAATGGGCCAAGTGTGAGAAGACTCAGTGGTTGTATAAACAGGCACTGGAACTCCAGTTTTCACACTGGAAACTGTTGCTGACGTCAAGGGTATAGTTTGACTAAGACCAAGGCAAAGATATGCATGTGTACACTGGTGAATCTCAGGGCAGGGCTTCTACACAGCCAACAGTCTGTGATTAAAATGAAATCCCAGCTTCACAGGTTACCACAACGAGCAGCCATTCATTAACCACTCATGCAGGCTGACACATTTACCTGCATTAAATTGTCCCTCTGCAATTAAACACGATGGACATTCACACCTCAGACCCTCTCCAGTCACTGCCTGTTAAAACACAGACCTAACTCACCTCCCAATGCCCTCCAGAGCTCCCAGAGCAGCCCTGGCCATGCACCTCCTCACCCACAGGGTTGACACCTTCACCTCAGAAGCTGGGCCTGTTTCCAGCTGGAGAGAGAGAGACTCTCCTAACTGCTGCATTATAAACGTGGCAGCCAGAATTAAACAAGATTGAAGGAGCCTGAAAAGCAAACTGCCTAATGAGCCATATGCAGGGAAGTTGGAGACCTGGAACTGCAGCTGATACTCTTTTACCATCCATGAGCAATAGGAAAGCATTACAAGGAATAAGGACATAGATCAGACACGGCAGATGCACAACACCAGCTTCTGCGTTAAATTACTTTCCCATTGACAAGAACAAGCATTTAAAAGTGTTTTTAAGAGAGGAAAATATTTGGTTTTCACTCATGCTGAAAGGCTATTTTAGGAGGAGGAGGGTGGAAGGAAGGGAGGTACACGGCAAAGGGAAGGGTCTTTGTCTTGCAATCAGCCATCTTCCTGTTAGCATCTAGTTTACCTTGGTGCACACTCATTTGTATCCCTGCAGGAGTTATCTCAATTAAAAATCAGGGAGTTATTCTAGGGCTCTGATCAAGTTGTAACTCCAGAGCTTTGACTCTTCCAGAATGTACAGTAGGGTCACTAAAACAATGTTGATCCACCTGCAACATACATGAAATATATTGTTCCCATAAAGGAACAAGAATAGAGCTATTTGGATACCACTCCCACTTATGTCATAGCTATGTCCATAAAATGAAGCTGTGCCAGCACAGCCCTCTTGTTAAAAGTCTAATTCCTGGTCAGCAGCATAACCAGGCACAGTTTTTTCATTTTGACAGCTTGCCTCAAATTCCACAGATCGAAGCACACGCAGCCATCCCTGAGACGTGTTTCAGCTGCACCCTCACCCCACACCAGCTCGTAGAGCCCAGGGGCTGTCTGTAACACAAAGGCATCCTTCTCCCTGCCAGAACGCTACAGGAGACTCTCACCCACTCAGCTCCTCTGAGATCCAATCCCTGCAAGTCCCTGTCAAATCTCCTCTTGACGTAAGGAACACACAACACAGAGAATTAGGAGCAGCACAGAAATCTTCGTGACCTACCCAAAATAAAAGCACCAGCAGCCAGGCCACTCAGGGATCTTGGCATATTGCATCAATAATTAAGAGATGATTTTCTGGATGAAAGATATTCTCAAAGGGGGAAGTTATTTAACACTTATGAAGATGAAATAAAGACTGTGAAAAGAGAACAGAGCAACACTCGATCTTTGCAAATTCCACAATGCTCAACCTTTAAAAAGCAGAGAGGAAATCATTAATATTTCTAATTCTTTACATTGCTTAACCTAAATCTGTGTTCAACATTATAATTACAAGTTGCAAATTGTTACCTAGCACTTGTGAGAAAAATAACAAAAAAAAAAAGGGGTATCCAAGCAACTACATTGTACAGCGTGTCTGGATGCAGCAGCATCTGCGTTGGCACTCGCAGGCTGCTATTGCATAACCCTGGATTCAAGCAGGAGCACAGCCGGGGAGGCTCTGCTCTATTGCAGTGACATATCTAGAACAGAAGTGGCTGGTAGAGCTTTGACAGCAGGAGTTTAGACTCTAGATCAGAACAGGAATTGGCAGCAAAGTCCCTTCACCTCTAGCCTCCGTTTGGGTAAGGAAAAACCCTCAAGTGTTTCAGGCAAAACTTCAAAAGGAATTGCTGGGACAGCTTTCTGTGCATGCAGGACACAAAGCAGAGTCTGTGGAGAGCAGAGGGAAAGGAACGCCTGAAGATATTCCCTGGCAAGACACTGCAGAGAGAATCACAAGGTACAGAGCGTACTCCTTGTTCACATCCGCCTTCGCCGGGGTGCACAGCAGCCTCCCAGCTGCCCCACTTCTGGCAGGGGGCTACTGTTGCTAGAACTGGGACATAATGCTTATAAACTACTCAAATTCCCTCACTTCTTGACAAAATACACCCAGGTATTAGTCTCATGTGGTTGGAATTAAAGCCAGAGCCATTTTCTTGCCTGAACCAAGCTGGTTTATAGGCTCTCACACGCTATTTGTCTGCAGCAGGTTTCTGCCTACACTCTTCCAGCACTCCATGCCTACAGCCACTGGAGATCCAAGGGTATAGGGAGTTTCTGAAGGACCAAAAGCAAGACAGCAAATGTAACACCCCCTCAACAGAGGCTGAAGAAAAAAAAAAGAAAAAGGAAAATGAAGCTAGGGAGTAGAACAGGGTTTTCTGGATGAGTCAAATACTAGCAGAACAATGTTGCATAACGAGTGCCCCTTGACTTTTGTTATTTCTCCCAGCCAGCTCCTCCAAAAATCTATTTGTTATTGTTTATTTGGGTATCAGTCCAAATTGCTGTGGGAGGAGAGAAGAGGAGAAGAGGATATGCTGTCAAGCTATTAATTCTAGCACTGTAGTCATTTAGCACTCTCCCACTATTAACGAATCAGTGTCCTGTTTACTGCAACACTCTCTAGAGCCAGCCTGAAAGTTAAATACAAAACCAGATGTTAATTAGCCTCTTGCAAAAGCGACTCCAGCACTGTTTCTCCTCAGCCAGGATGAATTCTGTCTTTGCTTATTTACCCACTGCTCTCTCCAGACCAGCAGTGCTGTGTCACGTCTCTCCGGAGCAGGCAGGAGCCGGGGAAGCAGGAGCCCAGCAAGCAGCACACAGCTGGGAGCATCACTCTTGAAATTCAAGCCTCTGCGAAACATTATATTGTAATAAAGGCCAGGCTGTGTCAAAAGCCAGGAGCGACTGTGGCCACCATCCATCCTCCCATTCTCCCAGGGCAGAAGCCACTTTTCTACACGAGTGCATCAGTAACAAGAGAAAAGCTGTACTCGAGCAGGATGCAGGGTCATGTTGGTTATTTCCCCCTCTCAGGAAGGGAGAACCACTGGCAGCAGGTACAGCTTGACCTGTCAAAAGGGACACACGTCCATACAGCTACCTGCCCTCACTCTGTGCCAAACCTCACAGGAATGTTTGAGGCAGAAGCCCACTGTCCAGAACAGCCTTTAACAGAAGGACACAAACACGGTGCCAAAGGCAAAGGAACCACACATTAGTCTTGGCACTAGGCTGGATTTGCCTGACCCCAGGAAGTTCAATGGATGTATCAGATTTGCAGCCCTGTGGTACTTGTCTGTATAATCCCAGCCTCCTTTGTGCCATCTGTTTCCCCTTCGGCAGACTGGCCATTAGAGACTCAATGCTAAAACTCGTGTCTCCTTAGTAACAGGTTTTTGTTGATCTCCCCCGCGCCTCCAAATCTTTCTATCAATCCGGTAATCTAGCAGGATTTTCCCTGCAGGGGATACATAACAGTATCAGTGGAAAAAAAAATATATGGGACAACAGAAACACTTTAAAGGCAAGGGTAGAAGGTGTAAAAGGGGTGTGCATGAAGCTACAAGAGTTACAAGTCTATGGAAACCAGATGTTCTCATTATATTGGAGCAAGCCACCAACATACCACCCAATGCAAGGTTTGAGATCTCATGTGAACACTCAGTCCTTTACCAGTTTTTTTCTTAAAGAGTTGCCAATTGTGAATAATTTCTCATCAATACACAAGTCTTCAGAGAAAACACCCTACACAAACCCTCCATTCTTAAGACCATCGTAAAAGGTAGAAACACTGCCAATCTCGATGCTGTGCAGGTAAGAAAGGACTGTATTCCCTGTCTATAGAGACTGGCTCTCTTACCGCAGATTTTAAGTCACTGTTTGCTGGCTGCTTTTGGTTCCTTAATCCCTAAATCCCCACACTCTCTTCTTGAGGTTAATCCAGTTAAAACTCTCCTTTCCCTTTGGCTAGTGCCTTGCATAAATAACCACCTGAAGAGCAGAGCTGCAGAAGCCAATGCTCAGAGTATGGCACTTCCCAGAACTCTGTCCCACTGCAAAAGACAGCGTAAAGTTCTTGTTGCTGCCTACGCCAGAAAAGGAAATCAAGATTAGCTAGGTAAGGGCAAAAGGCACTCCTTATGGATAGCTTAAATCAGCAGGAATCAATCATCCAGTCCAATCCAAATCCTCTAGTTGCTTTCTGCCTTAAGATAACTAGAAACAGGTTTATGTTATACTAAGATAAAGCAGCCTTAAACCAGAGTAAGCCCTTATGGAAAACCTCTCCTTTTTGGGAGGAAAGGAGAACTTGCCTTTGAGGTCAGCTCTAAATGAGCTACAATTACAGCCATATAGGCCATATGGGATTTGGAAAAGCAACACAGATCAGCGAAAGAAAATCACCTCTGTAGACCCTGCCTGGCTGGTCTGGCCCAGGCAGCTTCCTTGGCACTCAGCCCATGGACAGGAGAGTGAAAGCAGCACTAGGACAGGGAGCCAGCCCTCACCCTCAGCCTGCCAGGAGAGGCCAGTGCCATACACAGTCCGGCACATGCAGACCATGAGGACGGTCTCACTACGCACAAAACATCAACAGTCTGACCCAGCAATGATGTCTAATCTATTTGCTCAGCAGAAAACAAAACACACCCAGTGAAGGCAGAGGAATTTCACTCCTGTAGTGCAGAGAAAGCCAGGTCAAGTGGGTGAATGAAAGTGTGCCCTTTTCTGACAGGTGAGACCCTACCCCCTTCCAGTGGCACTAGTCCCCTGGGAAAGAGCCCTGTGTGGCACCCTCCTCTGGGCAGGCGGCAAGTGAAGCCCTTAAGCTAGGACAGGTTTTAGGTCAGTGACACAACTGACCACGTGGATCCTGCCCTGCAGCCCCCATGCGGATTTGTGTGTCTTACTCTCATTGTGAAGCTGGGCCAGACCCTCTGGGGCAGCAGGCCCTGGCTGCCAGAGTCAAAACACTGCACATGAGCTTTCCAAGGCATGCACTGGAGCCAGGACTCAGACCATAAGGTCTTTGTGTTCCTGGTCATTCACAACCAAGAGAAAGAGAAATCTGATTTTGAGGACTGCTTATCAGCCTAGTGCTTCCAAGATCCTCAGTCTCGAGAGTAGAGAAAATGAACAGCCCCCTCAGCTTGCTGCCTAACCAAAGAGACAGCAAGCAGCACATGCATTCTGCCTCCCAGGGTAGAGCAGTCACACTGAGTGAGGAGTGTGGGGTAGGAGGACAAAGCAAGGAGCCTGCACAGCTCTGCAGTGCAGCACATTTCCAGCTCCATTCACGCGGATGTGGAAAGCCGCCGCTCAGTCTCTGGTGCATATTTAAATGCTCATTCTGAATGGCCAATTAGTCAGAAGTGGAATGTTTCTGCATTCACGGAGGAGCTATTTTAAGATTACATTATGCTCTCTGCTTCCATTAATAGGTACAAATAAAAAAAAGGAAAGGCGTTACACCCAGCAATGCATTTGTCTCAGACTTGAGTGCTGCATGTCCAAAATCCCAGCGCCAGCACAGGAAACTTGATGAGTTCTGCTATTGACAGGCCACATTCCTCTTCACGGCTCCAGAGATCACCCAGTCATCAGGCTTGCCAAATCTTGATGGAACAAGTCAAATCTTTGTGTTCACTGGCCACCTCTGCTGCAGGCCTGTCAACCTGCATCTTTCTAGAGCTGTGTTAAACCTCTGTGGAAGTCACCACACTGAAAGAAGTTAAACCAGACTCGAGCAGCATCTCACGTGTCCTGCAGCTCCGGAGGAGGCTGACCCAGATATTCTCATTCCAGACATCACTTTCCCTGCTCGTGTTGCTCCCCAGGGCTGCCTTCACTCAACCATAACCAGCGCACATCTATACCCCTCCAGTGCCTCTGGATCCCCTTCCAGGCCCTGGAGGACCACAGATATTTGACAAGCTGAAAGTTCACAGAAACTCATTTTGGAGTAAATCAAGAACCCTCAGGTTCTTTAAGCTAACAAAACTCAAATCACTAAATGCTGTTGAGCTTTCCTGAAAAACAAAGGCAGTTTTAGGGAAAATACACATTTATGTTTGGCCAAGACCGACCCCTCCCAATCTCTCCTGCATGTGTTAGGAATGCAGCTGTATCCATAACATTCACACACAATCATCCATCAACTCCCACATCCAGATTTGTTTCTTCCACCCTCTCCAAGCCTGGACTGCGATATCAGGGTTTGATCAGTGTGGTTTTCTGAGGAGGGGGACTGGAGGAGTTGAGAAGGGAAGCATGGATACAAGCACTTTGCCAAACATCTCACAGAAGTTCCATGCCAATGCCACAACGGACATTATTTCAATTCCAAAAATCAACAATCTTAACATGGGGCAGATTGAGTAGAGTCAGTTTTCTGTCAAAGGTTTTGCTTTCACTAACAGGTTTATTCAGATCATTTTGAAGATCTAAACCACAGAATCCAACAGGTACAGGTATAATAAATCTCATTAAAACCAGAGCAGGTCATCCCTCTGATGAACTTAAGCTGCAGATCCTTCTAATGCTCTTGAAGAAAGCTTGGGTGACCAGCCAAACGAGGATTCCCTCAGCTCACAAATCCACATCTTCTGAGCCAAGTGGAAATACTGTATGAGCTAAGGAAAACAGAGTTTTGTGTGTGGGTTGGGTTTTTTTTTTAAATAATGTGAAGAGCAAGCAAAAAGTCTCAAATTATGCAGCAAAAATAAGAGAGTCAGAGCTGAAAATAAAATCCAACTTGGAGGAAAAAAGGTGATATAAAAACATTGTATTAAACCAATGTTACTTTGATGTTGGATTCAAATCTAAAGAAATGCTTAGCCCACGCAGACATAAAAACTACAAAAAAACCTCATATTATGGGAACTGTATAAGGTACAGCTCTGCTGGAACATGATTTACACAAATGCAGAGGGGGAAATGCAGAGGACTCAACAGCAGTAGCAGCACATATACATAAATGTATGTGTATATGTATGTATATAGAAATGAAAACCAGCATTACATGGTGTCAGGACAATAAATAGAAGGACGCCCAATGCTGGAAAGTGCTGCTTAAAACAAACCTAAAACAAACCTTGTGAGTCCTCAGTCCTGGGAGAGCTCTGCTTCTACTGGACACAGACATCACAGACAGGCAGTGGGACAAAGAGCTGGAGACTCACTGATAGCACTTTTAATGCTCCAAAACTTTGGCCATTGTGGAGAAACCAAAAATTCTTGACACAGATCCAGTCATTTCAACTTTGTTCATTTTACTGCGGTAATAAAGATATTGCTTTACAGATGCCACAGTTGATATATGCAAAAAAATGTGGATCAGAAAGACAGTTTCTAACTTTCTCAGTTAAGGCACACCCACCCACCAAGGATCAAAAAAATCTTTTCTTCCAAGATGTCAAGGTATTTCTTTTACCAAAGCATTGAGTTTTCCTGGTTTTTAACAAGGCTAGTAAGAGAAAAACTCAGCTTTTAATGCAGAAAACACTTCTGTGCAACTATGGAAGAGGCAGAAAACCCTGGGTTGCATTTAACTAGGAAACAAGGTCACAAATTAAGCAGTCTGAGAATTTCTGGTAGCTTAGCCCTGAATTAGTTCCCCCCCCACCTTTTTCTTTTTTTTTCTCCCAACCCCCTCCACTACTTAGCTCAAAATGCAAGACCAACAAGAACACATGATACAGCCTGCATTGGTACAGGCAAATACATGGCTAAGTCACAGGAGCACATTCTTGAGAGCTCATAAACCATCACATGACAAACATCACAAGAAGTCAATTTACTAAACTCAATTTAAACTTGAAGAAGTTAATAATAATAAAAGCCACAATGGGAATGTCTCTTAGAGAAGGAGAAGCTGCACTTGAAAAGACAGCAACAAACAACAAAGCCAAGATCAGTTCTCATGTTATTTGAAACTTTTGATTTCTAGTGCTACACATGCAAGCCAGTATTGCTTACAAGTCCCTGATAAATACTTGTAGTTACACAGCTTACAGCAAAAGCTGACCAGCAGCCAGTGAAGATCTTATCACTAAGCCTCTCACAAACATACAAATATTGAATTTTATTGCAAGCACTTGAGCTAAATCTTTCCTGATTCTACATGTCTGAAAACCAGCAGCCTGTTCATTTGCTGTAAAGCTGGTAGGTATGAGTGACTTCTTTTTCAACAGGAGGACATGCAAGGCACAAACCTCCTTAGCTGTCACAAAGTATTGACAGCTATTCAGAACACACACAAGCTCTGCTTCCAGCTCCAGGCAGACAAATGGAAATAAAAGCAGAACTGCCTCTTAACAAGATTTAATTTTACAAAGTGATGTTCATGCTTTACCTGCATTGATTTCTGTACCAGGACAAAGGAACTTGTTTTTTAATTTCAAGAGCCATTTTCATTGGAAAAGTCTCAAAGCTATATGAACATTTTATCCTGATTTAATTAGGGATTGGTCCAATTGTAGTGCTCAACATCTAGGGATCCTGAAGGCTCTTAACTGTTTAAAAAGGTTGCAGTGATCTGCAGGCCTACCATCAAACAGATCACTGTAGACTCATCCTTGGGATTAAGTCATCTCTATTTGTGAGCCCTTATGTGATGATCTGTTACAGAGTGTAAGTACTGCATGAAAGCCTCTTCAAGGCCTTCACCACCATCTGTGAATTACATTATTAACAATGGTATGAACTTCCTAAGAGCATCTGGTTCTCTCCCCACCCCCTTCTCAGATCACTGGGAAGAGCTCTTCAGTATCAAAACAGGCACAGGCAAATCTGTTTTCCTCTTTTCCATGCTTCCCTACCTCCTCCCACCCTTCAGCAGCAGAGGATAGATGGGACTCAGCTCTCCATTTCCATGCCCTGCATGTTTTCTACACAACCCTTGTTATTGTTAAATAAGGATGGACAAAAACAACTCCATGATGTGTGTAACACAGGCATTTTACTGGGAAAAGAGGAAGTTTATTTCATCATTTTGCAGAGGCAGCATCTGAAGTATGCTGAGAACTGTGCTGAGGCACAACGGGGACTGCACAGTCCCACCCCAGGACTCACTTCCACCAGCACAATTCCTGACATTAACCAAAACCAGGCAGCAGCCACTCAGCCAGCTTCAACAGTTATTGATGTAGTAATAACTTTCTAGATGCAAAGAAGTATTTTGTCATCCCAATTCTTCTCCCACCAAGGATGTTTCAGTAGTTGATTCTGAAATCATGCCAGCTTCTTGTAAACAAGAAGGAGGAAGAAGCAGCATCGCCTGGGACATTGGAGCACAGTCTCCACTGAACTTTGCACAGAGTTCACATCAAACAGCCTCCTTGGCTGCTCTAAGGGATCATTTACTCTTGCAGGAATGGAGCCTTCCTATCTTGTTTTCTACTGCTTGTTCTTCAAACCCAGCTTCTCCTCTTGCTCTCTAAGTAGGGCTTCTCGTTGCCTCAGCTCTCTGTGCTCATCAGCAGCCGTTTTTTCACTCTGTTTTGCACAATACCATTCTTTAGTTGCACAACAGTTTGCAATTCAGGCATCGTTACAGCCCTGTAACACACAGCATCTTCCTCTGTCTTAAGTTAGCAGCAGTGTTTCTTGAAAGAAAAGAGCAACATTATGGGCAGCTCCATAAAGACTTGTATTCAGAAGGAAACAGAATCCAAAACTAACAATCCTGCAATGTGCAGTAACAGGCAGAAAATACTGGGTGGAGGGAGGAAGACAAAACTGTTTCTGCACAAATGCACATGAACCCTTCAAACAAACTGTTTCTCCTATGCCCATGTTTCAAATAAATAACCAGACACATGTTGATGTGCTTGGACAGTTGCATCTAGAATATGCTACTACTGTAATTAAAGAAAAATACAAAGTTTCTTCAAGTTTATAAAATAATAGGCAAGTATTTGGGGTCACCATGAGTCCAGTGTTGCCTGAATCCACGCCCTTTGTGTGGGCTGTAAGAAGAAGCTGCAGTTCCTGGAGCTAACCTCAAGCTACAGGAGGGGAAGAAGCTTCCAGGGTTGTTCTGCCAGGGTTTAATCTCATTATGGTCACTCAGCTTTGGCATCAGGCAGGTCAAGATGAAGATGGACCACTACCCAAACTTCTGGGAAAGCACATGGCTGTGTTTTCACACAGCCATTTAAAAAAGTCAAGGGAGCCACAAGAAAATTAAGCAAGTTTTATCAGTGGCTTTAGATGGATGGCTTGACAACAGAATCTTGTCTTATTCCCTGCAGCTTATTGGGAGGGATGCAGGGAGAAGAAAAGTCAAGAAACTGCCAAGTGTTAGAGCAAATTAGTGACAATTAAAGATAGGCTCTGCCAAGCCCAGGTCCCAGCATACAGTGGGAGCACGGTGTCCTATCAACAGGATCTTTATAACACTGGTATCTGGAACAGTAGCAACGAAAATTGGAATGAATTCCCATCTTTCAAACAGTATGTACAGGTGATCATGTAATCAAATTAATTAATATTTTGCTAAATCAGTGCATTGAATATTACCCGATGAGCTCATTTTTGGAGGCAGTTCAACGCCTCACTTCTAGGACTGATGTCAGTGTCACATGCTTGGAGAGGATCAGTCTGCAGCTGGATATTTTAAAGCCTTCTATTAGGAGCATAGAAAAGTCAGCGGATTTCAACAGCATCAACCAATGAATTTTTGTTTTATCACAACAATTTAGTCACCAGACTCCCCAGTCAATATCTCTGTGAGAATATCAGGCTATTTCAGACACTTCAAATCACTAGACGGAAACTGAAGAGCGCAGCAACTGAGTTGTTCCAACAGAGAAAGTTGTGTTTCAACAGGAAAGGAAATCAACAGAAAGACAAGGAAACAGGAAACTCCAATTCTGACTGGCTCCTGATAAAATAATTAACCTTTGAGAAACTAAACTCAGCAGCTGTAAAAATACATAAACAAACAAACAGTAGCAGAGCAAAGGGTGTTGAGCATCAGCAGCACAAATGCTCCAGGCAGCAACATTCAACCCTGAGTTCAAATCCCATTCACTCACAGACCAACTGTGATGTCATCCTTTATTCTGACATAATGCAGGATGTCACTGCAGTTCAGTGGCAAGTGTTCATGCAGGATCTGTGAAGTCTCCGCACTTTGATGCTCGCTGCTTGCACTTTGTACCAACAAGCAGGAACAGATTTGCATTACACAAATAAGCCGTGTCTTTATTGTGCAACCGCATGCGACTTTTTTGGAGAAAAACAATGCTCAAATACAAGGAGTGCTGTGTGCATCAGGCTGCAGAGTGGGTGGCAGTGATGTTGTCAGAAAGCACTCCGCTTACCTCCACACCCATTGACTTCAGCAGAAGGCTACATACGAAAAGTCTCTGAAGATGAAGCTGAAGTGCTCCCTAACCCATGGCGCTGTCCATACACTATACTTAAGAAAGAGACAAAACAAAAACCACAGAAGTGAAGCAGCATGAAATTGCAGGGTTTGGGTTTTTAGTTTTTAAAGACTCTTCCAGTTAAGGAATCCAACTGTAAACCCATCAGTTGTGAGCAAGCCCTTCCCCACACTGCCTGAGCTTTTGCCATGTCTGGGGTGTAGGATGAGAACCACGGTGTTTAAGACATGCTTGGAGTGCTCCCAGAAGAGCTTGGATGAAGATGTATTCAAGCTCCACAGTCAACTCAGCTGTTAAATTGTTCTGTGAGACTGCCTAGGTCAGTCAGGGGCAGTACCAAACCTCACAGCCCTCACATGCAGCACAGGACATGGCCCGTTCTAAAGGTCCCTGGGAGTTTTTGTCCATAAAGTTCACAAACTCTGCATGGACAGATCAGTTCACCCTCACCCAGGCTACTAATTTAATTTGTAATAGTTTTAAGAACAGGAGAGTAAAAGGCAGGAAGCCCTAAACCTCTGTGAATGTGAACCCCCATACACAGGACTGCAGTGCAAGGAGCAGCTCAGGTCCCTCCAGAGGAGCTGGCAGAGACCAGATATTTGAACTTCAGCACATGATAGACCCTCCTTGAACTCTTTGAACTTCTGGGAGGATAAATTTGTTTGGTGCCCAGGCTGCAGATGGAGTCAGGGAAGGTTTCTATAACCAAGACAAACTCCCAGTATTCCCAGCAGTAAATTCCAGATGCATGTGACTATTTTCAGATTGTAGCTTTTATCCTGGTTGCAGAAAGACAAGACTAAAGGAAATAACAAGATCCTTACATGTCCAAGCTCTCATTTAGCTGCTTGTGGTTCAGCAAAGCGTTCCCTCTCATTTTAAGATGAGGCTTATAAATTCAGTGTACCCCAAAGATTTCAAAGTGAGCAGAATGCATCCTTCATTCCAAACTAACCCATCTCAGCCAGAATTCCTCCATACAGAATTCCATTATTTTCCAGAGGTTTGAAGCTATTTGGCAGTTGTATGACACTCGGACCAGCCTGCGCATTTCTCTCTCTCTTTTTTTTTTCTTAATTTTAGACTTAATGTAGCATGTACTCTCAGAAAGGTTTACAATGCAGCCTTTTGTAGTTAACTTGCTCCAAGCTGGGCCACTGCCAGGTTGTTATCAATGACATTTTAAGGCAGATGAATGAAGTTCTTATTACAGTGACAAGCAGAATTGTGATATGGCACATGCATACACTGAAAGAAGAGAGCTTGCTATTAGTTTGTCAGGTTAATAAATAAATAGCGATTTCATGAATAAAAGCCTTTTATTAGGAAACAAATGAACAAAATTAATATTTATAAAGCTTTAGTGGTTTAGAGCACCCTTTAAAATAAGATTATTCATTTCAGTCACAGTCACCATCATGGATTAGAGATTCTTGAACACAGCTTCCCCTCCTAATTCTCTTATCATAGCAGTGCAAGGCAGAAAGCAAAGCTCTGCCTTCTGAACTGTTCAGGCCAGACTCAGTTTGAGATTGACAATACTGAAGGCCCATGACAGCAAACATTTCTGTTACATCTCCAGGACTGCAGCTAAAGACTGCACCTGTTGGAAGAACTGTTGGTTCCTTATAACAGCAGGAAATTCTCACGTTTTACACAGCATGCTTCCACACCACACAGAGCACTGAACCTGTGCCAAGCCACAAAGAGCAAGGCTGCATGTTAGACAAACTATCAGCACTCAGCCAGGAAATCGCTCCCCATCTGCCCCAGAAGAGAATCTGCACCAAAACCCTGCTGGTATCTCTCACCCCTCAGGGTTCCTCAGCATCTCCCACAGCATATGCAAAAGATGTTCACCACCAAAGTGAAGTTTCAGGAGCGTGGAGTACGTCCAGGATGTCCCACTTCTCAGCAGCAAATGAAATTCTGACACACACAGATTGCTTCTCACCTCAAGCTGTCTCTGTCTTGTACTCCCTTTGGCTCAAGGCGTTCTGTGCTCACCTGTCCTAAAATCAAACTTGCAAGTTTAAATTTTAAACAAGCTGTGTAGTTTTGGGTTGGGTTTTGTGGGGCTGTTTAGTTTTGGTTTTGTTGGGTTTTTATTACTTTACTTTTTAAATGGGGCACTTCTCAAATTCAGGATCAAGATGTGAGCAAGTGCTCAAGCTTAAAAATTTATTTTGGCTCATGCCGTCTTCTCCTCAAATACTAAAAAAAAAAATCCAAAACCACATTCTCAAATTTTTCCCTTCTCCTCAAGGCAAAGTCAAGTTTGAACTTTCTCAGTCATATGAGAAGCAGATAGAAACTGCCCCAAAATAACTGTCTCAGCCATGTATGGTCAACACAAACAGATCTAAGTTAAACGGAGCTTCCTCCCCACCAGAGCAGTTTCTGGTTTATGTGTAAAGGAGAAAAATTCCACTTCAAGGACCACAAGTGTGGGTAGCAGAAGCGTGTGGCACAGTTGTTATCTTTGCAGCATGATGCGCAAGATGAAACCAGGGATCTGAAAAGTCTATGTGAAAAATATTCACTTCACCCACTGAGACTGTGCAAACTCTATTCCAGTCATACTATAAATGTTAACTAGTAATACCTCCCTTGCCTTAAAGTATCCTACAACTATGGCCAGCTTTTGGGAAGGGGGTTGAAAATATGCTCTGCTCATATTGGTTTTCCATGATAATCTCTTATTTGAGATTCAGGAGCAGAGCAGGAGCTGCACTGAAGGACAACTCCCTCCCAGCACCAAGGCAGCCACACAAAGTGCTGAGGGATGCAGTGGCAGGCAAACACTAAAAGCAAGAGATAATATATTAATATTTGATTCCCATCTGCAACTGTACTGACAAGTTTATGCAATATTAAACTCGACCCACACTACAGGGGTAGTTACTGTCTAAGAAGTGGAATTCAGGCTTACACATTCTAATAACTGCTGCTGAACCAAAATACTACCAAGGAGGAAGAAACACCACAAAGAACAAAAAGGTCTAAGTTGTCCTGTTTCACTTCATTTTTTGAAGTCACAAGCTTGCTCCCCCATGTGCTCCCCAAGCACAACTCAGCTGAAAAAAAACCAGAGCAAACTAGCAGTAATCAAACTCACTAGATGTTACATAAAAAAAATATTTGGTTAGAGTGTGAATTAAATCGTTGTTAACCATTCTGCAATGTGAAAAGGCAAAGGGGAGGGGCTGTCATTTCAAGGTTTGCACTTCACTCAGGAAGACAATACAGCACCTAGCTGTTTCCTATCACATCTTGAAGAACTGTATTTAAAAGCAGTGGTTACAGCATCTTTGAAGAACACGCCCAGAGCTGTTTGTTTTTAAACGATTTAAAACTGTTGAGTAGGACTTCGGAAAGGAAAACAAAAAAGAAAGACAACAGAAACAAAGAAGAACAAAAAAAGAATCAATCCTTATTCCAGAAACACCTTTATCTCATCACCTAGCACTTCCTCTTGTACCTAGGTTTAGCTCCTGTCAGTAGGTCAGAGAGCTGAGTCATTTCCCTGCCTGCCCCACAGCAACTCATGAGCTAAA
Source organism: Fringilla coelebs (assembly GCF_963513975.1). NCBI lineage: Eukaryota > Metazoa > Chordata > Aves > Passeriformes > Fringillidae > Fringilla > Fringilla coelebs. The sequence goes on along the minus strand of NC_140046.1, from coordinate 3,970,493 downwards.
TTTCCTGTGTGACACCCTCTTTCCTACTGAAGATGCTCCAGGACTCAGAACTACTGCAAGGGAACAGCAGGCTCCAAAGGATACCTACTACTATACAAGAAGCTCACAGACATCAGCTGACTCTCTGCAGCCCATTCAGGAGCTTCAGAGAACTGTGGGAAACTCCCATTTTTAGATGGACTGAGTGAAAGGGTTGGTCCTGCACCACTCAGAAGAGTCAGACTACCTCTAACTACCAACCAGCCCTCCTTCGGAAAGCAAAGCACTTTACACATGCAAGGCACATGCCCTATCCCTCCCTCTCATCATCCTGTAAAATGAAAAGATGAAAAGCATGACATGTTTTGTTTCAGGGTTTTTTCTGAAGAATCCTAATGTACACAATTCTCAGATGTCAGCTGTTGAAGCTAAACCAAGCCAGTTGAACAAGTCTTAAAAGTTCTTGCTGCAATTTTAAATCTGACAGTTCTGCACATCAAAACAGAAGGGACACAGTAGCAGCCAATGAGAACAGGACAGCCATAGTTCCCTGGACAGGACTGGCTTTCCATATTAAAATTCACTTTTCAGATATTTAATTCAGTTACAAGTTGCAGTCCAACTCCTGAGACAACATCTCTGGAATTTACTACTCCAAAATCTCCTGTGCTTCTCCATTGGCAGAGCAGTGGGAAAGCTCAAGCCTCAAAGCCACCTCCTGAGCTCTGGTATGAGCTCTGTACAGGGACAGTGTGATCTCTGATAAAACACTTCTTTCTAAACAGCTCAGATGAAATACTCTAATGTCTTTGATTACTTCAATACAAGAAGTTTACACTGTGGCCTTAAGTTCCCCAGTAAATTTCACCCTGAAACAGCCCCCACCAATGCAATAACTTCATTATTTCCATGAAGCCTCAGTTTAGGAGTCTCTGGGGAGGAAGAGGAGGAGGAGCAGGGCACCCAACAGCAGCGAGGAGCCACAAGGACAAGTGCCAGGGGCGTTCCATTGACGGGGCCATAAGGAGTTCACGTCACAGGGCATTTGCCAGGAGTTCCATGAGCACTGGCATGCACAGCAAGGGTGCGTCTCACCATGGAAGCAACAAGCTGTTAAACGGTGTGACTCATCTCACAGCAACGTTTTCTGCCTTCTGAGAGGAGAGCAGCCTGCAATGAGCAACGCTGATAAGATGCATATTCAGAGGAATTCTATTTGGGCAAAAAGCTATTGACACATTCAAAGCCCTATATACAGAAGCCTCCCCAAATGCTGACTAGAACACATGAACACACACTGCAATATTGCAGTATTGTGATTTGCAGATTGTTGGGTTGACAGTAATTCAATCCATTTATATGGCCCAACTCAGAAATGCAAAAATGGCTTTTAGCCCTCATAATTATTTACCCCTTTAAACAGAGCACTCCAGAGGAACAGCTTCCAGCCAAAAGGTAAGAAACAGTGTGTGCCTTGCTTAAATCACTGATTATTTCCAATAAGTATCACCTCTTTCTTCTCCTGCTTCCAAGGTTCTCCTTTTATGCAAAGGATATGAGCTTCATTGTCACTACCTAATAATCAAATTAAAAGGACCCTCAGGCAAATCAATGGCACAGAGTGGAGGTATGTTTAATTCAAAGACTGAACTAAACAACTGGAACACCTGGAGCAAGCAGCTGACCAGCCTAAGTGCTCTTGAGTGGCAGGGCCAGTTCATATGAAGGCAGCACTGGTCACAGAGCAGCAGCTCCATTTGTACTTCTTGCTAATGGCAACAGCAAGAGTCAGACGTGAAGACTGCAAAGCCTGCAAAGAGCCCCCTTTCTTCAGCTGGTCCTTGGAGGATGTGGCTTGTTGTGACTGAAGAATGAAACCATGAGCTGCAGGCTGTGATCAGGGAGCAGCTTCACTAAGCTAAGCTGCCCAAAGGCTATTTCCTTTTTTTTTTTTTTTTTTTTTCATTTCCCAAGACAGAAGAGTTGCAGCTTTAGATCTTTCAGGATTTTTTCCAGTAACTGGAAATCCTCAGGCATTACCCCTGCATAAAGGCAGCCCTCTTACACTAAAATATTTCCAGCAGACTGCTTTGTGGATGACAGTCTCTGCTCAAAATAGCATTTTCCACCTAAATAAACATGTCATTGGCTCCCAGAATGACTGTAGATGCTACTGTACCCTGCCCTTTTCAACTTATTTTCATTTCTTAAACAGCAAGAATCAATACTGGTCAGATAATGACTCATTACAGCATCACAAGCTATTTGCATTTTCAAATCACAAGCTCTTTTTCAAAACACAAGAATTTATGTGCCACTGGAACTCAAGAGGTGAAAACTGAAATCAAGCTATCATTGAGATATGCTACAAAAGGAGCTAGATCTCTTTTTAAAAATGAAGATTTTTTTCATGCACTCTGCAAGTTTTAAGAATGTTTCTCTGTGGTTCTCAGTGAGGCTCCAATTCCACTGTCATCATCCTCCTTCTCAGCTGCAAATGCTGTTCTCAGCTCTAAGGGGACATTGCATTTCATGCAGATCCTAGAGGAAACCTGCTCAGTGTGTACACAAGAGGCAGCAGATATCCCAGAGAAGGACAGGTCTTCTGCCCAGTTTAACCATCAAAATGCTTTAGGAAAGTCTCATCACACATGAATGCATTTACACACACAAAAATTATCTGTGCTCCAACAGCCTGGTCTTGTCCAGCTGGAGAGAAATCATCTTTTAACAACACAGCATCACACCCAGGAAGAGGTGGAGGCCTCCTGGTTCCCTCACAGGGCTTTCAGCAGAAATTTAAAAGACTGGAAGTTACAGATCACCCCACTGAAACAGTTTTATCACCCAAATGGTGACAGCTGGCACCAGAGGAAACAGGTACCTGTGGGGCACTAACAAGGTTTGCCTAAAGCAGGAATCAGCTCATTCTTCTGGGCCACTGCCTCCAAAACCTTCAGTTTTCAGAGCTCTGGCTATGCCTGAAAGACATCAGCTGGAGAAAACCAAGAAACAATGGATGATCTTTACTGGTCAGAGCATCTTCAAGTATTAGGCATTCCTAACTTTACTAAATACTTCATGGGAAGCTTCTGATGGCCCACCTACATTTTAGTTCCTCCAAAAATCAACTCTCCATAACCTTATCCATGCAGCAGCAATTAAGATCTTAATTTGTTTATTTAAAAAAAAGAAAATAGAAAAATAAGTTCTTTGTGAGATAGACTGGACTTATCAATGATTAAGTAAACTCACAATTACCACATTGTTTAACAGCAATTACAGGACCATGGGGAGAGAAATGTTATATTTAGCTCCCCCATAAAGAAATGGGGAAAATATTTCCTGTACATTCTACCAGCAAAGAGCTTCCAAGCACAACACAACAGACACTCCCAAACACATTTCCAAGACTCTACTTCCTGCTCAAGCTGTTCTCCTGGGGTTAAGGCGGGGAAGTCCAATGGTTTAGGTTTTAATTTGCTTTAGCATATTTTTTTTCCCAAACTGTGCATTTTAGAACAATATATACCCAGTGTATCCTCTCTTTTTGGGTCAGTCGGTCCCTTCCAATAGAAGCATATTGTCTCCCTCGGGGTAGGGAAGATAAGTGAACTGTGAGAGCAGCCAGGGCCAGATTGCCTGCCCAGCTTCTTCACTTCTCAGGAAAGAAATATAATAAACAAAAGGAAAATAGCACTTTCCAGAAATTACAGATACAGTTTTTTTGGTAACTGTGCATCAAAAATACTTTAAAAGGTCAAGTTTCAATAGATTATTTCCAATACAGGTAATTATCACCAAAGAACTGCATTGAACAATACAACAGCATCAGCACCAAGGGCCTCATGGCATCTTTGTATTTTACTGTAGCATGGCCCTGTCTGCCACCACTTTTTGCTAACATGACACATCAGAAGACAACTGCTCTGCTGTAAGGATTGAAGACTGCAGTCTTATTTCTCAAGAGTGACTGCATAACCAAAGGCCAAAACAAAGAGCAAAAGTCTGGACAGACAATTAAAGGAATTTTACAAGTCATCAAGCAACCAGAGGGCTGTAAATGTATAATCAACACTTTGCATGAACTACCCTGAAATGAATGCTCATGAGATGCTCTCTGGCAATGAGAACAAGATAAAAACCTATAAATAAAAGCTGTCCAATTTCAGAGTGATTCAGATCAGCTATTCCCTTGAATCTGAAAGAGCCAATTATAACAGTTTATAGGGCACACTTAATGCAAAAAACCCAGTTCGAGGACACCAATTTCACCCTTTCTCCTTGTCTGAGAAGTTTATCTCTGAAGCAAAAAGACATGAAGCAATTTAAAAAGAGAATCCTTTTCTGTCCTCAAAATTCTTAGTGACCTGGAAACAGAATTAGACATAGCCATATGCTTGCACACTGACATGCCTCTCCCTTGCCCACAAGTTGAAGCAGCTAAGTTCCAGCAGTTAGCAGACAATCTTTGCTCAGAAACAGCAAGGACAGACCCTTATCCTACTGATAAAATTATTGAGCAAGATGAGCTTTCATTTAAAGAGGTAACCTGGAGACAGTCAAAGGAACCTACCATCAGTTTACTACAGATTGGTTGAAACAATTTGACTTAAAACTGAAAGAATCAAGTCCTCCTGCTGCAGTTGACAGGGATCTAGAAGAATGGCAAGTGTGGCAGGCTTAGGACCAAAGCCTTCCTAAGGACTAAAAATGTGTCTGCCCTGCTCACAAACCCTCAGCAGCTGAGGAAGGAGATTCATCTGAAATGATAAAGTTTTGATTGAGAAACAAGAAGTTTGTGGTAAAGGAGGAACACACACGAGCTCTAACAGAAGGAGGGAGAAACAACCCACCCCAGATATCTAAGAGGCTAAAAGGGCAGCCTGGTCTTGAAATGTGGTTAGGAAGCTAAAACAGGAAATGCAGAAGTGTTCAAACAATAGCAGTTAAGATCATGATGAAAATCAAGTACGCTTTACACTGCAAGAGGAGTCTGAGAAAGCAGAAATAATTACGAAGTCCAAAACCAGGCCAGGAATATGCCACACACTTATTTCTGGTACAGAATACACCTCCACATGTCATGGGAGAAAGAGAATATAGACACATAAACCCAAGGCTGCATCCTCTGGATTTATCAGGCTCCACAGGGAGTTGTTTTTATATTTAACAACTAAGTAGTATCCAAATATCAGCACGATTTCAATTTAATTTAATTGGTTGGGAAACAGCCTGGCTGTTGCAGATGGAAAAGCTTTAGAGAATACAAATAATTGTTCATATATATATAAAATATTTAACAAAGGGAGGGTCTATGCATCCAAGTGGGAGAAAGAAGGAAGATGCATCCAAATGGGAGAAAGAAGGAAGATGCCAAGAGAGACCAATCTATTCTCACTAGATGCATTCAATGCTATAAATGTATGGGAAAACAAATAGTGGAAAGGGTAAAGAAGTCAGAGGGGGAAGAAATCTCTGAAGTAATACAGCACATTAATATTTATAGCAGGTAAGTATAAGCGAAATTAATCTGTGTTGCTAAGTAAACATACCTTAGGAGAGACATGGGAATGAAAGAGGGGGAAAAAAAGAGGTAAGTGTTCTGACAGCTAAAATGCCATTGGGGCAGGCAGGACCTGTCAAGCAGCTGATCTAGTTTCAGAAGAGGTTACCTAACACAACAAGAAATATTTTCAGAGTAGTTGGCTTTTTCATTCCCCCCCACTGAGGATGGAAGCAACTGGGATTTCAACTATTCTCTTCTTCCAAACATTCGCAAATCAGGCATAACAGCAGTGTGATAATGCATGAGGTTTTTTAAGGATAAATGCTAACTTAGAACTAAGCGTACAGTAGCGAAAGCAAGGCTATTTTCATTCTCATCCTTGACTATATCAGAAACAGCACATGGGGTGTAGGTAGCAGCTTAAGGGGTTAACATGCAGAGGTTTATAATAGAGAAGTACAAACAACAAACAAAACAACAGCCTGTCTCAAGTTTAAAGAGCATGGAAAGGCAGAAGCCTTCAAAGCTGCCTGCCCAACCCAGGGCAGCGATGGGAACATCTGTCCTGCCGCACATCTCACTCAGGGATTTGGAATCTGGCCGTTGTGTCTCTCCTGGGCTTTACAGAGCCCTGTGGAGATTACATGCACCGTTCCAAAAAAAGGGGCAGAAAACCACCTTAGCTGCCCGCAAAGGCAGAGCCGGGCACTGGGGATACCCAGAGGGTGCTGTCAGATGAGATCAGCTGAGCACGGCCGGAGCCCCAACCATGTCAGGTCGCTTCCACACACGCTTCTCGCCTCTCCCACCGCATACAATGAACACAATAATAATGAACAGAATAAACCAAGCGGATTTATGGAAACAGCCCCGCGCCGCCGCATCCTTCACAGAGGGGCTGGGTATGACCGGGACCCTGCGGTACCACGAGGGCCGGCAGGGAGCTGCCCTGCCCCAGCCCGGGCCTGCTGAGGGGCACCGGGACCCCCGCCCGTCCCCTCGGCTGTCAGCAGGCCACAGCCCGGGGGTGTGTGAGCCCCGTTCCCGGGCACCGCGGGCCCGCATCGCCCCCGGCCCGGGGCCCGGACACCGGCGGCACCGGGGGGATGAGGCGGAGGGGGTGCGGCGCATGCGCAGCGCCGCGCGCCGGACCCCAACGGCCGCCGAGCGCCGCGCTGCCCTCAGTGCCCGCCGGGACTCACCGAGGCGCAGGGGCTGGAGGTGGCGCTGGGGGTAGGCGAGCGCTGCACCGTGACCAGAGCCATCGAGGCGCGGCGGGGCCCCCCCGTCCGGCGGGGGCCTCACTCCATGGCGGGGACAGGGGAAGGGAGCGGAGCGGAGGTGGCGCGGCGGCGACGGCCGCAGGGGGCGGCAGCGGCTGCAGCTCCGCGCGCGCCCGCGGCCTCTCGCCGACTGAGGCGCGGCGGGGCCGGGCCGGCCGGGCACAATGAGGCGCCAGCGCGCACGCGCCGGCTGTCAGCGCGCGCGCGGCGCCGCCCCCTGGCGGCCGTGCCGCGTTAACCCCCGCGGCGCCGGCGGCTCCTCAGGGGTCCCGGCGCTCCCAGCCCCGGTCCCTGAGGGGGCTGCGGTGTCCTGGGGGCCTCGACATCCTCATCCCGGCCCGTGAGAGGGCTTCGATAGGCTGGAGGGGCTCGGCGTCCTCACCCCAGTTCCTGAGGGGGCTGCGATGGGCAGGGGGGCCCCGGCATCCCCACCCCGTTCTTGAGGGGGCTGGGGTGCCGGCATTCTCCCCCCGGTTGCTGGAGGGGTTTCGGCATCGCCCCCTGGGTCCCTCAGCCTCATAGGTGGCTTTTATTAATTTATGTCAGCAGGGCACCCTCAATGTGCCTCCTGGCTGGAGGTGGTTTGTGGAATCCCATCCCACCGGGAGCCGTGATGGTGGGTATAGCAACCCCTGGTGAAAGCTGGCATTAATGGTCACATAACGGAGCTTTTCCTTGGACCAGGCAGCAACAGTAGCTCCATAGTGAAAGCAGCATAGAACACCTCTGCATACATCAATGCGCACGCCCAAACACCAAAACCCGAGTCTGGTGATTACATCTTAAGCATTCGAACATTCCCAGATGCAGAACTGTTGGGCGTTTGGGGGTCTGAAACAAGGGCTCCAGTGCTATTAAACTTCATTTGCTTTGCAGTTTCAACCTGGTGCCACCGAATTCATCAGAAGGAGGTAATTTGGATCTACAAAGAATCTACAAAATTCATGGGAAGGAGGTGACTGGGATCAAGGATTGTCTCTTCAAATGACAACATTACATATGATAACCAGAAACTGTTCTAAACGTTAAACAGAGCAAACTCTTTGTCAGGAGTGGGTATCAACCCATAGATTCCATTTAAGCACATGGTTGATGCTGCTTCGATCTGTTCCCAGGCTGAGAGCACTTTTTCCCTGTAAATCTAAGAACTGGAGAAGCCACATGGTCTCTCCTTAGGTTATTCCCCAGTTAAAATAAAGATCAGGGAGGCTCCTGTAGCTGGGCTGTGCTGTAGTGGAGAAGTCAGGCTTGCTAATGGAGCATTTTGCCTCCTGGTGGACGGGTGAGGATGGAGGACAGGCTCCCGAAATTGGACTAAACTGTGTTTAGAGTGGGCTGCACATCAAGCCAGGGTCTTAAACATTTAAATATAAGGCTGCTTTCATGCCCATAGCTCCTGTTCAGGTATGTCTGCATTGATAGAGAGGATTGATGGAAGACTAAAATACCCAGAATATTGTAGCCATTCCCTCACCTGAGATTGGTGTTTCATTCTGGATTTTGATCAAGTCATGCAGGGATTACCATCAAGAAATTATTTAAACCAGGTTCCAAAGTAGACTTTTGTGTCATTTTCATATATCCTGTAGATCTTCCAGGTATTTGAACAGCAAACACTTTTAAAAAACATTTACCACAGGAAAACAATGGAGTTGCTGTCTACAGCTCACTAAAAGCCCAACATATCAGTTATTAGCTACAACAATCACAAATTGTGACAGTTCTCCAGTCTCTAGGAAGGTGTAATTTGCATGTGCAATGTCTTTTTTGTTTTTAGCAGAATTTAAATGTGGAGGAGGAAGCTATAAGGCAGATGTATTGGGATTGAAAAGAGCAATTAGAGGGCAGGCTGTGGTCACAGCATCAGGGTTGGTACAAAAAACAGACTGGAAGCTTGTGGGCTTATTCTTTCCTGTGCTGGCAGCACTGTGGTCAGCACCTGCTGCTTCAGCCCAGAGTAGGATTTCAAAGAAGTGGAGCTGTACATGAGCTGGTTTTGTACACATTTCCAAAACTGACTATTTAATACACTGCAAACATTTCCCTGGCTAACACAACTTATTATTACTACATGTTAGGGCTTTTATTGCATAATCTTGGCATCAGCTGCAAAAGACAATGAGTGCTCCCAAAATGTATCTTACAGAGAAAAACAAAAAAAAAAAGATAGAAGAGGCAATTCCAGCAAAACATCTGTGATGACATATTCAGCCCATTATTTTGTCAACAGTGCAAGTATTTGGTGGCATAATAAAAGGATACACTTTGCTTAGCAAAAACATTAAGGGATAACAGCCAAGTTAGATAGAGTACAATTAAAGGTTTGCTTAACCCACGGGATTCCACTTCCAGAAAAATAAAAATAGAGCTGTTTTCATCCATCCTTCTAAGTTCTAGTTGTATATTCTTGTTTGGGGGTTGAAAAAAATCACCTTTTTTTTTTAAATTTATGTTTCATTCTCAAAAAGTTTTGTAAGTTAATCATAATAGCAACAGAATTCTGAATTGCAAAGGGGAAAAACCAAGCCCACCTGGGAGAAGAGATAACAGGAATTAATCATGAGCAAACTGCTTTGAGGAAAAAGTGCACAATCCAGTTTAAAGCCTCATTTTAAATTACTCCTGAGCACTAATTTTCTGCTTCATTTTGTTAACATAATTGATGCTAGACTTTGACACATCTTGGAAATGCACTGCAATGAGCATATTTCCTTCTGATATGTTTCTCCAAATAAATAGCAAAGAAATGATAATTTATTACAGTGTATTTTTCACATGAAAGTTGACCTCCTCTATTTCAAGGTTTCTTACAGGCTATTCCATGAAAGGGAGACTGATAGAGGGCAGGGCACCTTGCAGCTGTTCCAATGACAAATGCCATAGATAAAGTCACAGTTCAGTTTTCCTGCAGGTTTTGCCACTTCCAGTATAAAATACCAAGAAAGAAACAGCATTAGATAAACCTCATTTCCTGGCAGAAATTGCCATAAGTTTCTCAGTTGGAAGTCGTGCCTTACCCAAGGGAACTGCTGAACAGGCACCTGATTTACATTCGTGTAAATGAGTGCAGAATGCTCGTTGTAGATGTGTTTGTCTTTTGCCTTCTCCTTTTCCTGTCATATTATTCTTCAAAGAATATAGGAGAGATTAGGAAAGGGGATTCATCAAATTCCTTTAGATTCAGGTTTAAAAGGAGTCTGACAAAATGGCACTATGCTCTCCCCCCTCGTTAATGCTTGTGTGCCTTTCCTGCAAGGCTGCTTCAAAGCAACACAAGAAAGAAAGCCTGAAAATGTTTAAATTGAGTTTGTAATTAATTTCTTTTTATGTCTGAGATTCTCACATCTGGTTAACACAGTCCTCCTTCAGCTGGTAATGGGCTTGAGGCAGTTTTGGACTTTGTGAATCTTGAATCTGAAGGTCCCCTGTCCCTGGCACCTGCGGATTCTCTATTTGTGCCCTTACTGTTCTCTGTTGCTATTCATAGTCCTTTCTTGATTTTATTTTATTTTCAGTCATGTGATGCAATGTTCTAAGTTCAGTACAGAAGAGTCTGTTGGGCTGTGCCAAAGCCAAAAGACAACCTACAGCAATTTTGAACGTGGAAAGACATAGCAACCTTTGGGATTATTGCTTAGCAACTGCAAACACACAGAGGAGTAAAACTCACAGCCCAGCTCCACAGCAGGTCTGAGAAATCCCTAATTCACTTCAAGATTTTTAATGGTTGATGGGCATATATTAAATCCCTGTTGATTTGCAAAGCCACTTTGAATGCAGGAGGAACAAGATCTATTTTGATACCTGCTCCAAAGGTAAGAAAAACAGTTCTTCAAAGCTTCAGAAAGCAAAGGAGAAAATGTTTTTAAATTTTAATTGTATTGAAAAGATCATGTATGAAAAGGATATTGAGCTTTTTCTAATGAGATAAAAATGCTCTATGAAACACATGAGGGGAAGGCACAATTATTTCTGAGGAACAGAATGTCAAAGAGATTGAACTTTGTTTTTGAAAGGACTTTTATAACTCAAACATCTAGAAAATAGTTACCTAAACAAACTTTAGTAGTTCCTGGCTTTATCCCACCCATCAAAATTCTCTAACAGAATAACAATGAAACCATAAGAATATTGTTTATGAGCACATTTGGGTTTTCTACAGAAAACACTGAGATAATCTTTTTGTACCTGCAGGGATTCCAGCAAGAATATTTTTCTTACAGAAAAGGAGCCAGGGAAGTGGCATCCTACTAAATAATGGAAAGCTTATCTTGCCTTCAGCTTGAACAAAGGCTTACAGGAAACTTTATATCACACTTCAAATTTCCTAGGTGTTTCTAGAGCTTGCCTCTGTGCTCCATGCTTGCTCTTATTTGGACTCCATTTGGGAATGCCATAGGCCCTGAGAGCTCTCAATATTATTGTAAAATCATAGACTCATAGAATCATTAGGTTTGGAAAACCTAATCCAAGATCATTGAATCCAACATTCGTTGTCAATGTGGCCATGGCACTGAGTGCCACGTCCAGTTGTTTCTTGAGCACTTCCAGGGATGGTGGCTCCATCCCTTCCAATGCCTGACCACTCTTTCAGTGGAGAAATTCTCCCTTATGGGCCAAATTCTCAATTAATGAAAATCCAGGAAGGTTATGAGCCAATGGAGTCTTATCCACTGTGCGTCTCTGTAATCCTCCACAAATCCCAAGTTTCATGACCTGATGGTAGCATTCCTTTGTTGTTTATTTTTTTTGTTTGTTCTTCCATACCCTCTTAGTCTTCTTCATCTGTACTGCTTTAAAACACTGGGCACAGTTCTTCATGCTCTGCTTCCATTCCTGGAGTCATGTGGATGCCATGGAATGGAGACAGAACAGTCACACTGCTTGTTTCATGTTTTGTTTTGGTCAGAGACATGGAGATCCCTAATAAACATTTACTAATCCTCAAAAACATCATAACAAAAGGTTGAGAGCAGTGTTGAAAACATATTCATCATCTTTCAGAATCAGCCACCTCATAAAGCAGAGTACAGTTGTCACTTTAACATTGCACAGAAACTGCAGAGGGTTTCATAAAGGATGTTTAAGAAATAACATAAGTATTTGAAACTATAAGAACAGTTTATTTTGGCACAACAAAACCAGCTGATTTGGAATGTGACCAGAACATTTGGTTAACACCCTGCTTTGAACCAAGGACTCTGGTTGTACAGCTTGTAGAAAGGAACTCACCTAAGCAAGGAACAATTCCACAGGGTGGACAGGTTTCCCTTTCTAGTTTGTAAATCCAGACTCCTTTCCAGCTCGTGTCCTTTGGTGGCAAAACCAACTACCAACCTAAAACCCTCTCTGTGGGTCAGGTAGGCGGCTTGAGCCATCCCATTCCCAGCAGGAATGTGCCTTTGGAAAAAATTTACTAGAATCTGCCAATAAGCCCATTGAGAAAACAAACCTCGAATTTTAATGCTGTGACACATCCCACCCATCCAGGCAGTATTTGTACTCCAACTGTGTTAATGAACCAGAAGGTCAACATATTCATAATTAAATTTGTGTGCCAGGAGGGCTGTAGATCACATTTATGCATTTCCCGGAAGGCTGAACTGCTTCAGAACAGCTACAAATGCTTAAGCAGGAAGAGCAGTGCATATCAAAAGTAGTGCTATTGCTATGGATACTGAAAGGCCTCGGTGAAAAGCACTTTTAAATAAAAACTTGAAGAGGGTAGAGTGGCAACAAGTTCAGAGTAGAGTTTCATCTCTAATTTGGAACGGTTTTAGATTATTTTTGAATATCACTCTTCCCTTGCCGTGTTCAACACTGAGCTGGGGGATTTTCAGCATGCTGCTGATTTTTCATGCTTTGAATCAAGTAGTAGCCAGTCTTCTGCTCCATTCTGTGTGTGTTAATCCCATTCCAGATGCAGACAGTTATGCATGGAGATATATAGGAACATTTTGCAAATTGTGCCTTGTGCGCAGCTCACTTTCTTCCTGATATTTCACAGAATGAACATTTTAAGCAGTGAAGTTCTTGAAATTGTAAAGAGATTACTCTTTTACGGAGTGATCTACAACATAAAATGCTTGTGAGCAACTTAATCACAGAATTCATGGTATAGGTTTCTCCTTTCTGTAGAAGCTCTGCTGACCCATGCACCTGTGTCCTTGTTACCTCAACAAAATGTCTAGAGCAAAAAATAGTTGCCACGGTTGAAGTTAAGCTGTTTGGGGGACAAGCTTCCTCAGAGTTCTTCACAGCCTCAGAAAAGCTGAAGCAGAGAAAGCATGTAGAGGAATCTTGCTCCTGGGTATCTGGAATTTTCCATTACATGCTTCCTTTGTCTCATATCCACTGGATTTCCTGGAGGCAGGGAATGGACCTAAACAGAAATTATGTGCTGGGGGTAAGAGGATTCCACTGGTTGGAACTGGGGGACTAGTTCACTGGGGCACTGTTCACTGCCTGGTTTCTGAGTCTCTAAGTGACCTGGAATTAATCATTCCCCTTTTGTGTCTCAGTTTCTTCTGCCCTAAGAAAGGAACACAGTCATTTAGTTGCTCTGCCTCCAAGGGCTGTTGTGATACATAATTAATCTTTATAAATCATTTACTGATCTTTGAAGTAAAGGGTCTGTATTTATTTAAGAGTACAAAGCAGCAGTAACAGAATAAAAAAGGAACATAGAAAAAATATTAGTTAATGCCTAACAATAGACTCTATTCCTGTGTCACCTGTTAGGGCACTGCTGCATCTTTTGGCATTATATAACAGCTCCTTTTTTTCTGTGTCACAGTGATTGAGGTATGGCTGCTCAACCAGAAGAATCAGCCCAATCTGCAGATCTACAAGATCCTGAACTTGGACATAAGGATGGGACTGCAACAGAGATGGAAAGCAATCAGGGGGCTGATAAACTGCCAAGTCCTAGAAAATACACTTCATGGAAAGAGTGTTTTCATGAAAAGGTACAACAAAGGTGTCTGAGTCTGCAGGAGACAAAGATGAGGTTGGTTCAAGCACAAAAGGCAGAAGAAGCAAAGGTGAGGAGGAGAGAACCTGGGGACTGGCTGGCCAGAGAGTGGTACAATGAGGAGGAAGAGACACGTGATACTCGCCTCTATTTGCTCGACAACCTCCTCCCTACATTAATCCCAGGGACAGAAAATTTGTTAATGGCAGTGGAAAGAAACAATGTGCTTGTATCAGACCAAGAACCAACCAGATTTAAGCCCATGAATTATCTTGCAGAATACCTGATGAGACATAACCCTCAGCATAGTGTTCCTACAAAACCAGGCCCATACCTGAGAGAAATGGAGGTGGTCTCAGAGGAGCTCAAATCTTTGAGGCAAGGTACAACATCACAGAGGTGAGAGCACTGACAGTGTGGCTGGTCACAAGGCCAGAGCTGGCATCTTGGTCTCTGTTTTACAAAAGGAATGGTGTCCCTGCAGCCTGACTGGCAGAATCTTGAGCAAAACACACCTTGTGGAGTGCAGTGCCAGGGATTGTATTTGTTTCATAAAAACTTGAGAAGCAGGACAAATAACAGATCATGGCACACAAAATGAAACACTAGTTATTCCTGTTTAAGGCAATATTCTGCCTTTCACAAGGATATAATTCCTCCTTAGACTCTATCTTAATAAGACATGAGCAATGCAAAATGCTTCCAAGCTGGTCTAGCTTAGTGACAGCAGCTCTTTGGGACAGGTATTAGTATGAAAGGTCTGGAGACTCTTCACATAGTTTTTTCTCTAGTCTTCCAAACTTAATAAAAACATAACCTTTTTTTCCTCCTTCAGGATAATTTCTTTTGACCAAGCTAACCACATTGTCCTGGCACATTGTAGAAACTCTTTCACACAGGATTTTTATTTAGGCTTTCCTTTTTTATTCTATTTTTTCTCTTAAAGTAGAAACTGTTTTGTATTTTGTTCTGTTGCTTATTTCTGGGCTGTTTGCTTTAGTATAATACTTAATGAATGTTGGAACGGGGTTCCATCGCACCAAAGTGCTAAGGTTAAAATGTGAGAGCATTAGATGAATAATAATTTAGTTTCATTGCTCTGTTCAGGAAAATAGAGATGTGAACTTTTCAGTTCATGATGATGATCCAGAGGTGATTGTGATTAACGTCAAAATTACTCATTCACTACTAGATCACTTTATTCTGTATCTGTGTTTGTAGAATAATGACTTCTGTTTGAATGATTCTCTATTTGCATAAATAGTGCATACACCTTGAAAATTGGCTTCAGTGTCAGGAATTAGGGAAGTAAAATGTTGACATGTCTTATGCATAAACCTTAAATGAAGATAATTGAAGTTCCCTGTATTATAATGCTTAAAAGGATATGTTAAGTCTCTCTATCTGAGCTTCTGTCTCCACATTTCCATTAAACATACTGCTGCAGTTTGTAGGATGTGAATACAACAAAGCAGTGTGAGAAGTGAATTTCAAGCAGTCACTGATAAAAGAGTTTCAGTTTTATTTTCTATTTTTTAAATGTTGGTCCACTGAAACAAATGAGCTGGGGAAATATGCCTTTCAGTGAGTTTTTACTCAAGCACAGGCTGTTCTGGGGGATGTTTAGGATGTCAGCCTTGCCACACCTTTGCTTTGTGAACAGTTTTATCATTCCTATTGCTTCACAGAGGGACACCTGGATATATCTCTTTTATTTTGAAAAAGCAATTGGACTAAAATACATAAAATTTCCTGGGATTTTGGATTGGACTTTTGTTGAATTCAACGTGTTGGTTACCCATGACCTGTAATCTTGACCTGGGCTGTTAAGCCCATCTTTACATTTGGAGACAGGTTCTGCATTTGTAGCTCTCAGAGCTGAGTCAAAGGAAGTGACTGTCAAGACTTACAGAAATAAATATCTCCATAGACAGCATTGCCAGGGGGGTTCTGTAATCATGGCTGTAGCAGGTTTTGCATATCCACTGGTAGTAGTATCATGGGATTTGCATTCACAGCAGCTCAGGATTTACATATTTGTGATGACTGTATTGTGGGATTTGCATGGGATTCTTAAATCACAGCAACACAGGATTTTAACAACACCACACAGCAGTGAGACTCCTCATGTGAGTCACTGGATTTCAAGCAGGCTGGAATTGTTACAAGAGCAATGCCAGTCTGTGCTTAACACCTCTCACATAAGCACCAGGAAGTTGAGGAATAAAATTCTGGCCCAAATGAAGGTCCTGGGAGCCTTGGCATTACCTTCAGGCAAGGCAGGATTCATCACAGGTTTCCATCTAACACTTTTCTATCCTCAGTGAGGTCTCTTGGACTTCCTCCAGTTTCTCCTTAACTGCCACCTGACTGGGAGTCAAGGCAGGAAGGAGAACAGATGGGAGAAATTCCTTATGCACATGGACAGATACCTGAAACAGAGCCTTTGTCCAGGGATGGGAGTCCTTCAGGCTGAGTCACCCATCCCTGTGTGGGAGGCAGGCAGCTCTCTTCCTGAGGAAACATGTTTGGTTCTGCAGGGAGAAGTCACCTCGCTGCCATCTCATCCTTTCTGGAAATGTCTGATCCAAAACGAGCTCACTTTGCAATGGGTGGTGCCTGGTACTGTTACCCCTGTTTTGCCATTATTGTCTCAGGGACACCAGGCAGAGGATGCAGCTGCCCAGTTTTAGGACCCTAGAAATGAATGCAAGACTGCAGCCCAGTGCAGGTGCAGCACAGAATGTAACTTGTGCTGGACACTGCCCAAATTAATCACCAGAGCACCTTGGCAGCTCTGAGCACAGCCCAGGCTCTGCTCCCAGTTTGCAGACAGCTCCAGAGGAGGAGCTACCTCTACAAATGGTCTGGTTTTCTCTTTCTGCTGCATTGGAGAAAAATCTGTTTGTCCACTTAGGTTGGTACCTGCTGCATTCCTTCTCTTCTCCAGCCCTGGGAAGGAGTCAGAAGTTGGGAAAATATTTTACACTCCCCCTGCTATCAAAGTGCCCGAGGCTGAGCTCCCTCAGCAGCACTTGTGCAATGCCCACCATCGATTAAGGAACCAAATGATTCATTAAGAAACCTCTGTGATAAATGGCCATGAAGAACAAGGACCTTGTGATAAAACTGACTGTGATCAAAGTGTATTGCTGGGACATGTAAAACAGGTCTTTCTGTTCATTAAAGAAAATATTGATGGGTTATAATTTGTAGGATGACCCCAGAGGAGCGGAAGAGGGCAGGGACAGGATCAGCCCATTTCACAGCATGTGAAACACAGGGGGAAGAAGGGAGCAGGAACTGTTAGCTAAAATATAGTTTTTGGAGTTGTCAGGTACAAAAGAGGAGCAACTCCCCTTTCTCTGAATAGCTACAGAGGGTGTGAAGGCCATGAAGATGAGCAGCTGCCTCAGTGCAGAGAGGTTCCAGCAGCTTCCATGAACAGGAGCTACTCTCTCCATATGAACTGATCATTTGACTTTGGGCATTTTGACCTTCCTACAGGTTTTTTTCCCCATTTCATAAATTAACAAAGTCAAAATCAAAGCAGATGAGTTCAGGATAAATTTTATTCACTTCTTTTGTTGTGTGAAATGGAGGATTGGGAAAAACATGGCTGGGTGTCTAGAGAAGCAAAGAAAACAAAAGCAGGAAGAAGGGGAGCTGACTGGCAGTCCAAAGCTGCAAACTCCATGTGTTGAAAGTGATGGACACGCTGAGGTATTATCCCTGTCCTAAGGCAGTGAGGGCTCTATTGTGTGAGGCTGCTTCAGAAATTTTATTGAACATTGTTCTTTGTCAGTGAAGTGCTTGTGTGAAAAGGTACTTGAGTTTGGAGACAATGAAGACTGATGCAATTTTGTTGGTAAATCAACTGTAGCAAAATTATGCACCTGTCTCCCTGCTAGAATTGAAAGGAAATTGAAGGACATCTACACAATAAATGATGAATGTCATTATAAATGTGAAGGTAAAATGTGTCACTGTTGAAATGACACAAAAGTAGTAGAGCTGCACAGAAGATTTTCCATTAAATATGTTCCACATAGACAGGAATTTCAGCAAAGAGTTGCTACCTTTTGTTCTTTAGGGTAGGCTTATCAATCTTAAGTATGCCCATGATGGTCTCTTTCTAATCCATGTTCCCATGTCCTACAGGCTGGTCCAGATGAGGGCTGAGGCAAGGAAAATACATGAGGAAAGGGAGGAGGTGGAAAGACAGAAGGCTGAGGAGACAGCAAGGAGAAAGGAGGTGTTGGCAGCTCTGTTCGAGGAGTGGGCTATGGATGGCCATGAAAGAATCCCAGCAGCACTGGTAACTAGGGGAAATCCTGCAGTGGTTGTTGCAGACAGGATGAAAAGGACAGTTGTGCTAGTGCCATGTGCCTTGGCATGGCAGCATGGGGCACAAGCATGGGTGATGGCTCTGCCACCACAGGATCAGGGGACAGGGCATTGTTCACAAATCTTACCTGTGTGTAAGACCTATCACTGGCCCATACGTTGATTATTCTGGGTGATTTATTTTGGTAATTGTCTACTGTTGTCTGCATGACACAGGCTATTATCTTGATTTTTAGGTTCAGAGTGCCTTGAGGTTTTTTCCGGATGTCACTGATTTTATTCCTGAAGATACGAGAAAAGGCAAGTTTTCAATGTGTCTTCCTTAGTTTTATTGCTGTGATCTGAATTCTGATGTGAACTGTGAGCAAACAGCAAATGGATTTGACATCAGAGAAAGAATCTCTAAGGGTAGTTACATCAGTATATCAACCACAAATCTTCAGAAAGATTGGAAAGAGACTGAACTACCATGTAATTCATTAATATGATCTTGAAAATGATGAAAAAATGTTTAAAAAATCTTTCAGAGAGACAGAAAGACCAGATGCAGACCTTTTCCACTTACACCCCTTATTAGCCACACATTGCCATGTGCTTACTGCTCTTTTTAAGAATCACACTACCAACCTCCTCCTCCTTTTAGAGTTTGTCTCACGGGAGGTCTTGGAAATACTGGCATACTGGGAGATATGGAACAAAGGTGGGATCAACAAACTTAAAGTCTGACAGTGTTGTTACCTGCTATGGTTTCAGGGAATTGCTGAGGTTTACCTAATGCTCCACCCAATAGCTCATCTCATGAACCCCTTCCCTTGGCCAGTCCCTGGCATCCAGTGACACACAGCCCAGGGCCCTCTGTACCAGAGCACTCAGCTCAGAAAGATTTCCATAATTCCTGTCCAGTTTATACAGCTCACACTTGACCTCCCCAGATGATGATAATTGAACAGAACCAGGAACACTGAACTGGCAACACGAGCCTACTGCCAGCCCTTTACAGTGAGAGCCTGTAATGATCATGAATGATAACAAATGTGTCTTGATTTGGGATGATAAACAGGACACTCCAGAGTGTTTCTGTTGCTGCTGGATCACCTCTGCCTGAAGCTCACCCTTGGTCAGCCCTGTCTTTATTACAGAATTGCTCCTCTGAGTTATCCTCCAGCCTTGGTAGGATGTTGCTGCCAAACACAGCCCCTGTCACCTGCTGTGTAGCTGTGGTTCCCCAATGCAAACAGACCCTGGGACATGAGATTGTGAAGGAATTTCCTGCCCAGATATTTGCTCTCCAGGTGCTGGGGGTGCTCTCTGTACTATTTCCCTAATAGGCTCAATTTCCTAATTTATTTCACTTAATAGCATTCAATGTACATTAACAGAACATTACACTCTGTTTTATAGTTCAATAAAGATAATGTACAGTTTAGGAACATATCAACCAACAAGAGATAAAAGCATTCTATGATGAATTTTCTCATTATTCTTGATATATTTAGAAGACAAAACTGAAAAATAATGCTAACAGAAATAGCATGTCTGTTCTCAAAGAACTCATTCAGAAATCTATATAGATGTTTGATGTCTCTTCTCAGTTCCATTATAGCAACCCAGAAGCTGACCAAAACATACTTTTGAATATCATCATCAGTAAAAATATTCCCATATTCTTGAGAAAATTACTATGATTTTCAGATTCTTCTCTTGCAAAGCAGAATCCATGTCTCCAGAGTTCTAAGGCAGTTTTATCTGTTTGTTAAATCAAAAATCATTTCCTCCCTCACATAATTAGTTGTAAGTACTGTTAAAATCATTGCAATTTGCACTGACTTATGTCAAGAATAAATATGACTCTACAGTTCTGAATAGCTAAATGGAGATTCTCAGCAAGAGAAATGCAAGCAGATTTAGATGCTCTGTGTACAGTCAGATGCTTCAGCTACTGTGGGATAACCTCAAATAAATGTCATCCAACATGAGAAGAAAGTTAATGTAACAGCACATTGTGCAAAAATATGTGTACAATATGCAGAATCACAACTGTTGCTTTCTGAACCAATATCCCTTCATTTTTTTACCAGCAATCCATGACAGGAAGCTGAAAATCTTGAACACATTGGAAAGACCAGTATACCCAGATGAGTTCACAAAGGTGAGAAATAAAATAAGAGCATTTGGTTCAGAATGTGGCATTTATCACAAAGTGTCAGCATTTCCCTGGGGACAGCCTAGAGGAGTAAGTGAAGGGCTTCCATTCTCCAGCATCCCAGGTAACTGGCTGTATCTGGACATTTCACTTTCCATCTCCATCCTCTGCTCTCACCACACTTCCATTCTGGCCAGCTGGAGGGAACTGTTTTGCTTTCCTCAGGTTTTTAGGACACCCCTCCCAGTCCGTTTCTAAAATGTCGAAGCCCTGAATCACTTGGGAATTCAGACTTTGGCTGCTCACAGGAGGTTTGGTATCCCACTACAACCATTAGCCTGGGGTAATTAGTAACATCCTCACAGTATTGTTATTTCTGACTAAATTCCATTTACCAGGATGAACCAAGCCATGAAGACCGGGGATGAGAAGCCTTTATCTTGAACTATCACTGGTCTGAGCCATAAACAAACTGAAACAAGTCTCATAAATATTCATGAAGCATAACCAAGTAGTTTTAAACTCAAAAGCTGTCATTGGGGAACGTCAGAAGTGTGGTTTCAACTCATCAAAATCATAAATATAGTTGGAAGTTTCACCGCATTACTCTGCTGTTCCTCAAGCTGAAAACAACCAAATTGTTTCAAACTCTATTTATTGAAAGCTGTCCAGACCAAGGTTTTGCCAGCAATTTTTACCTGCGACAGAGCTGGATTTTATGGCTGTGTAATTAAACCTGTAAAAAGGGGTGTTTAGAATAGGAGTAATGGCAGACCCTCATTGCAGCAGTGCTAGTGGGTGCTGTTGTAATGATTAAAACCAGAGTATAAAGCAGCTGTGCAGAGACTAATTCCAAGCAACCATGTGTGATTTTTTGTGCCTTCTTCCCTCTCAGGAGACTCACATGTTTTGTATTTTGCACAGAGATGCATTTTTATGGTAACTTGTTGAAGGTTTTTTTAAGCATGAAAAGAGATATTTTTGAATTTAACCTCAGAATTATTGCAACTAATTAAGAAGACTATTGTGGATAATGAGAGCCCAGAGAATTGCTTTTGTCACTGCAATGAAGCATCAGTCCATAACCCCTATGGTACATATATATAATCACTGAATGAATTCATGCTCCATTAGCATTAGAAAACTGTTTAAAATATACTTTGTGTACTCTTTATTTTAACTCAATTAAAGATATGACAACAGAGATCAGAAGCACGAAAGACATGGATTGTCAGGCTGTGTGATTTGCCAGGAATGTTCTCTCAGAACATATTCTCTGATTCTTTTTCCAGTCTGGTTTTAATTGAATCAATTGATGAGGCTTTCATCACTTCCCTTGGGAACTGTTCCATCATCAGGACAGGGCTGCTTCTAATCCTCAGCTACAATTTACCTTTGTTCACCCCTTTCCATCATCCACCAAACCCAGAAAGAAATGATCTTCCTCCATGCTGGTCACGGCCCTTTCCCATGTGGAAAGCATTGCTTTCTATGGACCTTAAAATTAAAAGGCACATTTTTTTTCTTCCTTGAATTTAGTGCAGCTTTGGGTTACTTGAAGGCTGTTAGAAACTCAGTAGAGAGACCTCACACATCATTGTTTTTCCGGTTTGGGTTTTTGTTTTTTTTTTAAATTCAGAACAGTGGCTGTTGTATTCTTACATCCTTTGTGACAACCTCGTGGGGTCTTTTATATGAGAAGCATCTAAATCCCAGGGACCAGCCCTTGATGGTTTATTTCACAGGCTTTGTGCTCTAACACACAGAACGCCCAGCAGTCTGGCACAAAGCTATTGACACCAAGGGAAATGCTCACATTGTCTTTGCAGGGTCAGAATCAGGCTTTAAAGGTGAGATTATTTTCCATGATTGTATGAGGCTTTCTCCATTTCTAGTGAGATCAGTAGGAACAAGAACAGATCCATTGTTTTTGATGATAATGTGTTCACAAACTATACCAAGGACTCTGGGTAGCAAGAAGGAGGCGTGCCAGCTTTCTTTGGAGAGGTGTCAAAATCTCCCAGTTAATAACAAATTAATGTATGTTAATTATGTGTACAGTAATTTACACATCAGCTAAGAAAGGCTTAAGCCTGTGATGGTGCCTCCTGCCCACATGGTGCTTGTAAACAGTGTCCTGTGAAGCTGTTAGACAGAGTATTAGTGCAGGAGCCTTTGGATGTGTCATCAAGGTGACATTCAGAATAACAAACTGCTTGTCCAACCTGCCTGATCCCAACAGCCTCACCTTTAAGGTTCCTCTGTCACAGGGCTCTGGGTTCTAATAACCCCAAGAAGCTTGTGGATACTCATGCCCCCAGATGTGCCACCTTCTCTCTAACATACATCCTTTTTTTATGCTGAAATGAAGAAAAAACCCACATTGCATTAGGAGCTCTTCTTTCCTACCAGCCATCCCTCAGGCCACTGCTTTTTTTCTGCTCTTCCTCTCTTCTCCATTTGTCCCATATATTTGGAAATTACACAATATAGACATAATAATAATAACATATATTAATATTTCCACTGGTTATTGCCTGTGTGGCATTTCAACAAGCCCAGGATATTTTAGCACTTATGTCAGGTATCCATACTCTCAAAATGGGATAATGGGAAACATTCTGTGCTTTGGAAATTCCTCCTTTTAACTGTATGAGCTCCCTGTTAGTGTGGCTGGCTCTAGAAACCTACTGTAATAATTCAGCCCAGGCTCTGGAATTGTGGTTTGTTCTGATGGCCATTATTATTTATGTCATGCACACCACATTTTTAGAATCATATTGCTTTTGCTCATAAAAGCCACATGGCTATAAATCCAAAGTGTTAAGGTGTCTCCAAGGCTGGAACGTAAAATCAATCTCAAGTCAGTAGTATTTCCAGTGTCAGAGGACTTGGGTGACAGCAGACTCATTTTCAAAAGGATCTTCCATTTTTTTATTGTATCCAACTGCTCCTCTAAACACTGAAATTGTAAGCAATGCTCCTTTTGTGGCATTTGAGAGTTGAGTGACTGTCATTCCTGCAGAATGTAATGGCTCAAAATGCCTCCTTGGGGGTGAAGTCAAGAATACTAAATGCTGCAGAAAACCATGGAGAACTTAAATCCTCCACAAGAAAATGTAGTTTAAGCCACAACTTCTCATAGGAGGGATCTGATCCAGCATCTCTGCTTGAGCTTGATAAGTGGCCTCTGGACCAGGAAAGAACTGTTCAGGATACATTTCTGTAGTGTGCCAGGATTGTTTGGAGAATATTGTTTCTTCTGAAGGGGAGAATGAAGTAGGCACCAAGTCTGTGTTGTGTTGGCAGGTTAAATTACAAATTCCTAAATATTTGATTGCATGTAATAGATTTTTAGGAGTTCAACTAAAGGTGAAAATGCTTGAAGAAAGATAACCATGTCCACTGCTGCTTTCTCTCTATAGCTTATCCTTTCCTACAGTGAACATGTTTCAAGTGACAAGTTCCAAGAAATCGTGGAATATCTCCGTAAGTGTGCTGAGGACTTCCAAGAAGCAACGAAACATGACACACGGAGGCAAATTTTTATTGCCCTCTTCCGAGTTTGTGATCATGGAAAGGTAGGCAAAGCAGCTGAGCCTAATTTCAATGTGGGAATGCTCCCAGTTTGGTATTTCTCTGGGTCACTGCTTGCTTTTTCTTTTCCTCAACTCTAGATCCTCCCTTTGTGCTTACTCAGCAGTATTTTAGAGAACAATAGCTGCTGCACTGTTGTTAAATTCATAGTTCCTAGACACAGAAACATCCAACAGTCTATTAACTGATGGCTAATTAGGAATTACCTAAACTGATGACTTGGGACTGAAGTTTGGTGAGTCTGGAGAAGAAATTAACCATGGCCTTTAATTCTAAAAAATTACCTGCTTCCACAGCGTGTTCAGAATATTTGAGTGCGAATTTACCTATTCAGCCACATTTCAGCAAAGCTAATTTGATGTAGATTGACTTTAACAAATGTGCCCATTACTTCAATAATTACATATATTGCATTAATTATGTTGCATTACTTTATAGATCTGAAGGGCTTCTGTCAATAAATCTCATAGTTAAAATTTAAAATGCAAAATAATCCACCTTTACAGCCTCTCTGAGAACAGTACTGTGAACTTCAGCCACAGTTTATGGACAGGAAATTAAAATACAGTAAGTCAGTTACAGAGCTGGAAATGAAACTCAAAAGCCATAATTTGGTTTTCAGCAGCTTTAAACTCCATCTATCATCCTCTCAGTACACCTGCATCTCCATTAAAAAGCAAACAAAAAAAGTGCTAGACTCATTAGAAAACCAGCAAATAGTCAGAACTGAAGAATCAATGGCATAAACTGTTGCTAAAAGCTTGGGCTTCATCCAAAAAGTGTGGTACTTGTTATTAGTACTCTCAGTTTGGCAATTGCTGGCTACTACAGAGCAAGCAGTTGCCCTAACCTTAGTTTTCTCCCTTACATAAATTTTATATTCCACCCAGCACTCCTCCAGCTATGCTTGCAGAGCCTACCCAGAATGAACTGTGCTCTACAATGTCATGCTAATAATGTCATTACTGCCAAGAGAAAGGAATTACAGGGCTCATTTCAACACCAATAGTGTGTTGTAGAGAATAACAGGCAAGCTGCTCTTTCAGGGATGAGGGAAGAAATGTGTCTGCTTCCCAGCTAGGAGACATTTGACTTTCCTAAGGCTCTGTCAAGAAGGGCTGTGATGGATCCTCCTGGCTACAAGGATATAGAAACCTGAGTCCTGTCTTTGCCAGGGATTTCCAAAGGATCTCTTCTTTCCTTTCATGTTTTAAAGCGACTTTCTTCCTATTATTTCTGTGGCAGTAATCACCATCTCCATGCTGCTAATCCCAGTGGAATCTCAGAGGCAAAGAGCCAGAAATACTAACACAACAGGAGTGAGCAGCTATCAGCAATGACGCCACTGCTGCCGAAAAAAAAACTGATCAGAGCACAGAGTTGTGGTTTCCAGGCTCCGAGGTAGCCCTGCCCTGCAAATTGAGTTCACTAAAGTGTCGTGTGGGCCACGCAGCTCTTTTAAATCTGGCCTGGTTTCTTTTGTAAAGTTCTACTGTACCCACAGGGGAGATAAAATGCAAAGTAACCCAAGGACTTCTACCACTTGAATGTGATCCATTACCTGTAGAGCCCATTCTGCAAAGCAGTTGTTTCAGTTCCTAATTTCCATTTGTTTGGTAGCAGGCAGTTATTCCAGTCTGCATGGTGAGTGTGGCTGGCTGCCTCAATGAGCTGCAATTAGGGCCAGGGAGCTGAGAAAGCAGTGTTTAAATTGCAGTCAAATTAGAAGGTATCCACACGATCATTATTGTGATTTCAAATTCATGCATCCAGAAGGATGGCAGCTCAGAAGGACAGCCTGGACTATCCACTGCAGCAGAAACTTCCCAAGACAATCCCAGAACACAGTTGGATCACTGCTATAATACCCCAAAAGGCAATGGCTCTGTGAATTTTTAACTTATTTTCCATGTGCTCACTTGTATCAGTTTATTTTATAACTCTTCATTAATTTCCAGGGATGTTTTAAACAAGGGATTTTAAAATTAAATTTAATTTAGTCAGAGATTAGTTTTCAAGCCAATGTAGTTTGAGACACTCCTGATTATCTTTCTTGCCGTACAGCAACAACAAAGTCTGCTTTCTCATGACCTTTTCTTAGTGTCTGTTCTACCCTCTTGCTCACTAACAAGCTCATTGTAGGGTTCAGGATACACACATCACATTTCCAGAAAAACAATCAAGTGGTTAAACACTGACCTATCCCTGATTAAATGGCAAGTCTGGTTTAGTCTGTGTTGCCAAAGGAATTACTCACAGGTCACAGAACATTGCTGAAAACAGCTGAGAATCATCACCTGCCAATATCTAGGTGACAAAAAAATAGGTCAATGTGTTTCAATTCCCTGGGGACTAAACCTGCCCCGAGTTTTGGGCAGCTATACAAACACAGATGGTTTTCTGTTGTGGAGAGGAGAGGCTGTACCTGCCCTGCTCACAAGGTGCAGCACGAAGGGCAGGTGGGCAGGAATCTGTCATCAGCCTCCTTAGTCACACACCAAGTGCAAAGAAAAGTCACCTTTTCTACTAAATTTAGGAACTGGGAAAAAGAGCACAGCTGGGGAGAGGAGTTGGAAATGTTTCTTGTTATAGTGCTCCTCTCTTCTATAGGTGGCTGTACTGTGACATTTTCCTCCCAGGGTAAGTTCTAAGGAAAAGTGTCCTGAAATAACAGGAAGCCCTGCTAAAATGGCAAATCTGTGCAAATTGGAAATGTTTAAATAATTAAATAAATCTCCATTAATATCTGACAATTTCAGCTATTTTATCTATTTTTATATATTTACCTGTTTTTATATAAAAATAAAATTTTTTGATACAAAGAACAAAATACTCTTCAAGAATTTGAGTTATCCAAATCCTCCAATTATATTATTTTAATACGACAAAAAGGTAACTGAATCCCAAAACAACATCCTTATTTTCTTTTTAATAATACTTCATTCATCTATTCCCATTTTAATGAAGTAAAATTATTCATTAGTACTGCAAAGTTCAGGGCAACCAGCAGATGATTGTGACGAGTTACAGCTGAGGAAATTTGAATGGAAAATTAAGTGTGTGTAATGGAAATACTGAATGGAGGATCCAAATATTCCACAGTGATCTGGGAACACCTTTAAAACATTGTGTGTTTGTGCATCTCCTAAATGGATCAGAGCATAATCTGATATATTCAACTGAAAGACAAATAACAAGAAATATTTGCACAAGGGTGTGCAAGGTATCTGTATGTTAATGCCAAGATACTGGGAATCAGGGCCTACATCTTGTAAGTTTAGGGACAAAATTCTGTGATGACATTTGTTGTTCCAAACCCACCCATAGCTGAAATTCAACCCTGACTTCCAGCACTTTTTTTACCAGCAGGAATTAAATTACCAGATACTGAAGCGCTAAAATTGTACCAGATGGCTTCTTACATTTCAGTTCTGGTCCTTTCTGCAGAACTGGCAAAACCCCTTCCTTGTAGAGGAAGGTGCTGCTGTACCAGCAAATGTGATGTGTTCACTTAGTTCCAGCATTAACTTCACCAGTAGGTGAGATGTGTATCTCTGCGTTGTTTCCATATCCTCTGTTTTTAACTATTGCTGCCAATAATTACAGTTTCAGGTTATAAACAATGCAGTCATCTTGAGCTAATTTCCAGAAAAGAACAGCAAACTTCTTCCTTTATTTCTTTAGTCTAAGGGCAGGCAAAGTTCACAAGGAATTAAAAGCCTGGTGAAATTTACATTTTGCAGTTTTTAATCTAAGAACAAAATGTGAAAATGAAATCAATAATTCAGATGGAAAGCTACTCACTACAAATAATGAACATAAGTAAATCTGTTTCCTAACTAACTACTTTATTTCACTAATGGAAGGGAGATTAAAAAGGTGGCAGGACTTAAATAATGGCAACAGGAATACATCATAAAATGGAAAACTTGCAATCGTTTAGGTTTGCTTTACTTTTTAAACCCCACAATTTCCTGATTGGAAATGACCCATTTCATTGCCTTTTCCTGGGTTTATCCTCTGTGTACATTCACCCTGAGCAACAAGGATTTAATAAAATCTGCACCTTCCTCTGCTCTGGAACTGCTGATACCTCTCTCACCTCTATGGTCAAATGTCTATGAATTTTTAAAGGAAATTAGGGAGGTTGTCATAATAGCTCAGATTTTTGGACTAATTGTGTTTCCAGGCCAATACATCACACTTCAAAGGAGATGAAGGGGCACAAAACCAGACTACAATGTGCAGTCACTAAGGTAACACAGCACAGCCCATAATATATGGAAATTCTTCCATGGTACTGTCAGGCAATCAGTATCTGTCCTGAGAGTATGAAGTGTTGAAGCTTTGATCTTTACACGAAGAACTCCTTTGGCAGAACAGTTACAATTATCTCACTGTAATTTGTCAAGGACATGGAAAAGGAAGAGCCTGCAAAGTAATATGTGTGGAGAGTTTCAGTTCAGCCCAGAAGAAATTTTTGCCTCTATGAAATAAATTAACTTCTTTGGAATTTGTAGTGATGTTCTGGTAATGGATAATTATCAGCCATAGGTAATTCTTGGCTGATGGTGCCTTTGTAGTGCTGCAAATGTTGATGTAAGTCAAAGAACCACAGGAAAAACCCAATAATTGTAATCTTTTTGTCTAGGTTGGTGTCTTGGATAGACAAAAAATACTGGCCCTGCTGAGACACTTCTATGACAGAAGGTCCGTGACTGTAAAGTGGCAGCTCTGCAACCCCAGAGAATGTGAGCACATGGGATGTTTCAGTTGTGGTTAAAACACTGGGAGTGCACACAAGGCTGGATGGTTCAGATGTGTTTTATAAGTGTTACCAGAAATGAACAGAGCCCAGAAAAGGGACCCAAATGACTGCTGTGACCTATACACCAGAATAGGCAAGCATTTTCGGCAAACTGTGATGCATTGTTCAGAAATGTGTCAGCATCCAAAGTTTTCCTTGCTACAAATTCTGAAGTACTTTTTGGGAAATAGAATTAAAGAAAGGCTCTTTCTGAAACAGTTGTTCTTTCTTACTGGGCAATATTAGAAGTCAATTTTGTGTTTGCACTAAAATACCTCCAGAAAGAAAAAGAAAAATGAAGGGAATCATCTGCATGAAAGTAAAATATTTTAAAGATATCAGACATTAATTAATTGCTGAGATCAAATGCAAAGTGAATTATATCTCTCCTTCTTAGTGTAGAGAATGATGAAATATTTATTTCAAAGGAAAAGTGGTGTAATACATAGCCAGAAGAGCAGATCTCTGCAGGCAAAGACATTATTCTGATTTTTGTGTTCCTGAGATGTGTCTTTGCAGAAGATACTTTCTGGTAGTTTGTATTTACTTGCCATTACATTTTTTCTTTAAATTTTCTTATGCAATACTAGAGAACATAAAACCAGTAGGCACTATCAGCTTACACATATTTTTTCTGTTTTAGGGCCAATGATTGAGCTGCAAAATATTAATCTTATGGATTTCTGGGGAAGCCTTGGTGACCAGGAAGTTTGTGAGGAACTCAGTGAAAGTTTGATCTTGTCTGAAACGGAAATTTCTGAGGGAGAGATTTTGGAATATGAACCTGTAGATGATGATAGGCAAGAGACTGACAGAACGAGCACCAGTGTTACAGAAGGAGCTGTTGAAGAAATGGGCATAAGTGAAACTGAGGCTGACAGAATGAGCACCAGTGTTACAGAAGGAGTTGTTGAAGAAATGGGCATAAGTGAAACTGAGGCTGACAGAATGAGCACCAGTGTTACAGAAGGAGTTGTTGAAGAAATGGGCATAAGTGAAACTGAGGCTGACAGAATGAGCACCAGTATTACAGAAGGAGTTGTTGAAGAAATGGGCATAAGTGAAACTGAGATTGGAGGAATTTCCAAGGAGGAAACTGAAGCAGCAGAGCCAAGTGCTTCTGAAGTGAGCGAGGAAGGTGAGGATGCCATGTCAGTAGTGGCAAGCACTGGCCTTGAAGCTGCTGATTTGGATGGGGAACCTGCATCTGGAAAACCAGAAGAATCCATCCTGGTTAGTGAGCCTGAGACAGAAACAAAACCAGAAGAAGATTATACCTCAGACAGAGAACCTGGATCGGAAGGGCACGTTAGTCAAGAGGACAGTGGAGTTACAGGGACATCGCCTGAAGCTACAAGCACAACCTCAGGAGAGGGAGTTGTGACAGACACGGATGTCACTGATTCCCAACAGGACGCTGCAGAGGCTGTGTCTGACCAACAGACAGGCTCAGAGACAAGACTGCAGGGTGAGAACCTTCTGCATGACCAGTGTAAAGTACTTTCTTTTTTCTGACAGACCTTAATCATATTCTATGTATGTGTTTAGATTGGTTTAACTACAGGGCATTTTAAATCCATTTCAAAACCATGTGAGTGGTTTCTGAATAGAGAAGACCATAAGCTATAAGCTTTGCTATCCTCAGCATGGTGTTTTCTGCCAAGGTTTCAGAGCTTATTCCTCTCACAGGAGGCAGGTGAGTCACTTTGCTGGTGATCTGTATTCAAGGCCCTGAGCAGACACTTTAATTCAAGTAGGGACTTTGTGAAGCAGCAGCATTTTTATAATAAGGAGAAACTTTATGTTCTGTTTCACTCTGTAATATTACCATAGCAAAACAGGAACCTGAGCACATTTAATCTAGAAATTACTCAAATAACTTTTAGACTGTGACTGCCTATAGGGAGATGTGCTATGAGATCATCTAGCAGGAACCTTTTATTTTAATCTCTCACTGTGTTTCCAAAGGATGATCCTACTTCATTGCTACAAAAGCCTTTGTTCTCAGAAGGCTGTGATCAGACAACTGTGTTTCAAAGAGGTATTTTCTTAAACATCCTAGAAGGGCCAACCTCCTTGCTAGCACTCTGTGAACACCCTTGTGTCTCATGGTTTAGAACACTGCAAGAATTGGGTCTGCATTGTCTGAACAATCCAGTGACAGGTTCATTATGTAAAGCTGATGGTAACAGCACTCTGGTACCTACAGCTTTCTGTGGTAACTTCCAGTGCACAGCACTACCCTGTCCTTCAGTCAGTCCTTGGATGTGCATCCTGTTTGTCTGGGGCAGCAGTCCCTCAATGAGCTCTTTGTCTCAGACAGCCCCCTGCTGAGTAACAGCAATTCCAGCTCACCTGTAGTCAGGGTTTGACCTGGCTGTAGGATGGCATCCATGCCAGACTGGATCTGCAGAGCTACTATTAGAGCAGTATAAGCAGATTAAGGCCTTTACTCAGCATGGAGTCAGTCTGTATTCAGCTGTAATTTCCCTGGATAGGAAGTGCAGGATTGAGGCTGTGTTGATAGCTGCCACGTGGTTGGCTTTAGGGCAGTATTTGGCTTCCTGTGACACACTGCTTTCTGCCTTTCAAACTCAGGTACCAGTGAGGAAGAGATTCAGAACCATCAGGATTCTAAGAGGTTTGCTGCAAGCTGCCTCACCCTGCCACAGTTTGTACAGCTCATGTACAATTTTGTTGGTGAAGACGTTTCTCTGCCTATTGTGAAGAGGCTTACTGCATTTATCAAAGGAGAATACAAACAGACAAAAGAGGAAAAAATGAAACAACGAGAAAAAGTAAATATTGATAAGTTTTGCTGATCCCATGTCCAAACAAAAACCAAGCAAATGCCCACAAACACTTTGCAAAGTCAACTGTTAATCTGATGCTGGCAGAGCTCTCCACTTGCAGCCTTGCATCCCCTGTTCCTTCAGGAGACCTTTTACCCCTTTGTTTTTATAGAGATGCTCCCTCCCTAGCCCTCAGCTCTGGAAGTGATGACAGACTCATCCTGTTAGAGGTTGTCTGTCTGTCCTAGAGCTGGACTCAGTGAGACAACAGTTGATAGCTAATTGTGAAAGAGCCCAAAACATTCCATTCTGCTTATTCACCTTTAAATTAGCCAAGAACTTGATCTCTGACCTACTGCATTGGCATGTACATAGGAGGTTGTGGATGTTTGGGGAGGATTTTAAAACAAGTGTGTTTGGGTTTGCTATGTGCATGGCTGGATGTGAATGTGCTCAGGCTTATTTGGTTTTAAGTTACAAGGTGCTCTTGCCATGAGTTGTAAAAAAAATATTCTCCTTCCTCATGCCCAGCATCAGTGTGCCTCATATCACTTCAGGTCTGTTTTGTGGTGCATTTCTCTAGCTGTGTTTTCCTCAGACCTCCTTCTGGTTTCCCTCTGTGCTGCTGACCTAATTTAAATGAGATATTGGGTCTGATGGCTCCATAGTCCTCACTGAACACAGCACACACTGCCAGTATTTTGGCCTTTGAGTGAATTCCACTCCAGCCAGTTATCCCTCTGTGCTGGGTTTAGAGGACAAATGGTAACATGTGTTTGCTTGGAGCCCACACACTTCAGGGCAGCACCAGCAAAATAAGAGTGTACAGAAATATGAACTGTCACATCTCTGGATGTCACTGACAAGGCTGTGGTTAGCTCTTGCTGGGGAGACATTTGTGTTCTGGGAAACTTGCACTTACCTGAGCTGACATCACCTTAAATCCAGCACAGGCTTCATTTGTTCACTGTGAAATAACTCTCTGCAGTGCTGGTCCTACCTGGTAAACTGAACTGTCACCTGTGGTTAGTGTTTCTAAGTTATCTCCCAGGTTTAATGATTCATCTCTAGGTCTGAGCCGTGTATGTACAGATTTGGCCTGGCCCACAGGAATGAGGTGATTGGCACAACCACTGCAGAGCATCCACACTTGTGTAGTGTCCCCATTTGTGTCGTGTCCAGCATCAGTGTCCAGGAGTTACCAAACCCCAGCTGTTCCTCTGTTGCAGATTCACCACATGTCTCACGTGGCCCAAAGGAAACACCTTTTGGAGGCACTTTTTGAAAAGTGGGACAGCAAAGCATGTGGGTCCCTGGACCTGGAAGAGGTGATTGCTGTTCTGAGCACATTCAAGGGACACATGGGGAAAGAGGCCTTGATGACAGGTAAGGAAAAATCTCTGCTCTGTGAGAACACAGGAGGCCTTCAGCCATTCAGTGACAGGACTAATGAGGCTGCTGCAAGCACCAGTTTGGTTTTGCAAGCAGTCATAAGCATACAGTATGAGGTGTAAAATGGGAAGGAACAGTTACCCAGACCTATTTGTTAATGCATTGCTCCATCCCCTCCTCCTGTGCAAGATTCCCAGGCAGAGGAGTAGCCCAATGCTTTAATGACACTGGGATGAGTTGAAAAATTATTTCAGCTGTAACATGCAATGTATACATGTGATATGGCAGTGAAAAAGCACACATAAAGCCTCAGGACATGTTTGCACTTTTAGTCCAGTCCATCTGTGTTATCCAGCTATTTTTAATAGATACATTTTGCTGTGCTTCCAGCAGGAATGTACCTCACAGGAGAGAACAGCTTTCCTTATAGATCTCAAATAGCCTGTAGTTATTCACACTGTCACACAGCTCTTATGAATTACAGAGCAGCTTTGAGTCTCACTTCTCTGTTGGTTATTTCACTGCATAAACTTAGCAAATTTGGTCCTTGATAGAAAAGACTTGAGTCCAGCAGAAGTGCTGCAGTAACCTGAACCTGTCTGGCAGCCTTGTGCACATTAACACGTGGGCATAAGGTGCTCTGAAACACTGTATTAGCAATTAAGAGCATGTTTGCATGTGTGCTTGGGTGGACAGGTACGTTTTTTTCATCTCCATGCTCATCTTCATGTTGCTTGTTCTGCTGCAAATCACTAAAAATGGCTCACTTTGGCAACCACCAAAATCTCTTTATCCTTTAGCTCACTGAAGGCAGCTGGTGGGGTGGGGAGCACACCAGTATGTCACTGTTAATAATCTCCAGGCTGTCCAGCCAGGAGAAACTGGCAGTTCATTGCTCTCTTGTATTCAAAGCATGCCAGAACATACCATGGAAATATGGAAGGACACAGTCCCTTCCATGAAGGGCTCATAAACTAAAGGACAAATAAATAGAAAGGGAGTATAGCAAAATCAATACCACCTAGCAGGAGCATGAATTATTTCTAGCAGCCTCAACCTAATGTCTCAAGGGTGTGGGACAAGCAGGTTTGGGGGAAGGGTTCACAGACATTGCACTTCTCCTGGATGGAAACAGAGTAAAAAGTGAGTAGAATTATTTGATTGTCCTTGCAAGTGAAAAGTGTAACATTAGATATAAAGGGGAAAATAATTCATTATGCTGTGGCTCAGTAGTGAAGGAAGTGATTATAGCACATTCAACTTCATGTCTATTTTTTTCTGCATCCCTTTCTTCAAAGTGAGGAGAAAGTGGAGGTAAAAAGCCAAATATTTTATATGATCAAAAAAATTCTCCATCCTAGTTCTGTCAGAAAATCAGAAATTAAATTAGAATACTGAATGTTCCTTAGATGATGGGCTGGATAAGTCAGCATTAAGCATCATGGCCCCACCGTGATTGAGGCCAAGTTAGTACTTGCTACTTCTTCAGCTAAAATCTGTGATAGTGATGATCAAATGGTTTGGAAGGCACCTGTAAAGATCATCTAGTCCAACACCCTGCCATGAGCAGGGACATCTTCGGGTCCAACAGGATTTGAAAACGGGATGCAGAAAGAATGATGGAAGCATCAGTCACAGAGAGGGAGCCAGGCAGTGCCTGCACGTTGCTCAGGCTGTGCAAGAGCACCCCCGTGAGCCCAGGCCGGGGCTGGGCAGAGCCTGCGCCGCGCTGGGACAGCGTAACAGACCAGCTGCGGAGTTAAGCAGCACCAGGGCTATGCAGGACTCTTTGTCACAGGAAGGAAGCAGGCATCTAGAGAAAAGGATGCGTCCAGTCTGGAAACTGGAGATTACCTGCTAGAGTGCCCACTTCCATGTAGGAGACACCTAAAAGTAACCTAGAAGGATAGGCTGGATGGACTCCACCCAAAGTCCATTTAGGTCTTGTTTCATGTTTTGCAAAACTGATCAACTAAATTTCCCCTGTCTTATTTTATATTTTTTTTTCCTACTAGCAAAGGAAGAGCTTTGCTCCCAATACCAACAGCTCAGTAAAGTGGGGAAGCTATCCTCAAAGGCATTCCAGATCTTCCTTGAATTAATTGCTTCCAAGTTCACTGGCAATGAGAATGAAACTATGGATGACTTGGTGAGTTTCCTGACCACAAGTGTGGAAAAAAGTCACATCAAGAGCTTGCAAAGCTCAGCCAGGAGGAAATGGCTGCAGGATATCCAGAAAGCGGCCGAGACCAGCGGAACGAGCATGGAACCAGTGTACAAAGCAGTGATCAAGGCCCTGTCCCAGGTAGGCATCCTTGCTCTGCCAGTACTGAAGGAATCTCAGGGATAATTTTGTCTCACTTGTGGAAGAGCTGATTCAGGGCAGATCTGGAAATCCATAGTTGTCATTTTGGAGCTTCTGAAATGAAACCCATCAGAGTCGGTTTGGGACAAAGATGGTTAATTTGTAGTGGTAATAGTTTCATTTTTAATTTATGGCTGCAAGTTTAGCTCTTTTTCTCACCATTAAAGCCATCCTCAAAGCCAAACTTCACTCAGTGTAGCTGAAGTGCTCTTTCAGTATTGTCTAAGTTTGTAAATGTGGCAACTCTGGTACATGTTAGGTTTTTTTTCTTAAAGGAATCTCTTGTTGGAGAAGAAATCCATAGGACTTTTTCTTAGACACAAATTATAGTTAGGGATTATTTTTCTATTTACTCCTCCCCATTAGCAACAGGAAAAAGGAAATCAGTTTCCCTTGCCAATCAAAATACCAAGTGTTTGTGCTTGTCACAGAGACACAGCCCACGTCATGGGGTTGGTGACACACAAACTCGGTGACCCAGAGCAGCATCTCACCAAAATTAAACAAGTGCTAAGTGCTTTAATGAAGTGCCAGTGGCTGATGTACAGACTGTAATGGGGAACATTTGGTTGCTAGGACCTGCAAGCCCATGGGAAGAACAAGACAGTCAGTGTATATATTGCCCTTTTGGAAGAGAACCAGCTCTCCCCAGAGCAGGGACAGGTTCTCCTGCGCTACGTGGCCTGTACTGAAGACAATGCTCCCTACATCCTAAACCGAGTACTGCACAGAGAAATGAAAGGAGTCAGGTAAGAAAAGCTGCAAATACCTGTTCCTTTTCCTCTAAACTGCTTGGAATGTATGGGGCAGTGTTTGGGATGCTCTGGAAACTGAGGCTGATGGAGTACTCCAGAGAGGAAATCTCCCAAGAGACTGTTGTGAATGATCCAATATCCTATACATATTCTGCATGGTCTGCTTAGAACTGCTCTGTTTGGGATTTCACTCCTTTCCTTGGGGAGATTAGCTCACAGTCTAATAAATCTCATCCTTTAGCAAATGTCTGTGGCATTGGGCCTACATTTTCTTCTTTAAAAATTAATTCCCTTATGCCGGTTTATATCCACAGGATATTTTTGAGAACAATGCCTTTCCTTCCCTACTATTTATGCTATAAACAGCTTTCATGCTTCTTCACTTGTCACTTCCAAAAGCCAGACATATTTGTCTCTTTAAACATTGCTGCCTCTAACATATTAAATGTAACTGCTGCTTGCTCCTGTATTCCTTTCCATTCCATTCATTAGCTGATGTTTTTAAAATGTTCTAAGGATGAAAAGTGCCTCTTTATTACCACTGCCTTTGGGATGCAAGTGGTAAATGTGGTATTTCTGAGTGTGGTCATGGTATGGAGCTCACACCTTTCTTCTCTGGTGCCAGAAAACAGGGAGAGATCAAAGTTGCAGTATTTACTGTTTCACTAAAGGTTTTCTGCTCCTCCTGACAAACCTCGTCATAAATTTATATTTCAGCTTTGCAGCCATTGAGCAGGGAAAGCCAATCTATGTTCCAAGAGTTCAGCACCATGGAAACATTCACTTCTGGAGTTCTGACGACTCTGAGGAGAAGAAAGGTTCACTCCTGGTGCTGCCCCTGTATGATGCTCATTGGAGAGTTTTTGGCATTCTAGGACTTGACACTCTTCGGGACCAGAGTCATAAATCCATCTTTCTGACCCATGAGATCAGTTTCTATGAGGTGGGCACCATCAGAAAGCAGTTTGTTCCTCCAGCCTGCAAAAGAACTTGTGAATTTTACATGTTTGTTCTGAGTAAATGTAAGATGCACAAGTAAAAACATATCTGTGGGTCCCCTTCTGCAGTATATGGTGAAAGTGGTGTAAGGAGAGCACCTTATCAGTACCCTGCTGATTAGCATCTTATCTGAAATTTATTACGAGGTATCACTTCATCAATAATTTATGTAATCTTCTCCAGACTAGGATGTTAATTTACCTTTTGTGCAAAGTCCAAAGGTAGCAGCTTTTATTTCCTGAAGCTCTCAATCTCATATTGGTGTTCACTTCTATAAACCTTACTTTTTATGTGGTGGAATAATTAAAAGTGACAGCTCTCCGTATTTCTTTGCGATGCTCTTTGGGATCAGCCTCACTGTGGATGCATCATCTGGGCAGCAGGGAGCGCAGCAAGCCAACCTTACCGGTCCATTTGGCTATTTCCACTAAAAATCAGCTCTGTCTGGTTAAGGACTTGGCCGTGACCGAGCACTGAGTACTTCAGGGCATCATTTGATAAGGGACATTTCACAGTCACTTTTCCGCTTTACAAATTCTGATTAAAGCAATTTGTTACAACATGAACATTTCCCCAGCTTTTTTCCCCAAAATTGTGTGAAATTGTCTGGCTCACTTGGAGGATTTTGCTTTCACAGGGAGTTTGCCATGCATTCAGCAAAGCCTACCACCACATCTGCATGCGGGAAAACGTCCTGCAAGTGGCTGTCACTGCTCTGGACTGGTTGTATCCCAGGACACCCAGCATCCACGCTGTCACAATCTATCTGGTGGAACCTGGCACAGACGAGGTACTGCAGAGAAAAGGTCTGGAATCATCAGGGGCTCAAAGGCTGCTTTAGAGAGGAAATGCCATCTCCAGCTGCCTGTGTTTTTCCAGTGGTTTTATCATTAAAGCTGAAGCCTGCACAAGATTCTTGTGCTTGCTCATGCAACAAAAGGGCTACAAAGGTAGAGATGGAAGATTCCCTCTGTAAAGGAGATTCTTCTTCATTCTTTTCATCGCCCCATGTAAAAGAATTCAAGAGCACTGCTAGTATAACCCTTTCTCCATATGAAAAGGGTGTATTCTCCTACTTCAGTGCTCACTGCTGCATAGCAACCAATAGAGCAGAACCCCACACCCATCCATCCCTCCATCCACCCATCCATAGCTTTGCTGTCTGGGACTTCCACTAAGGTAAATGCTTCTCTCTGGAGATCCTCTGCATGTCAAAATTATGGTATTTTACAAGGACAAGAGAATGTTCCAGCTAATATATTAGCTCTTTCTTCTGAACTTATGTCAGCAGCCAAGATATAAATACAGCTCAGGAAGTGACTGGTGCCTCTACAAGCCAGCTTGTAGAGGCAGCCCCATCCCGTGCAGGTCATATTCCAGTTGTTCAGCAGGCACTCAGGCCCTGGGAAGCTTGTCACTTCATGTACCAGTGAGTTAAGAAGACAAAAAGTATATGCAATATTTAGGACTGATCCCGTGTCATCCCAAAGTCTGTATGACATCTGCTGCAGTCATAATTCAGCTGCTTCCTCTGATAAGCATGGTTTATGTTGGCACTGTTCTGTTGTCAGTCCAGGCTCAGCACTGTTCCCTTGTTAGCTGCCTGATAGCCAGGTCACTTGGTCCCCTCTGTGCTTTTCATGTGTCAAGACACACTGACACAAACATGACATGAGAAAGGACTCAAGAGGATGGGAAAAAGAATGGAAACCTCTAGGCCTGTGGGTGTTCCTCAGTGTAGAGCCTGGGGTGGATTAAATAGTCTGGCTGAGGGAGGTCCAGGGCACATTCTTCACCCATCTCTGGGAATAAAACTTAGCAGCGTTGGGAGATGTCTTTAAACAATCCCATTGCTCTTGAATGTACATATGAGTTTCCTATAAGAAATAATTTCCTCCCTCTCCAAGGTTCAAAATGTCTGCTCCTTTCTTGGATGCAGCTAAACCTTTCTTTTGTCTCTGTCAGAACTATGCTCTGTGCAAGATGATCACTACAGATAACACAGGAGAAAAGGAAATCCACAGGTCTCCCGTTGTTCTCCTCAGAGAGGAAAACCTCCTCAGGTAGGCTCCAGGACCTGCAATGGGACAGGTCCCCTCTGCTCCTTTACTCAACCTGCACCAGGCTGACCCACATTACATGAAGCCCCTGGTAGAGCAGCCCTGAGAGTGTCTGGCTGCAGCTCTCTCACCATCAAGGCTTCTGGTGTGTATGCACAGGGCACTGAACTGTGAAGGGCTGGAGGAGTATTTTCTCTTTGACTGCAGGCTGCAAAAACTCCTAACTTAATGCTTACCAGCTGAGCTGCCAAGGTTTGCAGGATTGCAGCCTTCACTGAACCGTTTTGCTCTTTAGAACAATCTGTATTTTTTCCTGGCCATATTAGTCTCATTTCCTTCCATTCTCTGTTTCCTTCCACTGCCAAGATCCTCAGACTTGTCTTTTAAGTAATTCATCCTTGTTGTCAAAGTTGCCTGAACAGCCATTTGCAGTTCCAGCAGCTTTTTTTACTTTTTATAGAACTGTCTAGAACAAACGTCAATGCAGTTAGAAACAGCAAACTGCTTTTAAAGCAAGATTTGTTAAATTCTCATGATTTTCAGCAATCACCTTGACTAAGTAATATTGTGTTCCTAGTGCTATTTTTTCCTTTGTGTACATGCCTTGAATGATACTTAGACCAGTGCAAATTTCAGTTCAAGGAAACAAACTATGATTTAGTAATGTAATACCCTTATTTTAACAACAAGAAATGAATGGCATCTTAAATACCCTGAGTAAATCACCAAAACAAACTAGGATTGTAAACCCTAGCACATTTCATTTCAGAGATTACCTGTTCAAGTGCACAGACAGTTCAGAAGTCACTCTCACTTCTATCTATGGAGAACACCACATTGCAGTACCTCTCCATGACCTATCAAGACAAACTCTTGGCATATTTGATATCAGCATCGGCCAGCTCAAGAGATTACCACCTCAGGAACAGATAGACCTGCAGAAAATGCTAAAGATGGCTCAAGCTGCCTGCTCAGAGATCCTGCAGAGGTTTCTAGAGGAAAGAGAACCAACACAAGTTCTGGGTACTGTGCATACAGATGTGAGATAGTTTTTTGGGGTGAAATGAGGAATCTCAGTAAAATTGTATTAAAAGTATCCTTCGTACAAGTATGGAAAGACAAATACAAATCCTTGGTATATATAAACTACTCCCGAGCAAGTCTCCGAGCTTAGCAGAGTGGAGTTAAACAGAATGGGCAGATTTTAACTCTGGCTCACGGGGTACTTGGCGCTGAAATCAAAGGTGTGAAGCAGACGCCTTGTTGCCCTCAGGGATCTAGCACATAGACTGTCAGTCAGTAATGTAAGTCCTGAGTAGCAGATGTTTCTGAGCAGCTTCTTGAGCGGTTTTGTTTTTGATTCCAGAGGCAGAACGTGTGGCACATATGAGGCATGCAGGGATTCTGTTCCACCGGTTCATGCTGCAGGAGCTGCGTGAGTGTGTCCTGAAACTCAGTGCTGAGAGCTTTGCTAGAATAAAGAGCTGTGCAGAACCCCCAGCTCTGGTGCACGAGGTAGTTAAGGCTGTGCTGCTGCTTTTGCATCCAGACTGGAAGGACTCGGAGGAGATTGAGAGCTGGAGTGAGTGTAAACTGGTGAGAATTCAAATGGTTGAGTTTGTTTTCTATTCTTCCTCCTTCAAGAAGACGCAGTGGAATTTGCCAAGGGGGAAATGGCAGTGAAATAATTAATTGCCTATAGATTTCCTATATGTTTTTCATCTATCTTTTATTCTGTAAGCTTTTCACAAAGCCCCTAATCTTTTTGTTCTCTGTATTGCAGAAACTCGATGACAATTTGATTCAGGAGATTTATTGCTTTGATCCAACTGCTTCATCTGTGCAAGTTCAAGCAGAGCTGCTGCTGGACCTCATCACTGGTAAATATCATAAACCCATTGGGAGGTTACCAGGCACAGTTCAACAATGAAACTGTGTCAATGGCAACATTCCCCTGAGTGTTTTTAAGGGCCTTACTGCAGAAATTAACTTTGATTTCATAATAGATTAAACAACAGGTCCTCAATATCGGCAGTATTTTTTGGTCAATAGAAATCAACCTGTTAAATTTAGATTCACAATTCACTGCCTTCAGGAAAGGGGAGCAGATCAGCTTTGAAACCTTCCAGAACAAGTGATCTCATTGTAAACCTCCTGATAAGCATGAAAAATGAGGGTTCTTTTGGCAAGTAGTACGCAAAGACATATGAAGAATGATGGTTCTTTTGGCAAGCAAGTCTGCTTCAGGCCTCTGTGCCCTGCCCTGGGGACTGACCCATCTCCAAACAGGAACACACAGTGTGAGCCCTCCTCTTCATAAACACCATCTGCCAAGTGCTCAATGTACTCACGGGCCATAGACAGGAGCTCTTTGTCAGTCTGTCTTTTTCTCCTTTAATGAACGTGAGCTTTTTTTGGTGCCAGAGCAGTCAAGAAGCTCTTATTATTATTTGCAATATCTCTGTAAGAGAAATGACTTGTTCTCGTTGAGACCTCTCTCTTTGTGATCTAATACCAGCCTGAGAGGCCTGTTAAAAGCCAAATGTGGACAAGAGTTATTGCTTTAGCTGGGGATATTTATCAACAGTACCCTGCCTGCTGATAAAGAGTAAACACTTGAGGCAGTGATAGTTCCTTTTCATGTGTTCTCCTCATATATATTAAACTAATTCACTGGAAAGAACAAAACAGGCCTAGAGCTTCCAGTTTTCTGACAGTTAGGGATGCTGATGTAATTAGATTAAAGAATGTAGCTTTGGAAACTGCAGATGTGCTAGGAGAGGTTGGTTTGCCAGGATGGAACCTATTCTGACAGAGCACTGTCAGATCAGGGGTGTGAATGCAGGTATAACTCACAGTTATGGGAATTCCTTTAACATCAGGTAATGTCTATATGTTCCAAATATAAGTGCTGGTTTAGCATTAAAATATAGCAGAACACTTTGTACAACAGTCCACCCACTACAAAATAAGACAAATTATAGTGGAAAGTCAGCACTTGACAGGTCACTGTCACAATATAGCTGTGTGCTTTTCAAAGCATCACCATTCCTGGAATTACTGGATTCAGGGTAAACTCTGCTGAGAGGATGATTTTCTGTTCTTGTGGCAACAATGCCCGTGGTTTTGACTTTCCCTGTTGTATTTCCAGCTGTTTTTTTTTTTTTTCCAGGTGTCCCTCAAGCAGCAGTGTGGCAGCAGGACTCTGCTCCAGCCCAATACCTGTACCAGTGGCTTCACACCTGCCTGGCACTCGTGGAGATCACAAAGAGCCAACACACTGAAAAAATCCATCCTTAGCCCCTTTTGGCATCCAGTTCTACTGTGCCTCCAATTAAATATCTTATTTTCTCATCTAACCCTTGTGATTCTGGTGTTTCACATATTTTATTAAATTAACTGTTGATTTTCTATTTTTTATGCATAGGCACTAGTATTTGTTGTTAAAATGGCTTAAATCTGTTAGGGATTATTAGTTAAGATGATAGGGAGTCTGTTAAGGATTACCAAGAAATAGCAATAGGAACATTAAAGGGAAGAATTTTGCAAGCATAGCTACCAAATTTTAAAGGCTTAATAAAAGCTTTACGCGTTTTTAAAATTAATTCTGATGGGAAAACAAGAGGCAGGGACATCTTTATGGCTCCCAAGTTACAAGGCTCATAAATGATACAGCAGTAATTTTCAAGGTTCAGTCTCCTTAAGGGACATTTTAGGAATAATTTAAAATAAAGGCTGTTAATCAGCATTTTGTAACATTCTTCTGAACACATTGCAGAACACGCAACACTATTAATATAACACAAAAAGATTTCTTACAGGGATAAATCTTGAGATCACAGCAACTGCACTGTCTGCAGTGAGATTTAATCTTTCCAATAACGTCCCTTTTGGCAGAATCACTTTTTTAATAACATTTTGGGAAATTAAACTCCTCTTTCAGTCTTTAGCGGGAAACAAGCGGCAGGTCGGTGATGGGAGGAGGTACCAGCGTGGCTGCTCAGCCTCGGCCCCAGGAGCGTTTCGGGGGCTTTTCCCCCTCAGGGCTTCTCGCTCCTCAGCACCTTTCCCACCGCTGCCCTCAGGCGCCCCCGGCTCCCCGCGCCGCTGCCCTCAGGGAGCGCCCGCCATCTCCCTTCCCTCATCAGCACTTTCGCCCCTCGACAACGAGCTGTTAAAAAAATCCCCCGCCGCTTCCAGCCCCCTCCGTCCGCTCTCCGCTTCCCTCCCGGAGCGGGACCGCGGCACGGTGCCGTGAGGGTCTCCAGGGCGGGCGGGGAAAGTGCGTGGGGAGGACTCGGCCGCGAGGAATCTGCGGCCGCGGAACGGCAGCGGCTGCGCGGGGGAGGCGGCCGGACAAGATGGCGGCGCTGGGCAAGCAGTGAGTGCCGGCAGGGCCGGGCCGGGCGGGCCCCGCCGGGCCGGGCCGGGGGCAGCGCTCGGGGGGGATTCGGGGCCGGCGCTGAGGGCGGGGGCGAACGCTGGAAAACTCTTGCCCAGGGACTCGCTTGTCCCAGCTGTCCGCCGCGCGGCCTCGCTGTGTTGGCCTAACTTTAAAACTGTGATTATTAAAAACAAGCAGAACTCAAGCAGCGGGCAGGCGCTTGAGGGTGCGGGGGTGTTTTTCACTTTTACGGAGGAGAATCTCCTCAATGTTCCCTCACACCTTCCACCCTCGGGCACCGGCCCCTGCAGCCGGGGCTGCTGCTCGGCCTGCGCGGCCGGGTCGGGCGGAGCTGAGGGCGGGCTCAGGGCTCACGGGAGCAAACAGCGCTCCCGGGAATTGTGTGGTACCCCCAAACAGCGCTCCCAGGAATTGTGTGGTACCCCCAAACAGCGCTCCCGGGAATTGTGTGGTACCCCCAAACAGCGCTCCCGGGAATTGTGTGGTACCCCCAAACAGCGCTCCCGGGAATTGTGTGGTACCACCAGAATGGGGGATGTTCCAGTCGGTTCAGCCGTACACCCTGTGGCGAGCTACTGACTCAGTGATGGACTCAGGGAAAGGCAGCTGGGCGAGAAATCCTCGATTTAGAGGTTGCTCAGCACCAAAAGGAAGTGGGTTTAGCACAGAGATGGACTTTGTCAGCAGAAGAGTTGCTTGTGTGTGGTTAATTATTGCAGCATGACATAATCTGACTGTAAATCTTGTCCTTTGCCATAGCACCTGTGGTTACATTGCCAGCAAAACATGAAATGACAGTACTGCAAATGGAATAGTGCTTGGTATAGACTGAAGCTAAATCCCTTCAGATTAAACAGTAATTTCTTCTCTGAGAGAGAAAAGAACTTTGGACAGGTGCGATTTGTGTCCTAATTTAGGACAATCATTGCATCCAGAAACTTTGCATGGCAAGAGACAGCAGTAGCTCTGGGAGAAGCTGTCCAGTGTGCTCTGCTGCAAAGGCTGCTCACATATAACTTCCATACATT
The DNA here is from genome assembly GCF_963513975.1 of Fringilla coelebs. Taxonomy (NCBI): domain Eukaryota; kingdom Metazoa; phylum Chordata; class Aves; order Passeriformes; family Fringillidae; genus Fringilla; species Fringilla coelebs. Next base: position 3,926,059 of record NC_140046.1, on the reverse strand, counting down.
ATGTTGATGCTGACCTTTTACTTCTCAAATGGTAAATGGCAGATCTTTAGTTTGAAATGTGCTATGTTGTAAGTGATGCTAAAGGTAACTTTTTTTTTTCTCTCTAGATATGGGCTTATTATGCCCAAAAAGTTGCCACAGAAAAATCTTGTTTCAAAGAAGCTCTCGGTGTTTGCAGATGAGTCAGATGAAGAGGTCAGTTCAATTTTCTTCTGAAATTTGCCCTGTATTCTGCAAATTTATTTGTGTTCAACCCTAATGGCTGCATCAGGTTTTGGCAGTCATTAGGATATGTGTCAGCATTTTGGATTTGAGTGTGAAACATGATCTGTGTTTTCTTTAGTACACATTACATGGAAAGTGATGATTTTTTGTTACTTTCTGTCAGCTCTTCCAGAAATTCAGCCCATGTGACAGCCTGTTTGCCAGCGTTAACTGTAGCTTGTAAAGAGATTTGTTGGCTGTCACTGGTGAATGCCTGCAAATAGAAAGACCAGTAGTAATCAACAGGTCTCACTCAAATACTAAGTGTGGTAGTTATGTGTGTTTTATCCTTTAGCTCATTCCACTCAGATTTGGTGTAATTGATTTTATGATGTTCATACTGGGAACAAAAACAAAGCTGTACAACCCAAAAGTTCTACAGCAAGAGAAGATGTATGATATTGTTTGAGAGTGTTCTTTTCTATAATCCTAAATTTTTAATTTCTTTTAAAGTATTAGATTCAAAATACTCTCTCTGTACCTGCCCCAGCAGAGGGCACTGTGTGCTGTGTAAATCCCACCTGGATGTGCTGCTGGAAACAGGGGAGGTGCCCAGGAACAGGCTGGGATATGGGCTGGGCTGGAGCCCTTACAGAACCCTGTGCTACAAACGTGTTCTTTCTTCCCTAGAGCTTCACTCCATGCTTGCTCTTTTGTGTGGTTGAGAAAAACAATGCTAATAAAGCATCAAATAATTTTGGTCGGCTTCTGACTCGCCAAAATATTTACTTTTAAAATCTGTTTTTATTTTAATGAACTATCAGTTGTTAATTTTATGTTACAGAATGACTGAATGTAGCAATTCCCAGCCCGTGTGTACCTGGTTCCATTAGAAAATCTGGAATGTTGCTGTTGAAGGTGTCTGAGCTCATGATTTACAGGGCAGGAAAGGGCTGAGGACCGTTCTAGTGATGTCCACTCAACCCTCAGTATGAAACTGCCTCAGTGCAGCTTACAGGAAACAAATGTGTTTTAAATCCCATCTCTTCCCTCTCTTGGCTGTGATCGTCAGAGGTGCATCCCTCCACTGTGGCTGTAAAGAGAGGCTTTCCTTTAGGAACAGCTGCTGGAGGTGGTAATGGAGCACTTCCCCTCTTAGATGGGGTTTGGTGTCATTCTCTGCATTGAGGATCTGACCCCACGTTTTCCAGATCCCAGGAATAAACTTCATTTAATCTGTTGTCATTAAATGTTGTGTGGTAGGTTTGGGAACCTCCCTAGGGGATGTCTTGTATTTTTTCACTTCTTCATTTTCTCATAATATCTTAACATTGAAACAAAAGAATGAATGTTAATAATTCTAGTAAAATAATATATGATGCTGTCTGCCAGCTTTTAGCTTAACATCTCAAGTATCCTCCCTTTCAGAAAAGCTGTCCAAGTCTGTTATAAAACCTTTTAAAAGTTGTTGTGCTCATCAGTATGGTACATACCCAGCAAAAAGTAATAATCTCATAACTGCCTTTATCAAAGAAGATTGTTTTTTTTTTCCTTAAATCGGTATTACTTTATTAGTTCAGTAATGATTTCAGAGCTTTTCAAGATAGGGAGCAGCATTTGGGAGGGGTTTCATTTCCTGTCTGCTACCTTATCAGTCAGAACTACATCTCAAATGTCTGGAGATTATGTATTTTTAACTGAACTCTAATAAAGTTTGTGCTGGGAAATCTGCAGACCTGACTTGTCTGTGATTATATATTAGATACCAAACTTCTGCTCCCTTTTTTTTAATGTTACTATGCATTTTTCACTCAGATTTTGCCTCTACCCTTGCTGAAGGAATTTGGATTTTTTTTTTTTTCCTTGTAGTTAAGTACATTAATGGCTGTTAGTTGCTGAAGATGGTCTTTGTGTTAGTTCATAAGAAACAGAGCATCTGGCATGGAAATTTTCTGGAAATACAGTGTTGACTGGGAAAAGGTGGCTTGTCAGTCTGTGTGATGTTCATTGTTCCTTTTTACTTTGGAGCTTAGTTGAAATTATCTCTAATAGCAGCAGATAAAATTTCTGGTTTGTGATTGCACCAGAATTACCCAGTGTATGTTCCTGTACTGTACCAGTCTTTCAAAACTGATTTGTTAATACAGGATGAAAAAAATAACTGTAAATAGACCTCAGTAGGTGCTAAATTCGGGAGGGAAATTGTGAAGCCAGTGTGAAGAGTTCTGTGAATGTATCAGCTGGATTTGGTGGGTTTTTGGTGACCACCTACAAGACAAATGGAGTGTTTAAGCAGGCAGAAGCTGAAAATAAGCAGAAAACTCTATCTTCTTGTAGGCTCAGATTTTTAGTTTTGCTTATGGATGCTTCCATTCCTTTGCAACTTTTCAAAGCAAAAGTCTGACTAAAAGGATTTGCTGAGTAATTGATGTTGGTGCTGACCAGAGTTTTTGCAACAGTTTGCATGCAAAGTAAGACTGTGTAGAGTAAAGGGGCTCCTAGAAAAGAGTTATCTGAGAAGGAGGAAGTGGAAAAGAGTCAAGATGATGTATGTAAAATCAAGAATAATTCAGAGAAGCAAGGTGATGTTGCCATTTCTCATAATATGAATAGTAGGGTTGTGCTATGGAATTACCAAGTAACTGGTTTAATCTAAACAAAAAGAAGTTGTGTGGTCAAGGTGTGGAACTCCTTGCCACAGGATATTGTGGCATGACCAGAAATAGAAATGGATTAGTCAAATTAAGGGATGCTCTTGATGTCAAACAATGGTTCAGGTGCATCCTTCAGTTCAGGAAGTCCTTGATCTGGTTTCTGGAAACTAGGATGGAGTGCTGAGAAAAGCTAATTCTGTGTCCATGTCTTGTTTTTCATGTTCATTCTCTTGATCTTCTGCTGGTAGCCATGACTCCTATTGTGTGTGAATTGAGAGGAATCTGATGCCTTATGTGATTTTTGTTTTTTCACTCCATGAAAACTGGAGTCTCATGTGCAGGTTGTGCTTGCATTGTACAGTTCTCTGTGAGGACAGGCCATAAGGATTCACTCCTAAATCCATGTACATGAGGGTATAAGTGACTCATTTTAGAGTGAGAAGGAGCTAAGAAATGGAAAGAACCATGAGAAATGTTAGGAGATTGGGGTAATTAATTTTTTGATTAATTTTTTTTAATAACCTTTCAGTTGTGTACAAGCTGTCTTCCATGGTCTGGTAGCAGTGGTAGACTGGAGAGCCTCATTTCTCAGAGTTCCTTGATTTGAAAGGATTTTATGTCCTTTCACAGGATAGGGTTAAAACATTTTCTCCTTTCAGAAAATATTGAACTATAAGCTTTGTGCTTCAGAAGAATAGCTTGACTAGAGGGAGGGAAAAAGCATGAGACAGATTGCTGAGCTTATAGGGCCTTTAATAAATGGGCAGTTGATAAGTAAAACAATACAAAAGGACGGGAAGTTCTCATCTGTCAGAGCTCAGAGCACAACAGGAAATTGTCCACCATAAACCATTGGGGAAGGTGTTTGTTTTCTGTAAACTTACTGCCAGTCTGGAGAAATGGCAGATGGACTTCTTTACCATCATATGTCCAATAATGAGGATTATGTATTATGTTAGTGTTTAGCTAATCTTTGTAATCAGTGCATTTATTCCATGTAGGCAGTCAAGGAAAACATCCTAAGCAGGCTTTCAAATATTTTGGTGGGATAGAGCTTGTTCTGTAAATGTAACTGCAGAATCTGTTTTGTTTTTCACTGAGCCCCTGCTTTCTGGAATAGTGCAGGGGAGATTCTTCACTGTTGAGGTACCTTTTTGTTAAAACAGTGTAAGAGTTTCCCACAGAGGAAACCTTCCAGGTGACCCTTAAATTGCCAAACAAAGGACCATCCTCTTTCTCAAGAACCAGGAGGAAATGGAGATTTTCTGTGTAAAGCTGATGTGTGTTCTATGCTAATTTAAAATGGCTGTTTATGGTTTATACTGACTCATTTATAACCCTTTCAAAAGAAGGTGTATGTTATAAAATTAACTACAGCATTGTAAACTATTTCTGAACATTAGTTCTTCAGAACTTAAGAGTGTTGAAAGCAGAGGTAAACATGAGATGAATGAAGCCAGGATTGTTGTAGGTTTTAAACTAAATAATCCACTATCTACTTCCCCCAGTCAACCAACCAACCGATCAGCTACATAAATAAATAAGGGACTGTATTCAATTCTAGTCCAAATAATCAGGAACAACAAATTACAGAATATCTTTGCCTTTTTAAAATGTGATACAGAGCATGTATTAGTCAAAGTTGCAAAACTTGGGAAGTTGCCAAAATTCAAAAGGATTTTTCCTTCCTATTTCTGCTTTTTAAGATTAAGAGATATTTAATTACATAAACAAAGATACAAGTCCTGCCATTACAGTGGATCTGTTTAATAAACATTATCTATTATCTATTGGTTGAGAAAAGATAGATATGTAGTTTAGGTCAAAACTAATTAAAATAAAAAAAGTAAATAAAATGCAAAGCATTTTTGTAGAAGACAGTATGATTAGAAAACATTTTTAATAGGGATCTGTTTCTTCCTAGGAAAGATTAGTATTGCTATTTTGTGGCATGCTTATCTTGAGAAATTAAACAGTAACATTTGAAGTACATGCTGTTTAGCTGTGTTCTTATTTCTGAAAATACACAACTAATGATACAAATGAGACTTGAAATAAATACCAAATCCTTGCAGAATTTTGTATGTAACTATGAATACAGTTTTTCTTTTTTCATGTGATTGTCAGTATCTCTGCTTGTGACTGCTACATCTCTGATGAACATGCAGGAAGAATTCAGTATTTTCTGAATCACACCTGTCCATAAATGGACTATTATATAGTTGTTTATTAGAATTGTGGAAAGAGAATCTGTGACAATGTAATTAATTTTCTTTCTGCAATGCATCTGTCCTACAGCCAACTGTTGGGGAAAGTCTTCAAAAAGAGGCATTGAAAAAGCAAGCAATGAAACAGGTAAGGGACTATTTTTAATTTACTCTCAATGTTCTGATAGGTAAGTTTATGCTATAGATCTATTTAAATTATAGGAATCAAATATTTGAAAATAGTAAAGATTACATTGTTATTATTTTGACATCTTTTCTTCTCCTCCTCCCTGTTTTTGTTTTAGACTAAACTGGAGATTCAGAAGGCTTTAGAAGAAGATGCTACAGTATATGAATATGACAGTATTTATGATGAAATGCAGCAGAAGAAGAAAGAAAGCAGTGCCAAAATGTTAGCGGGAAATGATGACAAAAGGGTCAGTACCTGAGAATGTATCCTGTCTGTTCAGCTCTGTCTGCTTGGGGTAACCATGACTGGTTAATTTGTAAACTACAAAGCATTGCTGGATTATCTGGCAAGTGATACTTTCATTGTTACTTATTCTTGTTCATTTCGAGGCTCTTGTAAGATTCAGGGGATCAAAGGAAGCTTCGCACTCCTTAAAAGAAGGGCAAGGCTGTTACCACTAGGAAGAAAGAAGGATGAAAAATCAAAAAAACATTTATTTTCATTTAGAGTAAAAATTCTCCTGGTCAAAGATGGGATGACTGTTTTGATTGAATACAGCAGCCTCTCTTGGTACTGAGAAACCTGCTGTGTCAGGGATCTGAGAGGAATGGCAGTTTGTTTTGGCTAGCTGTCAGTCAGAGGGAGAACATTAGAGTAGCTCCTGATAGTTTTCTTCCATTACCAACTTAATTCAACATCTCTATCAATCCCAACTTGTGTTTTCTCAGCCACCACAATTACCTCTCAGCATGGTAACTTTTTTCCCTTCTACCTCAGCCCAGATACATCCACAATATCCTCAAAGCAGCTGAGATTAGGAAGAAGGAACAAGAAAGGAGAATGGAAAGAAAAATTCAGAAAGAGCGTGAAATGGAAGGAGGAGAGTTTGCAGACAAAGAGGCTTTTGTGACTTCAGCCTATAAGAAGAAGCTGCAAGAAAGAGCTGAGGAGGAGGAGAGAGAAAGAAGAGAATCAGCTCTCGAGGGTGAGATTTATAGTGAAATAATTGTCCTGAAAAAGAAGTAGGGCCTTGTACATGATGTACAGTATATTCCTCTGGTGGTCTCTGTGTGAGGGTTGAGATAATTAAAATCAAAGAGGACCTGATCAGCAGATCCTGAATCAGATCAATCTCGGTCTGTTACTTTCCTTTGCAGGTGTTACACATGTAACAGAGGAAGCTCCTCTTTATGTGTCAGTACTGTTTGGGTTAGTGCCTTAATTTTTGAGGGAGGGTCTATTGTTGAAGGAAGACTCATAAGCCTGGTGTACAGTGATGTTCCCAGTAATTACCTCAGACATTCTGGCCAGGATCAGGAGTAGATGTTAAGCACAGGATGTAGGATCATCAGATAGATTGGGCTGGAGTGGACCTCTGAAGGTCATCTGTTCCAGCTGCTTGCTCCAAGCATGGTCTGCTGTGAGGCCACATCAGGTTACTCTGAGCTTTTTCCACTTTGGATTTGAAAACCTCCAGGATGGAAATTGCAGTTGTGGTGGCGTGTGCCAGTTGAGAGTTGTGTGTGACGAGTATTTGTGACACAGTAAATCCAACCTCCCTTTCTTTCAGCATACCTGGATGTGACCAAACAGAGGGATCTCAGTGGATTCTACAGACATCTTTTAAACCAGCGTGTGGGGGAAGAAGAGATGCCTAAGTGCAGCTTCCGTGAAGCCAGGTAGGATGTGATTCCAACAGGGTTTCAGGTATGAAAACCAGCACCTGGCTGTTTGTGATTCTGTATTCATTGGAAGATTAGACAGAGCACTAAAGCAGTGGTAGGGTAAACTGGTAATTTCATACAGCTGATCAACTGAATTATTTGGTAAATAACTAATGATCATCAGTGACACAGAAATGAAACAAGCAAGACAGGGATGCTGTCTGAAAGGTATCAAGAGGACAGTTAGGATTGTAATCCTGCTTGGTATTATTCTAACCTACGTTTCCTTTGGTTTACTTAATATTTAACAATCTGTATAAGTTACACATTTTGAATCATGAGGAGGACAAGAGGTAAAATAGTGAGCAGAGCAGTAAGTCATAGGAAATGAATATACTATGAATTTCCTGTAAAGAACCTGTCTCTTCACTTTGTACTTACTCCACTTTTAGTTGCATAAAAACTAAATTGAGTGTTGATAGTGTGGTAAAAGGAAATGAATCAAATATATGCGAAATCCAGTGGAAGTATTTTGAAATCTGAGTATGTGAACATTCCAAAGCAAAGTAATGAGATGAGACTGAATTATTTAGGTGTTTAACATGGTAACATTCTGCCTTGTGGATAAATGTGATGAAGGGATATTTTCTGTATGCAGCAATTGATAATTTGAGACAATTAACTCAGGTTAAGCCTCATTTGATAGAGGTTTAAAGCATAGATGTCACAAGAGTTTGCTATCACAAATAAAATGCAGCTTTCATCAAGAGATCTTCTAGGTCTGAGATTGTATTGTTAGAAAGTAAATTCTTAGCCCAAGTGGAGAAAGTGATCACTGAAGTTTCTCAGCTGCCTGAAGGAAGGGAGTTCTCCATGAAGTCTTCAGGATGATGTGATTTTGTATTGTATAGAGAGCATTTGAAATGATGTTTTTTAATCTTACAAATTAAGGAAACTTCCTTTAGTGGCACATACAATTAATTCAGAGGAATTCAGGGGAAACAAATTGTTCTGTAGATGGTGTTTCTAGCTAGGCTTTCAAATAAACTCAGGTGTGTATTTTAATTTTGTTTTTATTCATGGTGATACAGCAGGGTACAGAGAGAAAACAGCTCCATTTTTAGATCTCAGAAGTGTCCCTAAAGTGAGTCCCACCTTTGAGTTGGATTACTAAGTAAATTACCAAACTTTTCAGTGTAATTTATAGTCATTGTTCATAGGCTGTCCATGCCTTCACGCATTCAGCAGACACAGAACCTCACTGGTGCTGACTCATGAGACAGCCCCACAGGCTGTTCCTGGAGCTGTGTGATTAAATGGAAGAGACGTGACTTGTGTGAGTGAACATGGATTTCCTCATCAGCCAGAAGAGAATGGCAAAGCATAACCCCCTCCATGAGTCAGCATTTTGCATGTAAGAATATTTGAGCTGTAAAAAGTTACTAATTTCTGTCTAGCCACAAGTAAGATCTTCAGAAGTACTGGATCAAAAGAACCATGTTCCTCTCTCTGTCCACAAAACACACAACCTGCTTCTTCTCTGGATAATTATTTGATGGGAATAGAGGACCAAACACATAGGAAAACATTTAACTTGCTAGCAGGCTTACACAGGAACACAAATCAGTGGTTTTTTCCTTAGATGGAGACTGCACATACTTTACCATAGTCATACTCTTTTAGCTAAATTCCTCAGCTCACATTCACCAGTGAGACAGATATGGATACTTTGTGCTGGAATCCTGGAACCTGTGCCACAGACAGATTTGCTTTCTTAGACTTTTCAGGAGCATCTTTTGCCTAAGTCCTGACTAGAAGTCAGTTTTAGAAAAGCCCAAGATTTCAGGCTTTTTAATGTTGTTATTCTTTTCTAATGTAAAAAATGTAGGATAAAGGAAGAAAAACCTGACACTCAGGATGAACCCAATGAAAGGAACAAAAGCCCCTCGGAAGGACAAAGAATGAAGCCCTCTAAGAAAGAAAATAATCCAGATGCTGATACCGACCTAGGAACTGATAGTAGTGATGATGACAAGAGACACAAGCATAGTAAAGTAAATTTGAAAAAGAAGAAAAGAAGGGAGAACTCTGTGAGCAGTGAAGAGGAGGTTAAACATCACAAAAGCCAGCGGCATTCCAGGTCACCAAGTTCATCCAGTGTGGAGGAAGAGCCACGCACCAAAGCCCAAACAAGTCACCAGAGGGGAGAGAACAGGCCAAGCAGAAGGGGAGGTGATGAACAGTACAGGGAAAAGGATTATGAGAGAAGTAGGACCCATGAAAAGGATCACCAGAGGGAAAGGGAAGAGCGACACAGGCATGGGGATCACACTAATAGAGATCACTACAGGAGGAGGGAAGATCAAGATGATAAACAAAGGGGGAAGGAAAGAAAAGAGAGGGAGGGGCATGGCAGAGAATGGAGGAGGGCAAAGGAGAGAGAGGAGAAGGGCTCAGAGAAGGAACGAGAGAAAGAAAGAACCAGAAATGATAAAGATAGATATAATGACAGAGAGAAGGAGAGAGGAGAGAAATACAGAGAAAGGGAAGATCATGCAAAGGAGAGGAGAGAGAAATATGGCAGTGAGGAAAAGAAATACAGAGACAGGAGAGAAGGTACTCCTACATCTTTGGAAAAAGATGGAGATAGTGATCTGGGAAAAGAGAGAAAGGGAAAAGACAGAGAGGTGGATGGGAAAGGAAGCTCCAGCTCTGGAATGTCTGAGCAGAAACGTAAAGTTGGAGAAGAAGGGGAGAAAGATGAGAAGGAACAAGCACAGAAAGCACCTGAGACCCTGAGCAAATTTGCCAAAAGGAGCAACGAGGAGACGGTGATGTCAGCACGGGACCGGTACCTGGCCCGGCAGATGGCTCGGGTCAGCACCAAACCCTACATTGAGAAGGAGGAGGATTGATGGCCCTGGGCTGGGCACAAACACCTGGGCTGTCAGCCGAGAGGAAAGGCCACTGCTGTGCAGATCCTTGTACAGGAAAGGCTATCCTACCTATTTATTCCTGGCTTTCCTTTGAGATGTGTGTCCCTTAAGAAAACAACTTTTGGGATGGATCAGTGGGTCTCTTGACACACACCCTTAGTCTGTCTGTACAGGTGAAATGTTAAATATGGCTGGCTGTCCACCCTGCCCTTCAGTAGCATGTCCTTGGTACATGAAGATTTTGGACAGACCTGGGAGTGTTAAACAGTGTAAGGTGAGAGTGCATCCCCCTGCTCCTTTCAGCGGCCAAAACAGTGAGCTCTGCTTTAACAAAGGTGTTCTCAGCCCTTAGGAGGGCTTGTTGCCCACTACTGCTCTCAAAAACGGGAAGCAAACCTGTAAAATTGGGTGAAAAAGCAAGAAAACCAGCCTGAATAATGAGTGAGTTTTGTAAGATATATGCATATTGAGGTATGAATTTTGTATTATGTGTGGGTTTTGGTCTGCGGACCTGATGTACAGAAACAGTTAATAAAGTGTAAGATACATATTGGATTAAATGTGTGGGTCTTTTTTTATGTGTAGGTTATTTTCCTGCATCTTTTTTGCATGGAATAAGGTAGATGAGTCTGTTTTCATGTATTACAGTTGTATCAGTTTGTTAAGTGATATTTTAGATTGGTCATATGAACCAGATTCATATTCAAGAATAAAATTATCTTCCAACTAGGTAAGTACGATGTCTGACAGGGGTCATAGCTTTTAGAATACATTTCCAACACTTTTATAATTGTTTCTTTGATTTTGTTTTGTTGTAAGTTTATCACTTTTATGCTAGAGCAATGTGTACTTCTATATTTAAAAGAAAAAAGGTTTTGAGATTGGTGTTTCCCTAATGATTTTTTTCAGCAGACCGAGCAATGATACAAAGCGTGAGCAAAATTAAATGCAAATTCTGCCACTTTATAAAAGCTTGGAATGAGTTTTATATGTCAGCTAATCAAGTAGTTAAGCACATACTCCAGTGTGGAACAGTTTGGTTTTGCTGTTCTGTGTAATCAACTGTAATGAGCTTTGGTTCTTCTGTTGAAATAGAATGAAAGTGTTTAGCAGTGGGCCAGGGTTCAAACACTGAGGGAAATCCTCTGCTTTTTGTCAGAGGCCTTGCTGGCATTGTAAACTGGACTAGATGTTCTGCTGTTACTAAATTCTTGAGATTTTTATCTTTGCTCTTCCCAGAAGAGAGATGCACAAGAGACGTCTGCAGATGGTTTATGAATATTAAATTTATTACAGTAACAGTTTACAGTACAAGGCACATACTGATGACTTACAATCAGCTTGCAACACTTGTAACTAAACAGCTGCATAAATTAATACAGGTGCATCATGTACAAGTTGGAGGGAAAACTTAGTTCTGTACAGCTAAAACTCCAGTTTAATTCTCTTTAAAAGGCAAAGATGGTCCTAATTTACCAGTTTCATGACTTCCTTTTCACTGTTCAGAACAGAGGGTAGGATAAACTCGTGGTAGATGAGTGGAAGGTGAGCTGAAGAGAAGGAATTTTTTTTGCCTCAAAACACTTTGTAACTGCAGTGCAGTTCATTTGGTATCAATATAAGTAGTTTTTGTACAAAACCAGTGTTTAAGGTATGGCTACTTGCTGAGCTGCCTGATAAATATTGGTTGCTTTACATGTTTTCACAAGCACTCAGCTAAATAGAAATACTAAAAAATGAACTTACCATAATAAGATATTTGAACCAGTACACCGTGTAACAAAAAAGTAATGAGGACTAAACTGCCTTTCAAGTTCAGCATTTATAGAATGAAAACATGGATGTATTTTTATCTTTGTCTTATTCAGGAAGAAAAAAGCCTTTTTAATCTACATTGCTTTTTGTATCTTCAAATAATTCTAAGAGTTTTCATCCTCTCTCAGTATCTCGGGACTCAGAGCACACTGGTCTCACATTTCAGCTGTTGCAGGGCTTGTGTTACTATCAGGGCTTCCTGGCTGACTTAATTCACTAGAAAATATGATATTTCTTGGGAAATCTCTCTGAAACCTCCCAGCAAGCCAACGTCTATCCTATGTCTTAAAAATTACAATTTTTTTTTGTTAGCTGAACCCCTGTCTGAAGAGGAAATGAACAGGGTAGGGTTTTCTCCTTTATTTCCCACACTTTGCTGTTGGATAGGTACAAATACCTCATTCATCTTACACTGACACTTCATGTGGGTTTTTTCAGTTAATGAACTCAGAAAATTTAACTTTCGGAAATGGGTTTCAAATACACTTGTGGCATAAGCTACAAAACTTTCACATGAGTAACTGTCCAGGAAGACAGATTTATTGTGTTTTTCTAGTGGCAATTAAAGAACATATTCCCTTTTTAAAAATAGTTCAGGAGTCTAGTTCTGAAAGAACAGGCCTTGTCCCTCGTAAGTTATTTCCTTATTGGAAGTTGGGATTGACACTTAGATGAAGTGAAAAGTCATTATCCAAAGTGGAAGTGGAAGAGGCCTTTCTCCAGGTATGCAGAGGGGGAAAGCTTTGACAGAGGTGATGGAAATGTTTTCAGAATGCAAACAGCAGCACCCCTGCTTTCCTCTCACCTGGCAAGTGCTTCATACCCGGGTCAACTCCAACAGGTTCCTTAATGCCCTGCTCTGGCTGCACAGGGAACCTTGGCAACTTCAGCAAAGGGATACAAAAGAGACTTTTATCCTCTATTTTATTTTACTTTCATCATTGTGTGTGTGCCAGAGTACAAATACAATGCAAGTTTGTACAGGAATGATGCCTTCCTGGGTTTGTCTGCATTCCCACTGCAGCAGAACTCGTGTCCTGCAGGGGCCAGGGCAGGTGCAGCCAGGCTGAAGGGCAGCTACATTTGGGGAGCACCTGTGTGCAGGTAAAGAGCATGTAAAGAGCTTTGTATGGACATGGGGGTTAATTTGTGTGTCAGTGCCTTGAAATTTAATATAAAGTGTTCTGATGAGAATCAATCCTGCTGAACTCTACTCAGCTTCTTGCTAAAAAAAAAAAATTCCTCTCTTTTTCTTCTTCAGCTTGAAAACCCGATGCAGTAGCTCAGAGTATGAGCTACTAAACCTTCAAAGTAGGTTTGGTTAGTTGTAAATGTACTTTTGTCAGCCAGCCAAAAGGAATATTCTAAATTTTACTTCTGTACTAGGAAAGAGGAGGAAAACCCCACAGGCTGGCTCCAGCAAATTTTAGGTGTGAAATTAACTGTAAAAAAAAAGGGAAGTGAAGCAGAGAAAGAGATCTTTAAGATTGTACTTTTTGGCATCAGAACTCAAAAAGATTCATTGTTGGTCTTTAGTTTCTGTAGCTCTGCCAGGACAATGATTGGTTATGGAAACAGTACAGTAAGTGCTGGCAGCTTAAGTGGCTTGTCAAATAACTCATGATGAGTTTTTGTGACTTGATTGGGTCTAAAGGAAAGTGAAGCCTCAAACATCACAAAAATTATTTTGTAATTTTCTTTATGCAAGAAACAGTAGAAATTGTTGCCACCTACAAACCAGAGGAAATGAACATGAGGCTAGTGCTACCAGCTGAGTGTGCTGATGTGTGCAGAGCTGTGCTGCTCAGCATTTTTCCTCTCCCTCTGTCTACTCCACCACAAACCTAGGGAACTTCCTATTTTTGTTTTCCTAGTGTATAAACCCCTGTGTTACTCGAGTAATGTATGGCTATCAGAAATATTTGTGCATTTTCCCACGTAGTTGAAGCAAGTAGAGAACCTTAGAAGCGAATACGACATTGCCCGGTACGAACGATCACACGGAGGGAGGAGATACAGGAGCACTGCCACACACTGGGGGTCTACACCTAATCCTGCCGTGCCTTGCTCATCCTGGAGGGGCTGCTGCAGGCACTCGGTGCCACTCCCGGAGCAGGGATGGAGCAGGGATCTTCCCTCGTGTTCCACAGTGAGTGCTCAGTTCAGCCCGCTTGGAAGTGCACAGTAGATGTCATTGAATTGCTTGGATAAATGTGCTGGAGGCATCACCTTTCCCAATGGTGCCAGTGGTGCAGCCTCCGTGGAAAACTCTGTTTGTTGTCTCAGCTGGAAAGGAGGTTCTTTGGGGGGAGAGGGGAGGAAAGTGACATTTTGTGCTCCTCTTCCCTCCCCCAGAACCAGGTCAGCTTATACTGCGTTCATGCGGATGTCTCCGAAGGGAATTTCTGTAGCTGTTTCTGGAGTAATGCTTTTCAGAATACGCTGTTGGAAAGAAATCAGAAACTGATTGATTTTAGAGGCAGTACATATCATGTCAGCCATTTAGAAAGAGATTAATAATAAAGTATGACTTTGAGTTACACCTCTTGAGCTACTTAAGAGTGTTTCAGGCCTCTGTTAGCACTATGAAGATGGAAAGTGCTATAGAAGTACACAACAGTATTTGTAAAATTATTTGTAACCTAATTGGAATCAAAGCTTGGCAGATGTCATATTAATGCTTTAGGACTTTGCAGTTTACTTGGATACCCTGAGCCAATGAAATATATTCTTTATGAACTGGTATTTATTTAAACTTAGAATAAATCTCAATATTGTCATTCCAGATTTATGGCAGAGAAATTTTAGTAAATGTGTGAAAGAAAACCAAGCTTTTCTTACAGATACACGCCAGGAAACCAGCCTTTCACTGCCTTATTTGCTTGACTGGGGGATTTTGAGTGTCTGGGGTGAATTTTAGGAAGACTGTCCAGTTCATCAGAGCTTAAAAAATTACTTGATGTAACATTTTATAAGAAATTGTCAGCAGCCTCAGTAAGAACTGGGGGGATTTGTGAGAATTTGGGAACAGAACAGCAGTCATGATATTTTTAAGAATCCCCTCCTTCCTAACAGTCACACAGAAGCAAGGGAGCATCAGGGATACCTCCTTAAGTGTCCCTGGGGTGATGACCAAGCGATAGACCATGTAGATGGGAATGAAGATGATGGAGGAGGTTCCTATGCAGTAACCCACAACTGTGGTCCAGTAGGGATAATCATAATCAAAAAGCCTCAGCTCAGGAGGGCTGGACAGAAAGCTGCAAGTGACAAACTGAAAGAGAAAAAAGGCAAAGTGTGAATATGTGGATTTTCATGGCATGCACTTTGGGGAACTCTGTTGACACTGAAAAAAATCCTAAATTACATGAGTGTAGATTTTAAAGAAATCATGAAACAACAACGAATCATGAAACAAAGACCAAGAGGATCCTTCCCAAAGCAGACACTCTCCACTCTACACTGCTCTTTGTCAAAACAGGAAAAGGAAAAAAAGTCAGCTTAGTTACTGCTGTTGGATCATTTTCCTGAGCACATCATTCATGACTGAAAAATTCCTTAGGAAACAACAAACACTTTTGGTTGAATATTACAGAATAATATCTGTGGCTGTCCCAGGAAGGATCTATGACAGTTTTTTTCCCAGAGTATCATCAGAAGCTCAGGATTTACCAGCAAAACTTCCATACAGAAATGACATCCTACATCCTGAAGTTTCCTTATTTTAGGTGGGTTTCCACAGGGAATGCAAATAGCTCTGCCTGGTAGCCACATCCCCAGAGCTCTGTGCCTCTCTATTTTGCTGGTTTAGGATTACAAAGAGGACAGAAGTATAAAAATTATTGTGGTATGACATTTTAATAATAAGACTTCTCTTTCTAGGGGTAATAAAATCAAAGTCTGTTAATTATGCCTTGATCATTACAAGTGTTTTGAATTCACTCTGTAGGTCTTAAATCTACATTCTGTGCTTCATAAACTCCATCCTGACCTGCTCTGCTCCCACTAAGGCCAGTCAGGATAAAAGATAGCATGGACTAATTTTGAATCAGGAAATGAACACTTCATGTTCAAATGTTATTAATAACACTGCCAAGCCAAACGCTGGGACAGTATTTCCAATTCTGAATTATAGATTTATAATGGTTGCAATTAACTGCTGGAAATTTTAAGTGGAGTATTCTAAAGTTGTCCATCAGCAGTTGCTGAGACAGCATATTTACTTTTCTTGGTTCCTCCTCTGACAGTATGTTTCATCAGCTTTTATTGCTACATTTTGCTGAGGCAAACATAAGGCAACAAAACAAAGTAAATCTGTTTAGCAGAGGGCAGGGGGGGAGTTTTTCAGAATCCAGACTTATTCAGCTAATTCAACGACAAAAATCCTTAAAACTGTGCTTTGGTAACAAGACCTTGCAGCATTGTATTGGGTTATTCTCTAATTGAGCCTTTTTTGTTTAACAAAAATTGTTACTGAAGAACTTCATGAGAGAATTCTGGAATTAAGCTTTTAGAAAGATCTGCATTGTTCAGTGGTGATTTTCTTGGAAAGAAAAAGCTCTAAAGAAAACTCACCAGAAGGAAAAGAGGACTAATTGCAACCCAGCAAACTCGCCAGTACCAGCCTGGGGCAGAGCCCAGCATTTCTTTCACATCGTTGCAAAACTGGGTGATGCCTGTGGACACAAGTGGGAGGAGAGGGATGACAGCAGATCTAAGATTTTCTTAAGTAGATGCTCAACACTTTTTTATGTCCAGCAAGTAAATTCAGAATCTATCCCAAAAGACCATTTTGTTCCTATAACTCTTAATTTTACTAAATCCTTAATTATTCTGAATTATACCTCCTGTTACTTTTAGCTGTGTACTTCTGTCAGAGAGCAATTAACACTAATTCTCACTGCTTTAGTTATCCGTGAGTCTGTAAAAAGCTTTTGTAAACTTTTTTCTGGGGACATGGGTGATGTTGTCTGCAGAAACTGAGGCAATGCTGAGCTGCAGGAGCTCAGGAGTTTGGGTTGGGGTGTTGGAGGTACCATAGAACCAGGACACAGCCACTGCCTCCAGGAACACGACGGTCAGGACAGCTGGACCCGTGGCATATTCCTCAAACAGCTTCACCACATATGCTCCGCCCTGGAAAAGAGATCAAGCTGTCAGTGTGCCCAGGATGCTGTCCTGCTGCTGGTTGGTGCTGCCTTTGGCTGGAGCAGAGCATTCACAAGTGAGGAATTCACCCAGTTCTGTCACTTTGTGGCTGTTCCTGCCAGGGAAACCCTGGTGAGCTGCTCACCCTCTGTAGCCACCCCACACCTGGGGGGCTGCCATGCAGAGAAGCTAAAATCTGCTGGCACTTCTGGCTGGATCTTAGTGAACAAAGGGGATTTTACAGGATGGCTTCTTGCATGCCCTCTTCTTTCCCCACCAGGGATCATAGCTACTGAACAGCACATAAATAAAATGTTACTTTGCTTTCTTTCCATTTGGGATCTAGAGCTACGAAGGAGGAGACCTCTTGCAGAGGAACTCAGCATCCCTGTACAGCAAACACTTCATAGAAGAAGGAAGTTACACATAAATGAGCAAGTGAAGTGAAACATGACAGGAAAGCCAAGTATTTCTTTCTATTTCCCTTGTGATCTCATTTTTCACTCATTTTTCACTCATTTTTCAAAAATTGCTTGTTGTGGGAATGAAATCCACAAGCCCCATGGGAACAATTTGATGTGACTAATGATGATTTCTGCCTTGAAACAATGAGGAAGATCCAGGAAATCCATTACTAGATTTTTTTTTTAAATTCAAAATACATTTTACACATTGTGAAGATTATAATAACTATTTATGTTATTTTTAAACACAGAGCTTTTGGGAATAAGAAATAAACAACATAAAAATGTGGCTGGTTGTCTGCTGACTGATGAGCAGCACCATTTATGATGTGTAGCACATAATGAGTTGCAGTAGGATCGTTTTGCAACATATTTCCTAGTGAAATATAATTTACATTTATTCCAAGTAATAGTTTTCTAATGCATAGAGAAAACAGCTTGGAGGTTCAATCTGATTTCTTGAAACTCTCTTAAAAAAATTACTGCTCTCTCCAAGGTGTCATTGGCAGGAAGCTGCCGGTGAGGGAGGCTGAGGGTGGGTGAAATACTCACAAATGTCAGGGTTGCCAGTGACCCCAAAAAGCAAACGATGGTCAGACCAAGGACAAACAATTCCCTGCGTTTGCCCCAGACGTGTGGGAATTCATCCAGGACTCCAGTAATCACTCCCTCTAGTCCTGCAAACTGAAAAGCATGGAAAAGTCACTGGAAAGCAGAGGGCAGTGTTACCTGCTTCAGAGTATGTTTGAGTGCCTAAAGGAGCATTGAAGCATTGGTGCTTTGTTCTGCTGTAGAGGTGGTGTGGGGTTTTAGACAAGTCTTTTCTCCTAACTTTCTAAAACTCTTTAGGGTGGGGATTTATTGCTCAGGTATCTGTGGGGATGCACTGTCATCCAAAGGCAGTCCTGTGCTACAGGCACCTGGATGTGGAGAAACGAGAGGTGCTTCAGTAGGACCAAGACTGTGAAATCAGCTGAGTTCAGCCCTGCTGGAAGGAGCTAATTCTCCACCTGTAAAACCAGACTCACATGACAATTTTTTAGTGTATCTTCAGTTCCCACCTTTTAAATCCAGTTTGTGTGAAAAACTCCAGATTTTCATAAAAGAAACTACTCTGGAAGGCTGCATTCAACCAGGAGTGTATAAATCAAGTGCTTTGCTTGTATTTCAGGGTCTTATTAATTGTGACAGCATGACAGTGACAAATCACGTGATTATATTCAAACCTATTCAGATAAAAATTGGAGTAACAGTTGCTGTCTTACAGAAGGCAGCTGGCACTGCCAGTCCTGCTGCAAACCCCTCAGTGCCAGTGCAGTGTTTGTAATTCTGCTTCTGTGGTGCCTGAGAGGGCCAGGCTGTGTCCCCTGCTGGCTACTCACCGTGCTGTCCAAGCCCAGCGTGAGCAGCATGAGGAAGAAGATGATGGCAAAGAAGGTGGAAGCTGGCATGTTTGCAATGGCCTCTGCGTAGGTGATGAAGAGCAGGCTGGGTCCTGGAGCAGAGAGATGGGATCACTGTTAGGACAGGCTGTGCACGGTGTCTCCCAGGGCAAAACTTCTCCCCCCAGGCTGCTTTGCCATGTGCAGTTACCACCACATCTGTGAAACTGCAAACTGGCTTTTATGTGTGGTATTTACAGGCTAATTTTTTTAGCTGTAACAGTGCCCAATAAAGTCAGCATCCTGAATAATATACTAAATACTTCTCATCACTTGGGCTGCTCTTGATCTAGAAGTACATATACAAATATATTCTATCTTAGAAGCAGTTTGAGATGTGTATGAAACATGAACCTACCTGTGTCTTTGGCAACCTCTGAGACATCTTCATTCCTCATCTCAGCCATGTAGCCCAGCACGGTGAAGATGACAAACCCAGACACAAAGCTGGTCAAGCAGTTCACGGTGCTGGTGACCAGAGCATCTCTGCAACAGAAGACCTAACTCCCATCAGGGACCTAACTCTCATCTGCCCCTGCTAGAAAGGGTTTAGAACCTTTTGGTCCACAATCTAGAAAGACTCCTAGAAAAACTAGGGGAATACAAGGAAAAAAATGAGCAGCAGTTTTGGAAGAAAGAGGGAAAAACCCAACAACCCATGACTGCTTTTTCTTCTCAAATCCATACAAATGCTGTAACATCAGTCTGCCACTGGATTGAGTACTGGATGTATCCTGCTGTTTTAAAAGAATATTAATTACTACATGAATATTAAAGAATTGAGAATTTTATTTTAGAAGTTAGAAATAGATTTTTTTTTTTTCAGGTAACAAGTAAAAAACATAAATTGCCTTTCTGCTTGAGACTATGAAGTTATTTTTTAACTGACTACTGAGATTAAATAACTACAATGTGATGGCTTGGCAGGGGTTTATTCCATTTTGTTATGGCATGTTTCTACATTTTAGACCTCTTGTTGTAAAATTAGTAAAAATGATCTTTAAGGTAGGTGGAGAAATGCTTGAGATTGCAGGTTCTGTGTTACATTTAATTCTGATTTCTATGTACATAGGTCTGACAATTTAGTGCCCTTCACCAGCACCCTGTTTCTTTTTCATAAATACCCACAGTTATATCTTTAAACTCCGTTTTACTTATAGAATAAGGTAGAACTCACTGGTAGCAGTTGTTGTGGAATTTGTTGTAGCTGGAATAAGCCAACAGGACCCCAAACCCTGGTCCCAGGGAGAAAAAAATTTGAGCTGCTGCATCCACCCAAACCTGAAAAATATTGAAGGCCAAGAAAAAAAATGCCATGAAACAGATTGAATGAGTTTGGCAGAATATCACTTAGGTCTACAAAAGGGTGTTTCACTGCTCTGCCTATGTCCTAGTCCTGCTCTAACAGACACTCTGTTGCGAGAGCTGTTGAAATATGAATGTTTGTTGTAGAGCTGTTGTGGCTGTTGCACTTTTGCTGGCATCTTAGATTGATTCAGTCAATTACCTGTAATCAATTTCACACAAGTTTTGCAGTGTATGGAAAACTTTATATCCATGATTTTGAAGTCTTCCAAATCTTCCTTCAAACTCTGTGTGCTGTGGAATAGCCCTGTGCTTGGCAATGTGTCCTCCAGGCTACATAGACTTTTCCTAGATTTATGGAAATCCATTTGACTGTGTGGATGCAATTCTGGTTCTTGGGGCTCAATTCAGCTTTGTTGTAGCTGTGACAGATGCAAGTGTGATGATCTTGTTATGAAAAGCTTGTTGTACTTGAAAAGTGGCCACAGCCCTAATGAGTAATGTTCTAAAGTACAATATCAGCTCTCTTTCTGAAGGTGAAAGTCCTCATTCATTTATTCTCTTTTGATTGAAACATGGAGTTCATTACAACTCATTTCTAATATTCTCTCCCATCGTGTGAGGCCATCCTGTATCACCCAGACAGAGCTCTGTCATCACCCAGCACACAGATTGCAATCTGCTGTCCTCACTCCAGATACATCCAATACAATATCAATGCCCTTTATTGCTTTTTCAGAAGATGTGGTTCCTTATTGGAGATGCTGCTTTATCAGGCACTGGTGTCTTTTCATTTCCTCTTCATTCAAAACTCTCCATATCAGCTGGGCAGCAGCAGACTTGCAAACATTGGAAATTTTTAATCTTTGTGTTTGTAGTATTTATTGAGTTGGCGTTTTTCCATCACCCTCCTCACCAGACACTTTCACAGGCAGTGGAGTGAGCGCAGCCTTGAGCCTGATGGATTGCTTGTCATCCACAGAGTTCAAGGCTGGATCAGACACTGGAGGGGTTTGTTGGTTAGCTCAGTCTGTCCTCATTCCTGCTTTCCTGTCAAATTTTGGTGGTGCATGCAGGCCTGACTGATTTATTCCTCCTCCACAGGCACTTACATGAGTTACTGGGCCAGGGTTTAGTTGTTATCCATGGGCTCATCTGCCAAAGCTTGTTACAGGATGGAGGCAGAAGTTTCTGTTCCAGAACCTGCACTATTTAAATAGGGGCAGTTGTGGACTCTGTAGGGCTGTACTCGTCCCCTTAAGCCAAAAAACTGCAGCTGAACCACTTGCTAGGGTTTAATAAATTCAGCTTGCTCAGTGTGAGTCTCAGAGGGGAAGGATTTTGTTGCAGTGTAGGAGCTTCTCACTCAGTGTCAGCCTGGTCACCATTTTCCAGGTGAAAAAGTGTTTGGCCACTTGTTTTCTTCTAATCAGATCACTCATTCTGTTCAACCACTGTATGGGAGCTCTGCCTGTAGTTCAAGCTAAATTGATAGTGGACTCTAGTCTTTAAAATTCTTTATAATTATGGAAAGAGCATAGGCTCAGGCTTTTAGGTCCATGCTAAGACATCTGTTCAGTCATGCTCTATGCTTCTATAGTGATACATGGATAGGCTGAAAGCAAATCTCCCTTTTATAAAGTTCTTTACCTCAGTGGCCAGGAGTTTCTGCCAGTCAGGTTTCAAGTAGTAGAGGACACCTCTCCAAGCCCCAGGCAAAGTTGCACCTCTCACGAGCAGGATGAAGAGGATGATGTAAGGGAATGTGGCAGTCACCCAAACCACCTGTGGGGGAACATGGTGAGAACATTTGCCATGGAGAGAGAGTTAGCAGGGCTAATAAAAATTAGTTCATTGTATTATATGTCTTAGCATTTATAGCATCTTCATGTGAGCTTCTCTGCAGGTCTGTAAACAGGCAGTTTGCACATCTGAACCCTTTCCCTGGCAGGGTTGGTCCTGCCCAGAGAACAGTGGTGTCACTTGTTTTTGTTCTTCATTGCTCGGATAAGAGTAGCAGTCACTGTACAGCGAGTGCTCCCCAAATACATCTGCCCATAATCCTGTCATGAAAACAACCTGAGCTGATCCCCTGGCAGTTAATTGGCTCAGATACAACTGCCTCTAGACAAGCTAATGTGTCTTGCTTTTGCATTCACCTTGCCAGATGTTTTGACCCCTTTCCAGATGCTGAAGTACACAATGGTGAAGATTAGCAACAAGCAGAGGGTCAGCTGCCAGCTAATGCCCCCCAGGTCATCCAGCCCATTGGACCTGTGCACCTGCAGAACCTGGCGGCTGCAAAGGAAAGAAAAACACACTAGAGATACTTTTTAAACAAAGGCTTACATTAAATGTGCATTTAACACTCCCATACTGTGGTCTGAGCATTACAAGGAATCTTGAGATCTCGATAAAGCAGCCTTCAAAATCATGACATTTTGGATTAATTTTATTTTACTTAAAAGTTTGATATTAACAGCACACCAGTAATGATAAGTGACAGCAGAGAGCAACTGGGAAACTGCTAAAACACAGAGCACCCCCCATGCACCCTAAGCTTACACCCCCCTCCAAAAATGATTTGAAGAGGGTGCCATCAACAATCAGCCCTGCTGCCTCTGAGGAAAACCTTGCTGGTGTTCCAGCAGTCTGGCTACCACCCCCATCCATCCTCACTTACATGCACTTACGTATAAAATTCTTCTGCAGGAGAGATGGAGTGCAGAGACCAGCTGATATTGTCCTTGCTGAAGTAGTTGGTGCAGTTTCCTGTGTTCCAGGGGTTTGTGCAGCTGGTCCAGGGCAGCTCCGCCGTGAAGGAGGAGATGAGGTAGTAAAAAGCCCAAGCCATGATGGTGTTGTAGTAGGAGGCTACGTAAAGATCTATGATACAGATGGCAAAGCCAATTCCTGGAGAGGCAGGAAAGAATTGCATTCAGTCAGTGTAAGTTTTAGGCAAAAAAAAAAGAGAAAAGGAATTGGTTATCACATCAACAACCGTTTGTCTAAGGCAGCTCTGCAGGAGGAGCACACACCCTCCCAAGTGTTTACAACACTGGCATTTCTTGTGACTTCAGGAATACTCTGATTCCAGCAAAGCATCCTTAATCAAGACAGAACATTCTTATAAAGAGATATTTTCTATGTGTTCCTAAATTTCTGCAATTTAGAAATAGGCACCTTGCAGTATCAATAAATAAAAAGAAAGGTCAGAGCTTCATTACTGGGAACCAGAGTAAGTGAGGATATAGAACAGTTCTTTTTATTCTTTAAAGTTTTAGGCTTGGTCAACCTCTCTTTAATCAATTTGAGTTGCATACTGCATGTGTATTCAAGAGTCCACACACACGTGCAGATATACCTGCAGTTTTAGTAAAGCTTTCTTTATAAAGCCAAAATCTTGTGTAGAACAAGTCTTACTCGGCTTTATGAGATTTTCTTTTTTTTCCCCCTGAAATGCCACCTTTATAGGAAGATTTTCCAGTTATTCAGAAAGTTCAATTTCTCTTTGTTACCTTTGAATATAGGACATATTTTTCTCCAAATGGAAATACAGCCATTCCTGTGGTACTGTCCTAGTGCTAATTCCATATAGAAGAGAGGAATCCCTCCAAAGAGGGCCATGATTGTGTAAGGAATGAGGAATGCTCCTGCAAGAGAGAAAGGAGATGATTGTAACTCTTCACAGACTTCACCTCCAATATTACCAGCACTCCATAAACAGGAGTTCCTTTTATCTCACAGGGAAAATGCTTATCCCCTCCCTAGCCAGCACACCACTGAATTACTGTGGGATTTCTCATAAGAGTAACTACTCAGCAGTGTGAACAAAAAACAACACCCAGGCCAAACTTCTCACATTTCTGCAACACAGGATTCACCAAGACTCCACTGACGCTCACAGCTGTGAGATGGGCTACAGATAAAATTATTATTTTCTCCAATAAAATGCCTTTGTTACATCAGAGAGACGAAAGTGCATTCTCAGATCTCCTTGATTAGATTTTAGATTTGTATTTTGTCTCTTATGTCAGTGAGTCAAAGACCCAGCCTTCCTCATGAGTTGGTTTAGACATGTTGGTTTATCAGATTTTAAAATATTCCTTGGGAGAGGGATTGAGGTGTTGGAGTGTAGGTCTGTGCCTACCTGGTTCTCAGCTTCTAGTTGTGCTGTGCTAAACAGCTTTTCTATGATTATCCTATCCCAATATTTAGGTTTTTCAGGGAATAATTTCTCCTTGATCACATTTTACACATGATATTTTAAAAGCCACTAAATCATCCATTTATAAGCCAAGAAATTCAGCACTAAGGAACAATGAACATGAGTGGGCACTGACCTCCTCCATTCTGATAGCAGATATAAGGAAATCTCCACACATTTCCCAGATCCACTGCATATCCAATGACAGAGAGGAGAAAGTCAATTTTTTTACTCCAGGTCTCCCTGTCCTCCAGCTCCATCAGCTGCTGCTGAGCCTCAGCCCCACAGGTGGTGGATGTGGTGGTGGTGGTGGTGGTGGTGGCTGCTGGGGCCGTGCCCTGGGCATCCTCCACCTCTCCATTGCAGGGAGCTGAGCTCTGAACCCCTGAATAACCATTGGAGAACTGAGCTGCCTCCCCTTTATCCCCCTGGCTCGGGCGGACTTTGTTGCCATCCTCCACCAGCCGTAGGGCAGATTTAGGGTTCCTGACCAGAAGTCCATTTTCTTTACAATCTTCTCCTTTGCTACAGTCTGAGGCATCTTTCTTGGAATTCAGGGGCTCTGTCTCATTGCTTGTGGTCTTTTTTTCCATTTTTGCTGAGATTTGTTCCGGTCACTTGCAGACAGGCAGCACCACGGGGTCCCTTCGGGGTTTGTCTTCCCACACCTTTATTCCCAGCACTTTTAGAATTCCTCTTCCATGCTTAAATCCATTAGATTGAAGGCACAAGCACCATCTAAGAAATTAAAAAGAGTTGAAAATCCATTACAGGCTTTACTGGTGCTGGTACTTTTCAAGTTACAGCCAGCAGATTCTGTGATTAAAATACAGAGGTAATTAACCATCACAGCATGCAATGTGAATCATGGAGCAGATAATCTGGGATTTTTTCCAGAGAAAGGCAGGAAGAAATCATCCTCTTTGACAGCAGAACCTGGTGTACCTGGATCACACCCTCTCAGGAGGATCTGCTGCACTTTGTGCATTGCTGGACACCTCACACCCAGTCACAGTCCTGCTGTCTTCTGGTATCACCTCCTCTGAACACTGCTGGACTCCCAGTTTGCAAACTGAGGGCAGAGCTTAGTGGGACTTTTCATTTTCCTAAGTTCATCCTGCAACTCATCCACTCATCTTGTGGCAATTTCTAGATTCACCCAGTATGAAGGGAAAAGAATTCATTAAACAAATATGAAATAACTATGGATATAAAAATTGCATTTCATAACCACCTTTCTTGAGAAATCCCAGTGTCTGCTTTGTTTAGCAGCAGATGTGGAAGGCTTAAATGAAACTTTAGAAAAGTATTTAAATCTCAGTGGTTTTGCATCAACTATCTTTTGAGGCTCGGTCAACACCAATAAGAAAAAGAAGAGATCATAAACTGCAATTTGATTCTTCTCATTAAGAACTAACATGTAAGTCTAAAGGACAAAACTTGTCCCCATTTTATCTGACTCCCTGGGCAAATAAAGCATCTTTCATTCAGTTTGGATCTGCTGACACTGTGGTTCCAGCCCTGGGAAGGGTGGTGGGCACTGCTCCTCTGCTCCTGCCCCCTGCCAGCAGAAACCCCCAGGCACTGGGAGGATCCCTGGCTTCTCTGCCCTCTTCTGATGTGCTAAAAACAGAATCCAAGAGAAATAAACCATCCTGAAATAAAGTATAACACAATTAACTTTTCCTGCAGAACAAAGATAAGAGAGGGAGTTGTGATTCTGTGAGCAGGTCATGTTTTGTTTTTCTGCTGATTTGTTCAGGTAAACACCCAGCTGCCTTTACCCAAGAAAACCTTGGAACAGGAGCTGATCCCCTGTGCTGTAAATTACCCAGGGCAGTAACCCTGCTTTATTGCTAGCAAAGAGTCACACAATCTACATAATGCCAAGATTAAATTATTACAAGTACATCTAATTTTTCCCTTTCAAAATAGTTTATCATAGTAGTAAATGTCATTGTCACATCCTAGCAGAAAAAAAAAGCATTATTTCACTTACAACTACAGGAAAAAACTGAAGCAGAGAAGGGATATGATTTGCTTATTTCTAGAATTTGCTGATTATCAGAGCTATTAAAACTCAAGTTTTTCCCAGCTTTCCACCTTTTGCAAAGACAGTTTGTTAAACCTTTTCTAAACATTTCTCAATGCAAGCAGAAAGAGAAGGAAAGTTATTGAGCTGCAGAGCAAACCAGAGGATGGTTTTGAGATAAAATTCACTTGAAAATATTGCTTATAACTTTCAGAATATTTAGTTCTTCAGGTTTACATTCTGTCTCTACCCAAATAGTCTCTTTTTTATCATACAGCAAGCAGTGCATCATTGATGTGAATTCTTACAAGAGCAAGTGCTTTTCTGCAGTTAATTAATCATCCACAAAGACTGAAACATCTTCAAGTTCCAGAGAAAAACACAGGGCAAAGAACAGGAGTTTCTCTTTTACCTGCAGGACTATAAAACCTGAATGCCTTTGCAGTCCAAAACCTTCCAAATGTCCCAAAAGAGGTTCTGGAGATGGAAACAGCCCTGGTGGCCACACAGAAATCCAAGGGAAGGCCCCAGCCAATCCTCCCCTTGTATAGAGCATGGTAAATACCAGGTGGGAATCTGGAAAAGTAACCTGAGCCCTTCTGGACTTTACACCTCTCACTCATAAATGGGAGCACAGTAAAGGATGTTGATTTAACTGCATTATCTCATGGGACTGATTTTTCTATACCTGAGGCTTAAACTCTCACTGTGTTTGTAAAACTGAGGGGAGATCAAAGAGTGTATTGTTGATATCCAAGATTTGTGACAACCAGGATTGTTGTCCATCCAGACCTAAACTCCTTCTCCTGTTCTTCTGCACACCACAGGGAAAAAAAAATCCCATTATTTCAAATACTTTGGTTGCATTTTCAGTAGTTTGAGCCTCAAATATGAAAAATTACATGTGAATTTTCAGGGGCTCCAGCTGAAATCAGAACTATTTCTTTCTGAAAAAAGAATTACAGCTTGTCAGCTGTCCTGGGAAATCTCTGGAGTGATGAAGTCTACAGCTACACAGTGGAATTCACAGGGGCATAGTTGGCACATGCAAGCAGAACCGTTTCAGATTATTTCATTACACCATAAAAAACTGTGGGAGAAGGTACATTTTTGTTTGCTTTGCTACAAATCAAGGGAAAAAAAATTGAAGGCACTGTGAGCACTACAAAGAGTGTAAAGAGCTGCAGAGAGAGCTCTTGGGGTGGGAAATATGCTCGGACACCAGGGAAGATATCCAGGGGAAAATGACCCCAATAGTGAAAGATTTTGCCCACCTCAGCCTCTACTCCTTCTCTGCACAGATCCCAAATTCAGGTGAATGAATGATGACAGCAGTGATCTCAGAAATAACAATTTATTACCCATTTTCAATCTGAGCTGTCACAAAGGTTGCTGTTACATAACTGCACCTTGGCTCCTTATCAGCCCTAATTAGCAGCAGGAGAAAAAGAGATAAAAAAGGGAAGAAGACAGAGCTCTGTGCTTTCGTTTCCTTTGTGACTTTGTTCCTCTGGGAGGCCCTGGTGCCCTGAGCTGGGGTTGTTCTGCAGGGCAGCTCCCTCCAGGAGCACGTGGAAGGTGCCAGCCCTGGGAATGTCACCCTCCCTGGGCAAAGAGTGACTAAAGAGGAGTGACCCTGGAGTCCTCCACAGCTCTCCCAGCTTTGTTGAAAACATTTGGATGGGTAAGTGAAGACATGTGTTTCCACACGTGTTGCTGCAGCCACCACCTCAGTTCACATCAGTCAAACATTAATTAAATTATATTTATTTATCTCCCACACGGAGATGAGCTTGAACCAACACTGCAGAAGTAAAATCCCTGCATATTCCTTGATGCACAAATCCGGGTCTTTTGCCTGTACCAGAGGAATCCTCGAGGAGCATCCCTGGCCTGGAGCCCGGTTCCTGCTGCTCCAGTGTTGGAGCATCTCCTGTTTAATTCTGGAGGCTCGCAGTGACCTCTCCTGGCAGTGCGGGAATCCCTCGCCTTTCATGCTCTGCCACAGAGTAAACAACTCTTCTCAGCACCACAACAACGGGATTTTCCTGCTCTCGGCACTTTTTAAAGGAGGAATTGGCTTTTAATGTGTCTGGGAGAGCAAAGCGATGGGGTTGAGGTGCAGCAAAGAGCAGACGCAGCAAGGGAGGCAAATCCGGCGTCACCGGGAGTTGCTGAGTTTGAGGTGGGGCTGCAGAGCCTTCCCCAGCCCTCACCCGTCCCCTGTGCCTCCCATTTTAACCCTCCCAGCTGCAAAATGTATAGCTTTGTACAAATGTCACTTCACAGCGATGATGTTCTTATTTCATGTGCTGATTCCATGGAAGTGGGGAAGCAGCACTCGCTGGGCTACAGAAAAACTCAGCTCCCACCTTCCCTCCCCCTGCTCCTCCATCCTCCTGCCTCCAGCCCTTCTCATGCAGGCACTTGCAGGGAATTGAAGAGCTTTGAACCTCAAGAAAAGGCAGCCCAGGGTGTTGGCAAACAGAATCAAACCCTGGGATGATTGCTGTTAACTTGACCTAAATCTCACATTTAGCACAAAGAATTTGAGATGGTTGAAGTTACAGCTGACTCACACGACACCTTGCAGCTCACCCAGGCAGTTGTGCAGAAATGGAAAGAGTCCAAGGACATTACTTTTATCTCAAATATCAAGCAAGAAGTTTGTATGACAAGATAGAATCACTCACCCCAGGCAGGAAAGGGCTGTGCTGTTTGCCTGGACCTGTTCTCACCTCTGAGCCACAAATGAGCCAGAGAGGTTTCATGATTTTCCTCTGAGTTTGCACAGGTCAGGAGCAACCCTTAAATCAAAGTATCATGGAATAGATGTCCCCATACTGTGAGGATTTGTTAAAAAATTGAAAATTTCAGCCAATTAAATTGCATTGCTCTCGATTATGGTGAATTTTGCCTGCTGTGTGTCATACACAAGTCATATTTAGTTTCATAATACTGAAAAGAAGTGGTGCCTTTTGATGTTGAATGTGTTCACTTTTACTGATTTCTTTAAAAAATGAGTACCCAGAACGTCCTTTCCTGTTAGCTCATTAGCAAGTGTGACAGTCTGTATTTCAGATTTCAAAACCTGATAATCAAAACTGCTTGGGAGCCACAGAACTGGGGCATTAGGTTGTAAAGCAGATCTAAGCTGATATCTAGACCATCCCTCCACAACTGAAAATTGATTTATTCAGGTGAATTTTTTTTTAGAAATTCTTTTCTAGTTGAGGAGACTCAAAATAAAGAGTGATCAAACCCCACTGAAATTAATGGTCCAGTGAATTGTAACAGGTTTGATCCCAGTGCCAATGATTTTAAATGTTACAAAAGCTGTGTACTGTGGCACAGCACTGCGACCTGGGAGTGTTTTAAGAGGAATCTTTGAGCATGCAGGTGACAAAATGGGCAAAATATTCTTTGTGTGGATATTTCCAGGGCTCCAAGGGCTCCCTCAAGTTCCTACTAAAGCAGAGTGAGCTCAGCAAGTCCTGCTGGTGAAACAATGGCTCTGAAAGCCCTCAAAGGCTGCTTCCCAAAGAGTGGCACAAGGAGAGGTTAACTCCTGTATTCCCAGATAAGGCTGCACATGGGTGAGATGGGAAAAGAATTCCCCTGAAAGCAGCACTTTGGGGGAAATAGAAACCTGCACTGGGAGTTTTACATCACAATCTTGTCCCTGTCTCAGTCTGAAATTAAAAAGTCATCAGGAAAGAGAGATTTTTACCTTTACAATTCCGTAGAGAAGACAGGCACTGTGCTGTAGTGGGAATGCTGCCAAACTGGTGTCAGTCATTTAAAGAACAGAGAGGAGGGGAAATACATTTTTTTGGCTTGAGAATGTCTGTGTGTAGTGCAAGGAAACAGATAAGCTTGGAGGGGATGATATTGCTTTTGTATTCTTCCTCCAATTATTTATGTAAACTTGAAGGAAGGGTCGTAACACATCACTAAATAAATGGAGCACCATCCCTTGGTAACAGATGATGTTTCTCTGAAGGGGATTTGTTAATGGCTATCTCCAAATTACAGCCCTGAATTCAGGCTCCAAGTTCTACTCAAGTTCTGTATGAAACATTTATCCCACAGGCAGGGCTCATTGTGTTCTGTCAGTTCTACAAGAGCTGCAAACACACAGGCTGGGAAAAGAGTTCAAACATGAGCATCAGGAAGGAGATCAAGACACAGAATTAATATTTCTTTAGGCTGTTACTAATGAAAACTCAGCAAATTATATTTCCATGGAAGAAAGCAGGAAGGAACTTAAACACACTGCACGTTTCCATGTGTGGGAATAATTTTCTGTTGTTATTAAATTCTAGTTTTGGGGAAGTTTTTCTTAATTTAGCCGTCTGAAATTCATTACACCCTGTCCAATTAGAAAATGGTCACAACAGTCACTTGTTATATGAGAAGTTTGCAAAGTATTCTCCAAGAAAATGATGGTTAATTCACCATGAAAATCACCAGAAGATGCAGCCCAAGTGTTTGAGCCCTTCCCTGGTAAATGTCTGACAACCCACATTAAAAAAATGCCACAACATTTTCAAGAATCCAAATCCATTAAATGCCTGATCCCTTTTCCCCCAGGCTTTCTTAACATATCAAAACATGTTTTCCTTGCCTATTTATATATTCAGTTGCATTGCATTCCTTAATTAAACTCCATATTTCTTAGTGAACTAACCCAGCAAGCCAGTTGGTTTCAGTAAACGTGATTGACTATAAATACATATAGGACATACTCTTCAGATTTATTACTTGCAATAAATCTGTCCCATTGAGTTCAATAATTTACTGTGCAGGAACCATTTACCTTTTAAAATATAACTTAATGTAGTTAATAAAGCTCACTTCACCCTTTCAAAATAAATAACAGCCTAAATTGCCTATTTTTTCTTCTTTTTCCTTCGGATTCTGCTGCTTTCCTTCATTTTTTCTTATAGTTTAATGCTTTTTTGTAAGCTTTAAATAACTTTACATCTGTAATGCAGTTATGTGGACTGCCAAAACTCTTAAGTTTAGATTGTCAGAACATGTTCTGCTACAGGCATTTGACTCCCAACATTCATAACTGCTGGACAAGTGCCTGAACATGACAGAGCAGAGCATGGAACAGCAGGAAAGAAATAAAAGGCACTAAAAGTTTTAAAAACTCAAGGAAAACTAAAACTAAAATCAATGTATCTTTTTTTGCCCCCAAAGCTTTTTTAGATGAAAAATGTTTTAGAAATTGTCAAAGACCTTAAAGCTGATTTAAAAACAACAAAACCCAGAGTACAGATTTTAGCCTGTCACTCGTATTTCAGATTTTATAACTGAAATGCAACGAGGAGGGAAAGTTAATGAAACTCCAGTGTCTGCTGCTGCAGGGGGGCAGCTCTGAGGAGCAGCTGTCTCTGTGCCTGTCTGAATTTCATAAAAGTGCTTCAGCCATGGCTGTGTAAAGACAAAATGATCAAGTACCTGTGTGCGGGGTCGGTCCGAAGCGCTGCCCTCGCAGAGATCCAAGCTCGAGTCCCCTTCAGCCACATTTACCTCAGCCTGTGGGCACCTCAGCATCCTGGGGAGCTTTTTGTACACCAGTCCCCCTCACATGGTCTGATTTCCAGATAATCTGCTGCCAAAGAGCTCTTTAAGAATTTTTGCGTCACTTTAGTCAAATAAACTTTATGTTTCACCAGGGCTGCAGCTCAGTTTTCCTCCTAGAGGTGGGTGGCTACATTTGCCTGCTCTGATCTCTGAGCAGGATCCAATGAAGGCAGAGGCAGAAGGAAGGGGAGCTTTCCTGGGAAGGACAGCTTTGCTGGATGTTGTTATAAATATAAATAACAGGATGGGGATGAGGATGGACACAATGAAGTTTTGAGGGAGTCAGTGAATTGTGAATTATAAATTTGTGTAGATTACAGGGGGATAGGAAGGACTGGGATATTATCACAATAAAAGGGCTTGAAAAGAACAATTTCTTTTCAATGATCCTGAATAGTTGCATTATTTTAATAAAGAGATAAGGTTTAGTTTGGTTCTAAAGTTTGAAGCACAAATTCTTTACAAGCGTTTTGCTGCCTCAATAAGCTCAACAAGTAATTTCCTTTCTTTCTACTACTACTCCAAATACCTCACTCCACTTCTAACACGTTTTTTTCTCCAGTGTTTTTCATCCAGGATTTCTTCATTCCTGTACTCCACGACTTGTTTATAAAAGGTCATAAACCACAGGTCAGTGCCATAGTTTAGGTGGCAGATTAAGGAAAAAAAAAAGGTGGAAAAGCAGAATAGGAACAAGTAAGAGTGGCTGATTGTTGGAACAGCAGCTTTGCTGTAAGCAGTTGCCAGTTTTCACAGTCTTCTTCCAAACAACTGAAAAGAAAATAAACTGGAAACTGAAGAGCTGCAATTTGCACTTTCCTCTGCTGTCCCTGGTCCCTGACAGAGCCGCGGCCGGGCAGGGCGAGGCTCCTGCACCATCTCAAGGAGAGCTCGGGCACTGCAGTTCCACACACGAGGGACGCACTGAAATCAGCTTTGTTCCTCATTTACTGCCCTGGGCGCTGCCTTAAGGCCGTTTCGTCAATTTGAGCTTTTTTCCCTTCACTTGCTGTAGAAATGCATTGATCTTTTCGTGCAAACAGCAATACTCACCTCCTGCCTGCTGGGCTGGATTTCCCTTCTGTGTCCTGCTTTCCAAAATAATCAGGATTGGTGCTCACCTCTCCTTGGCTGCAGGCAGGAAAGCCCCCCCAGTTCGTGTCCTTGCCTCTGGATATTCCTCCACGACCTTCCCTCCGGTTTGTCCTATTCCAGACGGTTTGCAAGGACAGCTCCTGCCATGCCTCACCCACCAACCTTTCTGGAGGTCACAGCACAGTGTTTGATGTGCAAATATCCAGCTGTGGGTCAGACCCTGTGCTCTGGAGAGCAGCAATTTTTCTTTCTTGGGAGGATGGGTGGCACAAGGAATCTGCACCTTTTCTTTTCAAAGATTTCCAGCTCACCACTGCTGGGAGACTGGAAGGGGTTTTCCACACTCACTTTCTCTATCTGCTGACAGGAAATAAATTTTCTCTACTGAAAGCCCTTCTGCTCATTACATAATTATAGCTTGGGTTTTAGAAAGTTTTAGAGGGATCATGACCTTTGTCTGAGGTTTTTCTCCATCTCAGTCTCTGCTTGGAGTGGGTTCTTTTATGCCTTAGCCAGGCCTTTTGGTTCAGGTGTTTTTTTCATTATCTTCTGCAGCAGTTCTTGGGTTTGGTTTTGTTGTGTTGGGTTTTTTCGTTTTGAATTTCTTGCCAAACAGTCTGGAGCCTTTGGGACATAATAGAAATAACAGACTGGAGAATTCAGGCAAAAGTCCTTAACCTTGTAACACCTTATTTATCTCATAAGTGAAAAACTTTCAGGGGCTGTAACTGAGCCAGCTTCAGAATCTCATGAAATCTGGGCATTGGTGGGTGAAATTCTGATGATTTAGGGAAAGTATGAAAAAAAAAGAGAAAGAAAATGGACTTTACACAAGACACACAGATAAAGCAGCTGCAGATTCCAGCACAAGAATGGGAATCATCACTCAAATGACCTCATAAAAGTAGTACCAACTGTACTGTGAGATCAGCAATGGCTCTGCAAGTGGCTCTGATTCACTGCCAATAAAAGGGTTGGAACAATTTTCCAAATAACTCAAACCAAACAAATCCTGAAATACTTGTTTGTTCCCATCTTTCCTTAGTTAGCTATCAGACTACATTTAGAAGCTATTACAATTGGCTTTGGGATAAAAGAAATTCTGATTGCCCTTCTCTGCTATTTTCCACACTGCTGGGATGCACATCTGGCTGTGGGATGAGTTTTGGAGAGGTTTTGTTATTTCCACTACAACTGTTTTAAGAGCACATTCCAATGGGGAAATCTGATTCCTAGAACCCACAAACCACCACTACACATAACCTCTCCTCAGTTCCCTCATTAGGAATTGTTGTTATTTCCTGCCACTCAATTAAATCTGAAAGAGTTGACTTTCATAATATTATCTGTCAATATTTACCACCTGTTAGAGGAACTGTCTTTGAATTCTCCCATGAAAACTGCATGGCTTTGTTGACAAACTGGAAAAGGAAACTATTAAGTCAGCTGGTTCCTCAGCAATCTAAAGATCAAACTTTGCAAAGGAGACACATATATATATTTTATATATATATATATATATATATATATATATATATATATATATATGTATGTATGTGTAAACTGAGGGAGAAGTCAGCATTAAAACACAGCAGGCACTAATTGGTTTTTTTTTTATTCTAACCAAAGCATTTTTTTAGCAGTTGTATGTTAACTTTTTCATGGTCTGGATTTACAGTTCACAGAACTTTCTTTGCTGAGTGACAACAAATAAACCAGGCTTATTCCCACATTACTTCCACTCCATCCCTTGGAAAGTTTAATTTTTTATCGTCTCTGAACCATCTCCTGTGAACTGACAGGGGTTAAATGGCTTGTTCCTCCAGCACACCCTCAGGAGAATGAACAATTCATTGCAATCCCTGGCTGTGAAGCCTCTCCCAAACACCTGGGGAGGGACTGAGGCTCTCCTTGGATCCAGCTGTGCCTTGTGCTGTGCAGGACCCTGAGAACTTCCTCAGGCTCAGGAGGGAGCAGATGGCAGCTCCATCATCACCCCGCTGCCTCCAGCCTTATCTCAGGGCTGCTGATCTCATCAGTGAGCTCTCCCTCAGGACAGAAGGGCAGGGTGACCAGTGAAAGTCACAGAAGCAGGGAATCAGTTCATGGGGAATCATTTCACCCACAGATTTTACCCACACTTCAAACTACAGGTTAAAAACAGCCACCTGTAAGGTGTTTATGGATAACAAGAGCCTGCAGGCACCAATCCTTACCATGGCTGTCCTCACACAGGGAGAGGAATATCCTTGACTTGGTGGCACCAGCACAAACCTCAAAACCTCTTTGTTCAACTGCCCACAGAGGAAAAACCACAGCTCTCACCTTGGCATCTGCATTTCCCCTTCCCCTTCCCAATTCCACCATGGAAAGAACTTATAAAATCACAGGGCATGAAGGCAGAAGGGTTGCTGCCAGATTGGCTTCGTTCCCCATAATGTGTTTCAGCCCTGTGGATTTTCTGTGCTAATTTGAAGGAAAGGAAAAAACCACAGTACTATTGTATAGAGTGTACAGGGAAATATCTGGGCAAGAACTGGGGAGATAAGCACAGGCTGGACAATACTTTGGAATACTGGAACCAACAAAAACTGGCTTGGAATCAGTTTTGAGTTTATCAAACTCAATCCTCATCAGTGCTACCACCAGCAACAAAAATGTCAGTTAAACTCTGGAGAAAAAGTTAATTCTCTTTGGCTGATATCATACTCATAGATAGCACAGAGGAAACAGAAGAACTGGTGTTAAAGTCATAAGTAGAAAGATCTTGAAGGACTAAAATTACTGACCTTTTGGAAGAGGAAAAAGCCCCCAAAACAACCCATGCATTAGTCATAATGAAAATATTGTGCAAAGCACAGCTTTCCAAGAGATCTGGCTCCGTGTCAGAGCCACCAGGGAGTACAAGAACTGTTTGCTTGTCTTCACTCAAGTGACAGCACCGAGTGGAGACTGTGCATGAGACCCCAAAAGGGTCCCTGGAGGATCAGCTCCACCAGTGCCATTTCTGACATTTCTGTCCCAGGTCTGTGAAGGAGGCCCCACACCCTCCCTGCAGCTCACCAACATCTTCCCATTCCATCAGCTCCATGCAACTCTTTAAAAAAAGAAACCAGAACTGTCCCAGTCACTTTAGAAAGTGTTTATTCAAAAGCTTCATAGCACCATCTTGTTTTTTAAAACAACCAAATAAAATGCAGCAATTAAAACGTTGGTTTTTCTGTTGAGCATGACACTAACTCCACCTGTGAACATATTTATGGTTGTTCTTGCTAAAATAACTGAAAAATAGCGCTCCTGTGCACACAGACATAGCACTGGCCCCTGGGGGGGTTATCCAGTCCCAGCTCAATAATGGAAGAATAAAACCAAGTGGAACTGGATACCTCAAGGAAACCATTCCCCTTCCCCAATTCTCCTGGAAGAGAAAATTTTCTAAAGGTCATTTTTAGCAGTTTCAATTCATATGTCCCCTCCAAAACTTCAGCAAAACTAAAACTGTAAATATATAAAATATTTTTGGAGAGTTCTTTTATAGGACAAGCCAGACCATAATTGGTTAATTATCTCAATATGTTTGCTCTAACAATCACCTGACTATTAATTCTAAAGGGCCTTTAATGCCCATTTTTTCCTAGGGAAAACATCAGTCAAGATAATTTTACTACATTACTACGCTGATTCGCATTAAAAATTTAAGGTAAAATCAAACTGCCATTGACAGCACTTATCATCTGCTTTCATTCTGAGCTTTTTTTCCTTTTCCCTTGTGAGTTTTGGAGCAGCCTGTCTGAGAGCTGGGATCAGTGAAGCGCTATTTCCCAAGGATCCTTAACTTACATTTCAGGAATAGGGACCAGGCCGAGGGCTCGGTCTCGTTATCGTTTGGCTATGGCTTCCGACCACTGGAATTCTCTATTGCAGCTACTTCTGATGGCCATGGGGAGGCAAATGCTCCGTGCTTCACTTGGCCAAAGCCCCCATGGGGTCCCAGGCTGGCAGCACAATGGGCTCCTGCTGCATCACGGCCAGGATCTCCTCGGGCACGTGCTTCTTGTCCACCACCACCTCGTACACGTACTCGGAGAACCAGTCATCGGTCATGATCAGGTAACCTGGGGCAAAAACAGCATCACAGCACAGAGCCACTGCAGGAAAGCAGCCACAGACAAGCCTCACCTATGAGTGATGCATTAAACAGGGCCTGGTCATGCTGGTTACCTCTCAAAACACAGCAAAAAATATCTTGAGGAAGTTAACATAGAGGATGTACTTTGTTTGCACCTAAAGGTCAGGCAAGAAGCCCACCAGGAAAAACAAGAGCCAGAACATCCATAATTTATGTTTGCTCTGTTAAAATGGGCATTGAGAATATTCAAGGGAAGTACAAAACCTTTAAGACAGAATGTAACATTTGAATCTTTTTGAGGCTTTAGAATTTTTCAGGTGAATATCAACCTGTTCTAAGAAAACTTTCTTGGTTTAATTTTTGCAGTAAGAGGCAGCCACTGCTTTCCTGAAAGTCATTTAAATCACACTAAGGCTGAAGCAAATCCTGATTGTCTCCCTTAATATGAAAATGACAGTGAACACCCCTTGAACTGGGAGTGAGGGAAGTCACTTCAGAGGTTTTAGCAGAGAGCTACCTCTGCAAACAAGCTATTCCAGGTGAAATGGGAATAAGAGTGGCTGTGAGAAAGGAAGCATTTAGGAGAGAGACAAGAAGGCTTTATGTAATAAAGTTCCTTGTGTCCTTATATTGTATCATCACACAATCAAATGAAGCAAGAAAATGTCCAAAGAATATGGACAATAAATGCATCTATCTCCACCATCTTGTTTCTAAAGCAAGAGATCAGATAATCCCATAAATTAAAACCTCTATCAACTGTAACTCGAGCTAGAAGCCATTTTGGAAACACTGCCAAAGGGACCTGCCTTGATTATCCTCTCTTCAGGATATGAGTTCTTGGGACACACAAAAACCTCTCACTCCCAAGAGCCAACAAGTAATTGCACCCTGAGAGGATTAATGAACTCTGCCTCTGACATCCTGTCCCTCAGAGCCGATTGGGATCGCGGCGTCTGAGCGGGGAGGAAGCGCCGAGCACGACTCCAGAACATGCAAATATCTCAGCTTTGGGGAGGCCTGGGCAGTGCAGACCCACACACACCCCCTACACACACCTGGGCTTATCCCCTGATGGTCCCCAGAGGGCCTTGGAGGAGCCACATTGTGCTTGTGCTGTAACTCCTGCCCAGGGAGAGCAAACAAACGGTGCCTCTGTCCCAGGGCGCTTTGGGAGGAGAGATGCACAGACAGACACAGTATGCCTGCAGTTAAATCCTTGAAATGCCTTCCTGCAGGAGAGCAACAGCCAGTACAAAACATGAAAAGCCCAAGGGGAGCTGACTTCTAGCTGGAGATGCATCCTAAAAAAGCTCCTTTCATGCCAAAATAAACAGATGGACCCCTCTCCACAGTGTGATTTAGTACTCCCCTCTTCCTTGCTTTTAAAAAAAGATATCCGATGGGATAAGCTGGGTTCAAAGTTAGGTAATAGCGTCCTGTGTGTCTCCAGAACAAAAGACTACACAGAATAATTAAACTTGCCTGTGTGGCTGAAAAAGAGCCAATAAAACAAAAAGGACATATTTGATTGGGAAGTGACTTTTTTACCCCAGAAAACAAGCCATGGTTGTCAGCAGCTGTGTTCATTCCTTGAGGAAAAACACACAGGGTTCCAGAAACACTTATACAACAGATATAAATGTAATTACTAAATATTTAGGAGAGGCAAAGCTGGGCTGGTTCACTGGGGTTCCCTTTCTCCAGGACAAGCAGTTCCACAAGATTTCAGTTCTGCCCACTCTGGAGTGTGAGCATATAACTGATTCCATCCTATATATCCCAAACCAGGAGTCCCAATCTTTCCAGTCTTGCACCATTCCTATCAGGGGTCCAGGGGCACCTGGCACCCTGGACTGTACTTGGAAAAACAGGGAGCCC
Organism: Fringilla coelebs; assembly: GCF_963513975.1. Classification (NCBI taxonomy): domain Eukaryota; kingdom Metazoa; phylum Chordata; class Aves; order Passeriformes; family Fringillidae; genus Fringilla; species Fringilla coelebs. The sequence continues at coordinate 3,887,091 of NC_140046.1, read as the reverse complement.
CACACGAAAAAAGCCTGCTCTTTCCTCACAAAAAAGTAATTTCTTTGCTCATTGTTTAATGGCTCAAGTGCAGTGCCTGGTGCTCTGTTGCAGGCTGGACCCTTGGTCATCCTTTCCAAGAAATTCTGTGAGTTGGGGCTCACTCCTGTCCCCACACCCAGCTGGGCCCCAGCTGGGATGTGCCAAGTTTAGCATCATTCTTGGCTGACTCTTCACTGATGTGGACTCTGGTTTCTTGTGCTGGACTTACCCAAGCACAGCTTCCCAATTCCTTAACAAGGCAGATAAGATAAAAATCTTAACTCTTATCACAGTGAGACACAGACTCAGTGGCACTGCAAGACAGCTCAGGCAAACTTTGAGTCCTCACCCTCCTACACAGCTACTACTGGACACTGCAGAGTGGAAAATCAGGGCAGGAAGGAGAGAAACCCCATCAAGTTGAGTCACAGTCCCTGAAGGGATTTAAATGATGTGTAGATGTGACATTTGGGGACCATGGTTCAGTGGGGACTTGGCAGTGCTGGGTGAACAGTGGGACTCTTTTGGACCTTAAAAGGGTTTTTCCATCCTAAATGATTCTGTGACTCTCAGTTACCTCTCCCAGTGGTTGGGAAGGAGCCCTGGAGGACATGTCCCATTGCCTTTTGCTCCAGAGCAGCTCACTTGGTCATACCCAAGAAAATCATTCAGGGATTCAGCTCCCTGGAAAAGCAGTCTGAAATAGAGGCAAGCTTCCTAATTCTGATGGGATTTTCTGTCAAGGCTCTTTTCCAGGGAACTCCCAGAGCAAAACAAAGCACAGTCAGGGAGCAAGACTTTCCAGAGAGCAGGGTGTCCCCTGGTACATAAGGCACATAAGGGACAGTGACTCACCCTGCAAAGTCCACAGAGATGCCATGGGGACAAGATAGGGCAGGGTTATTCAAGTCACTCTGGGCTCCTATTTTATTTATTTTATTTCAAAGGAACAACCAGCTCCAGACCTCATTCTTGAGAGGTGAGTGTGGGTTTGGATGCTGCAGCACAGAAGTGCCACAGCTCAGTCCCAGCCCAGCAGGCACCACTTCTGGCAGTGTCAGGGTTCAGCTGCTGCCCTTATTGATGTTACCTCAGCATTGATTTGGCTTCTTTACTTAATCCAACATTCCAAAGAACATTTCAATGCTGTCATATTGCTGAGCCTTGAAGGCTGAACATGAACTTCATTGTTTTGTGAAGTCTGAAGTTTTTTATTGGAATACTTTGCTGTGAATGGACACAGTTAACTCAGAACAGAAACTACTGCCAGACCAAGAGGGCACAACATAAATTAAGACACTTCCAAGAATATTCTATGTTTTCCTCTGAGTTGTTCATGTTATTGAAAAGCTTATAAATAAGACCACATCCTAAAACAGAGTTCTCCAAAAATAGTGTATTCCCAGAAGAAAACCAAGACATCCTGGGAAAGTTCTGCCACACCAAATCTTACAAGCACAACATTTGGGATTAATGTGCAGCAAAAAAATGTGGTCAGCAGTGACTTATTCCTGGGGACACAGAGTCTGGCCTGGCACACTCACCACTGAGGCTGTGCCATGGCTGAGCCCACATCTGGCCTGTCTCACTCAGGAGATAATAAAAATTATGGAGTTCGGCTCCACTCCACATAGGAAAGCTGCCTCATTGTCCTTGCCACATCCTTATTTCCAAACATTCAGCTTTCTGCTCTCATGCCTGTAAATTACCTTTATTGCCACGGTCTTCACCCCAGGAGTTTTCCACTCTCCATTTTTCAAATGCATCTTCTTGCCCATCCTGTGCCAAAACAAGCCCATGACAGTCAGTGGTGAAGGAGAGGCCATACCTGAGCAGGCAACCCCTTCCAAATCCAGCACCAGGAACACAGAGCTCCACTCCTCAGAGTCCCAATGGTTTCTTGCTAATGGCTGGAGAAATGCCATTTTATAAAATACTCATCTACCTGCCTAGAGAAAATGTGGTGAAGAAGAGAGTCTGCAATCAATATTTATTTCATCAGGCAGCTGAAATTTAACTAAATTCTAGTTTGTACTTAACTGACTCACAGAATTTAAACTGCTGTCCTGTCTCCCATCAGGGAGTGAGGGAGATTAAACACAGGATGCACAGCTTGCCTGAACTGGGAATCAGAGGAAAGGAAGAAGGAACTGTCAGAATTCAGAACAGCATTGGTAAGAGCAAGTGCAAATCCTTGAAGAATCCAGCTGAAGGACACAGCTCCAAGTCTGGCGCTGTGTAATTAAAATATTTTAATACAAAAAACTAACCTGAAAAACACCCTATAAGTCTATTTTTAATATTGAATGGATGATTGTTGTAATGCTTCTATTCTCCCTTGAAAAGAGAGAACAGTCCATAAGATGGGACACTTGAGAGCTCCCAGACCAAGGATGTCAGCTCTGGATGCTCTCAGAGATTGGGAAGAGCACGTTCATGTACAGCAACTTTTTAACCAAAAGGCGCATTTAATCCACAACAATTTTTGATGTTGTAAAATTGTAATATGATTTTTTTTTTAATATTCAAAGCCTTTTTATAAAAAAGTAAGTAAATCCAAAATATTACCTTTTACAACTCAGATTCTCAAAGCACCTTCAGGTTAAGGGTTTTAAGTACCAACTACAAAGTTTTCCTTGTTTTGCAGTTAGATATTTACAGAGGTGCTTGTGCAATCTGATACACAGTGGAAACATTAAGCGCTCAGAATGCAGAAAACAGGAAAAAATTGAGCTGTAAAAAGTAACTTGGAACATTCTTATGACTCAGCAGTTCCATCTCAAGTCTCAAAACTCCACAGCTCAGGCAAACTTGTTCAGTGCTGTGCAAGCTGCTATTTCTCAAGCCAAGGTCAAGCTGGACAGGAAGAGATCACTTCAAAGAAACTTTAATAATGACAGCTTCTGGAAATAAATGGTAACATCATCTTTGCAGATAACCCCAAGTTTTAAGTTTTTGCATACTTCTTTTTACTTCATTATGTGCTTTGTCATAGTGCCAGGAGCAGATCCTGCTGTGGATCCATCTCAGCCTGCTGTTTGCCACAGAACTATGCTGGACACCATTTCCCTTCCCTAATTAGAGGCCAGAGATCACATGCCAGGGAACTGCAGGAGGTTAACCCTGCTGCAAAATGCCTCCTGCCAGCATTTTAACAGGAGCTTCAGGCTCTAAACCGGACTGGACTAACCATGCAGTGGTTGTCCAATCCAAGTTTGTGGGTATAAGGAAAGAAGTCCTTTGAGATGTCTAAAATCCTTCCCTCCTTGTTAAATATTTATAGTTCTGAACACTCAGACACAAACAACACAGAGAGAATTAACAACCAGCCTTGTGCACCAGGGAGTTGTGGCACACTCTGAGTGAGCCCAGGACACAGAGAAGCTCCCAGGATATTCCAACACATCCCTGCCAGCACCAGAACTCCAGGAGGGAGACTCTACCTTCTCAGTGACAGCTGTCAGGACCATGGCATGGGTCATCAGGGACTCCCCAAAGATCAATCGTTCAGCTTTGTTCATGTTCTTGATGGAGACACCAAACACCAGCTCATGATTAAATCTAGCAGAAAGACAAATAAAGCCACATGAGAAAGGATGCAGGGGGAGTTCTGACTAAGTCAGGGAATCAGGAGACTGCACTGTGCCAGGAACATATGAGTTAATCAATTTTCATGTCAGAACAAATGCAAAACCTGATCCCTTTAGGAATTTCTCTCACCATATATCAGACATTTAAATAAGTAAGACTATTTAACAACTACGCTTAGTGCATCTTAAAAGGATTCAGATTAAATTAACAAGTAAAAAAAAAATTCTGCTGCTGCTGAATTACTTAAATATACTCTTTTGGGGTATACAATCCAAAGAATGTAGAAAGGACTAAAGCACTGTTCATGTGCTCACTGAGGATCCCGAATGACAATCTGGTTTGATTCTCTACTCACATATTCAGGTCATTGATTCCCAGCTTGCCATAGAAGTGCTTTGCCACATCACAGCCAAACCACACAGCCTGCAAAGAGAAGGAAGGGTCATGTCTGGGCCAAATCCCAGGAGCTTTATATGGCATGGGCTGAATTGTGCCATCCACAAAGAGAAACCAAACCCACCTCACCATCCTTAATAGACGCTGCAGCCAATTTCTTCAGGACCTCCACAGGCTGGTTGTTGTAGAGAGTTTTCCTCCCTCCAGCCATGTTGCCCAGGTACTCCACTGTGTAGAGCCTGTTGTAGGGATTCTGAGGTCGAGGATCATTCACTAGACAAATCTGCCAAAAAACCAAGATGTCATAAAATAAGGTGCAACATAACTGAAATCCTCGAAGACTGAATTTAGAAGGATTTCAGGGAATGGCTTTTGTCTCAGCCAGCTGTCTGCCCCATTAGCAAACAAGCCACTTGGCTGAAATAAGAGGTTTCTTAAGGTTGTGTTAGTTGGGGTTTTTTTTGCTTTGTTTCACAAGTTCACCTCGTAACTGTGGCAGAGCAGCTCTGCGTGTTATTCCTTCTCTAATGTCTGCCTTATGACCTATTACAACTGATTAGATCACTGCATATTTTATCATTACAAAACCTTTATGGACTGCAACACAAGATCCCAGATAATTGAAGGGTAGAGCACAAACAGCACAACAAGGAGAATAAACACACTGACTTGGGCAAGTTGTGCCCATCCCAGGCGCTGCAGCTACAGGGGGGAGAGACACTGGCAACAATGGAAAATAAATGGCTTAGCAGCAAAAAAAAAAAGGCCTTGGAAAGTTTTCAGCATGCCCAACCTTGTCCTCCATGTTGAAGTAGGGCTTCACATGCTCGTTGTAGAACTGCACCGGGGTCATGGGGCCGTATTTGTGGTAGTTCTTCTCCTTGTCCCGGAACTCCCAGCAGAAAGTCTCCGGAGGGCTGCCCAGGCAAGTGCTCACTATTCTGAATACCTGCTCAGAGAAGCAAACAGCTGTGAGCCTGCTGGAACATGCTGCTGTGCCTCTCCTACCACAGCAATGCCACTGGAGCATGGATTTCCCCATGTGAGAACCAGCTGGAGAAATGGGATCTTAATGGTCACTTTTGAACACACACACACATCAATTATCTGCATTCAGCTCCTGAAATCCTGGTGTTTCAGCAGTTCAAAACCAATCCGAAAGGCCTCAGGAAAATCAACAGAGCTTCCTTCTTCACCCTCACACTCCATGTTCTCAGGTAAAACACCAGGCAAAAGAGGAGCTTGCTGATTCCAGGTTATCCTAGGAATGCAGCAGCCCAAAGCAAAAACAGGACACTTCCCAGCCTTGTTACAACATTTCATCAGTAATTCTGAGGCTCCTCCAACACTGCCAGAGAAACTTTATCAAACTGATTCTCTGAAGGCTTAAGAATAGCATCACCTGTTCCACCAGGTGGTTTGCCCCATGCAGAGACAAACCAGACCTTTTAATGTGGGCATTTTATCCCAGTGTTTCTCTTGTACTAATTCATTTTTTACTGTAATGTTAATTTGGATTTCAAAGATGGGCCTTTGCTTATTTTCAAAACCCCAGAATAATCTCCTCATCTCTTTTAATACATTTAACATCTGTTTAGGGCTGAGCTGGCAGGTTATGCAATTTAATTCCATCTCCCTGCCGGCTGCCTGTGACATCCTTTGCGGCTGGCAGCTATCTTTGGATTTTTAGCACAAAAAGTTGACCAGATTTCAAGTCATCAGCCTCCCTGTAGATCAGAATATAAAGCTGCACTTCAGAACCACTACTGTACTTTCTCACAGGGCTTATCAGAAAATGTGCCAACACAGGTAGTGTAACCACATGAGTGTCTTTAAAGATACAGAGCAGGGCCTGCCACAGGTACTCTGGGGACAGGGAATTTAATCACAGTTAAACAGGTTTGAATCTGTTTTCTTTCAGCTGACACTGATCTTCAGCTCTGTCCATATCCTGAGCACAAGTCTCTTCCTTGCAAGGAACCATCAGGTTATTTAAAATCAGAGGAGAGGGAGTCAAACCTCAGCTGCACCTTCTGCACTGGGATCCAGCTCCTGTGGTCTGTGCCAGCCTTCCCAGCCTGGCAGTCCTCACACTCACACAGCAAAATAGACAATTCCTTTCCCAAAGCTGATTTAACTCTTTCTGGAGCTGACCCATAAGAACGGGCTGTATGTTAATGTGCTCTTTGTGCTGGCAGCAAAAGGAATGCAATGCTCCTGCTAAATAAAGGTGTTCTTGCTCCAAGCAATTTAAGAAAACAAGCGAAAAGATTAATTACAGATTGAAACAAGGGTGTGGGCATAAGGCTTCTACTGCAGGAACTCACACATTTCTCAAATATGGTAAAGAGCAAATATAAACCCCTGAACTACTATAAATATTTAATTTTGCACAGACTGCACAAAAGGTACCATTTGCTGTGGCTACACCCACATTACCTCAGATAACCGCAGGCATTGAGAGATGAGGCCAAGAACACAAAATAAGCCAGAAAAATGCCTGAAAGGAGAGCAGCAACAAATGGGCTCCAGTCAGAGGAAGGAAAATGATGGAGACAAATCTCCAGTGAACAGAGGCACTGGAGCCTGGAATGGCCTCCCTCAATTGTTTTGCTACCACACCCAATATAGGCCCTCTCTTCATATCTCCCAAGCTTCCTCTACCAATAAATAAAATAAGCATATTTAAACTAAAAGGTGACTTGCACTGCCCTAGTGACAACTAGAAGCAAGATAAGGCAAAGATAGAGTGGCTTGTGCTAAACCCCAAAATGAATGAGGAGGGGAAAAGGAGGACACTCCTGATAAGGAAGAGCCTACAAAGAGAACAGCAAAGAAAAATTCTATCACATGAACTGCACTGATTTCAGCTTCTGACCTGCTGTGCACTGGTTTGATAAGAATGTTTATACAGCTCTGGAGTGAATATTTAATCCCATGTTCACAACAACTGCCCCATTTCAGCTCGAGTGCTGCTCCCAGCAGGAGCAAACCAAGATTTTCTATGCAAATAGAACCTCCCAGAACAAAACCAAGCTCTGCTTTGCCACACAAATACAGAGGCAACAGCACTCACACACATCTAAACACATGCAAACCACCTTTAGTACTGCAGCAGAAAATGCTGTGTTAACCTGAGAGAATTAAGCACAACCATTTACAGAACAGACAAACTGCAATCAGTCAAGAACCTTTCATGTCAGTTCCAGCATCTCTTGTGAGAGGGCAAGAAGCTCTAAATAAATGAGGAAGCATTTCGCAGTGAGCTGTGTGTCCATGCCCTAAGAATGACCATCTCTAGGAAGCTTTTGATGTTTGCTGCAAAATCTCCCAAGGGCTTTTGGACAGACACTGCATGTAAATTGTATTAATTCACCTTTGAACTAAGTGCAAATTTGCAACATTCTGGGGTAGGCTAATGCACAGCATTCTTAAGGCATGAATTTCACAACAGTTTTGATGAAACCCAAGGAACACAAATCAGTTTTCTTCTTTTACCCTAACCTTAAAATTAGATAAAAAGAAGCTACAGAATTTTACATGAAGTGCAAAGATGAGTTTTCAAAACCCAAAACAACATATTAATACGGAACTAAAACTCTACAGAGATAGCCCAAGGTAGGTTCTGCCTAACAATGATGTTCAGTGGATTGCCCAAAAAGCTAACACACAACACCAAAACATTTGATTTCTTGACTCATCTGAAGACACACATTTAACCACTGGGTCACCTGGCACTGTATGTTTGAGAAATATATTAAATACACACTTTTTTTAAAGTGCATGGACTCAGTCACACTAAAACAGCCCCAAGTTTAAGTTATTTTTGGCAGTTTAAGAATCAAGTATGAGCAGCAGAGAACGAGAAAACTGATGTGGGTTTGTGTGAGCAGGAGGAGGTTCAGGCACTGCAGGCACACTGACAGTGATGGAGTCAGCTCACAGCCAAACCCAGGCTGCAATTCATTCCTCTGCTGCCCCCCAGGACGAGCCCTCAGCTGGGCTCAGCCTTGGGCAGGCACCTCCCTTTTGTGGTTCTTTTCTGCTCTCTTGTGGGGAATCCTTGCACAACACTTGTGCTACAAGATTTGCATTCAAAGCTATCAGAATGCAAATTTCAACCTTTCCTGTTATTTCTAAGAGCCAATCTTTTGATCTCTCAAGGGACAAAATGCTGCTTTTCCTACAGCAAGGGGCAGATGTCTGCAAAATATCATCATTGTGAAACCTATGGATTTAAAATATTTGTCTGGAAGGATTAGAAAAACTCCAAATGAAGTAAGCAACAAGCCACTGCAAAACAAATTCACTTGGACCACTCCAAGAACACTTTGTTAAGCAACAAGAGGCACTTGTTTTGGCTGATCCAACAGCTACACAATGAAAGTAAGGAATCTCATCCATTCCAGCCCTGTGTTCCAAGATTCATGTCACACCAGTTTATTTACCTCTTCTATCATCATGTCCATGGCAGCACAAAGTTCTCCTTTGCTTCCTCCACTTTCCACCATATTTCTTAGCCTCAAACAGTATTCTCTCATCTGTTTAAAGAGACAGTCACTTTGTTATAAAGGGTGTGAAAGGTGTCACATGATCATTTTCAGGACGTCCTAGCTGCTTGTTTCCAGCACCTCTTTTGTTTTCAAAATGAAAATACCTTTCAGAAGCATCATTAGAGACAGTCATTACAAAACAACAAGATAATTGAATGCTGTTGAAGTAAAATACAACCAAAAAATTAACAAATAGTCACAATTCAATTATCATTTCCAACCACTGATGTGAGGCTTGAGCCATTAAGCTCTCAAAGCTTGATGTCCCTCAGTCCCACAAGTGATGCCACAACATCCACACACACCAGCACATCTGTGACTCACACAAAACACTTTCTTCATACTGTCACATTTATTTTGCAATTCTAATGCATAATTGATCTCTTGGCTGATGAAAAGAAAGGGGCATTTCCCCACTGCATGCACAGCTGCAGTCAGAGCAGCACAAGCTTCCCATTAGTGTCACCATCCATAAGGCCAGGAACAGTGATGGGGCTCCCTCAGGACCAGCTGCTTTGCCATGCTCAGGATTAGAACAACATTAACAACATTTAAAATGTCCAAGCTCATTCCACCACGTATTTTGCATTTTTTATGTGGATTTCAGCACACAGTTTTCCCTGAGCATGCAGCATATGAACTGGAAAAAAGTAGCAAACTGTAAAAAATGTTTTAATTGCCTTTTTCATCTAGCTACCTACACCAGCCTCTTCCCAGGCTAATTCATTTCTGCAGTTCAGGGAGTGAGTTAACACCTTCCTTCAGACAAAGCTGTGCACTTCTATACTGAAAGCTGATTTTTAGCATGCAGTGTTTTTAAAATACATTTTTTTTCCTCCATCTTTTTCACCACATTTGGCAGTCATCTCTAGAAACCTTGGCACACAGGGAGATGAGATAATGAAAGGGTGGGAAAGAGACACTTAGACACCATGTGCTGGCTTTGCAGAAACAGATTTTAGCAGCCACGTCAAGAAATCTTTGGAAATCTGAGGATTAGGAATAACTGCTACTAAAACCACAAAAGGTACTTTAAAGCTACTGAAGCCTGACAATGGACATCTTCCATGATCTCACCTTCCTGTTCCATGCTTCAAGATTAACATCAGACTTTGCTGAGATTTTAGGCTGCTTGTAAATAAATTTAAGTTGCCGAGATGCACTTAACACTTTGGTCAGTAAGGATAAGGTGGTTAGGAACATTTAGAGCAGGTTCATTCCCATCCCCTCCCCTAAGTTTTATCATCTAAATCAATTTTACCTTATGATTCAAGATCTCATTCATCCTTCTAGTAGCCTCTGTGGTGTGAGACTCTGGGAAGTATTTCTTGGGGACAACACCATACTTCTCTAAAAGAAATAAAACTACAGGTTAACAATTGGCTTTTTCACACAGTAGATGCTACTACTGCTCATACTCATATGAAAGATAGAGAGTTTGGGTTTGTGCAGAGATTATAACAGAAAGGCTCTTATTAAAAGGTTACAAGTACCCAAAGTTTACTTTTTAATTTGTGACTGAATCTTGACCTCTGAGCTGCATTCCACAGGGATCTCAGTAAGTGGAATCCCTGAACTACTCAGTATTATTTAACTCAACACTTAAAAGTTCTGAATTAATTAGTGCTTTAGGAAGTCCTGCTCACCAGGAAAAAAAAAAAAAACAAAACCAAAAAACCTTGATTACTTTAAAACTAATCTCCTGAAATACCTTCAAAAGAACTGGGCCTCCTGTGAATCACTCCATGTAAATTATCTAAGGTTAAAATTGACTTCTCCTTTCCTGCTCAACATTTATAAAACACCAGCAGCAACTCATGGCTTCCTACGTTAGAGTACCACTCACAGATCTCACCACGCAAGGCTCTGGATGTAACAGCAGCAGCCAAAATCTCTGCCCTGATTAAGTATTTATAGCAATGGGATGAGGAAAAAAGGAACCTCCAGGCTTCAAAGAAACAAATTCCTTTTGTGATTCTAAATTTGTATTATTGCCTTGTTGATTTACAAAGGTGTCACATTGTTTCACAACACAAAGGAGAGCAAGTGCTGGTGTAATTAAGTATCTCCAGCAGCGTGGGATCCTGTTCCTCCTGGAGCTCTGTAAGACCAGCAGTGCCACATTCCACATCAATTCCTTCTCACTGATCTTTATACCAACTTCAGGCTGCAATTCCAAGGAGTTTTGCTTTGTAAACACACCCTGGTCCAGCAGGGGCTTTTCCCTTACCATGTGCCCTAAAGACTGTACATGGCTATAAATAAATGAGGTTGAGTTGATGACTGCAGGAAAAAGGGATTGAACCCTTTTATTAAGCTGAAAGTCAGGGCCATCTAATTATTTGTTGATCATCAGAGCTTTTATCATCAACAGGTCTATGCAAAAGTGATGCCAGACAAGAGTTAAGCCCAATATTTATAATCTGGCCCCAAAAATGTCTTTGGTTAAAAAAAATACAGTGGTTAATGGCATCATGTGCCTTAGCTAATTCCCAGATCTCAAGCTCAGTTTTTTATTCTATTCCATTCCCCATTTCTCAAAGCAGGCTGCAGTTTCAGAAAGGGCTCCTTGTGACCAGTTCTCTCACCAATAATGTTGACCAGCATATCCCACTGTCCACCATCATTCGTGGGGTTGGAGAGCAGGAATTGCACCAGCCTTCCTTCCACTGGCTCCTTTTTCTGAGCTGTTTCCACAAAGGCATTTAAAAAGTAGTAACAACGTTCAACCTGAAACACACAGATAAAACAACCCCAACCTTTTTAAGCCTGATATATTATGCATTAATTAATAGCTGAGTATTCAGTTCTTTGCAAGCACAGAATAGATGAAGCAGCTTTCTGCTCATCCAGTGAAGTCCTCATTTTCCCCTCTAGCATTCCAGGGGCTACCCTATAAAAGTCTTTGTTAGACCAAATATTTAGGAGTGACTTCACACAGTCGATAGTGGAACAGGAAGTGGGGAGCAGAAGTTATGCAATGAAGCCTGACCCAAACTAGCACTAGATTTGCTTGATTTCCCTTAGGGGGAGAAGCAGGCACACAGCTCACAAGCACAACTGAAACCTCAGAGCTACAGTCATGTTTCCCCTGAACTACCAATAAGTAACTGCTGAAATATACAGAACTCTTGAAAAAAAAAGTCTTCTACAACATCAAAACATCAAGTCCAAAACATCAACATCTTGACAACTTTCTTCTCAAGCTAAAAGTCCCACTTTGCTTGACCACTTTTGAAGTTTCTTCTCATATATGCTGAAACAATGCAGCCTAAAAGAAGTTCTGTCCCAACACTAACACCTGATTGCATAAGCAATCCTACAACAACCTACACGACTGTACCTTATCCCAGAAAAAGAGATAGGACTGGCTGAACTCAAACTCTTCAATGTTGTATTTCTTCATGAAAGGAAGACGCATTGCGTTGAGGCAGGAAAAGATCCAGCATCTCCCTGAGAGATCAAAGGAACACGAATTAAACTGGAACACCTGTGCTCAGGAGCTGCAGAACAATTTCTTTTACCACAAGATTCATGACACAGTTCTGCCTCGAGCCTTTGGCTGGGCTTCTGCAACACCAAAAACCTCTGAAGGTGTTCTGAAATCTTTCATTGCAAGCACATCTCTCAGTTACACCATGCAGAAGGGAAAAGAGGCAAACGCTGCAGGTCTAACGTGCGTTATTAACTCAAGGGGATGCTGCAGCAATTCGACTTTTCCCCGAAGCCCGGACAAAGGGCTCTGGAGCAGCGGCCGCTCCCAGGAGCGCAATCAGCGTTAGGAGTCAGCCCCCAAACACCGCCCCCGGCCCCGACCGCCCTCACCGGAGTTCTTCTGGTTGGTGACGGGCTTGCCCTCGGCGGGCACGGCGTGCTGGAACACCTGCACCGTGTCCTGCACCACCTGCCGCTGCAGGCACACCTCCAGCGGGTCGTTGCATGTCGCCACGTTCTGGGCCAGCAGGAACTGCGGCTCGGCCCGCAGCCGCCGAGTGAAGGCGACGGCCTTCTCCGTGCTCAGCCCTGCGGGACAGCGGGGCAGGGTCACCGCGGGGGCACGGGCACCGCCGGGCCTCCCCCCGGTAACACACACATCCCCCGCACCTCTCCCATCCGCCGCTAATAACGGTGAGGCTCCCGTCCCGTAACAATGGGCGCGTTATCCCTGCCCATAGCCCCGGTAATGTCCCGGAGCGCCTCGCTGCTCCCGGTAATTCTCCCCCCGCCCGACTTATTGCTGAGTCTCCCACCCCCCGGTAAGGGCCGGTAACCCCCTCGCTACCCCGGGAATTTCCGTCCGCTGACCTACTGCTAAGGTACCGATGAGCCCCCCCCACCCCCTCCATCCCCGCCAAGGACAAGATTCCCCCCTCCCCGGAACCGCCCTCCATCGCTGAGATACCGCTGTGTCCCCTCCGCCCGTACCCGCCCCTCACGGACGGACCCCCCGGCCCCCCCTCACCGCGGGCGTTCATGGCGGCACCGGCAGCACGGTCCCGAGGCGGAAGCGGCTCTTATAGCGCCGGCACCGGAAGCCGGAAGAGGGGCCCGGGGCCGCGGCCGGGGGCGAGGGGGGGAGCGGCGACGGGAGGGCGGACGGCGAGAGGCGAGGGACACGTTTAGGGCCGGTGGGACGGCCCCTCACAGAGACCCCTCACGCTGGCGCCTAACATCGGTGTCTGGCGGCGATCCTGGACAAGGACCCTGGCAGCGACCCCGAAAAACGACCCCTCACACGGACCCCTCTCGGCGGCCCCTCAGAGCGAGCCCCTCACAGGGACCCCTCGCATGGACCCCTCACAGGGACCCTTCACATGGATCCCTCACAGGGACCCCTCACACAGATCGCTCACACCAGCCCCTCACACGGACCCCTCTCACCGGCCCCTCTTGCCAGCCCCTCACAGGGACCCCTCACACCCACACAACCCCGGCTCCAGAACCTTCCACACGGCCTGCTGTCCATGGTGTCCCCAGCCCGAGGAGGGTCAGTGGGCTGTTTGTGGCACAAGCTCGTGTCCGTGCCAGGGGCACAGGCTGGGCTCTGCAGGGCCGGTGTCACCCTGGGTGAGTGGCACCCATCTGGAGCACCCCCATCCCGCTGTCCCCAGCTCTGTCCGTACCGTGTCACCCCCTGCACTGTGGCAGATCAACAGCAGGGTGTGGGACAGCTCTCCACAGCCGGTGGTGTTGAGGCCAAGTGCCCAGGAACATGAGGTGGCACCGCTGTGGCACCTTGAGGGACCTCCTGGAGCACTGGTGAGTCACGGACACGCTCTGGACACAATTTTCCTCTTGAGGAACTGCCCTCTCTGAGAAAAGCGCTGGTGCTTCACTGTCTCAAATTGATTTACAGCACGCAGTGTTTATTGACAGTATTGGTAATGGACTATTCCAAGGCATGATGAGGCCTCAACAGTTTGCCAGGACCTTGAGGAAAGTGCTTGAGTAGCACATTTGTTGGGGGAAGGGATGGATGGAGATGTTTTCCACCCATCATGGTGCTGGAGCAATCACACTGGAACTTCACAGTGTGTCATCGAGCACTTGGGGCTGCCCCAAGCCCTGGTGAGCCACGGAGACAGGAGGTACAGCAGCAGTGCTGAGTGCCAGGCAGTTTTTGCCCTGGCAAGAGAAGCTGAGATGCCCACAGGATCATTGGGAAGGGGCAGAGAGTTGGGTGGCCACCACCCCAACGCCCTGTGGAATGGCACTGCAGGACAGAAAGCAGCTGTCAGCCCAACACCTCGCTTTATTTGTGTGCATCAGCATCACAATGCAGCAGGGATTGCTCTGCAGACTGATCCACAACCCAGAAGCCTGACTGCATATGCATTCCTTGTTGGAATAAGCTTGGAGGGCAAGAGCTGGCATCATCTCATGCAGCCCACCCACCTCAATGGAGCTCCAAGGAAAGGTTCCCAGTGACCAGTTCTAAGAGTTCTGACCCTCTAAGCAGCAGCTTAGAATCAACAGATGCAAAGAACCACTTATATTTTGAAAAAAAATATAAACTTGATCCCAAAAAACCAGTTTCAGTGCTTTATCTCATCATCTCACACATGGCTTTGCTTGACCACTAGAAATGATGTTTTCTGGGTGTTCTTTACCTGCAGCAAAATGAACAGAAGAAACGAAAAATCACCTCCTAGAAAAAAAAAACCACAAGTAAGTTGAATTCATCTGAGCTGTGTTCAGCTCCAGAAAGCTGCCAGCAGGCTGAGGGTATGACATTAGGGTTTTTTTCCCTTCCAGTGGTTACACACAGGGGTAGCCAGAGCCCTGGGATGGCCAGGGAAGGGCAGGATTTTTGTGTGTCCTGTCATGTTCCCAGGGAACCCTCTCTGCTGGGACAGGAGGTGTGGGCTGATGTTCGCCAGCCAGAGCAAGAGCAGGGTGGGTTTATTATGCTGAGTGAACTTAATTTTAAAGAAGGAATTAATTTGGAATAAGTGTGAATAAGCAGTCAAATACTTACAGAGCTGTTTCTTTTGGTTTCTTGAAGCACTGAAAAGAAAAGAAAAAAGCAGCCCTGTTATCATTCATGTTTCCTGGCCGTGGGGATATTGTTACAAATATTGCAAGTACATAATGCCTTCCACATGAAATATCTAATACTTGATTTATCTACTGGTAATTCTAAAGCAGGAGGTAGTTTGTAGCAGTTTTCTAACAGTGAAAAGCAACATTGTGAAATAGAATGGAAAAGGTAGAAAAACCAGGGCACTGCAGCAAACAATACTATTTTTTTCCTATGAAACTAGAGCTTTCCATACCTTAAAAATTTTATCTTTTTGAGCCACAATTCCAAAAAGTAATGTGATTGTAACCACCACAACAGCAGCAATGACAGCCTCCATGGGAAAAACAGGCTTTTTATCTGTCAGGAGAGAAGAAGTTAGATATGTGAGAAATTTGTGCAGTCACATAACCCAGAACATTTCACAGGACTGTGGAAAGACATTTCTTTTCCCACAGCTGTCACTGCTGAGTTAACTGTTGCTCTCCCTGCTGTCCACAGACTGATTCTGTGTGTTAGTCCCTTGGAGAGAAAGGAGCTGAGCCTGTATTTTAGTGAACTGAAGAAGGATTGAAACATCAGCTCCTGAAGAAGTTCTCGCAGGCACTGTTATGCTCAGAAATAAGGCAGTCCAGAGGTACCACTGACACAGGAAACATTACTTCCCTTCCTGTGCCAGGAGGACAGAAATGAGAGGGGTCTGGAGAGAGGTGATTTAGTGTCACCTGTCTGAGCCCTGAGCACCCAGCCCCTGTAGTGACCTCTGGAGCACAACTCGTGCCTTAAGCAGCTCTCTGGGCATGACAGAATCCTGTGGTCACAGTAAGATGCTTCAAGCAGGACCTGAGGTGCTTTAAACCACACTTGAGTGTGCCCTGTCAGCGTGGGAAGAGCAGCAATGGCATGAGCCTGCCCTGGTCACACTTGCCAAATGCTTTTGAACAACAGGCAGAGCAGGAGAGGCCCTTCCTGGCGCTGTGGTCCAAGAGCTGCTTGCTGTTGCTGTGCCCTCAGAAATCCATGCAGGGAATTTACCACACTCCACTTACACTGTCTAATAGAAATGGATTGCTGTCATTATAAAAGAGAACAGAGAGTTATTTGTAAAGCTTATTAACCAGCAGCAGCCTTGTTACCTTCAACTATGAGGTGGAAATCCTTTGTCCCATTTCCCAGGCGTGATTGCACCACGCAGGTGTAGGTCCCATTGTCAGACTTCTGCACTTTTGTGATGGAGAGCTGAAAGACCTCACTGGTCTGGTACAGCTTGTGGCGACTTTGCTGCAGGGTCAAGATCTGGTTGTCTTTTAACCAGATGCTTTGGACTTGAGGGTTGGCTTTGGAGTTGCAGGTCAGAGTAACCTCTTTCTCTTCTTCCACGTGGAGGGTCTCCTCTCCACTCAGCTGGGGAGGGACTGTTCACAGGAATGCAGTTCAACAGCTCATTAATAATGCTGCTCGTAGAATCACAGAACCATTTAGGTTGGAAAAGCCTCCTCAAATTGAGTCCAGCCATTAACCCAACACTGCCAGGGCCACCACAAGACCATGTCCCCATGTGTCACATCTACACATCTTTTAAATCCCTGCAGGGATGGTGTCTGCACTGCTGCTCTGGACAGCCTGTGCCAGGACTTGATGACCATTTCAGTAAAGGAATTTTCCTTAATACCCAATCTAAGCCTCCTCTGGTACAACTTGAGGCTATTTCCTTTTATCACTTTTTACTTGGGAGAAGAGACTGACCCCACCTTGCTCCAACCTCATAGAATGCCCACATTTAACACAAAATAAGTTCCCTTTTCACATCCCTCATGCTCCTTGTTCAGTGGTCTAACAAATAACAGTAGTGCAGCCTTTCCTGATCCCTGGGAATGAGGAGGGCAGTCCGTGGCAGAGACTGTCACTCCAGTATTTCCTCTGCCCTGACTTGTATCCTTGGGAAATAACCTAGGTGGAGGCAGGGACATATCCAGAGTATCTTTCTTAAGGGCCCACCCACTCCTATAAAAGTGCCCTTAGATCAGTCATAAGCACCACTGTGGGAAGGGAGTGTCTTATCACGTGAGTTATCTCCTCCTAAACGCATTTTTTCTCGGTGAAGACAGCGTACAAGGGTGCAAAACACCGCCCAGACAGAGCTGCTCAGCCCACGGCTCCATCCCACCCCAGCCATTCCACACAGGAATCCACCATGGCGACTCACACTGCACATCCAGGGTCACAGACACCTGCACTGCCTTGTCCCGTGCCAGCCTGCACGTGAAGGTGACTCCATTGTCAGACTCGTTGACTGGGGATATGCAGATGTTGCTGATGTTCACTTTATTCCCATCTTTCAGATCCACCTGCCCAGTCCCACGGTACCAGAGCAGCTCCTCGGCCTGGCTGCTGTTGTGCACGAGGCACGAGAGGGAGATGGCAGGGCTGAGCCCTGTAGACAGGGTGAAGTCAGCAGCGTGGTTATTCACAGATAGTTCCAAACCTGCAGAAGAAGGAGGACAATGACATTTAAGCATTCTAAGCCATACTCTTCCCACAAAAGCTGCCATGCTCACTTCTTCAGGCCTCCACCTTGGAGGAGGATGAGACTTTCAGGTTTCAATCTAAGAGCTGTTTTCAAGTAGAATGTTAATTTTTGAGACAAGAAGCTGTTTTCATCTCAAAGCTCCCTCCCAGTTATTTAAAATAAAAATCAGCCTTTTGCAGCTGACTGCCAGAACACCACAGCCTAACCTGTGACAACAAAATGTCTGAAGCCAGGACTGACCATGTGACACCCAGCAAAAGGTCATTCCCATCCCATCACCCTCCTGCTGCCAACCACTGCTGCAGCACCACTGTGCTCACTGTTTGATACTCTGCTTTTCAGTAAGAGCAGGATGCCCTTGGGAGTATGAATGAGTTAATCAGCCCCTCAGCTGTATCCTGGCTGTTCCAGAGCTGCAATTTGTCAAAGGTACAAACCTCAAGACATCCTAAATGAACAACTAGTATGGGAAATAAATTATTGTAATGGGATGAAACTCGCTACTGCAGCCTGGGCCATAGAATAATGAATGAAAAATATAGCTCAGATTGTAAAGGTATTAAGGTCCTGTGAATATAAAGAAGTCAGAAGGTCCCTGTCTGAAGGTGTTCCCAAGTGGCCAAATCTATCACACTTATCACTGCTTAGAGCAGGTTTGGAAACTGTGGCCTCATCATCCCTGCTGCAATAATGCTGGAAAACACTGACATTTCCCCATTCCCTTCTCTGCTACTCTCAAATCAGAGGTCAGTTTTGCTCTGGGCATGACCTCCAGAGCACTCAGAAGCTGGGATGCTGCTGTGGCACATCACCCAGCCCTGGGCAGTTTCAACAATTGGTGTGATGGGGCTTGAACAAAGTCAGGATGGATTTTTCCATTGCTTACCTGTGGCCACACATGCCAAGAAGGAAACAACAAGGACAGGCACTCCATGGGGAACGGCGAGGCTACGTCTCTGCGCCATCTCAGAGCAGAGCTGGCTCTGTTGGAGAGAGGGTCACAGCACTGCTACCTCTGCCCAGGGCTCACAGGGGTTAATCCCTGCCACCATCAGACACCCCGGGGAGAGCCCTCACATCGGGCACAGGGTCACCAGGGAATAAACTTAGTCCATTGTTGCAGGGCATTTTCCAGTTCAGAGCAGATTCAAGGGGGTTTTATGTCTCTAATCTCCATTACATGAGTTTGCAGTCCCTGATCATCTGTCAGTCTGGGGAACCCGTCTCTGGATCAGGTAGCACTGGACTTACCTTGGGAAGAGTCTCTGGAGAGGCTGCTTCTGCTGAGAAATGCACAGTTCTTTTTCCTCCTTATTTATAGGGTCTGAATTTTAATATTTTATGGTTGTTCAGTAAGAAGTGAGTCTATAAAATGGGTTCAAGGCCTCGTTCAGTTCCTGGATTTCTGAGCTCCCACAAGACTGAAGTATTTGCTGGGCTCTGCTGGCTGTTTTATGAGACTTTCTGAGGCAATGAGTAACTAATGAGAGAGTTCCTGCATCAGCCATAAAGACTTTCAGACAAAAATAATACCTTTTTTTCCCCAGCTTTCTGTGTGTTCACAGCACTATTTTGAGCCACAGGGATTTTATCCTAGATTATCCTAAAGCAGGAATAGACTCTGATTTGTCCCTTTCTGCCCAAAGCTCCATTGCCATGTCCTCCTTTGAGTGGAAAATGAGAAAATTCACTGATTCAGACTTTGAACTGCCTGTTGGCAGAGGAGAGAGCAGACATTGTCCTGCTCACCAGTGTGTACCCCCAGGTTGCTCTTGTGCTTAGCTCAGCCCTGGGCACCCTCCAGCACAGAGCAAGGGGGTCTGTCCCAGCTGTTCCCTCTGCTGGGACAGCTGTGCCTGGGCTGTGTGTCCAGGGCACAGCTGAAGCACTTGGTTATGTGGAAATCTGTCTGAGATTGCTGTTTGCACCTCAGCAGGGTATTGGTGATGTGGCCACAAAGCACGGGGTCCTTGCAGCCTTCAAACGTGTTGTCACTGCTGCCAGTGTCCTTGCAGGCGCATCACTCATCAGGAATGGGCTCAGCAGAGCCATAAAGTGCATTTCATGAGCAGGAGGAGCCTGGGATGTGTCCTTGGTGTTTTCTTGGCCATGGACGCTGTGTCCCAGCTCAGTGACACAGAAATGGGCAGGGAGGGCTCCTGCTCTGGGGCTGCTGCCTGCACACACAGCACAGGAGCACACAGCACTGCTTATTTGTGGGGCTGTTGCAAACAAGGGTCACCTTTGAGTGTTTCTTAATAGAATTATTTCTGTGTTTATGGGTTTACCCTTAAAACCAACAGGGAATCATTCTTGGTTAAAAAAGTATGTGTGTACAAAAGTCCCTTGAAGAGAGAGTTCTCAGTCCTCCTTCTAGAAAACTGTCCTGTCCATGTGGAATTCAACTAAATGTTGGCTTATGATTCAGTACAAATTTTAATCCAAATGGTCTTCCTAAGAATAAAGTGATTCCTGTGGTTTGGAATTAAGCTGAGTTGAAATAGAGAGGGATTCAAAGGAATGAACTGGCAAATGGCTCATGTGCTCCCACCACAAGGTGAGCCAAAGGCAGGAAAGTGAAGTCCATGCTCCCTCTGGTCACTGCACTGCACTGATTGACACTCTGGAGAAGAAGGAGATGGTTTGGAGTAAGTGAGGATGTATGGAAGGAAAGGATGGATTTGGGGAGTTTTAATGTAGAAATGACAGTAGGGGAAAAGATTGCCAGACAACAGCTATTCTGGGGGGGCTTTGTTATGATATGAGACCCAGAACCAGCTGGGACCTGGGTCAGATTCTGTCCCAGCAGGTCCATGACAGGCAGTGAGGTGAGCTGAGGTTCATCTGGAGCAATGGCAGTGTTCTCTTCTGCAATGGGCTCAGGATCTGCTGAAGGAAGAGGGACTAGAAAATCAAGGTGTTACCTGGCCAGAGGCACTGAAAGGCAGCTGTTTAGACCAGGTAAGAATTGCTTTCGCAATGGCTTTTTACACTTTTCTTTTCATACAGGGTGTAATTAATCTTGTGGGTGTCTAATTACTGAGGTCCAGAGTTTTGTGGGTTGCGTTCTCCATCTTTCCATTACGTTTTGGAGGGACATAAACCTCATGTTCCAGAATGCAAAGCAACCACTAATGACTCAGACTGGGAGGAACCTCTTCAGGGAGGCAAGAACTCTGTAACTCTCCACAGCAAAGGATCCAGCCCTCACATTTGAGGTACTTGGATCTGCATTGCCAAGGCTGGATTAGACAGACCATGGGCTCGAATCAGTAATCCAGCACACCGGTTCCTGCTTGTCATCCTTATGGCAACACTGCACCAACAAACCCAGAATAAGACTGTTGTTAAATATGACTCTGAACAGCCTCAAAGGAATTAATTAATAAGCACCAGTCTATTCCTGGGTGTAATCCAAGCCTTAGAAACCTGAGCAGAGAAGATTTAGAACATGATAGAGATTGAGCAGAAGTTTTTTTTTTCCATCAGGTCTCTTAACCTCCAATTCCAAACTTCCCAGTAGCTGGGTTCTGTGTGGATCTCCTCAGTGCCTGAAGGAGCAGGGAGCACAATTCCTAATCCTCCACACTCTCACTGGCAGATAAGATCTTGATTTATCCTCAGCTGTTGTGAGGGTTGATGGTTGCTCCTGGAGTCGGGGGCATGACAGGATCTGCACAGACGTGTGGAAACCCAGGATTGTATCTATGGTTTTGTCAAGCAAACAAAGGCTGTAACGTGGCTGTAATCCTGCTCCAGAAAACATGTTTCTGCAATAGTGCCTGAGGCTCTGCTCTAAGGCTGCTCCTGTCTTCCTACTCTTCGTGGTTCCCCACTTCTAATCCCATCTTAATATGTGGTCCTACATATTTTGCAACATTTCCATTGTTGGAGGATGACTGTAACACCAAATCCAGTGCCTCTCCTTGCCAGATAACTGGGTTGGGAACCGAGGCTGTCCGGGAATGCTGCTTGAACTTACTCAGCACTCCTGTTCCCTCCCACAAAACCTATTTCTCCAATGTTTTTTAAAAACATTATGGAGGTGTGATGTGCTCTGATTTCTCTCAGCCTAGATCCAGCATATTTCTCACTGGTGAGATGGACAGATCTCAAGTATTTTTTTCATAAATTTGTTAGTAAATCTATTTCCTGGTGATCTTTATATAAAGGTTAACATGCCCTGCCACTGAACACAAAGGAATTATGAGTGAACTTTTTGGGAAGGAATAGGAATAACTAAGGAAACACTAAATCAGTGAATATTTTGAAATTTTAAAATAAATTCAAATGGAAAATAAGCATTAATGAAAAAATAGATCCTGGGATCAATAAAGTGGAAGAGAAGCCCTCAGGAAGGTGAGGCCCCAGCACAAGTGTTGGACGTGGATGCCACCTGCTGGATACCCACCCACGGAAGGGGAGCAAAGTCACCTGGGAGTGCTGGAAACCGGCTGAGATCCCTGTGATCACCTTGGCAGGAAATCCTGTAGAAAGCTGAAGCCACACTCATGACTGGGGAGGATGCTAAACCTGGTGCCTGCTTCATGCTGATGGCAAGTACAGGACATTCCTGAGCAGAATTCCCAGAGCTGCTTCTCTTTCAAGACTATTCTGCTGTGGCTGCTCTACAGCCTGGACCTTGGATATTTTTGTCTACCTAGGAACTTTCATCACCAGTGGGATTTCTTGGAAGTGCTCTCTGCTGGAAAACCAAGTGGTGATTTGATCTTGTGAAGTGCTGCCAAACAATATTAACAGCTTTAACTTCCCTGCTGTGGGGTCATCTCTCGCTCCCTCTGCGAGGAATCTGCAAGGACTGAGCTGCCCCATATTTCCAGCTCATGGGGGACCATTTGCTGCTGATCTACAGGAGAAAATCACATTCCTGCTCCATGGTTGGAAGCACTGTGGAGTGTGGTGAGGCAAAAGCCCCAGCTCCTGAGTAATCACCTTTTTGAGTGCCACAGCACTGGCACAAGGCAGAGATGAGGAGGAAGGAGGAGAAGAGGAAAGGGAGGAGGAAGAGAAGGAGGAGGCAGATCAGTTCCCACTCTGTGTATTTGCCCACTCTGGGATGTGGAAGTCAGAGCTCTCCTGGGCTGGCCCAAGGAAATGTGGAGAGTTTGTTGTTACTGGCTGCTGAGCAAATGAGCTGGTGAGTCATCAGCCTTTGCCACATGCTGCTTTTACAATTGGCCTGCAGGAGTTCCAGACAACTGGGCTTTTATCAGCTAAAAAGGGAAATGAGCTCAGTTACTCTGGGTAAATCCAGAGCAATCCATTTGTAGACTGAGGACTTGAAGCTATATAATGGTGATCACTTCCAAGAGAGCCACATTCTCTCTTGACATTCCTTCTCCTTTTTGGTTTAAGAACATCCTGATGACCAAAGTTTTTTGGCTTTTCCAGATTAATTTTATCAGAGTATCTTTTTGATGGATAATTCCCGTTTCCTGCTTGTTCCTCTCCTAATGATTGTGCAGGCCAGATGAGCCCCAAGAAAGAGAAGCCAATTTAATCTCCCTTTCCTCAGGGCCCTTCTGACGCTGTACCACGCTTGGCTCACACACAAGTTTGCATCATCTGATCTCCTGCACAAAGGATGCTGGAATGCCATGAGATGAAGGAGTTGTATCACTGATGGTTCTCCTGAAAATCAGTTTTATGTGCTAAACTTGGAGCTTGTGTCTCCTACAGGAAATGCCAGAGCTGGGAAGCAGATGTGTACATGAGATACTACTGAAAAGTTAAACAGAAATTGGCAGGAAACTGCTACTGGAGTTGGACACTTCCATTGTTTTATGGACTGCAAAGTGATGTTTGCAGAGTAAGGTGTCCTGCCTTTAGTCCTTATCACCTCACCTGCCTCACAAAGGGAATTTGATGAAGCCCCAAAGTTTATACTGTTTATATGTCCTCTGAGGCATGGCTGTGCAGTCACAGCCACATGCAATGCAAACATCGAACTATTAGAATGTCTTTAATCCCCAGAGGTCCGATCTGAGTAGGCAGCTCGCTCAGGGCTGGGGAAGACGGAGGCACCAGGAGCAACACCTTGTGCCCCAGCCACAACTTGTCATCGTGCCCAGGTAAAGGCCACCCCGTCCTTCCTTCCCAGCTCCTGGTTTGTGGTCCGGCTTTATCCGCTGGAGAGGTGGGGCCTGCCGTGACCCCTCCAAGGCACCGGGGCACCGCCCGGTGCTGCTGTTTGTGCTCCTGAGCGCACTAACTCCGTGTTGGGCGATCCGCCCCTCCCGCAGCGGTGAGCGCCGTGGAACCGCTCATGCAGGGGCGTTCGTGAGGGCAAGCAGCGAGTGCCAAGAGCGAGAGGTCGCATTGTCCTGAGGGAGGGCAGAACCCCCGTGCCCTCGGAGCCCCTCGGAGCCCGAGTGACTCCGCTCCGCTCCCGCTGAGCCCCGCGCCGGGGCCGGCCCGGGGCCCGCAGGGGGCGCCGCGGCTCACGGTGACACCCACCCCGTGACGTAACGCCGCCACCGCCTCCCATTGGTCCCTCACCGCCCCGCCCAGGCGGCTCCTCCCCCGCGGCCGCCGCTGATTGGTGAGCACGGGGACAAGTTCCACCCCTTGGGGCAGCGCCACCGCCCCCTCGGCCCGGACCCGGAGCGGCGCCGCGGGACCGGGGCGTGCGCGGGGCTATGGCGAGCGCGGCGCGGGGGCTGCGGGCGATGCCGCGGCTGCTGCCGCTCCTCTGCGCGCTGCTGCTGCCGCCCTCGCTGCAGAGCCCGGCCCGCTCCCCCCACATCAAGAAAGCGGAGGCGGCGGCGGCGGCGCCCGGCGAGGCGCTGCGGTACCTGCACTCGGCCGAGCTGGGCGAGGCGCTGCGGGCGCTGGAGGCCACGGCCCCCCCGGGCCTGGTGCGGCTCTTCAGCATCGGGCAGTCAGTGGAGAAGCGGCCGCTGTGGGTGCTGCGCCTGACGGCCGGGCTGGGCCCCGAGCAGCCCGACGAGCCGCCCGGCGGCGCGGCCCTGCCCGGGCGGCCGCAGGTGAAGCTCGTGGGGAACATGCACGGGGACGAGCCCCTGGCGCGGCCGCTGCTGCTGCGCCTGGCCTGGGAGCTGGTGCTGGGCTGGGCCGGCGGCGACGAGCGCATCGTCCGCCTGCTCAACACCACCGACCTGTACCTGCTGCCCAGCCTCAACCCCGACGGCTTCGAGCGCGCCCAGGAAGGCGATTGCGGCGGCGGCCGCGCCGGGGGCGGGCGGGAGAACAGCCGCGGCCGCGACCTCAACCGCAGCTTCCCCGACCAGTTCGGGGACGCCGAGCCCAACCTGGAGCCCGTGCCCGAGGTGAAGGCGCTCATCGACTGGATGCGCCGCAACAGGTGAGTGCTGCCCGCTCCCCTCTGCCCGGGCCGCGGGAGACCCCCGGGTTCACTCCCCGAGGGTGTCAGCCGGCTTCCAGCCCTTCCTGGTGCTTCCCAGCAAGGCCTGGGAGGAAGGAGAAGTGATTTCCCCACCTGTTTATCCCCAGCCTGCCTCCCTGCAGGCGGGACCGTCCTGCGCTGGGGAGAGCATTTGGTGGCCCCAGGTGCAGCTGCCAGGGAGTGCAGCAGCCCCGCGGGGCACAGCCCCTGTGCCCTGCACACACCCAGGTGTTCCGGCCTCCAAGGCCACCTGCAGGTCTCCCATCTCCCCGAGTTTGTGGCTGGAAACTTCTCACTTGCTTCGCAGTGAGCTTGTCAGTGGGTCTTGCTCTTAGGGCCAATAATGCTTACTCCATAAGCTGTGGGATGCTGGAAATATTTGGGGTTAAGCGTCTGTGTACAGCCATGTTAACAAAGTTGTGTTGGACAGGGCTTCTTCCCCTCATCTTTGTGTTGCATGGGAAATTCCCTGGATTTAGCAATAATGCTCTGTGCAGCAGCATTTCCAAAGACAGGCCCTGTCTCTACAGCTGCCTTCCCCATGTGTTCAGTTGAAGCACGCGGGGCTGAGCCTCAGGCTTCCCTGCTGACCCATTTGTCTCTCTCCATCCTAAGGGGTAGCCTGGGGGAAGCTGCTGTGGCTGGAGTGCAGCAGCCCAGGAGGGGAGATGGTGCCTTTAAAGCCTAGCTCTGGTGTGGGGGTCTGGGGCAGCCCCAGAAAATGCGGTGGCCAAGCTGGGCACTGATTCTTCATTTGCCATATGTTCTTCAGAGAGCTCTGTAAGGTCCAGACTAAAAAGGTCAATGCAACCAGCTGTGGGAAATTGTGCAGAGAAAGCAGCAATGCAGTGCAGCAAACTGTGGCCCTCTTCCCAAAGTAGGGATAGAAAGAGGTGAAGAGGGGGGTGACAGTGCACTCTAGGGCTGGTGGTTGACTCCAGCCAACACACAAAATGTTCAGCATCCTGTAGTGTTTGCTCGTGTTTAGGAAACAAATTTTATGTTAACAAATGATGGTTGTTAAAACTTGGTGGATTGGCAGTGCCCATGGGGATGGTGCTGCAGAGGAATAGCAGAAACTTCAGAAGTAACTTCTTGTCCTAAGAATCCTTTAGGACAGCTCTGGTGCAGCACATTGCACTAAAATCCCTCCAGAGCTGGTTCAGCTCAAAATTAGTTACTGGAGAAACTCATGTGCATTCTTTGTATAATTTTGAAAACTCCTTGGGCTTTTTTATTTTTTTTTCTTTCTCTTAGTATCTGAGGTGGGATTTGCTCTCCCACCTGTATTTGCTATCACCTCAGCCAGGGTGAAACAGGAAGAACGTGGTGCTTTGTGTGTCCCTCTGCCTGGCAGCACCAGTTAATACTGGTGTAATTGTTAGACTAACATAACTGCTGATAGAAAAATGAATGGGTAAACAGAACAGTTTGATTAAAAAGGGAGATAGTGGGTGTAATGCAATTTGTGTGCACTATTTTAAGCAAGGTAGAGGTATTGGTCACATTACCTCTGCTTGGAAACCAAATCCCATTTGAACAAATGCACAGGAGAGTTCTTTTTACCCTCAGTACTGTGTTTGGTAGGAAGAGGAAAACAGAGAAAATTACCTTTGGGATTCACTGAAATGCTTGTGCAGCCTGTGATCAGACTGAAGAGGGATGTGGGGCATGCCCTGCTATATTTTCTGACTTGAGATTTTAACAACTCTGTTTCACATCCAGATTTTATTTGTGAGTTAATTCTGTTGCACATGCCAGGTGTGCTCAGAGCTTGACAAGAGTACATTGCTGTGTCTGTCACCGAGTCTGGGGGCTTGGTCTTAGGCTGCAGAAAATAACCTGTTCCATCTCCAGAACTGATTCCACTTTCAGTATGTGCCTTTTGCCTCAAAAATCCAAAACTGGGGACTCCAGAGAGTGTGATTTGGGTGGGGAAGCAGCAGAATAACTGGTTGGGTGGCTGTAGCCAACTTCCTGTTGCAATATTTCCAGAATGACTTTTTGTCCCTTTCTTTGCCAACCCCAGGTTTCTGCTCTCTGGCAATCTCCACGGTGGCTCTGTGGTGGCAAGCTACCCCTACGATGACTCGCCCACACACAGGCTCACAGGAGTTTACAGTAAATCAGCTGATGATGAAGTCTTCAAATATTTGGCAAAAGCTTATGCTTCACATCACCCCATCATGAGAACTGGCAAACCCAACTGCCCTGGAGAGGAGGGAGAGACCTTCCCAGATGGCATCACAAATGGTGCCCAGTGGTATGACGTGGAAGGTAAGCTGTGCTCACCTAAGAACTCCCATCCAGACCAGTGGTGATTATCACAGAAGAAAGGACTGGGTTAAATGATATTTTTAGCTTTGAATGTGTTCTAGCAGCTTGAAACGGAGAGAGGTGGCATTGTGGGAACATCAACTGATGGGCAGCAGCCTGGGAGGTGTTTGTAGGGAAGAGATCACAGCAAACTGAAGGTTCCTTTCTGACCCTCTTATGTAGTGGAGAGTTGTCCTGCACGTGGGAGGCTTCATTTGCCAAATGAATTCTTGTAGGTCTCTTGACAGTTGCTAAATTTTGATACAGGAAAGAGGAAATGATTCTTAACGGTATTAAATGAATACCAATGTTCTGTGAGGTCTTTTAACCTCTGAGCTTGTAATTTTGTGATTATAGAATAACCTGCTGTAAAACTGTGTGAAATTTAGATACATGTTCTGAGCTAACCAAGGAGTTCTTGCTGAAAATGGGGTTTGCAGCTTTTCCATGGACTGCTCTACTCGTAGACTTGTGTGGGAGGTGACAGCCTGCATGACCTGTTCTTATCCACCAGTGTGGGAGATCTAGAAGGGATCTGAGATTTGCCCTGCAGGAGCCTCTAGGAGAGCTCCTGATCCCTCCATTATGTAGCTGCACATGGAATTGAGCTGGACAGGAGCAAAAGACCTCCTGGTGCCACCACTCTGCCTGTGCAGGTGGAGGTGACTAGCCTGGCTCAGCCACACAGTAGGTTGCTCTGTGTGTGTTGGTTTGGTTGAAAATTTAAATAATAATTCATGTGAGGAGAAGCTCTCATGGGAAAGGGAGCTCCCAGGTTAGCCCGTTGCTGTGGCTCCTTGGTGGATGTTGTACAGGCAGGGCAGGAACTTCTGTGGTGAGAACACAGCAAAGAAGTTGCAGAAATGATCTCAAGGAGTTGTGTTGCTATGCTGCTCTGCTTTTTTTCCCTTCTGCTGTGGCTGAGGGCTGATGGCAGAAGTGCTGAGCAAGCAGTGACGGGCAATGCTGTTTATCCTTCAGAGCTTACAGCTTAATGATTTCTGGTAAGACAGTGTCTTTCTGGAGCATGGGCTTTGCAGCAGAGTCTTGTGTTAATTCTGCATCCAGCTTGCTTGGGAAGGCTGGAGAGGGATCCATTATAGAGCTTGAACACATCATCTCTGAGCTGGAAGAGGAAGGCTTGAATTTTAGCAGTGGCTGAATCATCCCCCAGGATTTCACTGGGCAAATAAGATGTCATGTTCAAATAAGATGTGGTTTGATCTCTTTCTCTACCAGCTGTCTCCTTCCCTCTACCCTGCTGAGCACACTAGCCCTGCTGTTTGCAGGCTCAAGGTTCATTCTGCTGCTGTGAGAAGTCCAGCAGGAGGAAAGTTTGTGTAATCTGGTGACTTGGCTTGTGAGGGAACAGGATATCCTGGATGATCTGTGCTGCCTTGTTGTGGCTGTTCTGGGCAAACACCTTAGATGGGAAGTTTCTTTACTGCAGCTCTGAGAGCTTCTCTCCTTGTAATGAAGTGGGGTGGGTGTGCTCTGAAAGGAAAGTTATTTCAGAGCTTTGGGTCTGTGTTCTCCTGACCCCAGAGAGCTGCATCTTTCACTGCAGGGATGACTTTTTCATCCTCCTGCTTGGCTGTGAGGCTGGTTGGTGGCTGTGGCACTGTGTGTGAGCCTTGCAGGCTGCTTTTGCTTTGCCATCAGTACAAAGAAATGGCATCGTTTTCTTTTCACAGGAAATAAAAGGTGTGAACTGCAGACCAGATTGCTCTGTGCTGCTGTCACTGTGGTTTATGTCTACCAATAGCCTCCAGCACCCAGTCTCTCCAGAAATAAACCCTGTCTCTGTGACAAGCCACAGGCTGGGGCTCAGCACTGATGGCTGTAGGCCACTCATGGGCAGAGATTGCAGGGGAGGATGCACTGACTGGACTGAGAGTGGAACATTGCTCAGGGTGACAGCAGCAGTTCCCCCAGAGCCAAGCAATTCATGTAACATGTAACCCAGGGAGAGTATGGGTGAACTGACCAATACCATGCATGTAATTTGATGTTGTGTCAGTTCACCCCTTTGGGGCTGTAGGTTTTAATGTTTATTTTTAGTAGTGGATGAAGAGCAGGCAGAGGGGAGTCAGTTGTAAGTGCTGTGACAGAAGTAGTAAAATCATCAGAGAGGCTGTTTTGAGTCCTCTGAGTTGCTCAGCTCTGTGCCAAGGACTGCAGAGGCTTGTGCTTGGATCAGGAGGCCTTTCCCAGGGATTGCAGAATTGAAATGTGTGGTGAAGTGAGGCTGGGGAAATCCCAGTCCCTGAGCTGAGCTCTAGAGGTAGATAACCAGAGCTCCTGCTTCTGTGAGTTGTGCAGGGCACATGCTCGAGGCCTCCAGATCAGGTTGTGCCAGGAGAGAATCCTGCAGGCTCCAAGTGAACTAAAGCCAGGAAAAACAAAGAAATAAGAACACAGTGTTTCAACAGGTGGAAATTTTCCTGCCACATTTTATCGTGTGAAGTCAAACGCGCTGGAGAGCAAACTGCCACAGGATTCATTGTCCCACAGTTACCAGTTCAATTTTATTCTGGTGCCAGACTCCATTAACTTCCATTTGAGTTTGCAAACAGCCTCTTACATGTGTCAGATTGAAGTGGCAAGTACAAACCATGAGAGTAATTGCTGAGGTCAAGTGTGCACAGAGGAAGATGGATCTCTGCCAGACAGCTGAATTTGGCTGCTGCATTCCAGCTGCTGTAGATAAGCACATTGGTGACTGGGATGCTTTTAGAGGCTATCTCTGGTGTGCATGCTCTTTCTCTTCCTTTTTAATGTCTGAGGGTTTTAACTACCAAGTGGCTGCTTCAGATCAAGGGAATACATGCAAAGTTGGGCTGGGGTATAGAGAGCAGTTGAGAAACCACTCTCAGCTGTGGGCAGGATGTGTTTTGCCTTTGTGTTGTTCAGAGATCCAGATTAGAAACTAAATTCAGCATTGAGCATATTTTGTGGGCAACCTTGGAAGGTTTGTTTTTACATGCAATCCCTTCCTAAAATATATTTTCATTCCAGTTTTGACTCTCTGATGTCTAGTGGGAGGCACTTCTCAGGTTGAAAGTGGATTTTGGTTACCTGTGTGCTTACTGGGTTGTTTTGATTGTGGTTACCAGCCACACTGAGCTTCCAACCAACTTTTAGGGGCATCCAGCTTGGTGCAGTTAAAATAAGTGCTAAGAACAGTGTGGCATCACTGTGGTGGCCTGTGTTTCCTTGGCATGGCAGAGGGCACTTGCACAGAGTGAGCTCTTGTAGAAGCTCTCAGCCGTGTCTTTCTGCACAATTTGCTGCACTTATGTGCTTGTATTTTCATGAAAGTCTTGCTGCAGTTCTTTTTCTTCTTGAGAGAAGTATTGGTTTGTTGGTTTGAATGTCTTAAGGCCTCTTTTCTCATCTATCATGAGCTGCTGGGCAGTGCTGTGCTGGTGCAGCTCTTGGGAGGACTCTGCCCTTGTCTTTGAGAAAAGGCTGCTGGGCTTGGGTCATGCAGCTGCTGCAGTTGGAGGCCCAAACCTCACCTCCTTTGAGTTTTAATGATTGCAGACTAATGGACCAGAACATTCTTCTGCCTGCTTGGTGCTGCTGCTGATGCTCACTCAGTCCCATGCTATGAAATAATCAGTTCTGAGCAAAGTCAGCAACTTGTGCCACATATTGAATCATGTCTCCAGCTTGCTTGATGCTATCTGCTCCCTCTGCAGAGCAGACATGACTGTTTCTCTGCTTTAACTTAGCTGCAGGTTCCTTATCTGCTGGTGTCTGTTCCAGTGAGAGCTGGAATTAGTTTTCTGCATAGTGCAGTTTGAAAATAGAGTCCTTCTTGGCTGGCCTGGCAGGCTTCTCCTGGCATGTGGAGTATTTATGGTATCTGGATCCTCAGGCTTGACTCTAGAGAGCTGCATTCTCCTGGTTTGAGCTTGGCAGGGAGCAGAGGCCCCCCTGTCAGTGTGAGCTCTGCAGTGTTTGTGCTGCTGGAGGCCTGGGATCCCTGCCTGAAGTGCAGTCCTGATGCTCAGGGAGTGGGTCAGAGCAGGAGAGAGGTTTGTTCTGAGCATTTCTGTGACCTACTGCCAGCCAGGGGCTGACTTGCTGTGCCACTAAGCTGCTCACTGGTAAAAAGGGAAATGGTGCTTCATGTGGAGGCTGCAACTTTTCACAGTGTGGGCTAAAAGACACCCCGTGGTTAAAATGCTGAAGTAAATCCAAGGGGTTTTCCCAGGTATTACCCAGAGTAGAAGCACTGTAGTCTGGCAGTTTTCTCCCTCAGGTGTGTATTTTCTGCTCTGCTCCATGAATGCAGTGCCCTGCTCATGGCAGGCTGAGTACAGATCTCTCTTTACCCCTCTGGGTCTCTGCACAGTCAGGGGAGGCTGTGCAGATGGTATGTGGGAAAATACGTAATTCCACATGCTGTAAAAATAACTGTCCTGCTCTGCAACAGAGCTGTGTGAAGGCCAAATATGTGCAGTGGATACAATCCAAATTTTCAAGAATGCAGTGTACTACTTTCTCCAAGAGACAGTTTTACCAGAATTGATGTAGCAAGCTCTAATTTAGTCCGTTGCTGCTCTATTATGGGTGAGCATCTGTCCTAAATTTGCTTGAATGGCAGATGAAGCACTAAATATGTTTCATAATGGCTCTGGTTTACGTTTTGGATGTTTTCAAGTGCATTAACGTCCTGCTAGGAGCAGATGGTTATGGGCTGGCAAATCGTTTGGCTCGGCGTGGTGTTTACTGGCGAGAGAGCAGCCTGCTGTGCCTGCCTGTTCTGAGCCTGGTTACAGGAGCTGAGGGTGGATCAGAC
The DNA here is from genome assembly GCF_963513975.1 of Fringilla coelebs. Classification (NCBI taxonomy): domain Eukaryota; kingdom Metazoa; phylum Chordata; class Aves; order Passeriformes; family Fringillidae; genus Fringilla; species Fringilla coelebs. The sequence continues at coordinate 3,854,967 of NC_140046.1, read as the reverse complement.
CCACAGCCCTTGTTTTTCTAACCCCTTGAACTGAGTTTGAGAGTTAGAAAGTCCTCCAGCACGTTGTGGCCCTGTGCTGGACAGGAAAGTCTCTTTCCTGTTTTGATGTCAGCCCGTGCACAAGCTGCAGTGCTCTCCTGGCTGCAAGGGACATTTGATTTGTAACAAATCAAAAGCTCCATGTTCCCTTAGCAGCACACTCCCAGGAGAACTGAGAGGAACTGGGACATCTTTATTGTGGTCCCATCCCACGCATCTTCCCAGGGGCCTGTTCTAAATCCTACTTTATGCTGTTAGTCCATCCCTGCTTTACCCAGCTGCAGTGGGGCTGTTGAATTCAGAGCAGTGGACTGTGACCTTCTGGGCCACCCCCTCTGGTAGAAGCCTCCTCTGCTTGGTCAGGTGCTGCTGGTTTTCAGCTGTTCCTGCCCAGATATTAACACAGCCCCTGCCAGTGCCAGGCAGTGCATTTGCATCAGGATATTGATCCATGCTGGTTAATTGGCCAGTGCCACCGAGGATCCCTCACTTCAAGGGGCTTGTGAATGATTAGGAAACTGCTAAATGAGGTCTATTGGCAGAACACTGATGCAGTGCTTCAGTGGGCCAAGCAAAGGATGGGTGCACAAAATCTGCATTTCTGACAGACCTTCCTGCTGGGGCTCTGCAGGCTGGTGCCATGATATCTGCCACAGCTCTCTGTTTCTTTCTCCTGGACTTGACATCTGCCCACTGTGGAGACTTCTGAGGGTCAGTTCAAGCCCCTCAACTCATGCAGAAGAGACTCTGGGCCCCTGTGTCCAGGTGAGCCTGGTAGGAGTCACTCTGTTGGTGTGGAGGTTGCAGGTGCTGCTGTACAGGTTGGGTTGGAGCTGTCTAGGAAGTGGTGGCCAAGGCTGTGACCCACCAGTCTGCCTGTGTTATAACTAAATAAGTTCGTGTAAGCCAGAAGACTTTGTCAGCATGCAAGAAACGTAGTGTGGCGTGTCTTTCCTTACTGACACAACTGCCTGATTGGGTGGTGGGAGCAATCCTTTCATGTGGTCATCTGGCTGCTGTCATGTGGTGGGGTTTAGCAGGGTGATTCTGACACCTGTTTCACAGACATGTGGTTTTGCTAAGAAGCTTTTGGGAGAGCAGTTGTCCTTGAAACTGATTCCAGTGTGCAGATTTGAGCTGCCAGCTCCCAAGTTGATAATCTGGCCTCAAACTCATTTTGCATGAAGTAACCTCTCTTGCAGGCAGACCTCACAAATCTTGAGGTAGCTCAGAATGCTCAGGGAAGGACTTGGCAGCTGGAATGCTCAGAATCTGGTGTGCCTGCCCTGGCACACTGGGTTTGTCGTGTGTGGAAATGTAGAATGAGCCTGTATGAACTCCCAAGAGCTGTGCTGATGAGTTCAGCTGGTGGAGCAGGGATACAAAAGCACTGTCACTTTGGGCTGGCTGTGGGTGATTTGAATGGTCCAGTGTTCCAGTTACAGCACAGGGTGTCATCATAAAGTGACCTGACTTTTCTCCTTAGGCTGCTCACTCTGCAGTTGGGGCAGCATCCTGGGGAGATGCTGTGTGGGGCTGAAGGACAGGAGAAATAGCATCCTGTGGTGGGATGTGTGTGCATTGCTCTTGGGACATCTCTGCCTCCTTTCCTCAGGTGGGATGCAGGATTACAACTACGTGTGGGCCAACTGCTTTGAGATCACGTTGGAGCTGTCCTGCTGCAAATACCCACCGACTTCTGAGCTTCCACAGGAGTGGGAGAACAACCGGGAATCTCTCCTGGCTTTCATTGAGAAGGTAGTGAGGGCTGGGCTGGGTGTGGGGTGGCAGCTGTGACACCTGTGCAGCCCACCCTGGGCTGAGAGCTCCGTGTTCAGGTGCCCTCGTGGCTTTGTTTGCTGTGTGAGGTAATGCAGGTGCTGCAGCTTTGTGTGGAGGTCAGTGGCTACAAAGCTGCTGTGTTTCTCTGTGATTCTGCCACAGGTCCCACATGCCCCACAACAGCAGAGCTTGGCTCCTGTGGGGTGCAGTGTTAGAGGGACTGATTGGTGCAGGTCTCCCTAAGTCATGCAAAGTACTGGCTGGTTTCAGTGCCGTGAATGTCCAATGATATTCACAAGCATCCACATTGCTGAGACCCTGGCTTGCAGAGCCCTCTGCCAGGCTGTCCCCAGATGCTGTGCATGAGTTGAGTAGGTGACAGTTTAGACTGGGATCAGAGGCAGCTGAATTTGGCCTGTAATGCTGCTGTGTTCATGTTGCAGTTTGCCCATGTTGATGAATTAGGGAGTTTGTTAGGGAGGGTAAATTCTGAGATCCTCCTGCCTTCCCAGCCCATGCTGGCGTTCCTGTCCTTGCTGTGTGGCTGAACACTGAGTCCTGAGCCCTTGGGTGCCTTTGCCTGGCAGCTGCCCTGATCTGCTGCAATTGGGGAGGAGTGAGGGGGTATTGCTGCCTTAGGACACAGTTCCCCTGATGTTGCCTGTCTTCAGCCAGGCCCTGTCATTGTTTTCCTCAGGTGCACATTGGTGTGAAGGGCTTTGTGAGGGATGCAGTCGCAGGAGCTGGCCTGGACAATGCGACCATCGCTGTTGCTGGTATCGCTCATAACATCACAGCAGGGAGGTTTGGTGATTACCACCGGCTGCTGGTGCCTGGGACCTACAACGTGACAGCTTTTGTGATGGGGTAATGTCTCTGTGGCAGCCTGTGCCCACACTGCCACCTGCTCCTGTTCCTTCTACTGATTTCTCCCCCAAAACACCTTCTGTATTGAAGGGGCTTGGCTGGAAGCTGCAGCAATAATTGGTTCCAGCTCAGAGCTGCAGCTGTGTTTGTTCCTGCAGCAGGGTGCTGTTGAGTGCACAGAATTTCTGTCAACTTCTATTTGACTGCTTGTATCAAATTGCAACTTCTGTGCAAAGCGAGGAAGTGGAGTAGGGTTACCCCAACAGGAGTTTGTCTTGTCCCAAGCCTGGGTGTGGATGTGTTACTTGCCCCTTGGCTAGTTCTGTGATATACCTGGGGCTTCTTTCCTGCTGAGCCTGTGGACTCTTGCAAGGACAGCAGTGGAGCTGGGTTTGGTGGCAGAGGGGTGAGTCCCATCAGCTTGGTCCCTGTGAATCTCTCAGTCATTAACATCCCAGTTCATTTGGGCTGGGGGGAGTAGGTTGGAGTGATCGAGGGACTGCAGGGAGTTTTGGCCTCTGCTCTGCAGAGCCTCCTTGCTGAAGCTGGTGTTTATTCCACAGCTACACACCAGTGACCAAAGAGAACATCGAGGTGAAGGAGGGAGAAGCAACAGAAGTGAACTTCTCCTTGCAGCCAACTGTGATGCCACCAGCTCCTAATGTCACCCAGCTCACGGCAGCTCCTGTCCCTGTCACTGCCATCACCCCCACCCCTGTGCAGGCTGAGACCCCAAACCCAACCCCTGTCCATGAGCCCATCCAGCCCGTGGACTTCCGGCACCACCACTTCTCGGACATGGAGATCTTCCTGCGGCGCTACGCCAACGAGTACCCCGGCATCACCCGCCTCTACTCCGTGGGCAAGTCCGTGGAGCTGCGGGAGCTCTACGTCATGGAGATCTCTGACAACCCTGGTGTCCATGAAGCAGGTGATGTGGGAAATCCTCCTTAGCAAGGCACAAATGCGAGTGATAAACCCTGCACACTGGGAGAGGCAGAGCTGGCGCCTCTCCTGAGAGACTGAGCTGCTCCTTGTAGTATCCTCTATGAAAAGTGTGAGTGCAGTGGGTGTTAGAGCATTGCTGGGGACTTCTGTGCTGGTCATGGAGCTCTAGGGAAGAAGGACAAAGAGACTTCCATGAGACATTGTTCTTTTTGGGGTTGTGGGAGCAGAAATGTAAGTTTTAGGTAAATGCCCTCCAGCAAAGCTTGCAAGAGCAATGCTCAGGGTGGTGAGGTGTCTCCAAGCTGTAACATAGTGGTTATAATTGTTTCGGTGGTGTAACCATGTGTCTGCAGGTGAGCCAGAGTTCAAGTACATTGGTAACATGCATGGGAATGAAGTTGTGGGGCGAGAGCTTCTCCTGAACCTCATCGAGTACCTCTGCAAGAACTATGGCACAGATCCTGAAGTGACTGACTTGGTGCAGAGCACGCGGATCCACATCATGCCATCCATGAACCCTGATGGCTATGAGAAGTCCCAGGAAGGTATTGCTGTCTGTGCCAAAATCTGTGGGGTTCCTAGCTCTCAGAACAAGCCTTGGGGTTCGTGGAATCCCTGGAAAATCTGGAAGCCTTGGTGGAGCAGGAGTGATCGCCACACAGGGAGGCTGGGAAGGGACTTGGTGTGTGCTGTGGGATGAGTGGGTGGACCCTGATGGATGCATGCTGGAAGCTGTTGGGGAGAGCTCTTATACTTCAGCAGTGCTGTGAGCTGCCCCTGTTTGGGTCCCCTGATGGTTTGTGGCTAATCCAGGGCTTTCTTTGAAAAAAGACATTTCTTTGACACAGCTCTTGCTTGCTGTGTTTTGGTCCATTCTCTTAGTAAATGCAGAGTGGGAGCCAGGCTGTCTGCAGAGCACTTGTCCAAGGATAACACAGACTTTCACCATGAGGTTGAAACTGGCAAAAACATCCTTCAGGGAAGTCTTAGAATACGTGCCTCTTGCAGATTGGCAGAACGGAGCCTGTCCAGAATCACTTTCTGGAAGCAGAGCTCTGCTTGGGTTTAACAAAGAACTTGTCTGGCTGGTTTGAGAAGGTGAGCTGTGAGGTTTCTGTGGTCGTGACATCCGGCTGCAGAGATTGTTCATGGTTCAGTGCCCTCCTGCTGGTCTGACTGCCCTGAGAGCAAACACCCACTGGAAGGGCCCCCAGGCACTGCTGCACAGAGCAGGCCACTTCTGGGGAAGGCCTGGGTGGCCCTGTCTGGGTGTAGGGGGCCAGCACTGCTGTGCTCTCTGCTCTCTTCACCAACTACTACTTGTAAACTCTGTAGTAAGAGGTTGAAGCCTCTTCACAGGGCTTGAACCTGTGTTTCATTTTCAGGAGACAAAGGAGGTACCGTTGGCAGAAACAACAGCAACAACTATGACCTGAACAGGAACTTTCCAGATCAGTTTGTCCACGTGACAGACCCTCCCCAGCCAGAAACTCGTGCTGTCATGGCCTGGCTCCAGTCTTACCCGTTTGTGCTCTCAGCAAACCTGCATGGAGGTACCACATCCAAACCAAGCTCCTTCCTCTGGGCTGGGCTGTGTGAGAGGTGCAGGGATGTCTCCAGGGTGTTCTAGGTGTGCACTGGGGAGCTCTTGTGCTGCAAGATGGAGCAGAAACAGGAAACAGGGTGAAAATCGTGTGCCCAAACATATTTGTAGGGAGTTGAGACGGCTGCTGGGAAGATCCCAACCACTTCTCTGAAGGGAGCATCTGGGAGATGGGATGGACTCTCTTGTCAGCAATTGCTCAGCAGATGGTCTGGGAATGGGATGTAGAGCTGTGGCTGTTAAGGGCTTTACAGCATTTATAGAGTGAATGCAGTCCTGAGGGTTCCCTGCCTTGAATTGCATGGCGGAACTATGAAATTTGCAGTAATTTAATTATCCTTTTGGAGTGTTCTAAATTAAATCTGTGTATTATAACTTACTCCCTAGACAGTTTGTCTGCTGGCTTGTAGCTGTGGTAACTTGCAGGTGGATGCTTTGTTGCCATTGTGTTGGGTTTGTAGTGCAGAAGTGTCATGTGTGGGTGTGAGGGGGCTGGCAGGTCTCCAGCTGCAGTGGTGTCTGGGGTTTTGTGGTGCTATTAGTACAGCTTCCTTGAGGAAACCTTCAGCAATAAACTCCAAAAAGCTGAAAAACTGCATCATTTGGGTCAAAAGCACCATGCATGTTCTGGGAAATTCTTCCCCTTGCTTCCACTTTTCTGTGAAAGCAATTATTATGTGGTTGTGTTCAGCCCTCCTTCATGTAAGAGCCAAAGCTTTGATGTTTTTGTGGCTTTGGTTCTCCTTCCTGACTAGGTGTGGTGTTATCTCTTCCTGTGCTTCTGTCTCTTCTATCCACTGGGTTTAATGCTTTGTTTAATGCCAAGTCTTGAGAAACAGAAGGTTTGGCACTTGCTGGAGAAAAATTTCCACTGTTATGCTGAGGGATCACTGGGCAAGCACCCAAGAATGAGCCAAAGCTTGCTTTGCCTGCAGGTTCCCTGGTGGTTAATTACCCCTTCGATGATGATGAGCAAGGAATAGCCATATACAGTAAATCCCCAGATGATGCTGTGTTCCAGAAGCTGGCACTTGCCTACTCCAAGGTAAAGCTCTAACAGGAAAATGGGCACATCCTGCTAGGTTGACTTCTGGGAAACTCCTTTTCAGCTTCCAGGGAGCCTCCTGAGCAGAGGTGGGTGCAGACACTGTGGCTGAGCCCCTGGTGTTGCAGGCACAGCAGGAGGATCCTACAGGAGGCTCCCATTCCATGAGTGATGCCCAGCATGTTCTGTCTGCAGGCACTGAGGGAGGAGAGCTCTGTGCAGGCTCTTGGAAGGGTGGTGGAAAATGCTGCTCATGGGCTGGGAGGAGAGAGCAAGGATATCTGGGCTGGGATTGGGTGTGGGTGCAGTCAGTGCTGCAATGATAGACGCACATCTGTGTTTGGTAACCCTGAATGTGTGACTAAGGGTAGAACAAGAATGCCCGTGGCTGTGGAGTGCAGGCTCACCTTCAAATGTTGCATCTTGTTTTATAGGAAAATGCAAAGATGTACCAGGGAAGCCCTTGTAAGGATATGTACCCCACTGAGTACTTCCCACATGGCATCACTAACGGGGCTCAGTGGTACAACGTTCCAGGTAAAGCACACCTGACCTCTCCTGCACTGTTTGTCTTCAACTTAATGCATGTGCAGCCTAAATAATTTAGTCTGATCAGTCAGGAACTCTGCACTGGTCAGCTCAGATTAATGGGACTCAGGTTTCTTTTATAACCTCTTAAATAATGTACCCTAATAAAGTTATTCCCAGGGGAAGGAATTTATAGTGTAGTTTCTCTGGCTATTAGCAAAATGGCTTCATAAAATTTTACAGCACTTTATTAGCATGAAAGGTATTTACAAGAAGGAAGGTTATTTGTCTGCTCTTTTGGCATCCCTTTGAAGTTTGAATCCTGCCCTGTGTAAAAGCCTTTTCCCTTCAAATCTATACTTCATCTTTCTCTTTTTTATTTTTATTTTTTTTTTTGAGCTGTGGTACTTCAGAAGTCAAAACTTCTTTTACATTCTTGTTGTAGGTGGGATGCAAGACTGGAATTACTTACATACAAACTGCTTTGAAGTGACCATTGAGCTGGGCTGTGTGAAATACCCAAGGGCTGAGGAGCTGCCAAAGTACTGGGCACAGAACCGGCGCTCACTGCTGCAGTTCATGAAACAGGTGAGGTGCCTTGACCTCAGGCCAGGCCAGCTCCCTCTGGGGTTGGCTTTAGACAAGTCAGAATGAACAGGGTGATCTGGCCAGCTTTCCTGGCTGCTTCCTGACCAGCCTGGCTACCTGCTTTACAGAAATCACCTCCATAGGAACCTATCTAAATTACTCTCTCTTCTCAACATACCAAAAATCTGTATAGAAATAGCATCCAGAGGATGCAGGTGGGGGCTTTTTATGTAGCACTACCTTGGGTTTCCTGAGGCTGGAATGTCCCTCATATTCTCTTCCAATCTAAGTGGGGCTGGTGCTGCACACCTGGGGTGTGCAAACAAAGGTGTGGAGCAGAGTGCCATGCTGACACCCTGAGCCAAACAATTGCTCATTGTACTCATCAGGTGATCTTTGTCCACGCCAGCTGCTGGCCATTCCAACCTGAACCCCTTTGGAACATCTTGCCCCTCTGGGAATGCTGAAAATGTGAGGGGAGGCAGAGCAGGGACTGGCACTCAGCAGAGCTCCTTTGTGCAGGTTCACCAAGGTGTCTCGGGCTTTGTGCTGGATGCTGTGGACAAGAGGGGCATCCTCAACGCCACCATCAGCGTGGCTGACATCAACCACCCAGTGACCACCTACAAGGATGGAGACTACTGGCGCCTGCTGGTCCCAGGGACGTACAAAATCACAGCATCTGCCCGAGGGTGAGCAAGCCCCAGACAAGGAGCAAACAGCTGCATGACTGACTTCCCACTCAGGAGTATTCCAGCACCTCTGCCTGCCTACAGCACACGTAGGCATGGGTGTTTCTCCTGCCCTCTGGCCTGTGCAGAGATAGCAGTGTGTGGTGTCAGACTGCTCACCTGGCACTGGGGTACAGTCCCAGTCCTCCCTTGTTAGGAGTGGATAACTTGATGTCTTTGGGGGAAATTCTTTTCCAGGCAGCTGCCCAGAGAAGTGACTTGTTTCCCTCACTGCTGCTAAAATTCTGTGTTAAAGCAGCCTGACTTGTTGTCTTGCCAGTCTGCCATGTGACCCTGCAACACCTGAGCCAAAAGCAGCTCAATGCCATGTTGGGGCCTGAGTTGTTCCCTGTCCTCCTGCCATTCCCACATCCCTTTGAGCTGTTCTTGCTCCTCATTTCTGTGTCTCTCACTGTGGGCAGGGGAGCAGTAGCAGTCCCATGTGGGTGTGTAGTCAGGAATGGGGCTGGCTTGTCCAAGGTTTCAAGTGCCTGATGTTTTCTTGTACCTTCTCTTCCCTGGGCAGGTATGATCCACTCAGTAAGATGGTGGAAGTTGACAGCAAAGGTGGGGTGCAGGTCAACTTCACTCTTTCACGGACAGACAGCAAAGTGGAAGAGGGGAAGGTGCTGGTCTTGAACACCCCAGACACCAGCAACCCCAACGAGAAGGAATTTGAGACCCTGATCAAAGATCTCTCTGCTGAGAATGGTCTGGAGCGGCTCCTGCTCACCTCCTCCAGGGATGTGACTCCGTACAGATACCGGCCCTACAAGGACCTCTCCGAATTCCTCCGAGGCCTCTACCTCAACTACCCACACATCACAAACCTCACCAGGTGAAAACAGAGCAGCAACCTGGGCTAGGGATGTTGTGAAGTTGTTAGTAATGAACGCAGTGCAGAGATGGGGAGCTCACTCCTCCCTTCCCTGTGCTCTCTGAGGTGGAGGGAGCCCCATGTGTAAGGACATGGTAGCAAGCAATGGCTGCAGGGCCTCATAGGTGCATCCATGTGTTTTTCCCTGACTTAGTTCCCCAGGGAAGCTTGGGAGTGGCAATATTCCCAGCACTGATATCCCAGATTTCTGCAAATATCTCTGTTCCTTACTATTTTGTCTGTTCTTTAAATCCTTTCTGACATCCACTCTGCTGAGGAGTTCCCAGCAAAAATGACCAGATATGACTTAAAAATCTCAAATGGCCTTTTTTTCATTGTCTGCCTCCAGATTTTATTTCAGTAGTGCAAGACACTTTTGTGTGAGCTTGCCCTGGGCCAAGGTCTGTGCCCTCCTGCAGAAGACCAGCTGCTGCCATCCTCTGCTTTCCTTTGTGACCTGTAACGCTTACCCTCTGTCAGCTTTAGAAAGCACAAATCCCTTTGTCCCAGGGCCTCATTTGCTCGTTGTAACCAGGCACAATGTGCTCATGTGCTGTCCCTGCTGGTGCCAAGGCTGCTTTGCTGATCTGTAGCCTCTATTGTCCCTTCAGTTGCATCAGCCCTGAGCCTGTTCCCTGCTTTCCCTGCACTCAGTTTGCCAACTTAGCAGCATGGCTGTAGCAACAGCTCCTGCATTACTGGGAACAGGCCTCTTTTGTCCTGCTTTATAAATTAGTTTGATGTCCAAATGTATCCTGCTCTGAAGGGGAAAAAAGAAATAAAACAAAAGCCACCACTGGCAGCACAGAGGATCCAACAGTTCCACATTTGTTGTGATCTCATAGGCTGTATGGAGACGTATGGAGCATTGGATATTCTGTGCATCTGGACCTGGATACACCCTTACCCAGATGCTGGTGTTCAAACTGATGTTCAGAGTAAATTCTGTTCAGTGCTGCTGCAAATCTGCCCCCCTGATGTGGTTGTGTTTCTCTTGCCTTTGTGGCCCCCGCTGGAGGCTGGCAACACTTCCTTTCCACACTGGGGTTTCTCCGTGGGGTCAGGCTGGAGTTGCAGCTCTCTTGCTGAGCTGACACTCCCATTTCCCATCTCTTGGCAGTTTGGGTCAGAGTGTGGAGTTCCGCCAGATCTGGTCCCTTGAAATCTCCAACAAGCCCAACGAGTCCGAGCCCGAGGAGCCCAAGATCCGCTTTGTTGCTGGGATTCACGGAAATGCTCCCGTTGGGACAGAGCTGCTGCTGACACTGGCAGAATTTCTTTGCATGAACTACAAGAAGAATGATGCTATCACAAAGGTGAGAGGCCAATCCAAAGACTCCTTGGAGCCTTTCAGCTGTACCCTGAAATGACAATGTTCATTGGGGGAGACTCCTCCTGCCAAAACTGGCGTGGGGCTTGCAGTGATTACGTGTGTAACGGGGAGGTGTGTGATCCACAGGATGAGAACCTCAAACTGCAGCTCCTAGCTTAAGATCCAGGGAAATAAACCCTACTAATTGCACTTTGTGCTGTTTCTCCTTTTGCTCAGCTGATTGACCGGACACGGATTGTGATTGTGCCTTCCCTGAACCCAGACGGACGTGAGATCGCGCAGGAGAGAGGCTGCACCTCGAAGATCGGCCAGACCAACGCTCATGGCAGAGATCTGGACACAGATTTCACAAGTAAAGCCCCATGGTTGGGTGGAGTCGTTGGGTTACAGGGTCTGCCTGTAAAGAAGGCAGTGCTCCAGGCAGCACAGCTGCTGGGAAGCTTCCAGAGCTTGGGTCCTCTTTACAGACAGCAGTTTGCAGTCTCTTATGTGCAAGAGACAAAGCAGAGTTATTTAGGAATAGAAGAGGTCAGATAATACCTGATGTATTCTTACTCTGAATGGATTTCTTTTCATCTCTGTAAAAATGCCCTCTGTTCATGCTCCCCAGAAAGAGTCTCCTTTTTCCATGTTTTTCTGGTTTCCATGTAACTGTATCCACAGCACTGTATCCATCAGCCCACCCTTCCTGAGGAGGAAATGTTCTCTGCCCAGGTTTGGCTGGGATCATCCTAACTCCTTCCTTAAGAAAATGTCAATTCAGTGACATTGTTGTAAGAAAACACACATGAAATACCTTCTGCAACACAAAAGGAAATAGCTTGGGGATTTTGTGGTGCTGCACATCTGTTTAGCTTTGCAGATGAATCCCCCCCCCCATGCATAGTGTGGACTGGGTGCTTTACTTGATCGGTCAGCTGCATCTACTGAGGTCTAACAGAGGCCATCTCATACCTGCAGCAGACTTAATTTCAGACATAAAGGATGTACTTCTGGCTCTCAAGCAGCAGAGCAAACTGTTCTTAGTTCCCTTTTCTGTTTGTTGTTCTGACTTACAGGCAATTACACGCGGTACTCAGCGGCACGAGAGCCTGAGACCAAAGCCATCGTGGAGAACTTGATCCTGAAGCATGATTTCAGCCTCTCTGTTGCTCTGGATGGAGGATCTCTGCTTGTCACTTACCCCTATGACAAGCCCACACAGTCAGGTGTGACCAACTGCCTGGTTCCCCTCAGGCTGTCTCTGCAGAGGTTCATGTGACCATGTGCTGTAAGGGCTTTTTGTGCTCGTGGTGTTCTGTAGCCTCCTTTGTGTTCAGCCCATTGTGTGTCGAGTTGACAGTTTGTAAGTAAATCTATAAAACCTCACAGGGTTCAGCTAGGGATCAGAGCATTTACAATTTCTATGCCTACAGCAGTGTTTCAACCTTTCCTTTTCCAGAACCAGTATAAAGTCTGCTTTTGATACTGCCCCTAATTGTTGGAAGAAATAGGAATGCTCATGAAACAATATGTGTCTTTGTTAAGTACAGGATCATGGGGTTAAAATGGGAGTCTTTTCCATGCAGGGAATGAGAGTTGCATGCTCAGAGTCTCACTTTTCCTGTTGCAGTGGAGAACAAAGAAACACTAAAGCATTTGGCATCTGTGTATGCAAACAACCACCCAGTGATGCATTTGGGCCAGCCAGGCTGTCCAAATAAGTCAGGTATGTTTGGTTGAATCCTTTAAGCCTCTGTCAGCTTGTGGCAGACTCTGCTGGGCAGGCTCTGGCTGACAGCTGTGTTTCTGCTCTCACAGATGAGACTATTCCTGGTGGAGTGATCCGTGGCTCGGAATGGCACAGTCACCTGGGAAGTATGAAGGTACTGCTGCATGGCACAGGGCTTCTCATCTCTGCTAAACCACCAATAAAAAGCATGTTTGTCCTGATGTCTGGGCAAAGCTTCTCCCCCTCTAGCTGCACTTTGCAAAGCTTTTTTTATTACCTCTTTCCTTGTAACTGTGGTTCTGTTTTTTGCAGGATTTCAGTGTGACATTTGGTCAGTGTCCTGAGATCACTGTTTATACCGGCTGCTGCTACTTCCCCAGTGCTGGACAGCTTCCTGGCCTGTGGGCAGACCACAGGAAATCTCTCCTTAGCATGCTTGTGGAGGTGAGCTGCAGTCTGTGGGAGGAAAATCTGGCAGGGAGTGAAGTGGTGGGGAGGGGGAGAGGAAGAGAACAGCATGGAGAGTCTTTGTGGTTTGGTTGGTGCTGTGTAATTACAGATGTTCATGACTTAGGCTGCATGAGGAAGGCAGCAAATGACCAGGGCACATGTTGACACAAGAGTTAAACATCTGTGCTGTGTTGCCTTGCAGTGTTATATATTGTGAGGGTCAGGGATGGCGAGTGGGCTGTATTTCAGAGATCTCATTTTGGTTACAAATGCACTGTAAACTTGGATCTGAATGTGAAGTGTTTGAAATGCTTTGTTTCAGGTCCACAAGGGAGTGCATGGCATTGTGCAAGACAAGAGTGGCAGGGCAATTTCTAAAGCTGCCATTGTTCTGAATGAAGGCTTGAGGGTGTACACTAAGGAAGGTGGCTATTTCCACGTGCTCCTGGCTCCAGGTTTTCACAGCATTGATGCAACAGCCAGTGGGTACCAGCAGAAACATGTCAAGGTACATGAATGTCCATGTTGAAGATGTTTCCCCATTCCCTTTCACATAAAATCTTCCCTGTTTGGGCTCTGCCTGGCTGTGCCTGTGTTTAGCTGCTGATTAGGTGCCATCAGGAGCTGTTTTCTGCCTTGACAGAATGGATGCAGAACAACTTTCCAGCACAGCAGGGTGGTTTTGGGAGGACCTTTTCTTTCCATGGCACTTTTCTTTGATCAGGGCAGGACTAGGCAGATGACAAATGTCTCTCTTGTCTGGATTCCCAAGCTCTGAGATGATCTCACCTCTCATGTCTTTCTGCAGGTCTTTGTACGTGATGATGCGCCCAGCTCTGTGTTCATTGTATTTGACACAGAAAACAGGATTTTTGGACTGCCAAGAGAGCTGGTTATAACTGTGGCAGGTACAGTGATATTTTTTATGAAAGCTTTGAGCTTTGCTTTCTGTGCCAGTTCATGCTGACAGAGACTCTCCACTGAACTGGGAAAGCAGTCTGCAGACTTAAGCCATCTCCTGCTTTCCCTTCTGAACACACTCTTGTTCTTGCAAACTCATCCAACAGCCCTTGGTTCTGCTTGGTAAGAAGGAGGAAATAGAGTGTTTGCAGGGGTTTGGAGGGTCCAAAATATACTGAGATATCTGGAATGGGGAGAGCTTGTGTGCATAGGAGATCTTGCTTCTTCTCAGGGCTTTTTTAGGTCTTGTGACATCAGGTGAGCATTAACTTTGGTGTCCTCTCTGGCAGGTGCCAGCATGTCTGCCCTGGTGCTCACTGCCTGTATCATCTGGTGTGTGTGCTCCATCAAGTCCAACAGACACAAGGATGGCTTCCACCGCCTCCGGCAGCACCACGACGACTACGAGGACGAAATCCGCATGATGTCCACTGGCTCCAAGAAATCCCTCCTGAGCCACGAGTTCCAGGATGAAACAGACACTGAGGAAGAAACACTGTACTCCAGCAAACACTGACACCTCCAGGGCAGGAGAGGAGGTTCCCATGGACCAGACCTGGTGGTGGGGGGCGATCCCTGTGGTTCAGTTTTGAAATGTTAGCTTCAGGATGTGTCCTCCAGAGGGGTGGGTGGCAGCTCCCAGCTTCCCTCTGTTTGCTCTGTTCCTGTGTGCAGGCACTCAGTGGGTGTTGGAGGCTGTTTCTGAGATAGGGATGTGATTTGTCACGTTTTTGGGTCAAGATCTGGAGGTTTATATGATGTGGTTTGAAAGGCAGCTTTAATTGGGGGGCCAGCAGAGCTCTTAGCATTTCCCCAGCATCTCTGCACAGGGAGCAGATGGTGGGGAAGTGCCCCAAGACCTGCACAGGGTCGTGGTCATAACACTCCAAAAAAGGTCTCTCTACCTGTTTTGATTTCATGTTTTCCACTACATGCTTGGGGGAAGCCAGGTCCTTCATGTAACTCCACATTCTGCAGAGCAGCCCTCAGAAAAAGCCCAAAAAACCCCAAAAAAAGCCTTTGGTTCTCAGCTGTTCCCTTGGAGCTTTTCCCACCATGGGTTGCTGTGACCTGCAGCGGTTGTGGAGCACCTCTAATGTGTCACTACTTTCAGGGAGTGACTTGGCCTCCTGAAGGCTGGGGGAGATGACATTGCTCTTGATGTGAGCTGGAGAGGGTCAGAGCTCCAGTGAGCCCTGACAGAGCTCCAGTGCCTGCCAGCTCTGCCATGCTGCTGTTCCTCACTTCTGGGGAGCAAAGAAACTTTATCCCCATCACCCTGGTTGTGTTTTGTTTGTGTCATAGCTTGGCTTTGGGTTCTCATGTTCTTGTTCCAATAGCTCAGTGCCTGAAAGAGCAGCTGGAAGGTTGTTCTAAGCAAATTGATTTACACATCTGTAGAAAACCTGATCAATTTTGCTCAAATCCACCACTATTCAGGAGGAAACAGTGAAATCTGACCACTGCTTTATATTTGAGCACTTCTGGAGCAGCAGGGTGAGGTCATGGGAGTATCCATGGCCCAACTTTGGTGCTAAATTCTGAAAAAAGCTGCACCATTTGCCACTGTCCACCTAATACCATTTAATCACTCAGCTCTGGTGATGGCAGGCAGCAAATTTTCTGCTAGCTTGGCTCTCTTCTGCTCCTGCAGCATCCCTGGAGTGTGGAGCAGGAGCTCCACCTGGGTGTGTGTGGCTGCAGTTGTGGTGCAGGGAGTGAGGAAGGGCTGAACTGTGCTGAGGGAGAAGGGAAAAGCAGCCAGATTCTGTTCTGTAGCACTTGGCAGGAGGTTGGAAAGAGGAACTGCAGCACACATCCCCAAGACATGTGGGATTTGTGGGGAATAGAAGGGGTGTCCAGAAGGAAAGAATGGTTGAAATGTTTGATTTCCAAAGCCTTTATGTATCTCTGATGTTCCTGTGCTTTCTGCAGAAGCAGAAGGCTGGGGTTAGAATAGGCACTTACTTTCTTGCTCATTTTCTTTTTTAATTCTTGCCCCACTGAGCTGATTTCTGGGGTGCAGGAGCCTTAGGCCTCGAGTTTGCCCTGAGCTGCTCTGTCCTCCAGAGGCCTGGGGATGTCCACTGGTGAAACCTGCACGTGGTATCTGTGGGTGGAGGGGTTGCACCCTAAAATCTAATGGGGTCTGCTCTGCAGGGCTCTGACTGGTCTCCTCTGGGGGAACAGCCCCACTCAGGTCCCGTGGGCCATGGCACCTGGGGCAGAAGCTGTTCTTCACCCCTGCCTGTGGAAATGCCCTTCCAGAGCCACGTGGCTGCAGCTGTCCTGCCATGGGCATCATCTCATCTGGCTCTGGGCAGGGGCAGAGAGAGAACCCTGAGACACCTTCCCTGTTCCACAGGGAATTTCAGTGCGGGAAACACAAGTGTGACTGGGGAGGTGTTCTGGGACCAGGGAGATGATGATGCTGAGCACTCCCCGTGCTCCTGTGCCACATCTGCTGTGACAGATCTGCTCTGGCTGCCTTGTGCAGGAGCCATGAACATCTCTGTGCCCCTTCCCAGCTCAGTGTGCCGAGCAAGGAATGGGGTTTGGTCCCTTTGTGTCCCTTTCCCACCTCTAATGGGCTGCAGGACACCAGCACACAGTAGCATTAATCCTGCCTCATCTCTGAACTGTTCCTCCTTTAACAAGAGACACAGTAGGTTTTATTTAAAGTCGAGTTTGCAAATGGTTCTTAGGGCTGTGTTTGGGCTTTGTTTGCTCTGGCAGCAGGTAATGGACAGAGCTGGCCCTGCTTTGTCCCTGTAGCAATAAGTCCTGTTAGGAACTGGCCCTTTCCCTCAGAATGCATTTCGGAATTAGCTGTGGGAGTAGGTGTGTATATTTAAGGTGAGTGGATTTGAGGTATTTTGCAAACCGTGTGAGACTTTTCTACGCAGCAGGACCAAGGGAGGTGCCTGGCTCTGGCTCCAGATCCGCGCTTGGAGCTCGGCCAGCCCTGGGGCTGCTCCTGGGCGCCTTGGGATGGCAGGAGCGGCCCCCGTGCCCTCGGTCCGTCCGTCTGTCCGTCCATCCAGCCGTGTCCCGGGCCGAGAGGAGCCGGTCCCCGCGGGCACCGTCCCTGTCGCTGTCGCTCCGTGCACTTGTGCCTTCAGATAAATAAATGTAATTTTCAAAGGGACTTGAATCGCCGTTCCGGGCAGCGGGAGGGGAGGGGGCGGCGCGGGGCTGGGCCTGGCTCTGCCCTCGGCCGCCGCCGCCTGTTTTTTACCTGTATACCGAGATCAATAATCTGTATAAAACTATTTTGATGTCCACGTGCGTTCTCTCGTTCTTCCTTACAACGGGGCGGGCAGGGCCGGGGGAGCGGGGTCGGGGCTGGGGCTGGAGGAGCGGCATTGGGATGGGGATTGGGGCTGGAGGAGCGGCACTGGGATGGGGATTGGGGCTGGAGGAGCGGCTTTGGGATGGGGATCGGGGCTGCAGGAGCGGCATTGGGATGGGGATTGGAGCTGGAGGAGCGGCATTGGGATGGGGATCGGGGCTGGAGGAGCGGCATTGGGATGGGGAGCGGGTCGGGGTCGGGGCTGGGGGAACGGGATCAGCACGGACACCGGCAGCGGTATTTCCCCGCCCGGCCGCTGTGCGGCGCTGCCGCAGGAGGCCCGCCCGGCCCGGCCTGCCCCGCTCCTCCCGGCCGCTCTGCCCCGCCCGGCCCGCGCTGACGTTGGACAACAAAGATGGCGGCGGGGAGCAGCAACTACTGGGAAGGCGAGTGGGGCGGGGGGCGGCGGGCACGGGGCGGCTGCGGGGCCCCGGGACACGGCCCGGGCACGGCAGGGCGGGACCGCTGCCGGGACCCCTCTGCTCTGTCCCGGGCGGGCGCGGGCGGTGCCGGCCTGTCAGCCATGAGGCGCCGGTGCCTGCTGAATGAAGCCCGCGGCCCCGCCGGACCCTCCCGGGCTGCGGGTGAGGGGCTGCGGGTCCCCAGCCGCGCCCTCCCCTCGGCCCGGGGGCTGCCCCGGCCACGAGGGTCCCCTCTCCCCTGCGTGTTTCTCTTGCTGCGGGGCGGGAGCCGCGGAGGTGCGGGGTCCCCGGGCGGGTCCGTGACTGTCCCCCGGCCCCTGCAGATCTCAGGAAGCAGGCGAGGCAGCTGGAGAACGAGCTGGACCTGAAGCTGGTCTCCTTCAGCAAGCTCTGCACCAGCTACAGCAGCTCCCGAGACGGAAGACGCGACAGGTATAGGTACTAGCCCGTTTCTTTATGTTTTAAACGCTGCCTGTGGTGCTTGGTGGGGTTTTATCGTTTGCTGGGTGCTGGTCCCACCTGTGGCTCTCAAGGCTTGGCTTCTCGGGGAGCTTTCAGCGGTTCTTGCTGCTGGTGTCACTCTGGATGTGATGTTGGAGTGTGAGTCAGGCTGTGGGTGACAGGTCACTGGGGAAAGCTGGATTTTGTTCTGTGTGGGATCAGTGAGCTTTTTAATGCTTGTTACGCTGGCTTAATTCTGAGTTTTTCTTGTATTAAACTAACAGGAGGTTTTCAGGGACTTCAGTATAAGGGGAATTTAGCTTTATGCCTCCCAGGTTGGCTGGTGTGCTACTTGTGAGCTCTTCCCTGCAATTCCACAGCAGGAATTATCAACCTCTTTTTCCATTTGCAACCTTTTCTTTCCTTATTAACTATATCCCTTGTGGGTGTTGCTGCTTTAGGCATGTGTCTTGATATTCTAAATAAATATAATAAATAATAATAACTTTATATAAATAAATAAAATATTATATTTTATTTTATTTAATAACTGAATCTATTTTGTACCTCTCCCTCAATTTACAGGTCTGGAAGCCTGAGAGCACCTCAGCAATGATAATGTTACTCTTGAGCAGCCCTAGTTTCACTTTTGTTTCTGTCTCTGTGCTGTTACTTGCCGTGTAATCCAACTGTTTTCGTTATTTTTGCTGTCCTGTGCCAAACCAACTTCTCTCACTCAAGACAGATTACCAGAGCCATGAGTGGTCTCTGAAGGGTGTTAGTTGCCACAGTTCTGCAGGCTGGTCTGAGATGTGACTTTCCCTTGTGGTTTCAGTTTATAAGCAAGTAGGGAAGAATGTGTGAAACTACTTGTGATAAATGTGTGGTCTGTGTTGCTCTGCAGGACAGTGATTGCTTAATAGGTCACAGGTTGTCCTAACACTGTTATTGAGGTGTGATTATGTTGCTGGAGTAACATGCTAAGAGTGCAGTGCTCTCTCCTGCTAGTAAATAAATAAATGAAGATTAAAAGCTGGAGGGGAGGAGGACACTGGTACCAGACAGGTGTGTGGTGTCAGGCATCTCTTCCCAGGAGAGGTGGTATTTATTTCCTGCAGGTGATGCAGTGTCTTCTGTTCAGATAGGAGTTCAATCCATGCACAATAAGAAAATGTAATTTTTCAGAGTTTATTTAATCTCTAGCAAACCTGGGTATAGTGGAGCTTTCCAACCCCTGTCACTGGTGTTTCCTTAATTCTGGCACTCATGAAATGATGCAACTTTTCAGTAACTGCTCCTCCTCTTCTCCTTAGCTCTGACACAACTCCTCTATTAAATGGATCAAGCCAGGACAGAATGTTTGAGACCATGGCTGTGGAGATTGAGCAACTTCTGGGAAAGGTAACTCGAGTTACTTTGGGTTGATTTCAGCATTTAGGCAGCATCCCAGTCCGGATTTCTGTGACAGACATTAGGAAATCCCAGTGTGGGTATTAAACAAGGTGTGCATGTCTAGCTGCCTCCTTCAGTTTGTGCATTGTGATTTCCTTGCAAGAATAAGCCATTTCTCATTTCCTGGGGTGTTTTTCCTCCTGCAGCTGACTGGGATAAATGACAAGATGGCAGAGTACACCAACAGTGCGGGCGTGCCGTCGCTGAACGCGGCGCTGATGCACACGCTGCAGCGCCACAGGGACATCCTGCAGGTAACAGAGGGGCCTCCTCCCTGCCTTTCTGGTCTTTCTTTGGCTAAAATAATAATTATTAGTGTCTCACCAGGAGGTGTGAATGCCACTGATTCCATCTCGCTTCTCTCCAGGCTCACGCTGAACTTTGAGCTGAAGAAAATTGTGCTTTTTATGTCATATTGGTGACTAGAACTTAGCTGAGAAAGAACAATAAAGGGTGCTGCCTTGTGTGGGTGGGTTTTATATAGCAAAAGGGGAAATGAAATGAATTACCTTGTCTATGTGGCTTGTCATGTAACAATGTGCAAGGGAGCATCACACTTCAGAAAACATGATTGTAAAAGCTCCTAAGCTTCTCAATGGAGATGAAGGAAATGTGATGGTGAAAGCTACCAGTCAGTGCTATAAATTAACCATATTTTCATGGTATAGTTCTGTTAAAATGCATATATTTTATTTGGCTGGTTGTGTACAGTTTGGTATCTGTGCAATCCATACACAGTGTGAAAAGCAGTAGCATTTGTATGAATGGTTACAGTGGTTTTGGTGCACACCAGCTGCCAGTTAAATTGTGTTTTGAGAAGTACCGCCTGCCTGAAATGGTTTAAAATGTAAAAGTGCATCTTAAAAATAGCAGTCATCTTTATTGTTCAGAAAAGACTTTTTTTATTAATCTGGTGTAATGATAGAATAAACTCAAGAATGTCTTCACCACACCAAAGAAGTAGGTTTTATTAGGGCTTCTGATGGGAAATTTCAACACAAAACAATTCATCAGAAAGGTGAGGGTATCTGAAACTGGGAGAAGGAATTGCAGTGGGTTTCCCTCCACAGCTGTAGCTGCAGCCATCAAATTTAGCAACTCTAAGAGCAGTGAGTTGTAGGAATACTTTGGGTTAACTTCCAGCATTTTTGCTGTTAAATTCCTGAGTTGATCTTGCACTTTGTATTAGAGAACAACTGACAATTTAAAAGGTGTCTGGATCCCCTGTGGGTGTGTTGTGTTGCTCAGTTGACCTCAGGACCCTAATTTTGGGATAACTGTTTGTTATTACAGGATTATACACACGAGTTCCACAAAACCAAAGCAAACTTCTTGGCAATACGAGAAAGGGAGAATCTGTTGGGATCAGTACGGAAAGACATCGAGTAAGTTGTGTTGGTACAGCAAAGGTGTGGGACTGTCCTCAGAGGGAGAAGGTGCAGAGAGTGCTTGGCATAGCTCGCTTGCCTGTGCTCTGAATAAAGCAAAAACAGTTCCTTGAGTTCCCAGTTCTCAGTGAGGTTCTGTTCTGTTGGATTTTAGGTCGTATAAAAGCAGCTCTGGCGTGAACAACAGGAGAACAGAGCTGTTCCTGAAGGAGCACGAGCACCTCCGCAAGTAGGTGTTGTTTCCTCTTTACTGCCTGACTTCTCTGGGGGTGAAACATCTGAATTTCACTCAGCTGGTTAAATGTTTATGCCTTGTGCTGAGTGTGAGCCGTGTGGGGTGGATGATACTCATGGTAGTGTCGGTGATTGGGGTTTAGGATCTTGTCAGTGCCAGGTTTGTGTTGTCTTCAGGGGCTTTTGCAAGTCACTTGTGACTCAGACCTCCTCCTCCCAAGGGAGTGGATGCCTTTCACTCTGACTGGGGTAAAGCTTAAGAAACTAAACAGAAACTCTCATGATTTGGCTGGACTTTCCCTCTCCTTTTTTTTTGTCAGTCAGACAGAGAAAAACATTTTCTCCTTTTGTCTCTAGACAAAAAGCGATGGAAGAGATTAATTCCTAAATTACCTATGCACTTAAATATTTGCAAATTGATTCTAGGTTAGCAGATAACAAGCCAAATAGAAAGCACTTTGTTGTTATTCCTGTTGCAGAGAGGGCATTAAGTTCTGAACTGGGGGGTTTGTGGTTTTTAGAGAGTCAGGAGATAGTTTTGGTCTTCCTGCCTCTCTCCTTGCCTGTAGTTGTGCTAAATCTCAGGCTCACACAAGAGGGCAGGCTTGCATTTAAAACAAACAAATAAATAAATAATTACATGTGGCTTTCTTATGTTTAAGCTTATAGCCAAAACAGCACAAGAAACTTCTACAGGAAATTAAATCAGGTTTTTTTCAGCTGTGGCTTATTGCTGCTTTATCCTCAGTTTTCTGTAATATATTTAAAACTTAATTGACTGAAAGCTTGAATTAGGGCTTCTATTAAGAATGATCTGGAAATTGAATGGTTGAATATTTCTGGAGTTGTAAAATACCCTTCTAAGAAACTGATACTGCCCTGAGTCTATTACTTTGAAAAGTGTGCAAAAATTAAGAGCAGAAAACTTACAGCATTTTGTAAACATTTTCTGGCAGATGTCTTCAGAATTTGAGCCTAACATTTATTGAAGCATTGATTATTTGTTTTTTTAAATATGCTAAACTCTGCAGTATGTTTAAAGGATTAAAATGCATGAAAAATAAAGTTAAGGCAGTTTTAGAAATAGTTTAAAACCATCTGGGTGATTATTTGAAAATGTTAAGACTTGAAAAAACCCCACCATAACACTGAGGAAAAGAAAGCCAGAAATAAGTGTGAGTTGGGGATCTTTAGTAAACAGGGCCAAAACTAATCATGGAATACTCTGCAAGGTGGAGATAACTGTAAGGGCTGTGAAGAAATCCAGTGTAAAAGGAGAAGACAACATTGGCTAGAAATCAAAGCTTGCAAAACTTTTGAATTGAGAATCAGCTCAGAAAAAGATACTGGCGGAGGAAATTATTAGAGAGTTTCAACAGATTTGTCTTCAGAGAAAGCAGTTAATGAGCTATTCATGCCAAAAAGCTGTAAAAACTAAGAAAAGGTCCCAAGAAATCACCAGGAGATGGCAAATTACACCAAATATATTCCTAGGATAAATTGACAAGCTTTGTGTGAGTCATGATGCTGAATATTTGTAGTGCAGTAAATCCTGGTGCCAGACTAATTGACAGAAGTAGATGATGAATATATTTACATGAAGACACAGGAGTAAAAATCCAAATGTTTTCAGTGGAGTGAAATCTATGAAAAGAGCTTGAAAAACAGACACAGACAGGAATATAAACTTTACAATGTATTATTATATTCTCCAAAGCAGTGTAATAGTGCCACAGGAATTACATATTCCTGTCAGATATTGGAGCATTCACTTGGTCTTGACCCTGCCTAATTTATTTTATTAAGCACTTCAACCTATTCCATATTTATTGCATGATCTGATAACAGAATGTGTGAGCTGCTGCCCCAGTGCTGAGTGCCAGACTCTTCTGTCAGCCTTTTCCTTCATGCACAACCATGTGAGACAGGATAAACACAAACTGGGCTTTGCTCTGGGCTGTGTTTTCCATGAATGCTCTTCAAAAAGCTGCAGGCCGGGATTGTTTGGGGGGTGTCTCACTGGGGAGCAACAGGAGAGACAAGAAACTTCTGCTTTGTGCCTAAATCTGCCTCTTTCATTTTTGTGTCACATTGTGAACACCACAAAGAAGATCCTCTTAATGCTACACATGTAGGTAATCCTAAAAAAAGGAGAGGAAATGAAAAATCTGTGAGTACCAGATGCTGATGAATCAAAGGTTCCAACACACATTAGGCAGCAGGGAATGACAAAAAGCACTGTGCAAACCCTGCCAGTGCTTGGCCCTCCATTAAGCCATGAGGATCCTGGATGCATTTGGCCTCCCTTGCCCTGGGAGGGGCTGGCTGCTGTGTCAGTGCTGCTGGCAGCAGTGGGATTTCCACCTTGGAATCCCAGGGGAGCTGGGGCAGCCCTTGGGCAGGGGGCCCTGTGCTGCTGCACCCCACACCAGGGAGGGGGAGACAAAACACATCATGTTCTTCTCCCTTCAAAAGCTTCACTGCTGCTCAGTCCATTTTATAAATCAGCTTTTTGTTGGGAAAGGAGATTTTCTAGAAGCTCTGCTGGCTGGAGATAGGAGGCATGAAGTTTCCAAGTCACTCAGTTTGCTGTCTGAGGTCTAGACAGGTGATTCAAGAATAGCTTTACCAACCACTGGAGAGATTAACAATAACACCTGATACCTCAGATTTCTTGGCATGTCAGATGCTTAAAGAAATACCCAAGTTAGCATGGTCATGTTGCTGTTCATTTTTGAAATCTTGTTTTCTTGGGTCTGTGCCATTCCCTAAAGGTATTTTATCTTTTCTGTTTGTGTGCTTTTGGCCAGGGGTACAAACAAGTCATCCTTTTTCTTCTAATGCTGTTTTCCATCTAAAGAAAACAATTTTGATGAATAGATCTAGCTTAGCATTTTAAAAACTGCTCTGAAAAGTGCTGCCTCAGAGGAAACAATTCTGTTAACTTAAGAGTCTGCCCTGAGAAATTCTGCAGTTATTGATGAGTTATAGTCTAAGTCAGCAAAGAAGGAACTAATGTCCTTTATTAAATTTGCAATATTGTGTGTGTATGCAAGTGAAAATCTCCCTTGTGTTGTAGGTGAGTGGTAGCAGGGGGTACTGATGAGCTTGTAGAAGAATTGATGAAATCTTCAGAAGTTTAGATTGAAATTACAGGTGTTATTACCCATAATGAATTCCTTGTAAAACTGGGTGAAAACACACCAATTCTGTCATTGTGGGGCAACTGTGTGATTATTCCTTTATTACTCAGCTCCAGCACTCAGAAATTAGTCATTTATCCCTTTCTAAAAGAAGTGGCTGGTGGTGAAGCAGGT
This sequence comes from Fringilla coelebs, assembly GCF_963513975.1. Lineage (NCBI taxonomy): Eukaryota > Metazoa > Chordata > Aves > Passeriformes > Fringillidae > Fringilla > Fringilla coelebs. Next base: position 3,830,899 of record NC_140046.1, on the reverse strand, counting down.
GCCTGTGTGGTGCAGATATCATTAGCTGTGGTTTTAATTGTTGTCAGGTGACTGCATGGTTCTGCTGAGTGTTGCTATGCAGCCTGAGCATCTATCCAGTAAAAATTGTTATAAATCCTCTTAGTTGGAGTCTTGTTTGTGAGTGGTGCAGGTAGATGAGGTGAACCTGCTGCAAGAGTTCAGACACCCTTATGTGTCTCAAAATGTTCAAAACTGGCACAGAGAGGGCCAGGGTGCCAGAGTAGGTGGGTAAGGAACTTTTTTTAAGGAGGAAAAAGAGGAGAGCAAACAAATCAGGACATGTGCTGCATGGGAAAGAGAAAAGAGGAATAAGAGAAGTGAGCAAAAGGAATAACAGGAGCCTGCAGCAGTTGTGTAATGGTGCTAATTAATAATATATACCTGAGATGATGAGGAGAAATGAATGTTTGTGCAGTGCTTCATGTATGTGGAGTACTCTGGAGTAGTAAACACTTTTATTGCTTTCATTATGGCATTTTGTTATCAGCAGAGCTATTTCAAGTTTCCTGCTGTTGTTTGGGCAGAAATGGGCACATTGAGTAGAGAGTAATCACCAGGAAAACTTCCAAACTTTGGTGGTGGTTCAGGCACGATCTTAATGGAGGGAATGACTTGGTGACTGTTTTTCCTCTAAATAGTGTCTTTCCTGACAAATTTTCACTTCAACACTGATTTGCAGAGAGAAATCAGCTCAACAAAATGCAGAGGCACCGTGCAGGGTTTTTGATTACAGGCGATTTGATCTTTTGGGAGAAAGCTGCCAGTTTCCTACCTTAATAGAATTTCTTTTTCTTTTGCTGTCCCTGTTCTCTGCTCTGCGTGCCCTGGTTTCCATTCACTGTGCTGTTGCTGCTCAGGTTCCTGTGGATTTCAGTGGAACTTCAGGGTTGGTTTCAGACCAGAGAACTGTGATTCCTTCCCTTCCCATCCCCTCCCTAATTTCCAGTTGCAGAGGACACGCAGATGCTGGGCAGTGACTGCTCCAGCTGACACAGTTCAGCCCTGCATCTCCCTCATCTTCTCTTGGAAACAGAGAATGCAGGAGAACCAGCTAATTCACCAAGTCCTTTTTCCATCCCAAGGTGCTTGGGGAAGCAGCAGGGAGGGAGGAATGCGATGAGCTCTTCCCTGGGTGCCTGCTGCCTGCCTGCTCTGCAGCCTCAGAACTGCTGAGCTCCACTTTCAGCAGTCAGGCCCAGTAAGGGCTTTTTTTTTTTTTTTTTAATTACCAAACTTGCCTCTTAATTAAACTGATTTTTTGTTCATGTCAGAGCAGAATGCAGTGTTCTTGTGGTTCCATTCTCTTAATTTGAATGCAGATTTTCACTGAAGCAGCACTTGGGAATGAATAATCTTTGCTCTGTAGCAGTTATGAAAAAAACCCAACCAGCTCTGGCCTGGGAGGACAGAGGAGCTCTGCATGGCCCTGCTTTGGAGGGTTTGGATCTGGTGCTGTTTGGTGCAGGGCTGGAGAGGGGCTGCAGCTCTTTGCCCACTGAACTGGAAGTTACAGTGCAAGGAGGGATTGGGGAATCTAGGTTAAAACATCTCTCTCTGCTGGCCATTAATTGCAAGAGCCCTGCCAATGTTGCGCTGCTGTTTTCCCAAACACTGTTGGCTTGTTTTCTTTGTTTCTGGAATAAGTTTGAGAAATTGCTGCATTAAAAGTGTGTGCCAGTGCTGGATGGCTGTGGTAATCACTTCACTGCCTTACCACTGAGTAACTCAGGCTTTGGGGCAGGGCTCTGTGCTCTGAGCAGCAGCACAAAGAAAATGCTTTTCAAAGAAGGGATTTGAGCAAAGGAGGATTTTTGGTGTTGCAAAGGCTTACTTAAGGATGCACAACAGCTTGTCCTGTAATCCTGTTTCAAGATACAATTCTAGTCTGTCTTTCTGCTCTGTCTCCTATTCTGTTGCTGCAGAGTTTTCTTGATTGCATCAGTGATTCTTTCCTTTAGCCTTATCTCTGTCTGGGCTTGGATGGGTTTTATCTCCCTGGCTGCTGGCAGAACCTCTGTCTCCTGAAGACTCCTGGCAGAGGGAGAGGCCACTCTGGAAGTGGCTGGATCATCTTCCCCTGTCACAGTCCCAGACTGAGTATGACACTTGGCCACATCATCTGCTCAACTGCAGCACCAGACTGAGAATAATTTGCTGATTTCTTATTTAATAGTAAATAATGTTCAGAGAGGGAGACAAGTCATGTCTTCTGGGAAAGGAGAAACTTCACTATATATAATTATGTGACTGTATGAGCAAGTTATTGAAGTAGTTTAATGAGAATTTGGGGAGGTTCAAAGCTTCCAGGCAATGAAGGAAGATGCTCTCTTGGGTATTATTATTATTTATAAATAACTTAATAAAAGATCATGAAAATCAGCCAAGCAATTCGGCATTTAAGAGGTTTTTTTCCTCTAAAAATAGTTTGAGCTTCATTAAGGTAAAATCACTATTCTTTTAATCTTCCTATGCTGTATTTAGGACTTATAAAAAACCTACCCCGAACCACTAAACCAAAGCTTCTCTGTCTCAGTGTTTATTTGCATGCTTTGCTGATAGTTGGATTGCTTTAACAATACTGTAATCAGTAATTTCCCTGACACTGATGACTGTTGTGACATTTTTATACCTCAATATGTCTGAAGTGATGGGGACATCAAATGAGAAAAAAAACCCATCAAACCCACCAGACACAGCACAAAACTTAGTTTGGGGAATTTCCTGTGTTACTTCCAGTACACAACTGAATTATTCAGGTGACAAAGGATGTGACCACATTGATGTTAGGAGCTTCAAGCTCATTGTTTGCTTTTCATCTGTATAAAAAGTGAAGGTTTATGGATGAAATTCCATGTACCCCAGGGAAAGTGGCTGTGGAAGCTCTTGTAGGTCTTTATGAATGTCTGCAGGAGCTAAAGAGCAAACCCTCACAGAATGAAAAATTGCCTCAATATATAATGGGAAAAAAAAAAAGTGGCTGGGACAAAAACTGTGCTCTGGTTCTTGATTCTGGGCTTGCCCTTAGAAACAGCACTTTGGTCTTTATCTGGGGAAAGGGAAGGGTATTAAACCACACTTCAAACTTCAGGGCTCTGTGGTTTCTTCAGAAGTTTTTTTGCTCCTTTCAGAAATAAACAAGTCGCTGATGCATGTTTTATTTGTTTTTAGCTTTCCTTTCAACGTTGTTTCTTAACTAGGACAGCTTCCCCCCTCTAAGGTCTGTGTTGAAATTAGGGCTTTCAGGAGTGCTGAAATCCTTCCTGCATGGGTTAGTTCTGAAAAGCAGGTGCAGCTTTTCAACAGAATCAACAATTGTGGAGTTTTATAGAATTCCTTTTGTGCAATCTCAGAATCACTTTTATATTCTAATGCAGCATGTCATTTTTTTGTCAGTGTGGCTGTGCACTTCATTATTCTTTAGGGCCAGAAGTGCTTGCTCATTATTTGCTATTGGATCCTCCAGTAAAAACAAGCTGTTGAACTCAATTTGATGTGTATGGATATGTTAAATAGTGATGATTTCCATTTTCTCATATACAGAGTGTATCTCTGGAAAGTTACCACACTACTGCATAAATGTCATTCTTGAGTTTTTATTTAATTTCAGCCTCTCCTAATGCATCAGAATTAGGTTCTCATTCTTGGCTGCTGAATGATTGCTGTGCAGATTCCTTTGTGTTCCATCAATTCCATGATGCTAAGCAGAACTAGATCCAAATTACCCTTAAAGCATCCCTATTTTATCCTAATAATAGACTTCTGTTTAGAACTTTTCAAGGACTTCAGTTCTGTTGTGATTTGAAAGATGCAGAGTGTTTTCCTCTCACTTGAGAGACTTGTTTATATCAAGTCTAGTTGCACTTCTGGAAGAATGCATCTTGTTCAGTCTCAGATAAAAAGCCCTAAGAACCCTGGGAAATTGGGTCAGAAGAAAAATGCTGAGATCTTTACCCATTAATGAATTGCATCCTGGGTTTGGCTTGTGGATGGTTGAAATGTAGCGTGCACTTTACATTTTGAACCACAAGTGTTTGTTATGTTGCATAGTTAACTATGCAGCTTTAAGAATCATTTTCTGCAACTTAATTAAGGCAGGTAGAGAGTTGTAAGTCAGGTACCTCAGCCAAGTCCTGCATGAAAGCCACAGAGCTTCTCCCAAAAAACCCTCGAAACCACAGCAGGTGAAAATGCAGTTAGGGAGCAGAACACGTGTCTGTCAGTGTGGATTTTAGGGGTTATCATCCTAAGGATAACTCTCACTTCATTTCTGTGTTAGCTGGACTGGAAATTAAAAAGATATTAATTATGAAGTTGTTTATGTGATGGGTCTTTTACAGAAGACGTTCCCCCTTGTGTTTTCCTGGTTACTTAGGAATGTGTGAATAGTAGAATGGTTCTTTAGCGTTGCCAAGCTTTAGTCAAAAAACACTGAGCTAGAAAAGTGATACAATCTATTTTGTTACAGCACAGATTACAAACAGCTTGTGTTTGTTGTAAGCTGAGCATCTCCTGTCTGTGTGTGCCCAACAAATCAGCCGTGACAGGTTATCCTGGGAGAGCTCCATTGCACTCAGGTCAGTGGCAGATAGCAGAGCCTGTGCTGCTTGCTTTTGAGGGGTTTTCCCTTTAGTTCAAGGTCCCATCCAAATTCCATGTTTTAAACCAGGGGAAATAATGCAGGCAGCCCTGCCCTGGCTGCTGGCAGAGTGTGCAGATGTAAAATTTGAGGAAATGCCGATGGAGTCCATTAGGAAGTTACTGGAATTGTTCTGACAGTTGTGGTTGCTGATAATGACTTACAGTAAGGCCTGCCCTCCTCACTGATTTCACTTTGTTCCTATGGGTAATATGGAGCAATTATAGGGGAGGATCAGGCTCTCCAAGAACTTCTCCCACCACCCTGGTGGTGCCATCCTGGCACTGGTTTGTGCTCAACCCTTCATGTGGACGGCAGGAGCTGTTCTCATTTTTGAAGTTTTCATCTGAGTTCTTTGGGTAAACTGAACCCTGCAGGTTATTGAGAAGCTCTTATTCCCTTATAGATTTGCTCTAAGGGAAGAAGTATTGCTGCTGCTCACCCTCTTGGGGCTCCCAGGCACTTTCCCAGTCGTCTGCATGCCAAAGAGCTTTCTTGGCTAACTCCTCTTTTAGAGAAACAGTTCTTCCACTCTGATAATTCCCATGGAATTCAGTGGAGGTGCAGGCTATAGCCTTTGGAAATCCAGGAGAAACAGCTGTTGCTGTCAGACCTGTGAGGCTGGACCCCTGTTTTAAGGGAGAAAACCCCTTGGTAGTTGTTTGCCTCCTTTAAACTGAGTTAGAAGAACTAATCTTTGTATTAGTTACGTGTTTACAGGTGTTAGCTGCAAAGAAAGTGCTTTTCTTAGTGTATCCAAACTCCAAATTGATGAGCTGTTGAGGTATTTACTTAGTGATGTAGCTAGAAGTTATATTTTTAGCTGAATTTGTGTTACAGGATTGCAGTTGGAGGGAGGAGGTTTCACCAGATTATTTTCCTGGAAATCCTTTGGCAGATTCTTCCCTACAGTGAAAAGAGATGCCTTCTGTGTATTTTTTTGCCCTCATGTACAATTTCTTTCCATCTGGAAAGAAATTCAGCACCAGCCAATGTTGGTTTACTCTTGCCTAGAGCAATGGATTCTGTTCCAGTGCCTTTCATTCTAGATTTAACAAATTGCTTGCATTGATGAAAAGCAACATGATATTGTGCTTTTTTCTTTTCCAATTCTGCAACTATTCCTCATTCTTACTGAAAGTGATTTCTGAGATGTGCAGAAATAAGCTTACTGAGGTGTTCAGAGATGGGAGGTGTGATGATGTTCAGCAAATTTATACATTGATTAATGCTCACATTTGTGCTGGGTTTTGTGTTTGATTGTTGCCTTCTGCAACACACAATGTGACAAAATTGCATTTCCTTAGCATCCTGATTTGTGCTTGAGTTAACACTCAAAGAAAACCAACAAAAGAGAGCAGTTTGTGGCAGTATTGGAACCTTTCTTTGCTTTTGGAGTGGTTTCTTTGGGGAAACTGTTCATCCATCCCTGAAAATGCCTCATGCCTTTGTTTTTGGCCAGCCAGGTTTTCTCATGCTGGAAGTGGAAGATGTATGCTTCCTGGTCAAATATATTGCTCTTAGTCAATAAATACACTTTTACACCAATTCTTGTCTTCTTTAGCAACTTTGAAACTAAATTGAATCAAACTTCGGAGAAGTCTCATAAAATCTGGAATATCTTGTTATCACAGGGAGGAAAAAAAAAGTGTTCTGCTTTACATTCTTCTACTTAAGTTTTTAAAGAGCTTAATGATTTTATGAATTTTTAATATGATAAGGAATGTTGATGGCAAGCAGAAAAAATGAGTTGGAGATGGGGGGGGTTGTGTGTGTTGTGTGCAGAGTGGTTTTTTCATTATTATTTTGTTATTATGATGATGGAAATAACTGAGTGTATAAATCAGATTTGCCTCACACCTATATATTTGTATTAGAGTGTGTTTTGCAGGATTTGCATTCCTGGAAGCTCCACATTGCCTGGTGATCCAGGACTGTGAAAATCTGAAAGATTTATTGGAGGCAGTTTGAGGGAGCAGAGACTTAGTGATTTATCTTGCAGTTAGAGAAAGAACAAAGTAAAATTATTATTCCTGTAGTTCTTCTTTCTGAAAGGAAGAAAATAGTTATCAGGTGCTATATAAGTTTATTCAACAGGGTTTTCCCTATCCATTTTAAATTATTCTATGGGATAATATTGCCCTTAATTTCATCTGAAGGGTTTAAAGCATGGTGTGAGATGAGTTCTGTGCAGATGAGTTTCACTGCTCTGCCCTATTCCTCTGACTTGGGTGTGAACAGAAAAATTTATGGATATGGGAGAAGCCCGGTCCTCAGCTAAGTATTCATCTGTATTAATGAATTTTATTGAAGTACAAACAGAGATTTGCCTTACAAACAACATAAAATGCTTGCTTTTAGTTCTAAAAGCCTGATATTGTGGGCAGGACTCTTTTCTATCATGGGGGGCACATTTCACTTAATTTCTCCTTCAGATTAATTTACCTGTCTGCATATTTAAAGGACAAGCTGTGCCATCTCTGCAGACAGCAGTTGCACAGAGGCCTGGGTGTTTCATATGCATGGCTGCTGCTGCTGGGCTTGTGCCATTCCTTACAGGAGGTGATTGCCTCAGCAGCTTCCAGCCTTTCTTTCCTGTAGTATTTTTAAAAAGCTTTGTCTGTCTGGACAGGTGAAAATGCAGAGTTTATTGAAACAGATGGCAAGTCAGATTAATGATGCCCAGAACCATCTTTTGCTTGGATGTTCGTAAGGCAATGTCCACTGGATTTGTTGTCTTTGCTTGGACAGCAGAAGAACAAAGTCAATAGATTTTAATTTAAGAGCTTCTTTTTGTAGTGTTTTGAATATGTAAGTTAAGCACAATTGCCTCGTTCAATGTTAGTTTTTTATTCTGGGAAATGAACATTATTTTTAATTGTGAGAACAGCTTCTATTTGTGGAGACCAGGTTATTAATAGTCAGAGATCTGCAAACTTCCCTTGTGTCTCTGGGCCCTGTTGTACTTTGTGTTCTTGATCTTCCTTAAATCTGACTTATTTTTATGGTTATGAGCTGTGAAATGAATGAAACAGATGCTTCTGTTTGGGTGTCACTGTGAGTGAACTTTACAATCTGTGTTTGCCAAGGAATCCAAACCTGCACAGCAGAATCCCTGAAATGTTCCTGCTCACACTGCCTGCCTTTACCAGAGTGTCAGGGAATGTCATGGCCATTCCTGTGAGTTTGTTCACCTTGCAAGGAGGGATGAGTTTGGAAATCCTCTCAAGAGCTGATTCTTCTCAGGCTGGGAGGAACACACTGGAAGCTGTGCTAATAAATCTGTGCTTCCTTTAGTCTGCCCTCACCTACACATCTTCATCCTGAAAAAAAATTCCTATCTCATCCTTTTAAATATTTGGGGTAACTCCACAAAAGTTGAGAAACATCTGATCTTGAGGTTTCAGATGCCTGCTAAATGCCCTGTGTTGGCATTTGCAGCTCATGCCTGTGTGTGCTGCTGTTCAGAGCTGGTTTTTACTGGTTTATACATTTTTATGACTTTTTATCATCATTTTACAGATAGCCACATTCCCAGAGTTTATTTTTGTGTGTGTATGAACATACATACACAAAAATACACATAGAAAAATAAAGCAGTGTCATGTAATCTGAAGCTTTTAAGTCACTTTTTGTGTTTATGTGTCTGACTAAGGAATAAAACTGCCCATCTACAGCTTTCTCTAGCATAAAAAGCAGTGAGTGTCCCTGCTGCAAACTGGCAAGCTTAATTTGGGTGCTCTAAAAGCCTTGGAGGACATCCTAGTTCACTTGAGGTCTGTAAAAGTGTTCAGCTTCTCTGTCATCTTCAGTTCATCAGCATAAAAATTCTATCATTTCATCAGTTAAATGGACAAAGAGCTGGAAATGATTTTTCTAAGGTAGGTTTTTTAATAGGGCTGTTCTAACATTTTCTTCCACAGAATTTTTTTAAGTGTAACCTGTTACCAGCAAGGTTTTTTTAATACCTTTTCATTGATAAAAATTTTTTTGAAATAATTGAGCCTTTTCTAAAATGATTCATTCTTGTGCACTGCTCTTGCTTTTGAGGCTGTTTTCTAATGGTCTTGCAGTTTATTCTGATTATGCCCTGCCCACATAACACACTTGTCTGTTAGAGACTGTCTATGAAAAAGCACATTCTCAGCTGGATTGTGTCTCTGGGAGACTCAGTGATTACAGAAATCTTTAATGCATTGCTTTCCTGTTCTGCCTGCCTTGGGGACATGGGAGATGCTCTGAGACTGCTCTGTGTACACAGCTAGGGTGTTTCCTTTCTCTGTGCCAGTGTAAAAAACACCACACAGTGAATAAAACTGGTTTTATTTGCTTAAACCAACGTGCTCACAGTTGATGTGAATCTTAGAGAGTGTAGCTCTGTTTGCTGCCCTAGTCGAGTCCCTGGCAGCTTAAAATTGAGCAAAATATTTTTAGTGCTCTGTTCTGTGTCTGTATTTCAAGCCATGGACAGCCTGAAATAGCAACCTTGGTGTTTTCAGTTCTCTTCACAGAAAAATAAAGTCATTGTGTTTGCCTCTCCCCCTCCCCAGCAGGTCACACACGTGGCCCAGCACCCTCCTCCAGCTGGAGCTGTGGGGGGATCTCCAGAATTCCTGTGGGAAGGAGAAAAGTTCCAAATCAGGCAGCTCAGGCTGAGTCAGAGGCAGAGCTGTGCTGCTCTGGGGGCTGGCAAAACACTTGGAATGAGGAGGGTGCAGGAGGGAGATGGCCATGCCCTGCTGGCATCTTTGAGTTTGGAAGCAATCAATTCTGATTTACTACTGAAAGCAGTAGCCAGTACAACATAAAACTGCTTTTCTGTCAGGCTGATTTCCTCCTCACACTGCAAACTCAATTTTTTTTACTATTATTCTCCAAGAATTTGTGTGAATCACACAAATTAGTTTTAGGGTGCACTGTTGTTCTGCACTGTGGGAATGATGCAGGCACCTGTTCCATGGCAGGGTTACATTGGAGATATTGATTGCTGTGACAAGAGGGGTTTTGGTGACATTTCACAGCTGCCTGCAAGGCAGTGATGAAAACCCTGGGTGAAAGTTGAGTACAGAAAAGGAGAAATAGCTGCACTCTTCCAAGTTACTCTCTTTAATGGTGTGTGTTGGGTTTTTAAATGAAATGTCCTCTCTGGGCTGTGCTTGAGGCTGCACAGAGCTGGATCAATGTGTGACAGGCAGGCAGGGCCACTGTCACCAGGGCTGGCTGTGACACAGGGGCTGTGCTGGGTTCCATCAGTTCAGCTCTCATCCAGCTGCTGTTGCACAGAGGGACTCTGCCAGCATGAACCAGTGTTTGGGGAGCTGATCCTGAGCAGGGCTCTGAGATGCACCCAGTCTCAGCTTCTTCATCATTCATGACATTTTTTGAAGGGGTGGGCAGGATCAAAAAGCAATAAAATTATTGCTCTAACACTCTCTAATACTCCTTTCCAAAGAGTCCTCCATAAATCACAGTGCCAGTTCCCCTTTTCTTGTCCTCAGTGTTTCATGTGTTCTCCTGAGCAGCTGCTCTTGCTGCACTTGGGAAATGCTGCTCCAGAGGAGAATCCAGTGCATCTTCTCCAAACTCTACACAAACCAAACCTATGTAGTAGCAAAATTTGATAACATCCAGAAATAAAACATTCTAAGAGCAAATTTATTAGGATGATGATGGGGATCATTGATTAGTGATCTAAAGTAGTACTTAGTGCTTGTTATTTTCTTTAACTTGTTTTATTTTTTTTTTTCTTTTGGCTTTCAGCTCAGATCGACTGATAGAAGAAACAATAAGGTAGGAATGAATGTAAAAATTTTCATTATTTTCCATGCAATCAGCATTTCCATTAAATTGTGTCTAAATATATCAGTCCCTATATTTATACAGTAACTGTATTGTTTCCAGCTCCTTGGCAGTATTACAATGAATTGCTGGTGGGTTTGCTTTGGGTTTTTTTCTATTCAATATTGACATAAGAATGTTGCTTAAATATTTTATTCACCCTAGCTTAGAAAATTTGGGGTTCTGCTCGAAGGTGAATCACCTTTGGAGCAGAGGGAATCTCAGGCTGAGCTGCTGAAGGCTATTCCAGTAGTCAAGCTGTTTCTTCTCACAGTAACACTCCTCTAAAACCTGATTTCTGTAACCTTTCACTGTATTCAGAATATTCAGCACCCAGTGTGCAGCTGATATAGGTGAGGGTTTTTGCCACAACTGCCTGAGAGGTTATTGCTGTTGTACATTTATTTATCTTTTGGGGTTCTTACATTGTTTGGATACTTAAATGATACCTTCTCTAACTGATCTAGACATTTTAGAACTGTAGCAACACAAATTTTATTATCTGTGCCCTTTCCAAGCCAACCTTTTGCAGACCAATAACTCAAACTGCAACAATGCCCAATGTAATGGTTTTAAATTATAGATTATTGCTTTAAAACAAAAGAGAAGGGAAAAATAAGTAAGAAAGCAAGTAAGCTATGCTTTCAGACAATGCATGTACTGACATAAATGACCAAGAAGAACAATTAGAGGTGCAGCAAGGCTGTGTCCATTAAGGGCTGGCTGGTTTAAGTACACACAGTGGGCTCAGGATAATTAACATGCAGAAAGAATGTGTTAAACCACATCAGTGTGCAGTGAAGAACCAGAGGTGATCAGTGCAATAATACCTGAAAATGTGGTGCAATTTCACCACAGCCTCACAGAAATATTTCTCCAGCTTAGCCCAGCTGTATTTGTTTTGGGTTCTAGTCCTTTCCTCAGTAAAAAACTCTCCTTTATTGCCATGCTTGTAACCCTGTTTTTCCATCTCAAAAATGCTCAGTGTTTGGTGAGTTTCTTCTTTGCTGCCACTCCAAGTAAGCAGAACATTAAGCAGCATATGGTGATTTATTACTCTTAATATCCTGCAAAATTACATGTAATTACTTGTAATTATGTCATTGGCCTGGCTTGTGGATTGTGTGTCATCAGAGGAGCTCAGAGCTCTCAACACAATTTGTTATCTGGAGTAAATTCTTGCTTGAGTTGTTGCCAAAAATGTTTTTGGTACAAAAAGAGCTGGTTTGGTAAAGACATGGAGTAGGAAATGTAATTCCACTTATATCTGAGTTGAATTCTGTCTCTGTTGAAACCAGGGTGAATTTTTTGTTGAACCCTTTTTTTCCTTGTGGTCCCCAGTAATGGCAAGTGTTTTAATTGATGGCAAATCCTGCTGCCTTCCCAGTGAAGTTACCAGATGGGAGTTCACCAACTCACCAATTGTTTTATCTATTGTAACCCAAATAAAAGAGGGAATTGTGCAGAAGAAGCTGTTTGAGGACAGATTCCTTGAGATGTAATTAGCTTATTCTGGCTACTGCTCTGTCTTCAAGGTTTACATCTGCTGCAGTTCATTACTCATTTTTTAATTAAGCCAGTCAGGAAATCACGTTTTATTTCCTTCACACTTTTATTTCCTTAGGCTTTGTTACTAAGCACTGATTCCAAACACTGGCAAGCACATTTTTGAGTGTGCAGAGGCTTTTGTTGATGAGCTGCAGCTGCTAATTGTGAGCCCTTGCTCTGATTTTCTGCCAGCAAGAGAAGTGAGGAGTCTGACTCTTGCTCTCCACAGAGCAAACATCCATGCCAGGGAAGGCATGGGCACCTGAGCTGAAATGATTCAGGAACCAAAGCACTGAGCAGGGCTGTCACTCCAGATGTGTCATTATTACTAAACTTTTAATCAATTTTTAAATGAATTACGTGCCATGGGTTCTTACTGCAGCATATTTCTCTCCAGAAGCGAGTGGGATGTGATACTTTGTACTGCAGTTCTTTTGGAACAGCCTTCACTTCTCTTGGCCAGATTTAAATATAAGCAGAGATTTTGCTTAATATGTTTGGAGTTCTCAGGTTTTCATTTTCAAACATTATCACTTCTCCAAAATAGCAGACCATTTATTTCTTGTTTTCTAACAACTTGTGTTTTTATGTTGGCTCAGTTGGAATATTTTTTATAGTTTTGCCTGTACAATGTGACAAGTACTTAGGATTTTATTGTAATTCTCTTTCTGAGGCCTGATCCATCAGTGTTTGTATATTAGCAGATTGGACTGAAGCCAGATCAAAGCCATAAATTTTATTTTTAAAAAAAGTCTCCTTATGTATTTTGGTCTATGTCTTTAGGTAATAATTAGGATTTAATAAAAGGGAAAAACTCAGCTGCACTGAGTGTTAAAGGCATGAGCCACGTTTTGAGAATAATCTCATTTCACAACCACCTTGCCTGAGTGCCCTGGCAAAAATCACTTGTATTCCTGGGGAAATGTTTCTTCTGTTTTCATCTTAGGCTTCATCAAAGGAAACAATGGAATAAGTAAAGGAATATAGAAAGGAATTTGCCAGGCTGGGAGTGTAGGTATGCATTGATGCACACACATATATATATATTTAGAGATACAAATATAGAAATGTATCTCCAGACAAAGAATAAGTGATGCAATCAGAATTTTTACCAATCTAAACCTAGAGCTTTCATTTCTGTGCACAGTCACAGAGTCCATTCCCTAATCATAGACCTTGTCATGAATTTCAATGAGCAAGTATGATTCATGGCATGCAAAATGAAGCAGGAGTTCCAGTAATACGTGAATTATTTGATTTTTAATAACGCAACTTCTTTCTTTAGAGTTTTGTTTCAGTTCCCCAGCAATGTAGATTTGACTGATGTGTCTCAATGGATGAAGCCAGGAGTTGATTTTTTGGTACATTTCCCTCAGTGACACTGGATGGATGTGGCTGCAGCGTGGGGTGAAATAACAGCTTAAACACTTATTTAACTCAAAACTCTTTGCTTCCAAGTCAAGCAGCATTAAAAGTGTATTTCTGCATGTTAGACTTGTCCATCTGGGATAATGCCTGGAGGTGTTTGTTGCCCTGAGGGTTTTATGCCAGTGAAAAGAGCAGACTGAGTACAAATATCAGTTGGGTTTGCTTTGCAGGGAAGTTTGGCTGCTCACATACCCACGGCACTGCTGAGCAATCAAGGGCAAACTTGGAATGTGGCAGAACTTTTGAGGGAAATATGACTGCAAGCACAGGAATTTGAGATTCTCCTGCTGCTCTGGGGAAGAGGTGGGTGGGTGTTTTATGGCTGTGACCTTGGGCTTAGCTGGGAGGGATTTCTCCAGGAGTGCAGCAATGCTGAGCATTGTGCTTGAGCAGGGCTTTAATATTGGATATAGAGAGCAGGCCAGATACCATCTGCTTTTAGAAACTTGGTTTACACCCAGCTCTGGTAGTTCCAGCCAGTGCAGCACTGAGAATAGTTCCTGCTGGCTTCCAAGTGAAATGTGGAATTGGGGTCATCTCTGTTCCAGTAAGAAATGTTTCAGCTTTTGATGGGAAAGGTCCACACGAGTTCTGCAACAGCAGAACCAGGTCCTGGAGATCTGGGGTTGGGCTGGGAGTGACTAAATGGGGCCAGTCTTGTGAATGGCAAGAATTGGATTCATTTTTTAAAATATGCATTTGTCAGTGAGGCAATGGCAGCAGTAAGTCAATGAACATATGTCAGGGATGGGAATGAAACCAAGATTGTCTGATGGAGGATATGAGGAAGCTGCAGTGCTCAAGATACAAAACCAATCTCTGGACTGGTCCCCAGGAACTCTGTTTTCTGCTGCTTAGATTTAATAATCTACTTTACAGATCTGAAGGCTTAGATAAACCAGCTCAAGGGTTGAATAATCAAATTATACATGAAAAACATTGCTTCTTGCTTGAATTTTGATTTGTTAATAGTAGCTGGAATCCAGTTAAACTCTTGTTCATGAATATCACAATTACATTTCATTACTAGACCATATCATATTAAAAATGGTAATTACCCCAGGTTTTTTTCCTTCAGAGCTCTCCAATAAAACCCAGCCCTTTGAGCTAAATTCTTTAAAATACTGGATAAAAAAAATTAAATTGGTTTCAATCTCTTAACCCTTTACATCCTGCCTTTTTAGATGAAATGGACAGTTTCACTCCCCAGATGTTAAAGCAGGAACCTTATGTTCTCTGAATAATTATTTCTAAAGGCATTTTGGAGGTGGCTCAGGAGCACTTTATATACTGGCAATCATTTTGTGTTTTCACTTCTGTAAATGAATGGGATGTTTTAATGAGTCATTGGATGCATCTTACACAAATATGGGACTTAATTCAGAAGTTTTTTGAGAGGCACTGTATTAAAAACTCATCTGGGCAAATATCAAGTCAGTGTGGGGGTGGGAGATAGGAATCTGTGGGTTACTGAACAAACTTTTCTGTGTGCAGATAGGAATTTTTTTTTTCTAACTTGATTCTAGTAATTCAAAATTCCCTGAGTGCTCCTCTTTACAGCAAGTTTTTAGTGGTTTTGTGAGTTTGTAGGTTTTTTTACTTTAGAGGACTAAAATACCTGCATTGAAAAATTGTGTGTTTGTATCAGGTAAAAGCAGCATTTCACATTTTCCTACCTCTGAAATGACAGCTTTAGTTTCCTTTTATATTTTTCTGTTGTGTTTTTCCACTTAACTTCTCCTCCTCCAGAACATTTCCCCTCCATATTTAAGGCTCATAAACTCATCCAAGAACTTATTTTAATCATTGTTATTCCTGTAGATGAAGTCAACAGCAGTAGAGGTGACTTTTCTGAGTTATTATGAAGCCTTGTTGTATTTCTGTCCTGCTTTATGTATTTTTGAAACACATGCCAGCAAGATCAGTATTTGCCATATTTTTCTTTCTCAGGCACCGTGTCTTCAAGCTTTGTCAACTGAACAATTCTTTATAATCTTCTTTTAATATCTTGTTTTTAAGAGCAGAGTTGCTTTTTTTCTGACCTCCAAAATGTTTTAAATTTGAAATGGGAAATTCAGTTTTGTATTGGTAAAGAAACAAAGAAAATAAAAACATATATACCATGGGGAATATTCTTAATTAGGACCTGATCTCAGAAACTGTTTTTTTTCTGTGCTGTGGTGGAAGCATCATTTGGGATGAAACAAACTTCTAAATTTAAAGCTTAAGCCATGAGAGCATAATTCTTATGTTGCTTATAAGGTAATACCAATTTTCATTGGGGCTGGAGGAGAAAAGTCAAACCCTGCCTGTTTCAAGAAACCTCAGTGTTTCACACTGTTAACAGTTTATATAAAACTGAAATCATTTAACTGTAAAAGAGAGAGATTAATGGAAAAATTGTGATTTCATTCATGTTGCTTCACCCCATTCATTGTCCTCTGAGGAAGCATTGCCTGCTTGTTCTCCTCTTGTGTGAGCTGTGGATTATTCTTAGCACCAACAACTTGATCCTCTTTCTTTCCCCAGCATTGCCATGGCAACAAAAGAAAATATGACTTCTCAGAGAGGGATGTTGAAGTCAATACAAAGCAAGATGAATACCTTGGCAAGTATCCTTTTTCCTGAAAATTGGTGCTGCCTGTGCCTAAGAAGAGTTGTGGTACAATATTTCACTCTGTCATCAGCAGTGTCAGTGCCTCTGTGACCTGTGCTGTCAGCAGTGACAAACAGGCCAGGTTTTTATCAGGCTCACCTGATAACCTGACTGAAGCATCTTCATGGTAAATGTGGTGAATAAGTTGGTGTTGGTCAAATTTGGGCACTGCATATAAATTAACAGGATTTAATTTTCAGGTGGAGGCCTGCAGCAGCATTTCATGGCCTTCCCTGCTGTGTGCTGTTCTAGAAGTAGTTTCATTTCAGGCTCTGCTTTTTACTTTCAAAACAGCTGAAGCTTGGGGTTCATCACTGCTTGTTGTGGTTTACAGCTAAGGGTAGTCAGGGCCTGAGCATCCTCTTGTCTGTCACACTCTTGTAAGATTTTTGGCTTGTTGGTTTCTGTGCATATTCTGTCTCAGGGCTGAAGATTGTGCCACGTTGTCAAGTCAGCAACGTTTGTGGTTTTCCCACTTACTCCTTCCCTTCTGTCAATGGACAATGTCAGCACTGTTTGGTCAGACACATGACAGCCTGGAAAGATGCATCTTGGTAACCCAGAAATTTCATTACAGTTCTTAGCAGCTGGCAAGAACATTCCAATAAAATCTCAGTAAGCTTTGGCCTTAAAAAGATTCTAATTTCCAAAGACACGAAGCTCTGATTGTCTTGTTGGCAGTTGTATTTTGTACATTAAGAGATAGATTTACACCCTCGTGGTTTTACAGAGCTTGCACAGTGTGTGGCTTGTGCAATGTGCAGGATTTCCTCAGTCAAATGCCTTTGGTTGTTCTGTTCACCAGTAGCAGAATCCCACTGAAGAAATTGCACTGGTGTTTTATGTAACCACCCCATTTGTTTTTTTCATTCTCATTTAAGCACAATTAGTAAAAGTAACTAAGCCTCACGTACTGGAGATTAAAATGCTGGTAATTGAGATGATCAGGTGGGGAATTCTGTGTAACTGTGAGCTCTGTCTGGGCTGTTCCCTTTTCTCTGCTGCTCTGCAGTCAGTGAAGTGCAGTTATAATCCCGCTCCCCGTCCACCAGCCTTTACTGCTCCTGCTTCCTCCAGCTTGGGAGTAGTTCCAGTGTTGCCATTTCCCCATCCAGCCTTTGGGGCTTGTTGGTGAATCCCTGCTTGTGCTGTGACCTTGACTCAGAGCCCTCCCAGACCGTTTTCCAGCAGTGAACAGCCTGATCCAAAGGATCAACCTCCGGAAGCGACGGGATTCCCTCATCCTGGGCGGCATCATCGGCGTCTGCACCATCCTGCTGCTCCTCTACGCCTTCCATTGATGGCTGCTGCCCCCCTGGACTCTGCCAAACCTCATCACCACCTCCCCTCCTCCCAGCCAAGGAAAAGTGACTTGGGGGAAGCATCAGACTTCCACAGCCTGCTCGTGGCTGGGGCTGTCAGCATGATGTCTGGATGGTAGACACTGACACTGGGCTCGGGCTGAAGCTGCAGTGTTTCTCCTCCCCTGCTGTTCACCTTCCTTTGGGTTAAATTTGGTGGGATTTGTTTGTCTTAATTAATTCCCTTTCTCACTGCAAGGTAAGTGCCCATGGGATGCTTAACCAGAACTGGGGGAACAGTTCCAGTGCTCAGCAGTGCTGGCGAGGTTTGGTGCTGGCTGGGGAGTGGGAGAGGATTAAGTTTGCCTTGTGTGGAAGCTCAGCAGGAAGGCTTTTCCCTCTAATCCCAGCCCAGTACTGAATTTCACCCTGAGAGATGAATATTGCAGCTTTAAGCCTTCAGGTTGCTTTACTACTAAATACATGTTCTGTAATTCTTCTTAACTCCTGGTTGAGATTCTAGTTATTTCTGCATAATTCGTGCTGTGAAAACTGTGCTTCACACAAATTCCTCAAAGTTAACAAAAAAAAGGGGTTTCTGTTCACTTTTTGCACAGAACATGAATATGAAAGTAGCCTCTGAGGGAGATCATAAGGTTTCTTGTGGCTTTAAAGGGACTGACAAAGTCTCACTGTGTAAAAAGGGAGCACAGTGTCCCAGCAGCTGTTTACTCAAGTGTTCAGTCATCTGAAAAGTGACCAAACATGAGTTCACCTGAAGGAATCTTTTGGGTGCAAATATTTTCATTTTAGCTGGCATCATAAAGGTCTTTATAAAGACACAATAAGCAGTTTACAAAGCCTATACTGTAATTTAGGTGAAGTCATTCTGATAGTGCAGGTAAGAAGGATATGATCTAAACTGTTGATTGGAAATGAAAATGATGATGGTTATTGCTGAGGCAAAGGTGTCTGTGAGCAAAGTTTTGGACATAACTCCTCCTAGCAAAGAGCTGACTGTATGAATAGTGAAACAAGTGTTATTTACCATTATCTGGGGGGGAAAAACTTTTTCTTGGTCTGGACAGGCAAAAAGAACCCTGTTGTTTGTCTGTAAACAAAGCTGACATCTGCAGTGGCTTTGATACTGCAGCTTCCCAGATTACAGCTTTTTCTGCTCTTTCAACAGCACTTTTCCATCTGTCATATCATAACCCAATAAATTCAAGCCTTGGCACTGAAATACCTTTCTAAGAACTTGATTAACTCTTTTCACAATCCACTTAGAGTGCTCATAACAGATTCCATGTATTCCATCACCCACAAATGTCACACGGTCCCCAGGTTCTCCTCTGGAGCAGAGTCCAGTGGGATGGACACAATTTTTTACTTCATTTTTTAGTGCCTGTGAGTTGGAGGGAATAGAGACTTGTGTAGTGTGCAAACCCACACTGTTACACCCAAAATGTCTGGATTTAAAGGCTTCTTTGCAGACTTAATAACCCTGTGCTAAAAAGTCAACAAGGGCTTCTAATCAGCCATCCTGCCGTTGGGATTTGGAAGCATTTGGAATTAAGATGTGTAAAACTGTGGGGCTTGTATTTGAAATAAAGGATGATTATTTGGTTGATTTGGGAATGTTCCCATTTGGAGATGAAGTGTTTATTAAGGGGGTTTATGAAAAAGCTTGATGGATGAAGGAGGGTTATTAATGGATCTGTGTGTTGGGAGATCAAACTTCTCCCTGTTGCCTTTTCTTTGATTCCTCCTCCACCCTAAGGGACCCAGATCAGCACTTGTGCATCTGTTTAGGATTTGTAGGATTTGGTTGCTCTATAGTTGGCAATATAAGATCTGCAGTACCATAAATAAATTCATTTATTTAATCTTATAACAAGTCTTTTTATTGGACTTAACTGATTATTTGGTGCATATATTTAATCTTATTGTGAAAAAGCTGCTATGAAAAATATGTAGATTATAATAAATATGTAAACATAATTGATTTTTCATGTTATGAAAATGTTATGGAGGAACTGATATATTTTAGTATAAAATAATGGAAATATGCTGAATTATCTCTGATAAAGCTTTACTGGAAACGGTTTCGGTGTTGGCAGCCCCTCCATGGTTTTTGTTTGTGCTGGTTTTGAGACAGTTTTGTGTTGAAAAATACATTTAATTATCTTTGGAGTTTTCCCTTCATCATCATCTGGCAGAGTGAGCGGGTGTTGTGCTGTGCTCCCTGGAGGGATGTGTTTGCATCTGGCCCAGGGAAAGGCTTCCAAATTCAGGAGAATCAGCCTCATAATTCATCTGGAACAGCCTGGGCCTGTGGTCAGAACAATGGACTGGAAAATGAACGCAGTGGATTGTAGCATTCTGCCTCAAATCCCAAAATACAGGTTTGTGTGTCTCCTGTTGCTAAATGTGTTCTTGGAGTTTTTCATTCTGTGTGGTTCCTCCTGCTCCGAGGAAAAAAGATGTGGTTAAAGAATTCTCATTCCTGCAATTCCTGCCAAAGTGGCGGTTTCCTAACTCAACCCAACAGAAGTGTGCTAAGAAAATCATTGCTGAGCACTGAAATGAAGGGGGGAAATCCAGGGTATTTTACAGGAAGTGTTTCACACACACAGACACTCTTTTTCAATTTCTGCTTCATTCTTCCTAGCAGATAAGCAGCTTCTCCAAACCTGGCCAGGCACTGGAACACAAAGGATCATGTTGTTAACATTGATGCCACACTTTAATATTTTTATCCCTGTTCTATAAATTATTTTTTACCTGTTTATCAGATCTTCAGTCTCTGGTTGCTGCAGCAGAGCAATAGCATTTGGGCAGCACCCAGACCTGTGTCCACAGCTGCAGCTTCTCCCCAGGGCACTGCCAGGACCTTCCTGGGCAACATTTTTTTCTTAACCAGTATTGATTTCAGGAGTTCTGCACATCAAAGTGAGGTATAAATTACTGCTGGATTACTGAGTTTTCATTTGTAGTTCACAAGTCCTTTTGTTGCGTTGTCTTAAGATCAATGTGAGAAGAGTCAGTTCCTTGCTGGATGTTGAAAGTGAAAGAGCAAAAGTAGATTTTTAGGTGATGTGAAAGTGTCAGGTGAAATGTTCACTGCTGTGTCCCCTGAGGTGCTGCTTTCCCAGAACTGCTGCACAGGGAGCTGAGGCTGCTCCACCCTTTCTGATGGTGCAGCTCATTTAGTCACAACTAAATGAGGGTTTTAACTCTCTAAATGTAGCAACTTGTTTCCCAAGATCACTCGAGGCATAACCTTTTCCTATTTTTACTGTTTTTTACCCAAAGCTTTCATTTCAGACAGGAAGGAGAGGGTAACAGCTGTCAGTGCTGAAGGATGAAATGGTTCTGAAATTCCTCATGGCAGAATTGGGCTGTGGAATGTGCAGGACAGGAGGCTGCAGAGAGAGGCACAGTGAGCCACAGCTGAGCCACGTTCCAGGTCACATCTGCCAGTGCCCTCTGTGCCCTGCACCTCTCCTGGCACTGCACATTTGAACCAGCGGTGATGTTTGAGTTCTGATACAGAAGCAGCTGTTGATCTGTGTGGTACTGAGTGAGGAAAGCAGTGAAATAAACACTCTACACCCAAAACAAAGCCCTTTCTCACAAAACATCCCATACCTTGTCAATGAGTTTCTGATTGCACTTTCTGATTTTTTTTTCTTTTCATACACATTCTTGAAACTTCTATTGTAACTGTAATTATTTTTGTTCTCACCTATTGTGCATTCTCTGTATGTATTAAATTTCAAAAAAGGCTTTGATATGTAATTTAATAATAAATTAGAATTCTAAGCAAGGTGCTTGGTTCTTTCTCCCCTTGACAATATTTGCCTGCCTAAACTTCGGGGAAGATGCAGAGGGGATTCATCCCACCCCTTTGGAATTGTCCCTAGACATACAAATCAGTGTGTTCTCAGGTTTTATATCAAATATCAGGTGTGATGGAACCTTTCCTGACCCAAAATGGTTTGGGGGCTGTGTTTCTCCTGCCTGGGAGGGGGCTGATTATACTTGTGGTGGTTTTCCCTGGATTTATTTCTTCACCAGGTGGAACAGGGATGGTTTTCTTTAGAGGTAAGTGTTGAAAGGAAGATCTCTCTGTGAATTGCTGTTTTCAGGACAGGGGGGGACTCTGTTACCCTGAGGTTTTCCAGCCTCACTGGGTGTTCCAGCCAGGCAACATTGTGCCTGAAGGATCCACCTGTGCCCGCTGCTTTTGCCATCAATGCTACATCTTTCAGTGCCACTCCAAATTTGTATTCTCAGAGCAGCAGAGCTGCCTGGTGTTGTGATACCTGGGAGTGAAGAGAGGGATTTCTCCTTGCAGAGCTGTCGTGCTGTGCCTGTAAACGCTGCCTTAAAGCAGGGATACATCTCTGTATCCTTAATGCCTGCTAAATATTCAGGAGTGACCAGATGCTCTCCCAAGGGAAGGCTTTGACTGTATGTCTCAAGCTAAAGGAGAAACTTCAAAAAAACTTCTGAAAATGGAAAGGCAGTTCTGGTTCCAGACAGTGGGAAGTGCAGTGAGTTTTTCCAGTTGTGGCGCTGGTAATAAGTGGTGCATAAAATTCCATCTTCGTTTGGATTAGAAAATAAATTATTAATGGCACTGAATCCTTTTTTCCTGCTCCCTGTACAGTCAATAATTTATAGTGGCACAGGCATAGGATATATATTTTTAACCATGCGCCTCCCAGAGTGGTGTTGTTCATGTTGGGAAGTGCTGTCCTTGCCGGCAGGCTGGGCGCAGTGGCTGTTCCTGCATTATGGATGAGCCGTTCCCCCAGCAGCTTTCCTGCTGAAAGGGAGCCGAGCCCTCCATTAGAAATTCACACCAGTGCCTTTGTTTCCTCCCTTTCACCCGACGTGGGCGGTGTACAGCGCCCTGAACTCGATTTTGGAGTGTTTGAATAGAAAACCTCAATGTTTACAGTTGGTGTTGCCTTTTCCCGAATGCCAGCCTTTTATCCACCATCTCCAGGTAGAAAATCTGTGCTGCCAGCGCCGTGCCTTGGCAGCTGGGCTGTGCTCATTAACACTCGGAGCCTGCTGTCGCCTTCATCTTCCCCTCGCTGCCAGGCGTGTGCTGCAGCTCTGCCCCGCTCCATCCCCGCCTGGCGCAGCCCTTCCCGTCTTCTTTGTTCCTAATGGGACCCTGAGGCTTTGCTAACCCAGATTCCAGAGCGCTCCGAGCGAGGCAGGAGGAGCCTGGCTGGAAATCAGAACCTCTGCACCCCCGAAGCAGCGTTTGCCATCCTCTCCTTGCGGGTTGTTCTCTGGTTGTCTCGGTTTTGGCCCCCTGTGGGTTTGGAGAGGTCTCCTGCCATCGTGGCTGTTCAGATCTTACATCTTGTGTTGCTTTGTCTGCTCCCTGCACTGCCCATCCAATTCTCCCTTCATTCCTGTTTAGCTTCACACAGACATTTCAAACGCATGGATTTATTTTTTTTTTTGTTTCATAACTTTCACTTCTTTCTTTAAAATGCATCTTTTGAGCTCCAGAAGGGTTGTCCAGGGTGATTGGAGCTTATCAATCAAAGGCAAACCTGAAGGAAATTCACTGATCCCCGCTGAGGTGTGCAAGCACAGCGTGGGGCTCTCCCACAAATGCTGCAAACAGGGAGGGTTTCAATGTTTTATTCCTGTTCTTATCTCCCTTGCCCAGACCCCTCAGTCTGAGGCAGAGTTCTTGGAAGTGGGGACAATATTCTTCATCCTTTGTCTTCCTAAAGCTGCACTGAAAATAGAAGCTCCTCTCTGCAGGTTGCAAAGCCCCATTGAGCTGCCAGCTGTACAGTGGAAACTTCCCCAAGATGTTCGTGGTGCCTGTGCCTGGGCATGTCATCTGCTACAGAGCCTCCTGCTCCAGAGCTGTGCTGAGCTGGCTTCTTCCAGGGTGAAATGCTGCTGAAACCTCAGGTTTTTAAAGGGAGCCTTTTCTAAAGACTCTGCAGGATGCTCGGGAATGTTGCAGGTGTAAAAAGAAATTGTGAGTCGCTGGGAAAGTGCTGATCAGGTGGCCCTGGCAGGTCCAGCTTTTACACACACATTAAAAAGTGACTGCACCGTGCAAGGACCTTGTCCCCACTGGAGATGGGTGGGATCCTTTGTGTGTTCCCCCCTTTCAGTGTCAGGGGAGGCTGGAATGACCCTGGGGCTTGGTCAGCCTTGATGTGGGACAACAGCCAGGAGGGGGGACATGTGGGTATTTCCCTGCTGTGCTGTAAATGCAGTTCCCTCTAGGTCAGGCATGTATCACCAGGGCTAAATTTACTTCAAAATATTACCGAGGTGGGGAGGTTTGTGACTCAGGTCTATAAAAGCATGCACTGCTTATGTAAAGAAATAAGTTTGGAAAGAGGCAGGAGGGGGCTTGGGCTCCAGCAGGGACCATTCCTGGTGTGTGTCTGCCCTCTCTGCATAAAAAGTCTTTGTACTGGGAGCAACTGCACCTGCAGCTTGTGTGTTCCTTACAGCAGGGTCTGCTGGCCAGCTCTCCCTGTGTTTCCAGGCATTTCAGCAAATGTAAATAATTTCCAAGCCTACACTTTGGCTTAGATGAAATTGTTTTAAAATAAAAAAACAACAAACACAGTGGGATGAACAGTACTTGTAATAGTTCAGGGTGATTTCAGGTCGAGGTGTGCCACCCTGGGAGGGCAGAGGAGGGATTCTGCCATGGGGGTTTTGGAATTTGGATCCTTTCCATTCACTCAGGTGTGTGTGTGTGTGTGTTTGGTCTTGGAAAACCTGAGTTCCTGGAGTCAGCTTTGCCATGGCAGGCAGGCCTGGCCATCCTGCAGCACCAGCAGCATCCTCAGGTCCAACCACAGCCACATCCCAGGGGAATGAGCCTCTCCCACTCCTCCTGAGGAAATGGGGTTCCTTAACTCAACAGCCAAGCTCCTTCTGCAGTCGTGGTGCCCCTGGGAGGTGTGTGCTGGTGGTCTGGGAGATCTGGGCAGGGGAAGAAGAGCTGTTAACTCATGTTTTAGGACAATTCAGCTTATACCTACTCTGGTTTGCAGTCAAAAATCAAAGTAGAAATAGAGCATTGCTTTAAAGACAGGACCTCCTTTTGTTTTCCTGCTGTTTGCTGCATACCTGGGCCAGCTGCTCCAGACCAGTGAGGAATTACAGCACAGGGTGTCAGGGACTGGCTTATTTTTCTGCCCATCTGGAGCTGATGAAATGATCCATCTGAATTGATCCTTGCTGGGAAGGAGGATAAAGCAAGGGCTTTATGAAATTGTACCTGAGATCAAATAATTGGAAGAAAAGGCTTTGGAATCCTCAGGCTGTAATTAAACATTTCCAGGAGGCAGCGAGGTGCAGCGAGCTCAGCAGAAGGAGCATTTTGCTGGGAAGTCTTTGCTTTGCTTCATGCTGTGTGCTATTAAAGCAAACAACTTCACAAGCTTCAGAAGCACTGGCAGCTCTTGACCAAGAATAGCATCTCACATCACAGCTAAGCTGGAAACAATGAGGGCCAGCAGTTGTCAGTTGGTTGGGCTTTTTTAGCCCATAAACGAGGTAGCTGAGCTCATGGAGAAATCCCCATTTCTCTATTTTAGGTGTTCTGAGATGTTTCATCTTCTGAAGGATCCAGCAATAAAGGAGAAGCCCTGATTTAAAGCAGATCTGCTGGTGCAATTCCCACTTACCTGGGCAGGCCAGGCTCTCCTCCAACACACAAATCCAAAATCCTCACCACCTAACCCAAGCTTGTGCAAAGCCTACCAAACCTGTTTTGTCTGACTGAAGAATTCCTCTGAGATGTGACAGAAACATCCCCCATGTGGGATCATGTGGAATCCCCATCCCTGGGAGGCTCAAAGGCACAGGGATGTGGCACCTGGGGACGTGGTGAGCGTGGCAGTGCTGGGCTGGCTGATCTCAGAGGGGCTGGATGATCTCAGAGAGGTTGGGTTTGATGGTCTCAGAGGGGTTTGATGGTCTCAGAGGGGCTGGGTTTGATGATCTCAGAGGGGTTTGATGATCTCAGAGGGGTTTGATGGTCTCAGAGGGGTTTGATGGTCTCAGAGGGGTTTGATGGTCTCAGAGGGGTTTGATGATCTCAGAGGGGTTTGATGGCCTCAGAGGGGTTTGATGGTCTCAGAGGGGTTTGATGATCTCAGAGGGGTTTGATGGTCTCAGAGGAGTTCTCCAGCCCCACTGATTCCATGCTGAACAGGACTCCTGGTCCAAGGGCTCTGGGGGGGATGTGGAGCTGTGGCTGTGTCACTCCCACTGTGTTTGCAGGGCAGCAGAGACAGCTCTGGACTGGATGCAAGGTGCAGAGCTGCAGAACAGCTCCTGTCTGCAGAGGGGAGGCTGGGTCTGGGTGGGAAATAGGGAGATGGAGCCTTTCAGCATCCTCACAAGGGGAATTCATTTTCTCTCTGCTCTTTTGTTGTTGTCTACCAGGAGTGTGTTTGATGAGCTGCTTCAAATATTGAAGATGTCCACAATGCACCCAAATTTAATCTTTTTTTTAAATCTCTGCAGCTAAGAAGCTGCTCTGTGAGCAGGGAGAATTTGGGGTGCAATCTTTTCTTTTTTGGGCCCATGCTGGGGGCTGCACCTCTGCACACCAGAGCCAGGATCTCCATGTGCTGCTCATCACAAAGTCTCTCTGCAGCCCTGAGCTCTCCCCCTGTGGCTTCTGTGCCCAGGGCTCCATCACCTCCCAAATGACTTCCTGAGAGGCTTTGGAGAGCCCAAGGAATCCCTGAGCTGCTCATTCTCAACAGCAGCCAGCATTAGGAGCCAGAGAGAAAATGGAAATGTACTCCCTGTGTTTTTAATTCCTTGTTCCTGACTGGAACAAAGTCATGGAAACCAGTTAAGGAACTGGTGGCCAATTTTCTGTCCTCTGCCTGAACCCCAAATTCATGCAAATTCATCAGAGAAGAGAAACCCTGGGAGGTGAAGGGAGAGCCCAGAGTGCTCAGCAGAGAACGTATGCAACGTGGAAATTGGACATGAACCTCTTGCTGTTCCTGTGTGAATCTATTATACATGAGCCCATCAGAGCAGGGTATTAATAAAACAGGAGCTGAAGAACTCAGCACTGCCTTGTTCCAGTGAAACATCAGAGCCCAGCCTGGCCTTTGAAGTCTGGGGCTGCAGCTGGTGACATGGTCAGGATGCTGGGGGGAATCTCAAATCTCACCACTGAGGGGAATCTCTCCACAGCCTGGGGGTTTCTATGTGGATCAAATCCTCCCCCTCCTCCTCCTCCAGGACAAAGCCACTGCATTTTTTTTTTTTTTTCCCAGCTCAGTCTTCTGGCCTGCTGAATGCTTTCAGCAATGCACAAAGGAGGTTGGAGATGCTCTAAAGCAGCCTCAGACTCCTGTTCTGGGATGCAAGTGGCATCTGTTCCTTCAAAGTTGTCCCCACCAAGAGCCCTCTGTGCCTTTTGTTGCTCACAGGTAGCACCAACCCAAACCCTCTTTGCTTTGCTGAATCATGGGGAGTGACTTTCACTGGGATTTCTAAATATCTGCACTTTGTGTCTCCATCAGGACAGATAAATGTGGCTCTTCAGAGCTGCCCTGCCAGCCCAGCTGTGCAGACAGTGATGCCCCTGCTGGGTGGGGAGATGCTGTGGCTGAGTAACAGAGGCTTTGTGCAAACCCAGCCTTGGTGTAAAGCAGGAGTAGCTGAAGTGTGGTGTCAGCTTGGACCTGTGTGGCTGTCAGTAATTAACCCTGGCTGGTGGCCCTGAGAGCTTTGAGCAGCTGCTCTCTGAGGTGGGAAGCTGAACATCAAGAGCACTGCTTTAGGTGCTGCTACAAGGGGAGGCTGTTTGCCTGTACACATTATTTGCAACCCACTGCACCCAAAATACCAACTGGTTGCTCTCAGAGTGTGAAGCAATCACTGAATGAATAGCTTGGATTATTTTTTTTTTCTCTCATTTAGACAGAAGAAACCAGTTCAGCTTTGACCATGCATGTTACATTTTAATTTTTTTTTTTTCTCATGCCAAGAAATACAAAGAAAGTATATAAGATATACCATACCATCCTGCAGAAAAAGAAACATTTGTCAGCAAAGAGAAGCACCCAGCTGCAATTCCTGGTGCGTTCATGCTGTGTGTGAGCTGTGGCTCTCCCAGTGGGGGGATGGACCCTGCACTTCCATGCCAAGCATCAAATCCTGGCACCTTCTGAGGGCTCCCAGGTGGTGTCAGGGCTGCCTTGCTGAATCCTGCACACGTTCCCTTTCTGATGTTTCTTATCCTGGATGGGTATTTATAGGTTGGGATTTTGCTACCTACTGGTGTCAGCAAATGCTTTACAAATATTCCCAGTTTGAAAAGGCTGCTATCCCCCCACACCCCCTTGGACTGTGCCCAAGCAGGGGAGTTTTTCAGTCCAAACCTAACTGGTTTTTGCCAAAATTAAAGGCTGCATACTGAAAGGAAAACGAGCTTAAATCGGAATAATTTCAGCTGAAAGGGCAACCCCGGCTGTGGTTCCGTGCCGGGGAACAAAGCAGGGCAAGGGTGGGGCCAGCCCGGCGGAGCCTCCCTGCAGCCTCTCCCGGGCTCGGAGGGAACAAAACGGAGATTCCATTTTATAGAAAAGGCAGGACCTGCTCCCCTTGTCTGCATGGAGAAATCTGAGCGGGCTGGAGGGGGGTCAGAGCTCCCTGAGCCCTCCCTGAGCCCAGAGATGGGATCTCGTTGCAGCAGGACCTGTCCGGGTGACAGGAGGGACAGAGGGAGGGAGGGAGGGAGAGCTCTGGGGATGGGGATGCTGGGGGACAGCCTGGTAAAACCAGCAAAGGGGCAGACTGGAACAGCGTGAAAGACCAGCCAGAAAAAAGCAAACCCATCCCTAACACAGCAAATTTGGGGGTGAGGATGCTGAGGGGACAGCAAAGAGCAGGGACAGAGCAGGAAAGTGGAACAGGGTGAAAGACCAGCCAGAAAAAGCAAAGCCATCCCTCACACAGCCAACTTTGAAGTGCTTTGGTGGCTTTCTTTCCCCTGGTGGGGCTCAGATCCCTTTGGTGCCTGCAGGGCGCTGCTGTGACCCCACTGACTCGGGCCAGACCTTCCCTGACCCTGCCTCACTGGAGCTGCTACAAAACCAAGCCAAGTTCGCTGCTGGTTCAGCTTAAAGCTTCAACAGAGCCTTGATGCTGCCAGCAGCCTTTCTGTGGCACCCCACAGAGCCCAGCTCTGCCCCAGATCCTGGCAGAGAAGCCCAGGGACAGCAGTGCCAGGGAGGTGCCAGCAGCCCCAGCTCTGCTGGGAGAATCCTTCCCGTGGATTCCCATCCCACCAGGATTCCCATCCCACATTTGTGGGTGGTAGCTCCCACTCCAGCTTACATTTAGAGATATTTCCCACCTTCTCCATCCCTTCAGAGCTCTCCTCCTACCAGCTCAGCCTCCCTGGCAGGTAGGGCTGGATTTTCACCGTGCTCTCACCTTTCCTTCACCAGGGGGGAGAAGCTGGCCAGGATTTTGTGCCTGTTTTAGTTGCAAACAGGGAGAATTCTGATGGGTGTGCTCAGAGGAGGCTGCAGCAGGTGGCAAAGAGCTGGGGGATAAGGAACAGGGCTGCTGGCTGGGGCTGGAGAGGAAAGGGCTCATGGCACAGCTGCTGGGGTTGCCCTGCTGTGTGCTGAAAGCTGAATTAAGGAGAGTTCCCTGGGGATGTACTCAAGGGGTGGCTGTGCCTGGTGGCCTCAGGATGAAGATCTGCCATCACCACCCTCATTTGTAACCCTGCCCAGCTGAGTGTGTGCCAAGGGCTGGGGGCTCTGCTGCCTCCTCCTTCACAAATATGAGCAAATTCCACCCAAAAAGAGCCAAAGAGGGAGCTGGGCTGGGAAAGAACCCTGGGGGATGGGGAGAGCAAAGTGGGAAAAATTTTGCAAAACAGGCTGCAAAAAATGTGGAGAAGTTGGTGGGGGAGCAGGGAAAGGGACTTTGTGGGTGTCCCTGGAGAGTTTATTCCTCCAGCACTGCAGAGGCAGGTTACAAGCAGAGTAAATATTTTGTCAGGGATAACTGTAGAGGCTTTCCTCTGGATTTAAATGCAGAATAAGGACAAAAAAAAAACCAAAACCAAAAACAAAAACAAAAAACCAAAACTGAGTTCAAGGGTGCAGTACAATTCAGAAAGATTTTAGAATGAAAGGGATTCGAGTGCTTAGTTCTTCTTTTTTGTTAGACTTAATAGTGAGGTGAGAAGCATCACCTGAGCTGTCCAATGAGACAGGAGGCACAAAGAAATCATCACCCTGGGGGTTTTGGGGAAATCTTCTGCCTTCTCCTGCATCCAAGGGAATCCTGGTACCTCCACTGCTCTGTGCTGCCTTGGCAGGAGCACTGCAGCTGCCTCCCAAACCCCCTCCCTCCCCTGGCTGCAGGAATCCCATCTGGAATCACAGTGGGGCACAGTTTGTTTAGATCCCACTGGAAAAAAAACAAAAAAACCAAACCAGATTCCAAGGAAATCTCTGCTCATACATGGTTGTGTTAAGGAGGAGGAAGCAAAGCAAAGCAAAGGGGGCTGGTTTGGGAGCTGCTCAGTGCCTGAGCATTTGCCATCCCTGCAATTAGAGCAGTAATGTGAACCCACCTCCTGGGGGGTGGCAGGGTTGAATCCTTTGGATGCAGGGAAGCACTTTAGATGAAAGGCTTTATATAATGATAAAAGAGCATTTAAATCCTTACTTAATAAATGCTCAGGGCTCTCAAGTCCTAGAACTGCCTCCAGCACTTTTCCCTGAAAAAGGGCCCTTCCTGCCCAAGGAGGAGCTTCCTGGGCTCTTCCCATCAGCTGAATTCCAGCAGCTCCAAGGGCAAAGGGCAGGAAATCAGGGACAGGCAGCACTGCCCTTATGGAGCTGCAAAAAACCCCCACATGTTCCCCAGCAAGCAGCCTTTGAGTGCAAGAGTTAAAGAAGGAAACATTTGGGGGGTTTGATGGGATTTCAATAGCCATAAAATGAAAGTCTGAGCATCCAAGAGAGGGTTTCTGAAGGGCTCAGGAGGGAAAGAGGCAGTTCCTGGACAGAGGATGGAGGAGGGAGCTCCCACCCAGCAATGCTCAACAGTCCCTGTTTGCTGAACTCACAAAAGATAAATTGCAAAAGAAAAGTTGCAGATTTGGTCCATTTTAGATGCCAGCAGTTTGTGATGGAGTGCTGGCAAAGGGGTGGATGGGAATGGAGCCCAAGAAAGTGCTGTAGTGATGTGCTATTGCTGTGAGCCCCTGGCATCCCTTTCCCTGGAGAGAAACACGTTGACAGCGTGTCTGGGGGATTTGGCTTCCTCACCCCCTGCATCCAAACAACATCTAGAGGAAAAAAACCACTTGAAAGAGGAGCAATCAAAAAGGTGACAGGAGAATTTTCACAGAGATACCCTTGGCTTTGCACATTAGTTACTACAGAGTAACTACAGCGTGGATTGACAGCCCAGCCCTACCCTGTGCTAAGCCATGTGCCCACTCAGAGCCCGGGGCAGGAGTCAGTGCCAAGCAGTTTCCACGCTGTGAGGTTTCTTTTGGTGGATTCTCCATGCAGACAAGCCCTGGGAAGCATTGAATTTGGTCTAAATGTGGGGTGTTTTTCAGGAGATTGGTGTCAGGGAGCAGAAGTGCCCTGCAGGACAACATTCCCCAGCCAGTCTCTGCTCTCAGGTCCCAGGTTGTCAGCTGGACACTACAGGAAGGTCAGGCAGTGCAGCTCTTGGTCGCGTGTCCCCAAAGTTTGGATCAAAGAGACTCAGGGAGCCAATGGACGTGGCCAGAAGTCACAAAGCCTGGCTGAAAGAACAGGCAATGGAGCTTTGCATAGTCTGGGTGGGTGGGGAGAGGACCAAGCCCAGGGAGTCCCCACAGCAGTGAGGGGAGAAGGGCTGGGGCTGGATGGAGCCTCCAGGGGGATTGGGTCCCACAGGGATGGGCTGAGGGAGCCAGGTGCTGTGGAAGACATGGCAGGGCCTGTGGTGCCTACAGAGAGAGTGGGAGGAGCAGAGTCTGTTTTCTTGTTGTGGTAAATACAAAACATTAAAAAATGATACAACGACTCACAGAACTGCCCCCAGGCAGCTCCGGGGATTTTCAGAGCTGTGTGAGGGGTGCAAGGAGAGAAGCAGGAGTCTAAATCTCCTTCATGCCCCTGAAAATCTCCTGGAAGGCCCTAAGCTGAAGCCCCAGAGGGTTGGGGGGTGAGCACTGGCAGTGGTGGGGGCTGGATCCCGCTGAAGCCTCTGCGCGCCGTGGCATCGGGGTGTGAGCGGGTAGAAGGGGCTCTCGGTGCCTTGGTGCTGCTGCTGGGCATTAACCAGGCTCCTGTCTCAGTGCCAGGGCTGCTAACCTCCCTTTGGGTGCACAGAGAAAGGTGTGGGTCCACAGGGAACGCCTGATTTTGCCTTCCTTTAAAAAGCCCACCATGGGATGGGGGTGAGGAGGAGTCCGGGGTTCTCATGCAGCAACATCCTCCTCTGCCAGCTCTGACATCTGCCCTAAGTGATAAAAGAGCTCATAGGAACAGACATGGAGAACATTCCCAAAGGCATGCAAATGGTCATTGTCTCTTTTTTTTTTTCTTTTTTTTCTTTTTTTTTTTTTTCATCAAAAATACAAAAGCACCCACCACATCCTCCAGCTTTGGCGGCTGCGTCTCGTTCGGAGCAGAGCCGTGGTCCTGCTGCAGCTCTGCTCTCCCTCCTCCTCCCTGGAACAGCTCTCAGCTCCTGATGGCAGTTTGAGCTTTGTTTTTGTCGTTTTGTTTTTGTTTTGTTTTTGTAGAGACAGAGAATTCGACGATTTAAAAACCAACAACCCCCCCCAAAAAAAAAATCCAGTGACTTGTGCCAAAATTCTCGGGAGGACTCCTCAAAAACGTCCCGTTTCTCGTGTTTTCCTTCCAAAACCAGCTTCCCTCTGGAGACTCCCTCCTCCTCTCGCACTTTAGTTGTCTCCCCGCTCCGTGAGTTCTGCTGGAGGGGAATGAGGTAGTGGATTTCCCCCTTCTCCTCTCCTCTCCTCAGTGGCCTCTCCCATTGCTCCTCAGGGTGGTTTTATCCCGTCCTGGCCCAGGCTCGTTCCCAGGAGGCGGTGAATTGAAGCATGCGTTCCTTCCGACGGCGCTCCCCAGCAGACTGTCTAGGGCTGCCCACCTACACTCTGACAATTTTTTTGTTTTGTTGCAAGGCTGAAAGTAAAAACCCCAAAAGGAAAGTTGTCTTCCTCCTCTTCAAGGTATTTGCATGCTGGAACGTCTTCTAGGAAGCTGGAAAAGAAAGAGTGGCTTAGGGCAGCTTCCAGCAGGCTGCAGATGTTCCCCTTACGCTCCTTTGGGTGTTTCTGAGGTCCCTGTTTGCCTGAGCTGGGCTGATCGTGCTGGTTTGCCAGGTGGGGTTGTGTTTGGGAGGTTCCCAAGACATTTTGGGATCGTATTTTTGGGCAGGTTGATTTTTGTCCTGAAACCTTCCTGTTTTTACAGCGCTCCACTCTTCTAAACCCAACCACAGGCTCTGCTAGGGAGGACCTTCCACCAGGGAGCCTCTGTGTGGTCACCAGGGCACTTTGGACAGCACAGGGAGGGCTGTCCATGCTGGCCCTTTGGGCAATGTGTGTTTCCACTGGAAGGAGCCCATTCTCTGAGGTGTTTTTTACACGTTTGAACAGCTGGGGATGGTCAAACCAAGCTGGAGTCAGCGCCCTCCCCCTGCACTCAGGCTGGGAATGAGGGGCAGGTCTATCCTGTCGCCTGGGCTGAGGCTCCTGCTGGAGCTGGGCTGAGGGAAGGAGAGGGAAGGGTTACCTCTGATGCTGAGTGAAATGTAGAGCACGATGATGATGGTCCCCAGCACGATGGAGACGATGCTGAGCAGCCTGGCCATGCGTCCGAGCCGCCGGGCGCCGTCCGTGTCCCCCTGCTGGCCGCTGTTCCTCGACTGCGGGGACACAAAAAGAGTCCCTTGAGAGGGGCAGCAGCTCCTGGGGTGACTCCCTGGCTGTAGAACCCCAAACTGAGCCCCGTTTTCTTTCCTGCTCCTTTAACTGGCAACCACTCGGTTCCCAAGCGAGAAGTGAGGATTCCTGGTGAGGGAGAAGCATCCCTGCTGGGGGCAAGGCCTCCTGATCCTGCTGGAAAGGATCTCCTGGGCATCCTGCCCTTGGCTGGGGCAGCCCCCAGCACTCAGCAGAAGGGCAGCTGTGAGAGGATGGTGGTGGAATTATTCACCCTGCGTCAGTGTTCGCTGCCAGCCCGGCCCGTGGGACCAAAGAGCCTCCCCAGATTTGTGCAGTGCCCTTCTGCCACCCCCAAAACCCATTGGGAAGAGGGTTTTGGGGGAGGAAAAGGGGGTGAGGGGCTTTAAGGCCTGTTGGTAACATTTTCACCTGGTTGGGAAAGCTTGGAGTGGGGGGAAAGGGAGCCCAGCATCCTTGAGCCAGTGGAGGAGTTGGGCAAAACCCCCCTAAACCTCACTGGGAGTGGGGTTTTATTGATGATTTAACTGCTTTGAAGCAGATATTCCTCCTTTGGGGCTGCTTTCATGTATTTAACACTGTAACATGGGTTAAAGGCTTCTTCCCCTGGCCAGTCCATGGCCAGCCAAGCTGCCTTGGAGGAAAACAAGGGGGTCTGGGGCAAGCCCTGTGCTGTGTGACAGCTCCTCCCTTTGGAGCATGGCTGCTAAAACTGGGGAAATTCTCAGCTAAAAAAAAACCCCAAGTGTACTAGTTAAAATGAGTTAAAGATGGAAGTGGATTGAAACAATCTCAGTTTCCTATGAAAAATGTGTATCTCAGAAATAGTTGTGATGGAAAGGATCTCCTGCCTCATGTTAAAAATAAAAAAAAGAGCAGGGAGGCCCAGGCCAGCTCCAGCAATAATCATGAGAAATCACAGAGAATCTGAACCAACACTTGATGTTGCTGCCCCATTTCCCATTCATCCTGCTTTAATTCCACTGCCTCTTGGCAGCACCAAAGCATCCCCAGCCCAGGCTGTGCACGGGCAGCTGCTCCGTAGGAAAAACGCAGCTTTGGAGGTTTCCACGCGCTCCTTTGAGTTTGTATCACCACAAAAATAACGCAGCAGAGCCTCAAACAGGCAGCTGGCTGCTTCCTCTGCCCCCCTGCCCACGTCCTGCCCCACTCAGGAGCCCCCCTGGGCATCGCTGTCCCCAGCAGGGACACAGGAGTGCTCAGGACCTTGCTCCTCCTGGTCTCACCAGCAGGTTTGCCAGACCCACTCTGAAAGGAAAGGGATGCAGCCAAGAGCTATTTTCATCCCAGAACAGGAGGTGACAAAATGAAGCCTCATGGGTTGGTGGTGAGAGATGGGGAGGATGCAGGAGCCCAGGGATCGACAGGATCCCTGCCCTGCTCACTGACAGCTCCAGCTCTGGGGATTTGGGTTTTCAGGCTCTGGTTTTTGTAACAAGTGTAATATTTTGGCAGGGTGTGGGTTAGGTTGCAGTGAAATATGCAGTTTTAGCTGTCTTCCAGGCAAAATACATAGGCTGAGGGATTCAATATATTTATCACTACAGCTTCTGGAAGTGTTTACTGCTCATTTATCCTCAACAATTATGAGAAACACATCAGCATTGGCACGGGGTGTTTAGCAAGAATTTGGTACTGTACATATATTATTAATCAGTGTGGAACAGTTTGATTATAGCTCTCTAGTATCACCAATCCCCTGTTTTGCTTTCCACATAAAAACATTAACATCTTGTTTATTAATCGAGGCTCACCAAGGCAGAACTGGTGGAGGGCTCTGGGGGAGTGAGTCACTGTGGGAGTGCCAAGGGACTCCCTGCTCCAGCCCAGAGCTGGAAAATCTGCAGGACCTGGGGAGTGGGTGCTGTTCTGCAGCCCCTGTGGGCCAGGTAAGGCTGGGTGACTCAGGAGTTATTCATTTCACCTGTTTCCCACTGCTGTCTGTTCCAGTTACTGCTCAAAATGGGTTTTTCCCCTAAGTGGCCTCGTTGCAAATGAAGGCAATTACTTTCCTGTGCTAGTCCCAGGGATGGGGAAGACAAATCATCCCATCCTCTTTCCTGCAATCTTTCCCAATTTATGAACTGGCTTTGGATGCTCTCTGCTGCCGTCCACAAATTACCCAGAATAAATCATTAATCCTGGACACTCCTTGTTGAAGGAAACATTCCAAGAGAGGTATCAGTCAACTCCAGAGTGAGACAGACGACTGTGATGGGTGAGGGCAGTCTGACTTCTCCCACATCTTTTGGCAATGACAGAATTTATTTTGGATACCAAGTGCTGTGCAGAACTGCCCTTGATGTTACTACGTGGTGGTTCTGGCTGGATTTTTTCATTTTCCTTCATTTATTTGGAATTTTGGGCTCTGGGACGTGGCTCCTTTGCTTCTTCCCCCGAAGTGGCTGCACTTTGCAGGGAAGAGAAAGGATTCAGAGCAGGAGTGCAGGGTGGGTGTGTGGTAGGCAGCCCTGCCTGCACTCCTAGGGATGGATCCCAGGGGATGGAACATCCTTGTCCACCAGTCCCACTCCCTCTCTTGGGGAGTGACCTGAACCCTTTAGAACAGCCAGATCATCACTTGGTGAGAAAAACACATCCAAGAGTCCATGGAGAAGTCCATTAATTACCTCCAGGTAATTAATTTCCATGAAACCAGTGTTAGCAGGAACAGGCTGGGGTGGGGGTAGAGCAGGGTTTTTTCCACCTCTAGCCATAGGCCGTGCTGGGATCTGAGAGCAGCTTTTGAAAAATGATTTATGAGACACTAAGCTCAAAAGCATTCATTTATTCTCCTCTTTGGACGCTGCTTATTACCCAGGGAAAAAAAAAAAAAAAAGCTTTCATGTGCAAAAGCTTTGACTGAGGAAAGAAAGCACAATAGAGCTAAAGGAATGTCAGCACATTGTGGAAAGGTCCTCCTGGTTCCCCAGGCAATGGGAATCACAAAAACCTGGTTCCTGCTCAGATCTGGCCACGATCAGGCACACCTCGGCTTTATTCTGAGCCTGGAGGGTCACTGGGAGCTCAGTTCCTCCCTGCTGTAAGGAGATGAAACATCAACCCGTGCCCTGAGAGCTGCTCCTGCTGGCAGGAGGACCCAGCCAGATGTTCCCTGGTTCCTCAGGGAGGATGGGAGGATGGATCACTCCTCATCCTCAGCCAGGTCCCTGGCTGGCAGGTGGGTGTGTGGAGGAGGTGATGGTGCAGGCAGGGTCAGGACTAGAAAGGGCTGGAATAATTAATTAAACCACAGGACAGAGAGTGCAGGGGCCAGAGGATGTGCACTGGCTGCTGATGCGCTGTGTGTGCCCTCAGCCTTGTCCTGGAGAACAGGCTCAGCTGAATGCACCTTCTTCCAGCTCTGGATGAGCCCTGGGCAGTGCTGCCAGTGGCCTTGGAAGCAGAGGGCAGCCCAACAATCTTATTGCCTTGCTGCTCCTGCCTCCCCTTGGGTGTGACAGCCACCACACCCCAGTCCCTCTCAGCCTGGCAGGAAGAACCAATTCCTGCTCTTTTTGCACTGTTAACTCTTCTGGTGTGGCCCGAGGCACACCCCCACCCCCCTGGAGGCTCTGACGCCTGCAAGGGACAGTGTGAGGATCTACTTTGCATGGAGGCTAATGTGGCTGGCAAATCCCCGTGAGAACCCCTGTTTATTACCATGGATATGCAATACCCAGCTGCTTTCCCTCTCCTTGCACTGCAAAGCCAGACAAGGCTGGCTGGCTTCCCTGGCTGCTGCCTAAACAGGCTGTGCCACACAACTGTACTACGCAGATGACAGCTGGCACTGGCAGAAACGATGATTCCTCCTCAAAATGGAAATTGGTCTCCCTAGAGGGCTTTTTGTGGCAAGTGCCCGTGCCTGCCTTCAAGTTGCTGGTGGTTTTGGGGGGAAGTGCTGGCTGCAGGTGCCCCTTGGTGTATTTCTGTGTGGTAAGCAGGTAATGGAGCTGATTTTCAAAGAAAGGATTTTCCTTTGTTGCAAATCAAAGGCATAGAAGGTGCTGGGTGTGTACAAGAGAGCAGCATCTGCTGGGGAAGGGGGTGGCTCTGCTTGTAGGGCTGTGCTGGCTGAGCCACCTGTACCCGAGATGGGTGGGAGGCCGGGCTGGCTTCATTCTCCCCTGCTCGGCTCTGGATGTATTTGCTGAGCTGTGGGGGATGTTTAATGGAGGAAAATTCCTTCTCCAGGGCGACTAAAGGAGCTGCAGGTGCAGCCTGTCCCTTTGAAGCGCCTGAGACCAGGCAGCAGCCTCCAGCCAGGGTCTCCCCAGTGCTGCAGGGCTGGGCTCGGAGGGGCGGAGGGAGATCCCTGGTCAGCGCTTCGCCCCGCAGCTCCTTCCCGGGGAAGCCCGCCGAGTCCTGGACCGCTGCCTGGGGATAGGGACCGCGCTTCCCGGAGCCACCGCGCTTCCCGGAGCCCTGCCCTGGAATCCCACCCCCTCTCCATCTCCATCCCGCCGCCTCCCCGCATCTCCATCTCCATCCCGCCGCCTCCTTTTCCATCTCCATCTCTATCCCGCCGCCTCCCCGCGGGCTGCCCCGGGCTCGGCGCCGCTCCCCGCCCGCCTCCGCCCGCCCGCGCCCCCCGGCCCCGCACCGGAGCGCGCTGCGGGAGCCGAGCAGGGCGGCACAGCCCGGCCGAGCCCCGGCCGAGCGCTGCGGGAGCGGAGCGGCTCCTCCCGGCCCGCCGCGCCCCGGTGCCGGTGCCGGGGGTGCAGCACCGCGGACAGCTCCGGGGCGGCCGTCGGGGCGGCGGCGGGGGAAGCCGCGGGCGAACCGGGCGGCTCCGTGCGCCCGGCGGGTTCCGCACTCACCATGATGGAGAAGACGAGGGCCACGATGTTGATGGGCCAGACGGGGCAGAAGCAGGAGAAGATGGCGAGCACCAGGTAGTCCCGAGGGCGGCCCTGCTCCGGGGCCGCCGTGCTGGTGGCCGTGGACGAGGCTCTGCCCAGGCTCAGCCGGGACGGCGACAGCGGCGGCGCCTCCAGGTGCCCGACCGACACCGACTTGTAGCCGAGCCCGTGCCCGTTGCGCTCCGTCTCGCCGGGCAAGGCTGCCGTGAAGGATTTGGAGCCGCGGAGGCCCTTCTCCTCCCGGCCCTCCGTCGCCGACAGCAGCTTCTCTGTCTCCTGGAAGCGGGTGGGCAGCGCCGTGCCCGAGCCCGGGCCCGCGCCCCCGGGCGCGGAGCCGGTGCTGGCCATGGCCCGGCGGAGCGGGCTCCGGCAGCGCCCCGCCGCCGCCGCTCTGCGCTCGGGGCCCGCCGCCCCGCGGGAGGCCGAGCCGGGCTGGCCCCTCCTCCGGCTCGGCCCCCGGGGCAGGATCGGGGCCGCGGACCGCCCCCGGGGTGTCCCCGGCCCCCCCCTCCTCGCCCCCTTACCGCGCTCGGCCTCCGCCCGCCCCGGTGCGTGCGGCGCCGCGGCCCCGGGGATGCTGGCGGGGATGCGGCGGGGCGGAGCGCAGCGCTGGGGGAGCCGGGGAGTCCCCGCCGCCTTCAGCCCGGCCCAGCCCAAGGCTCTGTCCCGCCCCGCCGACCCCCAGCTCTTCCCAGGGGCTCCCACGGGCTCTTCTCCGCTGCAGCGGTACGTGAGAGCCCAGCCCCGACCGGGCTCCGCCCGTGCCCACGGAGGCGCGGGGGATGCTGAGGGCAGCGCCGTGCAGGGTACACACAGCCCTGCTGTCCCTGCTGGCTGCCAGCCTTTCCCCAGGCAGGCGGGGGACATGCGACACGGAGCAGACCCACGAGCTCCTCATCGCTGCTGAGAGGGGCTGGAGCTGTCCTGGGTCTGGGCAGGGTGTGGGTGCCCGTGGCACCTCTGGCTCCAGCCGCTCTGGAAAAGCATCGTCCCCGGGCACAGGGTTGGGCGAGGCTCTGGGCACGCTGGGCTGAGCTCGCCCTGCCCTCACTGTGCGTGGGTAACCGTGGCGACACCACAGCTGGGGACAGGGACACCAGATCAGTGGCATACCACGTCCCTACACAGGACCTGCAGAGCAGAAAGGGTGCTGGTGCAGTGTGAGTTACATCTTCTCCATCCTTGGGAGCAGGGATGATGTGAGGGGCAGGAGGGAGGGCTAAAACAACCCTCAGAGCCCAGAAATAATTGATGTTTTCCACCCATTGTGTATTATGCTTCAGTTGCAAATTTGCCAGGGGTTTCCCTGGCAGTGAGTGCCACCTACGGGGCACACCCAGCACCTTCTGCCTCCCCGAGAGGTGCCCGAAGAGCCCCCTGCCAGCCGGGACCTGCTGCCCAGCCCTGCCCGGAGCCTTACGCCATCCCGCAGCCTCCAAACAGAATTAGGAGCCACAGTTTGTGAAT
Source organism: Fringilla coelebs (assembly GCF_963513975.1). NCBI lineage: Eukaryota > Metazoa > Chordata > Aves > Passeriformes > Fringillidae > Fringilla > Fringilla coelebs. Next base: position 3,791,109 of record NC_140046.1, on the reverse strand, counting down.
GTGGATCTGAGAGCAGTGGGGTGACCCTGCTTGGGGGGGGGTCTCATGGGGTTTTGCTTCCCTTCCAGTCCTGCCTCTGTGACCATCTGTTTCCATCTGCCTCACTCGGGCTGACCACCAAAGCTGGTGTGGGAAAAACAGGGAGGTGCAAATTCGGGAGGAGGGAGGAGGGTTCCTTCCTGAGTTAGGGAGTCACTGAAATATTTGCGTGCTGCTGTCGCTGGGCTCTCACTCCCCGTGTGATGGCTGCTGACAGGGCAGGGCAGGGCCATGCCCTGCTCCAGGGAGAGCCCGAGCAGGGACAGCCACCCAGAGCTGTCGGGAGAAGCAGGATCCCTTCAGAGGATGTGGCTGCAGGCCTCCTTCTGGCCAGGGGAGCACCTGTCAGAGGCTGAAGCCAGGATGCCTCACACCATCAGCACTTCAAAGAGGCTCCTTTGCTGAGCAAAGAGCTCTCTCTCCTGGCTGCCACCAGTTTTCCTCTGCTCCTGGACCAGCTCCCCTGTCCCACCAGGGATTAAGGAAGGAGGAGGAGATCCAGGTACCCAACAGCAGGAGGTTGGGATGGTTGTTCCAGCACGTGTCCCCAGGCAGGGAGAGAGCTCAGACTGCCCCTGGAATGTTGGTAGCACTGGGGTGGGTGGGAGCAGAGGGGCTGGAGGGGCTCTGCAGGGCTCAGCACTGTGGGAATCCCACGGTGCAAAATGTCCTCCTGTCCAAAAACCTGCCAGCTGTGGTGTGTGTGGCTGTAAATCCCTGCCTGATTCCTGCAGCAATTCCAGTTTGCTGAGCCTTGGGCAGGAGGGAGCCCTCGCAGCTGGTCCAAGCTCTCCAAGCCAGAGGGAAGGGACAGAAGGGACCTTTTCAGTAAATTTCCCCCTTCCTCCCCTCCACGGGACTTGGCCAGGAGCATGCTGTTGGCCTGTCCCAACAGAGCCACTTCCCTGGGATCAGAAGGAAGCCGCAATTGGATGGGTGGGTTTATGAAAGCTGACATCTGTCTCCCCTCCCGGCCTCGCAAATCTGCCAGGCACAAACGTCTGTACCAATGAGCTTAGCGTCAAAAGTGCCAGGGCAGTAACCTTTGCCTGCTCCTGCTCCCCTCCTTCACCGGTGGCAGCCAGAGCCACCCGCCAGCCGGGGGCTTTAGCGTGATCCCCACGGCCCATCTGTCCATCCCACACATATTAACAGCCACTGCCCTGCTGCTGGGTTTGTAACTCGTGTTTTCTCGCGGAGCAAGCAAGAGAGAATAAATAACAGCGGCGTTCAGCAGCAGTGAGACCTCGCGGCAGGGAGCACAGAGCTGGCGCTTCCAGAGGACTTCCCACCTTTCCGCAGTTTTCCCGCAGAGGGGAGACACGCAGCAGGGTCGGGGGCTCTCGGAGCCCGCCAGCACCGCAGCTGAGCCGCACATCCAGCAGCGCTTCTCTCCCTCCCCAGCAGTCCCGTCCCGCTCCCCCCATGTGTCCCACGGCTCCGTTACCTTCCCGGCACCGCCCGGCAGGTCAGTGCGTGGGGAGGCACCGCTGCTGTCCCCAGCCCCGGCAGCAGCCCAGCTGCCAGGGCACAGCCCCGGCCAGGGGCTCTTGCAGGCTGCCCGTGGATCGCTGCTGGCCGGTGGGGTGCGGGATCCCGCCGGAACAACAGGCGGGGCTGGGCACGGGGCGATTCTCCTTGGGGCTCTCGTAGTGATGGAGCTGCCTCTGAGGGGAAAACGCAGCGCTGAGAGGGGACGGAGGGCACCGTGTCCCTGCAGAAACGGGCTCCCAGGGCAGCTGGGGGCGGCTGCCCTTCAGCCCCGACTCCTGCGCAGGGACCCCGGCCCGGGCGCGGCACTCGGAGTGGGCGCAGGGCCAGCAGCACCCGGCCCCGTGCAGGGACAGCGACAGAGCCGTGATCCGGTTGATGGCTCGCCGGAGGGTTGCGATTTTAGAAAGCCTTTTGCCACCGAGGTCGTGCTTGAGGGCCAGCCGCAGGGCGTTGAAGGCTTGGTTGTAGTCCAGAATCCTCTTACGCTCTCTGACGTTGGCAGCCATCCTCCTGGCCTTGGAGCGCACCGGCCTGCTCCTCTTCCTCGCCTTCATCCCTTCCGTGTCCCCCGGGCTGGCGTCTGCTTCCCTGCCTTGGGACACCCACAAACCCTGCCTGTAGCACGCCTGGGGTGCGTCCCTCGCGTCCAGCTCCTCCTCGGAGCTGTCGGGCTCTGGCCGCCCTTTCCCCACGGCTACTCCGGCCATGGCAGCGGCGAGGGGGAGCGGGAGAGGCGCTGCTGTGATCCTGCCTCCTGGGAGGTGCGGGGGACACTCCTCCAGGGGCAGGCAGCCGCCTCTAAAAACCTTCAGCAGGGCTTGTCACGTGGCTGCCCCGGCCCTCCTCACCTGCCCCAGGTAAGGCACAGGGACAGAGCCCTGCCTGCCCCTGCTCTGAGCGTGAGGCACCAGTGCCGGGGTGCCCGGGCGGGATGCTCACAGGTCCCTGGGGAAAGCACCTCCCACCAAGCACACGCTGCTGTAGTGTCTGCTGAGAGTTTGGGCACTACAGGAGTTCCCCCGTGCTGCTCTGCCCTCTCCTCTGCTGGGCAGGCTGGTGGTTCACCCTGGGACATGCCAGGGCTCTCCGTGGTGCTGTGAGGCAGAGAGAGCCCTGAGGGCATCACCAGCCTGGCTCTTCCTTCTCCCTGCTCACCGGTCCTGAGCACCCCTGCTGTTTCTCAGCTGAGGGGAACTGAAGCACGAAATGGTGCCATTGCTGAGGAAAGCAGCGAGCCTTGTGCTTGGGTACAGAAGACACAGTGCTGGTGAGCTGAGAGCATCCGTGGGGACAGGGGGAGGTGGGTCCTGGGCAGGAGCAGAGGTCTGAGGTGGGTCCTGGGCAGGAGCAGACCCCTGCAGGAATGTGCAGGCTTGGCACGCCTCTGCCCTGCGGAGCAGGAAGCAGGAATGTGGCAGGGGGGATCCGGGCAGGTGATAAAAGAGCTAAAGTGCTACCTGCCTGCAGAGCCTTCCTGTCCCTTCCCAGCAGCCTGGGGGCAGAGCTGTCTGGGCCGGCGCTCTCGGGCCTGCCCGGCACTTGGGGAAGACGATGCTGAAAGCAGCTCCTTGTTTCCTGCATCCCCGAGTGGCGGGATGAGGGGCTGGCCAGGTGCAGCAGGTCCGGAGGCCATGGGCAGGGCCAGGTCCCCAACCTCTGAGCAGTGGGGGACAGCCACGTGTGTTTGCACATCACCTCATTAGCGAGCAGTTGCTAAATGCCTTCCTGTGGGAGGGGTAATGCTTTGAAAAATGGCCCAGGAGTGGTTCTGACAAATCGCTGGGGTGTCTGGTGGAAAAGCAGAGCCCTGGGAGAATGTGCCCCTCCCTCCTTGATCCATCCCTTCCTATCTGATCATCTCAGCTCATGTTTGATCAACAGCCACAATTAGTGGGGTGTTATTTGTCTATTGCCCTTCTCCTCTCCTGGCTCTTTGAAGCTGGAGCTAATTTAGGTGCCTCTGCTCCAGGAACCAAATAAATCAGGAGCCAGGGCCTCAGGGACAGGGGAGGATGAGGCAGCCGGACTTCAAAGGCAGGTGAAGCTTGCAAATATCTTTGAGCATTCACCTGTGCTTGCTATGATCCCCTTGTTCTCCCCAGCATCCCTCTCACCTCCCAGTCTTTCTCTGCCAGGAATGGAGGCTCCCCAACCACTGACTTACCCAGTGAGCTCAGCTCAGGAACCAGAGGTCTTTGGAATGCTTGAGTGCCAGCAGGACATAGATATCAGACCCACCTAGAGATGTGCCTGCATAAAACCCAGCTAAGCAGGACAGATCCCTGCCATGGGGATGCTTTGGCTGGTGTTGGAGGTCAGGAGGGGCACTCCAGAGCAGACACAGAGGTGGCTGAGCTGGGCACAAAGACAGTCCCTGCTGGGTGGTGCCTGGGCAGGGGCAGCAGTCCCAAAGCTGTCCCCATCCCACCCACAGCCCCTGGGAGATCCTTTGGAAGCACTGCCAGGGCTTCTGGGTCTCTGGGCAGCCCTGGCTGCAGGATGCAGCCCCAGCTCTCTCAAAGCCAGACCATAAATCACGGGGCATCTGATGCCACCTGCCACCTGTAATTAGCGCATCCCTGGGCCATCCCCACCTCGTCCTGCGCGCTTCCGACCCAGGTGCCCATTACAGGGTGGGAGGTCAGCAGGAACGCCCCCCCAGCCCTGCTCCCCCGGCCCCTGCTGATTTATCACCGTGTGCTGGAGAGATTTATGGGCTGAGATGGGGAGCCAGAAATGTGTTGTGAGGCTCTGCTGGGCCCGGCTGCCTGACAGATGATGAAAGAGCAGTAATTATCTGTCGCCACACATAGATCAGGCCCTCCCAGCCTCCAAGAAGGGGTTTGGCCCCCGGGGACTCCCCACCTCCCAGCCAGTGTCACTCTGGACTGGAGCACTGCTGAGTGCCCGTTGTCACAGCTCCCATGGTCCCCACAGCCCAAAGGTGTGTTTTGGGTGTGCACCCCAACACTGCTGCTGAGCCAGGCCTCAGCTCCTGCAAGGAGCCCTGGACTGGCTGCCACATCCATCCAGCACCCCCAAACTGCCGATGCTTCCAGGTGAGAGCTGCTGGAGCCACCTGGGAGCACTGCCCTCCCCGAAGGCCAAACCCTGATGGCCTGGGGGGGCTGCCCAGCTCCTGGCACCGTCCCAGCACCCTCCATCCTGCTCGGGAAGGCTGCACCAGGAGGAATGGGTGTGCCAGAGCAAAGCAAGGGAAGGATGAGAGGCGGGCCAGGCGTGCAGGGAGGTGTCCACTCCTGGTGACAGGGGAAGGAGGAGGCGGCTCTTGTGACACTGCCTGGGCCCGCGGGTAAATAAATAGGGTGCTTTGTTCCTGCTGGGGCACGGCCAGGTGGCACATGGGACATGGCTGGTGAGTCATCCATGCTCAGGCAGCCACCTTGGAGGGCACAGGAGGAGGCAGGGACAGGCACTGAGAGGCCTGGAGGTGCCTGTGGGTGAGATCCATGCTCCAGCAGCAGGGAACAGCCCTGCCCTGGCACAGGTCAGAGAGCCACATCCTGTGGGGCAGGAGTGAGCCATGGGCACGTGCTTGGACACAGCACATGTGGCAGGCAGTGGGCAAAAGGCTTACTCGGGCCTTCACAGAATCCCAAAGTCATCCCTTTAATCAAATCCAAACATTAACCCAGCGCTGCCTTGTTACCACTAAACCACTAAATGCCACATCCATGTTTTTTGAGCATTTCCATCACTTTCCTGAGCAGCCTGTTCCAAGGTCTGACCATCCTTTCAGTGAAGACACTTCCTAATATCCAGTTTAAGCCTTGAGGCCATTTCCTCTTGTCCTGTCCCTTGGGAGACAAACCCCCACCATGTTTCACCCTCCTTTCAGGGAGTTGTAGGCCTTCTTTGCCCACCACAGGAGCCTGTGCTTGCTGCTCCATGTGCCAGGAATGGCTCATCCATCCTGAGACCAACAGGGCTGGCAGAGTTTCACTGGCCAGAGGATGAGGATGGGACACACAGAGCTCTGCAGTGAAGGCCAGGACATGTGGCAGCTGTGGAAGGCACAGGAGCCACTCCATGTCACAAGAGCCTGTAAGGCTCGGTTGTTCCTAGCTCGGGATCTCCTGGAGCACGTGGGATGGATTCTGGCATTAGTTACCACCTTGTCAGTGCCCTGAGCTCCCGGCACCGGGCATTCCCTCATCCGCATCCCCCCGCCCGCAGCTCCTCGGGGAGACCCGGAGAGGGCACTGGGAGTCTGTGAGCGGCAGGAGCGCAGCACCCGCACCCCGCTGGTGTCCCCATCCCATCCCCATCCCATCCCATCCCATCCCATCCCATCCCATCCCATCCCATCCCATCCCATCCCATCCCATCCCATCCCATCCCATCCCATCCCATCCCATCCCATCCCATCCCATCCCATCCCATCCCATCCCATCCCATCCCATCCCGTCCCCATCCCGTCCCCATCCCATCCCCTCCGCCGGTCCCCGCCCGCTCCCGCCGCGGGCCGCAGCCGGGGCCGAGCCGGGGGGCGGTGGCAGCGCTGCCCCCGCCCCGGCGGGGCCGTGTCGTGCCGTGCCGAGCCCAGGCGGGGCGGGCCGGGGGCGGGCACCGACGTCAGGCCCCGCGGCGGCGGCGGGGGACGGAAGGCGGCGGTGCCAGGGGGTGGGGGGAAGCCCGGCTTCGGGGCGGGGGATGGCGGCGGGCGAGGCGGCCCGGGCGGACTTCGCTCGGCACTGGCAGGCGCAGTTCCCGGGGGAGCCGGCGCCCCGCATGGAGCTGGGCTCGGTGCGGGCCATGGAGCGGGAGCTGGAGCGCTGTCGCCGTCACTTGCGCCGCCTGCAGCGGGCGCTGGCCGAGGAGCGCTTCAAGGTGGGATACCTGGAGGCGGCGCTGGCCCGGGCCCCGCCGCCGCCGCCGCCCGCCGCCCCCCGGCCCGCCGGCAGCTCCCCGGAGGGCGGCAGCGCCGGCAGCTCCGACGCGGAGGACGCTTCCTCGGCAGGTGGGTGAGGGGGAGCCGTCCCCACCTCGCGCCCCAGGGGACCAGGGTGTCCCCAGCCGGCCCCGCCGCACGGTCAAGGACGAACGTACTCGGCCGAGGGCATCCCCGGTCCTGCGCTCCCGTGCCGTGCCCGTGGCCCCCGTGCCGTGCCACGGGTAAAGGCAATCCCAAGCCCCTGTGCCATCCCTGCCTCCCGGCTGGTGCGGCCCGTGCTGTGACTCGGCATGGAGCCCCAGCGTGTCCCCAGCACGCAGCCAGGAGCACCCCATGCCAAAACATAGTAGAGAATGCCCAAAGTCCTTTTGCCATCCCCATCGAACAGCTAACGCCGGCCCTTGTGCAGCCCCTGACCAACCACTAAGGTCACCCCAAGCCCCTGGCTCCTCCGTGTCCCGCTCCCAGGGACATCCCATGCCAAGGCCCCGTCCTTGGGTGTGCCAGGAGGGAGGGTGGCTGGCCAGTCCCCTGCAGCTGGCTCTGGCCAGTCTCCTGCAGCTGCCTCTGGCCAGTCCCCTGCAGCTGGCTCTCGGTGATGGCCCAGTGGCACACGAGCCACCTCTGGGGCTGGGACATTGTCCAGGAGTCATTTCCTCCCGGCGGCGTGAGCTGGCTCACGGGAACACCTCTGCTCAGGTGACACCCTGTGACCTCCTGTGGGGAAGTCCTGGAGGCTCCAAGGCAGAAGCATGCCGGGGTGGTGACATGTCCCGGGGCGTTTTTCTAGGTGGATTGAGGACAATGTTATTTCGCAAGTGTCTGGCTGCGTGGTGGCACTGAAGGCACAGCCAGCTAGCGCTGTCAGCCGTCACACTGTCCTACTTCCAGCGGCCTGGAAGTTGTTATTGCATCAGCATTAAACCCGGTTCAAACACAGTCCTGGCAGCTAGGGAATGTCACTTTTAATGCTGCTAATTCCACGGCTGACTTGAGTTAATTTTGTTCTTGCTCGATTGTTTGGGGTGGTGGTTTCCCCCTGAGGCTGTATCGTGCTGGTTTGAGATTGCCTGGAGAGTAAGTGCTCTGATGTCAAATTATGCTTAATATTTAGTTCATTTGTATTTATTGCATTAGTCTGCGGTGCTGGAGGAGGTTTCCACTTCACCTTCCTGAGCTGCCTGGAGGTGAAATGTCCAAAGTACGTGGCTGCTCTCAGTATTGTCACCGTGCTGTGCCAGGCTGCACGTGTGAGTGTTTGTCCCGTTCTCCATTCAGCCGTGAGAGCCTGTGCCCAGGAACAAGCACCTTGGGAATGCTGCCTCCAAAGGGCTGCTCCAAGCCCCTCTCCAGCTCCCAGCAGCAGGGCTGTGGTTCTTGGAGAGCTGCTCTGTGGCTGAAGTGGCTCGAGTGCATCAGAGCAACCAAGCACAAATCCTTCTGATTTACACTGACTGGTGTTTTATGCTCCTGGATGTTTCCAAAGCCAGGATGGTGCAAGGCTGCTCTCACATTGGTGGGTGATGTTAAAGGGGCTTCCCTGAAGCACAGCACAAGCCCCTGAGGGTCCTGGCTTCACAAGCTGGAGGGGTCCAGCCCTGCACCACCCTTTGCAGCTGGTGGGGTGAGTCTTTTGGCAAGACTTTGAAGTCCAAAGTTGCATCAGCTGTGGTTGAATGTGGCCTCTTCCTCCTTCTCCTCTTCCTCCTCCCCTAAATGGATCTTCCTCAGGGTCAGCAGCTCCAGCACTCATCAGAGGAGGAAGCATCCCCTCTGCTCAGTGCCTGGCCCCCTGCCCCGTGACACGGCTGGGCTCTGCCCTCCCCAGCCTTGTCCTGAGCCTGTCCTGAGCCTTTCCCAGGCATCAGCATTTTCTTTGTTGGGCGTTATAAGGGCCCCTGTGTGCACTGCCTGGGCTGACATTTAAGAGCAGAGTTTGAGAGTGCAGTCAGAGGTGTGCAGTCATTGCCTGGATCCCCCTTTCATGGATGGCCGGTTAACCCGGTGCTCCTGTTGTTTTCTTCTCACTTCTCTATGTTTCAGATGCAATTGAAAACTCATGACTGTGGTGCTGTTTGCTTTTCCTGCCAGCACTCTGGTGGTGTGTAACCTGGTTAGTGCTGCTCTGCCTGGGTGCCTCAGTATTTTAATGTGAATTTTGGAGCTTAGTGCTGCTGTGGCTGTGGCTGAACGCAGTCACTCCCCAGCCGTGTCAACCTTGGGAAGCGCCCTCTGGACAGCAAGTGAAGGAGTGTTGAATATCATCTTTATGGGAATTACCAGGGAAACACAGTGTTTTCCTTTAAGTAGCTTGTGATTAATCTGATTTAAAGGGAGGAAATCTGCAAGATGCCCGTCTGCAGCTATCGCACCAGAGCGGCGCGTGTGACAGCCAGATACACGATCCTGGCATCCGAGATAACGCCTGTGCCAGCTCTCCTGGGACCAACAAAATCTGAGCGTCAGCGAGCAGATGGCTCAAAACGAAGCGTGGAAAGGGCTGAAATTCCCCTCATCCTGGCCGTCACCTGTCCCTGTGGCTAAACACACAGCTGGCCTCGCAGCTGAGTATGCGCGGTGCCGGGCTGAGCCGGGGCGCAGCGGGCTCGGGCTGGCTGCTGCTTCCATCTCCTGTTTGCCACGGAAGGGATGGAGGGCTGTGGGTTGGTGGCAGCCTGGAGAGGGTGAGCTGAGCAGGAGGAGGTGCTGGTGGCCAAGAGGAGGACACGGTGATGCTCGGTGGAGGTGCTTTGTGCCCGGCAGCCAGGTAGCGCAGAGGTGGAAGCAGCTCGGTGCTGGGTTTCCTCGCTTTGTCCTTGGGAAGCAGAGAAGGAGGCTGGCTTTGCCATGGAGCTGAAGCTCCTCTGGAAGGCTCTGGGGTTTGGGATCCCCTGAGCTGCCCTGTGCAGTGCCCTACAGCCCAGAAATGTGAGCTCTAGGGCACAGCTGGAATAGTCCATGATGGTGTGAGCTGGTGGATCTGGTTACAGCAGGATGCTGAGGCTGTGAGATGTGCTGTAAGTGAATCCCCAGCCCTCTGTTTAGCTGGAATTACAGTTTCTCTCAAGGAAAGATTCTGGAGTCACGTGGGCTCTTCTCACTCTGCTGCACTGCCTTCACTGGTACCTGGGGAATGGGAAGGGAGCTGCCAGCAGCAGCAGGTCCTGCCTTGGAGGGCAGTGAGCACAGAAGGGCAGCGGTGTCAGGGTGTGCAGAGGGCTGAAGTGGGGAAGGGATCCTGGGGCATCTGGAGTTCCTGTGGCATCGACCACCTCACCCCTGCATGCCCAGATGGGGGCTGGATTGGCATGGGTGTCATGCTGAGGGCTCCTGGCATCATTTGAGTAAAGTCAGGGCATGTTCTTGTTACTCCATCCCTGCTTCCAGCTTGTGCTGCTACTGCAAAAGTGGCACCTCTGTCTGTCCCAGAAAAACTCCCTGCAGCTGTGGAGGTGATAGGGCAGCTCTGTCCTGCTGTCCCAAGCTGCATTTAGACCCTGCTGCTTCCTTATCCCTTTCTTGGAATATTCTGCAGAAGCAGAATGGAAAATAGTGAGCAAAGTCCAAAGCTTGTCCTGGTGCATCTCATTCTGTCTGGGGCAGGTCATGGTGTGCAGGAGGGGAAGGAATGGTGATTCCACAGCCCAAAGGAGGTGGAATGTTGCATGGTCTGTGCATCCATCTCCCCTCCTTTAGCACCTGGATGGAATCTTGGCACCAAAGCAGGGAGGTGCAGTGGGGGCAGTTGTATCTCCCCAAGAGCCCATCTACCACCTCTCTGTGCTTGTATTTAGTTTCTAAATTTTTACTTTGTTGCATTTCCCCATTGTTAGAAAGTGCTTGTTTGGCTCTGAAGAGGCTGGAAGTTCCTCCTCTGGCCAGGGCAGGCCAGGCAGAGTCTCAGTGTTTAATTTTGACTGCTCAGGCAAGGACAAAACCACAGAGAGAGAGTGTGTGTGTGTGTGTGTGTGTGTGTGTGTGTGTGTGTGTGTGCCTGCTGGGGACCTTTGAACTGTCTCCATCTGCTCTGGGGCCCGACAGCATTTGGGGAGGTGATTTCTCTCCACAAACCCCCCTGGTGGCATTGTGACAGCAGCCCCTGAGTGATGGCAGGCTGCTTCCTCAGAGAGTGATGCTGCCTGAGATGGGGACTGCAGGGTAACTCTGGAACAGGTTGTCACTCTTAAAGAAGATTATAGATAAATGTAAAGTTTATGAGGCTGAAAAGTAGAAGAGTTGAAGTGAGAGCAGGAAGTGCTGCTTGTTGGAGTGATGGGCAAATAGTGAAGGGCTTCTAAAGGAGCTGCAAGAGCAGAGGGGAGACCTGTGGTCAGCTCTGCCTTTGGGCACTACCATGGCAGCAGCTGCACCTTCTGGCTGGGGGAACAGCCCTTCCAGGTGCCAGGGCCCTGCAGAGAAGCAGGATGGGTGCACAGAGGGCTGGGGGTGCCTGTCTGTCTCACTGGGCAGGGGAACTCCCCTGGCACGGCCGTGGTGCTGCTCTCATTATCACAGAGATGCCAACATCCCCCCTGGAGGAGGTGGGTCTGGGTGCAGCACCCCTGTGCATCCCTGTGTTCTGTCAGCTGGGCACAGCCCCATGGCTGGGTTTTGGCCCCCAGAATTTGGGGCAGAGCTGTGAGCTCCCCCAGCTTGGCAGCATTCAGGGCTGGGCAGTGGTGCTGGGGATGGAGTTTGCCCTTCAGTGCCAGCAGTGCCCACCATGGGGACGAGCACTCCAGCACGGAGGTGGCCCCCAGGCTCACAGTGGCGGCTGTGGGTGATCAGTAGCCCCAGGAAGAAGCAATGGCAGCAGCAGGGCAGGCAAGAAATCCTCATTAGGTGGCTGGATAGAGCCAGAAGTGCCCTGCGGGGCCTGAATACATTTGCATTGTAAGGCTATTGAAATCTGGTTGGGGTTTGTTTTCTTTCTGTTTCCCTGGGAAGACACTTCTGTGCAGCAGGGCTCTTTGTTCCTCGGGTTCCTCCTCCCCTCCTGCCCACAGTTGGGATCCCAGTGGATGGCTCTGCTCTGTCTTCTCCTGGGTGCTGTCTGCTGTGGCAGTGATCACAGGGAGAAGCTTTCCTCTGTGCTGGCAGGGAATTCATATTCTCTTGGGTTAGAGGAAGGAGCCTGGGTTGGCCAGGGCAGCTCACTCAGTGTCCATCCACCCCAGAAAGGGGCACCTGTGCCTCCTTGGTTCGTGGCATTGCTGGGTTTTCCTCCCACTGAGGTCACCTGGAGCAGTGGCCAGGAGCCAGCCCGAGGGAACACAGAGAACTCACCCCGTCCCCAAGGGACATCTTGGAGCAGGCTTGGCTTTCCCACCCCAGATGACTCGATCAGTGTTTGCTAAGCAGGATAACTGGTGTGTGTGGATCAGGAGAAGCAGCAGCACTTCTTGGCTCCCTTTTAGCTGACTCCCTAGCCAGCCTAAGCAGAATCCCAGAGGACTCCTGCAGATCTGCCTCCAGATAAGTCCCAGCTGTAAAGTTCAGGGATTGTTTGGAGATCTGGCAGGTAGGGAGACCTTTGTGCTGGGATGGGGCTTTTTGCCATGGACAGTTTTTGTTCCATGGGTGATTTTTGTTCTGAGGCTGTGAACCAACACCTTCTCCTCCTCCTCCACAGCTCCTGTGCTGGGGAGCAAACTTGGCCCAGCCAGCTCAGCACCAGGGCTGGGGGAGAGGATCAGCTGGGGGCTGTGGCAGACACAGCCACACCACAGCTGCCTGCCTCTCAGTGCAATAGCCAGCCCAGGCCTTCACCTGAAGTAAAAGGTTTTTTCTGACCAGCCACCACCTTTCATTCCTTCTCCATCTGGTATTTTGAGAGGCTGGGGCAGTGCTGCTGTGGCTGTTTCTGCCCTCTTCCCCATGCTTGCTTGGCTCTGGCACCCTGCCTGGCACTGCCCTGAGGGCAGGATGCTCCAAGTGCCCTCCCTGATCCCCAGGCACCTCTCAGCTGTGCCCCAGTGAGCACAGACTCAGGGTTTCAATTCCACTGGGAAGTGATACAGGAAGAGAAGTTCAGCGCTGGACTGAGGGCCCGCTGTGCTCCTTGGCAGGGAGGCTGGAAACATTTTCATTTATTCCTCTCTTCCCTCTCTGCAACCTCTGGCAAAGGGAGAGCTGCTGCTCTGCACCAGCCAGGGTGAGCCTGGAGGGTGAGAGCCCAGCAGGGCTCCTGGAGGAGCTGGGAGAGCCAGGCTCTCCTCTGGCATCTCCCACCTCAGCCCCAGGCTCTGCAGCTGGAGGGTCTGGCTGTGTTCCTGCCATGGCTCCAGCACACAGAGATTTTCCCTCTCCCAAACCAAAGCACTCTGGCTGCTCTTCCAGTCCTTCACTTCTTCAGCCACTTGCACGGTGCTCCCCAGCCTCACTCTCCCACTCCGCCCTTCCCGTGGGTGAACACCCCCAGTGCTGGAGGTGCAGGTGGCTCTGGAGCTGCTCTCTGGGTGCCACCAGCCCTGGGTACCCACCAGCAGCCCTTGCCCAGCTCTGGGCAAGCCCTGGGGCTCCTGCAGCTCCTGTGGCTGCGCCTGGAGGACTCTTGCACAAGAGCCCAGAAATAGCGAGGCGTGGGCAGGCGGGCAGGGGCTGGGCAGATGCCAGGCAGACAGCCAGACACCAGGCAGGCTGTGCAGGGCTGGCTGCTGCTGGGGAGGAATGGTGGAGCTCAGCTTCTCCCAGCTCTTGCTGCAGGGATGCTCCCAGCTGGAGCTGGGGGCGGGTGGTGGGGGTTGAGAACATGGTTGGCAGCATCTCCTCACCCAGGACTGGTCTCTGTCACCGAGGGCTGATGGGTGCCAGGGTGGGGTGGGTGCTCCCCCCCAGCCACAGGGAGAGAGAGGAGGGAGGTTCAGCTGCTTTGCAGGTTTTGAGGTTTTGTTGTTGTTGGTTTTTTTTTTTTTGCAAAAGTGAAAAGAATATGAAAACCGAAGTAAAAATACATCCTGGGAGTTTGGTGGGGCTGGTTGGTGTGGGCTGTGCAAGGCCACCTGCCTGGGTTAGTGGTGCAGCACGGGGTGGCCCTGGCTTGGCCTTCCCAGGACACTCACCCAGCTGTGGGGAACTTTCCTGCCTGGTCCTCCTGGCCGTGGCACTGCCAGGACCTGCTGTGTGGTGTCAGGCTGGCGGTGGCCAGCCTGGGGAGGGCTCCAGGAGGTCTGGCAGCTCATCCAAGTGCTCAGCTCATGGCCTGTGTTGGATAAAGAAGCAGATGTGCAAAGGGGGCATGGAGAGGCTGGTGCCGTGGGCGGGAGAGGCCAGGAAGTGTCTGGCTGAGGGAGAAATGTGGAAAAGCCCCTCCCTGCCTGTCTGCAGGGAGCTGTGCATGGCAAACCAGCTGCCTGCTGCCCCCGTGGCTCTGCAGCTATGGTGCTGAGGATGAGCAGCTGCATCTTGTGCTGGTGCTGCTGCAGGGCTCCCCAGGGCATCAGCGGACTGTGGTTTCCTGCCATGAACAAGGTTGATGCTCTCAGCTGAACCACCTTCCTGGCTGAGCCTCGGGCTCTGGGGGGTGCAGGGGTGTGGGGTTTGCTGTGGAGTGTGGAGGAAACTCTCCATCCATTAAGGGGCAAAGTGAGGACATGCTCAGCTTGAGCCAAAGCAGGAATGAATGGGGGAGTCGGTGGGGGATGGACAGCAGCAAAGGCTGTCACATGGTGGCCACCCTTGGGCACTGCCTGTGCTAATGTCTCGGGGACAAGGGGAGTCTCAGCCCCCCAAAGCACCTGGGATGGGGCAGGGGGAGGTGGGAAATGGCAGCTGTAGGGCTGCACCCTGTGCCCCTGACTCACAGCCCGTGGGTGCAGGAGGTTCTGGGTGTCCTTGCCATGCCAGGGCTGGATGCAGCCCCCAGGCAGGCAGGGCTGTGCTGGGGGCAGCCGTGGCTCCTCATCCCGGATGCCAGGTGCCAATGGCTCCCTGTGCTCCAGCCGTGCTGAACCACAGCTCTGGCATTGCTCTGCTCCCCAAAATGCTGCATCCGAGCCTGTCACGGACATCCCTGGGAATGGCAGTCAGGTGGTGGCAGTGCCCTGGCAGGGTCCCCTCAGGTCTCCCACCCGCGTCCTGGCACTTCACGCTCCACCTTCCCCGTGTGCCCGGCAGAGATTATCCCTCCTGCCCGGCTCCATCTGGCCGCGGTGCCGCTCCCGGTCCTCGCCCACCCCGAGCCCCCGGAGCAGGACGGGCCGAGGCCGCTGCCCGGGGATGGTGCCCGCCCTGCCGGGACGGGGCAGCGGTGCCGGCACAGCCTGAACCAGGGCACTCTTTGCACTTGAACGCTTGGCTGGCGCCCTGACATATTGGGGTTGATGACTCTGGCACTTTGTATTTCCTTTGGCTACATGCAGCCGGGGAGGGCGGTTTAACCCCTGCTTGCCCACGTCCTGCTCTGCCAGCCCCAGTTGTGTGGGGCAGGGCTGCTCCCGACTCCTGCAGGCCTTGGTTCCCAGAACCAGGGGGAGCAGGGCTGGGAAGAGCTTGTGTCCTTCAGCCGTAGGCATTGGAGGGGCTGGGGAGGTTTTGCTGTGAATTGGGCACGGCATCCCCAGGTCACAGCAAGGAGGTGAGACTGTGCTGGAAGGGGTGATGGAGCCAGCTCCCCCTTTCTCCCCCGCTCTCCTTGGGGTGGCCGGGGGAGGCAGCCGCACACGCCGCCGTGCCACCACCATCCCCTCCTTGTCCTCCTCCTCCTCGCCGGTCCCCAGACCCCTGCGGAGGGTCGGCGTGGCTGCGTGCGGGGGGACGCTGAGCTCGGCTCCCCCCGGCGAGGCAGGGGCGGGAGGCGGGACGCGCTGCCATTGCCAGGCGGCACCTCCTTCCCTGGGCACCCTTGGCAGAAGCGCGGCCGTGTGCCCGGGCAGGCGGCCGTGTCCGGCTCTGCCATCCAGCCCCCGCCTGGGCCCGCGGCCCCCCGCCTCCCGCCCGCGCCCGCCGCCTTTGTTGTGCGATGAGAGCGGGCTGAGCGCCGGCACAGCCCTCCGAGCATGGAGCCGCTGAGCCACCGCGGCCTGCCTCGCCTCTCCTGGATCGACACTCTCTACAGCAGTACGTGGCCTGGGCTGCCGGGGGGGCGCGGGGGGCGAGGGGCTGGGTGGCCCCTACCTGTTGTGTAACGCTGCGGCGCGCTGGGCAGGGATGCTGTGCTGTCCCGGGCGGAGCCGAGCGCGGGCAGGGGCTGGCGATGCTGGCAGGGGGCTGTGTTCCCCTCCGTGAGCATCCCGCATGCCCCGGTGGCAGGGCGGCGCTGGCCGGGGTCGGTCCGGCGTCCCCCAGGCTCCGGGGGCTGCCTGGGCAGGGTGGGTGGCGGCTGGAGCAGGGGGCTGGCTGAGGCTGGAGCCGGTCATTCCTGACAGCCGGCGATGCCCGCGGGGGGCTTTGGGGATGGTTTTTGGCCCCAGGTCCCATCGCCGTCCCTGCGCGGCGGTGGGAGGGCACCTCTCCCTCCCTGCCTCCCTCCCTCAGCCGTGATGTTCGCAGCGAGCTCCAGCCGCGGTGCCGGTGCTGTGGCAACGCGGTGTCGGTACCGGGGGCTGGCAGCCGGCGGGGCCGGGGGCGTCCTGCAGCAGCCTGGGGGGTGCGAACCCCCCCGATCCGATCCCACGGACGGGCGGCAGGGAGGAGGGAGCCCCGGAGCCGGTCCTGGTCTCACGGCAGATGCCTGGGACGGGGCCAGGGGATGAGGGGAGTCGGTCACAGGGTCCCCGTTGTTATTTTGGGGCAGCGTTGAGCTGCGTGGGCATCCGGGGGTGGGGTTTGGGGTGCAGTGTTGAGCTGGGAGCCTGGTGCTGTGGGGCAGCGAGGTTCGGCACGGCTGCGTGGGAAGGTGGGATGCTCCGGAGCATGCTCCATGCATGGATCTGGCATCTGTCATGCCCTAGAGGGAGCAGGGGCCGCCAAGGGGCACGTTGGGTAGGGCTGAGCCCCCTCCCCGGGTTTTCCAGCCCAAAGCCTCTGATGTCCACAGCCAGAGGCCACATCCAGCAGCAGCAACCCCGGGGGCTGGGGTGGCTGTGCAGGCGTTTGGGCTGGAGCCCAGGGGCCACATCCAGCCCCAGCCTCTGCACCCTCCTTCCCAGCCACCCACAGCACCCTCCTTCCCATGGCTCTGCCGTCCCAAATCCTGCTCCAGCTGCCCTCCCCAAGGCGTGGGGGAGGCTGCTTGGCATGCCCGTGTTTGGGGGATGCAGGGCAGGGTCCAGCCTTCATCATCCCACTGGGCAAGGCAGTGATGGTGTGGGGGAGATGCTGTTGTGTTGAGCCACCCTTCAGCAGAGGCCCACGGAGCAGGTCCGAGGCCAGCTCACACATCTGTGTTGTCATGGTGAATTTTCACCCAGGCACAGGGAAACCGTGGCGTTTCCCCAAAATCTCACAGGCTCTGTGTGGATGTTGAGCTTTTCTTGGAAGTGGGATGGATTGGGTGAGCATTGGGCTGTGCCCACACACTGACAGGGTGTTGGGGAACAGCACGTGTCCAGCTGGAATTGCCACCCTGAGCTGCTGTGACTGTGCTCTGCCCAGGCTGGGCAGGAGCCAGCTGCTGCCCTTGGCTGAGCTCCCTCGTGGGGAACATCCTGCTGGCAGTAGCCTGGTCAGCCTGGGAAGATGTGGCAGAGCAAAAACATTTTCCTGGGGAAAATAATCCCTCATGGGGATGTGTTCCTGTCCCTGTCCCCCTGCTGGGGCCATGTGCCAGCTCACAGGGCCTCTGCCCTGATGGGTGTCAGCATGCCTTGGTGCAGCATAGGCTTGGGTCAAGCTCAGGGCCCTGGAGCTGTCTGTGGGCTTGGGGCTACAAGGCTGTTTCAGGTCAGGGGGTCCTTGCGTCCCAGAGTGGCTCCCCTGGGCCAGGCTTCCTCCCTGCCCTCCATCTCCATGCCTGGGGTGCAGCAGGAGGATTTCCACTGCTGCTAAAATTCAGGAGCAAAAATAGCACTTTGTTTTGGCACGGGCACAGAACAGGCTGCAGGGGCAATGCAGCTGTGGGGGAGGAGGGAGGGAGACGCTGGGTTTGGGCTGCCTGGGTGGCACAAGCACCCCACAGGCAGGGAGACACAGGGGACAACCTCTCTGTGTCCCCTCGCCCATCAGTGTCTCCCTTGCCTGTCCTGGCTGCTTGGTGGTGCTTGGCCCCCTCCCTGTAGCAGCTTCTGGGGTAGCTGGGGAGGTTCCCGTGCCCAGGCTCCCCAGGTGAGGCCCCTCAAATTCTGCACAGCCCCGGGTGGCACAGCTGGAGCCATGGGGACCTGGCTCTGTCCTGGGGACAGTGCAGGGTCCCTCTCCTTGGAAGCCTCTTGGGCAGTGCCTGTAGATCTCATCCCCAGCTCTGGTCTGGGATGTAGATCTGCTCCAACTGCTCCAGCAGAGCCAGGTCATTCCTGCATCCCTGCAGGCCAGGCCCTTCCCTCTCCATGCCACCTTCCCTGCACTGCTGCAGGTGTCACCTCCCAGGGTCCCCAGCTGCCTCATTAGCGCTTTGTTCCTCATTACTCGGATGCTGATGAGCCCCACCTGGGTTGCCAGCACTGCCACAGTGACAGTGCCACTCTGGGTGTCCCTGGGGTTCAGCCTGGAGCTGCAGACCTTGGCTGTGGTGCAGGGAGGGCAGTGGTGCCTGATGGTCTCTGAGCTGCTGGGGAACATCAGCTTTGGCCCCTCTCTGCTGCCTTGGCTCCTCCTTAGACCCCACCTGATGGGAAAAGGAGCTTGGGGGAGAGTTTGGGGTTTCTGTGGGGCATTCCCAGCCTGGGGACAGTCCCTGGTTGAGGGCAGCTCTGTGGGGTGGGTGTCCTGGGGAGTGACCACCACGGGGGACACCAGTGCTAATGAGCCTTATGCTGCTGTGCTCCTGCATGGTGCTGGAAGCATCACAGCTGAGACCTGTCCAGGACAGGAGAGATGATGGACATCCCACCATGAGGAGGCAGGGCAGGTTAGAGCCAGGGATCCTTTTTTCCTGGAAGCTGAGGAGCAGGGGGTGTTATGGGGGGGCAATCTAGTCAGTTCCTGGGTTGAAGGTGGGCTGTGGTGGCCCACTGAGGGGTTGTTATCAGCTAATTGCTAAAGAAGTAAGGTCTGAGAGGGGCTGTGGTGTGCTGACAGAGATGGCCCAGGTCACAGCTCTCCTCCAACCCCTCTCAGGTGCAGGATGGGACTCCCCATCCTTCCCCACTGGCACTGGCAGGGCTCCTGGCCTGAGCACACTTTTCAGGGCTCTTTGATTTAAAGATTTATCCACTTTCCCTAGGAAGCAGGATGTAATATTAATGTGCTGAATGGTGTTGGTGGGAGCCAGGGGAGTCCTTGTCCAGGATGGCCAGGGCCGTGGGGACCTGGAGTGGCAGCGGTGTGGGGTTTGGTCTGGTGTGGCTGCTCTGACCCCAGTGCACCCCGTTGTGGCCAGGTTATCAGCTGGGTTTTAGCTGGGGTCTCTGCAGTGTCTGTGCCCAGGAGGCCTGTGGGGATGTGGCTTCCAGGGATCCATGGGGCTGCTGGATGGGAGGAGAGGGAGGGGGTGGTGTTGGATGAGCCCCCTGCCTCTTTGGAAGCTGCCGAGGGGCTCCTGGCCGCTAGCTTGGGGTGAGGGGTGCTGGGTGCACCCCACGGCCGCCCCTGCCGCAGCCGGGCTCCCTTCCCCCTCCCCTTTGTCAGCATCTCGGGGCTGCTGCAGCCACCTCTTCCCGCCGCCACCGAGCCGCTGCCGTTCCCATGGTAACAGGTTCGGATGTACCCCGGGCCCCCGCTGCGCCCCAGGGCCCCGCTGCAGACCCCCCCCCCGCCTCCCGCCTGGGGCTCTGTCTCCCCGAAATGCCTTCCCCTGGGCCTTGGGTGATGGGGGACTGTGGGTCAGCGTGGGGCACCCAGAAATGGGTGCTGTTCTGGAGGGGGGCCTCATCCTGCGCTGGGAAGGAGCCCCCCCTCCGTCCCCCATCGGGGAGGGAATGGAGCCCTTCTGCCGCAGGGGTGGCACTGCCCTCCGAGCTGGGCATCCTGGCATTTCCAGCTCCGAGGAGTGTGGGCATGGGCAAGCGAGGAGGACGTGGCTGCCAGCCCAGCTCGTCTGTCCCCGGGGATGGCACAGGGATGGTGGCCGGCGGGCAGGCAGGGCACAGCCACTTGCATGGGGCTGGAGCGTCTGGCGGAGCAGCTGTCCCTGCACAGACGAGGCCGTCGGGCCTCTCGTTCCGTTAATTATTCAAATATAGGGAAGTGTGTCGAGCAGAGGATGCCTGCGGGGCCGAGGATGCTCGCTGTGATGTGTGATGTCTTCTTGCCTGCTTGGCTGAGCAGGCAGCGGGGCTGGCCTGGGCTGGCCGTGAGTGGCCCTGGGACGCGGGGTCAGCTGCCCGCTGGTAACCAGAGGCTGGGCTGGGTGGCCTCGGTGCCACATGGTGTCCCTGAGCCGTGCCTGGATGCTCACGGCCACCCTCTCTCACCCCGGCAGACTTCAACTATGGTGCGGACGAGTACGACGCCGAGGGCAACGAGGAGCCCAAGGCGCTGCCGGAGGGCTCGGAAACCATGCCCTACATCGATGAGTCGCCCACCATGTCCCCTCAGCTCAGCGCCCGCGGCCAGGAGAGCGGGGACGGTGTGTCACCCACGCCCACCGACGGCCTCGGCACAGGGGTAGGTGCTGGGGGATCGGGGCTCTGGGTGTCCGGCTCGGCTGCCAGCGGTGTTTGTGGTGCTCTGACCTGGGGGACTGTGCCCGGCAGCCCAATTTCTGCCGGCCGTGGCAGTCTGGGCTCCGGGGAGCGGCAGTTCAGGGGACACGCCGGTGGCAGAGGCAGGAGGGGATGGGATGGGCTGGCCGGGGAGTGGGTCCCGGGGCGGGCGTGCTGGAAGCGGGGAGTTGCCGGGTCCCCAGCTGCCGGAGCCCTTGGGGACAGGGCGCAGGAGTTGCCGGGTCCCCAGCTGCCGGAGCCCTTGGGGACAGGGCGCAGGAGTTGCCGGGTCCCCAGCTACCGGAGCCCTTGGGGACAGGGCGCAGCGGCTCCGCCGGGCTGCCGGCTCCATCTAGTGGCACTCGGGGACCAGGCACCAGCAGGGGTGGGGACACAAGGTGCCCCACCTCGCTCTGCACAATTTAGATGTAACCCCTGCTATTCGCAGCGCATTCTCGGGAAGCGCTATGGTTTTCCAAAAGAGGAGGAATGACCGGAGAGCTGCAGGGGGTGGAATCCAAAGGGGAAAAAGTGGGGTTGTTCTCCAGAATGAAAGTTTCCATAGAACTCAGGAGCGGTGGGGTCCAGCGAGGACCCTTGGGGTTAGGCCTAGGGTTAGCATCTCGGAAACCACAAAGCCCCCAGCTCCAGGCACACTGCAGCTGCGAAAGGCATCCCAAGGGGAGCGCAAAACTGCCACAAGATGCCTGCCTCCACGGCTTTTTCCTTGCGAGCAGCCCTAGGCCAGGCCTGCTTTTCCTGCCTAGGGTTAGGGTTAGGGTTAGGGTTAGGGTTACGCCTAGGGTTAGCATCTCGGAAACCACAAAGCCCCCAGCTCCAGGCACACTGCAGCTGCGAAAGGCATCCCAAGGGGAGCGCAAAACTGCCACAAGATGCCTGCCTCCACGGCTTTTTCCTTGGGAGCAGCCCTAGGCCAGGCCTGCTTTTCCTGCCTAGGGTTAGGGTTAGGGTTAGGGTTAGGGTTAGGGTTACGCCTAGGGTTAGCATCTCGGAAACCACAAAGCCCCCAGCTCCAGGCACACTGCAGCTGCGAAAGGCATCCCAAGGGGAGCGCAAAACTGCCACAAGATGCCTGCCTCCACGGCTTTTTCCTTGGGAGCAGCCCTAGGCCAGGCCTGCTTTTCCTGCCTAGGGTTAGGGTTAGGGTTAGGGTTAGGGTTAGGGTTACGCCTAGGGTTAGCATCTCGGAAACCACAAAGCCCCCAGCTCCAGGCACACTGCAGCTGCGAAAGGCATCCCAAGGGGAGCGCAAAACTGCCACAAGATGCCTGCCTCCACGGCTTTTTCCTTGGGAGCAGCCCTAGGCCAGGCCTGCTTTTCCTGCCTAGGGTTAGGGTTAGGGTTAGGGTTAGGGTTACGCCTAGGGTTAGCATCTCGGAAACCACAAAGCCCCCAGCTCCAGGCACACTGCAGCTGCGAAAGGCATCCCAAGGGGAGCGCAAAACTGCCACAAGATGCCTGCCTCCACGGCTTTTTCCTTGCGAGCAGCCCTAGGCCAGGCCTGCTTTTCCTGCCTAGGGTTAGGGTTAGGGTTAGGGTTACGCCTAGGGTTAGCATCTCGGAAACCACAAAGCCCCCAGCTCCAGGCACACTGCAGCTGCGAAAGGCATCCCAAGGGGAGCGCAAAACTGCCACAAGATGCCTGCCTCCACGGCTTTTTCCTTGCGAGCAGCCCTAGGCCAGGCCTGCTTTTCCTGCCTAGGGTTAGGGTTAGGGTTAGGGTTAGGGTTACGCCTAGGGTTAGCATCTCGGAAACCACAAAGCCCCCAGCTCCAGGCACACTGCAGCTGCGAAAGGCATCCCAAGGAGAGCGCAAAACTGCCACAAGATGCCTGCCTCCACGGCTTTTTCCTTGCGAGCAGCCCTAGGCCAGGCCTGCTTTTCCTGCCTAGGGTTAGGGTTAGGGTTAGGGTTAGGGTTACGCCTAGGGTTAGCATCTCGGAAACCACAAAGCCCCCAGCTCCAGGCACACTGCAGCTGCGAAAGGCATCCCAAGGGGAGCGCAAAACTGCCACAAGATGCCTGCCTCCACGGCTTTTTCCTTGCGAGCAGCCCTAGGCCAGGCCTGCTTTTCCTGCCTAGGGTTAGGGTTAGGGTTAGGGTTAGGGTTAGGGTTACGCCTAGGGTTAGCATCTCGGAAACCACAAAGCCCCCAGCTCCAGGCACACTGCAGCTGCGAAAGGCATCCCAAGGGGAGCGCAAAACTGCCACAAGATGCCTGCCTCCACGGCTTTTTCCTTGGGAGCAGCCCTAGGCCAGGCCTGCTTTTCCTGCCTAGGGTTAGGGTTAGGGTTAGGGTTAGGGTTACGCCTAGGGTTAGCATCTCGGAAACCACAAAGCCCCCAGCTCCAGGCACACTGCAGCTGCGAAAGGCATCCCAAGGGGAGCGCAAAACTGCCACAAGATGCCTGCCTCCACGGCTTTTTCCTTGGGAGCAGCCCTAGGCCAGGCCTGCTTTTCCTGCCTAGGGTTAGGGTTAGGGTTAGGGTTAGGGTTACGCCTAGGGTTAGCATCTCGGAAAACACAAAGCCCCCAGCTCCAGGCACACTGCAGCTGCGAAAGGCATCCCAAGGGGAGCGCAAAACTGCCACAAGATGCCTGCCTCCACGGCTTTTTCCTTGCGAGCAGCCCTAGGCCAGGCCTGCTTTTCCTGCCTAGGGTTAGGGTTAGGGTTAGGGTTAGGGTTACGCCTAGGGTTAGCATCTCGGAAACCACAAAGCCCCCAGCTCCAGGCACACTGCAGCTGCGAAAGGCATCCCAAGGGGAGCGCAAAACTGCCACAAGATGCCTGCCTCCACGGCTTTTTCCTTGCGAGCAGCCCTAGGCCAGGCCTGCTTTTCCTGCCTAGGGTTAGGGTTAGGGTTAGGGTTAGGGTTACGCCTAGGGTTAGCATCTCGGAAACCACAAAGCCCCCAGCTCCAGGCACACTGCAGCTGCGAAAGGCATCCCAAGGGGAGCGCAAAACTGCCACAAGATGCCTGCCTCCACGGCTTTTTCCTTGCGAGCAGCCCTAGGCCAGGCCTGCTTTTCCTGCCTAGGGTTAGGGTTAGGGTTAGGGTTAGGGTTACGCCTAGGGTTAGCATCTCGGAAACCACAAAGCCCCCAGCTCCAGGCACACTGCAGCTGCGAAAGGCATCCCAAGGGGAGCGCAAAACTGCCACAAGATGCCTGCCTCCACGGCTTTTTCCTTGCGAGCAGCCCTAGGCCAGGCCTGCTTTTCCTGCCTAGGGTTAGGGTTAGGGTTAGGGTTAGGGTTAAGCCTAGGGTTAGCATCTCGGAAACCACAAAGCCCCCAGCTCCAGGCACACTGCAGCTGCGAAAGGCATCCCAAGGGGAGCGCAAAACTGCCACAAGATGCCTGCCTCCACGGCTTTTTCCTTGCGAGCAGCCCTAGGCCAGGCCTGCTTTTCCTGCCTAGGGTTAGGGTTAGGGTTAGGGTTAGGGTTACGCCTAGGGTTAGCATCTCGGAAACCACAAAGCCCCAGCTCCAGGCACACTGCAGCTGCGAAAGGCATCCCAAGGGGAGCGCAAAACTGCCACAAGATGCCTGCCTCCACGGCTTTTTCCTTGCGAGCAGCCCTAGGCCAGGCCTGCTTTTCCTGCCTAGGGTTAGGGTTAGGGTTAGGGTTAGGGTTAGGGTTACGCCTAGGGTTAGCATCTCGGAAACCACAAAGCCCCCAGCTCCAGGCACACTGCAGCTGCGAAAGGCATCCCAAGGGGAGTGCAAAACTGCCACAAGATGCCTGCCTCCACGGCTTTTTCCTTGGGAGCAGCCCTAGGCCAGGCCTGCTTTTCCTGCCTAGGGTTAGGATTAGGGTTAGGGTTACGCCTAGGGTTAGCATCTAGAAAACCACAAAGCCCCCAGCTCCAGGCACACTGCAGCTGCGAAAGGCATCCCAAGGGGAGCGCAAAACTGCCACAAGATGCCTGCCTCCACGGCTTTTTCCTTGCGAGCAGCCCTAGGCCAGGCCTGCTTTTCCTGCCTAGGGTTAGGGTTAGGGTTAGGGTTAGGGTTACGCCTAGGGTTAGCATCTCGGAAACCACAAAGCCCCCAGCTCCAGGCACACTGCAGCTGCGAAAGGCATCCCAAGGGGAGCGCAAAACTGCCACAAGATGCCTGCCTCCACGGCTTTTTCCTTGCGAGCAGCCCTAGGCCAGGCCTGCTTTTCCTGCCTAGGGTTAGGGTTAGGGTTAGGGTTACGCCTAGGGTTAGCATCTCGGAAACCACAAAGCCCCCAGCTCCAGGCACACTGCAGCTGCGAAAGGCATCCCAAGGGGAGCGCAAAACTGCCACAAGATGCCTGCCTCCACAGCTTTTTCCTTGGGAGCAGCCCTAGGCCAGGCCTGCTTTTCCTGCCTAGGGTTAGGGTTAGGGTTAGGGTTACGCCTAGGGTTAGCATCTCGGAAACCACAAAGCCCCCAGCTCCAGGCACACTGCAGCTGCGAAAGGCATCCCAAGGGGAGCGCAAAACTGCCACAAGATGCCTGCCTCCACGGCTTTTTCCTTGGGAGCAGCCCTAGGCCAGGCCTGCTTTTCCTGCCTAGGGTTAGGGTTAGGGTTAGGGTTAGGGTTACGCCTAGGGTTAGCATCTCGGAAACCACAAAGCCCCCAGCTCCAGGCACACTGCAGCTGCGAAAGGCATCCCAAGGGGAGCGCAAAACTGCCACAAGATGCCTGCCTCCACGGCTTTTTTCCTTGGAGCAGCCCTAGGCCAGGCCTGCTTTTCCTGCCTAGGGTTAGGGTTAGGGTTAGGGTTAGGGTTACGCCTAGGGTTAGCATCTCGGAAACCACAAAGCCCCCAGCTCCAGGCACACTGCAGCTGCGAAAGGCATCCCAAGGGGAGCGCAAAACTGCCACAAGATGCCTGCCTCCACGGCTTTTTCCTTGCGAGCAGCCCTAGGCCAGGCCTGCTTTTCCTGCCTAGGGTTAGGGTTAGGTTAGGGTTAGGGTTAAGCCTAGGGTTAGCATCTCGGAAACCACAAAGCCCCCAGCTCCAGGCACACTGCAGCTGCGAAAGGCATCCCAAGGGGAGCGCAAAACTGCCACAAGATGCCTGCCTCCACGGCTTTTTCCTTGCGAGCAGCCCTAGGCCAGGCCTGCTTTTCCTGCCTAGGGTTAGGGTTAGGGTTAGGGTTAGGGTTACGCCTAGGGTTAGCATCTCGGAAACCACAAAGCCCCCAGCTCCAGGCACACTGCAGCTGCGAAAGGCATCCAAGGGGAGTGCAAAACTGCCACAAGATGCCTGCCTCCACGGCTTTTTCCTTGGGAGCAGCCCTAGGCCAGGCCTGCTTTTCCTGCCTAGGGTTAGGGTTAGGGTTAGGGTTACGCCTAGGGTTAGTATCTCGAAAACCACAAAGCCCCCAGCTCCAGGCACACTGCAGCTGCGAAAGGCATCCCAAGGGGAGCGCAAAACTGCCACAAGATGCCTGCCTCCACGGCTTTTTCCTTGCGAGCAGCCTAGGCCAGGCCTGCTTTTCCTGCCTAGGGTTAGGGTTAGGGTTAGGGTTAGGGTTACGCCTAGGGTTAGCATCTCGGAAACCACAAAGCCCCCCAGCTCCAGGCACACTGCAGCTGCGAAAGGCATCCCAAGGGGAGCGCAAAACTGCCACAAGATGCCTGCCTCCACGGCTTTTTCCTTGCGAGCAGCCCTAGGCCAGGCCTGCTTTTCCTGCCTAGGGTTAGGGTTAGGGTTAGGGTTAGGGTTACGCCTAGGGGTTAGCATCTCGGAAATCACAAAGCCCCAGCTCCAGGCACACTGCAGCTGCGAAAGGCATCCCAAGGGGAGCGCAAAACTGCCACAAGATGCCTGCCTCCACAGCTTTTTCCTTGCGAGCAGCCCTAGGCCAGGCCTGCTTTTCCTGCCTAGGGTTAGGGTTAGGGTTAGGGTTAGGGTTACGCTAGGGTTAGCATCTCGGAAACCACAAAGCCCCCAGCTCCAGGCACACTGCAGCTGCGAAAGGCATCCAAGGGGAGCGCAAAACTGCCACAAGATGCCTGCCTCCACGGCTTTTTCCTTGCGAGCAGCCCTAGGCCAGGCCTGCTTTTCCTGCCTAGGGTTAGGGTTAGGGTTAGGGTTAGGGTTACGCCTAGGGTTAGCATCTCGGAAACCACAAAGCCCCCAGCTCCAGGCACACTGCAGCTGCGAAAGGCATCCCAAGGGGAGCGCAAAACTGCCACAAGATGCCTGCCTCCACGGCTTTTTCCTTGCGAGCAGCCCTAGGCCAGGCCTGCTTTTCCTGCCTAGGGTTAGGGTTAGGGTTAGGGTTAGGGTTACGCCTAGGGTTAGCATCTCGGAAACCACAAAGCCCCCAGCTCCAGGCACACTGCAGCTGCGAAAGGCATCCAAGGGGAGCGCAAAACTGCCACAAGATGCCTGCCTCCACGGCTTTTTCCTTGGGAGCAGCCCTAGGCCAGGCCTGCTTTTCCTGCCTAGGGTTAGGGTTAGGGTTAGGGTTAGGGTTACGCCTAGGGTTAGCATCTCGGAAACCACAAAGCCCCCAGCTCCAGGCACACTGCAGCTGCGAAAGGCATCCCAAGGGGAGCGCAAAACTGCCACAAGATGCCTGCCTCCACGGCTTTTTCCTTGCGAGCAGCCCTAGGCCAGGCCTGCTTTTCCTGCCTAGGGTTAGGGTTAGGGTTAGGGTTACGCCTAGGGTTAGCATCTCGGAAACCACAAAGCCCCCAGCTCCAGGCACACTGCAGCTGCGAAAGGCATCCCAAGGGGAGCGCAAAACTGCCACAAGATGCCTGCCTCCACGGCTTTTTCCTTGCGAGCAGCCCTAGGCCAGGCCTGCTTTTCCTGCCTAGGGTTAGGGTTAGGGTTAGGGTTAGGGTTACGCCTAGGGTTAGCATCTCGGAAACCACAAAGCCCCCAGCTCCAGGCACACTGCAGCTGCGAAAGGCATCCCAAGGGGAGTGCAAAACTGCCACAAGATGCCTGCCTCCACGGCTTTTTCCTTGCGAGCAGCCCTAGGCCAGGCCTGCTTTTCCTGCCTAGGGTTAGGGTTAGGGTTAGGGTTACGCCTAGGTTAGCATCTCGAAACCACAAAGCCCCCAGCTCCAGGCACACTGCAGCTGCGAAAGGCATCCAAGGGGAGCGCAAAACTGCCACAAGATGCCTGCCTCCACGGCTTTTTCCTTGCGAGCAGCCCTAGGCCAGGCCTGCTTTTCCTGCCTAGGGTTAGGGTTAGGGTTAGGGTTAGGGTTACGCCTAGGGTTAGCATCTCGGAAACCACAAAGCCCCCAGCTCCAGGCACACTGCAGCTGCGAAAGGCATCCCAAGGGGAGCGCAAAACTGCCACAAGATGCCTGCCTCCACAGCTTTTTCCTTGGGAGCAGCCCTAGGCCAGGCCTGCTTTTCCTGCCTAGGGTTAGGGTTAGGGTTAGGGTTAGGGTTACGCCTAGGGTTAGCATCTCGGAAACCACAAAGCCCCCAGCTCCAGGCACACTGCAGCTGCGAAAGGCATCCCAAGGGGAGCGCAAAACTGCCACAAGATGCCTGCCTCCACGGCTTTTTCCTTGCGAGCAGCCCTAGGCCAGGCCTGCTTTTCCTGCCTAGGGTTAGGGTTAGGGTTAGGGTTAGGGTTACGCCTAGGGTTAGCATCTCGGAAACCACAAAGCCCCCAGCTCCAGGCACACTGCAGCTGCGAAAGGCATCCCAAGGGGAGCGCAAAACTGCCACAAGATGCCTGCCTCCACGGCTTTTTCCTTGCGAGCAGCCCTAGGCCAGGCCTGCTTTTCCTGCCTAGGGTTAGGGTTAGGGTTAGGTTAGGGTTACGCCTAGGGTTAGCATCTCGGAAACCACAAAGCCCCAGCTCCAGGCACACTGCAGCTGCGAAAGGCATCCCAAGGGGAGCGCAAAACTGCCACAAGATGCCTGCCTCCACGGCTTTTTCCTTGCGAGCAGCCCTAGGCCAGGCCTGCTTTTCCTGCCTAGGGTTAGGGTTAGGGTTAGGGTTAGGGTTACGCCTAGGGTTAGCATCTCGGAAACCACAAAGCCCCCAGCTCCAGGCACACTGCAGCTGCGAAAGGCATCCCAAGGGGAGCGCAAAACTGCCACAAGATGCCTGCCTCCACGGCTTTTTCCTTGCGAGCAGCCCTAGGCCAGGCCTGCTTTTCCTGCCTAGGGTTAGGGTTAGGGTTAGGGTTAGGGTTACGCCTAGGGTTAGCATCTCGGAAACCACAAAGCCCCCAGCTCCAGGCACACTGCAGCTGCGAAAGGCATCCCAAGGGGAGCGCAAAACTGCCACAAGATGCCTGCCTCCACGGCTTTTTCCTTGCGAGCAGCCCTAGGCCAGGCCTGCTTTTCCTGCCTAGGGTTAGGGTTAGGGTTAGGGTTACGCCTAGGGTTAGCATCTCGGAAACCACAAAGCCCCCAGCTCCAGGCACACTGCAGCTGCGAAAGGCATCCCAAGGGGAGCGCAAAACTGCCACAAGATGCCTGCCTCCACGGCTTTTTCCTTGCGAGCAGCCCTAGGCCAGGCCTGCTTTTCCTGCCCTAGGGTTAGGGTTAGGGTTAGGGTTACGCCTAGGGTTAGCATCTCGGAAACCACAAAGCCCCCAGCTCCAGGCACACTGCAGCTGCGAAAGGCATCCCAAGGGGAGCGCAAAACTGCCACAAGATGCCTGCCTCCACGGCTTTTTCCTTGCGAGCAGCCCTAGGCCAGGCCTGCTTTTCCTGCCTAGGGTTAGGGTTAGGGTTAGGGTTAGGGTTACGCCTAGGGGTTAGCATCTCGGAAACCACAAAGCCCCCAGCTCCAGGCACACTGCAGCTGCGAAGGGCATCCCAAGGGGAGCGCAAAACTGCCACAAGATGCCTGCCTCCACGGCTTTTCCTTGCGAGCAGCCCTAGGCCAGGCCTGCTTTTCCTGCCTAGGGTTAGGGTTAGGGTTAGGGTTAGGGTTACGCCTAGGGTTAGCATCTCGGAAACCACAAAGCCCCCAGCTCCAGGCACACTGCAGCTGCGAAAGGCATCCCAAGGGGAGCGCAAAACTGGGCCACAAGATGCCTGCCTCCACGGCTTTTTCCTTGCGAGCAGCCCTAGGCCAGGCCTGCTTTT